>NC_092188.1:19974619-21299203 GCF_043641665.1 Enoplosus armatus | reverse complement strand
ATGCTATGCTAACTAGCCAGCCTGAGGGTCTTTGAAGCTTGTAGTGCAGTTATACACCAGTCTCTGAGCAGAGATAGTGCGGAGTGACTGTGCTTCTACTACGTCTACTGTGATTAAAAAGATATGTGAAATTACAAGTTAGCGAGATCACTATCCTGAGGAAAGGAAACTGTGGGGGCTGAGCTTTTCTACAGCAGCTGGAATTACATTTCAAACGCACTGCATGGTGTCTGTTCGTCCCGTTACAATCCAGAAGAAAAATAGAAACTATAACCTTAAAAATCTTCATCGTGGCCACATTTGACCCGGCGCCCTCCTCTCGCTCTTCCCCTCCACACTGCTGCGCTCTGCTGGTCGGCCCTGATCAATGGCTCTGCCAGCCCCTCATGGTGTGACGCCAGTCAATAGCTTTGATTAGCGAGCGGCAAGCTGGACTCACGCACAGCAGGGCCAGACTGCAGACGCTGCGTCCGCTGCTTTGATTTCGCATGGCGTGCGGCGTGCACATGAGTGGCTGTGTACGTGCATGACAGAAGGAGAGAAAGACAGAGAGGCTGTATAACAGAAAGTACTGATTGTGCTATTTATTACTGCTGACCACCAGGGCATGTAAATCAATACAGAAGGCCTCCAGGATGTTGTGGCTGGCAGGTTCTGATTAACTATGATGTTGTTTTATCAGCACGTACACATACAAACCTCAGTCTCTCAGTCCGTTAATGCTGTAATAACTTCTAGATATAACATGATCAGCCTACAGAGTCAACATCTGAGGAGTGGAAGAACAAAGCTGCGTTGATTTTACCATCAATGTCTGTAATTATTGGTCATGTCTTAATGCAGTGTCCCATGACCCAGTTTATTTATTTTGACAGAAAATGCCAGATAAAATAGCCGTGACGTGGTGTTCCCTCAACTAACCCCCATGTATGTGTCATCAGGCCATGTTCAGCTTGTGCATGGTGGAGAGCGAGGCAGACGAAGTGACGCTGCAAGGAGTGACCAGCGTCGGGCTGAAGCACGCTTTGGACTTCGCCTACACTGGACAGGTGAGTCTGAGCGGTGGCCACCACGGCTGAACAGACACAGGAAAAGAGCTTTTCACCAACACACTGTTTTATTGGGAGGTGATAGCTGGGAAGTGCTGTTCAAAATCCAAGGTCCTTTAATAAAAATAGATAGTAAAGTAGAAATAACACAAAGTAAAAATAGTCTATTACAAATAAAGGTCATGCATTCCAAATTTTAGGTAAGTGAAAGTACAAAAGTATTATCAGCAAAATGATTTATCAATAATATCAGTCATTAGGCCCTGTTCTCTAACCCTGACCTAATGTACATTTAAACTGTCCTTGGATCCAACCCAAGCAAATAGCAAATACTGTAGCCGATACTTGGCTGCTTAATCAGGCATTATATCTACAGTGTATCTGCGAAGGCACATCAAACATCAAACAAACCAGCAAACCAGCAAAAAGCATACAGTTCTGTCTACAACATCACTAGCTAACAGCATGCTAAGCTAACTTGCCAGAAGTGACTGGCAACAATACTTCTTATAGACTTAAAACTAATGCATTATGCAGCATAGCCCCTTTCACGGTGTTGTATGATATATATATCATATTATTCAATTGTTAATTATATAACAATATTGTATTATATTTACAACAGTGCATCATATTTTTTAATTAGACAAAATGTTTTGCATGTAAAAACTCTATCTGCAAGTAACTAGTGACTCAAGCATTTACTAGTAGAATAGAAAGTGCAGCATTTCCCTCTAAAATGTAGGCGAGTATAAGTCTAAAGTAGGAAAAAATGGAAATACTCAAGTAAAGCATGAGTACTTTAGAATAGTACTTAGGCACAGTAGTTACTTTTCACCGTTGCCAAATATGTCACCAAAATAAATCGAAACAGGGCATTTGCAGATTACCACTTTAATCTCGGCAGCAGAAGCTTTGGATACGGCGTTATTCAGGAGTGTGCAGGTGCTGTGTCAGATCACTCCTCTGCCCTCTGTGGTCACACCGCTGAACATTATTCTGGGATCTAAATAAGAGACAGAGTTCAATTCAAGAAAGCAGAAGTAAAGAGCACGGTGTTTCACATTTCCATACTAAAGCAGCGAGACAGTCGTGTCAGTGAGGCCGCTGCCCCCCCCCACCCCCACCCCCAATGAAGAATAAGTGTGTGATCATTTCTAATAACCCTCCTTGACCTTGTTAGTGTCAGTGATGCTCGGTCCAGTAGGCAGCCTAGCGGCTTACGCAGCACACTGAGAGGCCAGGAACTTTGTAATTACTCCTAATTTTATTTCCACAGTGGAAATGAGCAAAGAGTGAGTCGGTTGGGCAGTGTAAGTAGGTCAACAGCAGGCTTGCAGGCCGCCCTGCTTTGGTTGGCTCAGCTCCTGTCTGCCCAGAGGAGATGATAGCAGATGAGATGAGGGCAATATGCTTATCCCCACACCGTAAATAATGACCTACTAAAAATCCTTCAGCCACATGTCATAGGCCGGCAGGGTGAGTGAGGAGACATGCTCTCTGGAAGACTGGAAGGCAGTTAGTAACTCCAGCGACATTTTTACTGCATGCCCAGATCCCCGTGGATATCACTGAAACACCTGGAACATCCTGCAGTGTTTTCAGACCATAAATGAGTGAGCCCACATGGGTCCGGCCCAGCGTAGAAGACTTCTACATCCTGCCATGCCAGCACCTCCTTTCATTTTGTCTTCTCCTACAGGTGAAGGCTGGCGAGTAACAAGTGCAATAAATGGCACAAGAGCTCGCTGCACTCCCACACTGAGCCGGTGTTATAAAACTGACTTTGCTCTAACTGTAGTGGGCCTCTGGAGTGGAGAGGAGAGCAGGATATGAAGAGCGTTCACTTGCGGTTATTACAGTTATTATTTTGAGTTGCCTTTATTTGCCGCTGCTGCCTGCCGGGATGCTGAGTGTTTGGTTGTTTGGTGTTCATCATGTGTTTACCTCAGCTTATATTCACCAGGTTTGAAATAGGTGCGTAGCTTTCCTCCTAATTTAAGAGGCATTTTATGCGTCCTTCTGTTCTTATTGAGGCTCAGTGGATACAGATCCCAAAAATGGAAGCAGAGAACCACCTAGAAAGCGGTATGCTTTCTATCATAATATGGTAAGCTTATGGAAGCCCATTGTGCTGGTGGTTAACTGGACCACTGCCCATGCCTGGCAGGAAACCATACTGTTATAAATGGGAATGTGCAGATGCAGCTAATTGCAGAGAGGGGAAAAGAATAAAAGATTTTTTTTTTTTTAGATGACTTAATGGAAAATATTTCATCATAAACAAATTGCTTGATGATTTCCGGGGAACTGTTTACATGAATGCTGAAGTGGTCAAATGATGTGTGTATTTATTGATATGCACAAATCATGTAATTAATCACAAATTCCGCCGAACGTGTTTCTTCACATCAGTTACAATAAGTGGACGAACATGCGAACTGGAAGAAAGTAGTACATATCTGCCCTTTTCTGTTTTCAAAAATCATAAATAATGAAGGCTTCAGCAAAAAATGATGTCCGTGAGTGCTGCTTAACAGTGTTCAGCCCACTGCTGTATCAACAGTAGTGAGAGGCGAGGGAGACCAATGATGAAGTCATTTTTTCTCACTTTCACTACTGATGCAGTCACGCCTCTGTGGCTATGTAGGACAGTGCTGCTGAATGGATTATCAAAGGTTTGTCCCTGCCCTTTAAAACCAAACAAAATTCCATTTGAAGTAGGTGAGTCTGCCTGTGCGAGAGGTAACATGGGGCATGTTTAGTCTGATTGGGCTATTACTCCAGTGATTAATGGAATATTTAACTCCATATGGTTCTGTTCTGTGTGCTGAGAATACATACAAAAAAGGGCAGCTGACTCTCCATAAAGTACGTAATACCTGGCTCTGCTCCCGAGAGCTTAGCAATATGAACTGGTTGCGTTACAGAGCTTTATGTTGCGTACGGGTGGTTATTACGGAGGAAGCAGAAGGACGCTTTCTGCAGATCGTTTCGGCCGCTGTTCATTCAGCTCAACAGGAAGCATGTAACAGAATCAGCGCTGTAATAATTGCCTGAATATGTTGCTTGAGTGGGAGGATGATAGTGGTTAATTGAGGACGTTGGTAGAGCAATTCTTGTAATGCTGTGAAATCTGTCACCCTCACTTTTCCCTGTTTCTATTGCGCCATATAAAACATTTTAAATAACCTGGAAAACAGACGGAGTTCTCAGTGATTCTTAACTAAACCCTAACCTAACCCTATCAACCACAGACAGATGAGATATATATAGTACACTGCCTTTTAAACTTAAGTGAGTATATGCTCATGACTTAACATTTAAATGCATGGGTGATTTATCCAAACCTTTTTTTTCCAAACCTTTTTTAGAACATACCTTTGATAATAACGATAATGATTTTCACTTGTGCTAAAAAAGCTGTTTTCGAAACTTGAACAAATGGATATATTTTAACATAACTGCTCAATGACTGGCCCTTACCAAACACAAATTAGTCAGGCACAAACGGGGCTTCAACTAATCGTTTTGTCTTCAAAATGCCCGAAATTAGAGAGAAATGTCCATTATAATTTCCCAGAACCCAAATAACTCAAACAATACCTGATGTTTGGTTTAATATCACAAATGACAAAGAAAAGCCTCATATTTGAGAAGCTGGAACCAGAGAATGTTTGGCACTTTTGCTTGCAAAATGATGGAAAGTATTAATTCATTGTCAAACACTGTCACACACGACAGTGCCAGCATGAGGCCAAACAGGAAAAATGACCTTCTATCAGTAGAAAAAAATCAAATCAATTGAAACCTAATGACCTTGTTTATCTCCTCTGGACAGATCCTACTGGAGCCGGCGGTGATCCAGGACGTCCTGTCTGCAGGCAGCCACCTTCAGCTGCTGGAGCTCCTCAGCCTGTGCTCCCACTACCTCATCCAGGTACACACACACACACACACACACACACCGCTGTCCTTTTGTGTGCGAGCTGGAGATATAATAGGAGGAATCCGAAGAATAACCGCTTCACACTACAGAGTTCCCATCAGGTTAATGGAAATCCTGTAATATTGTGGAGTTTTGAGAGGAGTGATTTGATCCTGTCTGCAGGGAATATCAAAGAAATGTACAAACGGGCCACTTAACTTGAAGTGGCATAGCTTTTATGTTCTGACTTATTTCACACGTTTATTGTATTCTTGGTAGTCTCACATGCACTAGAAACCAATAAGTATTCCCCTTCAGACAGACAGCAGAGCAGCATGGACAGAGTGCCTCGTCTTTGTTATGGAAAATGATGTTCTGTAATTTTACACAGGGATTATAGTGAATGTATTGATACTGGCTGCTATTTTTTTTTAAAAGAGTAAATACTGACAAGACCTCTAAAAGACACTCATAAAAGACAAGAGAGACCACCATCAGGTGTACCAACATTACATTGTTCATTCTTATACTGTGTGTCTTGTGTGTATTTTCTTTTTGTTATGTCTTTATGAAAAAGTGAATGTTCACTCTCTATTACTAAGCATTAGATGAGAGGATTGATGCCACTCTCATGTCTGTAGGCTGAATATGAAGTTAGAGCCAGGAGACAGTTAGTGTAGCTTAGCACAAACAATGGAAACGGGAAACAGCTTGCCTGGCTCTGTCCAAAAGTAACTAAATCCACCTATACACATTTGATTATCAGAATGTACTGCAATCTGTATGAGGTTAAAGGTCAGTGTCAGTTAGAGAGCAGATGCCCTTTAGCCGGTACAGATTCAGTGTGTCGCTGAAGGACACTTCAGTGGGGTAGGTGCTTGACAACTAAGGTGCCTGAGTCCAGATCTTTTCAAGAACTAGGCCACCCTGCTGCTTGTTTCATGTGTTTTATCAACGAGACCAAGATGGATCTGTTGGAACAGTCAGCCCGCTGTCCTCTGGGTACGCAGCCAAAAGCTGCTGTAGAGAAAGACGAATCAGGCTGAGGTGGTTGCACCGCAGAATCACTGAGTTTTATGTTTCCCCGCAAGTCACGCTTTTTGCAGTGGTTCTAGAATCACTTAATTAAATGCACATACTCTACTGTATCAGAATCAGAATCAGAAATACTTTATTGATCCCTGGGGGAAATTTTACAGTACTGGTCCATTCAAGATTAGAAAGCAGCATACATTTAGAAATAAAAGTATGTACAAAATATAAAAATAAGAAATAGAAAATAAAAAATATACACATTTACAATATTTAAGTGAAAAATAAAAGTAAAAAATATATACAGCAGCTATGTATATATATATATATATATATATATATATATATATGTATTGCACTAATTACATGTACTATTTAATCTTGTGCAACTCAAATCCCTGCCACCAGTCTGTCATCTTTTGAGACTGTATTTTACCATCCAACTCTTTATAGTTACATCACAATTGTAAACTTAGCTCAAATGTGCCATCTGGTGGTTACAAAAGCCTCATCTCCATTGGTTTGTCGTGTCGGGCCCATACCTCGCTCTAAACTAAACACCAAGCCCCTGAATAAGCCATTGAGTTTTCAGTGTGATCATCACTCTACCTGCTGACGTCCTTGTTTGCAGAACACACGCCAGCTGACTGTTTTATTTGGCACGTGGTCAGAGCGCAGAGTGGAAGGAAAGGCCACACAGATGACATTGATTTCCCAATACACACTGCATCAGCTGATCTGAAAATCAGATATATCAGCCGGGGCCGGATCTTCCACCTCCGACATGATGGATACTGATGTGCACAATTGTGTTAATTGAATATTGAATAACTGATAACAGTCCACTTGTTGATTAAGTCCTTTATCTGAAATAATTCTAATGGCACATTTTGACTGGTATGTATGTGTGGGAGTTGCTGTTGTTATTAATATAATCATACTTCTAAGATTTAACTAAGACCTTTCATCTCGTGTTTTAAATCCTGATTTAGAGATTTTTCAAAAATAAAATACACACTTCATACTTTTTTTCTGTAAATTAGTAGACTTGTAAAAGTGAAATGTACTGAATTTCAGTGCAAAATATCTACTTTAAAAACCCTGAGTGGTTGATCCATGACGGTATTGCATTATTACAGGTTGAACAGTAGCAGAAGGGTATGTACTAGCTGGTGCGTGTTTGTACTGTATGTGCTTAAGGACAGCCAGAAGATGGCAGTCTTATTCCACCAGTCAGGCCTCATTTTCTTTTACTGCCCCCCCCCCTCCCCCTCCTCTTTCTTTTTTTCTGTCTGTCGGTCTCCACATTTGGCATCTGTAATGTTGTCATTTCATTATGAAATTGAAATCAACCCACAGTTAATCAATTCACACTGTATATTTGTGTCTTATATATTCATATATGGTGACATATTCTTATGAAATGGTGGCTAGCATAAAAGAAAAACTAAATGGTTCATTTATATATAAATAACTAAAGTTAATTTTGGACTAAATATACCTCCTACTGTAAATGAATATTTAAAGGATGTCTTCTTTTGCTGTTTGTAATTACTGAGAAAATATTGTTATGTGCATTCATTTGTATGTTTATGTATTCACCCCGCAGGAACTGAGCAGTGTGAACTACCTGGAGCTGTACCGCGTGGCCGACCTGTTCCACCTCCCTGCCTTAGAGGAGGCCGTGGTGGGCTTCCTGGTGGAGCATCTGTCTGAGCTGAGCCAGAGCAGGCAGGACGAGGCCCTGCAGCTGCCCTACCGCCTCCTCCGGGAGGTGCTGAAGAGCGACCGCCTCACCTCCCTGAGCGAGGAGGAGATATGGAAGGTACTGGAAGTGTGTGCGTGCGTGTGTGTGTGTGTGTGTGTGTGGCCGTGGGTTTTCCATGCAAGTAGAGGTATGGGAATGCAGTATTGAGGTGTTAAAGTGTAGTGTTATGGTAATATTCTGATGAAAAATAAAGTGAGAGACAATCATCTCAGCTTGTAAATGTGAACAAATTGCATCTTGGCACCAGACTCATCTGTATATATAACACACACGCACACACACAGATAGAAATGCATGACACAATACATAGCACACACACAGACTAATAAACACTAAATTAAACACTGCCATCTGCATCTCATACTGTTTGTTTGTATTAAGTATATTAAGTATTGAGTACGTGCCATAGGACGGACTGTTTCTGACTGTGTGCACATGTGGGACAGACACGTGTGTGACGTGTGACAGTCCATGCATCCATGTGAGCGTGTGTGTGCATGCGTGCGTGCATGTGTCATGAACTGCCGGGGATGGTGGAGTGAAGCGGCAGTGCGGGGTGGGGACTTAGTGTTTTGACTGTTCATTTGCACCAATCAGCCCCCCTCCCCCCTCCCCGTCCTCTCCTCTCTCCCTCTCTGTCTTTCTCCCCTTCTCCTCTCTGATTAGGCCCACCGCGGCTCCATCAGGGGCCCAATCCCCCAGCTGTCACTCGGCCGCCCGTCTGATTGAAAACAATCAGGCCTCTGATGGCACAATTACCCTGACCCTTTAGCCAGCCGCCACCGCCATAATCAGCCTCTGATTAGGCTGCTTTGGGCCTCCTTCACTTCGCCCAGAAGGTTAATTTGGGCATCAGACGGAAGCGAACGGCAAGCGGGGGCCGTCGTCCGAAAGGGTGGGGTGGGCGGGGGGGGTCGGTGTGCACGCCAATACCGGACTGATATAGCTTGGCCGTCAATCATTGTCACTCAGAGTTTTCTTACAGTCTCTCGCGCTCTGGAAATCACATTTTCTCTGGCTTTGTTTTTTTCCCCTTCTTTCTTGCCATCCTTTGCTTTTCCTTTCTGTAACCCCCCACCCCCCCACCCCCTCCCCGCCTTCCCCTTGCCTCATTCCCTCACTATCTCTTTCCCTCACTCTCTCTCCCTCTCTTTTGTGGTCTCACTCTCTCCTTTTCACACACACAGACACGCACACACACAGACACGCACACACACACACACACACACACACAGACACACACACACACACTCTCGCGCTTTCGCTTTCAGTGCGGAGGGGAAGGAGGGAGAAGGAGTTGATTTATTCTGTGCCCCGAGGAAGTTGTGTGATGCAGCGTGACCTTCACAGTCAGCTGCCGTAGTGCACACGCTCACACACACACACACGCTCACACACACACACACACACACACACAGACACTGTCACTTCAGAGCAATGAGGAGGAGAGAGGCGGGGTGAGCGATAGAGAAAGGGAGGTAGAGACAGGAGAGTGGCACAGATACCACAAAAAGACAATCCTGACTTGCATGTTTGTTGTATATTCACACCTTTAGAGTGGATTGAATGGGAAGTAAAGGAGAAGCTGCGCAGTACACATCAAGTATTTGTCTATACGTCATACACCAACTGCTGTGGTGTTCTGGTGTGATACTGTGAGCTTTGCCTGATTTGGTCTGTGGTCATCCTTGTCTGAAAACAACATGTTCTCGGGCCACACTGCCCCAAAAGCTTGCCTTTATTCCGGTGCACTAAATTCTGTCTCTGCACAGATTACGTTAAAAACCCACTTTATTTTCCTGATAATGGTATCAGTGATCTCCAGTCATCTCGCCCACATTCACACCTCGTCGCAGCTAAATAACCTTCCACCGCTCTCAAGTTCAATTAAATCCCTTCTCTGCAACCCAGTCCGCCTGCATTAAACAAAGGAGGGCGCCTGTGGATATTTACAGTCTGTATATTGAATGCTGCTGATTAATAAGTACTTATGTGTGTGTGTGTGTGTGTGTTGGCAAGTATGGATGCAGCGCTGGCTTGCCTCAGTCTTGCCACAATAGCCTATGGGTGTCTAGAAAAATAATTATGATTAGCGGTCTTACACTCATTTTATTTCTCAGATTCTTTCTTTTTTTCCACTCATTCCTCTAATCTTTCGTTCTTTTCATACTGAATTCTTGCTGTGTCTAAGTTCTTCCTTCCACCCCTCTTTTAAGGGACTGTATGAAATGAGTTTGGGCCGGTAGGCGGCTAAACCTTAAGTTTCACAGTTATTATTTTTGGATCCCCTTGATCCCCCTACAGTATTGGATCGGTTCAAGTCATTTAATCAATAATAAGCACAAGGAAGTTAAGATGGCGTACCCCAATTTAAACCATATTTTAATGACACAATAATTTTGATATAGTCATCAAATTGTACATTAAAAATGCTATTGGTAATTGCCAAATCAACAAAATGGTGGATATTTTAGTCACTCTGTTTTTTAATTAAGACCTGCTGAGCAAACATATATTATTGCCGCCTAATGAGTAAACTGGGCCCAAAGTATAATACTGAATTTGAATTATATTATAAGTTGTTATGACACTTTTAACTTTATTTTCTGTTGATTCAGTCCATAACTGTTGATACCGTTCTTCTCTACTTGGTCTGCCTCTAGTTGGTTGTTCTGTGGCTGGAACACGACTGTCGCTACCAGTACACCGAGGATCTACTCCAACACGTCCGCTACGGCCTGATGGACGTCCCCACGCTGCACCACCTTGCCCGTAGCCACCCTCTGGTCCAGTCCAGCCCTACTGCCGCTGCCCTTGTGGAGGAGGCCCTGGACTACCACCACGCCACCTTCGCCCAGCCCCTCCGGCAGTCAGCCCGCACCAGGCCTCGCTTCCAGTCTCTCACCCTCTACATAGTCGGCGGGCGGAAGCGGGAGGTGAGCAGAGTCAGGGAGCTGCGGTACTTCAACCCGGCTGCACAGGAGCATGTACGTGTCGCAGGGGGGTCGAACTGGAGCGAGCTGGCACCCATGCCCACTGGGCGGAGCCACCATTGTGTGGCCGTAATGGGGAACTTCCTGTTTGTTGTGGGTGGGGAGGTGGAGCACGCCACCGGGAGAACATGTGCGGTGCGGACTGCTTGTCGATACGACCCCAGGGGCAACTGTTGGACTGAGATTGCCCCCATGAAGGCCTGCAGGGAACACTTTGTCCTGGGTGCTCTGGGTCAGTACCTGTACGCAGTGGGGGGCAGGAACGAGCTGAGGCAGGTGCTGCCCTCTGTGGAGCGCTACTGTCCCAAGAGGAACAAGTGGATGTTTGTCCAACCCTTCGACCGCTCACTGTCCTGCCACGCCGGCTGTGTGGCTGACAACCTGCTCTGGGTCTCAGGTATACAGCGACGAGGACAAAGGACTCGAGATACTCGCACACTCTCACATTACCTTGATTCTACACATTAACATGCATGCTCTTGACATGTGATTTTTTTAACTTCTTTATGCACACTTGTACCAAAATCCTTTGCTCTGTGACGAAAGCCAAGAGTGTTGTTCCTTTGTGTTATAGGTGGGGTGACAAACACAGCTCAGTACCAGAATCGACTGATGGTGTACGACCCAGAACAGGTAACTGTGACGTGATGGGATCCTACACTTTTAGAGAGACCACATCGGTGATTTTCTATGTTTTATCTACTACAAATCAAGTATACTTGTATAGCATAGTACACTATATTACTGCGGATCATATTCCAAAGCATGCAGTTCAAAGCTGCTGGAATCAATATTTTCATATTAACAACTGACGAAATGACTATGTGTAATGCGAAAGGTCTCGCCAGTAGTGATGCACCCACTGAGAATCATCACCAAACTCCAGAGTTCAACTCATTGTTTTGGTTTTACGACCTGCAGCATTACTGTTTTGGCTCCCTCTCATCGCTCTTATCCGTGCTGTTTCCAGGGTTTCATTCAGTTCTATACATAAAGAATTACAGCAACACATGTAGTATTAAGAACAACTTTATTGTCAGTCGGCTTGTGGCCATAATTAGGGTCTAAAGTCAGAAGGAGGACAACAGCACTCCACTTAAATTCTTCTGTGGAATGCATGACAAGTGTGCAAACTGGCAGCACTGTCAACAGTCATCAGGGTCTACTACAAACGTGTTGGTCTGATGTTCTCAATACTACAAGCGTTGCTATAGTTTTGACCCTTTAAGATTGCTTTCCCTTCTCCATGCACCTTGCATGTAGGTTGTGCCAGAAACTCCCACGCTAATGCAGTTCTGTACAGTCAGACTTAAAACTTGCTTCCTGAGTTGTGTAATTCATCATGTTACAAATTATACATAATGCACTTTTTAACTTTCTTTTTCTGTTTACTGTGTACATAAAGCTGTCTACTGTATGTACTATTG
Organism: Enoplosus armatus; assembly: GCF_043641665.1. Lineage (NCBI taxonomy): Eukaryota > Metazoa > Chordata > Actinopteri > Centrarchiformes > Enoplosidae > Enoplosus > Enoplosus armatus. The sequence continues at coordinate 21,287,006 of NC_092188.1, read as the reverse complement.
TACTTCCACTGAACATTTTGGTAGTCTTCCCTTATCTGAATGAGGATGTAAGGATAGAGGGTGTCCTATAGTGTCGAGATTGTAAAGCTTTCTTTCTCTTTTGGGCTATATAAATAAAAATTGGCTTGACTTGACAGTTAACGTTAGGTCTACATTCATTTTTGCCGGAGTGATATTGTTGCGAGGTGATGCAGTTGTAATCAATGTTACAATGGCTTGCGGACATTGTGCTCACTGTGATGGATTACACAACAGGCAGGTGTCAAGAGCCTGCTAATTGATTTTCACACCATATGGAAATTAATGGAAACCAATGGCATCGTGAAAATTAGGAAAATTACATAAACTCTATAGCTTACTTCAGAACATAATCAGCAGATAAGTGTTGTATTTAGGGTTTGTAGTTAATTATTCACGTTTGCAGTTACAAAAAACACTGGTAGACAGACTGGCAGTTTAATGTAAATTTTCCCAATATTGCTTCTACAAGGTTACAACCTTTTATCCTGAATACACAGCGAACAATTATATATACACATACATCTATTTTGTTGCAGTCTTGAGTAGATCATGGATGAGAATGAATTTAATTAAATGTAATTCCTGTGTTTGCAATACTCACACACAGCTAACTGTAGTGGAATGTCGTAAGCTGCGGCCTCTGTTTGTGTGTGTATATGAGCCAGCTGTTATAGAGGGCTGGATCCTGGTGAGGCTGTATATAGCACGGAGGTATGCGGTGTGTTTATGTGTAAGGTGCACATCCATATGGGTCTGTGTTTGTACATGTCGGCGTGGAAGCGAGGGAACGAAGAAGCAAAGTGATAGAGAGAGGGAGAGAGTCTCATTTGTATTCACCATGAATCTACATTCACCTGCCAGAGCAACAGCAACCCCCCACCCACTCTACCCTCAACAGATGGCCACCCGTCAGCTCCCAGCAGACGCACACACACATACACACTCTCATTCTCTGCCTCAATCAAACACACACACTGACACAAAATAAGCTTCGACACACTTAGTGAAATGAGCTGGGATCCTCGGAGTAAAATGGAGTGGCTGAAACATATGATTAGAAATAGGGAGGGAAGTCATTAGTACAAACCAGAGCTCCAGTGTCACGTTATTTATCTAGCACTGAGCATACATCAATTACCCATGCATGGATATGCTTAAATATTAATCTTCTTATTCATCCTCCTTCCCTTCCCACCCTCTCTGTTTCTCTCTTCGTACCACATCTCACCTCCTTCTCATCTACATCACGTCATTTGTTTCCTTCTTTCTTTCCGTCTGCCCCCCCCCCCCAATCCATTCTCCACCATCTCCACCTCTCCTTTGCAGGACCAGTGGTTGGCCCGCAGTCCCATGTTGCAGAGGCGAGTTTACCACGTCATGGCGGCGGTGAGGAGGCAGCTCTACGTGCTGGGTGGGAACGACCTGGACTACAACAACGACCGCATCCTGGTCCGTCACATCGACTCCTACAACATGGACCTGGACCAGTGGACGCGCTGCTCCTTCAGCCTCCTCACGGGTGGGCAAATGTGAAGAAACCACACACGTGACACAAGTTGATTAATCAGTTGATAGTGACCAACTGGTCAACCCTCCGGTCTGCAAGATTGTGTTCTTTCCTTTCAATGTTACTATAGACAGAAACATAGGTGGACATTACACTAAAGATAGCTGTAAAGATAGATGGCTACGTTAGACTTCTTTGCAAAATGTACTCATTTAAAGGAATAGTTTTACGTACTCTTATTCACTTCCTTGCCGAGAGTGAGATGAGAAGATTGATACCACTCTCGTGTCTGTAGGCTAAATATGAAGCTAGACGGTTAGCTTAGCTTAGCACAAAGACTGGAAACAGGGGGAAACGGCTAGCCTGGCTCTGTTTTGATCTTGCAGCGTGCAATTTTACAGTTTTGGCTGGTCGTCTTGGGCCGCAGCAGGCAGCCGTAAAAACAGTTTTAAAGCTCTAACACAGCTCCAAAGGACAGAGAGACACTGTGTTAGCGACATGTTACCATTGTTGAGCATTTAGCAGCTCAAGAGCCAGATATTTCCCTGGGGGAGTGAAGATTGGATTGACATGCCTCAGGTGGTCAACTTCTCTATTAAAGGCCCTGAAAAAATTGATTGATTGAAAGTTTTCAGGAGGCTTTAATTTATCTGGAACACAGTATATCTTTATTTCCAATGATGTTCTGTATGTGGTACTTGGAAATATAGTTTGAGTAAAGCTTTGTGCTTTATCCTCCTCTCATTAGATAAAAACATAACACATAATGCCTCCCTGCTGGTTGTGTGTAGGCGGTAGGACGATATACAGTGAAAACACATATATCCTTAGGTCCGTGCTGGTGGAGGTGGGATGGAGTACCACCTCCACCATGGACCTAGAGGCACTAGGGGCACAATCTATCATGCATGTACTGTAGGATGAGGTCACATCCTCTCATTTCATGTGATATTCTTCAATGAAATCTTACAGGGTTGAAAGTTCAGGTGACTTTACCATTCCTCCCTCCATCTCTGCTCCCGTATGACTTTCCTCTTTTGTTCGAGGATCTTTTCCTCCTATTATATCTGTAAAAGTTTAAGACAAAGTCACAGGAAGGAGAGCAGGAGCTCAATCTTGGCTCTCCGCACACTCCCGCCCTTGCCCCATCGTTCTCCATTTATCTCTCTCTCTGCCTCTCGGGGGACATGGAAGTCATATTGTCAGAATGCCCTCTGCTCGGCACAGTGAAGCATTGTGTCGGCTCTGTCCTCCCCAGGTCAAAATGAGTCCGGAGTTGCCGTCCATGATGACAGGATCTATGTGGTTGGAGGATACTCCATTTGGACCAATGAGCCTCTGGCATGCATTCAGGTGAGAGATGTGGCTTTTAGATTTAGCCCCGTAACAGTTGTGCCACTTGAGAATGATCAGATAAAATGATGTGAATTCAGCTATTCTATTGATCATATGCTGTTCATACAGTGAAGTGAAACAGCAGCACACTATTTATAGAATAACCGTTGAATTGAATTAGACCAAGTCTTTTTGTCCTTCAGCCTGAACCTACACATGAAGATTAAAAAAACGGCATTGAAGACGTCTGTAACAGGTGTCTAATGATACTGAAAAGATTTTGTTTTAATGCTGCCTTCAAGTGCTGTCAGAAACATTGTGCTGTTTCAAAAAGGAGTGATATTTCAGAGTTACCAAAATGTGACTGTGGGGTGGCAGAGAATGGTTTGAATTTCATGGTTAAGTTATTTGTCTAACGTGCTTTTCCTGCTCCTCAGTGTGCTCTTCCCTGCCTGAATTCTTGCCAAAAAAAACCCCCACAACCTGGTATCAATAATGTATTCATGCATAGTATTCCAAGAATGGTTAAACCTATAAAAAAAAGAAAAAAGACTGGAATGGCAGACCAGAATGTGCCCATTGTTGGACACAATGTGACAATTTAATGCCCGATCACTTTCAAATATTTTGGCATTGTCCAATAATCCAACCCTATTAGCTAGAATAGAAATGAAAATACTTACTTTCAGATTTTTATGTTTGTATGAGGCGCCCCCCCCCACACACACACACACACCCCACCCCCAAGGCTGTACTTACTGTAGGTGCTTTAAACTAAATGCTACCGTCAGCATGCTAATATACTCACATGACGATGCTAACATGCTGACGTTAAGCAGACATAATGTTTACCATGTTCTCTATCTTAGTTTAGCATGTTAGCATGCTAACATTTGCTAATTAGCAGAAAATGCAAAGTACAGCTGAGACTGATGGGAATGCAGGTATATGGTCATAAACAAATGATGATGGCACTAGATGAGAAGTCAGGGGAACGCTACAATGAGTACAATTTTTCCTGAGGATGGCATGGATGTGTGTGTGCGCCAAATTTCATGACAATCCATCCACTAGTTGTTGAGACATTTCACTCGAAACCATACGTCAGCCTCATGGTAGCGCTAGAGGAAAAGTCAGGGGATCAGCAGAGTCAGTAGTTTCATCCTCCGGGAACCATAAATGTCATGGAAATCCATCCAATAGTTGTTGGGATACTACAGGCTAAACCAAAGTGGCCAGTACAGAGCTGTAGAGCCATGACGCCATTGTTACACAACCCACTAAGTCATATTTAAACTAATGTACTTGAAGGTAGTTTATGAGGGATATATATATATATATATATATATATATATATATATATATATATATATGCTCTCCTTCCTATGACTATATAAATGTCCTCTTTCCAGGTGCTGGATCTGAGCGCAGAGGGGAAGGAGGAGGTTTTCTATGGACCAACGCTGCCATTCGCCTCCAATGGGATAGCAACTTGTTTCCTCCCTGCTCCTTACTTCACCTGCCCGAACCTACAGACTCTACAAGTACCCCATCACAGGATAGGTGCTGTTTAAACCACAGAGGAACAAAACGTCAGAAAGCATGAACACATAACCCAGAGAATAGAGGAGCCTCGTCTTAACTCTGGACCTTCAGTACTTGCAAACGTGACGTCAACGTAATCATTCTGGAACCGCCTGGAACGAGCGTACAGGGATTTCTTTGACACCCAAATGTAATAATGATACTCTCCTGATCTACAAGAGCCATGTCATTCTGCGAGCTTCTAGGAAACTCAAAAACAAGCAGCTGTCACAGTAACACAGCTTATCTGCTGTATTTCCCCTAAGACGGAGACGCCATTTATGTCCGGTGACGACGCAAAGAGCAAGAAAAGGAGAACTCCAGAGGGATTATAATTCTTAAAGAAGACAGGAACAAAATCCCAGTCCTATTAACAATTAAGTGACTTGTGGTAAGTAGACATTACTCAGTCGTCCAGGAACTACGGAATTCAAAGAAACGGTCCTTTTCGTAACCCATTATAGGGCTGTAGGAGCTTTTCTAGCTAAAAAAAAAAAAAAAAAGATCACCGTATAACATTTCCATCAAACCTCTATAATCACTTTGGTGGCCTGAAAAACTCGTGCAGGATGTTTTTCAAGATATAGAGAATAAAAAAACCTGTTTTCTCATCGACTCACATGTGCTTTGAAATTACAGATTGGGTTAGCAAGTGTCAGGAGCCTGAGGCTGCAGCTCATCAGTGCATAAATGACCATGTAATTTTTCTTTTATTCAACTAAAAAGGTAAAAATGACTTGATTTTGTTTTCCACAACAGCAGTGACCCGCTACTGTGTGTTTTGGAACCATGTTAAGTGAGTGTGAGATTTCTATTCTGCTCAGGACCTAAGACTGTTTATTCAAATGAATGTCTGGTCATTGTCATCATTCAGAGAAGATATGTTGAATAATCTCCAAAGTGTGTGTATATGATATTCTAACACCACTCCATTATGCTGATTCTCAAAAACAAAAATCGCTTCTTTTCTTTGACCAAATGAGAGAAAATGCGATCCCTGCACTTCCCTCGTCTGTCCAGAACATGCGTCTGAAAGAATACATGGAACATTTTCAGAATAAAGAAGCTGCATAAATAAATGGCACTGGAGTGTGTTTTATAAGGACTGTTAATAGCTGTGATGGGAAGAAGGTGAATTATTTAGCAGCAATAGATCACTGAATACTAAATTTAAAGCATCACCTCTACTGCTATTCTTTTACTTCTCCAACCACCTCTGATGCTGTTGGAGAACAGGAGCGCAGTACGGCAGAGGAAAGCGGCTCACATGAGGGGATGCCTTTGCAGTTTGATGAGGCTGGAAAATGACTAGCAATGACAGAAAATAGGACTTGGTGATTGTGGGAGACAGGAGTGAGACTTCATGTGATTAGGTGCAAACTAAAGCCGGATTGCAAGAGATTGCTGCGACTTGGAAAGGCGAGAGAGAGACAGAGAGAGAGAGATTTGGAACAAACAGTACTCCTCTCCTTTACTCACTTTTTTTTTTGCGCTACTGAACTCTTTGGGCTCGCCCACGACTGTCATCAAATCTGTAATTCAGAGTGCCAACCGAGCAGAGACAGATCCAGCACCTGATGGTATAAGCACAAATAGTCTGTGCTCACTTCGGTGCACACATTCCTCAGTTTTCTCACTATAAAACTGAAATGAAAAGATGGAGAGACCGGTATGAGGACATTCACATTTATTTTCACATTTTGCTTCATTTATAATGTAAAGCTGTACCTTCTTTACAATGTGTACATTATATACAACTTAAGTTCTTTAGGCTGATGAGGCATTTTTAAAAACATTCACAGTTGCATGTATCCATGCTGTTTTTTTCCAGCATACTACAGCAGCAGATCAGGTTTTAACATGATCACAGCTACTGAAATGCACTAAACCCTCGAATTTTGTAAGATGCCCTTATAGGCAGCAATGTAATGCCCTTTTCAGTTGACCAAATTAAGTCATTTGGCAGTGGATGTTTGGTATGACTAAGTGATTCTTGGAGCTGGCAACAGGTCCTGGAGCTGGTCCTTTTTCTTTAAAAAACCCCCCCAAACTTTTCAGTCCGCTTCCAAGCTGGTCATTTCTGCCTGTCCACTCTCTCCAAGGAGGCACAGCAACTTCCTATACGCGGTCCTGTTTCACAGAAAGATGGAGCAGTCACATTAGTGGACACATTTAATAACAGCTACAGAATATTTCAGTACGCATCACCTGCTTATTGTCTAGACAACTTAAAAATAGTTTAAAAGGCACTGAATATGGTCTACGTGGCTTCCAGCAGGATGTGATTCATGTGCTTGCTCACCTCAAGGCGATGTTCTTGCCCAGTCCTCTCTTGTGTTCAGTGTTTCTCAGACTGAGAGACAGGTTGGGAATGAGAGCTTGAACCACAGAGGGATCTAAAACAGCCACCGTCTCCAGGACGCTGTATACCTGCCTGTCGTAGACTCCCTCATTCTCCTCCACAAATGACCTAGGAGCATTGGGATTACAGTGAAAACCACAAAGGATAAAACAGGCTTTCATGTAGTACAGATCGTTTTACCCTGAACCTGCAGTGCCTAGATCAGGGTTTGTGAGTCCCCTGAACGCCACACAGCTCTAATACAGGTGCACATATTTATTGTGAGACATTGTTGACAGTTACCGTAAGACAGCGATCATCTGGTCACAGGGTCCCTCTGTAGATGCAGCAGCACATCGCTCTACCACAAGCTGTAAGGCATCTGTGCTCGTCTTCCTCACTGCACAGCAACCCCCCCCCAAAAAACACACTATCATTAAACAGCCCCTCAGTGATTACTATGAACAAAATGTGTTTTTTTTCCTGTATAATTTGCCCCAAAGTGAGGATTGATGAAAATTGTAAGCATTGCAACCATCTCGCTGATAGTAAGTACTATGATTACAGCCTTCATTGGGTTGATATTGAAGTGAAGTTGCAACAAATGCAGGCCTGGTCAGATTGATTTATTTTGAAGAACTCCGAGAAACAACAAAGGACTCATCAAAATAGCAGTCATACATAAAAACAAACATAGATGTGATCCTAGAAAGACAAGTCATCCCTGCGTTAAAGATAGCTCCAGGTTATTTACTGAGCCGTGGTCCTTCTAGTGGCCCGCGTTTCCTGTAGGACATCATCATAAGCATCAGAAGACCAGTCAGGATTGGCTGGAACCAATGCCATGAGTATCAGGGAATGTAGAGACCCTCCCCCTAAAAACTGGGCTGACAGCACAGCACATCTTCCTTTCTACACATGAGCAAGGAGGGTGGTCTGGTGAGACGCTCGCTCTTATTACTCAGAGAACAGTGGTTATGTAGATAACTCTCTTTAATAGCATTCAATTTGTTTAGAAACAATGACCCCCAGATTGCTGGTCAACGATATTCTGAAGACCTATCTGAGCCACACAAGGTGCCGAGGATGCCCTCTATGTCAAAATTTGGAAGGCGCTCACACTCAAATATAGAAAAAAACGACGCTTTATAAGCTTCCTATTATTTTGTGTGTGATCTTACCCTGCGGTTCGTTGACCAGCATCACACAGCGCAGCAGAGACGGGAGGGGCAGAGTGAGGAGGGCGGGGTCTGAGTCACTGTTTCGTCTCAGAAGCTCCAAGAGGAGCATCATGACCGACGCTAGCCGAGGCGGAGGGGCGTGACCTTTAAACTGCAGGAAGCTCTCGCTGTAAAATATCCAATAACTTTTAGTTCTGAAGAAGAATTGCAGTTCAAGACAAGCACTTTTGGAGAAACGTAATGGAAGATGAAAAAATCATATCAACAAGAATGCGATTAAAATTGAGCCTAAGTAAATAAACATGAAATTTAAGCTGCCATTTTGATTTATGCCCATCCTGCTTGGCTTTGTAGTTTTTCATGTTTCAGTCACTCTTATACTCTGAAACACGCTGCACACTTTGATTTGCTGGACAGGACATATCCAAACACAATCTGGAGATGAAGTTAACGTCAAAAGCAGGTGGTTGGGTCGCCATGACAGGCGAACAACATCCCAGTTTTAGAGACCTACCAGAGAACCTCCAGGATGGCCTTCCTCAGCGCTGCTCCCCGGGTGGTTGGTTTGGCCTCACAGGCACTCAGGAGCACTGGGTGGTTGGCAATGACGCCCATGGAAGGTGAGGCGGGAAGGAAATGGTCCAGATATCTGCGGGTAACAGAGCGGAGCTGCTGCTTCAGGTGGGCACCCTGCGACTGCGACGCGCTGGAAGCCACTGACAGACCCTGCAGGAGAATAAATGAAAAGTGTCAGGATGGAAGCATCTGAAAACATGGGTGATGAAAGGGTTTTGATTTGCGTTTCAGGTCTCTTTCATAACACCAAATACCTTCTGTCCAAGACATGTGTTAGTGATTCAGTGTACAATATGTGTTTGTCCTAACCTGTAGATACAGAGGCAGGCTGTCCCTGAGGGCTTTGTCCTGCTGTGTGAGGTTGTGGGGAAGCAGCAGCCCGTCCACAATGCGGAACAGCAGCTGCTGGGCTTTAGATGTGGCCAGCAGGGGGCTCCAGTGCTTCACTATGCAACCTGAATCAAATGGTACAAAACAGAGACAATCAGTCAGATACACAGCTGTAATGATTCCTTACTGCTGTCTGTGACTCGGACCACGCTGTAAAAAGTACTCCTGGAGCTTTGTCTATTGTATAATGTGTCTGAAGTGTATGGGCCCTGCACCTACCAACGGCCCAGTAAGCCAGCTGCAGTCCCTCTTGGTTCTTGCTGACCAGAGACGGTTTAATGTGTTTCAGGATGTCACCGATGTAGTCAAGGGCTCTGGTCACCATGGCTGAACGCTGAGACAAAACTTGCAGTCCACTGTACACACTGCCTACAGCCTGACACCATGAGAAAGCAGATAAGAAAGGAAATGTATGGAAATATGTGCATGTCAATGCAGGCGGCTGCCGTAGTAGAGACCAGATATGACAGCAATATGCTAAGCATACATCACATACAGTGCAGACTTGAGAGAGGCACATGGATGAATATTTCTCATACATGTTTAAACTAAGGAAAAGGGGTATATCTTAGGGACATTAACGTCTAAATCATACTCATCCTACAGAAACTCCACTTTTTCTACTGTAGCTGACAGCAGGCAACACCTCACTAACTATTCCTTTTAACAGCAAATCCAAGATTAACTTGCTGTAAAATTTCCAAATACACAAAGCTCCAAGTTTACCTTTGCTGACACCATTAACAGACCACAGTGTATCTGACACCTGTGAGCATGCGTTACCTTGACAAACATCTCCAGGACTGAAGTGGGCTCTAGCCTGGTGGCTGTGGGCTGGAGGCCCGCTCTCTGCAGAAGACTGTCCACCTCAGGAAGCCTCAGCACAAGCCGGGTCAGTTCACACAACTGCTCCTCCACAGCTCGGCCTGGAAGGCAACGTATGCACAGACACTGGGTATTTCAATCATAACGTATCCTTTATCTCTAAACATAAGGTTTTTCTTAACAAAATCTGTTCAGAGCAGGGTTAGGGTCGATCTGATCTGCGTACAGCAATATTTCTAAAATCTGGACACAGGCTATATACTGTGAGTTTTTCTAGATTTGGGTTTGAAGGAGTTAAAGAAATCCTGGTTCAAATTGCACAAGCCATTGTTGAGCTTTCATCACCTAAAATGATAAAACCCGACCTAATGTGAGAAACTAGCTGTAAAATATATTTGGATATACCTGGGAAGTGAGTACATATTATTTGCAAAATCCCCTGTCCCCAGTGGCATTACCTGTTCTGCTGTCGGACCCATCTGGGTTCTTGTGAAGGTGCTGCTGTAGAACACAGCGGAACCAGGCTCTCACCGACAGGCTTTGTGCCGAACTGGACACGACGGCGGCAGAATCACTGCTTAGTGAGGACACCAGCTCACTGGAAAAGACAGAAATGTGATGTGTGCAGTTATAAACAACTATCGGATTTACCGTTGATGAAGATATGAAGAAATATCAAGCGTTCAATATGTGAGTAGCAAGGTCCAAACTCAATATGTAGCCATATACACACACACTTAACATTAATGTCAATGTTAAAATTCACATTGTATACCTCATTGTCCTGAAGTGGTCATATTTCTTGTATTCGGACAGTAGAATGTCTATGCCAAGTCACAAATCTTTATTTAAACACTTAAACATTGGCACATGAATGTCTCTTTTCATCAGATTTCTTCTGAGTTGACATGCAGTTTTTAATGATGAGTCTGGAAGGATAGAGGGAGGTGGAAATTTCTATCTGAGGTGTGGTAATTTAATTACATTTTTGCATTGAGTGAAACCATCACTTCATTTGGTTACATATCGCTAACAGCTCAAATAGCAGTGAATGGAGGCTTGGCAGACTGGTACTTCTAAACAATAAATATGAGGAGTGTCTTTGTTCTGGCTTTATATTCAGGTGTGGCTCCTTAATATCACTTGGCACTGTCTGAAGAGGACCTTTGAGGTTGAAATAGTCACGTTGTTTTGTACCCTTGAGTGTAGTTTTGAAGATGCACTACATTTTGTATTCTGTTTAGAGGCATGGGTGCAGTTTCTTCATTAAAAACTATTTTGATAATACCAAGGACGCTCACTGTCTAATTTACTAATTAGATAACACCCAATATACCTACAGGACTTTTTACAGGAAACAATTTTGTCAAGTGGTGTCCACCATGATGAAGCTTGATAGCTGGCAGGTACAGAAGTGTACAACATCCCCGTCTGACTGACCTGAGGTTTTCCCATCAGGAGTGATGCGATAAAAACGCTTTGTGATTGAGGTACAGGCACAAGGGGCAGATCTCAGAAGCCGGCTGTACCTGTTTTGGAGCAGATGGGGAAGGTAGCGAGTCACCAGAAGTGGGTGAACCATGTCATCCCAGCCAAAGCTTTGCATGATGGACTGGACTGGGTTGGGCTGAAGGTCCTGGGGGGCAGAGCTGGGAAGATCAAAGGCCAACAGGGTGAAGCCTGAGAAATAGGAAATTATTTCATTTTTGTTTGCATTACTAGAAAGTTGATACATGCATGATTTAGTAGTGTAAGTGTAAGCATGTGTCCTGAATTATTCGTCCACATGCCTTTTTTTTTTTTACCATATTCTCTGAATCTTTACATCCCTAAATTATCTTATTCTCCTCCCTAACAACGAATGTTCTGCTCTCTGCCAAACTGCCATTCAAATTCTCTGCCTTCATGTAAAATGGTGGCATTAACTCAAAATGATCAGTATCAGCCATCACAAATCCATTTTGGATGAACTCTTGTCTGCTACTGACCTGCAGCAGCATCTGCCAGCTGTGCTGGAGGGGTCTGGGAGAGGCGTAGGCTGCGCAGGAAGGGGAAGAAGTGCGCCCAGAGTGCTGCTGCTACCGCTAGGTGGCGCTCTTTCACCACACTGGTGGTAGCAGGAGCCCAAGCCGAGGTGGGTGCTGACTGGACACTGCGCTGATGGACCCGTCTGGAAGGACACAGACACACATACACAACAAAGGCTAAACAAATCTATCCCATGCAAAATCCAAACATAGCGCTCCCCCTTGTGTACAACACCCACACCCTCCAACTCCGCCTCTGTACTTTCTCAAATCCTTTTGCTCCCCTGTTTCTCTCTTTCGCTCCTTCTTCATGTGTTTTTCCTCTCGTCTCCTGGGGGATTACTGGGTGCGGCGGTGCGCTGCAGTGTGGAGCAGAGCAGGGTGGAGGTAGAGGTGGGGTAGGAGAGGAGGATATTATAGGCATAGAGTGGAGCCTAATGCTGATCCCCTGTACACAGACTATACTTTGGCTCTTCTGGCTCGTCCCTGGCCCTGGCCCCAGCCGCTACAGCAGCCCCACTGTGGCTGGCATTAGCCCAGATAAGCAGCTGAAGGAGCTGTAATCTCATTTAGACTGGAGATGATCCTCCTGTCCCCCTCGTTCGCCCGGATGGGGGTGTGGGGAAGCAGGGTTGAGGTGTGCTGGGGAAAGAGGGAAGGATAGAGGAACTAGTAACCCCCCCCCCCCACCCCACCCCCTTTCCTTCTCTCCCATCCTCAACCACGCACCCTAGTCTGCTACTATGGTACACACACACATACACGCACACACCTTAGCAGTGCCTTCCCTTCCAGCAAGGTTGCATCTAATCCAGAGAGAGCTGAGACAATCGATTAGAGTCTGAATTCATTAGCCTCGTTACTACTGCGGAATGGGCCTTTCACACCCATCAACCCTCATTGTACAAGACATCGTCAGGGACCCCACTTAATCCTCCTCACTGCGGCTTCTTACAATGTGTACACACAAACACACACACACACACTCAACGGCAACACACCATTAGGGACCCTGTTTAACCCTTCCCCCAGCTACAGACACATGAAATAAAACACAGCATCCTAATAACGACGGTAACACATCAAACACACACGCCCAGGCATAAGCTGTGCTCCAAGTCCACTTTCTGTTTAATATTGTCCGTGAATGTCTGTCAAAAAGTATAGGTGTAATTGTGACTACATTTCTCATAAGTAGCCCAACAGTAGTTGTCCTTGACTTTGAACAGAAAGGCTGTGTAATTGGTAAAAGGTCTTAATGCTCACAAAGGGATGCTTCACAGGGAGGCTCGTATTCTATCAAGCCAAGGAGATGGGGATTAATTGTTTGTACCGAAAACAGATCCAACATGGTGTGCCAATGCCAGCTCACCTCATCAACCAGCGACACCCCCACCCTCCCACAGCAGAGGGTCATGGGAAGGAATAAAACTGAGGAATTATGCCTGGGACTGGCTCCTTGCCTCAGCTCCATGGCGATGGCTATCAAGAGTGAATGTTCGGACCCTCCACTGCCGAAGCCATTGGCAGAATAATTCTCTTAATGTGTGCAGATTCCACACGGCTCTTAATAGACATAATGATGCACAGGCTAAATTTGCCAGGCTACATAATTGCCCATTAATTGTGTCACAGAAAAGGCATTAATCACAAAGAGATACCGAGAATTGCCAGGCCGAAGAATTATGTTTAATTTGGCGGGACAGATTTGAAAGAGAGAGCATGGTATTTTTTTTATTTGGTTAAATGGGTCAGTGTGGTCCGGGCCATAACACAGAGGGCCTCTGGGAGTTCTCTTCTCTCTCTCCTTGGCCATTAATGTGCAAATGTGTGCCCTCCAACCCCGAGATGTGAGATGGGAAGTTTGGGAATTAGCAAAGCTAACAAGATACCATGTTATGGGAGCCCGGCATTGGAATAAGAGAGGAGTACACTTAGGTTAGTGTTTCACTTTTGGTGCGTGGGTAGGTGTGTAGGTTTGTGTGTGTGTGCAGGAGGGAGAGGGTGAAACGTACACACTGGAGAATTAAAGCAATCATACACCTACATGAATCAGTGAGAGGGCTCAGCAACACTTAACTTTACAATGTCCTTATTCTAGTGTTTCAGCTCATTTATTAACCTTTTGTAAGTGGCGTAGTATAAAGTGGCAGTAATACTTTCAGTTCTTAGTAAAACAAACGTACACAGTATATTTCTAGGGGCGTAAAAACTATTTAAGAAAGGACATGCGTATTGAGAAATCCAGCGAAACCTGTGATATATCTACAGACTGAAATGTGTCTATAGTACTGAGTATAGAAAAATGTCAAGTACTGAATTTGGCATTGAATGCTCGCTCAGATTTGTACTCTTCTTTGCTTTATCTTTGATCACAGTTACTGATTTAAAGCTGCTCTAATCAGTATTATCATATTAACAATGGATGAAATGACGATGCATAATGTGACTGGTGTCGCTCATAGTGACGAACCCAGAGATAATTATCACCCAGCTCTACAGTCTCCCTCAGCTCTATGGAGGATTTTACTATCTCTTTGTTTTGGTTTTCCGGCCCGCAACTTTACTGTTGTGGGATTACTCTCCCAGCTGTCAGCAGTGTCGTTTCCAGCTGCAAAAAAGCTCGTCTGAATCCACTGTACGCTATCTGCCCAGTACCAAATGACAGATAGACAACATTAGTGTCTAGCCGGTTAACATAACGGAGCATTTAACCGCTAAAGAGCCAAATACTTCCCTCAGTTGGTGGAGACCAAAACCTTTTAAAGGGGAGTGAATTTTGAGTTTCAGTGGCCAGGTAGCACGATAGACACACGATCCAAGTGACTGGAATAGGTAACTGTTTATAACGATGCCCCTAAGTGGCCAAAAAAAATCAATTAATGCAGGTTTATAAAATAATTTTAGACTGTATTTTATGTCAACAATGTTCTTGTACAGTAACTTATGTTTAAATGTAGCCTTTTTGTTAAATTCTTCTTTTCTTATAGCATGCTATCAAAAAGAGCATTGTTCTGGTATCGGCACAGAAACCCAGGTACTATATCAGCGCTAGTATCAAGATTTTTTAAACTATACCCAGCCATGGTGGTTACTTGATCTTACTTTCATGAAGGCAACACTGCCAACATGACCAAATTTAGACAAGCTACGTTAGCCATTGTCCAGGATTTCAATAACATTTTGAATATATCAATGTAACTGATGATTCAAAAAGTTTAAAAGTACTTTAAGTAATTCTAATCATATTAAGCTCAGCTTGCTAGAATTATGGTTCATTGGTAAGTAGGCAAGCTGGCAAGCGAGGTGACGCTCAGCTCTGTAACACCAGATTTAACTGAGAATCTACAGTAAAAGATCACACATCATTTCTCACAGACCTTCCAGTCTCACCTGATTTCTATCTACTGTCGCTTCTGTTCCCGCCTCTACCTCCCCACAGAAACAGACACTGTTTCAGCTGTGGCTCTCTGACCTTCAGCTGGGGTCGATCATGTAACGAACACCCGTGTCCCACAGCTGAACCGGTCCTGACACCCTACTGACCATAGTATCTCAACGCGCCTGCAGTGCTGCCGCCGTCCCCACGACGACAGGAGGGTCCATGGAGGGTCCCTTGGGCCTGTAACTCTACTCAGAGCTTCACCAGCACCTGGTGAGGGTGACGTGGGGGCCACTAGGTCTACCGAGACTAACGGGGGCCTCAACGCAACACAGGGTCTTTACAGACACTCATTCCTGCTGACAGCACAATCCGCCTATTGTCAGTTTGAGAAGTGAGTGGACTCTGGACTGGGTTGGGAAGAGCAGAAGAGATCGCCCTCCTCTGCTGTAGCCACTTATCAGATTTTAATAAAAGCTTAGCTTGGCCTTGGCCAGAAAACATTTGTCTGAATGTGTCCACTATCTGCGAGGGAGCAGCTATCAGTGAAAGAAAAGAATGAGAGAAACGTAAGAGCTGGGATACCTGGGAGCTGGTGAGTATTTACACCAGCTGTCTCACCTGAGCTGGGCGAGGACGATCTGCAGAAAGCCCAGGGCAGAATTCAGCTCTGATAGGCGGCAAGCAGGCAACAACCAATCAAACCCTTCGTTGAGCAGCTTTTCCTCCGACAGGCTGAGACCGGGGCTCGTCTCGAACACCTCAGCCACGCCCTCCAGGTAAGAGCCGAGGGGCCCCCAGAGGGCAAGTCTGCGAGAGACCTCTGTGGTCTTATTGTAGAACTCTTTGGCCGTCTCATTAAAGGAGGAGGCAAGCCAGCTGGCCTGTGCACCAACATCCAGACCCCTGTCCTGGAAAAAATATCAGATGATGTCAAAAAATCTTGAACCTGTGGAATTTGTACGTCAAAAAAAGCCCCTGGCTTGCAAGAATACACTTCCAGATTAAATGTCTGATTAACAAAGATACCTGGAACAACAGCAGCAGTGATAGCTGTCCCCTCCAGACCAGGGTGCGGTGCCCAGGGGGGCAGTTACAGGGAAGGAAACCCAGCAGCTCACAGGCTCTGCTGGCCACATCCTCCAGCTCTACCTGCCTGGCCACCACCAGAAACAGCAGCAGGAAGTTCATGAGGCCTGTCTCTGACAGCTCCTGCATCTTCTTTGAGGAGAACTTGGAATAAATCCTGGAAACATAAGAGAACAATAGAGGGAGAGAGAGACAACGTTTTTAAAATGTGGCACGAGAGATGGTCAGCTATAGGAAAAAGTGGTCAGACGGTGACGTGATCAAGATTATAGTGTCTGCTCTTCACAATATGACTTAATCCGAGGCAACAAAATGGTTCAATTCTTTTTCTTTATTTAAATGTTTCTTTACTTCCACTGCCGAACTCTTCAGAGGTGATTTGTTCTTCTGAAACCCCTGACTTTAAATGCTGACTAACTGAACCTTCCACCCCCACCGTGCACCCCACCACCTGCCTCCATCGCCCTCTCAGCTCCAGGGGAGAGCCTGGGCAGCCCAGTCTGTGTGTGTGTGTGTGTGTGTGTGTGTGTGTGTGTGTGTGTGTGTGTGTGTGTGTATGTGGGTGAGAGAGAAAGAGCGAGAGAGGGAGTAAGCAAAATCTAACAGCGTGCTGGGTGGTTCTCTCACCCAGCACGCTGTTAGATCCTGCGGGCACTGTGGAGAAATGCCTTTAAAGATCATGTTAAATGTCAGAGACACTCAGACACACAGCAGTAGGCGCTTGGTCCCTCTCTCTACAACCAAACCAATTTACTGCAACACCAGAGAGAGATCAATAAAACCACACACACAAGTATTGCCACACATCCAGCTTGCTGTTTGCTCGCCTGGCAGGAAAACACAGAAGGCTGGGCCCACCCCCCCCTCCTTTACACCCCACCTCCCAAACACAGATGCAGCCCACACAGGTGAGTAGAGCTGCTGTTTGGGTCAAAACACAAACAGCGAGCATCCCAAGACAAACTCAGTCTAAGAAGTATGACTGATATAAAAGGAGTGGAGAAAAACGAGAGAGGAACTTAGAAAGACCAGGTTAACACCGAAATCAGCTTAGTTACACCCACAGAGGACTATAAAAGGAGAAGGTGGCCAAGCATGCATGAGTGTGAGGGGAGGGAGATTTAAATAGATGAATGGGTAATATGTAACAGGGATATAAGCAGCGCACTGGGAGACAGCAGTGGGGATTTTCTGTGTTCTCCCAACCTGTCTGTCTGTTTGTTTATTCCGGACAGCTTTTTTTTCCGGAGGCGAGCAGATGCTCCTAACTCCCGGCGTTGGAGATCAACATGCTCGCAGTCGATCCCATTAATGCGGCCGTCGCGGGTGTCCCACAGAGCCCGGCCAGGAGCAGGAACGCTGCCGAAACGTTATAGCGTTACAGTCGGCACGCCTCACGCCTCCTGAGGGGGAGGAGGTAGTGGTGAGGGGGGATGGGGAGGAGCCGGGGGGGGGGGGGGGAATCTGGACCTGTCCCAGCCCCAGTCTGGTTGTTGCCAGACTGCCTACCACCCACATCTCCCCACTCCCCTCCACCCAAGCTCCCCTCTCTATCCGTGTTGGAAACCAACACAGCTTCGTTAAGGCGAATTAACCGCCACGCTCGTTAGCTAATTAGCCCCCATGTCTGCAGTGCTACTGAGCACATTCCAGACAGAGGGAAGTCATTAGGCGGATTTATCTGCGGCTGCCTCTCTCTGGCGCCCAGCCGGGCCTAGGATATAGGATGGTCCAGCGCTCGGTTACGATTATCACATTAGCTTGTCTTTCCTCTCTTCTTTCTTACTTTCCTTCACAAAAAAAAACTCTCCCTCAATCCAATGGCCTCACACACTCTGAAACCATGTCACTGCTCTAGGGAGCAGGTGCGGTGCAGTGTGTGTGTGTGTGTGTGTGTGTGTGTGCGCGCGCATCAGTAGGAGGCTCCTTGGCTCTGGTCTGTGCTGAAGAGCAGGTGGTTGACTCCTGAGACACCTGCTCCACTGGGGGGCCTGAGCAAATATCAAAGACGCACCGGGGGACTGCGGTGCACCTGGCACGCACACAAACAAGACTGAAATGCATGATAGTGTGCAAACACACATGTTGTTTGTGTATTCATGCAAGTATGCACCTACATACACACACAAACCCATACAGCACACTAAACAGATCCCACATTAGAAGATCAAGGGGAAAAGGGTCCTACAAAGCCTAGTCCTGATTAGTAATCCTTCCTCACAGCTTCTATTCCATGTTCTCCCTTTTATCTTCTCTTCCTCCAAAAAGAACACATATACAGTGTATATATGGTGTTGTGTCAACTGCCTGGCCGTGAGACCTGCTTTTCATGGTGAAAGTGAATGTGAAGGAGCAAGAACTACAAAGCCTCCCAGCCTTCTATCCGTCTTTACCTTCCTTTGATCTGTCTCTGAGGGACTCCACCAGCCCTGTCCTGGGCGAGGCACAGGGCCAGCACTCGAAGGAAGATGTGGAAGGAGTTGGCTGAGCGGTAAAGCTGGGTGTGTCCTGGGGAGCGGGGGGGAGAGGGGGAGCAGCAGCTGCGGGCCTGCTCCAGCAGAGCCAGGGGCGTCTTGTACAAAGTGCCCACGCCAGACATCCCGAGCCAGGGTATAGTGAACGAAGCATTCTGGGGTGGGGCGACAGAAGATAATGTAACTGTACAGGCCTTTAGGAAATGTGCGTCATGCTTTGTCTCTATTTCTGCATGGTTCAAGAATGACATATCATCTCAAAAAGTGGTGATAAGGTTCATTTCTATTACAAAAGTAAGCTAAAGGGGGTCTGGTCGTAGTAGATATGCTTAAAATGAGGCAACAAGTTTGAGCAACTTTTATCGTCTGTATTGCACCATCAGTGACCACAGCATTACATTTCCTTGTTCCCTCTGAAGGTTTCTCCTCACCAGATTCTTGCTGTAGTAGTCCCAGAGGGTGGAGACAGCACTGGTGCTCGGTTCCCACAGCAGACAGAGACTGAGACAGCAGTGGACATGCATCCTGACCTGCTCCTCTGCTAGACCTCCCTGTTATTACACACAGACACACAGGTTTTTTTTTTTTTTGATGAATTCAAAAGGTTGAAAAGGTACGTGTAAGTAAAAGCCATGCTGACCTTAGGGTTGGAGGTTAACTTGAGCAACTCTTCCACAAAAGTCCAATTATCCCACAGATGTTTCTGTGTCTGCAGATCAAATAAGATAATGCACCTTTAAAAACAATATCGAACAACACCTTTAAAACGTTTTTTAATTATATTATATTTTTATTTTATTGTCTGTCACCTGCATTCATTTTTAAGTCTAAAGTAGACAAAGCCTGCTCTCAGAGTACCAGTTCTTGATGATAGAGACTGTATCACATCAGTCTCAGACATATTTCAATGAAAAGTCCTGTGTCATTTTTCTGTGTCTAGTTTTGGCCCCATTCTTTATTAAAGTGTCAAGACAAATGAATTCTCAAGACTTATTTTAGAAAGGCAGAAGCCATTTGGATGAGAGGCGATATGTCTTCAAATCTACAACTTCTGTCTTCTGTCTGTCTTTACATTGCACTGCCTGGATGAATATGCATGCATTTTTAATATATAAAGTCTTAAAGAAATTAGGTTCTTTAAGACTTGTAAGATATTTATGGGGCGACAAACGCATGGGTTAAATCGTGCAATTTTTTCACATTCTTCCCAGTCAGAAATACATCTCTCAGTATTTCCTGGTTGTAACCCTGTGAAATACTTATATATTTATGCCCAGGTCATTTTGTGCAACATCTTAAAGTGTCAATATTGTGATTCTTGGTGTCTTACCTCATTCTGGAGTGTGCCGTTACGATTGTACTGCCCTAACATTGCTAAATGAGTGACCAGCCACCATGTGAATCCCAGAGGGTCCTTGCAGTGTGTGGGGAGGCCACTGAACTGCTCTGCTGCAGGCTTCCCCGAAACTAGAGGCCTCAACAACAAGTTCATGTAGCTCCAGAAAGACTAGAGGGAAACACACGCTGGTTCATTTAGTTTGTTCAGAGTCATATTATATTGTGCGACCATGTGAACATGTGTGTGTATTTGATTTACCTGTGTGTGCAACACTTTATTCCTGTATTCCAGAAGGTGCATGAGCAGGACCCACAGCTCTTTGGTGCAGGAGCAAAGGTAGTGATGGCTGCTCAGTGCCTCCGTAGGCCTCACCTACAAATCAACGTGATCCATTTAACATAGTAAGTTCCCAACTGCAACATCCAAAAATAGGGTTGAATATCATTATCCAGTACTGATGCCGTTTGAGAGGCTTTTCCACCCTAAAAAGGATAATATTTTGTGGGCATGACTGAAATGACTAAATGTGGTAATGAACATATTCAATATTTATTTTCCAGCTAAAAAACAACCTAGAAATACCACTGGTACAGCTCAACGGTAAGATGTAAAGAGTTGTGGCTAGCCGCCCACCTTGCTGTATTTGCCTATGGCCAGACCAGTTAGGTCACACAGCAGACTGCACAGGTGCTCTTCAAACAGACTGGTATCAGTCAGGTTCTCTCCCGTCAGGTTCACAAACTGGTGGGCGTACACCACCTGGCCTGGAGAGAAGAACAGGTAAAATTACAAAAAGCTTGTTTCCATGATAATGACTCACTTTGAGCTGTGAGTCAGAAGATTATTGCCCACTGTGCTAGTTGTTAGTGTACAATCGCTCAAACTGTCTTGTATGAACAGAGAATATAGTGTCCCTGGAGCAGTGTCTATGCAACAATCATTTTATGACATGGTTTTCCAACCACAGTTATTTTTACAGTGTTTCCAATGGAGTAGAGTCCAATATTACAGGTACGATCAGTGTATCTCTAAAACTACAACATCTCATTTCTACTTGCTGTCTAAGCATTCTGTTACTAGGACCGGACACATACCTTGCATCTTGTGACCAAGTAGGTGAAGGATCTCCAAGACTGACCAGTGGATGTCAAGATGAAGGTGTAACAAATGCCAAGAGGGAGGAAAAATCTGTGGGAGGAATACAGAGCACCAAGTTCAATGGCAATAGTAGAAAAAAAGATTTTCTCGGTGCTATAAAAAAGTCATTTGTAATAGTTCCTCAACAACAGTTTACATTATTCCCTTTGCTCTGTAAAGCTTAATTACATTTATGCCATCCACACTTTTGTTGCACCTGTTTCAAAGCCCCATCTCCTTTACAACATGTATCTCACACACACCTTTCCGTGGTTAGATATAATGAAGGCACTCTGAACATTGGTGGGTAGGTCTTTGAGTCGTCCTATGAGGAGAGTGATGCCAAACAGCTCCTCCAGAAGAGCAGAGGGCAGCTGAGCCTCCTGCTCCTCATAGGGGTGTGAGTGACCTGCATCCAGGGGGCTGGAAGGCTCCAGGTACCTGAACAGACACAAAAGGATACACATGTCCAAATAAACAACAAACAAACGCAGTAGAAGCAGATGAACACATGACATTGTAACATAAAGGTAAAACATTTAAATCATAGGTACCGATGTTGGCATTAAATACGTAAAATTACCTGTGCAAGAAGACTTTGACATACTGAAGAAATGAAACACACTGTTGCCTGAGGTCCTCCGCTTCATAGTGGAGGTTGCCTGCTTGGCCTGCAACACATGAGGGATGTTGTGGGCAGTATTCAGAAATCTTATGTAAAACATGCCCACTGTATATCAGACATGACTCAAACACTAGAATAGAGCTCAACAATCCCTTTATGGCAAAGTTTTTTGGTTAGCCACAGCTGATTAATTACTGTGCTCACCTCAGTAAAGCACACTATTACACCTACACTTTTCAGGTCCACCAGATACAGATACATACAATGTAAACCCCATTCAAACTTGGGTTATTGGGCCACTTAGGCTCAACATATTTAAATATTCTATAGTTTTAAAAAAAAACATTTAATTTGTTTTTAAATTCTATCCATTTAAGCTCAACATGTAATCCTCAATCCTCCTGTGCATTGCATGTTGCATACGCTTACCAAAGTCATGTGAGCTGGACTGCACCAAGGTCTCCAGCCTGTAAACCTTTTGTCTGAAATATAACAAAAAGCGACTAAGATCAGTGACATGTGAATGAACCGTGGTGGAAAGCACCAAGTAGTTGTGAAGTAAAAAAGCTCTGTCCAAGAAAGATTCCCTTTCTAGGCTTTTGCTGCCATGGAAAATGACCATGGCAAAGCACAGTCTCAAAATAAGCACAGTTTCAATGTTGATTTATGCAGCAACAACCACCATTGTTGCTGCATAAATCAACATTGAAACTGTGCTTATTTTGAGAGGCACATTTAACTGACACATTTTACATTCTGGCTTACCTGAACAGGCCAAAGAGCAGCTTTGTAGATTCTACCAGAGCTGTCTCTGTCACCCAAGGGAAGCCAAAGATCTCCACAGTGTCCGTCTCATACTCTGCAGGGGCCGGGTCAAGACGCAACAGCAGCCTACAGAGTGGGTGCAGTCACATCAGTTAAGACTTTATTTCCTGAGGTTTTTTTCTGCCGCTCAGACTTCTGCTGCAACCCTGTTACAATGGAGGTGACTGGAATTTCATTTGTTGTGCTCAAAGCATCAAAAACTGACCTTTGAAAAAAATCAACAGCAGTGTGTGTGTGTTTTCAGAAAAAATGACCCAGTTACTGACAATAATCCACAGATGTTGCTGTCAACAGCTTTCATTGGGACAATTTCTCAGGCACAAAATAGATAGAGTGAAAACTGTTGACCTCCAAATGGGAAAATATGTTCTTTTGTGACGAACTGACGGTGACTGTACCGTTTCAGAGAGCCTCTTGCAGTGTATCCCTCTGAGGAGAGGGCTCCGGTGGGGTCCTCCTTTGTTTCAGAGCAGCAAAAGCATGGCGGTTGGGCTGGAGTCAGCTCACATAGGCTGTCTGCTGCGAAGGGAGACACTGGTGGGGTGAGGGATTGGCTGAAGTCGTCTTCCATGCTGCCAGTGCAGAATCAGCGTCACCTTTAAATGACAACAAAAAACATGTTGCAGTAGGTGCAGGCAAATGTAGCAGGCATTCACTTAGTGTGCAGAGAAGATGTATTAAGAGCAGATTAAATATGAACATACTCAATATAACGTTACAGCATTAAATAAAGCTATACTATATATGTAGGTTAAAGTATTGCTACACATTGTACAACATTACAATAAGATACACAAAATAATGTTACACGTCAGAATGGTATAATGTTAAATCAAATGAGCTGCCATTATTCAGCAGATACGTGATGTTTCACTTGCATAAACTATCTCTCAGTCAGTGTCGTGTGTGTGTGTGTGTGTGTTCGTATTGCCGGTAAATAAGGCGACATCATGATTATATTAGTTTTAACTACATTCTCGCAGAACAGTTAGCGTAAGTAAACTGAAATAGCACGATTTCTAACAGGGAAACGAAACACAGCAGCTCCTCGAGAAACACAAATTACAAACCTTGTATTTCGGCTTCTTCTGTGGTGCAATATTCCGTATATTTCAAGCCAAATATGAAGATTATACCGCTGTCATCACTCCGTTGTTTGGGTTTTCACACTCTCCCGCGCGTCCGCACCACGCAGGCGCACTCGCCCCGCGCCCGATGATTCGTCCGAAGTTTCACTGTGGGCGTGGCCTTCACGTATCTCCCGACTCACAACAAGAGGTCCAACTGCGACGTGTTTCCTTCGTCTCACTGGAGTGTGTCGCTGTCCTGTTTGCCCAGTAGTCTGGTACATGTTTCAACGTGTTTATTCCCCGAGGTTAGTATAATATCGAATGAAATGACAGCGTTGAGTTCAAATTTCACCCTCACGAGACTTAAAGTAATTTAATTAGTCAAAACAATGTCTGTTTGTTCTTTATTAACACAAACAGTTGAAGTCGAACTTTAATTGACACCAAATATATCAGACACAGGCCTTGGAAGAAACACACGCCACGAATACTGCTCAATATGTCTGAAATGACTAAATTACTATCCTCAAAACATGTTTTAGCATACACTTGTGTTGCTAATAAAGGGGCTTTTAGGCACTGAACCCGAGCACCTGCTCCATGCCACGACTTTTCCACAAGCTAACGTTATGTCAAAGTCACTTGTCCCCCCTCGGTCTCACTGCAGGGGTCCCGCCCAAATTATTGCAAAATAATGCAGAGGTTTAAGTAGAATTTTATCCACGCTAACCCTAATTTCCATATGCAGATCTGTCTCTCCCAACAGTCCCTCTCGCCATCACACCATTTCTTGCATTCTAATGCATTCTCACATCTTTACAAAATCCCCCCTTCCGCCACACGCCGTGGATGTGCTCGTTTTGTCGACTTACAGTTGGTTATTTCTGCACGTTTGGCTTGTCCAGTGAGGAGATGCACGATGGATGCAGTTGTGTTTTGCATGTTCTAATTTGCACGTTTTATTACCGGGAGTCTGTGGAGACAATGAAAATGGACGCGTCGGGAGATTTTTTCTTTCCGATGAACCGACCTCCCGCTCTGCTTTCAACAGGAGGCAGTCCGTCTGTGTGTGAAGGCTCTGGATGGGAAAGGTAAATGCTTTTTTTTTTCTGTTCCGACGCTGCAAACCCATTCAACCCTTTCTAGACACTGTAGTACATGGACGGAGTCTGATTTGAACCGGCTTCACTCCCCCCATCCCCTCCCCTCGCCCTCAGATGTAGCCTCGTTTCCAGGCTTTGATGCACTAGACCAGGTTGGATTATCTTTGTGAAAACCACAATTCAAAACTCAGGACTAACAATCTGATGACTGGAAACTTGATTCAAACCATTGTCTGGATGTACTCACTAGTGATCCACCTCATCCTTTTGTATCATCACCAGTAAATGAAAGGATGTGATGCCTATAATGGGTGCAACTGAACTTTATTATATTAAGGTATTAACCTGGTGTTGTGATTACTTGTAGCATTTTGAGGCTTCCTGATAAACTTAATAAAAAGGTGTGTAAAGGAATACTGTAGCCAACAAATTGGTAACTATTGACAGACTTCTACATAAGCTGTCTGTGGAAATTTTGCCCCATTGTAAAATTAGATAAAAGTCACAAACACACTCGCACACGTGTGTCCCATTTCTGCCTGATAAGACTTCATGCAGGTTGTAGTTGGGTGGAGCTATGCTGAGGACAGATCTTTTTCTCATTAGACCTTTTGACTTGGGAAAGTGGGAAAAGCACTAGAGTAAGTAATAACATTTACAGTGCCCTGGTAAGCCATGCCAATGAGCCAGCATGCACAAAACCAGGACCTTGCCCACCTAAATGGAATGAAACCATTGTTAATATAATTAGTTACACCTGTGCTTTCTATGGAGCCCCGAGACTGTCAGTTGGTAGTAAGGTTATCAGACAAGTCAAACATATAAATAAGTGCTTCAGTTTATTAAATAAAGCGTTTCAATAGAAATATATATGAAATTCATATATATGAAATATTCTTTAAACATTATACTTTAACCCAAGCAATTTTTCCCATTTTACTTTCCACATTACCAATTTCCCTTTAAGATGTGAAATGGGCGTGTCCATGTATGTCCAGGGCAATGATTGGTCTAGGGTGTACCTGTGTGTAACATCAGTCGAGCTATCAGAGGACGTTGTGGCTAGCTAGCTTACTTGAAAACACTGGTAGCTAAAGACAGCCCCTTCAGCTAGCCACCTAGCTGCAGCTAACTTTCTTCTCAAAACCACACCAGCCAGTGCAGGCGTAGTTTCCTTGATCTCCTGATTGAAGGACTGTGATGACAGGCCGTTTGCTGAGGTCACCAAACTCAAAATATTCAGCATCAAAAAGGTGTTGATTGTCCTGCCCTCACGGAAATGCTAATCAAGCACAGTCTGTACACACAACACAGCCACGAGTGCAGGTCGAATCTGTTCAAATAACTAATAATGCCTGTGTATCGCCTTTGTTTCGCTCCTCATCCCATTAGAGGGTCATAGGTCATGGTCACCTACAGAACAGCTGCTGGTAGGGGTTTCTGCCGCATTTCTGCAATGTCCGCAGAATGTAAAAAAAATGGGAACCTCCCGTTACCCTGATTTGGGAGCATTTCACGCGTTATTCCAAGATGGTTCCCCCTGCTGCCAAGTTTGTAGTTACACCAATAAAAAGCCAATATTAGCTACTTTTGTTGTGTTAACATATTTGGAGTGGCTTGTTAACAAGTGAAATCAGACACCAAACAACTTATGCTTAAATTAGATAAATCGATTCTATTAGTGTTAATATTGGATTTGATTTAGACGTAACTGCCAATGATGGTGGATCTTCTTGTCACCAAGTGAGAGATGTTTTTGCTGTCAGAAATTCCCAACGTCTCTGACTCGAAATCCCAACTAGGAGGCTGACGTGAGCTGTTTTTCTGGCACAGCTGATCTGCACAATATGGTGTGGATGCAGCATTAGTGCCTTGTTCAAGGACACTTCAGCCTTGCATATAGGCCTATCTCAGTCTGGTGTTTAATCTGACCGTTGCAAACAAAAACAAGTTGGCTAAAGTTGTTAGAACAGCTGAGAAAGACGCCTACAGAAATCATTATATGCACTGTTTAATGTATACAGGGACGCTTTGTATATTGTTAATAACACTGAACATCCCCTCCACTCTGAGTGATTTGAGTTGGTGCCTTCTGGCCAACGCTATAGATTCTTTGTGTTATCATCAATATAATGGACAAACCGCAGGGAAATATCCCCATACTGGGGGATCAACTTTTGTACATTGCTGTGTGTTTTTACTGACAATAAACACAGTAAAACAATATAGAAATATATATTGTTTTTACTGTGTTTATTGTCTTGATTGGTGAGACAAAGACGTATTTTCTTCTATAAAGTTCTATTCTATACTATTGTAAACGCTTGCTAACATGGAGACTTGGAAAGGAACTGTACTTGTACTGCCGGGCCCCCCCCCCATACCTTTCCAAATTTCCCGGTGAGCAGTAATAAAATGATATTTTACTGTTGCCAGACACTTAAAATAGTCATGGTATTTGAGTTTGACTTCAAAACAGCCATCTATAAGTTTGGTTGGAGTACTAATCTGGACATTGTAAAATAATGTTATCCTATGACCGGTAGTTTGACCTCTGGAAATCCTGTACGATACAATTCCGCCATTAACTCCCCCTCTTTAAGGAGTATAGTCAGAGGCCTGTAATGACTTTGCATAATGAGTTACATTCTCTTTTTTCATTGGGCCTGCTTTCTAAAAGATCTCTGTATTGTACAGGGGAGAGTGCTAGTCCCTTTTATCTCCAGAAAAAAAACCCTTGTGGCTACAGTTTGATCAATTAAACTCCTGAAAGGGCCCCCCCTCCTTTCATTCCTCTGCCTGAGAGGAATATAAAGTTATCAGTCTTCCCAAGCGATATGAGGACGGAAATAAGTAGTTTGTCTATAAAAATGTCCAGGTACTTTATCAGCGTCCCAGTAGGCCCTGCGGCCCTGACGCTGTTCAATGTGGCTCTCTTGTACTCCACTCTCATGTGCTTCCCCTTCCTCCCTTCCTCTCTCCTGGTCTACTTTGTCTCTGCCCGAGGCCCGCTCCTCGCTGGGTGGGGTGTACGCTGCCGGCCCCGCACCTCAGTGGGATTGACTGGGGCCCGGGCCCCAAGTGAGGTTATCGATTTCAATCAGTGGCTTGGGAGATTGGAGCTGAATGATGCTGTAGACTTTAAAAGGTGGTCAGCTGCACTGCTTGTTGTTTGGGTGGGGGGCTGCAGGAGGAGTCACTTCACTTCTGAAGGGAAGTCAGATAAACTTACAAACAGAATTTTATATAGAGTGAGAGATCTTAATCTTTTACTGTATGTTAGTGGGTGTATGTGGGGCAGTGAAATGGAACAAAAGGACCCAAAAAGTAGAGATTCTGTGTTTACAGTGATTAGATGTAGGGCTGCAACCAAGTTATTTTAATGATCTATTATTTGTTTCGTCCGTAAAATGTCAAAGTTTTTATATTCAAATTTCTTGCTTTGTCCGACCAACAGTCCAAACCTTAAAATTTGTTTATTATCGTTGAAGACGAACACAAAAAGGGCAAATATTCACATTTGAGAGGCTGGAACCACAGAATTTTGCTTAAAAGGTGACTTCAACAATGGTAATCCACATAGATTAATTTTCTGCTGATTGCTGATTAATCAATGAATCGATTAATAGTTGCAGCTCTAATTAGATGCAGCCTTTTTAGTGTATGGACATACATGTGGGAAACAAGTGTACAAAAACAGTAATTTACACAATAGCTTACCTAATTGCATTCAATATAAATGTGTGTGTGTATGTATGTATGTATGTGTATATATATATATAAACAAATTGACCAACTTCACAGATAAACAGTAAGTCAGTTGCATAATCTGGGGGAAGGAGTGGGAGTTTAAGTAGTTAATGTATCAATACTGCATTCTTCCAATAGTGCAATGGGTGCTTTATTTGTTATACTGAGAAGAGTGAGGTGACAACTTTCTGTAGCATCATCGTTCACAGGAAAGTGCAGGCATAAAGAGAAGGCTGATAAAAGTTCCTGTTTTGCTTAAAGAGGGAAGTTAGTTCACACACTGAGAGCGCTGCTGTTTTTCTGCTCTCAGAAGCATTTGCATCAAGGCCAGGAGATTAAACGTGTGGGTTGGGAACTGGAGAGAGTGTGTTGTCTCGCTTGGGGCCCCCGATGCCAGAGTTCTAGCTTTCATCGCACTGGGTGAAAGATTTCTCCTGGACGTTTCACTCTCTGTGGCTACAGGTGGGTGGTTCACATGCTGTAGGTGGCAGCCACTGTGGATTTCATGCAAAAGTACAGAGGAGGTGGCTGTGGGCAAATTGTTTCACAATTGCCAATGTTCAATTCTCTGTACTGAGATGCTGAATCCCACACTCTATAAACTCATTTGTGTAGTTAGATGGTATTTTGAGTGTTATGGTAATATTTAAAACCGTAGGTGTTTGTGTTTTTCTAATATAGATATTTATAATGTCAGTTTTTAGACTTCATTATAAAGCACCAATGGAGAGAGTGAGATACTAGATACTGTTACATATCAGTTTACAAAAGGAAAATTATGTCTGACAATCTGAACAAGTCTGAAAAATTCACAACTATTTTGTCTTTTTTCAAGCCAAACATTTGCTGGGTCCAGTTTCTCAGATGTGAGAATTTAATGCTTTTCTTCGTCATATGTGATGCTAAATTTAATGACTTTGAGTTTTGGACTGTTAGTCGGAAAAAAAACAAGATATGTCATGTTGAGCATCTTTCACTTTTTTCTGACTTTTTAGAGAGAAAACAATCAATCAATCAATTAGGGAAATAATAAGCAGATGGATCAGAAATGAAATCATCATTAGTTGCAGGCCTACTGACGTGCTTCTCTTCACTTCGATTGGTTATTCCCATCAGTGGAAGGCTTTCATCAGGGCGTCACACTTGTTTTGCCCATCAAAAGACACTCAAACATCATCTTGCAATGCAGCAATGTGGGCTAGAGACTGGCATAGAGTCCTAAAACATCCATAATTTATAATAATTTGTGAAAAGTAAATATTTGAAAACCAATCAGTCATTTTCTCCCACATCTTTTTTTTCAAAGGCTCAATGCTCGGTGCAGTTGTGATGGTGCTTGGCTGCCTGCTGCAGAGGAAACTAGTGACCACAGAGGGGCATCGTGGGACCAACCGCCACGTCTTCTATGCAGTTCAACTGGACGGAGGCGTCAGAGCCGCCAGAGCTCTGGCCGAGCAGCACGGACTGGAGTTCATACAACGGGTCAGTGCATGTTTGAAACCCCTGTTGTTACCTGCTCCTATGGCCGTGCATTTACATTTTCTGAATCCGGCTGCTGAGGGCCTTTTTTGTAAGAGCTGCCAAAGTGCTGACTTCTGTTTCCTATTTGAGGGATATCTGACTTTCATCAAATTACAGCAGCCTTTCTGAATATTTCATATCTGATCAAAGACACATAGAATAGGCCGTCCACACAGAGTGACACACACACACACACACACACACACACACACACACACATACGAAAAGACACATACATGCACTCAGAAAGGCACACACACTGCACATATACACACACTTCTATCTAGCCAACCTTAGTTTACGCCTGTGAGAAACTCCCATATGTGGAATAGGCTCCAGCTGAATGTCTTCGGGGATGATTGGGTCTTTACCTATTTGCCTGGGTTTTAATCTGTCATGCTGAAATCTTTCCATTTGTCAGAAGACTAGATTTGATTTATCCACATCAATACTTTAAAGGTTACTTTGGTTGTTGAGTCTGAAAGTGTGTCAGCTGCTCCCTTCAAAAAAATGCAATAAGAAATAAGGGCTCGGAGCGGGTCCTGGTTAGGTGGAATACAGTAGTTCTGCTTTTTTGTAAGGGCGAGTTCAAAGAGGCGGTTCAAGGGCAGAAGATATTCGGAAATGAACTTCTTCTGATTCTCTTTTATGAAAGATTCACAGTCGCAAAGATTTAAAAAGTAAGAGCCCTCCTTATGAACTGACATCCATTCCTGCTGTGCTCGGTTATATTTAGGATTTTAAAGGGGATTCTTTTATTTGACTTCTCCTTTTCAATGTAAAGACTGACGAATAAACACAGATTCGTAGGATAAAATGTACTCTATGATTAGAAACGTTATGTAAGCAATCCATCATGAACAGCACCCAGATATTGTAAGTGCCTGACCTTAAACACAGCGAGGATGAGCCATAAAATGCATTGAATAGCATATGGACTTTGATTTAAAGAACTAAAGCAAAATATCTTGACTTTTTTTTTTTAGATATTATGTTTTTAATCGTCATAGTTCTGTATATAATTACTTATAGATAGAGCCCTACAGGTGGGAGGTCTGAGAAAATATTATTACATCACACCTACAGTCTGCAAGAGTCCACATAAAGGGTTTTAGATGCACTGCATTCATTTAAAGTGTGTTCTTTGGCAGCAGATGTACATTCCTCCACTGATTTTGCTCATGGCGGACAATCAAAAAACTGATTTGAAGTTATTGACAAGTGATACTGGAGATGTGTGTGTTTTGACATTATTGATAAGAGTTGGGGGGAGTGTCCTCTGGCCTGGTGTGAGGCTGTGTGCAGCGTTGGCTCTGGGGAACAGGGACGCAAGCTCATTTCAACCTTGGCCCTGCTGCCTCTGCTGCTGCTGCTGCTGCTGCCGCCTGGATCATGAATAAAACATCTCTTTGACCTTTATCAGGAGTGTATTGGACAGTCCACCCCCGTCTCTGTCTTCCTCTCTGCCTGTCTCTCTCTGATTGTCCCCTCATGTGTGCACACAAACACCTCTGCCTCCTCCTGCATTGTTTTCTGCTCTTTTATACACCACTGATAGTCCCCCAACGCTGTGACCACTTGTAATGACCAAAACAAAGGCAAAAACATTTTGTCATTTACATGAACGACACTGTGTTTATGTGTATACACGGTGCTATGAAACACATTATGCAATAACTGGTTTTACATTTGTGAAATGCTGCAACGATCCTGTAGCTGTGATAGTATGCCATGGTGTGTTTCTGTAGTAGTCCATTGTCAAAGATATGCAGTGAATATCTTTGTGTGTTATTAAGGTGCCGAACCCAGCACCCCCCCCTCCCCCCTTCTTTTACCTGTCTGTCACTAGAGGCTGATGCTAAACGTCACTGACACGAAATCGCCTTTGTTAAGTCAAAACTATCGTAAATATCGTAATATCAAGAAGAAGGCTCACAATTTGCTGTGATATATATAATTTTTTTTGAAAACACTGAAGTGGAATGAAAAGTCTGACAAGCCCAACGCCAGCTTGGGAGGATTGTGATGTCTGCTGGCATTCCAGCGGTAATGCCGCATGAGTGGAATGGGAATCAAATGTCTCCATGCTGGCACTCAACATATTGTTGGTCTCTTTGATTTAGTGTACAGCATCCAAGGAAATGTCATCACGTCTCTCCATTGTGCAGACTTGACATATCCATTTTGCAACTGTAAAATACAAAGGAAAACAAAGCAAAATACCCGAGATGATGTCTTTATGCCACGTGCACGGATTTACTGTGATGCATTGGACTTGCTTTTTTTGCCGGTGCCTCTTTTGGTAGCAGACGCACTAAAGCCTTTCCTGTCAGTCTTTATGATTTTTAAATGTGTCAAAAACATTGAGTTTATCTATCCACATTTGTCTTTCACTCTTACACTTTGCTCATTTAGAAATGTTTAAAGATGGCTTATAGTTTGTCAACATTCCTTTTTAAATTGGAGGGTAAATCAGCTCATTCCCCGTAAGATAAGTTGCCGTGAAATGTAGCAACATTTAAATAAAGAAGCAAACGCAACCAATGCAGTGCGCCCAGGAAGCTTGTAATTATTACGGCTGTGTGGCAGTGGTGACGTGGATTCAAAGATTACTGTCATACAATGGTGAGTCTCATCTCCAACCAAGGCTGTGGTGGTGTAATGCAATCATTACGAGCCAGAGAGAAAGAGATGCTCTGACGAGGCAGGTAATGGCAGCCATTACAGGTGCCGAGTTTCACACACAATGACAAAGAAAAAAAGAACCTGATCGCGATCTAAAATAGATGATTTTCTGTTTCACTTTATGCCGGCACAAGAACAACAGCACAGCGACTTGATATTACACCCTGATAAAATTTAAAAAAAAAGTCTCAGCTTGCAGGCTTACTTACAATACAGCCGACCTAGTTTTAAGTTACATCAAATGATACTGCATTGTTTACAGGTATTATTTCTTGCTTACTTATGAGTTTGCAAATCCGATTAGAGCCAGATTAAGTGTATGCGTTGCATTGTTTTTATTTTAGCTGAGATCACTGCTTCAAGAATTAAGTGCCTGTGTGTGTGTGTGTGTGTGTGTGTGTGAGTGTGTGTCTGTGTCTGTGTCTGTGTCTGTGTGTGTGTGTCTGTGTGTGTGCAGGGTTTCTGTCTTGAACTCTGACACCAGGAAGTCCCTGGTCTCCAACCAATGGTGAAAGGCCTCCCAGATTCCCCTTCTCTCCAGTGAGGTGGAATACTGCTGGCAGATTACCATATCATTTCCATATCATTAGCATAACATTACTGCGGCACAGCTTGGCTCGCTGTCTGCGGACGTGCTATCAGCTCATCGAGAGATTCAATCCCCAATCCGCTCCATGCTTCCGCCCTCCCTCCCCTCTCCTCCGCCCGTACACGCGAGGTGTGTTTTCCATCCGAGTAAAGCAGATGTAATTGAGGTAGAGCACTGGATTTACCAGCTAAATGAAATCACACAAACGCTTCACGATCAGCCGGGGCCGCTGTCGTACACATTCAGAGAGCTCCTTCTCTGAAACCTCATAGCGCTGCACCCAATTCAGAATTTCTAATATCCTCTCAGAAATAGCCTCAGTCAGATGCTAAGCTATGTCAAGCCTTACTCTGGCTGGATTACTTCAGGCTGTTATGTTATGACCAGGTGTGTGTGTGTGTGTGTGTGTGTGTCTGGCAAAAGGGAAAAGGCCGATGGGCCACCGTCCTCTCCCTCGGCCTCTTCCTCTCCCTTTTCTGTACCGTAGGGCACCCAGGGGCATGAAAAGGGACACCAATCCTCTAATGGTTGGAAGAGAGGGCCCATTCCATTAGTCAGGGGGCCCAGAGTTCACCGCTGCTCTTCGGCACGAGGAGGGCGGAGGGAGCGAAATGGAGGCAGGTGTTGGCCGGGGGCAACACAGAGGGCAACACTGCACCAGCTGCATGCTGGGAAATGCTGCGCTTTTTTTTTTCTTTTTTCCTCCCCCATCTCCACTCCTTCTCTGCCTATTTCTATTTCCTCATGCAAGTACAGATCAGCACACACTTTATGCATAGAGCATGCACGCACGCGCACACACACACACACACACACACACACACACACACACACACACACACACACACACAGTCTGGCTTCCTCTCATTCGCTTTTGTCCCCAATTATAATTCATTCCAGTAAGCTTTTCTCCATTTTCCTTATCTCTTTCTTTCTCACTCTCTCCCTCAAACACTCATTCACTCACTCATTCACTCACACCTATCTCCATCTCTTTCATTTTCGCTCTCTCTCTCTTTGCTTACCGCCTCCCTCCCTCCCCCCCACCCCTCCCCTCACTCCATCCTTGCTCATGCCTCACTCTCATTTGTAAACGGAGGGAGGACTTGACTGAGGAATATGGGGAGAAGATGTGGTTTCCCTCCCAGGTGGGAAACTGTGACGGGAAATGAAGGAAGAGAAGAAGAAGAAGGGGGTGAGGAGGAGGAGGAGAGCAGAAATTATGCTACCATTCCCTCTTTCTCGTCTTCTCTCTCTCTCTCTGGGCTGAGATGATGTATGGCTGAAAAGGCCACATGTTGGCCGTGTGATGGATTAAAGCACTTTGTAGGAAAATTACTGAGAGCGCCTCAGCACACCCGAGTCTAGCCCTTAATAAAACTCTCTTCAATATTGAAATGGAGAGAGTGAGAGAGGGAAAGAGAGAGAGAGAGAGAGAGAGAGATAAAGAAGATAAAGGAAGATGGTGGACGAGAGCAGGGAGTGCTGGTAGAAGCACACGCGCTCAGACACAATGCTCTTCTCGTTGATATTGAGAAATATTGTAAGAGTGCAGGTTGTATAGCTTCACTGTTGGATTTTACTACGTTTTTATTTGGAATGGGTTTATAAAAGGAGCTTTGAGAGAAATAAGTGAACGTAAACCAGATTTTAATGAAGTGGTTGTTTATTGTATACATGTTTGTCACTTACAGCTGTTGTCGAGTGTTTCCTCTGCTTCACCGTCAGTGATTCCCGTTTCTTAACCAAAGTAAGAAGCTGAGAGAGTTGTGAAGAAAACACAGAATCCAATCCAAACCTGTGTAATGTGACAGCGGACTTCACTTCAGTGCACGTCAGTTTTAGTTTTCAAACAGCCGGTCACAGTTTTCATCCGGCAGGAGAATCATTTTTCACGAATCAGTTGTGAGTTTGTGTGCTTTCTGCTGCAGAGGGTGGATTTTATTTTGGTTGTTGGTTCTAAGCTGAATGGGACTCATGAAGAAAAGAAATGAGTGTTGCAGGCTTGAAGCAACTTGGACTTGGAATGTAATTACTTAGTACGTGGGTATAGAGTGCAGTAAGCCTGTGTATATGATACTCAAGTCATTTAAACATAATATAATGACATCACATTGACATATTCACAGTACTTGAGTTGTCACATTTCATGTCACAATATTAACGTTTCTAGAGTTGAAACGATTCCTTGATTGACAGAAAATTAATTGTTTTATCAATTAATAATTTTTCAAGCAAAATTGACATTAACATTCGCTGGTTCCAGGAATTTGCTGCTGTGCAAACAAGCGATTCGAAGGCGTCACGTTTGGCATTTTTAAAACCCTTTTTAGACATTTCATAGACTAAACAATGAATCAGTTCATCAAGAAAATAATTGCAGTCCTAATTGTATCATCAGTTAAAAACATGTTACACCCTTTAATCAGCAGTTCACGTAACATGTCATTCATTCCATGTGAAATTCTTAGATAAGCCAATTTGATAACACTCAGGTCATGAATGGATTTAAAGTCCGGTGTATTACAGCTTGCAATTCTAATTCTTAACCCTAACCCCATTCTTGGAGTTCTTTTTCTTGTTTTTATCCTAGGTGTGTTTTGTTCACCCCCTTATGACTTATGACATATCTCTTTAGGTTTTATTTTTAGAAAATAATCATGTCTCTGTGTGCGCAATTTCTTGATTTGTTTGTATAGCTGGCACGATGTAATACTAACATAATCTGACTGGTCGTGTTTTTTTCCCTTGTTGGGCTTTTTAGCTATGTTGCCTCATTCCCATAATATATGGGAATGTTTGTTTTAATTACCTATAGTAACGATGGCCAAAACTACAAAATAAGATAATTTATAATAAACTGGAACCCATCAGTCCTAGCGTTTATCACTTTAAGATGGACTGTAGAACCCTTCACCCCCTCCCTCCCATCTCCTGCATTTCCTGCCAATACTGTAACCAACAAGGCTTAACTGCTCACCCCATTTAGCCCCTAGCATCCCCCTCCATCACCCAGCCCTCCTCCTATCTCTCCTGCTCCATATTTGGGGCTGTGGAGGCCACAGCCCCTGTAAGGCTGTTAGTATACACACCAGCTGCTGTTTTCTCCATAGGGTGGGCTGCCTCACGTGGCTCTCACACACTGCTTCAATGACTCTTGATGTCTGTGTTTGTTTGTGTTTATGCTTGATGCTTCTCCCTTCCATCCCTCCCTCCCTCCATCTCTGTTGCTCTCTCCTCTTTCTGTTTGTCTGTTGGAGGCCGTCAGCAGCAGTGGGGCATGCATCCTGTGGATGCTTCAGTCCGACTCTGCTGAACTGACATCAGATGTTGTGGCACAAATCAGGCTTATAGTAATGTTTGTGTTTGAAGGCTACTGTGGAGATATACAGTTTATATTCTTTGCACTGAGGTTTGTGATAGCTCAGCTTGTGTCAACGCCAACATGTAGCTTTTTTAGTTACAGTAGCCTATAGATGAATTTGAATTGGGGATATTGGTATAATTACAGTAAGCAGGTGAGACCACTTAGTTACAATGACTGACACACATAACACTGTCATGCTATCACCTTTTATAACGTTGTTCTAGTGAACATGCCAGCAAACATTTAGCAGACAGGGAGCAGCATTAGCGTTTTTACAGTTACAGTGAGTTTATATGATCTTTTTCGCTGCTGGAAACAATGCTGATGTGAGCAATGTGACTGAACTAGTGATGGGCGGACGAAGCCTCATGAAGCGTTTGGGCTTTCTTCGTATTTGTGCCGAAAAAGAGTTGAAGCTTCGGGGCTTCAAACTCAGTGACACCTGGTGGCTCATGGAACTTACAGCAGTCCTCCAGACTTTTCAGAAAAGTAACAACTCTTTAAGCAGCATACTGCGCTTGGACTTGCTTAAAACTGAACAAACCGGTTTCACCACGAGCTGTTAGCTAGCCATCAGGCTGATTCAGCAACACCGTTATTAATCTCAGTATTAATATTCATCCTCTGCTAAAATTACTGGTTGCAGCCTCTCAAATGTGACATTTACTTTCTTTTCTGTTTTATATTGTAAGTTGAAGTTCAGTAAGAAGTTCAGAAAAAAAGTTGCATATGATCAGTTTTAGCTCTTCTAACT
Organism: Enoplosus armatus; assembly: GCF_043641665.1. Lineage (NCBI taxonomy): Eukaryota > Metazoa > Chordata > Actinopteri > Centrarchiformes > Enoplosidae > Enoplosus > Enoplosus armatus. The sequence goes on along the minus strand of NC_092188.1, from coordinate 21,249,509 downwards.
TGTGATGGGAATTAGTCATTAATTCTGGTATCATATGAAGTAAATATTAGTATGAATAATATTATTATTAGTGAATATTAGAGCTGATCTCTTTTTTTTTCAGATAAACTGTATTCAATAAAGTACATCAGTGCGAGACACACAGGCAGCTTTTAAGGCAGAGGAGGCAGGTGATTGAAAGATGATTTAAAAAGGTAAAAAGAGTTCTCTTGGATCTTCATATCAAGTTTTTAAGCTTTTAAGCTCTTTTAGCAAAGAACTTAACAGAAAATAAAAGGACACAAACACATAAAAAAATAAACACAGTATAAAAAAACCCCAGACATTAAGGAACAAAAGAGAGAAGAAGTAGATCACAATACCTGCGGCTCTTGTTGAGCTTGTGTGTTTCACATTGCCTTATATCTGCTTTTTCTTTCAAGTGAGTTGTTTTGAATTGTGATGCTTGGGCCTTGCCGTCATACGCTGTGCAGTATGATAATCTGATTCAACAGTGGAAGAGGGAGCGCAGGAATTTCTCATCCATCGTAATCTATAACAAACGGGTGAAGAATCAAAACAAAACACAGACATGAACAAGAACAATGGGGAATAACAAACTAAATCTCGAGAAATCACCGATGCATTGGCTCAATATAACAGAAATCCTACCTGACATAATAGGGAAATTATAGATTGTAATTGTAAAATTAGCTTTGGCAACCGTTTTTTTTTCAATAGGCTCTTGTGAGGAGCTTTTACAGTTCAATGAAATGCAGCACATCAAACACTTGCCTCAATAATTATTCAATCCAGTTTCATGACATAATTTCTTTTACTCCAAATCAAAACTTGTGATTGTTGAAATCAGGCAATTCCCAAAGAGTTTAATTAGAGCTTTTAGTGTCCTTTTACTTTGTCAAGTGTCACAGTTGGAAGAGAAACCAGCAGAGTTGTTCTGAACCTGTAAGTGGAGAGCAGTCCACGGTTCAGCGTTTTATAGGGATATTAACAGAGGACAATTTAGTATTTCTTGATTTATAATACTGTCTTTTGGGGATTACTGAGTGTCTTTGAAGAGCATGCTGTGTTCTGTCAACCTTTAGACACACCGTGTATCACAAGGAATTTTACATTGTTGCTGTACTGAGGCTGCACATTAGGTAGATGCTAAAACAAAATAAAAAGCCACTACGGGATAATTAAAATTCTGTTCTTTAATTGATTAATCTATTATTGTTCTTTGTAATTGCTTCGACTTCCAACTCGCATAATTGCAAGTGATTTTTGGTCAGAGTCCAAAATTCTCAAGTCCAATATTTACTCCTTACGGGAGCCTCTTATCAGCAGTAGTAGCCAGGTCTGCAGCTGATCCAAGTCGTAGCTGTAGATTTATTTATTTTAATCATAATATACTCTATACAGCATAGTGAGTGAGACTATTTTAGAGCTTATTTTAATTAATAAACAGGAAATTCTGGCATATAAAGTACCTTATCTGAAGTGAGTGGAAAATGTTTATCATTTAGTGAATACAGCAAATGGTTTAATTAGCAGTTAGCAGTGTTGCCTTAGAGCAAGAATGTTCTGTTTGGATGCATGTTTGGATGTTGGTGGTTAGCTGGTAGATGATTTGGTATGATTTTGGTGGTAACAGTGGTGTCCATATATTGCATTCAGCACACTTTACTTCAGGGCTTTTGTTTTCTTTGGCTTCATTCATCAGTGCTGCTGTCTGTTTTTGATTGGAGAGATTCATTTAAGCTTTCAGCTACCATTGCTTATGTGAGAGCGTTTAATTCAATGATTCAATTATGATTTTTTGATTTAATCCCCAAACATTTTACAAGCTTTGATATACACAGAATAACTGTTTACAACAGTATTCTCCATCAATATTTCTCGAATATACAAGTGAGACAAGTTTGTAAGGATGGTGTATGAAAACATGTGAAATGACACTTAAACATGCCAATCTTAGATTGAATTTACATTTCAGATGACGATAAATTGATATCCATGTGTCATTAGCATCTGTCAGTGCCCAGGAGTTTTGATTTCAAGGGGCAACATAGTCTAGATATTATCCTTTGAAGGCTTTGCAGCACTCTACTTTCAGCAGCAGTACTGTCATGCTAATCCCCTCTTCATCGGTGCTTTGGACTGAGGTCATTCGTTAAGAGATTCAGTTAGGCAATCGAGACGTTGAGAGGAGCATTTTCAATAGTCCTGTCTGTCAGCATATAAGTCTGAAGGTCTCGTTGAATTGTGGAGTTGTCCTCAGTCTGAGACGAAGGCCATAAGTCAAGGTGCTGTGTCTCCATGTGTACTGTATCAGTGTCACAGATTCAATCTCCACATCGTGTTCTCGAAAAACCTCAGAAAGACTGTCGATTGTTAATGTTTCTCTGAACTTGGATCATTGCATTTTAACCAGTAATAAACGAGTAGCAAAATCCCAAGGAGACTTCCTCGAATGATTTTTGTCTGACAAATAATCCAAAAAAGCCTTATGAATGATCAAAATTGTTGTTAATTACAATTCATGTTGATCAACTAATTAATTAATCAATCAATTGTTTCAGCACTAGTCTTTGTACTATGTTTACAGTGGAAAGAAACATGTGACTGCATGTCCCAGTTTTGTATCAGGCTCTAAAGGTTCTAAATATTAGGCTGCTATTTGGGATATTTAGTTTATTTCTGGACGTTTTTGGTTACATGTTGGCTATACCTGATAAAGATGTAAACACAGAACAAACAACCAAACACTTCACATAGTAGCATGGGTTTTCAATCAATAACCAATATTTGATGGATGTTAACATCAGTCATGCCACCTGCAGTAGCAGCCTGTAGGATCCAGTATCTATTGTTGATACTGTTCATGGATCCATTAAGTAAAGATCTACCTCTCACTGCAGCCAGCTAGGACATCCCAATTCATGTCAAGCTTACTTAGTTCTTTGTGCAATGATTCAAGCATACAGTATCTATGTGTGAGTCTGAGTGTGTGTGTGTATGTGTGTGTGTGTGTGTGTTTGAACACTCTCATGATTAGTGTTCTCAGTGACTGGCTGGCTGATGGGGTTGATTTGTCCGACAGTGCTGTGTGTCAGGCAGGCTCAGCGTCCGCACTGGAGAACATGAGTGAAGGAGCGGATAATTGATAGTGACAAGGCGCTCCCAGCCTTAATTGCTGCTGGTGAATTAGATTACCTTTTCAAAGTGCCTTCATTAGCAAAGGGAGAGCCATACCAATGGTCCCCTGATTGGCCTCATATTGTCTTGCTGTGAACCTGCTCTGGCAGGGCACGAGGATGTGTGTGTTTGTTTTGGTTGGATTGAAATTGCTCACCAATTTCCATGTACAGCTGTAGTTTGACTGTGTGTACACGTGTGCACATCCAGTGTCAATAATGTCAAGTTGTCAAAGTGACACATTTAGCAGGGAGTGTTTCTCTGTTTTCTCTGAAATGCAGTGAAAGGCAGGAGACAGAAGATGAGGCTGTGGCTCAGCAGGTACAACGGGGTGTCAACTAATTGTAGGGTTGGTTGTTCATCGTGTCCACATGTCGAAGTGTCCTTGAGCAAGACACTGAACCCCAGACTGGTTCGGCCAGTGCCTTGCATGGTTACTGCCATCAGTGCGTGAGTGTGTGTGTGTGCGTGTGTGAATGGTTATTGTGAAGAGCTTTGGATGAAGGCGTTATATATTATTGCAGTCCATTTAGCATCACACATTATCTTGGTTAAACAAAAACTCTATAGCCAGCATTAACATTATTTAACTGGGATTTAACTGGAATTGTTCATGGGCCAAAAAGTGATACCTGAAGCTGGCATGTACCTGTGTCTTTAAGAAACGTCCTGACAACTGAACTTGACTGCTACTGCCAATTTGAGACATGAACACATCCTGAGACCCCAAGCTATGTTTTTCCTGTAATTCATCCATTAGCAGCCATTAGCGTGACAGCCCCCTTGGAACACATGAGACGCAGACCGACAGAGGAAAAAAAGAGAGACATTTCTTAAAACATTTGAAAATAACCATACCTGAACCTGATTCATGGGGTTCACAACTGTAGATCTAACTACAACTAGACATCTGTCAATAATTTATGGTGTTGAAAACAACAAACGTTAGGCAACAGGATGAAGTCAATGATTAGATATTGATAAATAATTGGCTGGTGTGGATAGGAGAGAGAGAGAGAGAGAGAGACCTCCCAGCCGCTGCATCAGAACCATGGAGAGCGCCAACTTTCTGTTATGTTGTTAGTTAGTCAGAGTAAGACAGACACTGTTTCTGGAAAGACATAATGCTGTTGGGTTAAAAGGTCTTTTTTCAGTGCCACTGCAAATGAAATCCCATTCTCCCCCATTGTATTGACGTGGAGGCAGAAGTCTCAGAGACAGATATCTCAAAACTATTTGCATTGCGAGATACCACAGAGGTAAGTGGGGGAAAAAATCTGTGATCATTTAATTAAGCTTCCATCTTTCTTATGTTTGTTCCATCTTGTGTCCAGTCTTCAAATCTACAGTTTCATCTTAATGTCTCATTGTGTCTTCAGTACGGCTGCATGGCATCAGGGCCAATACTGACTTACTAAGCAGATGTTGGCCGGGACGCGGCTGATCCACATGAACTAGTTTCTTTGTCAATGTCATGAAATGTAGCGTTTCTACTTTCAGTTACAGTATATTCATTAAGTCACAGCAGACCTAGTGCCAAAGCAATCCCTGGTCTTATATTACCTTAGATATAATAAATGAGTTCCATGAGGCAAGGTTTACAGATTTTAAATGTGGGAGAAAGAGAGCACTGGTATCTGATTGATACTTTGTATCAGCAGTTAGTTAAGGTTTTAGAATTAGTATTGATAAAAGGGGGATTAGTACATACCTAGTCCCCAGCGCATCCATCCGTCCAAAGTCCTTTCTTGTCCTGCCACCGTCTTCGATTGTGTACTTTTTACATTTTAGGCTTTTAGGATATTTCTATTTTAAGAGAGACATTTCAGCAAATTCCAGTGAGCGCTAAAACCTAAACCCAACATCAAGAGGGCTAAATTGTTCCTAATACCTCTGTCAGAATGGCGCAAATTAAAAGAAAAATAAATATTAGCGTTCCTTAATTGATTCCAAGAGGGCTTTGTTTTTTTCTCTCTAGTGAGATCAAAAGTCCAGGTTAGTTACAGAACCCATGAAACTTGTAGAGACTTAAGCAAGGGGGATCTAAGTTTTAATAAAGGCTTGAAACCGAAGTTCTCCAGTCACAATCATTTTCTATGACCCTGCTGCTGATTCAAAAAGTAAACACCCTACAAGCTAAGGGAAGAGATAGAAGGGGATTTATCAGAGAGCAAGCAGTGAAAGTAGAGAAGGGTTATCATTCCATGCAGAGACGGTGACATGAAAAAAACACTTTGTGCCCAAACCCTAAAGTCCAAAACCTCAACCCCCCCCCCCCTTCATCCCCGGCAGCACCAGTTTCAGCTCCAGCCATCCTTCCTCATCCTATTTCCATATCTGTCTCCAGTCACTGCTCCATCACCAGCCCCCAGTGCCCCCCCATCCCAAAAACCCAATGGCATCCCCATCCCTGTCTCATGCTTCATCCCGGCCCCAGCCAGCCTGCAGCCCCCTGCTGAGTTAAATGGAGTGTGCCTGCATCAGGGGAGTCGCGTGTGCTCAGTTCAGCTCGGCTCAGCTGGGCTGCCAGCGTTACAAACTTACTGTGTGATTATTGTCAGAGCGAGACTCCTCCACTCAGGAGGTCTGCGCTGATGGGTACTATGTCACCGGGTACAGCCAGCCATGGAGGGTGGGATGAGAGAGCAAAGGAGGGATGGAAACCGGGGTGAGAAAAGGACGCAGAGAAGGAAGAGAAATACTGTTGGTAAGGGAGATGGAGAAAAGTAACAGGGATCGAGGGAGAGAGGATAGAAAAAGATGGAGGAAGGGGAACAAGAAGGAGGGCAGAGAATCATCAAAGGAAAGAAAAAGCCAAGCTGAGCAAAGGAAGACTGATGTATACCTATCTCAGCAGACAAAGACGAGGGAAGACACACAGGGAGTGATATAAAGAGGGAGAAGCAGAAGAATAATGTGCCGGGAGAAGAAAGAGAGGCAGCAGGGAAATCAGCTGAGGAGAGAGAAAGAGGGAGAGACAGGAAGGGTGGCGAGAAAAGAAAGGCAAAGAGAGAAATTAGAGAGAACATTTTCAAGCAAGTGATGTGTGCTGTGATTGTTTTCTCTCTCTCTCTCTCTCTCTCTCTCTCTCTCTCTCTCTCTCTCTCTCTCTCTCTCTCTCTCTCTCTCTCTCTCTCTCTCTCTCTATGTCTCGCTCTAAACGGTCGGGATGTGGCCTGTATCTGCCGGCAAGAAGGAACTCAATTTGGGACAATTTACTCTGCAGTCTCAGCCCTGATGCACCTCAGGGACAGAGAATAGAGAGAATGAATGTGAAGGAAGATAGAATCAGCAAGACACACACACACACATACATACACACACACAACGTGCCTTGCACACAATTGCTGCCGAGTAGATTTCACTTAGTTAGTTCTAACTCTCCCAGGCGGTCAATACGGTGTGAGTTTATAAGGCTTGGAAATGAAAAGCCCAGGATAAGGTTAGATAAACTGTGTGCTATTTGATTTGGGCCCACCTCTCACAGAAAAAACCCACACAAGACAGATGGCCGGAGGGGATACGCTGATATCGTTTTGTGCAAAGGGTCATATGGGTGATTAAGGCTGAATACGTTGTGTGTTTTGACCCTCACACTGTACCTGTATTGGTCCCTCTAGAATGATGAAAACACTTGCATTCTTAAACAAAAGGCACTCAATCAAGCAAATCGTACACCAAATGTTGTGTTCTGTAACCCTTTATGTCCGGAAAGTGTGGTTTTATATACTGGCCACAATATTTGTTTCTATGCCGACAGGTCGGCAGCCTGGAGGGTGTGTACACCCTGAGAGACAGCAGGGGGTGCCCTGACAGAGCCCCCTTTGAGAGCAGACTTGCGACCGCAGCAGGGGTAAGTATTTTAAACTGTTCCATTAAATAAACACATCTATGGAGTGGATCAAGCTGCATGTTCCCAAAAGAAGCCACTCCGAGGATGGTTTTTTTTTTGTTTTTGGCCTGACTCGCAGTGTCTGTGTAACACAGCGGGAAATGGATTTGTAACTACAGCAAATCAGAGCGTTCAGCTACTTAGACGTGACTGTTTGATACATTTAACACGGCCACGTCAAGGTGAATTCACACTCTGGCGTCGGTTCTGATTTTACACAGCATGTATATGCAAATGGAAGTTCATTTGGCTGGCGTTGCTGTTTTAATCAGGGTCTAGTGTTGATTAGCGAAAAGAATGGGGGGGGGGGTGGTGGTAAACAGAGCCATGTGGTGAGAAATGGCTGAAAGTTGTTTACCTTGCTTGTGTAGCTCATGTGCCTGTTCCACCTGATAGCACTCTGTGCCCACCCCCCCACCCCCCTCGCCACCTTCAACAAGCCGTTCTGCATCACCCTCGGAGCGCACAATGCAGGCTCCTCACAGGGCTTTCGTTGCCAGGGAAACCGTCACCCACGGAGACATCCCATGACAGCACAGGGTGAGGGAGGAGGGGTGGGAGGAAGGGCCGGAGATGCGACTTTGGCCCTGTCCATTCTCCAGGGTGCGCCAGACCTCTTGCCCTTCCCCAACACACACTGCCCCTTCAGGGACACACACAAACAAAACGCACAAAACAACAGTACATTTACACACACAGAAAGACACACATGTATGCACCAAAACACACCATCAAGAGCACGAGACAGAAGCGGACAGAAAGTAAATGAGAAGAAGAGGATTCCAAACTTTCTGATTCAGAGTCATCTGAATCTGTGTGCATGTGATTAATTGAAGTCATTTATGTGCAATCTCCAGTGACTCCATGTATGGCTCATGATTTCATTACACTGTAACTTTAATTACTTTTCTACCATCGTAACTTTAGGTGAAAATGAATTTGCTCCCCAAAATGTCCCACATTTCGTAATGAGTCTTAAATTTAATGGATTGCACAAATAATGTACTGGGATGATGAACAATTGCATACTTAAACATTGCATCTTCTTACTGGGCACTGTTGCCTCGTTAAGTGCCTTGCATTAAAGTCTGTTTGTTGGCCATATTGTTTTATGTGAACTAATCATTTTTAGCTTTGAGTCAAGAAAAAAGCCCTCTAACATCACTGAGTTGAACCCAATAGGAAAACCTTTTTATTTGGGAAGAAAATGCCAATATCCATTTATCCAATCAGACTAATAGAATCTGCTTTAATAGTCGTTTTTAGGCTGAAAACAGTCAATATTGTAATAGGTATACGGAAGAGGTATTTATGGTGGGTTATGTGTTGCCAAACACAATTACAGTGTGTTAGCTACAGTAGCTGGCCTGCTGCCAAAGCCTGAGCTATACTCCATCCGCCCACCTCTGACCAGGCCTCTGTCTATACTGTGTGGACCGTGTGCTGCTTTTCACTCTGCATCACACACTGGACTTTGCACTGTGTGGCAGGTGAGTTACATTACAGAGCTCATTAATTACTGCAGCATGCAAGGTTTAATCAGCTGCTAGGTTGAGTCAGAGTTAATGTTAGTTTAATGTTTTTTAAACTGTAACAGTATTACTAGTTACCAACATGGTAACAAGAATGGAAAGCTTCAGTATCTGCAGTTCCATGACAACTGAGCAAACTTCATCTGCTGAGGAAGACCGTGGGATGCGGTCGAAAGAACTGTCGAGCTCATTCCCGAGACTGTATGTGGCCTTGCCCATCTGACGTGATGTCAACTTCCTCTGGCCATTCAAGCAACATCACACAGCTAAGTGTGAAATTCAGTCACTCACATAACATAGTCATATGAAATGTGCCCAAAATTACACATTCCATGTGTATTGATTGATGTAATATAATGATATATAGTACCATTACGTAATATAGTTGTAATTATACTGTGCTGAGAAATATACTATAACAATATGATCTATAAGAAGTGACAGTGAAACCTAATATTTTACAAATAACTTCCACCGCCGTCATCTAGGTGTAAATAGTAATGTGGAACAATGGCCAACCAATGATAATGCATTATAAAATCTGAAAAATACCTGTACATCACAGTACATCACATGGAAACTACTGTCCAGTTCATCAAAAAGAAAATGCTTGTTAAAGTGAAATATTTCAGTTGAACTCATGAATTCGATTGTGTTCCATAACCGAGGAATAATAAACACACTGTCTGCGACAGCTGCTGTAGCACATATCAAACACTGAGTTAAAGCAGTCCATAGGGGCGGGGCTCTGAGACTCTCATGGGGAGGGCTGTGTTATAACAGCCCCACTGCCAGCAAAGCAACAATCAGCTGTTGTATTAATCGCACTGCTAATGACATAATTAGCAAGGCTGCGGAAAAAACAGCTCCACACAAACGTGAGGGCTCAGAGTCAACACACGGATGAGGCCACAATACACACGCGTGCATTTAGACAGTTAACTAACAACTGACTCGAAGCAAGACATGCACTCGAACATGATCATAAGACAAACACACAGGAACATGTCCACACAGGCAACCACCAGACGGTCAATGCAGACGCACACATGGCTGCAGGCTGACAGGACTTAATAACATCCCAGCGTTTCTCTCTCTTGTCTCTGTCTGTACCTTGTTTGCTTCAGGCTCCACCTCCCCTAACTGTCTTAACTATCCTACCTCTTGCAGTTTCATTCTCAAACACACAGACTTGTCTCTGACTGAACTCTACAGTGACCTTTTACAAAATGTCTCAGACACTACACCCCCTGCCAGCTTCTGACATACACACACTGGTCCCCGCTGGTGTACGACACACATACAAGAAACCTCTGTGCAGCGTATATGTCCCGGTCCTCTGACTTTTTTTCTTTGTCTCAGCGTCTCTTTGTCTCTAGCAGCATTAAGGCTCTCAGCGGTGAGGAAGCCAAAGACATGTGGCAGTACTGTTGTGAAGTTGTCATGAAATAAACTGAACAAAGGTATAGAAGGAGAAACTTGTTTTTCACACAGAAGAGGTCAGAGGTCAAGGTCAGGTCAACCAATAAGTCCTTCCAATAAGCGAGTCCTCGTGAAACAGACCTCAGCACCTGGACAAAAAAAACGTGTGTGTGACTCCACCTGTTTTTGAGTGACTGCTTCCTCTAGCCAACCAGTGGGCTGGCTTATCAGTGGCAAATCCTATATTTAGCACAAGTCACTAAACAGATATTAAAACAGATTTTGCCCAGCACTACCTAAACATTAGTCTTGCACTGCACTGAGTGCTTGAGTGTCCATCACATAGGGAGTAGCGAATGAGGCAGTGATTTTGGACACAGCCTTAGTCACTCACCTTTTATGTGTGTAGTGAAAACTTGCAAGTTTAACGTGAGGGTGTCCCCTGAGAGTGTGTTCTGAGCAGAGTCCGGTTGACTTGTATGTAGATGTAAGACTGGAGTCTGCATCACTCACTCTATGTCGTCCTACAAGGCAGGTGCTGATAGAAGCCAATCTGGCTCTTGATATGGCCAATTTAAATTACTTTTTTAAACTTTTTTTGTCATAAACTCTGTCTGCAAAGTTACAAACAAATAGGCCTTTTTCACTTCAAGACATTTTGGTTTAGTTAAACACGGAGTTCACTCTGTGCAGTTTCTTATATTAATGGTCTACGTTGTTTATCAAAACTTGGTATTTGAACACTGTTTGGTGGTAGGTCCTGAAACTGCTGTGTGTGTTTGAATGTGGTGGCGAGCTAGAAAGCATTTTTAAGCTAGTTTTCAATTGCTTAGATCCTTCTACAGATGCGCTCTCTCTCTCGCTCTCTCTCTCTCTCTCTCTCTCTCTCTCTCACCCACTCGTCTATCCACACAGGATAGAAAATACATTTGAATTTTCCCTCAATGCTTCCTCACTGAAGCATTTGTGTGTGTTTTTTTCTTTCTCTCTCTCTTTTTTTTTTTTGCCATTTTTTTTAAAGACTCCAGTCACATCCGCAATCCCGCGGCCCTATAAGGAGCTTTCACGCTTTTTGGTTTGCTTTAGATGTTTAATACCCCCTCTCTTTTGTGTCAGGGAGCCGGAGAGGCGTTAAGAAGCGCTGATAAACCCCACTTAGATCCCTTCCTGGCCCGTCACCCCGGCCTGCCGGGCCGCTTTAGCAGGGAACTGATCTGTGACGGCCTGCCACTCAAACTGAGCACTTCTGAAGGCTGACACAATGGAGTGAGCAACACACCAGAGGGCCCGGGGGTGGGCGGGTGGGGGGGTGGAGGAGGGAGGGTGAGGCGTAGGAGGGAGAAGAGACCAAGAGGTGCCCTAAAAGAAGGCTACAGGAGGGGCCAGAGTGTATCTCTCTCTTATCTTTCTCCTCTCTTTCAGTTATTTCTCCCTCCCCTTGCTGCTCACTACTGTAGAGCTCACACTTTTTTCTTTTTTTCATGTGTTTCTACGTAACACACACACACACACACACACACACGCCCTCTCCTCTGCCTTTCTTCTCTCTGTGGTCAGCCTGGCAGCTAGAGATGAGAGATTGAATGAAGAGGCAGAGAGTAGACGGGCGGGGTGGAGGGGACGAGGTCCAGATAGGGATCAGCAGTGCATCAGGGTCTGGGTGCTGGTGGAGCTGGGTCATGTGGTGCGTTCACCGCTGCGTGGAATAATGGCTCCAGCCGGTGCCAGGGCCGGGGCCGGGGCCAACAGAGCCTCAGGAAGCACGCCGTTGTGATTGACAGGCAGGGGGAGGGGGGTTGGGGTAGGGAGGGCATGTGGCCACTGCCGCAGCCATCGCCATCACTTTCCCAGGGGGCCGTGGGTGGGTAGCGAAGCCCAAAATGTCAGCGCTGATATCTGTGCAGCTCGGCTCGTATCACACTGCTGCAGCTGCCTGCCATCCACCGCATCCACTCATTCATATAGAGACATGGGACTATTATGTGTGCACACACACACACACACACACACGCACACTTTCTGTGTTTCCTCACTACCTTCCTCAATCATTTATGTCTATTCTATAGAGCTATATTTGTGCACACACACATAACAGTATTCTTCATGGGATGTCTGCAAACACACATTCACCCACACACACACACACACACACACACACACACACACACACTTATACTCCCTCCATCTTACTGTCTTTCTTCTCCTCCTCCTCCACACATTCACATTGTGCCTCTGTCAGTTCTACCTCAGCCGTTCAATCATGCAAGCGCTCCACTGCTCTTTTCTTCCTCACTGCCGGAAAACAATTTTTCCAAATAAGGTTTATTTTTTTATAGTACTGCCTTTGTCTTTTTTTCACTGATCTCAAACCTTGTTCTCTCAGTCAGTCTCTCTCTTTCTGCATATCTAGGCTTTTATTCTGAAGGGAAGAATGTCAGCCTCTTTTGGATTTGATGCTGGAGTTGCACTGGCTTACTTTGTATTGCAACATGTGTTGGGCAGCCATTGAAAGAAGTTGTGTTTGTAAAAGAAGCCTTCCTGTTTGGTGATGTCATTTTTCAGTGCATTTACATGTGACTTTTTTTTCTTACATTCTGTGTGGTATTGTGGTTTTATCTGTACTTTTTATCTGTGTGTGTGTGTGTGTGTGTGTGTGTGTGTGTGTGTGTATGTACCTTGTATCTGTGTGTATGTGTGTGTGTGCTGCCTATATGTCACAGCTGGATGATGAATGTGCTGACAGTGGAGGGGTCAGTGTCACAGACAGTGTGGTCAATTGCCCCTCGTCCCCTGAGTCTAACCTTGAGCAACACTCCCTAAAGAGTCTCAATCTGCCATTAAGGCCCACGCCTACACACACATACACACATGCGCACCCCCACACACACACACACAGACATTCCCTAGTGATTGTGTGCCATTAGTAGCTGGCAGAGCCTGGTTTGACAGAGAGCGATTAGCTCCCTATCATGTGTATTGATCACCGTGTCCTGACTGCTCCTCCAGAGGAGGGGCTGGAGGGGTTTTACAAGGTAGTTGGGGCGCGCGCACACACACACACACACACACACACACACACACACAGTCATATCCTGGTTATCTGTGTGTATGTGCATGTCTTTGTTTTGTTATATATAAATTAGAGACATGTAGATGGTGATGTTGCTGTTTGGGTGTATTACAGTATCATATGTTGCATCATGAATTCATTATAAAGGTGTTTTTGTCTTCTCTGCATGTGCACGCATGTGTGGCCTTTATAGAAACAAGAAAAGTTTCCCCAACAGTTTTTGGGCAGTATTGGCATACATTTTGGGGAAACATTTTGAAATTATAATAGGCCAAGCTTAATAGCTACAATGATGCCTTTTTTGCAGAAATGAAAGGTGACTGTGATCCATGCCCATGATGTAAGCACGGTGCAAATCGTTTTTAAATTAGCAGCAATGGTGCAATAAAACCATTTACCTTTATCACAAATGAGGTTTGGGCTCATCCAAATTGCAGTAACCGCCTCTTGCGCCACAATGTGCTTTACATAAAAAAATACAACCACAATACAATCATACAAGTGCAGGTGAAGAAAATAAATCTGCAGTGGCTGCATTCTTCAGTAACCGCTCCTAGTTAAATCTGAACCGACGAAGGCTGCCCCCTGAAAGTTGAAGATTCGAATCATCGGTCGGACACCTCTCAGTCGACTGGCAGTTTAATAAAGCGTTTCTTGATAGTCTGTATGAAGAAAGGGAACAATTAGTCAAATATTCGTATTGAACAGCCAAATCAAATTTGACTCATAAAATTCTGAATCAGCCCTAGAAACGATGATTAAACAGCAGCAGAAAATATGCATGTCTTGTTTTGAATTTTCTGCGTTTTTATGCTCAAATTGAAAATGCACATAAAAACAGGTGGATAGAAACCCTCTATTAAGAGTCTGCTCACATCTGAATGTGATTGTATTTGTGCCAGCATTATGACATTTAAATGAATTACTTCTAATTTAGACCTAATTTAGTCTGTATGCTATTCATTTCTGTTGAAACACAGTTTTTGTTTTTGCTTTATTCCGTGCTGCTATGGTTGAGGAATAGCTTAAAGATCTATCATTTGTCTAAAACTGCCATGATATGTCTATTGTAACTGCATGTTTGTAAATAAAAAAAATTATGTTGTTCCTCACGTTAACTCGGCACCACCTGTACTCCTATCGCATCCACTTCCAGAGGTCTTCTGTATTTAATATCACATGTAGCCTTCGTCGCTCTAACAGCCCCCCTTACCCTACATCCGTCCGTTTAGACCAGCTCTTGTTAATTGAGTCTAATTGAAGAACATGAAGGGGGAATAAAGCAAGCAGGCTTTTAGGACATAAAAGACTGCAGCCGCCTCTCAATAGTATTTATTTTCAACCTCTTCCACTCTGATTTAAGTGTAAGAGGACAATAGCGGCCTGACACTGATATGTGTGTGAATGTGTGTGTGTCTGTGATCTGTTGTTTGATTTAGTGCGCCCACCTTCACAAGGACCAGCCTCTTATCAGATCAAAGCTGCAAGCAGCGGCCTATGAAAGAAATTGTGTGTCCGTCCGTGTGTGTGCATGCGTACTGTGGAGGACAGAGGTGTAGGTGAGGCGGGGGTGTTTTTGTTGCTTTTAACCCAGGACAATGGGACTGCAAAGGAGAGAGCGAGTGAGTACTCTTTGAACTAATGAAGAGGAAGCCTTTTACTCTCCTCCATAAAGATGCCCAACTCACCCCGTGCTATGGATTTTCTCCTCTCTTTCAAAGTTGAATGAACCAGAAAAGAGCAAAATATTTCATTTGCTCCGAGCTTCGCACTGTTTTGCTTTTATCCTTGTAAATCCACATTCCGAGACTAAAAGCCCCACAAAGCGAAAATAAGACTTCAGAAATGGCTGAAGATTATTAGAGCTGTAGTACATGAGTGCCTGTTGGGTAAGCTGAGGTGTGGACACCCAACTTATCAAAGTGAAGAGAATGCTAATTAGATTTTGTTTTGTTTTTCTAAAACAAACTAAAAGCTAAATGTCTAATATTTTAGCGATTAACCAAAGTCAATATTATTTCATATTGTCTCACAGTAATGCATTACTGTGTGTTGTGATTTCCAGGTTCACTGGGTGCAGAGGCAGCGCCGTCATTACAGAGACAAACGGGGTGCTGTGACAGGACTGGACCACAGTACCACTCGCAGTAAGTTTTGAGTAACATACTTTTTTTTCCAGTGCTCGGAATTTAAAGAGCAACTTCGCACCAGCTGAAAATCTTGTTTTTGCTGACCTCTAGTGGTTTAAAGCCTCTGAAAACTTGGTTTCAAATCCAAAGTATTTACCTCTTATATAAATTATTCATGACTGAATCAAAAACAATCAAAGTTAAAGTTCACGCAAAAAGCATACCTCTTTCATTTTTTTAAATTTGCTTCATCACCTGTGTGACTGTGCTTTCATCAAAGACGTCTCTCATGTGAAATAACAAGAACTGTATTAATGAAGGACCCCATCATACATATTATAAGAAGCTGATGGAAAAAATAAGTTTTCAGGGCCTTTAACTTCTGATCTTGTAGAAGTGTACTCCAGGGTGTGTCAGTACACTGTGACGTCATTGCTGGGTGTGGTCACTTCTGCAACAGAGTTCACTATGAAGATATCAGCAGTTTTTAATCAGCCTAACTATCCCTCATTGGTAACTATATGGACTCTTATATTAACTCTGCTTTTCAGCTTGATATTGAGTTACTCTTTAACAGATACATGCATGGCAGTATAAGGAGTATCAATTAAAGTTGGTGCTCCTCGCTCCAATGTGACCAAGAAGTAAAGCCATGTGTATAGAACCAGTATAGTAGTGGCATGAATGAATAAAGTCGCACACTAACAGGCAGGGGAAGATTTCCAAATGAATTCAGAATGTGATTATTTACATGAAAAGAGAAAAAAATAACTGTTGGAAAGAAAAAAATGTGTCAAAAATGAAGATCCAGTGAATAAATTACCATAATATAACAAATGATTTTGCATTGTTACAAACACACACAGAGTGGAGGTAATACCAGAAGAGCTTTTGAGCAAATCCGCTTTATTACCTGCTTTGATAAATCTGCAATATTTGTTTTCCTTATTATCATGTATTAACCAGGTAATCCCTAGTACGAGCAATTATAATATTATCATGTTAATGCTGAATACTAAGATTGGCGGAGGAACAGTTACTTTTTTACAAAATGATTCTGGGCTGGAATACCTTGTAAATTCTTGTCAACACTCACTTTTCCTCTCTCATCAATCCATCTTATCACTCATTAGCTGTGTCTCCGTGTGCGAGGTCGTCAGGTCACATTGGTCCCATGCCAGTGGTGTGTCATTGCAATTTTGTCTGATGATCGCATGACTGCCAGTAGTATACATTTAAAACATGAAAGCATTTGCAATTTTGTCGTCAAACTCTCATGCCCGTTGTTGTAGCAGTTTGACTTTAATTGACATGTGTCCTTTATTAGCTGGAATGAATCCGTGGTCACTTCGTCCCTCTTGAAGTAGTGGCATGTTCATCCTTTCTAAAATCTACTTCATCAAAATCAGAAGTAGCTTTCATGTCAACTTTGGTTTTAGAATTGTGTTAGAAAGCTTCTAGTATCTAGAGTTACATAAATGACTGAGGTGTATTTAAACATACAGGTTTTTATGAATAAAACGTTTGGTTTATCCGTGTAAGTAAGTACATAGTGTTTACCACCTGGGTTTTTCTACATGCCATTCTGACAACGGCCCTCACTTTTTGATGCCTATTTCATATTTATTTATTTATGCATATTTGCATCATGCATGTGTGTACCTTTAAGTCCAGTCATGTGTATATTATTATGTATTATGTGTTACCATGTGTGTGGAAAGTAGGAAGTGTGTTGCAGGGCTCTCTCTCTCTCTCTCTCTCTCTCTCTCAGTGTCACTCAGCCTCTGCTCTGATAGAAGATAATATGAAAGCACGTCAGAGAGAGAGAAGGATGAAAAAGCAAGGATATGGTGCATGAACAGTGAAGTTGTATGTTTATTCGCACACAGGAGAGAGACAGAAAAAGAGGGAGTGCACTTGTACGTTTTGACCAATTTGAACTTGTACGTCTACTAATGCTTCTCACTAGTATTTTTAGATTGAAGCTGCCAATTTTCAATATTATGTGCCAGTTTTAAATATCTAAAATATGACCATTTTCATGCCAAACACAGTTTCTTGGCAGAGTGGGAAAGCCACCTTATGGGACTCTATTAAAGCACAGGATATAATTAGTAAGACCAGTATTAGTAGTGTGGGTGTAATGGTACACAAAATTCACAGTTTGGTGTGTTTTCTGTACAGCGGGGGAAAACAAACGCAGAGATGTAAACATTGAATGGTGGCTCATTTGTCATAATTCTTACTGGAAATTCAGGCACTCAAATGTTGGCGTGTGGTCAATAAGAAAAATAAACAAATGTCAGTATGTTCTGTCGTATTAATTAACTTATCAATGAACACATTGTATCCTGTTTATTTAGTCCATAAGCAACGTGTTAATTAGTAAGCTGGAGATGTGGTGGTATAGGCGGATTGTTTTACCTTTGGACAGAGCCAGGCTAGCTCTTCTCCCTTGTGTCCAGTCTTCATGCTAAGCTAAGCTTATCGTCTCCTGGTACTAGTCTGAGTGTACTCAGATCTGATTATGTGGTACATCACTGCGGGAGGAAATATTTTAGGAAATCATTGTCTATGAAAATAATTGTGCTATTAAATGACAAATATTTTTCTGAATGTGATTCACAGTTATTCATTTGGTTAGAAAATGATTATCTTCTGTCTGCCTATTGCTGAGTTGGCAGCAGAACGTTTTATTATTGGTGAAGGAGGTGAAAATTGTCCTTACAATTATTCCTATAAATCTGCTGATACCCAGTTAAATCCGATACTTCCCTAAATGTTGATTAAATACGTATCTGACGTGTGTCAACAGGTGTAGCCTACAGACTCTGGCACATCTTATTTCTTGTGAGCCACTTGATCCAAATACTGAAGGTCCTGATTTAAAAACTGTCATAAAGGAGAGCAGCGCTGCAGTAGAGTTCAGCAAAGAAAAGATCTGCATTTGATCTACTTTATTTTGGCTGATAACAATCCTTTCAAATATGCCCTGATTGCCCCCAATACAGATCTCTAATGTGAAGCATATAAACAAATTACTTTTGGAAGTAGTTTCTATGACTTTGTTCTTCGAACATTATTATTATTATATTGCCGTTGCCCGTTGTTTCCAGAGATGTTCCCAAGTTTGGTTAAACAATGTTGGCACATAGGTTAGTTTGGCTCATGTCCTCTCCCTCGCTATTTGTCCAGTGTGTCTGTACCTCACTGGAAATAATGGTTCTCCCAAACAATGGATCTAAATGACATCGGAGACTCTTCCAGCTCAGGTTACTCAGCTGTGTTAGCCATACTGACAGCACCCTGCTTATGAGTTATACATCCGGGAGGTAATTTTACAGTTTGTTTTTCTACACATGCTATGATCTAGAGCTAATGAATATGTTGTAAAGTTGCATACCAAATCAAATGGTTTGGGACCAATACATGTACCACCATACTAATGAATACTAATGCTTGAAAGATATTCATGTGTGCAATGTTTTATTACAGTCAGTTCAGAAAAGGGGCTTCCCATTAACAGCGAGTGTGATATTAATTAATTTTGCAATGCATATAGTATATTATGAAACAAACTGATTCATATCCATCCTGTGTGTGTGTGTGTGTGTGTGTGTGTGTGTGTGTGTGTGTGTGTGTGTGTGTGTGTGTGTGTGTGTGTGTGTGTGTGTGTGTGTGTGTGTGAGGGAGAGAGCGAGATGGAGTGCTGTAGAGGGGTGAAGAAAGAGAGGAAGAGAGGCAGTGAGTGTAACATGTAAGTGTGTGGAGAGAAAGGTGCAGGCCTTGATGATGCTGATGGCACATCGACACACTGAGAGCCAAGCTGTGCCGCGGTAATGAGATGCTAATGATATGCTAAGGATATGCTAATCAGTATTCCACCTCACTGGAGAGAAGGGGAATCTGTGAGGCCTCTCACCATTGGATGGAGACCAGGGACTTCCTGAAGTCAGAGTTCAAAACAAGAAAAACATACACACACACGTACACACACACACACACACACACACACACACACACACACACACACATACACACACACATACACATATGATGGGTCTGTGTGTTTGCAGGTTCCCAGAGGAGAGAGTCTGCAACTGACAGGCAGCCTGAGGAGAATAAGAGTGACCAGTCCCTCACCTTCAATGACCCGCTCTGGCCCATGCAGTGGGAACTGGTGGGTGTAATTGTGTGTGTGTGTGTGTGTGTGTGTTTGTGTGTGTTCATTGGTCTTATCTGGAAGCCTCCGCTCTCTCTCCTCTCAGCTCTTGTCCTCACGGTGAAGGATGTTCCTCTGACAGGCATAAGTCAGGCAGGCTTTCATGTGTGACTGGAGAGGGAGAGAGAGAGAGAGAGGGAGGTAGGCAGATTATGGAGAAGGAGAGAGAGAGAGGAGGTGAAAGGGGTTGTCCATGTTGAACTGAGACAGATGTCGGGGATTGATGAGGCTCGGCGCAACAGTCGCACACAAACTGCGCTGCAGCAAGACAATCTCATCCCCTCAGCAGAAATCTTGTTCACGTGGTTTGACCAGTATGTGTTTGTGAAGAACTACAACCAGTACGTTTGGATTCAGTAGCTGCACTTTTCCCCCATAATAATCAGAATTAAATGCCTCACGTCAGTGCCTTGACCACCACTCCCTCCTCCCTTTCTGAGCAATCTCTACCAATTTTCTGAGTGATAGCTTTCTCAGAACGGTCTTTGAATGAGAGATCATTTCTCATTTTGTGGAGGTAAACAGTAGGCTTGTCCTGAAGATTGTTTTGATAAAACTGCTTAAATAAAATTCAGTCCAAAAGTTGAGTTCAAAGCATGACAGTGCGCTAATAAGTAGCTAGGTCTTGGCATCGTTTGAAAATGTTCTATACCACTGCTGATAGGCCTCCTGAATTTTGGCACCAATACCCAAACAATACTTTTCTTGATACCTTATTTTTGGAAATATAAACATGCTGGTTTTTTTTGGTTGTTTTTATTTACACAACTTATTTTCATGTAGCTCAAGGAATAGAGCTAGACCAATAAATCCCCCAGGCCAATATATCAGCTGATATTAGCTTATCACAGATATATCCATATCGGTGCAAATGATGGACAATAGATAACAATAAATTACTGTACAAACACGCCAATGTTTGTACAGTAAAATGTCCTGGTCAGTACATATTTATCACAATTCACAACATATCATAATCTTAATAAACTAACTTATTTGTCCAAGAAAATCCAGTATCGGTCAGACTCAAACAAAAAGACAAACTTCTCAAATGTGGAATTTCATCTAAACACAAGCATCGAACAAGAAGATTGTCTAGAAGAGTATTAAATTGAACATGGATTCCATTCCAGTCTCTACAATAGTTAACCGAAACAGCAGCCAGTCTTTCTGATTGCTTATTTGAAGCATTTGAACAAACTCTTTATAGCATAATTGTATTTTTCTCTCCTTTTAAATATGTTTGTATTGATTTGTTTCATAATTTGACCACTGTGTCCCGTTCACTTAAAAGCTTCATAGGCTTCAATAATTCTTACATTGCCAGATTAAAATCAACAGCATCATTTTAGCCTGTATTTATAATCAATCTCTGGCATGTTATTGCCAAGTATCCCAACACACACACACACACACACACACACACACGTCGGCAGGGCTCAGCCAATCGACACGGCGGATGTTCTTGACTGACATGCGAGGGTGTAATCTGACAGGAGCCAGGAGGAGGAGAGGCGGGGTCAGAGATTCACCACGGCAACCGGCAACAGATTGATTGACGCCTCAGCTCTCGGGGCAAGATGGTGGGGTGAGAGTCAGGATGGGGGCGGAGACAGAGATGAAGGAGAGAGATTGAGGCGAATATGAAGCCAAAATCTGATACAGCTTTCCTATATGAGTGGGATTTGTTTTGTTTTTATTGACAGGATTGTTTATGAAAGACAGTATAATGCATGAACATTTTCAAAAGACACCAAACTGATTATACAATATAGCTGAACCTAACTAAACAGCATGAATACATAAACTGAGCAATAGGACATAATCATCATTAACTCAGCAATCAAGACAAATGTAAAGCATTTTTAAAGTTGAGGACAGGTCTCTTTCTCTCTCTCTCTGTCTCCCCCCCCGTTCTCATTCTGTTGTGTTTAATCAGCCTCTGGTGGACGTGGATATTGATTGAGGGTCAGTAATCTGCTCAGGGTTGGTAGCCTGCCAGGACCAGACGTGTGCATATGTGTGTGTGTGTGTGTGTGTGTGTGTGTGTGTGTGTGTGTGTGTCCATGCTAGCCTGACGTGTATGTTTGCTAAAAGCCGGTGTGTACATCATGGGTGCGCAGTATACACACACACACACACAAGCGGACTCCATTGTATCCTTGCTTAGGCTGAGTCCAGCTCCTCCAGAGGAGCTTGTTCAAAGCTGCTAAAATCCATACAGCATGCTGGACGTGCTTGCTGTGTGTGTGTGTGTGTGTGTGTGTGTGTGTGTGTGTGTGTGTGTGTGAGAGAGAGCGAGAGAGAGAGAGTCTGTATGCTATAGCTGAGGGGCAGCTAAGATAAAAGCAGAGAAGACAGATTGTTTTGTTGTTACTCTGTTTGCATGTGTGTCTTCTGCATAGAGAAGGTGTGAGGTGTGCGTGTTTTGTGCACTTGTGTTGCATGAACTTTTTCACTACTCTGTGTACATGTATTTATGTGTGTTTGAGCGTGCGTGTGTACATACAGTATGTGTATATGCTAGAGAGACAGGATTGGTTGTGTTCCAGTGCTTCAGAGAATTATGATTCTGTGCACGATTCTGTGTGTGAAGCTCGTGTTGTTGGCTTTCACTTCATGACAGTGTTTGTGTGTGTGTGTGTGAAGTGAGTCAGCATTCAAGATGCCTCTCTGTGGGCTCATATCCAAGTTCACAAAGGTGTACGTATGTTTTTTTTGCACGTATGTGTGCCTGTGTATCCTGTGTGTGTGTGTGTGTGTGTGTGTGTGTGTGTGTGTGTGTGTGTGTGTGTGTGTGCGCGCGTGCAGTCCCCAGGGCCGGTCCTTGTGCTCTGGTGGACGTTAGCCTGCTAGCCGCCTCCATTCATCTGCTTTATTCTCACACACTACAAAGTAGCACTGCTCCCTAGATGCCTCCTCACACAAAACACACACACATGTATTCCTACTGTCCAGTACCAACAGTGGACTATCATTTTACACCAACCAAGTGTGGACCTCTTTTTCTGGTCATCTTGAAAAAACAAATATGCAATAGAATTTTTTTCTTTTAAGTATGCTTTTCTTCATTTTCCAAAAAAAAAAGAAAGAAGGGGGATTTGCATCCCCAACCAATGTCCACCTGGCAAAGGAGCGGCCTCCACACCCTGCATTGAAACTGTCTGTACCTATTCATGCACCTATTCAGGTCGTGTTCACCACAGACTTCTTCAGGTGAGAAGATGAAGGAGTTATGTCGTCACCAACATGCCCTAACCCTAACCCTGATTTAAAAAAAGAAAATTCAGATTAGAGAAACCAGATCCGAATGGGACCCTAAGACAGACAGACGCAATACGACACACAGACCTGAGACTTGCAGCATGCAGCCGACTTTCATCAAAAAGCTGCACCACCGGAGTTGCACACTTACCAACAATCCAGAGTGAATGGGTCAATAGCTCAATGGTCCAGATAGTGTAATTATTGTCAAACCAATGAGAGAAAAGAACAAATGGACACTGACCCATTTAAAAGCTTGATTATGTATAAACCTCGCATTTTAAATATGATGGCGATATTACAAATGAGCGTTATCTTTCTCCGTAGAGTCATTCATTAGGCTTGTGTCCTTTTCTGTCATTGTGCATCCATGTTGGAGTGTGAATGTCGCGCCATGATATCTAAGAGGGGACATCTGTTATTATCTGACAGCGAATAGTGAACTCCTCTGTAATGCGCATGAATCTTGATTTGGTCATTACACAGAACATTTCACATCTTATTTTTATATTTTTATTTTTTATGTGTTGTAAGTAGGTCATAATGTCTTTGCTGTTGCTTTACTGGCTTAAATCATGATAGGTGGATGTGGCGTTTGGTGATTGTGAACCCCACACCGTTTCATTCAAAACGCAACAGTGCCAACCTTGCTGATGCCACTGTACTTAAAATATAAAAACCTTTTTCATTAGTGAGTGATGCTAAATTCAAGGTTCACATATTCACAACCATCCAGTTAGCAAACATTGTGTCACATCAGCAGAATGTCAGGCAAACAACTTTTTTCTGTAATGAGCATCAAACAAAGAAATTGCGGCCTTAAATGAGTGGATTGAGGATACAAGTACAATGTGAGATAGTAGGAAATCCTTTGCTTGTGAAAACTGGTCAGGGGAGTTTTTTTTGGGACTTAACAATTTTAAAAGTCGCATGTTGGATGTGTTTTGAGAGATTAAAAAAGTCCCTTCACCCTTGGCAGTGCCAAGTATGAACTCACACACCTGCAGGTCCCCTCTTGGCTGAAATTAAAATCCATTCACCAGAGGGTCTTAGACCTGATTTTAGCATGATTTAAAGCATGACCAACAGTGGACCTCCAAAATGTCCCCTGTTGGCTCGACAGTCCACCGTTGGATAGGTATACACACACACGCGCGCGCACGCACTCACAGACACACACACACACACACACACACACACACACACACACACACACACACACACACACACACACACATCCTACCCCCTGCTGAGCCGTTTTCTTCCCATTGTGTGCTCTCTTTCTCTCTTTCTCTTCATCATGATAACAACAACACAGTTGAAGCCTCTTGAAACACTCACTTTGAATATCAAACTAGTTGAGTGTGTGTGTGTGTGTGTATGTGGGCAGGGGAGTTTTGGGCAGCTACTGACATTTTTGGTAAGACAGTTTGTTTGTTCACTACCTTTTTGGGTGCGTGTTTATGTGTGTGTGTGTGCATACCTATCCAATAGTGAACAGCTATTGCGGTGTTTTTACGTTTGTGTGCCCATGAGCCTGTGTGTGTGTATGTTTATGCATATGCACCATTGCACGTTGTGTGGTTAAAGTGTTTGTGTGTTATTATATTATTATTATTATAGGAGTTGCAGCAATGGCTCTTTTGCCTCCCCATGCAGGGGTTGTTGCTACGCATGCTCGTGTGTGTGTTTGTTTGTGTGTGGGTGGATTTGTGGTTTGAGGTGCAAGGATGAAAGATCTGTCTCTGTGACTTGTTCATGAACTCTCCGGGCTCCTTATGGGCACTGTGCCTGAGTGCACTCAGACTTCTCATGGGTTGTTTTTGATTGACTAAAACTAAAACGAAACTAAGGAATTCAGGTCAGTAGAAACATAATTTCTTGGTTATTCTATTTGCAAAAATATTCCGTCTTTGGCAGCAACAGGAGCAATGTTGATAGCCTACTGAACACTGTGTCTATGGCTATAGCACTGTGTAAGGTTCCCTGCAATGAGCATGCACGAGTGTAGTAGATACAGTAGATGAAATTACTAGCATTGCCTGTTTTATAAGCAAATGTGAACTTGTGGCAACAAGTGCTGTCCTCATCATCAGCAGAAAGTAGAATCATTTACAACAGATCTCATCAATATTCTTTTTTACTATTGCCACTGCTAAGGTTGTATTTATGCAGAGATGGCACAGTGCAATAACGCAGCACAACATAAGATGTGCAAACTTATGGATTCAAGCACACGATTGCCACTGTAATCCTATGTGTATGTTTTTTTCTGATTCAATAATGCGGGACGACACACGTTACGTAACTGCGTAATGTGGAGAGGAGGTTGGTGCAGGATGAATATATCATAAGTAGAAAGAAAACAGTATCTGCACGTAGAGTCGCATGTCTGCCCGAGGTGACTGGGTCAGGAAACTGTAGTAGCCTCTAGAGGACAGGTGAGGAATGGCAGATATGGAACAAAGGAGATGTTATAAAAATGCATGGCGCACACACTGAAGAGAGAAAGTGGAAAAAGAAAAGAGAGAAGAGGAGGATGATGCAGATGAATGCACAGGGACAAGCAGACGGAAACATGAGTGTAATTTCATGCCAAAAGGAGTACCAGAATTGCACTGCGCCACGTGATCTGCATAAATACAACCTCAGCTTTACCAAACCAAAGCATGTACAACAGGAGCTAATTCAAAAAAACCAAACAATGTCGACTGCTGGATTTGCATGTGGAGGTCTCAGACTTACTGTCTGGGTTTCTGTTCAACAATAAAGCACTCATTGCCTCTTCAACCTGTGATGATAATGTTATATGTGTGGGTGTGCTTGTGTGTGTGTGTTCAGTTTGCACAGGGCGAGTACAGCTCCAGTGGGTTTGACATGAACGTGATGCCGGTTTGGAGCAACAACATCACTGGCAAAGGAGTGGTGGTCAGCATCATCGATGATGGTGAGTCTAACCTTCACTGCAACACACATGCCCACACACGCACACACACACACACACACACACACTTTTAAATAGGTACACATGTACATCATGCCTATTAAATACTGTAGATTGTTTATAGAAATGTGGATTTTCTGGCAGCCAAAATAAGAACATTGTATATATTATATATTTTGGAATAGTTACAAACACAAACAGTTAGTTTGTAACAGGACTCATGCTTAGGTTCTTTCTGGGTGTGTACTAGCTGGTAGTTTCATTTTAACCCTACCATTTTCTGTTTCATACCAGGACACCTAAAATATTTGGAAAATAAAAGTATTTTAATCAGAAAATTGTATAATGCAATTTTCTTTCGTGCAGTAGTTTGCGGCAGGCTGTGTTGAGCGCTATCCAAAGAGATTTTAGATTGGCCAAGTGTGGTGTGATGAAGCTGAACTCTGGCCTTCAGCGGAGAGGGTGAATGATTTATGTTAGTGCCCACCCCCTCCACTACCACCACCACTACCACCACCACCACCGTCATCTTCGTCTCAGTCACGCCACAATGAGAATTCATTTCTCTCTGATTGCTGGGATATCTGGCAACAAGGGAAATGAGAGAGCGGCATCTTATGGGCTCATTCATCAAGAACTAATTGAAGCCTCACTAGTCTCAAGTGCTGATAGAGCTGGAGTAGAGTTGGAGTGTGCTGTTTTGTGTGTGTGTGTGTGTGTGTGTGTGTGTGTGTGTGTGTGTGTGTGTGTGTGTGTGTGTGTGTGTGTGTGTGTGTGTGTGTGTTAAAGTGTTCATGTGACACTTTTTTTGCATGCAAGTGGCTCTGACTCTGTAGTACGTGTGGACTTGGAGTATCATTATTCTTATTATTTGTGTGCGTGTGTTTTGTCCACTTGCATCCATGCATGTCTGTCTGCTTGCATGTGTGTATTTGATTCTTACTTCACTGTCTGTTTGTGATGAAAGACGCTGCTATTATGGTGGACTGCTGTGGACAGAAGGCCTTCTCTTTGCTCTGCATCCCTCTGCATACAGACAGCTACTCAGTGTGTGTGTATGTGTGTGTGTGTGTGGCGAGAGGTGGAGAGTGGATACAGAATAAGCAAGCGAGAGAGAGAGAGAGAAAGAAAGAAATTAAATAGAGGAAGGATATAGAGGGAAATGTCAGGAGAAAGCAAGAGCAAAAAGGATTCAGAGAGGGGGCGAGTGTGTGTGTGTGTGTGTGTGTGTGTGTGTGTGTTAATGTATTGGTGTGTGCATATGTGTGTGTGTGTGTGTGTGTGTGTGTGTGAGACAGAGAGTATTAGACTTGCACCACTGAATCTCCTCTCCTCTGAGGCTATTGTACTCCACCTCTCTGTATTGATTCCACCGGGCAAGAGCTCCCTCACTCTCTCTCTCTCTCTCTCCTTCTTCCTCGTTCTCTCATTTTCTTTTCCTCTTCTTTTTTTCCCCTGTTCCCTCTTTGTTAACTAGGAGGTGACTTCTTCTTCCTCTGGCCACCCTTCTTTTTTTCTCTTCCCTCTCTTCCTCCCTCCCTCCTTCCCTCCCTCTCGGCCAGTCTGCCTCTCACGGCTGAAGGATCATGTCCATGCTCACCTTTAGCCACCTTTCAATCGATGCCTATTGATTTTGATATCACAATGAAATAAATTATTTTTCTTTGAGTGAAAGCGCCCCCCACGCCCCCCTCCTCCTCCTTCCTTCCTTATCTCCACCCTTCAATCCAATCCCTCTGTTTTAGAGGTAATGTGATTGGCGTCTGAAGCCGGTCCTCTACAAGCGTTGAATCACATTCACTGTGCCACCTTCAATTTGTATGCCTGTGTTTGGATTTGCTTCTGACTCTTTCAGACTATTCTCTCAGAGTTGCACCATAAGGTATATTTCCCATTTAGATTTCTGTTATTACTGTGCTTCACGGACCTCAGCTCCAGAGGATCTGTTAATGACCTTCAGTTGAAATCAATCTGCATTCATTTTGATTGATTTGACTAAGCCAGGCATGTTTTAGGCTGTGCTAAAAAAGTGTTTGTTTTGAGCAGTTATTTATGAACAATCCCGTTGTGGTAATCCGGGGGCCTAGCTATGACACATTGGACACATTAGTTTAACACTATACAGTATATGTGTGAGGTAGCAGCGAGCATGTGCACACAGTTGGGACACCCTGACCAACCATGCACACTCCATCCCACATTAGCTTTGTGACAACAAATGATGCAGAGCTCCAACGATCAGTCGATGAATAGATCAGTCGAACGACAGAGAGTGCCGTCACCTTGGGCTCTGAGATATTGTGATGGGCTTTTATCATATATTTATAGACCAAACAATATGAACAGCAACAACAAGCTGGGAAGCTTGACGCATATTTGATGAATACCAACCGTGTGTGCAGTTCCCTATGCAAATATTTAGAACTTGTTCTATGCATGCTCTCCTAAATGAGGCCTGAGGACCCTTTCATAGCAGGAGCTAAAGACGACTGTCACATACAGTGTACATCAACATAAACGGCAGTCATTAGGCTGCTGTCCATTGATTATGACCAGTGGGTGACTTAAAGATATAGATTCATCAGTAAAATGGCATCCACCCTTCACCCACCTTGTCCCACGACGGCCCCACAGTGTCCCATCACCCCTGCTATCATCACCGGCCTCTGTCCCTCCTGGCATGGTGGCCCAAAAGCACTCCAATATCGATCGGCGCTTACGCCATTGTCATTACATGTCATTGGTACACAGAGAGACACAGGACATAAATTAGGCTGGAGAAGGGAATAAAAGGATGGATTAATGGATGGATGGATGGAGGGAGAGAGAAAGAAAGAAAGAAAGGAGGGGGAATATACACAAAGAAGACTGAGGAGTGTCAAAGATAATTGAATGAGCTCAGTGAGTAGAGATTCCTATAATGCGCGACTGTTTTATGTCGCACTGATTTGTGAGCATGGAAATGCTCCTTTTTAAATATGTTGTCGTACATGCAGGACACATACAGGTAAACATCAATTTGAGCCAGCCCTGTCCTCTCTCTACTTCTCTTCCAGCACTCTGAAGCAGATGTAGACATTGTACCATATTCTTATTTTTATGTCTTAGGAATTACAGTCAATTGAAGACGGTGGGATTCTGCAGCTGAACCTTGAAAAGCAGTCCACTGAGGGAATATTGTGAGCCCAATATAGATGCAGAGCTGTATTTATGTTGTCATACCTGTATGTATTTATCTGTTGATGGAGGAGGTGTGATAAAACATTTTATGGCTGACTATGAAGGCTTACGTAGCTGCTGTAAGAGGTAGAGCTGTATTTTTGATATTCTACAGGCTCAGCTGATTGACTTAATGAGGTGTGTCCATACAGCATGAAAAGCATTTACTCCACTGTCTGCTCATGCTGTGTGTGTGTGTGTGTGTGTGTGTGTGTGTGTGTGTGTGTGTGTGTGTGTGTGTGTGTGTGTGTGTGTGTGTGTGTGTGTGTGTGTGTGTGTGTGTGTGTGTGTCAGTGTCCTACAGCAACCGTGCATTTCTAAAACGTCCATTTGAATCATGACATTTGTGTTTTTAGAACTGTACATGTTTAATTAGTTTTCTTGGTCAGCGTATTATAATCAATGGTGTTATGATACAGTGCGTGGTTTTATAAAACAACACAAACTTAACACTGCATTTAAAAGTAGCAATCCAAATTCTTTTGCTTTTCGTTGATTGATACGAAAACAACTGATGTGGTATGCTGCTTGCATGGTAGTGATTTGTATCTGTTACTTTAGCCACGTACCAGTGCAGAGTTAGCTCATACTTTAGTGACTTCTATCATATTACTTAGTATCTGAGCGCACACTGTGTTTTCCCCATGCAGCGTAAACAAAACAGGCCACAATTTCCCTAATCACTGCGCATTTGTTACACACACAAACACACACCACTGAACACACAGCCGGCTGCTGTTGAGCTGCTCCTTTGCACAAAATAATAAGAGCATGATTATCATGATTATCTTTCACCACCAAGCAACAAAGTCCTTGACAAGTAGCTAAACAAAGTGGTCGCCAAGCAACACCGAAGTACCTATATGAGTGTAATTTTTGGTTATTAGAATTAATATTTATTTTACAAGTTCTCTTTTGTGAATTTGGCAAAAAAGTCTGTTGCTGTTGTTAATGTTGTGTATTTTATCCTCACAGGCGGTTATCAGGCAGGTGTTTTCAACAGAGAGAGCCAAGTAACTGTGTAATAAGATAAACCTCATCTTTGCATTGAGTCCCTGTATTTCTACATCAGTGTCTGTAAATACTTGTGTTTGTATGCTCGCTGTGTGTGCGTGTGTGTGTGTGTATGCATCCATGCATTAAGGCAGGCTCCTGGCTTAAGTCCAAAGAGTGTCAGAAGTCTGCTTGTGCATATGTGTGTGTGTGGGGCTGCAGAAATGACACTGGCCGGCTATGTAAAAGTGTGTCTGACAGGGGGAGCGACGGAGTCAGCGCTTTTTTTCCCCTCCCTCCTCGCCCCCCGCTGTTCAATCCATCCAGCTGCTGTCACCACAGGGGAGCAGACAATCTATCAAGGCATCGGGATGCATTCTCCTCACCTGCGCCGCGCCTTTAATGAACAGCCAACATGATCCCGGCTGACAAGCAGGAAATGGATGTAATAAAGATTGTTTCTGCATGCTCTTTGCATCCCTGATAAATCACCTCGCTGTGCAACAGATACGGGAGCCACATGGAAATTTGATTTCACACGGCAAGGGGGAGGAAGAGAGCAGTGGGGGAAAAAGAGAGCTGCTAGTGGCAGGGTCACTCTATTTTATTCCCCTTTTTTCTCCAGCGGAGCGGTGGAGCAAGGTGTGTGGGGGCTGAATGGGAGGACTGTTGTTTTTTCTTCTTTTTTTTTTGCCCGGGCTCTAACTTGCTCTGTTAAGCCTGGAACAGGCCTCTGTGCCTGTAAGTCTATAAACAATAACAGACGGCGTGTGCAGACGTTCACATAGGTGTCTGTCATCATACTTGGACGTAACATTAATGTGTGCACTAGGGGGCAGGGCTGCATTCACCAAAACCAGAATACACAGGAAATAAAGAAGAAACCTGAGGATGGAAACCCGTTTTTGTGGCAAGAAAATAAAAACAAATTAGAACTTCTCAGTGTCTCTGGATATCCTTCCCTGCTGAAGCAAACAGAGCTTGATGCACAGGACCACAAATATACGCAAGGTTTAGAGTTTGGTAGTGTGCACAAGGGTCCTCTGGGAGCCTCTGCAAGCTACAATTACCCAGAAACCCCTTCTTTGTTTACAAGTATCTTCAAAGAAGTGTGTGTCCGCCTGTCCACTTCAGTATTCTCAATGTACCTATACTGTACACACTCACCTCTCCGATCCATTCATACACTGCAAAAATCTCCTTTTTATCAAACCATATATGTCTATAATCATGTCCTTAAAGTCTTATTATCTTAATACAACAGGAAACTTCCAGAGCAGGAGGAACATTTCACCCTGAGGCTGACAAGAAGTATGTTTATCATTTCTTGCAATTATCAAATTTGCTAGCAGAAAAACGTAATGATAAGTTATCAGTCATCATTTTATTTTCACTTGTCATTTCATCAGCTGTAGCTAGCTAGCTAATTAAGCTCATGATAGCTTCATGAGTTGCTTGAACTTGACTTTTTTGTTTCCAGCTGACAGAATATTGCAAAACATGAAATTGTGCAAAAAGGACTAAGGCTGAAGCTGCATGTCCACTGCAAAATAAGTCAGCGTCAAGTTGATGATCGATGTAGAAGAAATGAAGGACATAAAGAAACCGCTTGTATTGTGTTCTTGTATTGCAGTGTAGAGCTGGTTAGTCCTTGCATTGTTAGTATGATAAGATGAAAGATCAGACTGTGCCATTCTAACATAACCCTATTTATCTGCTCAGCTTACATGTTACAGTACAGACACTATACAAGTCAGTTAGCAGGACATGCTAACATTTACATTACAGTAATAAACACAGTTTAATGAGTTTCCTACGCTTTTACCTGTTTGCTTTTGGTTTTGGAAAGGCTTAAAGCTGTCTAACAGGCTAAAAATGACTTGATAAGATGGAGAGTTTTCCAGTGTACCACTTCCACCCATGTAACCTACAGTAGGAATCTTTAACCTGCAGAAAACAGGACATCACATGCGGTAACATATTTGCATGAAGGCCTATACCTTCACTCAGAGACCAAACAACACATCACAATAGCAGGCATTCACCCACACGGCCTGCTGCCCAAACCCTCTGTAGCAGTCCTCTTAACAGAAAGGCATTCATATTGTAGAGTACAGGGAGAGCGAGAGAAATGAAGGGGATGAAGAAATGAGAATAATGATTAGAGCTGGGGAGGAATAATAGTGGGGGAGCAGGAGAAATACATGGGGAATGGAATACAGGAGAATAAAGGGGGAGCGAGATTGAGATAGGGAGAGGACGGGAGAGGAAAGAGTGAGATGGGGAGGGTGTGGGGGATGCAGATATGGGGGTGGGTGGGTAATTTATGATTTAATCTAATGCAGTCTGGACCTGCTGTAAGTCACACAGACCTCAGCTGGGAAAGCGAGGGAGGGAGAGATGGAGAAATCAAGAGAGAGACATTAACCTTTCCTTGAAGCGAGTGTGGAGCTGTTTTATCCGACCACCATCCACCCTTGTAAACCTTTTCTCCTCTCCACCTCTACTTCTCGCAACCCCCGACTTTACCAACTGCTCCTCGAGGGCCTGCATTTCCCAAATGTGTCATGTAACCATAACCAACAAAGTAAGAATCTCCAAATACTGATTTTATCGCATTGTACCACTGATTGAAACTAAATCCCAGTGACCGAAGCTGAGCTTCTGTCACGTTGCTTTAAACACCTGATGCTGGGTATGTCTTCTGCACAGAAAGCGATGCCTGCGTTGCCTGCCTACACGTCTGATGTGTTGGAACAGCAGAGGACTAGGGCAGGAAAAAAGAAACTCAGAAGAATCTCAAACTTCATCAACAGAATAAAGCCCAAGGAAAAAGCTGTCAGAAAACCACCCACACGACTTGACTGACAACTTATCGCTGGGAAGTGCAGAGGAAAGGCACCGAAGATGGAGACAAGCTCAGTAACAAAATGAGATATTCAAGGATTACAAAATTTCACATCAGCAGAACATGCATGTTTTTCACACACGCTCATCCTGCGACTCAGTATGAGGTAACACAAGCTGCCCCCAGTAATCAGTTGTTGCCACTGGCATTGCTGCTGGCATTTCAGGATGTTTTTGTACTTGTACTTGAAAAATAAGATACCATATTGATTGATTGATTTTCCGAGACCACGAAAACGTTACATGGAAATTTTACTTTTTGGATCCTGAAAATGAATTTGTGTTGCTGCAGAGGGCTGAAAATATTGGGGGCGAGGGCGACTGTAACTGGACTCAATAGAGAAATAGGCTGCGTTTGAATAAAATATCCCAAATAATCAGTATCATCAATAATCACTTGCTGCCTCTGGCATTGCTGTTGGCAATGTAGATGAAAAAAAATATGATCTCAGTTGCAATATCCTTGATCATACACATTGCGTCTGTGGTGGAGTGATGAGTAAACTATGACGCACTGTACAGCCAGTGGTCAACACAGCAATTGTATTCATAGAAACATGTATGCTTTGATGCTGTTCTCCCTTGACGGACCTAATCCCCCAAATTAGGGTAGGCTCTGATTTTGTTCAACATCAGATTTCACCCATGATACAGCTACCACAACACGGACGCTTTAATTATACTTTCCTTCGTTTGCTTTGTGATAAAGTGTGTGACAGAGGGCTACGCAAATACTTATAGAAGAAAATTACATCTAGGTAACTTCTGTTTCACCTTGTCTCTTTACTAAATAGGAGACTGCCTCCTGTTCGCTGTGATAGAGAGAGAGAGAGAGTCACAGCCAGGAGAGGGTTTGCACTGGAGATGCTTTGCTAGGTGTTACTGAAAAGGAAAAGACTACCGAGCCTTTCTTCCACTTCCCTAATGTTGTCGTCACAATCTCCACAGGCATCAGAAACTTGTAGGAGAAAACTAGCAGCGCATGCTGACTGATCACAGTTCTTACGGTCCCCACATGGTATCTCCAGCCCCGACGAGTAGTTACATTTTTGAGGAGGTAGCTATACCATAAGAGCATAGCACCAGCATCGGTTGGGTCTGAGGACTACAAGTTTGAAAACTGGAAAAAGAATCTGGTGGTGTGGATCTCTCTGGTGTTCTCTCAAGTTCTGCTGCATCAGTTTTAATCCTTTTTTAAACTGTCCATCGTAAGTCCGACAATGTTTCAGGAGTGTAATGCTTAATCAGTGGAGTGCTCTTTTAAGTAAATATTAGAGGTGCACTGCAAAATAGTTTGGAGTGAAGATGAAGATCAGAGAGGAGACATTGAGCAACGCCCGAGTGCTGCCAATTGCAGGTTGGACCTTGACTACAAAACATCCTCTGTACCAAGGATACCTGGAAAGAGGACACACTACACACACAGATAAGAGACTCAGAGATAACACTCACACAGAGGAAAAAGAGACAAGAGTTGTGAAAGGAGGATGAAGAAGTTAATTGCAGACAACATGTGATGAAAGAGCACTTATGAACGGACGGCGGACGGACACTTGGATCAGGGAGCCCAGTTTCCCTTCTGAAATCAGTGATGTCACAGCAGGAATCAACATTTTCACATGATCTGTGTGCAGACATGTTTTCAGGGAAAGCAAGTCCTTGTCAGTCGCTGGACCTGCAGTGTGATAGACTGTCAATCCAGATACTTCCTGCTGGGGTTTCTTGTACTCAGCATGGTTACAAAAATGGGTGGCCAATCGCTGCTCTCCAAAACACAGTGAAACAATGGAATCGGCAAATCAGAGAGATGCCATGGTAGTGGGCTGCACCAGCGCCTACTACCGGAGTGCAACTCTCATGTCTGCATCAATAATCTCTCTCCAGAGAACCATTTGCCTGGATAAATATTGGTTTTGCGTTGGCCCCTGTAATGGCACCCTGTGCAGGCTGCGGGCCCCGTAAGTGACGTTGTCTGTCACGCCGTTGGCAGGCTGGCGTGGGAGTCGTTGGCACATTGTGGGGTCTCTCCAACGCTCATTTGAATTCACTCGTTCCCAATCATGCCACTACACTCAGCGACTACACACTTCCACACTCCACTCACACACTACTCCCACTACCTGTTTGGGCGCCGGCGCTCTCATTTGCATGAAATAAGATGGAAATGGAGCCCTTATTTATGCCAACAGAAATGGAGTGTGTTATTAAGGGCACTATTGTGCAAAAGAGACGGTGGCGGTAAGAATACATTACAGAGGCTATTTCTGGAGTGGCTCGAGTCACATAGAGGGTAATGCTTTACAGGTCCCTGATGACTTCCACAGTCTGGGCACCAACACTGGTTGAGCTGTGTGTATGTTTATGTGCATTTTATATGTGAGTGTGTGTATTTTTGTTTATCCTGTGTTTGATTGTTTGTGTCTGTGTGCATTTATCTACAGTACATATATATATGTGTGTGTGTGTGTGTGTGTGTGTGTGGCTGTATACTTGCTCACGCCTGGTGAATGTGATTCTAGGAGATGATCATTTGTATATTGCCTGGTGATGGATGGCTTTCCTGTGATTGACAGGTCTCCATTCATGCAGGCTTCATTGTAAGTCTGTTTGTGTTGTGTAGGCTGGGCAGGAGGGAGGTAGAGCTCCATTTCTGTCAGTCAGTCATTGATACAGTGGTTCGAAGCATTCAGTGGGTCATTTCTGTTTTATAAGAAGCTAAAATGGGAGGAGGAAAAGGGTCTGAAGGGAGCTGTTCTCCGTTATTTTATTCTACTTATTTGTACACTGAAATCGAGGCAGTTGTTTGTGAAGTGCTATGAAGGTTTAAGAAAATCTGATCCTGCCACAAAAGTGCCTGCAGTTGCAGCATCTTCACATATTGTGTTTATAATTAATGTATTTTTGGTAATCCTTGTGCTCTTCATCACATCTTTACAAGGGTTGAATACGGGGGATTGAGATCAACTATTGGATGCTTTCCTCTGGATCACGATGAATTGTAATAACCTTGCTGATCCTTTTAGTTTCCCGTCTAGCCAGAGAAGAGAGAACTCCCGCACACTGTCCTTTTACTCGCAATTAATGTATTAAAGATACAGCGTTTCGGTTCTTAGACTAAAATGTCCCATATTGCGCCATCAGGTCAAGATTTTCATTTGTTCAGTACTTTGGTATTATAATATAAAACAAGGTGAAAATTAAATTTACAGATTATCAACTCTGTAAAAATGGTCATACACTCAGACATTAAAACCGATATGAGGATATGCTGAAAAACAGACTGTCAGACGACTCTATAGTGCTTTTTTTTGTAATTTTGGAGGATTTGAATTGTTGTCCTACTACCACACAACATGAAGAATAACATCAAAATCTGAATAAAATTATTCTGGGAAAAGGGTGATATTCCCAGGAAGTCTTAATGCAAACCTCTTCTCTTTGTTAGAAAGTGTTATCTATGCCCATGGTAGTTTTTACATTTTGGGAAAACAGACCCTCATTTTCTTGTCAACTTTTACTCAGCCCAGCGGACAGCTAGCCCTCTCTCTGACCTGACCCCGCTGACCTTTTACATCCAGCCCAAACCTGAACCTGCTCCACCACTAACCCTTGATTGGCCCCTGGGTGACCTGTGACCTTTGACCTCATCAGGTCTTGTGTTCCCAGGCTGCCTCTGCGTGGAGCGAGGCCATGCTGGGTAAATATTATGAGCTGCTCAATCAGGTGAACCCTGCAGCTGTAGCGTGACATGGACAAAGGAGAGAGTGAAAGCTGTAATTGTAAAATCTGTAATCATAAAAAAAAAAAAAATGAAACGACAATTTTCTTCTTCTGCTGTTTGTGTTTGCATTGGCTGTTTTGTGGTCAGGTCTATTTGCCTATGGATTTAGTACCTTATTTAGCAGCTTATAGTGTGAGTGTCTGGGATGAAGGAGTGTAGTGAAACAGAGGGCAGACTTGTTTGTGAAGGCGCTACCTTGTTGTTTTTTTACATGTCTTGCAATGGAGTTTATTAGCATGTGAGTAGCAGCCTGGGAGCATGTCTCATCTGTCCTCCTGAAGGGTGGCCATTTTGAAAACTGGATGCTAAAATAAGAAGAGAAAAAAAAAGTTGCCCATTAACTGGAAACTCCCCCCTCCCAGGGCTAAATTGGTGTAAATAGTATTGTTCCCCTCTCTGTCAAAGATATATGGAGTGTCGTTTCACTGATGGCTTCAGTAAATGCTCCAGCCAGGCAGGCGTATAGATATAACAGATCTGCTCCTACCCTGCATCTAACCACTAGGCTGTGTAACTGGCCCTATATTGCATTCGTCATGTGATGCGCGCGTGTGTGTGTGTGTGTGTGTGTGTGTGTGTGTGTGTGTGTGTGTGTGTGTGTGTGTGTGTGTGTGTGTGTGTGTGTGTGTGTGTGTGTGTGTGTGTGTGCGCATGTAGGTACGTGTGCGTATTCACAAGCATTTAGTAGATGGAAACAAAGCAATTGAAGCAAGTAGGGAAGAGAAGAGAAAGAGGGGAAAGAGAGGAAGGAGAGAAGGAGAGCAGAGAGAACTGTTGTCGGGAAAATCCACATCAAATAAGCTAATGTCAAGGCCAGTGTGGTACCATAACTTCTCCATTCAACGAGAGGTCAAACTGGGGTCAAGCTCTATTGATTTCTTTCCAGGCTTTGTGGCAGTATTTCTTTCCACTAATAGCAAGTGGAGGCCTTCACCAGCACTGGACACACAGAAGAGAACTATTTCTGGATTGATACTGAGACTGTCTCCCTTGCATCCCAACGTAAAGCAGAGCAAATGTTCTGCTGGGAGTGTTATATGTACTTACTGTAAGATAACAGATAAGGATTTTAATGCATGAATTAGTTTGCATCTGTTTATCTCTGCACATTTGCCAGCTTCATGCATGTGCTTTTACTGTACGTTTGTATGGATGTAAGCTTATTATTTTGCATGTACACTGCATCAGTTGGGGTGTGTGTGTGTGTGTGTGTCTGTGTGTGTGTGTGTGTGTTCACCCACATATCAGTGTGTTCCTATATTCGCTGGCGTGCAGTGATGGATCGCAGCAGTTCCCTGTTTACCTAGCCTCATGATTTCCTGTGCGTGCATGTAACAAGTGGAGTTTGGCAGGATTAATGAGCACACAGCTTGCTGAATGGGTGTTTGGCTCCACAAAGCACTCCATCACGGCCTGATGCAGCTACCATATCCCTCACACAAACACACACACATACACCATGCACTCTGCAACTCACCACTTACCCCTGCTCTTAATTACACATGCTTAGCCAAGTCCCATTAAGCAAGCCCCCCCCCCCATGCTAAACAACGTTAAAGCATCCACATTTCTCACAGAGTGCAGTGTTTAAATATAGTCTCCACGCTGCAGCGTGTAGGAGGTAAATTGTTCTAATATGTTTGCTCCAGAGAGGCACAAAGAAAGAGATAGTCAGGCTCAAAGGAAAGTTTCAATTCAATGGCAAAAATATGTTAATTAATGTCATGTTTTAATTATTGTATTTAGTTTGGATGTAAGGATTTTAGTTCAAGCTACTTGAGTGTGTAGTGTGTATTGAGGAGTTATGAATTCAAAAATAGTACTTGAAGAGTTTTCAGGTGACCTACAGTAACAAACCCCCTGGTGGCCATCTTTGCAGTCTATTTCCTAAGGGAAGCAAATGTAATTTACACAAAAGGATGGTCTCAATAGAGTCTAACAGACATGTGCTGTTTGGACTGGAATAAAATGCCACAATTCAACGATCAGATGATGTCATGATGAAATCAGCAGCAGCAAATGTATCTAATTGAAGCTAGCAGCTAATAGCCACATGTTAAAGGGGCAATCCACCAATTTTACATGTCAAACTCAATTTACTATCTTAACTTTGGGGAGTACCACGTACAGTAGCCACTGACAACAGTTGCATAATGTGATCTGTAGCTCCGGGGCAGCTTTGTCAAGTCTGAGGAAATTACTACTAATTACTCACTACTCGTTATTAACCAACTAGGGTTGTGGAGTTTGAAGGACATGGGAGGTTGTTGGGCAGGGGAGGTCTAGTAAAAAGACACTATCAAGTTTCACTGTGAGAATATTTGGATCCAGTGCTTTTGGAGCTAAACCTGTACAAGGAACTTAAGTGCAGCACACTCTGGTTGCATTGTGACGCATTGTTTTGACGTCTGTAGTCCACATGGATCACTTAATACAGACAGGTAGCCAGGATCTGCTGATCTGGGGAGCAGATGTGATCAAACGAAACATGATGATGATAGGACTGTGGCATATCCTGACACTTTGGTCAGGAAGGTACTGGTGTGTGGGCTCACAGTATATAGAAAATAAGGGGTGTGGGTCATGCACGTCATGCATCAGACTGACTATTCTTTTTTTTTTTATCTCTTGCAAGTCCGGCAACTTTATAGAAGTGCAATACTAAATCACTGCAGGACTCTTTACAAAATGGCTGCTTTATAAATGACTGTCTGGCTCTAAGCTTGTTGTGACTATTATTAACACAAATGTGGTTGCTTTGTAAACTAGCCTGCTTGTTAATTAGCAAGCTAATAATGCCAAAGCTGTTTGTTTTGGTTAAATGAGCTCCTTTTTTCTGGCACTGCAGCTCACAGTGCTTTGTGATGCTGTTGTTGTAGAAGGAATCTTAAAACGAATGAGAAGGCAGTTTACATTCAGCCACACATAAGATGGTTTATGGTTAATCACGACTAACGCAGGGCATTAGCAGTTTATTAGTCAGACAATCTCAGATTATCTGTGTTGCTCTAGTAAAGAGCCCTCATACCAACCCATTTGTCACATCAGTGTTCTCAAGGTGATCCGCTTTATTATTTAAGTGTTGCAGCGGTCCCAGCAGCCTAAAGCCTGCAGCTGGATACATAATAAACCGAATGTGTAAGATGTAAATTCTCTTTCCCTCATGTGTATGTGTGACATGAACTAACTGAAATGAAGAGCGTCCACGTGTGTGTGTGTGTGCGCTTTATAAGGGAAGTTTTGTATGTGTTTGTGTGCACATTAGTGTCTACATATGCCAGCGTGCGCTCCCTTGCATGTGCATCACAGGGTTTGCAAAGGAGTACTCTTATTCTGTTTGTATATGTTTTCTGGTGTGTTGTGTGTGTGTGTGTGTGTGCGTGTGTGTGTGGCCAGAAAGGGGGCTGGTAGAAAGGAGGACAGGAGGGTAGAGGCAGAAATCAAATCACTTAATTGCTGCATTTTTCATCTCCATCTTTTGTTTTATGGCGGCTGAGGGCCGGCGAGCGACTCTGGCTGTGATTCATGGACGTTGGGGAGGCCCGTGAGCAGCGCCATCCCTCATCGGCACCCGGCCGCCCGCATAACCAAAGCACCCACACAATTACCGTGATGAATATGACTTGTTTTTTTTTTTGTTTGTTTGTTTGTTTTTTTTTCATTCTTTTACTTTGCTACCTTCATCTGGTTTTAGTGGGAACGGGGTGGTACTTAATGCAGCCGCTGAGCTGTCAGAAATAAACAATTTACCATTTCAGGTTCATTCCTCCCTCTGCGCCCTCCCTCCTGAGATCTGAGCCCACTGAGACCGGGGAGAGAGCAGATACAGACAGATAGGGGTGCATGGAGAGAAGGAGAGGGAGATCCCGATAAGGAAGAGATAAATATAGGGAGTGGAGACGAGGGATATGTTCATAGATGCTGCGAGGAGATGCAGGGAGTGGAGGATATCAAAATGGAAAGAAGGGGGTGGAGATGTTGTGAAAGCGGAAGGAACAGAAAGGTACAGGAAGTAAGTAGGAGATTCTAAGAGATATTACATGTCTGAGAGAGAGACATAGAAGATGAGAGGGAGGTGGATAAGAAGTAGGAGGACAGATAGTGGTGGTGGGGGGGGCGGGTGTATGAGAGAATGAGAGCAGCACCGGAAGCAAAGATAAGGCAAAAAGAGAGTAAGGAGATAGAGGGAGGGATGAAATCATAGAGAGAAGCTGTGCATTATCATGTTGGGTGTGTGACATGTCAATACTGTACCTCCTGCCTGGTTTTCCTTTGTAGCTTTGACACAAGACCGCTTTAATTCATGGTATGAAAACAGTGTGTATCATCAGCATACAACTTTCACTGCTGTAGAAGAATCCAAATACAAGCGCAGTTCTTCTAGAGCCTGACCAATACTGGCTTTTTGAAACTGATTGCAATATTTGAATGTTGATAGCAATATGCACATATATCATAAACATTTCTAGGATCCCATATGTAGTTACTAAAGAGCTGTGATGAAGATACTGAGCAGATTTAAGTCGATACTAATATATCTGTGATCGGCTAAAGTTGGCTTGGCCGATATATCAGACGTTATTTTCCACATAAAGTGCGAATTAGCAGATCACTGGGAAACCTTTTCTCCTGCTCTATAAAGTCATGCATTTTCTTATTTCACTTATTATTAAAAAATACTCACAATTCATTTGTAATATTATAGACCTTTTTCACAGCCGACAGTCTGACTTGACATAGTAAGAAAAGCATTAACGACGGCTCCACTCTATGTATATATTAATGTTTTCCCATTAAGCCATTACAGTGTGACGGTGAGCCAGCATGCACAATACCAGGAGCCTGAAACTGAAGCAGCTAAATGGAATTCAGCCAGCATTAATTTCCTGATTTACAGCTGTGCTTTTCCTACTGTGACATGTCAAAATGTTGTCTGTGAAAACAGATACATTATTACAGGTGACGGATTATATTAAGAAAGCCTCTCTGAAATAACTGATAACATACAACATGCTAAAATAGTGTACATCGCTAAACCCCGCTATGTTGACTGTTGATTATAACTTCATCAACTGAATAAAATTGGTCCCAGTGTTTGTAGGAGGAATTTAGTGCCTTGAAAACGAAGCTCCTGTTCTTTCATTTGATCGACAGCCTAAGTTGCAATAGTTCCTGGTAACAGTAACAGCTACAGTGCATCCCTGACTACAGTACATAAGCTGTCAGGGTATAGTCGCTTTGTCCTGACCTTTAAAACATTGGATGAATAAAGCAGTCTTCACTAAGAGGGACTAAGAGTGTGCGACCCATCTTTTTCTTCTCTTTTGGCTCCTGATCAGCACCTACAATCATTGGCAGCCTTGTCTCCTTCCATTGTTATACATCACCTGTCAGCACCTGTCCATAATCAGACATCGTGAGTCGTTATTGAACGAGGTCCCACACTGCTTAGTATCCACTAGTTGCCCTAAATTCTACCATCAGCCCCTTTATTTGATTGTGCTAAAAATGTGTTTTGCATGCAGGGGAGTTGTTGTTTGGAGAAAATTGCTGTTAAAGTTTGTAATTCTATGCTTAGTGTGGTCTGTCCTGCAGTTTTGAATATGTAAATATTTTGAAATTGTATTTGAATATTGATTTTTGTATATTTTATAAAAGAAACTGCAGTACGCAGTAAATACTAGTATAATATTAACATTGACCGATCTGCCCAAAATCATCACTTTTACATCAGCTCAAAACCAGTAAACCCAACAGCCACTTCTGTCCAGACTACACTCTCCATCTGTCTCACACACACAAACTCTCATGGCACATACAGTATACACTCATGTGCACATAAACACACAGACACACACACACACACACACAGAAGCTTTGATCACACACTTGGAAAAATAAACCTGCTCTGGCAGTGAGGTTGCCTCCCCATCGTCTCTCCATAAAGGAGTGTGTTGCACCGGGGCCTCACACACTGCGCTAAACACAGAGGAACAGACAAGAAAAAGAAGATGAAACAAAAGCTCAGCTTCAGACGTCACGTCCGCTCATCACTTTGTTTGTTTGTGTGTTTGTTTGCATCCCTCACAGCGGTGGACAGAAGTGGGTTAGAGCACACTGGGTGGAAGAAAGAGCTGCAGGCAGGGAGGGTGCATGTGTGTTTGTGTGCATGGCTGGGGAGTTCTGATTATTGTGTTTTGTGTGCGAGTTGTCTGCTACACCCACACCCACCTGGGAATGAGGAAGTGAAATGAGTGTGGGAGTTAGAAAAAATGACGGCCAATCACGAGATGTCAAATATCAACGAAAACACTGTTACAGCTCTGACAACTGATGTTTTTTAGTTCGTCTCAACTTTGCTATTCTCCATCAGTGACCACAGCTCCATGATACATTATTATTGACTGTTCTAAACAACCTGTGATGGGTACGATTTCTTCACGTGCGTAATAACACAATGCATTTTACCTCATTAGTAAAGGCAACCTTGGTTTATTTGGAATAGATCGATGAAAAGCTGGGTATTTAACATGAGCAGTGACAGACACAGCGGCTGAACAAAGACAGACAAAGAAGAGAGCACCACCTAGAGAAAGTCAAACTCCATAAGCATAAAATCCAAGAAGAGAGAAATCACAGTACTGAAAAACTGTTCAGAGACATCACAGCATCACAGTGTTTAGCACCTAAAAAGTTGGCCATCAAGCATTTTCTTTTCCTTTCCTTTGGATTCAAAAGTAAACCCAGAACTGCCGCTTAAAAAAATAATAAATAAGTGAA
Source organism: Enoplosus armatus (assembly GCF_043641665.1). Lineage (NCBI taxonomy): Eukaryota > Metazoa > Chordata > Actinopteri > Centrarchiformes > Enoplosidae > Enoplosus > Enoplosus armatus. The sequence continues at coordinate 21,206,174 of NC_092188.1, read as the reverse complement.
GCTTTAGTCTCAGGTAGAGATCCACCTCCATCAAGTGCGAGTTACATTTCGAAACGGTAAAGCTTTAAAGCCACGGAAAATCTATGACACAAAAACAATATTAGTTATATTTTCTTTTGTTCAAAACCCAAACAGACTCACATTTTACCCTGAAAACAGAAACAAACTACTGATTTGATTTAAATGAATCCGCTCTAAGCTGCCGTCCCTCACAGACAACCTCACAGTGCAAACACCAGAGACACAGACAGTTATTTATGAAAGTGTAAAGCAGCTCCCATCAAGCTTTCTGCTGCTTTCATTCCATGATGAGAGATGTGCTATTTTTGTTTCGGTGCTTAAAGGAAATCATGCAATTGAATTGTATATAAAACATAATCAGTCTGAGTCAGTCAGACGTCAACATTGTACTGATCCAGGATCGGTTTATAAGATTTTTTTTTTAACTAAGGTGAGTAAAGTAACATATTTTAAGGTAATCAGATCTCACTTTTTAATAAACCTCTCTTTTACCAAGGCAGAGACTGAAGGTTGCAGATGTTTGGCAGCTACTATAGTTTGTTTAACTCTATTTAAACCCACTAGGATGATAAAAACTGTGAGGTAACACACATTTTTCACATCCTAAACAGCAGATGACACAAAATATGCATTTCTCTACCAGAGAGACTAAAAAAGAACAAACCAAAGGACACCGGGGCAAAATCGAATGAAGGAGAGATAAAAATGGCCAAACTCTGTGGGGAAAAAGCTGCATTTAATGCTTCTTTTTTTTTTTATTCAATGTGATTCTTTTTGTTTTCTTTTTCACTTGCTCCTTTTATGTGCTGTTGGGTTTCACATGATTCATGCATTTATGAAACCCAGTCAACATACATTGTTGATTATTTCAACACTGCACAATTGGGAGTCACATAATAAAGCTAAAACTGAAGGTTGAACAGGTTAAAAGACCAAGTGTTTTTGCATGTTTACCGGTATGTCTATTTATATTATGGCCAACAATTTTCTAAGGCATCACAGATTGTTTTAGATTTTTATTTTTTCTTCCAGCTAGTCGTCTTTTTCTTTTTTTTTTTTATTTACTGATCTAAGGTATAAAAATGAACTTACACACACTTGAAACATGCCTCAGATAGGTTATTCATCACGGTGATAGGAAAAGAGATGCAAAAACACTGGTATGCTGTTTGGTTTTTAATACATCTGCATAATACCTGTATGTCATTCATCCACATCTATTAGAACATATACAGTATATAATCAGCTTTCCCTTTATACAGTATTTATAGATACAAGAATCAGAACAGAACAGTCGGTTAATGAGGAAGACTTCAGTGCACCACCGGCCGCGGGGCACACAGTGAACACTGTGTGTGTGTGTGCACATGCACATGTCTGTATGTGTGTGTGTGTGTGTGTGTATAGACTGTAGCCAGCTTTTAAATATTAATCTCAAGGTCAAAGGGAGGGAGCTTTTTGATATTCATGCAGGGTGCTGTACCCGGTGCCTGGTGCTGGAGCCCTACCCTCGCTGCTGCTTCTCTCACTGGCTCACTGGGTCATTATGTCTGCTACGCTTTCTCCTTTTCTTTCTCTGATGTGTTGGCACAATATTGAACCTGACTGTCTATGCTGACAGACAAAGAACATATGCAGTCATTTAAAGGCGCCGCATGTACTGTCACATTGTAACATTGGAAATCATTAGCACAATCAGCATTAGCAGCAGCTTCTACACAAAAACAACATTTTGTGCTGCGGTGATACATTTTGTGATCGCAGGATTTCAGATTTTCTCAGCGTAACAAATATAAGTCACTTTATATTAATATCTTGATGTTAGAATTGCATCCAACAAAGTAAAGTTTTCTAAGCTCACTGTAAAATAACTAAACCATACCAGTTATGTTCACAGTCCCGACATGGAGTGATTAGTGATTATTTTTTAATGTTTCAGTTCCAGTGGCGGCTGGTGGCTCAAAAACTTGGGGAGGACAGGAGGAAAACCAACCCAGTGTGACGAACTGGCGGGAAAGTGATGGATAGAGTCATGTTTTCATACAGTAGCAGATTAGAAAACTACTTTTAAACATTTTGAAAACACCACTTAGAAGTGGTGTGTAGTTTTACCTTTATCTAATAAAGTGATCCCAAAATCCTTAAAATAACATAAAAATCACAATAAATGGAACTATCATTAGAAAAATATATTTAATGCTGAATACCCTTATAAATCTCAGCTGTGATGGAGATTCACGGAAACGTAAATCTGAAAAAAGGACATTTGGACTTGAGTGAAATTTAATTTTTTTTTGTGATGTGTTTAAAGTTTGCAATTTGCATGGTATAATTTCCTTCCTAATATGCAACTGTATTAAATTATGAATACATCTATCGCTTTACGTCCTCCGTTGGAGCATCACTTTATGTGTTTTGCCCAATAACAGATTAGCATGAAAAAAAGGAAGTATATTAGATTGATTTAAGAGATCCCGTCCTCCTCTGCCCTCCAACACCACTTCCCACAGACTTCCCTTTCCCCTCTCGCCTGCCCTGCAGGTGTTGCTGTTTTAATTTCAATCACAATTTCAATCATGGATTTTTTCCAAAGAAGACATATTTTATGAATGACACTGTACCAAGGCATAACAGTTAATGATACCTTGACTGTATGATGCTTGTTCCTAGGTTAAGCTTTGTGTTGCTGAGCAAAGAAACACATCCAGCAAGCATCCAACACAGTTTATTGCAGCATTTTATGCATTTCTTTGATGCCAGACATTCTGTGTGTATGTGCACATAGAGCTCAACAAATGTATGATTTTAAGATTAGATTGTGAGCTTATTGTATTCACTGCAGTTTGTGTGCGTGCGTGCGTGCGTGGGCGCATATGCGTGTATCTATCTAGATCTTCATCACAGCAGTCCTACACTGTAGTTAAGTTGAGAACTCCTGGGACTCCTCATTATTTAAGCCATTTATCAAACTGGCCCTTTCGTCCCTTGTGGTAGAATACGAGCACACACACACACACACACACATTACCACACACGCATACTCACAACAGGGAAGGATGTTACACAAAGAAAAGGACAATTCAGGCTTCTCCCTCCATTTGGTTAAGGGAGAATACTAAACCTACAGTAAACAGAACAAAGAGAGACAGAAGTGAACGGTGTACTGCACTGCAGCGACTCTACATACCTTCAGTCTAGAGCTGCTGTACAGTCATGTTGTATCATGTAGAGGTTGATAAGGTTCAGTGTGAACATGGCAGGCGGTGGACTTAATGAGCTACACGCCTATGTGTTCTAGTGAGAAAGTGCTGATACATACAGTACATCATGCACTCTTCAAACCGTATGCTTTTTTATGCACGGTAATATGATTAGAGGGTAGGTGGTGCTATCGTATACAAGTCAAATGCAGTCTGTCATTCTGGATACTTCTAAACCATTGAGCATGGTGTTTTGGGGTTTTCAGTAGAACCCTCAGCTTGAATCTGTTTCTTTGAATTGCCTTTTGCAATCTTTTTAAGTTAAATTTGATTTCAATTATTCTTTTTCATTAAAAGAAAATCTAAATTATATGTCATCAAGCTGACTGGAAATGTTTATTAGAAGGGCTTAAATAAAAGCTGTTTGGGGAATCTGGGAGACATTGATTCATTAATAACGTCCGATCAGGGATATTCAACAGCAGACTGACTGGCAGACCTGACCTGGAGCTGTAGCCCCATGTTCAGTCGTAGTGAATAAGGAAGTAAGGTGGTAGTGGTAAAGGATGAATCTTTGATACACTGAACTAGCAGCTGTAGCTACAACCTCCATCTGTTTACTGAGGGACTCTCTGTTAGGGATTTTGTCAGGTCACAAGGCTCTTGTTTTTTTTTTCATAATTTCTATTCTAACTTACCTAGAGGTCTGTCTTACTTATTTCTTACATTTTGGGAAATCTGCTGATTAGCTTTCTTTTCTGAGAGTTACAAGAAATGATTGACACCACGCTCATGTCTGTGCATAAATGCAGCGTTCACATCATATTGTTTAGACCATAATTACGAGCAACCTGGTCAGAAAAAAACCGTCAGCATCATAGTTGTAATTTCGAATCGGAGATATCAAGAATTTCTGACTGCGACGATAACTCCCTCTTGGTGAAGAGAAGTAGTGAACTAAACCATGGGCAAAATGGCTGCAAGCTACCATCGCCGGCAGTTACATCTAAACAATATCCAATATTAACACTAATACAGTGGATACACATTTAGTTTGTATCTGGTTTCACTTGTTAATGAACCGGTTCAAATAAGTTACTCTGTAAAACAGAGTACAGAGATGGAGCCAGGAGGTGATTAGCCTACCCTAGCATAAAGACTAAAAGCAGGGGGAATTAGCTGGCCTGTTCAAAAATATGCCGTCTAACTCCTCTAAAGCTCACCAGCTAACCTGTCCAATCTCATGTGTTTAATTCGTACAGAAACAAGAATGTAAAATTATATTTTCATTGAGCACTTCTGTGCAGCGTCTCCAGCTATAGCACTGGATGTCTGGCAAACTTACTTTGACAACAGGACTCCGGGAAGTCACTGCACCTGGCTATTGTTTGCCTGAAATCGTTGCAGCATGTACATCTAAAAAACACAAATAGTTGATTTTCCACTTCTGTTTGTGTACAGATTAAACAAACGAGAGACGTGTTAATTAGTGAGTTGTGTTTTTTTTTCACCCTAAGCAGAGCCAAGCTAGCTGTTTCTCTCTGCTTCCAGTCTTTATGCTAAGCTAGGCTACTTGCCTCCTGGCTCCAGCTCAGTGCTCAACACACAGACTTGAGAGTGGAATCGATCATCTAACTCTCGGGATGAAAGCATATTTCCCAAGAATGTTGATCTATTCCTTTTGAGGCTGCAAAGTTTGCCGTTTAAAGGCAATATAGTGCACGCTTGTGATTGTGGCTAATGCTGTAACAATGTTGTTTTCAGTGCAAGTTGGGTGAAATTAAAGCTATGTTTCTTGATAAAGGTATCTTAAAAAAAGAACACTCACTGTACTTTATGACTCATTAGGGAAGAAACACTCACTGCATATTCATTGGGGTAAAACATTACAGCAGTACCAGACTTCCCCTGGCTCTATGTGCAGCCAAACAGACAGTTCCAGTCCATGAAAAATAGAAGTAGCCACAAGACTTGTTGTGTGCTGGTGTAATCTCCGATACTAGACATCTTGGTCCGCATACATTTGTACAATATGTTTGTGCGTTTCACATGCATGAAAGGCGTGGCAGTGTCACCTTCATGTTCTACATCGGAGCTTGTCCTTTTCCGTTTCTCCTCAGTCCAAATATTTGGTCTGTCAGTGCGGCCATGTCAGTAGATGTAGCTGTCTGTCATTGTGTTTTAACAGACTAACTCCTGGCTTTCCCCGTCAGTGTCAGAGTAACACTCCAGCTCTGATCCGAGCTGCACTCAGGTGTGTAACTGACTGCTCTGTTTCCCCATAATTACATTGTGAGCTTGACGCAGTCTCCGATGCCCGAGTGTGTGCTATCTGTGTGTGTATGCGACTGAGTGTGTGCGCGTCTTTTCACCCCAGGCGGAAACATGTCATTTCCCGTGCTCCTGTCCTTCTGGTAGACAGATACAATATTAAGAGCCACAAATCTGAGTGCGAGTTGAGAGGAGACATGGAGGTAGGGGTGGGGGTGGGGTGGGGAGGAGAAGGGTGGAAGAGTGGGGAGATGACAGTAATAATAGCATATAGACAATAGTCAGGGGGGGAGACAGCGATTGAGTGCAGTCGTACAAGTCGTGTCAAAAGACAGGATGTGCAGACAAAAAGGATATCAGACGTAAATCTAGGTTTGAGAAGAGAAGACTTGCATACAGTATTGTCACAACGTCTTATCTCAGTCACAGCGTGAATTCTCCTATCTGTGGTTTTTACTGCATGCTCAATTATCTTTCACACCAACACGTTGCTGTATGTATTTTTATCCCTTCATGATTTCCCATGGATTTCCCATTATTTTTTCTTCATACTGTTTAATGTTTAATGTTTGCCGTGGAACTCACAAATCTGTATGCTATACTGCGGTTTTATTTCCTAAACCTCAATGGTCCATTATGTCATTATGAAGTCAGCAGGAGCAGCCATCCTTTTAGCCTATTATTGTCGGGAGTTTAATAGTGAATTTAGAATTTATTGGATAATGTAATATCAGAGAAGGTGTAGATACGGGATATTGCAAGTGACTCCAGCTCTGTTTAGTGCACTAATGGAGATTTGTGACTCTGGGCAAAGAATTACACTAGGCCCCCAATTACGTACAATTTTTACGAATAAATATACAGCTTAGAGTGGTTTTTCTTTTTTTTTTTTTACCTGTTTGATGTATTATTCTGTGGTAACTATATGCAACCTGTCTCTTAAAAATTACATTTATATACAACGTCGGCAGTGTATTTAATTTGTTTTCCCTATAATATCTGCTCGTGGCAACTAAAGCATGATTCATGTTTTAATGGTTATGGTAAGCCAACTCAAAGCACTTGGTTGGAGTTAGGGAAATATCTCTGGCTTGCTCAATATTGAAAAAGTCAACAGTGATACAAGACAAGACGTATTAACTTCAATATGTAGCTACAACTATGATCTTCCAGCAGTTTGTACGCCCACCATTCACCCTGACCTCCTCCCGTTACACAACTTCTGTGGGCTACAAGAACGTAGCCCTTTGTGGACTGGAAAAATCTTCGGTGAAGTAAAGAAGCCACCATTACTGCAGTAGCATCTCACTAGTTGATCCATGTATCACATTAAAAAATTTTGAATTGCAAGTAGTTCCTGTAGAACTTGTTGCAATATAGATTATCAAAGTGACACGGAAACAAAGTTATATTCTAAAAAACAAAAAACGCCAGCTGCAAAAAGGAGCTCTAACACCTTCAGTACCATGGACAGCAACAGTCTGCTGAAGCTTAGTAGGGAATGAAACGCAACTCTGTACTCTGTATTGTGCTTTAATTGTATACCCCGTGTTGTGTATTTTGGTCTTACATGACTCCTGTGCTAGAGAACACCCAATGCAATGTTTTGTTGTTAGCAACGCAATGCATGGAGATGTGCCGCTATTAGCAGAATAACAGGGTTAACGTGCAATTGGTGCCACAGTGATAACTGTTATACAGGAGCTGTTAGAAACCTCAGGATATAACACCCCGCAGTGATTGTGTTTATAGTCTTTTAAACATCTATATTGTGACATACTGTGGAGCGAGGATGAGCCATGTATGTGCTTACGTGTTTACGTGCTTTCATTCACTGTGATGGAGAGCAGTGGTCGTGATGAGTGAAAGGTGTGGAGTGAAATGCAGCCTTGACCCGTCAGTGTCAAGCAGACATGACGTTAGCTCAATTCTTTCTAACTCTGCACCCCCTGATTTTTTTTTTCTTTTCAAACTTGTAGTCTTCAGCCCCAACTTAATGCAATTATTATTATTATTATTATTGTTATTATTATTATCAGACTTCATGCTGCTCCCTCTGGAGCCACAAAAGGCTTTATTCAACTTTTTTCACATACAGTATTAACATACTTTGATGTGTAAAGTTCCCCTTTAATTTATTTAAAGTTGCCTTCACTATCTAACTGGCATCAGAAACTTGAAAACACAAGCAGACCATACTCACCAATCTTACCAGCTATTGCCATCTCCAGATGGCATGTCCCCATCTTGCCCCATAGCCCTGATGTGTAGTAACTTTTTGTGAGAAGACACACGTCAGCTACGGTGAAACCTACAGCGTAGCTTCGTCTTAAAATTCTGTAATGATTCATCCAATGATTATTTAAAATGCTGCTCAGAGCACCTTCAACATCCTGCTTTAAACAAAATGTGTTGTTTGTCCTGAACTGCGGCCACAGATATGTTAAAAACTGGCATGATATTTATAGAGCAACCCAGTCCACCTCTGCTACACCTGCAGAGTCAAAGCTTGCCTCCCCCCTTGCTCTCATACACTCACACACACACACACACACACACACACACACACACACACACACACACACACACAGACACACACACACACACACACACACACACACACACACACAGTACCCCCTGACCACCCTCCCGCTGAGCCCTGAGCCCCACAGCACAGCCAGATTTCTGTTCCATAGGTCACATCAGATGGCTGGCACACTTGAGCCCTGTTGACAGCTTGTTGTTTACAGTATGTGCAGCCAGCGTGGGGTGGCCACCGCCGATTGGGGGCCTGGTGGGAGGTGGATACGTTGGTGTGTGTGTGTTTGTGTGTGTGTGTGTGTGTGTGTGTGTGTGTGTTACATGTGGGTTTTGCGGGGAGCGAAGAGGAGGCAATGGCGGCAGAAGTGTGTAGTGGCGTTAGGGGGGTTGATGTCGGCGGGGGGTCCGGGGTAGGTTGCTTAGCAGGGAGCCCCTGGCGTGAGGCCCAGCAGTCTTTGATGCTCTCCGGTTCTGAGAGAGAGAGGGGAGGAGAGGGGGTAAGAGGGAGAGGGAGAGAAAGAAAGACAGAGATGAGGAATGAAAGAGAAAAAGGTTACCTGTGCATCAGCCAACCTTCAGCACAGGGGGTGGGGGGGTGGGGGTGGGAGGGAGGGGTTTGGTGTTGGAGGGTGAGGGGAAGTGGGCTTTGATGTAAGTCCAGGTTGGAGGAGAGCATTGATCGCAGAGGGAGGAAAGGGGGAGAGCGGAGTGTGTGGGTACAGAGGAGTGTGGATGAGCTGAGGATGGCCAGAGCTTGACTACAACAACACTTCCACCCTTTTTTCAGAGGAGAGGGCTTCGAGCGGCCGCTGAGGATGTTGTAGCCGCGGTGTGGATAAGCTCTGGGAAGCACGTTAACCGAGCATGTATTGATAGTAAAGCTGGGAGTCAGTGGATGAAGTTTGAGATCCATCTTTTGCTGCTGCTTGCTGTGAATATGAAAGTCTTTCATCTCTCTCCCGTGTGTTTGCAGCAGGAGCATCAGGGAGTTTTACTCCCTCTGTGCGAGTGAGTGTGTGTGAATCTGTGTGCCGTGTGTGTATCGGGATGTGTGTTTATGAGTGCATATATACACGCATTCCTGAGAGTGAACTCTCTGTGTGTATTCCAAACCAACAAAGGCAGGATCCTGCTGGGCTGCTGTGTATCCATAGATCAGAGGTGTGTGTGTGTGTGTGTGTGTGTGTGTGTGTGTGTGTGTGTGTGTGTGTGTGTGTGTGTGTGTGTGTGTGTGTGTGTGTGTGTGTGTATGCATGCATGCATGTGCATCACTGCCTCTCGCACAATCATTGGGACAACACACAGGCTTAACACCTGCTGGGCCTACCACTCCCCACAATACACCCCGGCTCCCACAATGCATCAGTATTTCAAAGCTAAACATCCCGGGAGACTTTGCTCTAACACTGAGGTCTCTCCTACCAGGAAGTGACACGCCCCCCTGCTGAGACACAACTCCCACAATGGCTCCCATAGAGATGCACGCAATGTGTTTGCTCCTGTTTAGAGGCTGCTGCCGTGCATCTGTCAGCCTGCTGCTAATAGCATTCATCTGTTGTTTCCTGCCTGTGTCGCTCCGTTCTTCCTCTCTGCTACTCTAACAGAGTGGTTTCATTCTTGAACCCACAGTTTCAGGTACTTTGATATACACCGGATTGTGGTTGAGGGCTGACACAGAGAACAGGAACACATCCAGTGGCCTCGTGTACATCAGAAAATGTTTTACAGCGACAAGGAATAAGCCACGGCGAGGTTGACACACCATGCATTGTCCTGCCGCAGAGATCTCTGATCCTTTGGTCAGTTTGCAGGGGATGTAGAATGGATTTACACTCTGCAGACAGCTTGCCACAGATCCTCTGTGCACCACTTTAAAGAAAGAGGAGTTATCATTGATGGAGGTTGCGAGTAGGTGGAAACTCATCTTGACCTAAATTTAGATGACTGACTTCTTTTGCTGCACTCCTCTTGCTTCACCATTCAACTGCTCTTCACTACTGCACACCGACTGTGTTTGTAAGTAAAAGAGGTGTGGTGGCTGGATTTTGGCAGGACAGGACAAAGTATTAGATATCAAAGTACCTGAAATGAAATGGTATATGAGCAGGTGTTAAGCACTCTGTGGTCAGATGTTTCAGAAAACAAGTCCTCTATTTATCTATCCAGTCATCAATCCCTTTCCTGAAAAGTCATTTGTCTATATGATGAGGAAATTTCAGTCAGAGATGTCACTGGTGCAGCACAAGTGGGTCCTTCTTTCATTCTTGAGAATTTTAAAATGTGAAACTTAGTGTACAATGAGATTTAAGAGTCTTATGGTGTGAATGAGTGTGTTAATGTGGTACTTTCCTCCAAGTGCAGTAGAAACGATTTCATAAATTGACTGCCATACATCCAAGTAATTGACTTAATTGTAATTGATAACATATTGAATGAAGTCACTATGACATTACAAATTAGATATATAAGGAACCAAGAAAAATACTTTATTGATTATGGAATAATGTGTTTATTCCACTGCTGCATATTTGATATACATATATGCATGTATTAATAGGAATGCTTTGTACCGAATCTTTCTAAATTGAATGACAGAGTTATTGAGCAACATACAGATTTCATGCCACACAAAAAGAACTCTCCTACTGTAGTGGTGTCAAAATAAAGGTCTTTGGCAGCCAATAGCAGAAGGGTGTATCATGTTGTGAACATGAAAGTGTTAAAGGTGCCCTGTGGAGCACTGATGCATATCGTATTACCACCACCCATTGATCAATCAATCAATCAAGTTTATTTGTCACATGTAATCATATAAGGTGCAATCACAGTGAAATGTAAGTGGAATAATATGAAATCATTGTCAAGTTACTCACCTGCATGTGTGTCCTTGTGCACGAGACAAACATAATAGGGACCCATAAAAAAACTGCTCCATAGCTCTATTAGAGGTCAGAAACTCCACATGGTGCCTTTAAGAGATGTCCATGCCAGTATTACACAGTGCATCAGGTAAATAGAAAGGTCAGCATGTTACAGTTGCTAGAGAGATGTACTATATACAGTCTTTAGTTGTCGATCAATCCAATAATTTTCAGGTTAGGTAAAACCCCAGTTTCTAGCAGAACCTTAATGGTACTGACACACCCCAGGACCACGTTTTACTTCCTCACTGGATCCCCATTCACTCCTCTCACCAGATTATGAGGCCTTTTTTGTTGGACAGAAATAATGAGAAATGGAAGGGACAATGGTATCGTGGAGACAGGTGTCATTTTATAAATGAGATGTGATCATAATAAAGGATCGGACAGTGATAATATGAAAGGCAAAAGGAAACAAAACAAAGAAAAGATAGGTCTGCAGACAGAAACAGTAGGCGTCTATGTAAATGAAAGAAAGAGTGCAGAGTTTTTGGGAGAACACGTTTGTATTATAGGACATCAAATTGTATCCTAAATCTTTCTGCCATGTTTTGGTCTTTTGGAGCCGTTATACATCTGTTTTCATTAGATGTCTCTCAACAACAACAATAAACATGTCATCGTGCACAAACAATGCATTAGCTAATCAGTGACATGTTGAGTACATATGGAAAAGGTCACAGTTACCATGTAAATGACAATGAGATATTTAAATAATTTGGTTGTTTCTATGTGTCTACATCCTTTCTCTCTATACTTTTTTTTTTATCTGCTTTATCTCATCTGTCTAGTAATTGTAGCACCAGTCTGCAGCCAATCACTGTAATTTTGCAAATTGCTATAAAGGACAGGTTCAGCTGCATTCAGTCAAGATCCAATCATCAGTGCTGAAATATGATATCTGACAAACAAATGAGATGAACAAACAAATAAATTGAAAGAATGCCCTCCCCCCTCTCCCCTTCTGCTCCCAGTGCCCTGAATGTGTGGTCACCATGTAGCCAGAGCACTTCCAGGGCGGGCACATTGGCTTTACAGGACTTTTGCTCATATTTCCAAAAGCCTAATTGATTTCTTATTGAGGAGCTGCCAAGCAAATCAGAAAATTGCATTCAGTAGCTGAGGTATTAGCCGTTTCAGAGTGTTTAAGATGCTTTCAGTGATCGCGCCTTGGCAGAGCTTTCTGCCCTGGAGTGGCTTGTATATAATGGACTGCCATGAAATCATAATTGCGTGTTTATGAACAAACCAGCTGGTTGAGGCAGAGGGTAATTATTTTCTCTGCGTTCTCCTTTCCGCTCACCGCACATTTGCGTCTGATAACGGCCCTGGTGGAAAATAAACGGTGGGGAGAAGAGAGGAATAGAACAGAGAGGGAAAGGAATGTAGCCGTTCTTCTTGTTTGTTGTTACAGTTTTTTTACATATCACTTCCTCTCTGTGTGCTACATTGTGCCATCAGAAATCCTGAAGCGTGACCTAGGTTGTTTTTGATGGAAGGCTGTAGTGACTGACTTGTCCAGTGCTCATAGTGACAGCTTTGCTCATGGTTGAGCAAAGAGAATCACTTGTCTAGCCACTCCGATGACCTTTACAGCTTCAGTATAATCCAAACAAGCTAAGTTGCGTGGTGTCTCATTATCACGTCCAGACCCTGCAGTTACAATCTCATGGTTTGTTTATCTACGTCCTTAGTATAAACAGTTCTTCGTGAGTTTGAGGAGTTTTGAGAAGCAGCCTGTCGCATCATTTTTCACCAGCTTCAATCTGCTGGGCTCAACCGATTCTCATTGGATGATTTCTAGGCTAAAACTGAGCTTGTGAGATTTAGACTGGCTTTCCAAGGCTAGCTGATGCTACAGCTCCTGAAATAGATTAAAACACCTCTGTTTTAGGTCTGCCCCACTTTCCTTTGTATTGTTGGAGCAAATCAAGTCCATCCCTGACAATGATTCAAACTGATACACTGTAAAACATGAACAAAATAACGTTTATGGAGCACTAGCAGCTCTTGGTGGATGACTCGAGACTTGCCACAGCTGTTTCAATATAAAAGCCCCTTCTAAGGCACCTGTACATGCTAATTTGAGACAGGTGCAGGAAGTGCTCAGGAAGTGTTTGCTGACAAGGACTGTGGAAGTGCATCAGAACATTAAGAAGCTTAACCTCGTATGTCTGCTGGATGCAGCTGTGTTGTGTTTTTCTGCCATCTTTTGTGGTTTACAAGTACACAGTACAAACACATTTGCAGCTCATTTACGGTCAACGTGGTAACAGATACTTTGTGGTTGTAATCTTCTTATATTGTGTCTGTATATTAACAGGGAAAACTGGAATAGTCCTTCTGCTTCACGGCCTTCAGAGAAGTTACTTAAAGTCAATTTCATGACAAAGAGACAAGATGCTCCAGAAAAAATAGACCCAGCGTGTAAACACTGAGGCGTGGAGTGTGTAATTTGCAAGTAGGACTCTCCGGTGCGTACGGTGGACTTGGTGGACTTCAGCAGCGGTGATGGAGCTCGAACACAAGGCCGCCACATCCGGTGGACATTTGACGGTAAATGTAGATGAAGCTGGACTGGAACAGGACATGAACTAAACTACAAATGAAGTGGATGAGGAGTTTTTGCTTGCCCTTTTCATGGTGGACTGTTGTGCAGTAAAGGAGAAGGCGTAGATCTTTTGAATCCGTGTCAATTTTAACACAGCTGGAGACAGATGGACTGTCATGAAGATAAATCAGCCAGCACCCTCCCAGTCCTACATTCTGAACAGCACTTTGTTTGAAGCACAAAGCAGCCTTTACCCTTCTTCTCCAACCTCTAGGCTGCTGCCCATGCTTGTGTGTGTGTGAGACAGAGATAAGAGGGGTTTGGTTTATTGGTCCAGTGAGAGTCAACTGTAGCCGTTCCAGAAACTAAGCTAGGTAATTCAAGGCAGCGCAGGTCTAACGTGAATCTGGAAGTAGGATATTATCCTTGGGGCCAGTGTGAGCTGACCCGCTCAGGCTGGAACACAGCACAGTTATCCTGTCTCATTACAGAAGCCACTGCTCTTACATTTGGCCTCGTTAGCCGCTCCGAATGAACATCCAGCAGCCCACTGGGGATTCAAGGGTTAATTGTGGCTCATGTCAGAACTTGGACCTGGCCAGCTCAATAATGGGCTGCAGTTATTGGCTTGCCAGCTGTGTGTATGTGTGTGATTTTGGTGCTTGTGTATGCACATGTGTGTGCTGCCTGTCTTCAGGTATTGGCTTTGGTGTTGACCCAGGGCCAGCGCTGCCTCTCCATGCTGTCTGTATTGACAGACGTCAGACTCCAGGGAGGAGTCTGCACACTGGAGACAGGATGTCCACACAGACACACAGACACACACAAAAATGCACAAACAGATCTTTTGAGGACGTGCTTGAAAACTGAGCACAGCCAGGCTCTCACATGCAGCCCCCCCGCCTACACAAACACTCTTGACCCCCCCCCCTCAAATCCCCTCCAGCTCTATTCGTCACCATCAGCCCTTCACCATCAGCCCTTTGGGGGTATCTACCTACCTATACATCCTTCCATCCATCCATCTATTGACTGTGATAAATCGACCTAGTACCCCTCCGACCCTAGGCACCCCATGACCCTGCCCCTTGCTAAACCCCCGCCACCACCTTTTTAACCGGTTATGACCTGCCACTGTCTCACTATTGGCTGCCAGAAAAGACACCCATAAAATCAACATCAACCGCGACCCATCTATGGGTATCAGGTGTGCTTGACACGGCCACGGATTCAGGACATGTGTCGGATATCTGCAAGGCAATCGTGTGTGACAATAATTGGTTTGGGTGGTTTTCTTTTGTCTTGTATTTGAGGGGGGGGGGCAAATGGTTTCCTGTAGGCGACACATCTAAACGCCGCCCCCCACCCATCAATGCCACCACCACTGTCGCGTGAAATTCCTCGTCGGCAGCTTTGTAAATTAATCCTTGGCTCGTATTCACAAACACACACGTAACACCGTAACACTACATGTCTTCAAGCCGCATATTCATTCATGGAGGGGTATGTGCACGTATACCGTACATGTAAACAGGAGAAACTTGTTGGTGCTTGAGGATGCATCTAAGATTACACCTAAATATGGAAACACACTGAGGGAATTTACTGTATTTGTATCTGTATGCAACATGTAGGTGAACGTGTGTGTGTTAGTGATTGCATACATGCAAGTTTCTGGTGCCCGATCATACCAGGAAGTGACGCAAAATTGACTGATTTCCTCCATTTTGGAGTCTCTAGTTCTCTCTGCTCCCTCAAACGTCAGCACTGTCACGACTAGTGCTGCAACTAATAATTGTTTTCATTATTGATTCATCTGGTGATTATTTTCTTGATCACTTGATCTTGCCAAAAAAAAGTTTAAAGCTTCAGAAACAACAACCTTGTATTGAGGTTTCTGTTCTCATGCTGTTGTTTCCAAAATCTCAAGTGATCCCTCAAGCTAAATTGATGAATTATTTAGTCTATTGAATGTCAGAAAATAGCCAAAAATCACATTCATCACGAGGCCTGTGATGATGTCTTCCAAAGCCTTGTTTTGTGTAACCAAGACTCCAAAACTCAAAGATACTCAGTTTTCTGGCATAGAAGGCACATTTGACATTTCAAACTGTGAAAGGCAGATAGCCGAAAAAAGCGTGGTGTACTGGAAAAGAAATGTACCACGCACTGCAATTTTAATGCAGTCGCTTAAAGTTAACCGTACCTTTCCCATAGGGATGGGAGATAAAATAACTCGAGGCACCAGAACTTGTTCGTACTGGGGTAAGTGCAATGAAAATGAGTAAAAACGTGTTAAATACACTCAGTAGAGGTTTGACTAAGTTGCCGTGTACTGCTGAGCTCCTTTAGGCTGCCTTCCCACTGTCAAATGAATACAGAATAGCATTCGAGTGTGTACATATGATCATTTAGTGGAGACAACTGGACTTTCCTGAACACTTTTCTGTTCATTTAAACGTCCAGCCTGTTTTTGAGCACTGTGTGCCAGTAGAAATAATCTGATTGGCTCGGCTTGGTTTTATTTAAGTCTTTGATGCAGAGAAGTCTGTGTGTGCCTGTATAGTACTGCACCGTAGTGTGTGTCACTCCGGTCCTTGAGCTGTGTGTTATGAACAATAGGCCAGGGAGCCGTACTGGAGTGCGGAGAGGAGAGCTGCTTGTATTTATGACTCTGCTGTTGCCTTAATGCTGCTTAAAACACTCAGTAGGCTTTTTACTTTAATGATGTGTGTGGCGCGGAGTGAGCGGCGTGTGTCTGTGTGTGTGTGTGTGTGTGTCAAAGATATGTCTATATATATACGGTTGCATGTGTGTTGGAATGAATGATCAGGCGAGTGTGTGTGTGTGTTCACTGTGTTTATGGCTCTTTTGGAGTGTCTGAAATGTCTGGCTGTAGTTTTAAATGCTACTACTGAATAAGACGTCTCGGTGTATGTGTGAGACGGTGTGTCTGATTGGGCCTGCGTAGGTGTAAAAACCATTGTGCGTTTCTTTCTCCGTTTTTCACAATATGTTTTCTCAGAATTATCTCTTTTTCTTATCCCACATCCCACCACCTACACACACACACACACACACACACACACACACAACCACCACCATCTCTGTTGACAGGGTAAATTGTATGAAAAGCTTTTAAGGCAATTAGTGGATTGAGCTGGAGCCTTTCTTCCCATTCGCACTGTTCATTAGCAGCTCCTCCAGTCTCTGATATTAACATCACTCCAAGCTGGCATCAACACCACTCACTTCTTGTGTGTGTTTGTGTGTGTGCAGATGTGTTTCTGCATGTCTCTCTGTGTGTATTTTACACATCCCCTCGCTGAAGCACCATTTCAAAGCGCACAATTGTCAGAAAATAGATCCCTGCCGCCCTGCCGTTCTGACTATTTTAATCCATTTCAATAAAAGCACAAAAGAGGAAAATCCAATGAGACACACAAAAAAATCATTATCGTTATGGCCGGCATTGCATTTCTTGCTTGATTATTTCTTTATTGGCTCTTTATTTTTCCTGAAAAATGAGCATCTGTCAGCCTCTGCCTTCATTTAGGTTCCCCCATTAGAAACTGAACTGAGAGATGAGATGGGCTTTAAACGCTGTGGCAGAGCATCCATAGCTGTGCCTGTGATGTCATCACACCTTGCCGTCGTGTGTTCTGTAAACTGTAAATGAATCAGTCTTGGCGTATAACAACACTTGACTAACTGACACTTCAGAAATATCACAAATTGTAGCCTTCAGCAACGTGTAAGCTAGTTTTGGGGTTTCAAGTTGCCATTACCTGACGTTGATTTTCTTAAAGGGTGAAAAAGAACTTCCTCTTCAGAGCGACATAATTTTTTTTTATTATTATTATTATTATTGTTCCAGTGTGTGTGCATCATGTGGTTTCATATTTGTGCTGCATTATGTCCCACTCTTCTTCCTCTCCTACATGACACCTGTAGGAGGGAACATAGACATCAAAAACACCACTTTAACACTCAATTAGTCACACTCATGTATTTTTATTCAAGGTGCCTTTGTTAGAGTCAGGGGATACTCAATATTTTTTTATATGTTGAATAATCAGATGTTTGATACACAGGTAATACTTATTAGGAGGCTCTATTCATTGTTGGTTTGGCTCTTTTTCATGGGATACGTTGACAATAAGAACAATATGGAATATTACCAGATTTACGCTTTGATTCAACCTGAGTTTGATACAATAAGATTGATTTAAAAAGGACTCACAGCTCATCTGTAGGTATAGCCCTGCTTCCTAATGCCACTAGGAGGCACATACTGTAGCCTTATAGTGAGCGAGTAAATGAATAAATGTGAGTTACTTTCCAAATCTATGAGCTAATGTGTATCTGAAAAGGATGAAAAAAATCCCCAAAAGGTGTAGAAAGCAGTGAATGGCAGTGATGTTCTGTGCAATATATGTTTCTCAGGTCATTTTATGTCTGCAGCATATTTTTGTCAAAGTAGGTTTTGAATCTAAATTATTCTTCAGTGTTTCTATGAAAATCTTCTCCCACAAGTGGCCTTTGAAAGCAGAGCATCTAATGTTATCAGGTCAGCTTGCCCTTGGGTCCGTTAGATGACTGTTTTCCCTGACTGTGAGAGAAAAAAAGGACAACATTATAGATTTCATTACTGATGAATACAGAATCACCCTCGGCTCAGTCTCCGTTGTCTTAAGTGAATGTATTTATTAAAGCTCTGGTACCAGGAAACTCCACACATCAGAGGCAGACTAGACTATGTTTACTCATCCCTGTTCCAGCCTAGTTATAGCAAAACTGCACTGAGAACAAGGTCATGAAGAGGGGCGTTTATGGCTCTTCTTGGCTGTCTTGTCTTCGTTCTAGTCAGAGCCAGTTTCCAACATGCATATCTCAAGAAATTGCTTTTCTAATCTTTACCAATGGAAAGTCCGAACCGTCTCTCACGCCAAAGGTTGCAATGCCCCTTTTGAGTTATTCAACAGATGATTCAGCAATTTTACAAAATACATTTCACGACATTTCTACCATGCTTAAATAATAAAAAGTAGGTTTGGGACAAGTTCTTTCATTTTTTGGAATTTTCTATGATGTCTTAGAGTTTGAGCTCATTTAAATCTGTATATTTGTCTTGCTGTTTCCTCAACTGTATTTTGCTGTGTGTGTGTGTGTGTGTGTGTGTGTGTGTTAGAGAGAGAGTTAATTATGTGGAACACTGAGCGTCACAAGCTTTGAAGAGGGGAGAACCAAGAGCCGTACATTATTGATGAGTGACACACATTGCCGACATAGTCACAAACACAAACACACACGCACATTCATCTCTACGTGCACTACTGCATGCACACAACCTCAAATGTGCCCATACACACACACACACACACACACACACACACACACACACACACATAAATACTGTATATATTTGGCAGTGATCCTTCCTCCAGCCCCGGAGTATTTAACAGCGGTTGCTGACATACTTACAGTACCTGCTATACATTAGGCTTCCAACATCTCTCTCCCCGGTCCATATGGGACTGTCATTGGCCCTGTACACTACATTATTTAGCAGATGGAGTATTTGATCCCACAGCTAGAGCTGATCTCAGTCCATCATTAATGCTGAATTTGGCTGGAACCAGAGCACGCTTTCATTCATGTATTACTCACACACACACAAACATGCATGTACACACACTGTGCGTGCACACACAGATTATGTCCTTATTATGATCTTCTATGTAGGAGTCGGTAAATGAATCATAACATGTTTATTTCCTCAGTCTAACTGTGGTGGTTTAGTTATGGCAACAAAACAGATTTTCTTCTCCAGCGAATCTTCTCAAAATCAAACCAGTGCTTCGGTTGTACCGCTCAGAACGTGTCACTTTCTCTGTCTCTCCCTGCAGAGTGAACAGCTAAGACTGTTTCTGCAGATTGTACGGACTTGGAGGAAATACAAAAATAAAAGTGAGAAAAACATCAAGATATTTTGACACCCATTTTCAATCCCGTTCATTTAGAGTACTATAGCTGAGAGATATTTTAAACAGGGATGTTCCTAGAAGTTTTTTGGCCTGGATTCTGGTCCGAGTCCTTTTTATTATTGGTTCCCTGCCGATCCTGAGTCTGATCTGATACTTATATGTAGGTAAATGTTGATTGAATATGTATCTGACTCACTGAAACAATTAAACAACTAAATCTGACTTAGGCTTCCTTATTTAAGTTTAAGCAGGACAGAACTGCTGGTCCCAACTGCTGTTGGGACGGAATAATCTCCCTTTTTATAATGTCGGCCCCTGTTGGAAGTGTAAAGGGCTCAGAAGCACTAAATACCCCCTCTTTGTCATGTTGGTCTGGACGAGAGTAGCTTTCTGCTCCAGTTCAATAGCTGCTCACTCAGTCAGTGCAGACTGGGGACACATTGTTTTTTATAGAGGCATATTATTGTTTTATTAGGGTCAGGGGTCAAGCGCGTATGCTCTAGGCTGTGGCTGCAAATCGATACAGTATAGAACAGCCCAAGGAGCACAAATATTGATTAATGAATATGCGTAAATCCTGTGTCACACTACATCTCTCTCTCTCTCTCACACACACACATACACACACACACACACACACATATGCATGAACATATAAGAATAATCACACATGGTGCAGACACACAAGGCTACGCACATATGCACACACTCATCGTCACATGCTGAGACCATAAATACACAAGCTGCAGTAGCTAGTAGAGATGCTGTTGGTAGTGATATGTGTTTGTGTGTGTCTCTGTGGTTACGGACCATTTCCCAATTCATGTACAGACAGTTAGAGACCCAAGGGATCATACTGGTGCTACTGACCTTTTCCCTCCAGTAGCCAGAGATCACTTTCCATCAACCCTCGCCTTCGTCACTACCAACCTTTGGCTTTTTTATGAAACTCAAACCAAAAGATACTCACCTTAAACCTCTAAGTGCCTCCTAAAGCAACAACACTTGAATACGGCACGTTAGCACATCAGCTTCATTCTCCGACAAATCAGCTTCAGCAGCTAATAAGCCCGTCCCTCTATTGTGTAATGCAGTGATGGAACGTCCATGCAAAACACAAACAGAAGATGATTTAAAGGTGCTCCGTGTCCCATCTTTAAACATCATTATACCATTAATAGTGATACCCTGGTGCAATTACTGTAAACAAATGAGGCCGTGGACTCGATGATTGGTGGGCTGTATCTCTCTTCATCTTTCAGGGAAACACATAACAGTTGCTCATGTTAACATTTATTTTTCCACTGGGGAGAAAGTTCAGACACCAGTGGGATACACCAGTACTATTGTGAGTATTAGCATTTCTTCAGTCAAGTAAAGCCATGTAAATCTGAAACAATATTAAACACTCAACTGTAATCAATAGATATTTCAAGTGTGGCGGCTGGGGACTGCAGATCATCGAAGTCACATGTATATTCACCGCTACACAAATAGAGCGCTGCATTAGTTCAGGAAGAGGACCAAAGTCGAGCTTGCATCACCGGATTTTCATCAGCTGCTTGGCTACCAGATGACGAGTCACATCCAGTCATTATGCCAGTGTACACATCAACCATTATAACCTGACAGTTTTCACTTTTATTCTGCTGACACCACCACCATGTGTTTGTTAAAGGAGTCGACAAGATCTCAGGAAGTTACTGTGCCCGGCTAAGAGATGTCACCATTCACCATTATGTGAATATTAAAAGTTGGTTGATCGAGATTTGGTCTGTTTCCATTGCATTCTATTAATACATCAACTTCAGCTCCGGCGAACATAAATTTTTTTGTGCAAAAATCAGGTGGATGGAAACGCACCTTGTGATGGTCTTGTATGTTCAGGTGATTGCACAAATATGTCTAATTTAATGTGGCAATTATTTATTGATATTAAAATACGAGACATAGTTTCAGGTCTTGAGGTGTCAAAAGTCAAGCTATAGCAGTCGATGTTAAAGTAAATTCCTCCTACGGATGGACACAGATAACAGCAGGAGATAAAGGAAACTCACTACGGCTGATATGATCCTTTAATCCTTTACCCTAAGCTGCAGCCTTTGCCCCATAGCAAGGACAAAATCCCTCTCCTCCTCTCTACCTTTTCACTTTCTGTCAACATGATAACATCACGTACGTCTGTCTGTCTGTCTGTCTGTCTGTCTGTCTGTCTGTCTGTCTGTCTGTCTGTGTGTGTGTGTGTGTGTGTGTGTGTTACACAGCTATACAGCTCCTCTTGACTTATTGAAAAAGGAGACTGACTTCTAAGGGCCCTGTGGTGCGTCTGAAGTCCTCTAAGCTGCTGACCTCCTCACATCCAGAGCTGCTCGGTGGATGCCTTTGGATTCTCTCTCTCTCTCTCTCACTTTACCCTTTTGTTTCAAAACAAGACTGAAGCGAGCATTGTGGAGGGTATTTAATGCCCCTCGCTCTCTGTCTTTGTCTTTTGCTCTTTTTATCGCCTGCCTATCTCTCACTCTCTCTTGCTGTCACCAGTCTCACTAAACCGGGGTGACATGACCAGTCCTGGGTTGCTATGGTGACAGTCCCACTGGTATGGCGGCAGTGGCGATGGCAGCGTTCAGTGGGTCTGTGTGTGTCCTTGCAAGTGTGTATTTCTGTGTTCTCAGGGGTGTGAGTTGCCAAGTGGCGATGATGTGTGTAGTTATGTGTGTTCATATGCCTGTGAGTGTGAGTGTGAGTGTGTGTGTGTGTGTGTGTGTGTGTGCGTGCAGGCGTGTTGCGTGGCAGGCCTCCTGCAGATGTTCTCTGGCCCCAGTGCCTCCTGCCAGCTGCTCCGCCCCCAGAACACACACACACACACACAACACACACACACACGTGCACATACACACTCCTCTTAATTAAGAGCCCTGTGCCATGGTGGGCGACTCAACGGGGGCATGATGGCGCGCACACACACTCACACACACTCTCACACATGCACACCAGAAGGCTCAAAACAGCGTATCTATTAGCTGTTTTTTGGTTGTGTGTGTGTGTGTGGGTGTGTTTTGGGCGTGTGTGAGGAGATGAGCCACTGGTGTTGCCCTTGAAGCCCCGTGGCTGTGATAGTGGTGGTGCTGGTAGGTAAACAAGCAGCTAATCAGGCCTATGTGTCTAATCCACACACTCCACCAAGCACCACGGGCCGGGCTACTGACACTAACAGACCCTCTCTTTCTGTTCAGTGGGGGTTGAGATGAAGAGGAGGAGGAGGAAGGAGGAAGGAGGGAGGTGGGACAGTAGGAAGAGTGGGAGAAGCAGCCAGGATTTGGTCGGAGACCGGGGCAAGAGAGAGAGGAGGAGGGAGGAGGTGAAGGAGGAGGTGGAACTGCCAAAGTAGATGGAGGAGGGAGTGGGAATTTCGAGATGGTTCATATCAGGAGGTTGATCGAGTCAGTAAGGAGGAGGAGGTGTGGACAGGCAACAACACATGAGCTGTAGCTATGATGTGTGTAGTTATGTGTACTTTTTTTTTTCACATTTTCAACCTCTTAGCAACCATCACGTCCCGGGTTAGAGCATGGCCACTTAAGGGACATCAGTCACACAATACATCCATTATTACAGACATAATGGCCTGTGAGTAAGAGTAGAGATGAGTAGATGCAGTAGAAGATAGATAGATAGGTAGTTAGTTAGATAGATATAGGTATATACAAACAGACAGGTAGACAGATCCAGTAGTCTCTGTAGATCAATTTGCCTTTTTAGGTCTGCTGTAATTTGATTCTACTTATACCACCACACAGACAGTACATAGATATGTATTTCATATACATCACATATTTAATCAACATAAAGTGTCTCAAATTCACTGTGATCTCATTCCTCATCAAGTCATTTTTTATGATGTATAAATGACAAATACTTAAACAAAAAAGATTTCAGCCATGAAAATCTTTCCATCATCTCCGACGTGCCTTTTTGACATTGCCCTGTCAAGTATCTAATAAATATGGACAGTGCTGAAGGATAAAGGATCATATCATGCCAACGAAGTTGTGTTTAATTTAAGAAATAATGTGGGATAAAAAATGTTTGTTTGATAATTACTGGCCCAATAAATAGTGTCTTTGGATGTTCTAAATTTCTCTTGAAATGATCCATCCTCCACATCCTTACATAACATACCTGCTGCGGCTGCCCTGTGTGAGGTGTCTGCAAGTGTGCAGCAGGATATTTTAAAGCCACTCTCTGTGTTTATGGCTTGGAATGAAAGTTTGAAATATAGACAACATTAGCCGCCGCTGAAGAAGAATAACATGGAACGTGTACAACACAAATATTGGAAGCCTTTCCATTTTTTTCTCCTGTGGATGTAAATCCATTAGTTTGCTTCAGCCCAGCAGATGGAAACCTATAATTCATCCAGTTTTTGCGGCATTTCAAAAGGTTGTGTAATGTATGTAATATTGGCTTTATATCTAAAACATGGGGATAAAGTACAATGTTAAATGTACACTGTAAAGTGATCCAACTGTACAGTATGTTCTGCCCTCAGTCCCTCTTCTTAAATGTTTGTTTTGGTCTCATCTAGATTTACTGTCACTTAGTCCTGCTGCTCTTCATGTTCCTTATTATCTCTCACTCTGTTTTTCCCTCTGGTCTCTTTTTAACTTCACCCATCCCTCTAATTTCTCTGCTCTGTCTCCATCATTGTCTCCCCTTTCTCTCCCTCCCTCCCTCCCTCCCTCCTCTGCTCTGTCATCTCCTCTCCTCTTCCTCCTAACACACCCGGACACGACAGAACACCACGGATAGTTAATAATTCTCTAATTTCCGCTCTTCACGGCGTGTAGAAGGTGTCGCAGATAACCTGATTTATCAGACGGCTATTAGAATGTGAATCAGGGGTATTAAAGCAATGGACATTAACGTGCACATTGTTTAAACAACGCCACGGGACTAATGGATTTCAAAATGAATTTGTCAACACCGTTCTCTGTGAATATAATTAGTCAAATGAGAGCAAAGCAGTGGAGGAGACCAGAGGAGGACTTGGGAAGTAGTTTAGAATGAAGAAAAGGAAGTCACATACACAGCTATTAGGAATTTAATAGATGGAGAAATGTACGGCTATGATGAGTGTCGAATGATGCTGATGGAGACGAGTGGGATTACCAGTGAATATGTCAAATACGGAGAGAAGATCACCTCCTTTTCTCCCCGAGGCCACTTCATTTTGGGAAAGATAAACAACTTATTAGGCATGCTGAATAATGCCAACTGAATATCATTGGAGCGGTGTCATTAAACTCTGTGTGCTTTGATTTTTCAAGATTTTCAGCATCACAATGAATAAATGGTTACAAGCAGAAGCGAGAGGGAAGTCAGTACGTTTAGATACGGCACATAACAAATATAGCACAGGAGCATCGTAGAAAGGAAATAGTCCATAGATAATAATTACAAGACTTCATTTTCACCCCTGTTAGTAGCTGGTGATATTCTTTGTTTTTGTGACTGTCAACATACCCCATGAAAAGACTAAAACCCAACCGATCCTACTAACAACTGTTGTCTGTGTAAAGCCTGATATATCTTATTTGAGCCGCACCGACACATTTCTTCATTATGAACACACACTGTAGATTATTTTGACACATCGTTCTGGAGGTGTAAGCGCTCACTTTTGCACCAGGTATGTATTAATCCACAGCTTAAAATAGTCCCCAACAAAGAAACAGACTAAGAAATCTTTGTTTTTGGTCTTTTCGTGAGACTTCTTAGCCATAACAAACATATAGAATAGCCTTGACTTTTAAAAAACCTACTGTATTTATATGAAATTTGGTGTACAGATGGGACTACTTTCTCACTATTTTCTCACTACATTCAAGATGGAAGACATCTAGAGTTGACATGTCACTTTTTTTTTCCCACACTGGCCCTACTTTATGGCTAAAGTCGTGATTCATTAATTTGCTTGGCTCTTGCCCGAATGGTCAGCCTTACAGATCAATCTTGCTTCACTTTCTTGCTGTGGCTCTGTGTATATCTACCCTCCTGGATCACTATCTGTGTATGTGGGCGTGTGGCACTGTACAGATTTGCACTCCTGTTGACGAACAAGAAATTTCAAGTGATGCCCACTGACTGACAGAAAACGTTTCACTTGCACGTAAAAATTCGATGATGAATTTGATAAGTAATAACTGTAATGAAACAGCTAAAAGCACACTGGAACCCACACAGCGTGGAAAAACACAAAGACGTCTCTCTAAAGTGGAGATCTCCATTGAAGGAAGCGTTTCAGACCTGCAATGAACTTAAGTCCCAACGCACACACACACACACACACACACACACACACACACACACACACACTTCCTCTGCCACCTCTAGCTTCATGTCTGGGTCCACTGCAGGAGGAGAGCTGGCCGCTGGGCAGACAGGGCAGCGGGGTGTGGTGAGGGGGGGTTGAAGGGGTGCCGCTTGAATACTAATGCCCCACTTTAGAAGTCAACCTCTTCTCCATCCTCACATCTCCTCCGCTCTGTCCCTGTCTCTCCCTGCATCTTTTCTTCACTGTCAATTCCCTTCAGTCTTCTCTCATCTGCCTTCTCTCATCTTTTTTTTTCTCACCTCCCCCACTACTCTAAACCGTCCTGTTCTCCCTCTCTCTTCTTCCTCCAACTTGTCTCCTCTGTCCTCTCACTCCTGTCCTCTTCTTCATTCCTCCCTGTGCCAGGCTTTCCATCACCCACGCTCCCTCTGCATCCTTCCAACTCAAACCTTCCACCCTGTCTCACTCACCAAACTCTGTCTTCTCCCTGAGATCTCTCTCTTTGCCATTCACTTTTTAATCCCCCCCCCCCCACACACACACACACACACACACACACACACATACACATCCTTGACAAAGCCAGCTAATTACAGGCAAGTGTCCACTCCAGCCCTTCTTAAATACCGAGCTGATTAATGAGACGGAGGTGTAGGGGCAGGAAGTCTCACCCTCGGCGGGTGATGATACACACCCCTGTCTCTCTGCAACTCTCTCTATTCACACACACACATACACACTTTTCCTTTCCTTTTTCACACTTGCAAACGCAAATTATCAGCCATGTACAGCTTCATTACAGAAATATTGGTATCAGTTTGTCAGTAGCAGAGGCAGCCTGTTGACTTTTGCTATTTTTTTTTTTTTTTGTACAGTAACTCCTACAGAAGAAAGCTAAGTGGCTAGAGCCAGCTGGGGGGGGGGGCAGGTGTAGCAGGGGCCTCCTCTGAAGTGATGTCGGCTCATTTTCTCAGCGGCGGCTCAGGCACGACTCACCGTCGGCTCAAAATGGCCTCCGACACATCTCTGTGTCTGATTTGTGTGTGTGTTTGACCCTGAGGACCAGCGTGAATGCTGAGATAGAGTGCAGCTGCTGCTGCTGAATGCTGACACACACGCAGAGCAGCAAACGCGCGCACACACACCTGCACAATCACAATCTAGACTGGGTCAGCCGGGTTCAAAGCATTTGTATTCATGGAAGGTTTTGCATTGGCTCCACCACCTACAGTGTTTCATCTAACTGTGGGACGTGGCTTTCTACTTTCACACTCAGAAGACCTTGGATTGTGTTGGAGTGTGTTTATGGCTGTATTTATGGCAGTACGGTGCTACCTGAGTGAATGCACCTTACTGAATGCATTTTTCCTCTCAGATCATCCTTGTCAATACTTGAAGGTGTAGTGTTTTGATGCTCAAATTGACCCTTGTGATACACCAGCTCTGAGCATACATGTGCTCATGCTGTGCACGTGTCAATGCTGATCCAAATACGCATCTGTCCACTGCAGAGAGGCAACAAGCAGATACATGCATGTACATGCCAAGCCACTGAGGTTTTCCGTAGGTTGGCAGAGATGTCACGTAACAACCAACACATTTACCCTTCATAGGAAAAATAATTGAGATAATAATTGTCTACCAACAACGTTATCAATTTAAATAACTGTTTTCACAAATTCCAGTCAAGATTTCGCCCCTATCATTGTACAGAAACTGTTTTTCATTAAGGTCCTAAATTACCTTCGAATGAAATTTCTATTCTTGTATTATTAGATGTTACAGCTGCTTTTGACACAGCTGAACTCCCCGTTTTATTAGATAACTCTGTTGGGCTCTCGGATCCTCTCCTGTCCTGGTGCAGTTCCCAATTTGCAAGACTGAATGTTTTTTTTCTCCATTGGAAATTTTACTTCCAAGCAGGGCAGCATGACCTGTGGAGTATTACTGCATTTACACTGCATTAGTTTATTTAGCAAATGAATGGCTGGATGTGCCAAAATGATCTCTTGCTAAATAAAAAACTGAGGTGATTGTCTTTGGCCGCATAATGAAATCCAGAACATCCCTGCATGTCTTAACACTTCATGTGTAAAAACTGTTGTTTTTTCTTTCCGATCTAAATTTTAGCTATTAAATCAGTTATAGCATCAGCCTTTTGTCATCTAAAAAATATCTTTAGAGTTCCAAAAAAGCTCTTAGGCAACTACAACTTGTCCAAAATGTTCTAACCAAAACAAATAAATTAGACCCATTCTGATATTTCTGCATTGGTTACCATTAAGTCAGAAAGTCCATTTTGAAATACTGCTACTGGTTGAAGAATCACTCACTGGACTGGGACCAAATTATGCCTCTTTTATGCCTTTTTTCTGTTCCTTGGATCAAGACCCGAGGAAGCTGCATTTTGTCACATACTTCGAACTGATCTGACTTTCTTCAAAAACAAACTTAAAACCTACCTTTTCTCTGCTGCCTGTAATTGAACTCTTGACCCCGTTTTGTTTGTCATCACCAACACTTATAACTGTTACTGGTGTATAATTCCAGTCGTCCTTCCCCTCCCTCGGTTGCCTCTCCATCCTTTGCTCACTTGTTACTTTGTTCCCTCCTGAGCAGCTTGACGTTAATTCCCAAAGATGTCTCCATCACAAATGGAAAAGTGATGGCGTCACCTTTTACGCTGACGTGACACTGTGATTGTCTTTGTGTTAGGGTCTGATGCACTCACATAGAAGCATAAGAACATGGCTGAGTGCGCACTAAGGCGTCTTTCTTATAATTGAATTGAAACAAAGATGAACTCTTAATAAAGCAGGCAGCTCCTTTGCCTCCTGCAGACAAGCAATTCTTTTCACATAACAGCAGAGATCCACTGTTTGTAGAGCAGCATTTATGTACTGAGGGGGATGCACACCAAGACTGGAAAAGATGTCCAATCCAAGAGGAGCTTTAGTCTCATATTCTGGTTTAAACTCTTGCTTTTAAAAGCTTGAAAAGTTCTCCCTAATTGGTGAGATGATTAGACCTGCTTACATTGTTGTTCACTGTGAAACATTAAAGGGTTGGTTCACCAAAATTGCAAAACATATTTCCTCACTTACCCTCAGTTATTATATGTAACCATTCAGGTGGTAAAAAAAAACATGTTTTCTGTAATTCGGGTGAACCAACCCTGTTAAATGACCTTGACTTCAATGGCATTTTTTTTTCAGAGATTTTATGACTTAAACCAGACTAGCTGTGCTGATGTTGATAGTTTGACATGTTGAAGACACTGTTGTATTATAGTGCAAGTTCACTATTAAAGACGAAGATCTGTAACTTACTGACCACATGTATTATTCCTGAGCCATAATGTCAGCAGCACCTGGTGTAAACTCACCAAGAACCCCTGATGTCAGTTTCAGCATCTGGGTGTTTTAATGACAAGTGGAATTGAAGCTCAGAGATTCTGACCTGGTTTGGTAAAGATATCTGAAGTCTCATAACTCTTTAATGACTCACTTGAATTCCATATGAAGACATCATGTTGGCCCACAGTGCAGTATCACTTCAAACTTTAAATCAGAGTACGCAAAACCTGCTCAGCATCCTCGCTTGGCCTCGTGTTCAGTGTGGAAATCCAACTTGGCTCAGGGAATGAGGAAAGTTGGCCAGAGAGCTCTTTCTCTTGTTCCCTTGAGAATAAGAAACTAAAAATCTATAAAAGCCTCACAACTTTGTGAAAGCTGATAACGCTCAGTATCAACTGGTGCTGCATTTTCTACCGTTTTCTTATACCAAACCACAGTTGCTATACACATAAAATGCAGTCATTTGACAAAATAAGCTTAACTGAACTGCATCCCAGTGGATAGAGTTTTCTCAGTTTGATTTTTTGCCTCACTTTGCTTGCTGATGAAGACCGTGAGATGGAAAGCGAGAGGAAGCAGTTGAAAGAATGCAACTTTCACGCTCATAAAACGCTGTATTTACAGTATCCCAGGAAAATGTGCATTATGTAAAAACTTTGGTACTGGCTGTAAGTTGAACAGAAATGTGAATGCAAAATGTGCATATTAGTAGTTTTAATACGATAAAAATGCCTGGGGGCGCACTTCACCGTCACCACTGAGACCCAGAGTTTGATTCCCGGCATCAGTAACTCCAGCTTGGTGGCGCACTCCACTGTTTGTGGGTTGGCTGTTTAGCAAGATTCCTGTAGACTTCCTGTCTAGAAGTGAAGCTCATTGCTGGCAGATGAAAAGAAGCGAGGTAACTTGGCTGTCTACCTTCCTAGACCAACAGTGGAGTTGCAGGTGCAGCAGTGCACAGGGAATTTGACATTCCAAATTGGGGGGAAAAACAGGGAAAAATGTAATTTAAAACAAATTGCCAACCAGCAAAGGAGGAAGTGTGTCTGGGGCAAGACAATCCGAAGTGGGGGACCAGGAGAGAATAAAGCATCAGTGGTTATGTAGAGGACGTAGCAGGTTGACCTGGCGTGGCATGGCACAGCGTGGCAGGCTCCAATGAGGCTTCACCCACCCAGGGCTCCATCCCGCCCGAGCTCAACACAATCAGGCCTCAAACGCAAAACCGACCGCAGGTTACCATGACAACCCGGAGGCACTGCCTGCATGGGACAAAGGCTGGCAGGTCCCGTGTGTGTGTGTGATTGAGAGAGAGAGAGAGAGAGAGAGAGAGAGAGAGAGAGAGAGTGAGTGATGTGTGGCAGAGCAGGCGCGGCCCTCCTGGGGCCCTCATTCGTTTGTCTCTCGCTGAGACCACAGGAGCCCTGATGCAGCAGAGATGGAGGAGGAGGAGGAGGAGGAGGAGGTGGTGGTGGTGGTGGTGGTGGTTGGGGTGAGGAGAGGGAGGGCGGGGAGTGGGCAAGTAAAAGAAAGGCTACTGATGTGGAAAGAGAGGATGATAAAAAAGATGGTGTAGAAGGTGTGGAGTGAAGGAAAGAATAAGAAATATAAAAAATCAGCTAAATGTAAACACTGAAATTTGGGGGACTAGAGATTATTATGTGCCCATTTGTTCATTCATTCATCCATCAGTCATGTGCAATACCTCATACAGCAGAGCCTGGATCTTGACACAACTTGCTTTAAAAAAAAAAAAATAGACTTCACTGTTACATTTTGGGAAATTAATTACACCAATTAGTAGGGCACTCAAAATTCAAAGTTTTAATAACCTGTCTGCTACACTGCAAGTCGAAATGCCTCCTGAACAACTCCTACTTGGCTCCACAGAAAGTAATGAAACAATAAGTGCACTTAGGCATGGTCTGATTGCACCGTTTGACTGCACCAAAACATTAGAAAATGAGGAATTGCGTTCTTCCCAGTATCAACTACCCAGACTCCCCATGCTTTGATCTTATTACTGATTTATAGTTGTCTTTTTTTTTTTTTTAAATCTCTTTGCAGGTGTAGATCACACGAACAAGGACCTGAAGAAAAACTTTGTAAGTACACGTAGAATTAGATTTTTGAACAATATCTGATCTTTACCAAATCTTATTGAAGCTGGGTAGTAAAATGTTATATTCTAATTATCTCATGTTGGGATGGGTAGTGCAGTGTAATTTCTGATTCAGTTGTCTTTTTATGAGGTTCTAGTTTGCTGTCAGTGCTGTTTGGTCGCACAAACATACTTGGATTTTCATTAGACTGACATCTGTGTATTGACTTTCTCTTAGGCTGCCCAGTGACTTTAATAAAGTGCTAAAGCTGTTTTATTCTGTTAAAATAGTGTTACACTGGCTAGCCATAAAGCATATGTGGAGTGGCAGAGTTGTTTGCTCCTGCCTTGTCATATATAATCCTATAGGCATTTTGAAGCACACAGGCCAACTTGTACTTTGTCAGAGCAGATTGTCTGGCATGGATAAGCCTGGCTGGAGAGAGAGAGACAGAGAGAGAGAGAGAGATACATAATTGCTCTTGTACCGTTTGCTGCCAAGACATCCTCCTCCCGTTATGCCTATATACACTGGCAAATTTCTAACATGTTCACTTTCATGAGGCACACACATAGACACAGACACAGTCACGGGCATCTCCTCTACGATTGCCGTCAGTCAGAAGACAAATGTTGACAGACTAATTCAAGTGCCAGTATCAAGAGTTTTTCACGGGGGTTCCTTCATTTCCTGTCATGTCACTCTGATGTTTTGTGCTGAGAGTTACATAATGCTACGCTGTGCTCCGTTTGTTTTCCGTCTGGATTACAGGAGGCCCTCGCGAGCTTCGACCTACGCGCTTCACACGGCCTGTCTCATGATCCCATGCCTGTCAGAGATGAGGAAAATAGGTAAAGGCTGTTGTCCTATGTTTCCTTTCTCAGGAGAGGCAACGGACTGGTCAATTTAATTCGCTTTTCTAAAACAGAAAAGAAAAGAAAAGAGTAAGAAATGGACAGTGTATTTTTATCTAACGTGATATGCAAACGTTTGCATGTCCGGGCTTACTAGCTTACAGTAACACAGAACGGAAAGCTTAACGGGCTTAGCGATAGTAAATAAGGGGGTTAGGCAGCAAATGGTCAAAGATATTGTACTCACAATGTAATATCACAAAATGATGGTAAATATGTTAAACAGATTTTGAGAATGTAGGAAATACAAACAGCTACAGACGTGAGGTGTCAAGTTAAGAAATGCTTCCAGAGTTTGAACAGGAAATCAGCTGCAGAATGTTTTCCTTGGTTGGCGCTTCGGTTTCAAGTATCTTGGTGTTTGTCTGTACCAGTCTTAATTTGAGGGTGTGCTCAGGTCAACACATCCAAACCCCCCCCCAGAAAACTCACATCTCTTGCATATTCAGTCTCAGTATGTGGCCAACATTCCCCCTCTGTTTCAGTCACGGTACCCGGTGTGCAGGGGAAGTTGCCATGGAGGCCAACAACTCCTACTGCGGTGTGGGCATCGCCTTCAATGCCAGGATCGGAGGTGAGGAAGACAATGCAGCCTTATCGAGACAGTGGGAGGCAGAGCACTGTGGCTGACTATGACGTGGCATTTTCAAAAAGACTTGTAGTAGACCACTAATCCTTTCTTATGAAGTAGTCACTATTGTGTCCATCTGAAGTATATTATAGAGCTATTACATTCTGGAAAAGAAATGCTTAACACAAACATTATCCTCAACAGTAACAAGGTTTGGTCAGGTTTGTGAGGGACAGCGTGGCTTTCTGCATTCATGCAAAAGACCTGAATCTTTAAGATAAAGGAACTGTAGGAACTAAAAACAAGATTCATGGATGCTTTGACCCCAACCTTATTTAACTTTACGTCGGAAAACAATTGAACAAAATGCAATAAATTCATTCAAAAAGAAATTATTCCCACTGCCCACATTCTGAAGTGATTACTAGTCAAAAAAAATAAAAAGTTCGCATGTCCAGTGCAAGTTCATGTTGAATCATTTTTGGATATCAAAAATACTATTACAACTTTGTATGACATTGCAAATTGTGATCAATCAAAGGGATAGTGCCATATTTGGTTTGGGTGGAAATTAAAATTTCATAGCTTGTTTGGTTGTACTGAGTTTCTAATGTTTGGCAGAAAATAATAGAAAATATTTGTTTTTTAGTTTGTCTGTAGTCCTGGTGTCCTAGTCTGCTAGAGCCATACCCAGTCAGTGTTGGTTTTGTCTGTGGTGCCAAATTACAGGTGAAAATAGCCTCATCAACTGCACTGCCAACCTTTTCAGGTTTCATGGAAGATGTGCAGTCATTTTTGAAAGTCTTTAGGACAGAGTTTTGGTTTTAAATGATCAGAAATATGTAATTTATATATATGCACATGCAGATATTGTGCAATTCGTGTGTGTGTATGGCTTTGGGTTTGTGTGAATGCAACAGACTGCACAGTGACTGGCTCCTATTGAGCCGTGCTGACCCTATTTAACAGCTAATTTTTTTTAGCTTCAGTAATGGCTTTTTTAGTGTTGGTTGTAACATTTGCGAGGGATGAATGAACCGAATACACAAGATCGCCCATTTTCTGTTGTGAAATCAAAGATGTTTTATAGGATACACTTAGAGTGCTATAAACCACAAGTTAATGAGGAGTGCATGATATGTTTGAGGAAGTAAATTTCCCACAGTACTCAGATCTGAGCGCCTCAAAACCAATTTCATACAGTGGTGTCATCAGCATGAAACATGGAGTATGAGAGGAGGAATCCCTCGGTTGAACTCTGACATTTGAACTCTGCTCTGTGATCTTTAACCCTTGACTCTCCCTCATTTGTCAGAGGCTGATGAGAGTCTCTTGCAGAATTGACAAAAAGAGAAAAAAACTGTTGGTGAGGCAAGCCCAGGAATGTCTTTCCACAGTCAGTCTTAATTTCACCTTCTGAGTCTATTTTATCCTGGGTTTTATCATGAGTCTGGTTGCACAGTAGTTGAAGGGGCAAGACCCAAATGAAAGATGCATGTTGAACTACTGGGTGCTGTTGAGGCCTGTGCTCACAGTCTGACAGCAAGAGCTTTACCTCTCTGTGTGCTTCTTGATTTGGAATTCTCTGTTAACTTATGACAGATTTGATGTTGTGAATGTGATGAATCAACAGAAAGGGGACAAATTCAGCCTGATGATGTTTGTCACACAGAATGTGTCCTCTTTTCATTTGAAATACATTTTGATCCATTGCAAGCAGATTATATAAAACAATTAGAAGAGATGAACATTTTTTTTACATTACAGTCACCAGAAAAACTGGACAGTACATTAGAGACATGGATTATTATATCTATCGGGGGAATACGGCAGTTTTAAGGAGGGTGCAGAATTCAATATATGATTTAGTTTTATTTATATACATTTTTGTTGGGGGGTATGCGTGGTGCTTATTATGTGTTAGCAGCTAATTAGCCAGGTTAAGACGTCTTAAAGTGGTTATGTCCAGTATTTTTGTGTTGATAATTCATCACATGACTATATATACTACATATATGAAAATGGGTAGTAACAAGCCCACAGAGAATTATTTTCCAGATGGCCGTGTGTTGAGCAGTGAGGCGTCTTTGATTATGCTGATAAGGGGAGTGGGTAGGGACCGAAACGGAGCTAAAAGGACAGTGAATATTGCATTCATCAGAAACATGGCTCCATGTGAATGAATGTCAGCGCTGCTCTGTATCTGCTGGATGTGTAAATAGGCAACTGTTTGGTAACAAGTTCGCCAAATCAACTGAAAAGGTGATGTAATATGTCAATGTTGGGTTTGGAGCAAGTGGCTAAAATCAGTTATTTCAAGTTTAACGCTTACAAATGATTTGTTGTGATTTCTGACTATGCAGATGCATAGAGTTTATACTTCAATCTGTACTTAACTTCTCTTAGTTCCTTTTGGCATCAGTTTCCTCTGTCTTTCCTCTTTCCTCCACCCATGTATGATGGACTTACTGCACATTGGGATGTTATTTTGGCTGCCATTCTCAACTTTGATAGCATACTAAGTTAGAGTGACGCCTTCGAGGCTCCCTGGAGGTGAATAGAAGAAAATACTTACCTCAGCTTTCTCTCACTGTAGTTATTCTGTCATCCACTGTTGTCAAAATGTAACACTGCATGGCAACCTAGGTTGCTATGGCCGCAGTCATATCGCAAGTATTGCAAGCAGTATGGCCACTCCATTACCACGTACCATATAGTCGTTTTATTAGATGTTTAAGTTCCTCAAGCTTTGTGGAGAGTAGGCTTTTATCATGTTGTATTGAGAGTTTTTAAAAAATGTATTTTTCAGAATTTTCAGAGCATTGAAGAGTAAATTAATTAAATGGTGGACTTTCTTTGACATACATCCAAACACTAATTTGCACTGCAGATATTTGGTAAATGATTGAGCCCTCCCTGACACCACTCACACACAAAAACCCACAGGTTATGAGTGTATAAGGGTGGATATTAAATGTTTTTATAAGGGCCCTTGGCAACTGATAATCCAGCAAAAAAGCAAAAGCCATTATGTCCAAGAATGTGATAGCTCGTTTATAATGGTAACCCAGACCAGAGTGCTTCAAGAGCTTTCTTTATGCCAACATTTGCTAAGCGAAAGCCTCAACACTGTTGAGAAGAAACTAAAGAAATAAATCAATGTGCAATTTCATTTACAGGTGATAGTGGCAAGGTTACTGCCATTGCTTTCATGTTTAAGTTAACCTTTGACATTTTCATTGTAACAACCAGCAATGGAGCAAATGCAGAGAAATAAGAGTATAGCAAGAGCAGACAGAGAGACAGGCAGTGATGGAATTCATACAGCGAACAGGGAACAGAGCAAAGAAGCCGCCACAGAAGCAGACACACACAAAATACAGACACATAAGAAACAGAGAAGACGCCAGGAGCAGACTCTGTAGGCCAGCTGCTGTAAGTGTGCTCACAATATACAATATTTGCACCTCAATTATTGTGTCATAGCTCTGTTACTGTATTAACATTTTGTAGATGGGATATCACATTCACTTTTACAACATAAAAATGAATCCATCTGTCAGGATGCAAACATCAATTCATGTACATTTTTGTTTCGTTATTTCCACAAGCCTCCCTCCGAACTCTGATCTCGGTGACCTTTTTCGATCCGTGTAGGCATCCGCTTGCTGGACGGCCCTGTCACCGACGCCATGGAGGCCACAGCCCTGACCTTCAACATCCACCTCATCGACATCTACGTCTGCAGCTGGGGCCCGCGGGACGACGGGGCCGAGATGGACGGGCCGCACAGCCTGACAGAGCAAGCCCTTCGGCTAGGAACTCACAAGGCACGGCTTTCATCTCCAAGTTCACACTGCTGTCTGCCAGATGTAAAGCAGACATCCACGCCGTCAGAGAAAAATGTCAACAAAAGTGTTGGGATTATATAGATGCAGTTAAATACAGATGTATTTATTTTCACGAGTTTATAAAATGATTGTCCATATAGTGTTTCAGATTAGAGGGGGGTTTCAGAAATATTGAAAATTGGGTGGACTTTTACGTGTCCATCCATGTTTTAAATGCGTTCCAAATCTGAACCCTGACATTTCTCCATTTTGTGTTTCCGGCTTCTGCAGTAAGTGCTCTACAGCTTTAGTTCACTTTAGCGTAGCTTCAGTTTTGATTATTGGAATCTGTGCTTGTGAATTTATTGAAATATGAAATTGTAGTGCTATTTGCTCATCCATATGGTGCTGAAATGAACAGGTTTCACCATCAAAACAACTAAAAACAGAATTCACAAAAAATGTCATATTCACTTGGTACAACGGGGACTATCCACACTATCCACATTGCATAAATTGCCATCGTTAACTGGCTCCTATTTTTCCACCCTGTGTAAATACAGTACAGTATGATATATTTTTTCATATGTGATGTTTGAAATGCTCTGCCAGCCGCTAGATGGAAACATTCTATATGAAATCCACTTTTCACTAGTTCTTTCACTTTGACGTCCCTCTGTTTGTGTTGTCAGGGCCGAGGTGGGAAGGGCAGCATCTTTGTGTGGGCGGCAGGTAATGGTGGAATGCAGCGTGACTACTGCGGTGCAGACGGTTATGTTAACTCCATCTACAACATTGCCATCGGCGCTGTCTCTCAAACGGGGAAGCCCGCCTACTTCGGCGAGCCCTGCCCCGGTGTGATGGCCGTCACTCTGACAGGGGCCAGCGTGGGAGGCTCACTACCTCTGGTTACTGTGCGTGTACCACCTAACACATCTAACAACAGTGTTTATCATTAATGAGGTCGTATATGTGTGTGTGCGTGCCAGCAGCCCTGCTCTTTGGCTCCTGTGAGCTGTGAGAAGCCTGTTAAAGAGCAGCCACTGGTGTGATATTTATAGAGGCCTGCCAAATGACCTAGGTGACTGCTGGGCACACACACACACATTCACACACACACACACACACAGAAGCAAACGAGTGTTAATTGGAGGTAAAGCGTGGCTGTAGTGGCTGAGGAAGAGAGGAAGAAGCTGAGGTGTTGATGGCAGAGGTAGCAGTGAAAAGCCGGGAAGAAGCGCAGCGCCGACTCCAGGGCTCCAGAAACAGAAAGGCCAATTTTATCAGTGTGATATCACCTTTGTCTGCTGGGATTCCTGCTTTTTCACCTCAAATTAGGAGGTGGTCAGACTACACACAAGTTGGTTTTTTTTTTTTTTTAATTATCATCACTGTAAAACTGTGTTGACGTGTTCTAATGACAGATACAGTAGCTGCTACAGTGTGGGAACTCTATTGGCCTGATTTGCTGCAAAGCTGCATTCTTTTCCAAAAAAACTCCCACAGAAATCAGTTTCAGAGGAGTGGCTGCATATGAACCCATCTTTTTTTACTCTTTGTACTTATATGACATCCGCATGCCTCTATCTTGTAACATATTTGGTTTGTTATCTCTCCAGGTCACGGTGACCGACATTGATGACGGCTGTGTCACACACTTTCCAGGAACATCCAGTGCTGCTCCGATTGCCGCAGGGATCCTGGCTCTTGTCTTAGAAGTAAAGTGAGTGTCTGTCTGCCCCGTCATACTGCACACTGTTAATACTACAGCAGTAAATGCGATACCTTGTGGATTTTTGTAGTGTGTAGATTGGCTCTGTTTTCTGCCAATGGTATTGTCAGTGTTCATTTTTCTCATATTTAAGACCACACTCCCCCCCCCCCACCGCTTTCTTTTACAGAACAGTATTTTCACCCATGTCCCCCCTTAACACCTTGTCTTTGTCTTCTCTGAAGAAGACACCTTTGTTAGAAGTGATTTTCCCATTAGCCCTTTTCTTCCTTCAATATTCGCTGTTTCCAGAAAATCTGAAATCTTCATCTCTATTAGTTCTATTTTGTAGTACGGCCCTCCTGTTTTGTGCAGTAAATATGGTTCCCTTTCTGCCGTAAATGAATACAAATCTAACTAGGTAGCACCCAATCTGAAATGACTATGGCTCCAACTAATGATTATTAGGCACACTAGCAGCACGGCTCAAGGGATGGTAATGTTGGTCTGTCGGTCAGTCGGTCCAGCACTTTGGTCCAGCACTTTGGTCCAGACTGAAATATCTCAAAAAACTATTGAATGCATCGCCATGAAATTTGGTACAGACATTCATGTTTCCCAATCACTGTTTTTTGCGATGATCAAGTTATTATTTTGTGTATAAAATAAAATAAAAGATAATAAAGAAATGCCCCTCACAGTTCCCCAGAGCCCAAGATGTGACGTCTTCAAATAGATTGTTTTGTCCAAAACCAATATGAGAGCCAATGTTTTGTTTAATTTTGCTTCATAAATTGCTGGAACAATTATTCAATTATCAAATTATTGAGGATTCATTTTCTATCAACTGACTTTATTCATTTCAGCAAGAATTTTCACATTCAGTTTCGGCACGTTGCACCTTTGAGCTGAACCTCGTCCCTCCTTCCCATTTCCCTTCTCTGTTTGTTGCTTTAGTCCCTCCTTTGATGTAGATCATCTTCTGCTCCTACCCTTTCTTTCTGTGTCTTGTCTAAATCTGCAAATATATCTCCGCACTCCTTTTTCCTTCTCTCCCTCCTTTGTCTCGTCTGCCGCTTCCTACCATTTCCCAAGCCCCCTTTTTCTTCATCCCTCTTAACACGCCAGCTGTCGGTGTGGCCTCGGGCCTGGTGTTTTGTGGCGGCATCAGCGGCGTCTACGCCTCCTTCATGTTATGGATAGTACTAGAGGCTGGCTTTACTGCTCCAGCTGTCATGCCACGGCGTCTCAGTCTCAGTCGCTTGGCTGTAAAATGGAGCGCGGGTCCCCTGGGCGAGGCGACTCCCAGGACATTACTGTTAAAGGCTTTGTCGTGACCCGCTGCTACTGACTAAACTATATATCACCTCTCTGGCACAGATCGGCAGCATTCTGCTCACGTCTTTGCAGAGCTGGGTTCACTCTCTCTCTCTCTCTCTCTCTCTCTCTCTCTGTTTCTCACACTTGCTCATACTGTGTCTCTCTTTCTCCCCACATTGCACACAATCACACTCACTCATACATCACACCATACTCTCTCCCACACAGTATTTTTTTCCCCATTCATCAGAAACTACCGGCCTCACGTATGGCATTCACAAGACCAAAGCATTTGTATATGAAGACGTGAGAGTGCAGAACTTTGTATTTTAATGACAGTGAAATGTTTCCAGAATTGTCCTTTTTTTGCTCAGCTGTACTTTGTGTTTAGTGTTAATTAGCAATGCTAACGTGCTAAACTAGGATGGTGAACATGGCTATCATTAAACCTGCTAACACCAGCATGTTAACATTGCCATTATTAGCTTTCTGACGTTAGCATTTAGCTGAAAGCCTCTTCGATAATAAAAGTCTAATACTAGCCCAATTTAGAATGATGTCCAGCACTGATCCAACATTTCACAGTGTCTTCTGCAGACTTGCTGTATTTGCACACACCTGCAGCTCTATTGACACATATAATCTGTTTATTTTTACTTGTCATATGTGGTTATTAGATTACACATTTAATCCCTCTGTCAATCACTCTGTTATCTCCACCTCCATTTCCTCTTCACTCTCCGGAACTGCGTCTTTTCTGTGTCTAATGAGAAGTGCTCAAAGTTTCCTTGCAATCTTTGCCTTTATCTTTGTTAATTTATCAAAAGAAAAAAAAAAAGCGAGCAGATTGGAGAAATGCAAACACTGTGACTCGGGCTCCAAAGCATTTCATTGCACTGCGATAAGGTGCACTTACTAAATGTTTATGAAATTGCACAGACTTGTAAACTGTCGTCTTTGTCTTTTCGGATATGATGTGACAGTTTTGTGCTGGGGATAGTTGATATTGCAACATACAGTGTTGATTTGCCTAAATGGGCTTACGGTGTGTCGTTGTCCATGTTATTAGAATATCCCTCTGTGTTTTGCTGCCCTAACAATGTCAGGGTGTCAATGTCTATCTGTCTCTCTGACACTGTGTTGGCCTGTCTGTCTCCATCCGTCTCCATCCGTCTCCATCCATCCGTCTTGGCGCCTAAATCAATTCTTTGCTCGTTCTGTTTGTCAGTCGTTCTGTCTCTGACGGTTTGTTTGTTCACTTTATCACCGTGTCAGCCTCTCTGTCACTTTATCTCTGATTCTTTCATCCATTCATTCATCCAGTCGGTCCATTTGCTCGGATGGAGCTGAACATTTGGTTTTTACAGTGATTCTGCCTCGTGTTCTGGGATTTTTACTCTCGCAGAAGTCCATTCTTCCGTCCATCCTTTCCTGTTTCCACTGAGTGTATTTGTGCTGTCTGGAAAGATGGATTGTCTCCTCCTTAACCCCAGTCACCCTGTGCTGTGATCAGGTGGGCTATTTTGGGCTAGTCTTTTATTAAACCACACAGCGCCAGTAAAACATTTATATATAACATTTTAACCTCCTTTAACCTGTTGGTCAGTTTAGCCATTTAGTGACAGGCGACGTCAATGTCATCCACTCTGGCTCTAGTGCGCCACGCTAACTCCATGTAGAGTGATACCAGGCCACTAGCATCATCCAAAGGACTCATCTTTGTCAGAACAGATTGTTAATGGATTTTATTTTATAGCATTCCTTAAAATAAGAAAATATGGCTTTAAGTGTAACTTTATATAGCAGTGGTTTTATGTGGAACAAGCATGTTAATATCAGTGAGGGTGTGTCCTGCCATTTGAAAGGTGAGGGTGATCTTATTTTGTACACAGCTCCGAAACTGCCAAACTAAGGTAAATTGTATTCTTACATTATAAATAATCTACATTTATATGACAGTTTCAGCTTGGGGCAGTAAACAGTCTAAAAGTCATGTTGTGTATCCCCTTTTCTGTAATAGTTCCCTCTCTCTGCCTGTGTCCATTGAATGAATAAGAGAAATGATGTATATAACGCTCTCTGTGGGGAGTTGAGGAGTAATCAGCCAGTGATCTCAGTGGGAGAGCACATGGAAAAGTGAATCCACTCGCTCTAATTGGCCTAAATTCAAAATACACTCATGCGCACTGAGAAACTCATATTAACATACCTGTGAAATGTATTTTTAAGAATGCCTTTTAACATTAGCTAATCTAGGCTCTGTTCCTCAGTGAAAGATTCAAACCGATCTTCTAACAAAAAATACAAAATGTTGAACCAGGCTACAAAGGCTTACTTGGTAACTATTAGCTAATTCACACATAGTGTGGAACAGTATGCATTTATCTCCTCAAAGTCAAAAGATGTAGAAGTCAAGTTGTATGCCAGGACGAAAAGTTACATTATATTTCTGTGTAAACAGAAAAAT
Source organism: Enoplosus armatus (assembly GCF_043641665.1). Taxonomy (NCBI): domain Eukaryota; kingdom Metazoa; phylum Chordata; class Actinopteri; order Centrarchiformes; family Enoplosidae; genus Enoplosus; species Enoplosus armatus. The sequence goes on along the minus strand of NC_092188.1, from coordinate 21,164,077 downwards.
ATCATCAACTATAGACATTATGCCCCAAAAAGGTATAATTACTTTGCCCACATTGAGGTGTGGCGCACAATACACAAACAACTACATTACAGTATGTTCAAAGTATTGGTGAGCAAGAAGTGGTATACAAACACACATACACATGGATTTGTATATGAACACATACACAGCATAGACACATATGAACATTCAACATGTATATTAAACTCTCACAAGAGGTCATGTATCTGTTATAAGCACATGGTGCTTAGAAATATAGAAATACACACACATAAATACAGGCATGCAGAGGCAAACTGTGCATGGTCTTACACTCTTACAAACACACACACACACACACACACACACACACACACATGGGTACACATGTACTCATTAACCACAGAAATCAGGGCAGCACCGGTGGAGTGTATTTAAAGGAGATTGCAGGCATGCAGTTATTGGACTTGGTCTAATTGATAAAGCCATTAGTAACACTTGTTCAGATAACATGGGAGGAATCTCAGTCTGCTCACAGTCACTCCAAATGGGTTCACTTAGGCTTAGAGTGCAGCACATTAAGAGAAGATTACAGAGCGATGTGGAGCGTCTTACCAGTCCACGCCTCGCTACTGTGAGATTAATAGAGACGAACTAAGGACAGAGACGGAGAGAACATTGGACTCTGACACTCCACAGGGTGGGGACACTCAGTAGGTGTGTGTAGTTGTGCGCGCAGCAGTTGCTGTTTTGTGTGTCTGTATGTTTTTTCTGTAAGTGTGTGCGTCTACATGTGTTTTTGTGCAGTTATGATGCAGTGGGTGATTGGCCTTCTTGTGTGTATGTGTGCCTTTGCTTCTGCTGTGTGTTTTTGTCCCTATATGTGGGTGTTTTTGTGCCTCTCTGTAACTGTATAACCACAATGTTTTAGTTTCTCTGCCTTTCAACTAAAGCTGCTGCGCTGTGGCTCGGCAGAAGATCTAAATGCGAAGTGTCCAAGCAGAAGATGTGCTGCCTGGGACGAGACAGTGGGGTTTAAACTGCTGCTTGTCTTGTACCAACACATTATACCCTGCTGACTAACAAGCTCGACTGTTAGTGATATCTCCTTCACTTTCTGTTAAAATGACATGAAAAGAACATGAAAATTGAACATGCTGAGCTTCAGTAAAGCACGCATTAGGGTGAATGTAAATGCATCACCCTCTTCTGGCTGCAAATATGTCCATGATACACGATAGAGTGAAGACTATTTCTGATTTTTGAGTTCATATTGATTCAGATTCCGCCCCAAACTCTGGGTTCTGATCCAGTACCAGGGCTCTTTTGTCCAAAGTGTAAAATGGATTCGGAGGGCACTGACAAATAATGTCGTCCTGCCGACGGGGCATGTAATTTGTCGTTTAAGTTTGGACATGTTGGATCCAACAGAATGATCCCTACAAACATGTAGTGGTCTCTTCTATACACTAATATAATACTTATAATGCTCAAGCGAAACTCTGTTTCGTAGGGTAAAAATGGTTAGAAAAAGAAATTATGTGATATTAAATCCAAATGTCACTTTACAGTCAATTTGAAAACATATTGATGAATAATGCAATTAATATATGATCAAATCAACAGAAGCTTACATAAAACCAGAGCTAAATGACATTTTACGGATGATATCTGATTTGCAAAAGGCAATTACTGGAAAACTGATTGATCCCATGTCACATATTTTAATTTTTTTACTACTTACAGCTTTAGCAAACATACATTGTGGGTTATGTGGCTTGTGCTCCCTACAGGATTTCATTTTCGATGCTTGTTTACCAGAAAAAAAAACGTTGAATGTGCTGCTTCTAAATGATCGGGAGCTGACGGTGTTTTCCTCTGAGTCCTGATCTCTCTCTCCTTCTCCACCCCTCCATCTTTCTGTCCCCTCGATTGCCCATCTTTCGTGCTCTCTCCCCTGGGCTGGACACTTTGTCCTTGCGCTCCCTGTCTCCTCCTTCTCCTCCTCATCCTCCTCCTCCTCCTCCTCCTCTCTGCCTGGGCCCTGTGTGAGTGATAAATTATTCGTGGGCATGCTCTGAGGGCCCAGGGCTGCTCATTCCTGCACACAGAGGACTAGCATTGATCCGGCCTGTGGTTCAACTTAATTGGAAACCCAGTTACAGCAGCTACAGACACACTCTGACACACACAAACACAGCGGCGCGCACACACACACACACACACACACTGAGATGCATGAACATGCACCCCCAGACATGCGATCTACTGTAAAGCCACATTAATACACATATATGCACCATTGTACAGTAATACACCCGTGTATACGTGCATGCATATTACAAATGTCAACATAATTACACAACATACAAACACACACAAACCTGACATGCATTCATACATTAAAGTCTGCCTAATCATCAGCTGCAGTATGTATGTTTTATGATTTAACTTTGCACATATACAAACTGCAGTGCATAATGCTGTATCGTACTGTATCGTGTCTCCTATGCAGGAATACACAGCTACTGTATACACATAGAAACACACACACTCCAACATTAAAACCCAGAAACTCACACAAGTGCATGACCTGACACACAAGGACAAGTAGATGGACACAAACCTCTGCACGCACGCGCACACACACACACACACACACACACACACACACTTTATAGTCACTAAGTCTGCATTCTAAGCAGCACTAAAGAGGAGTAACAGTCCACAGTGGAGCAATATGGAGGCCCAGGGTTATCGATTGGACTGAGACTCTGACTATCATACAGCTAATAGATTACATCAGACACATCGGAGCAGCCCAGTCAATGAGGCCTGATCCTATTAACTGGGGATTTGTAAACAGTTGTGTGCTCACCGTGACGGCTGCTGTGCTGCTTTGTGAGCCTTGGCGAGGGGATGAAGGCTGTAGGGGCCTGGAGGAGGCTCATATATTGTTGCACTCTGCCCCAATCTCCCGTGAGCCGCGTGTCCATGTGTGTGCCGGACAACATGCTTCAGATTTATTGTCTTTGTGACAGTGATGTCAGTGCCCAGACCCCCCACCCTCGTTGCTGTGTATCCTTAAGAAGTGTCTGCAATTATAATTTCCCAGTGATGAGTACAGCTTCCACAGTGAGATAATCCATGACAGGAAACATGATGCCCTTTCTGGGTTTTGTCAACATTTCAAGTTTTAGCGTTATTTCTTCATGCATGAGTTGAGAGTTTGTCCGTCCAGTATTTTTTAAGATATGCCTCAGCTTAAAGGCTTCCTCAGACCAGCGTTTAAAGCAGCAAAATTTAGGAGTCAATCGGTGTGATCAGTGGATTTGGTTCCAGAGGTGAAATGAATCAGCACAAGCCTTTCTACTTTGACATTGTTGACCTTTTGAAGGAACAGGCCGTTTTCAAGCAGACATTTTGACTTGTCATAGCAGGAAAAGCAGAGGTGTTACTAATCACATTAGCAATAGCTCCGTTACAATCAAGTGCCCCAGTAAGCCATGACCGTGTGACAACGAGCCGGCATGCACAAAACCGGGACCCTGAAACTGAAGCATGTAAATGGAATTCAGCACACATGCTTTTCCTACTGTGACATGCCAGTATGTCTTCCATGAAAAAGGCCTATGGAAAACTGAAGTCCAAAATAGAAGAAGCTATTGTATTAGCTGTGTTGCACCATCCACTTTTATAAAAACCCTCCTCCGCTGGAGTAGCTGCTCCACCAATGAGGCACGGACCTAGATCGCGAGCTTGGAAAGCTTGGAAAGCTATTCTCGCTGGCTAGCAATAGCATGTTCCCAGCTAGCGATCATGTAACGGGTTAGCTTGACAGCTACAATAAAGCAGTTTCCCAGCTAGCCCTGCAAGTTGTTGGTATGTATCGAAAAGGCAAAAAGCATTATCAGCATCTCCAAACATGTGCCATCTTGAGGGTTTCACTACATCCCTCCGTACCAAAACGACATAACAATGCTATACAGTATATACAAAAACATTTCAGCTTTAAGCCCTGGTCACACAAGAGAAGTGGCACAGTAACGCGTCCTGGCAAAAAAGGTGGCGGTGGAATCTTGTATAGTGAAAAAAGTCAAACAACTTCACAATAAATCATCACACCCTCCATCAGCTTTCTGAAACGTGATGTATTTCAGCATGCATGTCTTTTGGCCTAAAGGCCACTTTGCGTGCGGGGACAGCAGTTGATATCAAGGTTTGGTACCATAGAAATTGTATTCTAAAAATACAGAAAAAGGGTTTATATTAAAAATAATCACATTCAGCATGTCATGAATAACAACGAACCCTGGAAATCGTCTTAAAGGATCCTTTGCTGTAGCTCATATTCTTCTACTAAACCAAAACCAACAGGAGGAGAAAACACATGGTCTTGCATTGATACAAAGAGGTAGTGCAGAGGAAAGAAAGCCCCACCTCTATGTGAAAGAAACCTCACAAGTTAACAGCTCAGTTCATCTTAAGTCCATTACAGCATAAGCAATACTTCTGTTTAAGCAGCACTATGGTAGATGCTGGTCGTGGGGTTTTCAGATTAATTTGGTGGCCTAAACCTATTCTCATGTCCCTTCAGGGGAGTGAAAACATTGAGAGAGAGAGAGAGAGAGAGAGAGAGAGATAGCAGTAAAGTGGGTTCTCAGCCAACAGTGTGTTTTTTAAGAGCAAAACGACTTTTCCAAAATAAATAGATCTGTGTCGCGGACTGCTAGGAGGGAGAAAAGCCCTCGGTTCAATAATTAATTCCCGAGTCTAGGGTTTTGGAGAGCCGCTGATTGGGCTGATTCTTTTTTTTTATTCTGTTATGATACAAAGGAGGCCGTTTGAAGTAATTTGTCCCAGAGAGAGCGGCTTGGAATACCATACATGCTTTGATTTAGCAAAGCAAATTTAATTTTGTTTGCTTTATGCAAACCAGCCGGGGCCGCGGGGGTTTCTCTGATTCCACCAGAGGGGTGATGGTGGTGGTGGTGGTGGTGGTGCTGATGATGGAGGTGGGGGAGAGCACACAACAAGAATCACGCTGCTGCCGCTAATATATAATACAGAACGTGCACACTCATACACACAGACGCATGCAGAGAGCAGCAACAGTTCAAAAGTACAAAGCCTATTCCCCTCCTACACACACACACACACACACACACACACACACACACACACGCACACACTCCAATCCCTTTGAAATCAAAGCTTAAAATAATTGTTTGTGCGTTGTGTTTTGTTTCATTCTATCTGTCTATTATTAGTGTTACTGGTATTATTCCTATTATGTTGTTTTAGCTGCCTGCTCTCGCTGCTTGCCGGGGTTTTGTTTTATGCTGCTAATGAAAGCTTCTCTGCTCGCTTTTGTTCTGCTTCGCTTTTTTCCAATACGTGAATGGAATACGTCTGTTTATATGTGTGCCTGTTATTTCTTGAGATGTCTAACGCTCAACGGCACAATAATGAAGAGGCTACTTGTGATTTTGTTTTTGTTTTTTTTCCCTCTTCACATCTTTGTGCAGACATTTGCTATACTGTAAAACTGTGAAGATATACGTTAACGTGGCTGAATAGGCGTGCACGATGTAATGCAGTTATGTCACCTTGTTCTTTTCTTCTGCGCTGGAGAAACAACTGTCCGCGTACAGATGTTCAGCAAACAGCGGAGGCATTTCTTCTCGGAAAGAGAAAAGGCTGTTCAGAATGGGTGGCCAAGCGGTTTTCTTCAACTCCATTCAACTCATTTTCTTAGGCAACAATAATGAGTGGATAAAGCAGAAAAACCCAATTTCCTTTATGCTTTTTATATCCTGAAAAAGCCCTCGTTGAAGACCCTTTGGTCTTTTGTTATAGAAAACTGAGCTAATATCCTCCAGCTCTCGGCGCAGTTTAAAGGTCTTAATTGGATTCCATTAGTATATTGCTTGACATGACACTTGAGTCCGCTCTATTAGAATTCCCCTGCCTGGGATTAAAAAGAAGACTTTTTCTACATTCGACTCTCTAGGCTCTTTTGTTAAAGTCTCAAATATTCTTTGTTGGATTCACAGTTTTTTACTGACACCATTATTAAAACCGTGAGCTTGACTTAAACAGGTGCTTTTGTGTCTGGAGGACCTGCTGTAAAAGGTTTGGCAGTGTCTCATCGCAGCGGTTTATGTATCAATAAACCGTAGCATTAATACAATATAAGCATTACATGCTTGCCTGATAGAATGTGCTGTAAGGCCTATAAAACAATCCTCCAGCCTTTTTCTACACAAGACCAGAGCCCGTACTGAGCTCCCTGCAGGTTTCCTTTCAGAGTATCACGCAGAGTTGAAGTGTTTCCTCTGTGGTTTGAGTCGATGTAGAACATGGGCCGAAGGAGGGATGCGTTTGATGATATTCTGTTTCATGTCTCTCGCCCCAGTCCTAAACTCACGTGGAGGGATCTTCAGCATCTGATCGCCGAGACAGCAAAGATCCCCGACCCCAATGAACCTGGGTGGAACATCAATGCAGCAGGACACCATGTTCATCATAGGTACTGTGATACATCCACGCAAACATTCAGTGGTTTTGAACACAAACATGTGGTATCATCATTGGGGTGACATTTTCAAACCTAGCGTTGTGCCAACATTCTGCCCTCTTTTTAAGTGAGGCTTTCGTGTAAACTGATTAATAACACACTTTACGTATCAATAGTTCTGTTCTTTAAAAGTAAAGTGAGCTACCATGCTGTCTAAGCAACACGTGCCGATCATGTTTGGTTGCGTCTCTTTAAAGCAACTGTTCAACATTTTGGGAGATACGCTCATTTGCTTTCTTGCCGAGAGTTAATTTACATGAGAAGATTGCCACCACTCTCGTGTCTGTGGAGTAAATACATATAATGCGCTTGTAAGTCATTTCTAGTGTGATGGATAGTTGTACAATTTGCACCTGTGTTACAACTATGGATGTAGTAAACCCATAGTTGCTATCAGATACACTAAAAACCTGGGCCTGGGACTGGATGCTTTTACTGGATTACAGTAACTGATTACTGTTTGCTTGTACTGTAAAGAAAACACAAATTGCAGATCAACAACCTCTAAAAAACACATTCAGATATCATTCTATAGGTCAGTGGTTCCCAACCTGGGGGTCGGGATCCCCACAAAGGGTCGCAAGATAAGTCTGAGGGGTCAGAATCAGAATCAGAATCAGAATCAGAAATACTTTATTGATCCCCGGGGGGAAATTGTACAGTACCGGTACCGGTGCTCCCATTCCAGAGTAGAAAAATAGCATAATTTAGAACTAAAGGTATGTACAAAATATAAAAATAAGAAATAGAAAATAGAAAATATACACATTTACAGTATTTAAGTGAAGTGAGGTAAAAAAATATATATATATACAATAACAATGTATATATATGTATGGATGTGTTGCACTGTAGTGTATGACTATATATGTATTGCACTATACATGTATTGCACTTAAACATTCAGAATAAATAGTGAGGTAGTGTATGACAGGTGAAGTAGATACAGATACAGATTTCCAGTTTCGTCCTGAGTGTCTGACCCTCAGAGGGAGGAGTTGAACAGTTTGATGGCCACAGGCAGGAATGATTTCCTGTGGCGCTCTGTTGTACATTTGGGAGCAATGAGTCTCCCACTGAAGCTGCTCTTGTGTCCGACCAGTACGTCATGGAGAGGATGTGAGACATTGTCCAAGATGCCCCGCAGCTTAGACAGCGTCCTCCTCTCTGACACCACCGTCAGAGAGTCCAGCTCCACCCCCACAACGTCACTGGCCTTGCGGATCAGTTTGTTGAGTCTGTTGGAGTCCGCCACCCTCAGCCTGCTGCCCCAGCATGCAACAGCATAGAGTCACTAGATGATTAAGAAGATAGGACAGCTGCTACACCAAATTATATTTAATTTTCCAGACTTTCCTGTAATCTTTGCTTTGTGAATTCCTCGACAAATTTACTTTTCATAACTATTCAGTAAAACAAGGAAAAAGGTCCCTCTTTGTTTCAGCTAGTGACAGCTGGTACATAAATTCAACCTGTGAAGCTAAAAAGGTTGGGAAACACTGCTATAGGAGATGCTACTTAGTAGGTGATAATTATAATGACATAGAAAGCTTTTAATTATGCTACACCAGTGTTGTATTGTGCTTGACATACTGTAGGTGCGGACATCAATATATTTTTATAGATTGTTTATCTGTCACAGATCCCCTGAAAAGGATTTAGGATTGAAAATGTGTGATTACAATGATTATCCCTATAGGGTCTGTAACGGGGACACATTTCAGGTAAATTCAATTCAACCTGCACAAACCACCTTACGTGCCCTGAAGGTTTCTTGACCACACTTTTTGAGCCACTGTAACACAAAACTGTCAAGCCAACTGCGAGTAACAGATTTATGTATTAAACTGAAGGGATCAGGTGTTACAAGTTTACTCGAAGTTGGATCACATGGGCGATGTCATATCCCACTTGTTCACTGTATTTGCCACACACACACACACACACACACACACACACACACAGCACTTTAATGTGCACACACACACACCTACACACTCTCCTCATATAAAGCGCTTCAACCGCAAAAAGCAGCTGTTTTATGACACTTGAGACAGGTGATCTTGTCCGGGGAGGAGTGTCATTGTAATCCTCTAATGTTATTATCACACCCACAGCGTGTCTGAGTGTCCGTACCTGCTCTGATTTATATAGACATGAGGCTGGAAGAAATGGAGCTTCTCCCTCTGACTGTGTGAAGCATGAATCTGGGGGAGAGAGAGAGAGAGAGAGAGAGAGAGAGAGAGAGAGAGAGCCCTGTGCTCCTCCAGACATCGTATAAACGCTTTTACAATGCTTTTACAATGTCAGCCGAGCGATGACATATCTGTAATCAGTCATAGCGTTTGTGATGTTTTTCCTCCGCTCTCTGCCTCACTCACCTTAAAAGTTCCCCTCCTCATCCTGGCTCTAACTCACTGTCCTCACCTCTCTTTGTAGTTTCTCCTCCCGTCCTTCCTCTCCCCTTCTTTTCCCTTTTCTTGCTATTATTTCCTCTCCCTGCCTTCCTATTCCGCTCCTCCATCCCCTCTTTCGCAGCATGGCGTGTCATAAAATAGATTGTAATTACTGTGTTGCTGTGAGAAGAATGGATTAATTAAAATATAATGATGCCGATCACACCAGCGGGCGTCTGTTGAAATCTGTCCATTTAGGGGCTGTGGCAGAGGACTTGTAATGCCCAGATCATACTGCAGGCTAATTATGAAGAATGGTTTATTGCATGGGCAAGGACGGATGGACTAGACAGTGCAATGAGCACAGGGTCACTTACCATCAATGAGGTTGTTACAATACATTAAAGATTAGATATGATATCTGTAATGACGCTGAATGCTTATAGTTAGGGGGAAGTTAGTGATGGAAGAGGGAAAAAAAGCTTTCTCTTTTATTTGGATTCTGTAGGTGTATAATATTGTGTACTATATGAGTGCAGTTTGTTGTTTGCTACTTTGTGGTTTGATTGTATATTTTCATGTGACGTATTTTTCTGTGTGTTGCTGAGTCATTGGTGATTTAGCCAGTTTACAAAAGCACTTAGTTTTATCTAAGTCTGAAGTCTTCCAGCACACAGAAAGGGATTTTCTATCATTTTATGTTGTTGATGTATGGGAAAAATTAATTAATTAATAAATTAATGAATGCATGAGACAGCAGCCACTGTCACGGTGAAATAGCTCGACCCGCCGCAACTTAAGAAAACACACAAGTAGACACAACTGAAGTGAACATCTTCAACAAGTCGACGACACAGCTGCAAATATAGAAAACACGGGCAGAACGAAGAAGAAGAAACACCTTCACCTGTGTGACATAAAGACACATGCTGCACATAAAACCAAAGCCAATAGAAAAGCGCTGCAAGGCAAAGGCTAACACCAGCCACCAGTATAGCCAATATGTCCAGTTATATCAGTCATGCTATGAGAATGTCAAAACTGAAATAAACATTGTTTACTTATCTACAAACATTATTGACAAGTATTCATCGATGTATTCAGGTATTGAGTTTTTTGTTATGTTACTTATGTTGTCTTACCTTCGACTGTCAGCTTTTCCGTATTTGCTTGTGTCTTTTGTATTTGACACCCATGAGTTGTCAAATTGGTGAAAGAGTTTCTTCATTTGCTTGTGTTGTCTGTATTTGCATATGTTTCTGTAAGTTGCAATGCGCTCTCTTAGCCACTGTACACTGTGGCCTATGTAAATATTACGGGGGAAAGGTGTCCTGTATTTCCCAGCATCAGCATGCATCACTCACTCCAGAAAAGCAGTTTTTATCTGTTCCCCAGATTGGCACATCCTGCTGTACCTTGACTACGTCTTGTGTGTGCTATTGGTGTCAGTTGATGTCTCCAAAGACGCAACGCTCCACAAGGTGGCTGGCGTGTATAGTACTTAACAGTAGTGCAAGTAGAGAAGATCTTATGCATTAACACATCTACCTAAGGTTTGCAAACATTAGCCGCCATAAGCTACCGGTGATACCGGACCGAGTAAGACTGTAGCAGCAAAAGAAACAATGTTTTATTGCTTATAAATTAAAATGGGTTATTCAATCTTACAAAGGTTACATAGTCTCGCTTTAAAGAAGAAAAAGTAAGTGAGATGTTGAGTATAACCTGTTTAAAAGTTTCACAGGGAGCATGTGCGGATTGAGGACAGATGGTTGCATTGAAAGAAGCAGTTGCATGGCTTTGTTAAAGCTCAAGGAAGAATAGCTGCCTTATAGATGATGAGTGAGTTGGCAGTGATGTGTGTATATGTATGTTTATGTGTGTGTGTGTTTGGGGATTTGATGGGCTGTTGGGTGGGTGGAAGGGGTCGCCCACATCCCAGAGTTCCCATCTGTTTGACCTCCATATAGACTGGGAGCTTTAGAAACTCTGATGTTGGGGAGCGACCCCCCCCCCCCCCTCAACACCCCACACCACCCCCCTCGCCCTCAGCTCCCACCGCCATGGCGACAATAAACATGTCAGCCGCCACACGCCAGAGCAATCTGCAATCAGATTTACTGTGCATGAAATATGGTGGTGCTTTTATTGGTCCAAAGACTTGTCACTCATAATTTATAGGCTGTTGCCAGGCCGGCTGTGATGTCAGCGAGCTCCCAGCACCCTCAGGAGAATCAGGAGGGAGAGAGTGAAAGAGATAGGGGTGAGGGGTGGTGGTTGGGTGGGGGTTTAGAGATATAAGAGGGCAGAAGATTTGTGTGTGTGTGTGTGTGTGTGTGTGTGTGTGTGTGTGTGTGAAAGAGGGGAGCGAAAGGGAATGAGGGAGAAAAGGTGATGGAAATGGGTAAAAAGAGGAAAAAAATAACACGCATCCATCCTGTTCCTCTCTGTGGGGAGTTTATCAGATTGAGGGAGTGAAAGTGTCAGTTTTTTTTTCCAGGGCCTGTACAAATGGATCTGTCCTCCTCTCCTCTCCTCTCCTCTCCTCTCCTCCTCTCCTCTATTCTCCTCTCCTCTATTCTCCTCTCCTCTCCTCTCCTCTCCTCTCCTCCTCTATTCTCCTCTCCTCTCCTCTCCTCTCCTCCTCTCCTCTATTCTCCTCTCCTCTATTCTCCTCTCCTCTCCTCTCCTCTCCTCCTCTCCTCTCCTCTCCTCTCCTCTCCTCTATTCTCCTCTCCTCTCCTCTCCTCTCCTCTCCTCTATTCTCCTCTCCTCTCCTCTCCTCTCCTCTCCTCTCCTCTCCTCTCCTCTATTCTCCTCTCCTCTCCTCTCCTCTATTCTCCTCTCCTCCTCTCCTCTCCTCCTCTCCTCTCCTCTCCTCCTCTCCTCCTCTCCTCTCCTCTCCTCTATTCTCCTCTCCTCCCCTCTCCTCTATTCCCCTCTCCTCTCCTCTATTCTCCTCTCCTCTCCTCTATTCTCCTCTCCTCCTCTCCTCTCCTCCTCTCCTCTCCTCTCCTCCTCTCCTCCTCTCCTCCTCTCCTCTCCTCTCCTCTATTCTCCTCTCCTCCCCTCTCCTCTATTCCCCTCTCCTCTCCTCTATTCTCCTCTCCTCTCCTCTATTCTCCTCTCCTCCCCTCTCCTCTATTCTCCTCTCCTCTCCTCCCCATCCTCTCCTCTCCATCCTCTCCTCTGCTCTCCTCTCGGCGTTGCTAGCTATCCTTTGAACACTGACACCTATTGATCACATGGTCGACGGAGGGAGAAAAAAAAGAAGCAAGAAATTAATCTGCGATTCACATCTCCACTTGAAGCCTCTCTGACCCAGAAATAGAAAGTGGAGAGCCTGGTGTTAGCGGCTTTGGCTTGCACCGGAGGGATGACGTACGGAGGAGAGGCAGAATGTCCAAACAGGCTTAATTTCATTTAATCTCTTCTGATAGCATAGGTGAAACTACAGTAATTATCCTGTGGGAGATTTAGATAGAAAATAACAGCGGTGGAATAGATCAAAGAAACGCTGCCCTCTCTGCAAAGACAAAGTGAATATCAAGGAGAATGCATGAGGGCTAAAACGGTATCTTACACAGAGAGAGAGAGAGAGAGAGAGAGAAAACTAGTGTGGCATTAAAAAATTAGATAAGATTCAATCCCTCTTTTGAAAAATGATACTCTGTTCACAGAGAACCATTAGAATGTTTACATTTGCGGCATTTTGTTCCATATCAAAATAATTAATTGCCTCCATTTTCAAATTAAAAGTACATTACAACACAATTAAGGATGCAAATGAGTCTGGGCCTGTCGCAAGGAGCCAGAGAAAAAGTGAAAGAGTGACTGCGTTGATGTATGAGGGGTTGCGTGCTTTTTTGTGTATTAGGTGTGTCGCAATGGATCATTGTGCATGAGTGTGCGCGTTGTGTGTTTGTGTATTCAAGTGCAGAAAAAAATGTGTCTTGCTGCCTTTATTGAAGAGGAAGAGTCAGTGTTGAAATTACATCAGCATGCGGAAATAAATCAGAGCTCTGCAGTCATAAACAACAGAGTAATTAGGTCACTCTTCCCTCAGTAACTGATCGACCGGAGGAGCAGATACTATGTTATTCCTATTGTGTTAAAGGCTTCTGTCACCAGTTAAAAATAAAAATCCACCCAACATAAAGACAACACACACGTTTACCTTAACATATTTCTCCATCCCTGCCTCCTTTCCTGGGGCTCTGACCTCCAACAAGCCTGTTCCGTGAAAGATGTCTACATGGCGCTAGGAACTGGGGACGGTAAAACATCATTTTGTCATAACCTTCCCTCTTTGGAGGGAAAACAGATATAAAAGTATATAGCCTGTGGTTTACTGCGAGTCCCCCTCACCCAAGCCTGGCAGCGGCACGCAGGGCTGATGGATGCCGGGCGTCGGCCGACTTTTAATTGCTCGTAAATTTTTGATCCAGGGAAAACGCCTCGTTCTCCTTGTCCCCCGGCGACATGGGTGACGGAGCCGCTCAGGAGGGAGTAAAAGAGCCTCGATGAGGGTGGGAGGTGGAGAAAGAGGGATACACAGAGACACACTGACACACTTGGAAAGGCCCAGGCACATAGCAGCAGGTGCTCTGAAGATATAGAAGAGTGCATTTGTCAAGTATCAGTATGGTCCTGTCAGCGTGATCCACTTTGATATGGTGAAAGCAGTAACACCTTTCATGAAGTGTTATCTGACTTTATCTATATAAATCATGATGATGCGTAGCCCGTCTCCTGGAAATTATACTTGTGTAGTGCTAATTGACAACAAATATGTAATATATACATAATGGGGTCCAGATTACATTTTTTATGATAAGTAAGCATTTTTAATTAACATAATTTCTTTTTTTTGTTTGTTTTGTTTATGGTATCCTCGTAGCAGCTAAAGCATTGTGAGTCCTTGTCTCCTGTATCAAAGTCTGTGCACAACTGGAGGTGTGCTGAGACTGCACACAAATCAAAAATTAGAGGAATACAAAGAAAATAGATAAAGATATACAAAGTCAATGAATGAATAAAGACATGTCCCAATAGACAAAAGACCCAAACAGATACCATATGCAGGGCAACATAGCAAAGACTGAGTTAAATTTGTGTTAGGCCATGGTTAGATTGACAAAAGTGATGCTACAAATTGCGGCCTTCTCGTTCATTTCAGTGACACCGCTGCGTTGGCACGGCGGGCCTCTTGAGTGTTCCGGCAAAAGAACACACAAAAGAAGTTCAGTGTTTTGGTGTCTGATAAGCTTTAAAAGTAATGGACGTATAAGTGGACTTCCCAGATCGTATTTCATCTTCTCAGTGTAACATGTAACAACATGACCACACCGACACCAGCCTTTTTTAAAAGTATGTGTTTTTAAACACCAGCTGATCCCAAACCTGTATGACTTAAAGAGGCGGCATTAAAACAGTGAGGGTTTGGGGACAGATTCAACTGGGGTTCCTACTCGATCCCCGTCATCTTCTGGTTTGCTTTTATTTTTAGTCTAGTCTAGTCTTTAGTTCAACTTGGGTTTTGGAATGGGTTACTTTTTTTCTATTTTCTGACACCAAATTAGATTAACTGATTAAATGAAAGAAGTTGAATCGATAGTTAAAATATTCAATAGAAGCGCTCACTAGCGCCCCCTAGAGGCTGTGCTGGTTGTTATTGTACACCCTACTTAGATTAAATAGATTCAGCTGATCCACTAACGGGGCGACTAACTGACTGACATTGCCACCCTTAGTGTCCCACCCTCTTGCTAGCAGTGTTAAAATGTTGGTCTTAGCATGGGCCCTCAAGGACACGTTAGTTGACCTCTGTTATGTTTCTGTAAAGGACATATACTAAGGATTGTGTAGCTATAAGAGAGGGAAAATAGTTAAATTTTTAAATAACAAGAGGAATCATCAAAGGAAAAAAACATTTTACTCCATTACTCCTGTAAAAACCCACAGCACAAACTGTCTGTGCCAAGCACTTACTGTGGCTGCTGGAATTCGAAAAGGAAACACCATTTGTATAGCTCTCTTTTTCTTCTTTTACAGTGGAACAGTCCTTTAAGTGTCTGTACAGGGTTGACAGTAATGGAGATGAGATTGAAAAATGGGGTTTAAAGACCGTCTCTGCAGACTTGTGACTGTTGCCAAGCCTAACAGATGCTCATCTGATCAATTTCTTACCCCGTTTGTCTTCTTCCTGAGATGAAAGTAAGAGGAGATAAATATAGGTTTATCCCACCATTTGCTTGTTCACTGCAGTAAGGTCCGACATCCTGCCAAGGATTTTGATTATTTCCTTCTAGTGTGTCAGACTCGGTCTAGCCTCAGATCTCTATCACTGTTCTCTCCTTTATTCTGTCTTCTCTCTATGCTCTCATTTTTCTTTGCTGTTTCCTCTCCTCCTCCCCCTGCTGTTTGTGTTGTTCCAGTCTCATTTGAGTGGACTCACCAGGTTTGGCCTGTTGTGATCTCTTCCCTCCTCACATCGATCCTGCCGCCATTTCCCCCCATGGTGGCCAAATCAAGACACATGCCGATCATCCAGGGGTCACAGTTCGGGCCAGAGGTCTGAGGTCAAAGGGAGCTGGCCAGGGTCCTGCTCACCTCTGTGTGTGTGTGTGTGTGTGTGTGTGTGTGTGTGTGTGTGTGTGTGTGTGTGTGTGTGTGTGTGTGTGTGTGTGTGTGTGTGTGTGTGTGTAAGTGGGAACAATTAATTATGGTGGACTCTCTTCTATTTCATACAGAAACAAACATGTCTACATACATGACTTACATGTTGCTGACATAATAACATCAATTTTCATCATAAAATGATATGACATATTTACTGCCTATTTATTATGGTTGTAACAGAATGTGAACACGTTACTCAGATATAAACAGATATAAACGTGCTCTGAAAAGATACAAATATTTGCAGTAATATTATTTATTTTTTAATTTTTTTTACCTGACTGACACAATTTGCCAGAAACGTCAAAACCATTTCCTGTCAGAGTCATGACTCGCGCTCTTTGCAGTGATGCCAGGATCTTTGTTTATACGCTAGATGTCTGTAAATCCACATTATTGTCTGTAAAGTGCAAACAGGAACTGCTAGTAGCCAAAGCAGCATGATTTTCCATGATGCAGATTTGCCAGAATGTACATTTTTATCATTCAGACCAGCTTTTCGTCAATGTGGGCCTTCTCCCATTATAAACCGTATTCAACCTCCAGTTTTTAAAGGAAAGTCAGGCAGTATGACCCAGTGAAATTCTGACTTGTTTTCCCACTGTTCACCACCATCCATTCTCTTCCCACTATTCATTTCCACCTGCACCCTTAACAACCCTTTTCTTTTTCTTACAAATCATTATATTTAATTATTTGATTAATTCTGGTATATGGTATATTATTTTGTTAGCAGCTGAACTAATACTGTACATATCTGAGGAGTATAAAACAACAATTTAACAGAGAATGAGGCAGTCGAGACTATTTCCAATAACTTCTGGTGCTTTGGGGAAATAAACAGATAATAGCTTTGCATTACACACCTACTATTTATATAAAGTTCAGTTTTTCATAAACAGACAAAGAATTGGCTGGCAATGAGAGTGCAGATAGCCCCGATGGATGACGAGACAAAGCACAGAGCGCCACCCATAACACCAAAACCTTAACCAGGAGAAAATCTGATGCTGATTGTCATCCAGATTCCCTGATATCACTGTTGCAGTGTTTTTCAAGCTAACTGAAACATGAAACACCACGCAGTCATCCTGCAGGCTGACCGACACACAGACCCAGAGCTTGCTTCCAGTGGGCACAAAGGGAGAGAGATGGGTGAGCCTGATCAACCCCAGTAGTGTCAACCCAATTACTCATTCTCTTAAAGGGCTATTAAAACATAATTGCCCGGCGATTTACATCCAAGTTAACGTGGCCCCGAGATAATTTATTATTTTCCATAAGCCCTCTCTTTTGTGTGCTGACTGAAAGAGTGTGGCGGGCGGGGGGGGTGGGGGGGGACTGTAATTTCCTGAGTCATGAAGAAAGGCATGTTGGCAGCCCAGTGTAATTGTTTAAACCCCACTCTCAGACACCTTCCAGTCACCCCCTTTTAATCCTCGTTATCGCTCTCATTAGCCCGGGGTCAGGGGTCAGCCAGCTCCCCCTAGACACAAACACAGCCCTGGGAAGAGGAAGGGATAGATGGTGGGCTGGATGAGGGGACTGGACGGTTGGGGTTGCGGTTGGGGTGGAGACAGAGATTTCCACTCCAGTACTGTCTAGCTTGTTTCTGCTTTATCAACCTTTTTATTTGTGGAATACTAGTGGAGTTACTTGCATTGTTTTATGTTAATAAATCTTTATGCTTGCTTAAATTTACTACACATTTTAAGTAGTATGAAACTGAGGTAACTGAGTCACAGAGGGATGCCTTAGTATCAGTGATAAAGTACAGTTTCAGTAGCAGATCCAGTGGGAGCAAACCAAATATCAACCAAACACAGACAAAAATTGTAAGCATGGTTATTGACTTTATGCTGTCAAATTTGTTTTAACTAGTGGATATAAATATGTTTGATTCAGGTATATAAACAGAGATCAGATGTGGTCAGAATGCGTCTTGATTAGTAGTCCAGTAAAAATAGGTTTTCGCAGTGATATTGTCTACATGTGTTCTGATATATAATTTTACAACGTTTGTAATGTAAGTGGCTGTTTTTTTAGTTTTTTCTAAAGAGATTATCAGTCGGATGTCCTTGTAGCCTGGCGGTTAAGACACATGAAACAAAATTGCATCATCCTCTTCCCTGTCACCATGTTTCTTGTCTGTCTACTGTCACTTTCAATTAAAGAAAAAAAGATTATCATCTACCACCATACACACCATGAATACCAAGAATTTGGGAATCAAGCTGCTAAACACATTATGATATATTCACACTGAAGTGCCCTATTTGTCAATTTCACAAATATTCACTGACTTCCTCCTCTGGAATACAATTCAAAAATGTAATTTCAGGAAGTTACTCCGGGAATTGCAGCAACAATGGTGACCTTGCTGTGTTCTTTCTTAGGTGTGTTTACATCGTACCTGCTTACTTTGCTTTAATTCTTTAGTTTGGACACCAAACAGCCACAACGAGACCACTACATGGGTCTCAGACCTCCTCCAAGTGGACCATGGTGTCCAACGACCAACCACATCATATAGGATGATACCCACTTTATTTCGATGCTACCTACCTATAGGAAGAACACCATGCATTGAAATGCATTGTAGCCTGAATAGTGGCTCTCTTTTTCTGTTCTGGTGTGTTCATGTCATTCACATAAATTTGACGACTGGACCTTTTGTGCAGTCCGTGTTGATTTGCCCCCAACAACCTACCAGTATGTACCAACTGTACAGGCATAAGGCGCAGTACGGTAGCTAGAAGAGAAACTCCACTGCTCTCTGTTATTCTAGTCTCTTTCTTTTTTCCTCTCACATATATGTTTATGAAAAAGATACATAAAGTCTCAGGGTGAGCGCCAGTGTTTGCACATGGTGAAACATTTCCAACCCTCACTAATGTGTCCTCACTTCAGTTCGTGCCGCCCTGGGTGAATTTGCGTCTAATTGCGCTCTTTCGTTTTCTTTTCGTTTTCTTTCCGTTTTCTTTGTGTGCAATTGAGCTGCCTCTAAAATTCGCCCTGCATTCTGCCTGAACACGCCTTCAGTGTCTGCACTGTGTGCTCGTCATTGAACATCTGTTACCAAAACTGTTACTCATAAGTCTTAAAAACTCTCAATGCAAAATGTTACAAAATGTCACAAATCGATTAAAGTCACAGGAAAACAATAGGCGCAGTATTACTTATCAGTAAACGTTCTTATTCTCTGTGTTTCAGTCCGTCCATACATCTCTCTCTCTCTCTCTCTCTCTCTCTCTCTCTCACCTTGATTTTGCTCTGATCCTGCTCACCTCCCCTGATCTGTCTGCAGGAATCACAACCTTGTTTTCCCCCAAGTGTCCCTCCCTAATTGAAGCTAATAAAGATCAATTAAAGTCATTAAGGGCTTTCTTAAACGAGGCATGGCTAGTAAATGCATTAGCAAGCTCTCTGTCTTTCTCCATATACACTATATGTCTCTCTCTCTCTCTCTCATTACTTTGCATGCACAGGGGCCTGCTGGGGTCTGTGGGGGCCAGGGCATTTCCAGGGTCACATCAATGAACAGTACTCCTGGCTGTTCTCGGAGCTGACATTTAACCTACATCTGAGGCCAATACCAGTGTGTTTGCATTCATTCTGCCAATAGCTAATACTTGCGCTGACATTTAGCGTGTTTCAAGTAATAATCAGCAACATTTTTCGAGAGAAAGATTCAGTTTGATGAATATCCAATTCATGCAATTCTGAATTGTACCAGTGTCTGGTTGAAGTTTCCCAAGAAAAATCCTCTGGCACACGGGAACTGATGTTTTTTTTTTTACATTTCCAGTTACACATGCCAGTACTAGACGCACTAGTTAGACTGACAAGTGCAGGAACAACAGTGAAGCAGCAAGTGCTCCAATCCGAAAACAAGGAACATGACAGTTATGACTACAAGTTGAACTATTTTAATGGCAAATAGTTACAAGGTCTCAGTTTTGCAGCAATATTTTCTGATTGTCACAATGGAAGTTCATACATCTTCGCTAAGAGCTTAGGCTCTAAGGATGGGAATGTTGGTCCAGACTGAAATATCGCAGAAAGCTATTGGATGGAAATTTTGTTCAGATATTCATGATCACCAGAGGATGAATCCTACAGACTTTGACTGACTTTCCATCTAAAGTAGCACCTGCACCTCAGCTGTCCAATAGGTTACTATGCAAGTGACCATCATCAGGTCAAAATTCCTATTTGTGACCAACAGCCTTCAAAATGAATGACATCAGTCTAAACTGTACTTTATGTTTAGGACCATTTTGCATTGTAGCAGATGCTACTAACATGCTAATATGTTAAACTGAAATACTGAATTACTGATGAATAATATATGAACAATAAAAAACCTGTTCATGTTCACTATTAACACCAAGGATTGTGTCTATGTTTACCTTTGAAGACTCAAAAGCACATGACCTGAAAGATTTCTATTGGCAGCAAGGACTTTGCCATTATTCTGACACCACCCTGTGGCCAATTATTACACTTACTTTATCATGACTTCTTAAGTGTCAAAACTAATTTTGGGCCTTGATGTTCATTTGCCTGTTTGGTTTTCTTTACCTTGAGAGTTACCTCACAGTGCCGCTAGCATGACTGCAGACTCACCGTATGACTTCAGGGTAGAGCAAGAAAGTCCACATAGCTGCTGAGCAGTGTGGTAGTTTAAAGGACATGCAGTATGTCACCCATCAGCCTCACAGCCACTGAGAATCCAGTATCAGAAAAGGCTGGGGTCGGAGCGTTATTGCACTATCCAGCTACTGTAGCACTAGAGCACTATTCTTACTCCAGACTCAACAGAAAACAGGCGATGTGACCGAGCGATAACAGAGATGAAGGAGAAGGAGAAGTGACCCATTCACAGGACAGCAGGGAGCCTGATGGTGCTACCATGAGCTGACAAGACTGTCAACACACTTTATACAGCTGACTGTGTGTGTGTGTGTGTGTGTGCGTGTGTGCATGTGTGTGTGTGTGTGCGTGTGTGTGCGTGTGTGTGCGTGTGTGTGTGTGTGCGTGCGCGCGTGTGCATGTGTGCGTGCACTTGTGAGTGTGTGTATCTGAGAGGCTTTATATCACAGTGTGTGCTCGCAGGTCCTCTACATGTGAGAATACAGTGTGTGTGACTGAGAACATATCTGAGTGTGCACAGTATGTGTGAGACCGTGTGTGTGTGTGTGTGTGTGTGTGAAGAGAGATTGTGCTTGTGTGTTTGAGATGATGTGTGTTTGGTTGATGTAGGTTTGAGTGCAGGAGAGAGTGTGTGTTTGCTTATGTATCTGGGAGTGTGTCAAAGAGACTAAAGCTAAATTAAATCTTACCACATCTCAGCTGTATGTGTGTGTGTGTGTGTGTGTGTGTGTGTGTGTGTGTGTGTGTGTGTGTATAGTTTGTGGTGTGTGTACAACGTGTTTCATTAGTCGTGCTGCTTCATGTGCCCGTCTGCAGCTTCAGTACAGTATAGCAGCCAGTCTGGTGCAGGGATGAGGCGGTAAGCTCTCGATCACTCAGCCTGGACTCGGCCTCCCTCTCCATATGGCCACAGAAAACCTCCGCTGCCTCCCCAGGCCGCCGCTGGTGTGAAAAGCAATTGTGTGGAATGTGTAGGAATTAACTATTCCATCATTCAGCGCAGACAAGCAATTAAAAGAGCTGCAGCCGTCACTTGCAGAAGACATCGCATGAGTCATGTCACTATAACTTAACGCAGCGGACGCCTGCTGGGTTTTTTTTGTTCTTAAGGGGGGGGGGGGTAAACACATACAGTAGACAGACACACACTCAAGAGGCTCACACACTTAAAGTCTCCCATTTGCTGTAAACAATTCTTTTTCAATTCTATCTTAGTACAATAATTGTATGTCCATATGTATGCTGATAGAGTTATTGGTTGCTGTAATAATTCCTCCTGTCCATATTGGCCCTGAGGTGATCTCTTCCTAGAGCGACTACACTGGGAGAAATGGCGGACAAAATCCACGGTCCTCATTCTGTGATAAAAGAGCCAAGGCTTCAGCAGTAGGTTTGTTCCACAGTTAAAAGTCATTTTAGTACAAAATTCCTTTTGTATGTTTGTATATTCATCCCCTGCAATTCAGCAAGGAAACAGTCCTGGGAAAACCAAAGAGGACATTTGTTCTGTAAGTCAAGAATAGACAAAAATTGTGTGTGAATGAATATGTCAGATGAAAATAGTTAGTTTGTTAGTGTCCACTACAGTTTGGCTGACATAAATGTCACAGATTCGTGAAACAAGCTGGAAAATATATGACGTTATACTCACACTAAAGTGCCTTATGCCAGTATACTTTAGTAGGAGTACTTCTTGGCTGGCTGAATGGCTTTGGACCCCCCCCCCCCCCCCAACTGTGCACAGTTATTTAAACAATACCTCTATGAAGACTGGCCTTTCACTCCACATTCAAGTGTGGCCGTTTGGAACAACTAAAAAGACTTTTGTAGAACATTGTGCCACGGCTGTGGCTCAGGAGGTAGAGCTGATCACTCATTTCTGGGTTGGCAGTTTGATTCTCAGCTCCTCCTGTCCACATGTCGAAGTGTCCTTGGGCAAGACACTGAACCCTAACTTGCTCCCAGTGGACAGGCCAGCACCTTGTGTGTGTGAATGGGTGAATAAGAGGCCAATTGTAAAGCGCTTTGTCCGTTACGGTGGAAAAGCGGTATATAAGTGCAGTCCATTAACCATTGGATTCTTTTTGTCAGACAACACATCTTATGAACCAGTTCTTTTCAGCCATAACCCAGCCTTTACGCTATGTGTACTCTTTTCGTCTGGTGCTCATAAAGTAACCACAATGCAAAAACATCTCGGTCATCTTCCAAGTGGACTGAGCTGTGGTTGGTTTGTGGTTAAACATGAACCAGGAAATCAAGCTAGGAAAGGATCGCTTCAAGGCAAGTACGAACAGGAGGAATAATTACATGTACAGCTACCAACAACTCTTTAATCGGACACATGGGCATGTGAGTACTGTAATAAGACAGACTTGAAAAGCAGACTTGCAGACAAAATGTGAACCCTTTCCCTTAATGCATGTATATGCACATACAGTACCTTGGCACGCAGATAAATATGAGTCTAGACTGGCTGTACATTAAGAGACAAGAGAAGGCACTTATAAAAATGTTGGCATTCAAAGAGAACGAAGGTCATTAATGATAGATGTTTACAAGTAAAGTGGTTGGATTTCTGGGGCTGTACATATTGTACATTTCCACTGAGTACACAGAAAAGTTTAAACTGATTTCTGATCAGTCTCTTGGCAACTGATATATATATGTGGTATATCTTAATACAGTAGCACAATGTTGCATTTTACATGCGTCTTGCATGGTAGAAAAACATAGTGATGCTTTTATTTAACTTTGATAGTTTATGTATCAACTATCAAGTATAATCTTTTCCAAGTGGCCAAAAGAGAAACATTACAAGAAGCAAACTTGCTGTAAAACACACATGATGATTGAATCCAAAATAAAAAAATATACTACATGTGCACTTACCCAGAATGACCATCAAATAAATTGGACCTCAAATCAATACACTACCACACCGCCCAGTTTTTGTGCAGCATATTGAAATACCACCTCTTTTACAGTATGTACACAAAGACGTAGTTTACAGCTTGTCTCTGTAGTGTTTCCTCTAGTTTGTTTGTATCTCTTCTGATAGCTCATATCAGTCTATTCACAGAGCTAAGCCTGAGTGGGCTACAGTGTAAATATCCCAGACCTATTATTACCCCAACAAAATGTTCCTAGCCGTTGTCAAGCCACTAAGTACAAAATGGTGAATCGCAGACACGAAGAGAGATAATTGCCACTCACACTGGAAATTTGGCAAGCACCTTCCCCACGAGACCCGGATGAAATGGTGCTTCAACCCCCGAAACTGTCATTCTTAATGAAATGGTAATTACAAACCCAGCGGAACAGCTGAGGGGCCTGCCGGGGCCCACGGAGCCCAACTACCAGAATAAACCTGCTACAACAACCTGCAGAGAGGAGGGAGAGAGGGAGGGAGGTGGGAAGGAGGAGGAGGAGGAGGAGGGGGAGAGAAAGACGATATAAAGCAGGAGAGAGGTTCAGGTAGGCAGTAACACCAAGAATCTGAGATTTATTTCAATTGTGAAATGTAATACACACTCCAGGTTGGAGTGTGCTGTACACTGGGACCCTCATCAATAACGCCGGCTGTGAGGAAGGCAGGAGGGGAGGTTGGTTAAAAGCGCCCACACAGCCTGGGTAATTGATTGCTTTGTAAGTGAACGTGTCTTTAACCTTTGGGAGGTCAGACCCAGTCGGACACCATCAGTCCTGCCTGGGGTTGAACCGCTTCCAGCCGTTTGTCTTCCGCTGCTCCCTCGTCTCAGGGCCGATTTGTCAAGCATGAGATGTTTTGGGTG
The DNA here is from genome assembly GCF_043641665.1 of Enoplosus armatus. Lineage (NCBI taxonomy): Eukaryota > Metazoa > Chordata > Actinopteri > Centrarchiformes > Enoplosidae > Enoplosus > Enoplosus armatus. The sequence goes on along the minus strand of NC_092188.1, from coordinate 21,139,991 downwards.
TTTAGATTACAGGCGAGATGGGAAAACAAAGGCAAAATGCCACCCCAAACAAAAGGCCTGAGCCTGGATCTCCCACTGATCTGCATGCCGGGCAGGAGGCCAGCTACCTGGGGTGCTGAAACTGAAAGGGGGGGGGGGGGGCTCTGCTGAAACAGAGCCACAATGAAGCCCCTGAAACACAGCCACTGTGGAGCTTGAACCGAAGCCAGAATGGAGGCTGAACGAGAGCCAACTTGAGAATTGAACGACAGCCAGAACGGTGACATGAGATAGAGCCGGATAGCGCCTTGAGATGCAGCCAAAATGGCAGCCAGAGACTCGGGGGGATAGGAGGGAGCTCGGGGCGGCTAACTGTTTTCTTCACGGCAGTACTCCTCATCACTGGAGATTTTAAAGTGTCCCTTTGCCACCCTCCCAGGTACTTAGGCCTGTCTGTCTGTCAGGCTGTTAGAGAGTGACTAAAGATGATTTATCTCTTCGATTATCGGGGCCAGTAGCTACGCCGTTGCTCATACGATGCCCTGGAGAGACAGGTCAGAAACAGACAACACCTTCTTGGACTGACACTCTGACACCTCTTTCTTTCCTATCAGGCAAGAGCCATTTATAGCTGACTTGCACTTTTTAACACAATGACAGGAGAAAGTCAAACTCACATCTTATTAAGCGCACGTGTGCATTATGGCTGTTTTTATTTTCAGACGTGATATTTCATCACCGTAGGGTAAAAGCAGCTTGTTCTTGCGTGTTTGTGTCGGTGTGTTTTTGTTATGTATGAACAAGTGGGTGTGTGCACATGCAAGAGTATGTGTGTTTGTGTCAAAGCACAAGGTGCTGTGTGTGCCTGCCAGTTCCATCTGCTGTTCTATTACCATAGACGTGATGTACCTGCCACTTCCCTCCTCAGCTGAGGTGTGTGTGTGTGTGTGTGTGTGTGTGTGTGTGTGTGTGTGTGTGTGTTGTATTCTCCCATCCTGTTGTTAGATCTGACAACCACTAACACAGGCTCGTGGTGAAAAAAGGGAGAAAAAATACTCTCAAGTTCCAGATCCCTCCCTGAGTCTGACAGACAAACTGTCTGGGATTGTGGAAAAGCTAGACTCCTCTCTTACCTTACTCTCTTCACCTCACTCCTCTGCCAGGATTTAAGCAGCCAAGAAGTGTATTTTGACACCATTCTCAAAAGCGGAGTATGTTCTCAATTCAACATGATATTCTGTTGCTTTTACAGAAGGTTCCCAAATTTGAGTGGTTCAGGCTCATTTATATTTGCATGCTCCATTAGGCATTTAGGTGATCCTTTCCTCTCAGGCCGACTGTCTTACAATGTGTTCAAGATTAACATAACATTAAATGCAGTTGCTACTAGTAGGGCTGCGTGTCATTTGAAAATGTTTGGTTATATTGTGGATTCAGTACCTAAGTTGCGGTACTGGCACGAAAACAAATGCTTTTTTTAACCTTACTTAAAGATATTAAGAAAAAAGAAATTCATTTAACAAAAGAAGCCAAAGTTCTCAAATGCGAAATGTTGCCTAAACACAATAAGCCATACAAAACTTTAGACTACTGAGAAGTTGGTGGAGGCTATATCCTTGCGGAAGCCAGCAACTGACGGTGGGAAATGAGAAGCCAACTATTCATTAGACCAAGGTGGTAACTCATGCGTCTAACCCACTGGATCGGCTACAGGCTTGTCCCTTAACCTGCAGCATACTTTTCAACCAAATAGTTCCAGGAACTAAGAAGCCACAGGAACTAAACTCAGGATATTCTGATCCTGAGACATCTGAGAGGAAGTAACACTGAGTCATGTTGTTTTGTCTTTGTATTGTTTCGCGACTCTGATATTTGAATGGATGATTCACTACATCCATTCAAAGGAGACATGCAGACATGGAAAGGCACTCTGAGCAGGTCCATAAAAAAGTCCTAACCCTAGAGGAAGGACTATGGCGAAAGAAACTACATTTAAATCCTGGTTTCTCTTGTCAAAAATGGTTTCTGGGCCCCGGATAAAGTTCCTGCAGTGGAAATGGGCTACAAGTAAACACCCACATTTCAGCCAGTACCAAAAAAAGTTTAATACTCAGTCCCAATCATAAAAGATGAGAAGCAACCAAAAGTGGGACAGTCAGAAGATACGTGTGACCTCAGAGGAATCAAGTAATGAAGAGCTGAAGTTTTCAGTGGGAAGGAGAGATCACTAGTGTCAGAGTTTGATCCCTTCTTGTGATTTTCCCACGTTTATCATTGTAAATACAGCAGTGTAATCATGTTTGGAAAATATGTTGAGAACAGCCTGGTTTGTTCCCATTTGGTCCGTGTGAATTGACTGAAGATCAATAACCTCGCAACTCTTGTCAGCTTCATAAATCTAGATGAATATGTAGCTCAGAGAGCGTGTGTGCCTTTTGCAGTTAAGTGTTTTGTGTGTGCGTGTGTGTGTGTTTGTGATGGTACACAGATCTAAGGGATATGGAATATGTGCGTGTGTGTGTGTGTGTGTGTGTGTACACACACCTAATGCATTCTGGCAAGCCATTTCCATTTCATGCAAGGCCATAGATCGTCCGAGGGCAGCGGGTCCCCCTCTCTCCCTCTCCCTCAGTCTCCCTGGTGGGGTTGTAAAACTGGCCTTGTGTCTCTGCCTCAGCCAGATAGATTAATTAATTATCCAGACCTCCTGTTTTTTTCTGAGCCAATTACTCTGTGACTGAGCCTGTGGTCTATATACATGTGTTTTAGAGGAGAGAGAGAAAGTGTGTGTGTGTGGGTGTGTGTGGGTGTGTGTGCAGGGTAATTACAGATATAGCTCATCCACTATCACTTAATATTGGAGTGGGGCATTGACCCTTGACCTCAAATCATGATCAGTTATTTCGACATAACAGAATTATTAAGACAAACAAATGGCACAACGTCTCCACTTTTAGTTCTTCTCCTTATTCCCCATTAACTTCCTCTCTTTGAACTTTAGTTTGGAGTGGAATATCGCTCAGCTCGAAGTATTCTGTCCTTTTCAAGCCTGAAGTATTGTAAAACTCCAGTTGTACACAGAGATGCAAAATGTTGATGTTAATTGTGTGTGTGTGTGTGTGTGTGTGTGTGTGTGTGTGTGTGTGTGTGTGTGTGTGTGTGTGTGGGGATATGCATTTGATTGATGGGTCAGCAGATAAACTAGGCTGAATGAGCCGTGTGTGTGTTTGGGTGTGTTTATGTGTGACATACACCGACTTGCCCTGAGGGACAGGGGAAGCGGACCGCTGCACCTCCTGCAGGGGGTGCCGTGTCTCACGGCAGGGGGGTGCAGCAGGCAAACAGAGGGGTGCCTGTACACCCCTCCGCCCAAACCCCAACTCACACACCACCCCACTCCACCCTGCTGCGCTACAAGACGGGGTGGGGGTTTGTAGGGACCCTGTGCTCTTCTAAACCTCCACTAATGCATAATTCATGTACAAGTAGCAATTTTGATATTTTACTAGGGGGGGTAGAAAAACAGAAGAAATTTCAAAATAAACTTCCACAACAGCCTGTGCACTCATCCTCCTCAGCTCCCCATTCAGAATTTAATTATGTTGCTGCCACGATTAACTGAAAGCAAGTTGTCAGCAACGCAAATCTGCTCTGGAGTTTGAAGAGCAGAAGTCTCAACATCCCGTACACATCACAATTTGAAGCAATACTTTCAAAATTAAAAGATAAATAAATATATCCCATTTCCACGTTTGCATTGAGCAAATTGCTGCAAAGAATCGGAGCAAACTCAGAGCAATGACTAACGACAATATCATTTGGTTAACCCTAATGCCGTGTTAGGGGTCTTTAACAGCTCAAACAACAAACTTAACATTGTTTTATCACCTTGATACTTTATGACTTGTCGTAAGTATTACTACTATTTGTACACATACAGCGTTGGGGTCTGTGGGACCCATAACAAAGAGGAAGTAAAGCCAATGTCAACAAAACACAAGGATTGATTGATGAATGATAAATAGGCCTAAACATCTTATTGTAGTCACACATTTTTACAGAAACTTCATTGTATTGGTGCTATTTATACTTGTGTTTGCTTTCCATTATATAACTTGATCTAGACTCACTCACCTGTAACCTACAGGCATAATCATCTTACATTCTTTAATATTGGATGTTGAACTCCATGTGGCTCCCACGATGAAGTCATGTAGCGGATGTCATACCTTGCAATAAACACACAGAAACAGATTTTGTTTGTGATGGTTACATTTAGTGATATGGCATCAGAAGAACTCGTCCTTTTGAAGAGGCAAACAAAGGCTCCTGGTTTGGTGTTAGCTTTGTCCGGAGTCCTATGCCAAGCTTGTAGCACAGCACTTACTCAATCCTCTCTCTCTCTCTCTCTCTCTCTGTCTCTCTCTTTCCCCACAAGGGCAGAGACATCTAAAAGGACTGTACCTTGGTGTGCGTCCAACAAAAGCTCTCTGCTGAATTTCATCCTCTTTTGAATTTGTGTTTGAATAACACTCGAGCCACAAATCAAAATATGTTGGACACCGAGAGTGAGGTCATGAGGTATAGATCATTGTGGCTTCCAGAGAAGTCTCCTTGTGTAAGAGAAAGGGACGGGTGGCTGCTACTTTGACTGATGGCTGTAGAGACTAAGAGGGCCGTTTGGTGCCCATTCTCCTGAGACTAAGTCCGTGCCTGTGCCAAACCCCTCATTTTCCTCCCCGCAATATATTTCATTAAACTTTTAACTCTTTGCAAGGTAATTCACTTGACATTTTGAGGCTGTGCCGTTGAAGGCTGCTGAGTGTTTCTCTCTATGTAATTTCAAGTCAGACGGATATTTGCCTAATACAGCCTAAAAATATATTCCAAAATCTTTTTTTTTCTCTATAAAAACATTCAGGACAGTTAAATGGATGAAATTGTATAACATCCAAACCAACAAATCTGTGCTGCGCGGCACAGCATTTCACGGTTACAGCCGTGCAGGTCCCAGTGGCGCAGATATAATTAAGACCTCTTCTTAATTACTTAATAAGCCTAATTAGTAACATTTCCGAGCCGCAGATTTGGCTGTAAGAGCGATGGAAATCAGAAGAATGTTAAGTCTATTTGTTATTTAATTTAAATCCTAATGTTAATGAAATTAGTGCATCATGATATAACAGAAACAAGCCATGCTGGGATTGACCATAGGGCTAATGCAGTTTTCTATGCTCCTGATAAACATTCAATTAGGTGCGACAAAAGGCGGGCCACAAATGCTAGAAAACAAAAGCAAATGTAGTGTTTGTTGGCTGCTCCAGTCATGTGTTTATTGTATCCGCTCTTCGTTCATTTTTCATTAGCCCGTGGCCAGATGTGATGGAGAGGTGCGTGAATCTGACCGAGGGTCTGCTGTGTTGTCGTCAGGATAACTAAGGCAGGCCCACCAATCATGCGCTGGAGCCGCTACTGCATTCCTGGCCACTTAATTAGAAGTTGTTGGTACCACAGAAGGTGTCACCAACCTTTTCAGGCGCTGAACAGATGGTGTCCCCTCTTTTTGAGGTCCTGCCAATGCCCACTCTGTGGCTCCTGGGAAAATGACCTAACTCACAGGCAGCTGCTTAGTGCGGCTTGAGTGATTCTTTACAGCCACTTCTATTGGGGGGGACTTAGCAGGACGTACCATTGCAAACAAGGGGTGAGGCCGCTGCAGCTAGGTCCCTGGATAGCTGCAAAAAATCTGCTTTGGTTGCATACCAGTTGTTAAAACTGTTTTTAATGCCATGTGCAAAGAGGAGGCGAAGACCTCGACCCTGGAGATCTTGATGTCTCAGTGCTGGCTGGGTTTGTGTGCACCTTCCTCTGCTGCTGGCAGATGGTGTGAATATCAACAGAGAAAGGACCCGGGAAGGCCCGCAGAACAAAAAGTGAAAAGGGTTCCTCGACAGTTACAAAGAGGCCCCATGGAGAGGTGGGGGGAGGAGTGGCCTTCATCCTAATGGATAAAAAGAAGGAGGGAGTAAGAGTTTGCGAGGGCATTTGCCACCGAGGAGTGAAAGTGGATGGAGAAAATGCGCGGGCCGCAGATTCGATATGTGCGGAGGCGCGGGGGGGTCGGGGGTTTAACATGCTTCGTGCTGCGTGGACAGAAGATCGGCTGTCACTCTGCAGTTGGCTGGCTCAACCTCCCTCCGACCACGCAGAAGGTGGAGAAGGAACAAGTTGAAAATTTGATGTCTGTGTGTTATGACTAATCGCTGGACATGCATTACATTATGTGACTTTCCTCTTAAAGATACTTTCATCTGAAGCATTTTCTATTACTATTTCCAAAAAAGAATCTCAATCACAAAATCCAGTGATTAAACTACTCAGCAATGTCACAAACCACAACAGCCATAAATCCTGTTCTGCACACATTTCTATTTGGAGAAATCACAAGGCTCTTGCTGAATGTAGCAGTGTGTTAGTCTTGTACGTTTCTTGCTGCTGCTGATGAGATGGCGGAAAAGGCCGGAGAGTGTTCTTGAAGAGCGGCTCAGCTCAGCGGTGCTGTTTCATTGACATGGCAGGGGACATAAAATCTGTCATTTTCATCATGTCCTGTCGTGGGTAAACCCGTTTCCTGCAGCTTTCTCTATCAGATATATGTCTGTGTGGGTTTATGGCCGTAGAGCTGGGGCAGGCCCGATCGATCTGCGGGAGCTGTAGGATTTAATAGGTGCACAACTCTCGCTAAGGGGTACGGGGTGGGGAGGGTATATTTAATCACTTAAAGGGAGCACGGTGGCAAACCCCGGTCACCAACGGTTTCTATTTTATGAGAAGTCAGGGTATCAGTTTTCCCCACACTGTGAAATATTATCGCGAGTGTTTTTATTGTGCTTATCCGTTTTAGGTAGCCAAATCAAGAAATTAACTAAAGTAGATACTTACTCACACTGATGTGCAAGTGTCTGTTTTGGTTCATTAAAAGCCAATAACTCCAGAACTACACAAGAATCTTCACACTGAATCTTGAACATTATTTACAATAACGGTGAAGAATTATTTCTTGAATATATACCAGGACTCATTAACACTTTAAGATACAGATTTCATATTAATAGCGCTTATCTTATTGGACAAGTGAGGTGATGCAGGACTATTTGTTAATGAATGCATAACATTGTTACCTAATTATCTAATTAGCATAACCAGATATATTTAATGTCATGGTGATTATGCTCACCATGACATTAAATATATATTCGGGACATTAGACAGCTCAAGTGGCTTCTCTTGGTGCCCTTTACTGAAAGGATAGAGCTGGTACTGTTCTGTACTTTTTAAATTGTCCACAAATTCATGTGAAGATCAAAACCAACGATGAATTCATCCTCCTAGCTGGTATTGTCTGTGTAGCCAAAGCTGGTGTGATAACTTTCCAGAGTTGTAAAACCCTGTCGCATCTCATGGATTTGTGACTCAAGCCAGCCTTCCCGGATCCTATTTCATCGTCTCACTGCTACGTGAAACAACACGCCCCTTGCGTTGTTTTAATGCAGGGTTGTATTCAGTATGAGAGTCTAGGGTGTCCTCATGACCTACAGTAGTGGTTTCAGACACAAACCCCTGTTACATGTAACCCTCCTCTCTCCCCACACATGTTCTGTCTCTCTTCAATGTCAGCGGTCAAATTGAGAATCTTTTTATAAAGCCGGAATGAGTTCAGAGATGATCTGTTTTTGTCATTACGCCCGAGCAACTTTTAAGCAACAACACTAACATGAGTGAGAGTGCATCTCTGAATATGTATTAGGGAGCATTCAGGATCACAGTTCCTTGTAATCAGTTCATTTTTGGTGACTTCTAACACACATTGATTACTAGATAAAAAAACGCTTTTACCTCCCATCATGTAGTATAAGCACATTTGGAACTTGAAGAGCCAAATAATGATATGTTCAGGTTTATTCTTTATTAGGATCCCCGTCAGTCGATGCCTTAGCAGTCACTAGTCTGGTCATCTGCATTCAGCTCTTGTCAGCTGTGTTTTGCTCCAACTCTTCACAGCTTTGACCAACCACCCGAATGACCTTGAACTTCAGCAGCGCCCCCTCAACCCCACACACCCGTCTGCCTAATGCTATTATACCGGGCCCTACATGCTAAAAGTCATTGGTGGTGATAGTGGCTGATTAGATTGTGTCCATTGATCGTGCGGCGTGCTGTTAGGACGAGGACGGTGCAGGCTGCAGCTCCTGCCTCTGCTCCTCACACACACTGTCAGTCTGAGACAGAGGAGACGAAGCCCCATGCAGGGCAGCAGATTGAGTTATTGATCAGCTCTCTCCTTTCTCCTGTCTCCGTCTCTCTCTCTGCTGCTCCGAGAGACCCCGTCATCATGATAATGAATTTCACTTATTGCAGATTAACGGCATAAGGTCTGTATGGTAATAATGGCAGAAATTAGCTCTTTGTCACCCCCTCTGGATTTGCAAGAGGAGGGGTTGGGGAGAATGAAGGTTGTTACGGCCCTGTTACTCAGTCTGAGGACTGTGATTTTAACAAGAGGGAACTGAGAGCGAGAGAGTGCGTGAAAAATGAAAGATTTGAGGGAGAATTAAGGAGAGACTTATGAGAACTGCGATTTCAACATCACTGAAGTGGCGGAGGAGAGTTCTGATGCAAGAAAGTCAGGTTTGATGGAGGAGAGTGAAGTAGAATTTAGAGAGGGAAAGAATGCCGAATAGGAGGCTGCTCTGTGAAAAAGAGAGGGCAAAGAGGAGACATGAGAGCGGATGATTCAAAAGAGATGTAAAGAGACGGCGAAGCAGGCAAGGTAAAGTGGAGGAGAGAGAGCAAGATAGGCAGTGGTCATACAGTCACCAGGCAGCGACGCCGCTTAAGGGTCGGCCATTGGGTCTCCAGCACCCAGATTGGGATGGTAAAGAATGAATAATGAGGCTTGATTACAGCCCGTGAGATGCCACATTGTTCAGAATCAATCCTCCAGGCAATTACAGGCGGTGCAAACAGCAGCCCCCGGCCTCAGCCCGGACGGAGCGGGAAGCGATTGTGTCAGAGGACAGCATCATCTTCGTCAATGACTTGTTGCCTCCTCGTGTCGGAGCCATTAGCACTTACTCCGCTCCTGCAGCACATTCAGCCGCCCACGTGAAAGCCTCCAGTTCACCATGTGCGTGAGGATGCTTGTCCTTCTCATGAACACAAACACATTCAGCATATAATGGCATGCATGTTCCCCTCCTTGTTTCAGTTATGGCTTTGGATTGTTGGATGCAGGGCTGATGGTGCAGCAGGCCGTACACTTCAGCTCTGTTCCTCCACAGAGGAGGTGCACGCAAGAAGTCACACTTCATCCTACCAGGTAAAAGAAAGCCTTTTTTTTTTTACCAGCTTCATCGACCACAAACTGTTTATGTAACTCCCATAACAAATGATGTTCTATTTTTATTGCTTTCACTGATTTTTTGTTGCTTATGTATTGTAAGTTTTGTCTCAAAGGCTTTCCCTGTTGTATCACATTACTTAACCTGCTTCAACAAAACGGCTTCCCCTCAGCAATCAATAATATTTCATCTTATCTTCATCTGTACTGTCACTGCTTTGTGCGTGTCTGTATATTTGTAGGAGAGGATGCATGTGTATGAGCGTCTGTATTAAGCATGCGAGCAAGAGGTTTGGCTACTGACTGACATTTCTAATAATGTTTTATTGGTTAGGATCCTTTCTCCAGGAGGCATGGTCAGTGTGAACATCGAATCGGAGGCCTGCAGTGGGAGGACTAATGAGATCAACACCCTGGAGCACGTTCAGGTCAAGCAGCAGTTTTAAAACACACTCGTACATTGTTAAAAATCTGTATTTGTTCGACTTAAAGAATATTGATCTTAAATAATTATTTAGATCTTTTGGGAAATATGCTTACTCGTGTTAAAGCAGAGAGTTAGATAATGAAGATCAATATCGCTATTTTATTTGTCCATGAACTGTAAAGCTACAGCCAGCTGTTGGTTAGCTTAGCTTAGCATAAAGACTTGGAAACAGGGGGAAACAGCCAGCTTCTCCCAGAAGAGAAATAGTCCCGCTAAGAACACTTATAAAACCACACTTGTCCTGGTTGTGATTTTAACGGGGTTTCGAGTCTTTATGCTAAGCTAAGCTAACTGGCTGTTTAAACCACAGATGTGAGAGTGGCATCAATCTTCTCATCGTACTCTGGGCAAGAAAGCAAAGAGTATTTCCCAAAATGTCAAGCTATTCCTTTAAATCATTGGAAAGGTGAAAAAAATCATCTACAGTAGATTTAAATATGTTGTTGTATACTTTATTGTGCTTCTGCTGTAAATCGGCTCCTACAGCCTTTCCATGTTTCTTGTTGACCTTGACATTATGCACATCAAGAAGAAATGTATTGAAAACTTAACTTCTGCCAGCAACCAGGGAAGCTTGAACGTTTCATACAAATTGTTTTCAGGGTTTCTTGTCATGTGTTCAGTCTGAGAACAGAGGAGATAGAAAAGGATCATACTGTGATGTGTAATGTGTTGACTGTCATTTGCAGAAAATGGCAAAACTGTGTTTTCTTGAGTACAGGCACATACATGCAAATGTGTTTACGTTTGACTGTGTCAGCAGGCATACGTAATGTACGTGTCTGTGTACGTGCACGTCTGAGTTTGTGCGACTTATCTGTGTTTGTGAGTGTGTGTGTGTGTGTGTGTGTGTGTGTGTGTGTGTGTGTGTACTTGGGAAATAGCGAGGAGAGAGAAAACGGGAGTGTGTCAGCATGTAAATTGAAAAGGCTTCATCTTTGCGGCTCTGCTCCCTGGCAGAAAGCGTGGGTCAGGCCATCGCTGCGAGGTGTGATTGATGGACGTGTTGCCGTGGTAACACGCTGTAAACAGGAGCGGGCTGTCAGTCTTTTTGCAGCTTGGCGGCTCTCTCTGCGATGTGCCATTGTCACACCAGATGTGCTGCTTGTGATGAACAGGGACAGGAAGAGTGTTTACTGGGTGGGAATCAGGGGGGTGGGGGTTTGGGGGGTACATGTGCTTATTTAAATCATTTAGCTAATATTCCCCTCAGCCATTTTTGTCACTGTGTCTTCTCTGTATGCTCCCCACTTTTCTTTGTCTTAATCTTTGGCTGGCTATGGACAGATCATTGGTTCGTCCGTCTGTCTGGCACGCACAGGATCTCAAGAGATACTGATTGAATTTAGATTTCAACTTGGGGGAACAATGTATGTTAGCACTGCCTTGCAGTATTTTCAAAATTTCTCAGATTGGCCTAATCATACATGTGTCACATGTATTACCTCAGTTATTAATGATGATCAAAGCAATCCCATATTTTTTTATGTGCACTGATTGTTCTGAAGAGGCCTTGCTTCACATTTAAAGAATTTAAAGAATGTTCAACTTTTTTGGAAATATGCATATTCTCTTTCTTGCAGAGTGAGATGAAAAGCAACCTGTTAGTTTAGCTTAGCACAAAGACTAGAAACAGGAGGAAACAGCTAACCTGACTCTCTCTAAAGGAAACAAAATCTGCCTAACAGCACCTCTAAATGTCACTAATTAACATGATCTTGTTTATTTAAACCGTATAAAAACAACAAACTGGTTTTGTGGTGGTGCAGTAACTTCTTGGAGTGTTGTCGTCACTGTAAGGTTGCCAAGCAACTAGTGGAAACTCAAAGTCACTGCACTCACAGAAATTGTCCGATTGAACAAACCAGATATAACATATTAATTAGCCAGGCTAAATAACAGAGCTAGGCTAGCTGTTTCCCTCTGCTTCTAGTCTCCATGCTAAGCTAACTGGCTGCTGGCTCTAACTTCATATATAGCACACAGACATTAGAGTGGTATCGATTTTCTCTTCTCTCAGCAAAAAAGCAAAGAAGCGCCTTTCCAAAAATGTCAAACTATTCTTTTAAGGTAAAAAATTGAGTTATCAATCAGTATGTAAATAAGTTTGACAAAATAAAAACCAGTCCTGATTTTAGTTAGTTCTGTCACAATCAGTAAACAGCCACAGAGTGCCGTGCAGTGATACTGACAAGAAGGCATGGAAGACAACATGTTTACATGTTTCCCTGTCTCTGTCCACCCACTTCCTCTCTTGTTTTACGTCTTTCTCTATCCCTCCATCAATCCCAGTTCACACCCCCCTTCTTATTTCTTTCTTGCCACCTGTCTCTCACCAGGTGAGGGTGAGCATCAGCGCCGTGTGTCGCGGTGACCTCTCCATAAGCCTGGAGTCTCCAGCCGGCACTGTGTCACTGCTGCTGGACTCGCGGCCCAATGACGCCTCCACTGCTGGCCTGAAAAACTGGACCCTGATGACGGTGCACTGCTGGGGGGAGCAGCCACGAGGCCTCTGGACCCTTCAGGTGGGAGAGAAAACTACACACTAACAGCGCCTAGCTACACTTGAGTTGCACTTTTATTTAGTGCTTATTATCAAATATTCACATGCCAAACTAAGATGGTGAACATGGCAAACATTATACCTGTTAAACATCACCATGTTAGCATTGTCAGTGTTAGCATTTTTGCATGCTGATATTACAGCCTCCCAGATCTGCTTGCATGGCTGTAGTCTGGTTAGCCTTGGGTTTTAGGCATTCACTGTTTTACTGTTGGTTACTCTGAGCGCTGCAAAAGGTAGAAATTACAGATGTTGTTTGCCTGTGTATCGTTCAAGATGGCCCCCAAGATTGAAGAATTTATCTTTTTGTCTGTATACATCTCCTGCATCTCTCAACTAAGCCAACTAGCCTACAAAACATCCCAAAAAGATGTCTTGTCAAAGTTTCTGTACTAATTTTCACACACTCTTCTGGAAACCCTATTTCACATACCTTCTCTCATGATATAGAAATGATTTGCTCCGCTTCACATTGTCCTCTTCCAGTAGCTGCAGTGTATAGATGTTTAAAAATAGCCCAGCCCAGCACAGCTCAGCTCAGCTTGGTTCAGTTCATTTTGCCATAGCAATGTGAATCATCCTCTACTTTCATCTCCGAGTTTCAGCCAAGCATGGCAATCTTCATTTTCCTCCACGCACTCTTTTCCTTTTTTTTTCTCTCTCTCTCTCTCTCTCTCTCTCTCTCTCTCTCTCATAGATGTGCTGATGTTTGATATGGAGGAAGGAGCTAAAATGGAAGGGAAATTAAGACTGGAAGGTTAAGTAACCTTGGCCGGGTTTGACAGACACAATACTGCAGACGTCTGATTAGAATCCATACTCACAGACAGTAGCGCGCTGAGGTCATTTACTGTATATACGTGTGGGTGGTAGCAGTAGATGTGGTGGGGGGGGGGGGGGGGCTCTCTCTGTGTATGTGTGTGTGTGCAAATAGGCATCAGTCCTTGTAAACAGTTGGAGGTTTATAGAGAAAAAGCTGTGAAGATGAAAGACACCCACCCCCTGTCCTCTATCACCTACCTCTTCCTGCAAACACACACACACACACACACACACACACACACTTTCTCTCTATCTCTCCGTCTCTGTGTCTCTCCCACGTCCTCGTGCAGATTTACTGTCCCCTCTGTGACCAATTACCGAGGCCCAGTGTGTCGCAGAGACGGGGAGGAAACACCGTGAAGCCGAGCCACATAACGACGCCGCTGCTCATTACCGGAGGGCCGAGAAGAGTCACCGTGATGCTCGCAACACGAATTAACGCTCGCATCTTACGTGCCGCACGTCTTAGCGTGCCGCTAATCAGCACACGCACACACACTGATTGTTTTTTACGCTGGTTGTCAACTTTACTGCAGATTGGAGAAACAAATATGCACACACACTCACAAATTACAGGACGCTGAAAATAACGACGGAGTGTTACAACCCTTGAAGTCACTGCAGGGAGGAACAGAGAGAAAAGGGACAAGCACCTAAAACAGAAACTTATATCTGATACCCCCTAACTGGAATTCTATACATTAAAATCTCTGTCTCTGAACTGTTAGTACAGATAGTGGTGATTAGATATCATGGTTCAAGTCTCAATAAAAGAATGTACAAGAAGGACTATTTTAGTCATCGATGCAAGTACAGTAATTTGACATATCATGGTTGCAGGGAGAACATCTCTTTATATATGTTGTTATTTGATGTTTTTTGACATTTTCCGTGCTGCTACAAAAGTAAAAAATTGCCTCTGACAAGCAGCCACGCCAATTAAATCTTGAACTGATACGTAGAGAGAGACAGAGGACACACAGGACTAATAGAAAAGACAGAAGGAGGGGTGGTAGAGAGTGAAGGGTAAACTATAAAATGGAGGCCCCGGGAAGAGACTTTAACTGGACTATCAGCTGGATCAGTGTTTAAAAAACTGGAGGGCAGCAGAGGAGGAAGTCTATATTGATTCGTCATGATGACAATTGTCAAAGAGCGCTGTGGTGCTGCAGGAATAAAAGTGGGACTGGAGTGAAAAGGGAGCCTTATGGCTCGAGGCTCGACTGACCTTCCAGCGCTGTGAAGGAGACGAGACCGCAGGGCTGGAAATACGCTCTCTCTCTCCCTCTCTCTCTCTTCACATAGCTGCTCTCCCCTGTGCTCGCTCTACCGCCATCTGTGGTGCCTCCGCTCAGCTCAGTGCTTTCACTGTTTATCAAAGACAATATTGCAGGCAGTATTGCACCATGTAGAATATGCTTACTCCGGAAAGACAACAAACAGCAATGTACAGTATGGATTTAAACGGCACTGACATGATTAACTATATGATTGGAAAACAATAATATGTCATCAATGTCTATGATATAGCCATTAAGGGTAGTTCATAAGCAGGTAAAGGGCATTTCAGATGTTATTTCGACTCTGTGTGTCCTTGATCTTTATCCCTCTGTCCCGTCTCTCTACTTTTTACCTCCTCCCTCTCTCTCTGTCTTTCACACACACACACACACACACATTCTGTCTCGACGTCTCCCTCTCATCCTCTCTATTTAAAGCATGTCTTTCCTCATTATATATATTTAACATACTATTGGAAATGGTAGGATATGACAGTTAAACCATTTGTATACCATATTTATGGTTGGTATAGGGTTAGTTTAAACGCTCAGTTCACCCACATACAAAAAGACACATTTTCTGACTTACATCCAATGGTATCTATCCATGCAGACGTGTTTAGTTTTATTTGCCCAGGTTTCAAGATCTCTGTCTCCACCCCAACCCAGTGGAGGTGAATTACATTGAGAAGTTACCTTCAAGCCGCAACACCTTTTTCCAAAATCAGTGTCCCCATTACTTTGGCTAATTCACAGCTAAAACACACTGTGAGCTGTTTTCAGCAGACGTACTCTAAAGTAAACTGTTTCTACTGTTTCTAGAAAGAAACGAGACAAGAGACAAATATCTCAAAACCTGGGCACTAAAAACTGTCTGCATTATTAGATACTGCGAGAGGTAAGAGGAAAAATATGTCTCTTTTGTAATTTGGATGAACCAACCCTTTAAGTGTGTGTGTGTGTGTGTGTGTGTCTGTGTCTGTGTCTGTGTCTGTGTCTGTGTGTGTAATGAATGAGTGAATACTCTTTTAATGGGTAACTCTGACTATGACTGGCAGCATTTCTGCATTATTGTTCTCTACTCTCAGAGAAACAGAAAAAGATATAAACACACATATATCACTCTCCCTTCTAGCCCACCTGGCTCCATGCTGCCATGCCCACAGGGAGTGTGTGTGCGTGTGTGTGCGTGTGTGTTAATGTGTGTGTGTGTGTGTGTGTGTGTGTGTGTGTGTGTGTGTGTGTGTGTGTGTGTGTGTGTGTGTGTGTGTGTGTGTGTGTGTGTGTGTGTGTGTGTGTCACAGGGTGGCAGCGGTCTTTGAGCAGAGACATCTCTGATTCCCAGAGGACTTTGAGACTCAAGCTGACTGTGACTAGTGTTGCTGTAGGAATATAATGGCACTATTTAGCCTGCAGCACTGTGGCTATAAACACACACACACACACACACATTCAACTACACACACACAAACAGCCATCCTTGCTGGCCATGACTGACAGATCATATATTTGCCATCATCATCCCCGGTGCTTCTTCTGGAGTCACTCCTGCTCCTCCCCTCTTGTCTCCCCAACAGATTATGGAGAAACAATGGAGTTTGATCAGTGCATGCAGCCAATAGAAAATATTGATATTAGCCAATCAGTGTCTTTTACCTTGATGGATATGATGCAGTTTGTGTTGTTACATATTTATTGCAGAAATGACAACATTTTATTTCTTCTAGGCCATGTAAACACTGGGTGCTATATTCCACACTTCTGCAGCTGCAGTGGGTGTTAGTGCGGGTGGTTAGAGAATACTAACTTATGACTGACTAATTAGTGGGAGTGGAACTTTGTTACACAGCTTTGTCCATTATTTCTAATCCAAGTAGAAATTGAGACGCCCAGAAATAAAGAAAATTGAAGTGGAATTCGGATCTTTCAGCCCTAAATATGGTATTTTAAAGGGGTCATTTTGGTTTGGATTTCCAAGTGCAGTTTTATTACTTTTATAAGTAATAATATAATTTGATGCATTACTTATAACAAGTAAGTACCAAAAAGTACCACTCACCGCTGGTAAACAAGTGTAAAAACATCTGCACACCTATCAGTAACAGCGTATACAGTAACTACACAAACTCACACCGCTCACGTCGAGTTTGCCAGAGCCTCGCTGGTTGCTACAGTGGAAACAAACTCACACACACATTCTCACAAACGTGTACTTTCTGCCACAAACACACACACACACACTCTCACTCACTCTGGCCCAAGGTGGATTTCTAGAGGTGCATATATTTGCATATATCTGCATGTTTAATGAGTTTTGGGAGATCAAGCGATCCGTGCGGCCCTTTGTGGGTATTTCTTTCTTTTTTTTTTCCTGTGTGTGTGTGAGTGTGTGTGTGTTAGTGTGTTTGGAGGGGGGTGGGTCTCCATGTAAATATCACCCACTGTGTGTTGGCACCCGTCACAGATGGTCGGGGGCGAGGGCACCCTGTGGGCACAGGATACCTATTTCTGTTTGTCTGCATGCTTTGTGTGAGAATGGGAGGCAGAGAGAGTGTGACTCTGTGTGTGCACACTCCTGTGTGTGTGTGTGTGTGTGTGTGTGTGTGTGTGTGTGTGCGTAGTTTGTACTGTAGGTGGTTGTATGTGTCATGTGCACTTTTGCAGTGTGTTCTTGCGCAGAATGTTTGTTTGTGTAATTGCATCTGTGTGTGTGTGTGTGTGTGTGTGTGTGTGTGTGTGCGTGCGTGCGTGCACTGTGATGCTGTATGCATCTGTAAGTTTTACCTCGGAGTGTATAAGTATGTGTTTGCAATTCACTACATATTTGTGACGTGTGTGTGTCTACAATTTAAACGTTTATGCTCATGCAACCCCGTGTGTGTTTGTTCAGTTGTTTGTGTTTAAGCATGCCGCAGCGTGTGCGTGCCCGAGCGCGTGTGTCTCCCAGCATGCAGTGTGGCCATGATGGCCCTGTTTTGGATGATTGATGTGTTGGAGGGAGCAGCGAGGAGCTCAGGTTGGGCCAGAGCCTCAGTCTGACACACTGCTGCTTCCCTGCTGCTTTACATATGTAGACGCAGCAAGACTCCTCCTCCCCTCCCATCTGACTCTGCCTCCCGCTCCAACACAGCCAACACTCACAGGTTCCTCTTTGGGGCTTTATTTTGAAGCTTCTGTGTATTCCATGAAAGTAAACTGAGTACTGTGAGCTTGTCTAGCAACTTCCTGTATAGATAGTCACCCAGTACAATCGTGGTCTGAGGCACCCGGGTTAAAGTAATAATAATAATAATAATAATAATATTTTAGACTTCGACATAGATAAACAACAATTACAATTCTTTATGACCTGGCTATTAGAACGTATTTGAGTCTGGTAGGTGAAGGGTTGTGTTCTAATGAAACATTTATATATATATTTAATCATTGTTGTTTATCCTCAGTTTAACTACAGATGGCAATGGCCTTTATAGTTTTCCACCCTCACAAAATTACATTTGAGTGAAAACACAAAAGATTTGTCAATGTTGTTCATATATGTGTCGTATGTAAATATATTGAAGATCAGCTACAAGACAATGTACAGTATTTACCTCATTGCACTTATGTAATAATGTATTACAATGTCAGAATAAAAAATGACAAAGCTTTATTTTCTTTTAGGACATGCAAACACATTTTGCCTAACAACTCAAATCTCCTCTGTTTTATTAAGTTAACTTATTTATAACATCTTTCACGTAAAATTGTGAAAAAGCTAAACCTGAATATATTAGATTAGGAATTTGAAAGGAATCAGATTTGATAAACAAATTCAATACTGTTTTCATATTAGATAAAATGCAGTTGAGCCCCAACCCCAGGCAAGTCTACGACAAGACAAGTGTGCTTGAGAGCAGGAAGTGATGTATTCTATAATGTTGGCTGAATACAAAAAGTGGATGTATAGAGAGAGCTGTAAGCCTTTGTCTCTGAAGACATTTTGACATGTCACAGGTGTAACAAATGGCTTTGGACGTATGAGAGACATTTTGGAGATTCAGGAGAACTTTATTGGTATTGTCTCAAACATCAAAGTTTTACCTTTGTCTCTCGTCTTTCTCAGTGTTGTTCTCTGTCTTCCTCTTATTGGCCACATGTATCTTTGTCTTTTTCCTCTCTGTTTGCCTCTCTCTGTATCACCATCTCTTCCTGAACTCCTTCCTCTTCTCAGGCTCATCCTCTATCGCTCGGTCTCACTTTCCTCTCCCTGACACTCACCCGTTTCGATATCCTGCCATCTCTCGCCCATCACTAATCCCCCCCACCTCTCTTTTTTTTTCTCTCTCTGTAGTTTCTCTCCCTGGCTTTGAAATCCTTCCCCTCTCCCCTCAGTTCCTCTGCTTCTGCTAATCCTTTCATTTTCTTTGTCTCTCTTTTGTCTAAAAGTCAGTTTCATTGCTCCTTCCTTTTATGCCCTGGTTTTGTCTCTGCTTGTAGCTCTCACTTTTGATTCCACTGTAGTTAAACATCATGCCAGTAGTATACCAACTGGTTTATTTCTTCTTCATTTTTGGTCCTTTATTGGCAACTGGTGCCTAATTTATATGAAAATAAAGTGCACTTACAGTATGGCTGACATCATTAACACCAAACATGACTACATGATATTTTACAGCTTCATAAAATTACAATATTTGTGAAGTTATGCGATCCAAAAACAGTATATATGGACTTTTCATGGATCCTTGTGTCAGGAGAGTAAAGTTATGTAAAAAATTGTAGATTTCCAAGCGACAGCCATGGAGAGCCATGTCGACTCAGTAGAAAGGCATGCTGGGAGGCCAGTAAGCATGCGAGGCGTATCGATCCACCTTTAGCATCCAGCTGTTTGTTTACCAACAACAAATCAATGCAGTGCTCGGCTGGGGGCCGCCATGCCTGGCCTCTGGTCGGCTGGGAGCACTCACACACACACTCTCACACACATGTATAGAATACACCCACACACACACACACACACAGGCAGGCTGGGCAGCTGCTCTGGCAGATGTAGGGAGTTTATGTGGAGTGAAGTCTTTTCTTTGACCTGCTCTGGACTAAAGGAGTATTTTCTTGAGCTTGAGTCAAAAAGCTAAATTCATTCATTGATGTTGAAGTTGAATGAACGTCTGTCTTCTTTGTCTTTTTTAGTGTCTGGTCTAGTGTAAAGTCATCAGATTCATGACTCGAGCCTAACTCAAGTCAAAGTCACGTGCCTCAAGTCCACACCTCTGCAGTAACCTAATGCAGTTTCCTGATGCATTAGGGTACATGCTTTATACCAGGTAACGTGTCATAGTGGAAGACAAACAACGCAGCATCACTTCGCCTGACATAAAGTGAACTGTTGTGTCAAAGCAGTTTTGGCTCCTCTCGTCTAGTCTGACAACTTCTACGACAACAGCAGCACGGAGCGCTCTTCCACACACACCTGTAAACATATCAAAGTGCAAAGGGAAGTGGTCCCTGGCGCCTCCTCCCTAATCGCCTATGTACCTCAGGCAGGTTGTGAAAGGCTGCTGGTTTGTTTTGTTTGTTTGTTTGTTTTTTATACAGACAAATATATAGTATGGACCAATGCCACGTAACACAGTATTTATGGCTGGAGGCAGTTAGCAATGCCTGCACCCTAGGTAACACACAATACAATACAATACAATAAAATTACCATAAATCAAGCACCAGATCGTTCAGTGACTAACATGATCCCAGTCGTGATCAAAAGGATTTGCAAAAGGTGCACCCTACACTTCCCCATTGATTCACCCTGAGTTACTGAGCCACAAACTCTGAGAGGTGCCACCACGTCACTGAGCATCTGAGGAGCCTGGTTATTTAGGTGTTAATGCATGAGTTTAATATTAGGAATAAAGATCAAAACTTAACATGTAGTTTCTTAAGAACATGGTGGTGGTGGAGTCTTATTGGCTTATTGCACAATTATTATCATTTTAAGAGGCCTGATTGTTGTAGAAACTGCTTGAGACCAAGACGTTGCGCAATAACTTAAACGTTCATGGAATGCATGAAACAATTTGCAGCATAAATGTACAGTACAGTCTGCTGTGTCTCAATAATCACCTAATCTAACACAAAATATTGTGTATTCTGATCTGGGCATAAAGTATTCAGGGTTTTTCTAAAATTACTGCTGTCAAGCATTTTCCTTGCACGCATGTCTTCGCTTTACCAGTTTCCTAAGAACTCTTTGCAGGTTAGAACAGCTCTCAAGCTTTCCTAAAGAAACAGCTTTGTTTTGTTCATGTTAAGAGGGTCGATAACAGGCTTTGAGCTGAAATGAGCACCATATTTGTGTCAGGGGTAGTTTACTGAACAGTATGTAATACTTCACAAATGATAACATCTTGTCATTTTTGTTACTTCCCCACTTACTCCCCATGGATCCAGTCCAAACAAGTAGATTTGGATGTTTTTTCTGAATATTAGATGCAGAAAGAAAGTTTTCCACATGAATCATGTTTTGGGTAAAATGATGGCCTTGCTGATGTTGTTTGTTTCCAGGTGACTGACCACAAAGGCACAGTGAGGAGCTGCACAAGGCCGAGTGACGAGGAGGCATCCGGAGCCTTGCTCAGTGTTACACTCATCCTCTACGGCACCTACCACCCACACAGGACCACGCACGGTATGTGAGAGTGTCAACCACTCGTATTGCTTTGAACACATGCAAACTGAGGTGAGAATGGAGGCCGGGTTACTGTAGAGGTTTGACACATTCTCTGAGTGTACTTTTGACAAACAACACCCGCTGAAAGCCAAACTAATCGATGCGTCAGTTCATGAAAAAATAAACAAGTAAAAGAAATTAAAAATGTTATGCCCTGATCACTCCAAGTTTTCCAAAAGTGCAACGCAAATATTTGCTAACCCTCCACTCCCACCACCGCCCGCCCCCCACCTGCCATCTCTGCTTCCTTGGCTGAGGCAGCGTAGTCAGAAGAAGTCAGCCGGGCCACTGACCACAGGGACTATGATGTGTAATTACAGCGTGACCCCTGGCTGCCCCCCCCCCCCCTCAATCCCACCCCCTCTTCCATGGTGTGTGTCAGCTCTCCCCGGTGCCTACGACCTCCACACACACACACACACACCTCGTTAGCCACACCGGCTCGAAGCCTCAGCACCGTCCTCCGTGTCCCTGTCGGGGGTTTTAGGGTTGTTAGAATCGCTGAGGCATGCTGGGAGAGAGACATTGAACCAGACTTTCCTGTTGATCTCTGTCAACGGGGGGTTCCCACCGGTGAAAGGGGTCCTGGAATATCATGGACTTTTGAAAGATAGTCAGGAAAAGTCAAGGACCTTAAAAAAATTACTGTTCAAGTCAGGCAACATTACAGATGGGTATATTTTACAACTTTTTCACTCCTTAACTGCATTCAAACTGAATTTTAGCCCAACTTTATTAAAAACCAGACTACAAGGACAGGAGGAAGAGTGTTATTAGGGCATGAAAGTACTCCAGCTCAGTTCTGGAAACCTGGAAAGTGATGGAAAAGTCGTGGAATTTCACCTGAGGGCCACAGTGGGAGCCCTCTCTATCTGTATGTGTGTGTGTGTGTGTGGAGTGTGTGTGTGTGTGTGTGGAGTGTGTGTGTCTTGCTCTGTTGCTCTCTCGTCTCTTTCTGTCAAGATGCTGATCTCTCTGTTGAGAAATCAATGGCTCTCCCCCCTCCTCCTCTCCATCTCTCTCCATCCATCCATGTATCCCTCTCCGTGCTCCTGGATCTAACCCAAGTTCAAGCTGTTAGGCAATCTGCTGTCCACACACACACACACACTAACACACACACACACGCCACTCATTCACAGGTTCTTACAGTGTTGCTATCCCTCAATCTTTTCCCCAGTGATACCATTCTGTAGTAGCGGCTCCGAACTTTACAGACAAGCTCCTGTTATGCTCAGTGCAGAGCATATTTGAATGTTATTTGGAGATTTTCATGTTCATTAATATATATGTTAAAGAAATGCTTGGGTGTTATGGGATTCTAATTGGCCCCAAACGTGTTGGATTTGGGTTGAGGTCGGGGCTCTGTGCAGGTCAGACACACCAAACTGTGAAAACCATTTCTATATGGACCTGACTTTGTGCATGAGAGCGCTGTCATGTTGAAAGAGGAAAGGGCCCAGAACAAACGTACTAAAATAGTTTGCGCAAAAGTGTGTCCACATATCTTTTAGGCCATATTGTGCACAATGTCATTTAAGCTTACTGATGATTTCGCTTTTCTGTGACGCTAATAGTCGGTTAACATGAACACTGTGTATGTTAACATTTTAGCATGGAGCCTGTGAATGTCAGAATTTCCCCCTGAGTGTTTCACAGTCCCTGTCCAGACAATTTAAATATTACTAAAGGATCTCTGGTTGTTACTGCTGATTTAATGATTTCTGTCCAGTTCACAGTGAGTGTCACAGTGATTATTACAGACCACACTTCCCAGTGGGAGTAGAAATTACGAAGTAAATAATGTATACTGATTTTCTGTGAACCCCTGCGTCCTTTGTTAAAGCCTCCACATCTCTGTAGTTCACTGGAGTTAAAAAAGGAAAACAGTTGCCAGTCTATTAGGTACACCCAGCTAAAACTAATGCCGTCTACAACAGCCCCACAATGAATCATACCTCCATGAAGGTCATAATGTTGCGTTTTTGTTTAAACAGTTGTCGAGATACATTTGTCCACCTTGTTTATGCTAATGATGGTAGACGGACTATTAGAAACACCTCTCAGCAGAATGCATTACAGTTTAACAGCACCACAACCTTTATGAAGGCTGCACTTGTTATAGTTCGGTGCACCCAATAAACTGGCACCTCAGTATATATGCTATATAAATTGAAACTACATTAAACAGAGTTCTGGACAGGATCAAATTACACATATTCATGCCGAAAACAGGAACAGTGCAACAAATCTTGGGAAAATGACGATGTTACTCGTTCCCACTTTTAACACTCGACATAATACGTGCTAAAACACCGGGGCCTGTTATATAATGGCAACTGATTGATGATTTTGGTGTCTTATGATCTCATTACTTATCGAGAAGGAGCAGAATCTCCCCAAACCCTGATGCTTCCCTTTAATTTACATCACAGCTGACCTACTTGCAGATATAATTTGATTAATCCGTTTTCACACAGTTTCAGACATTTATAACACTTACGTGAATGTTCTCATGCGTACCCTGAAGTGTATAGCTAACTGCATTTACAGGACAGAAACTGTGATTCTGAAATAAATGTAATTGTTTTTACATTTCCAACATCCTCCATGTCTCTTTTATGCCAGTCGGCGAGCAGATACCAAGCGGCGAGCTTTACACGCGATGTGTAGGATGAAGCTGCAGCTAAAGCTCCAGCCCGGATGTCTTTTGTGATCCAGCCTCGTCCGTGTGTGTGTTTGTGCGTGATTCTCCGCCTCTGTATACGTGCTTGCCCCCGTGTGTGTGTTTGTTTGGTGGCTGTGCGGCAAGTGAAGGTAAATTGCTGTGATTATGTGGCAGTAATTGAACAGGGATGGTGTGTTTAATTGAGTTGTTGTTTCCTGATGTTTCTCTGTAGTAGCAGGAGCCGCCGCGCTGACAGGTGCCTCGTCTCGCCTCGCCGAGATGAGAGGGCTTTATATATATATATATATATATATGTACACGTGGGCTTTGTTGTGTCTTCTTTTGCTGCGTTTCTGTGTGTTTTGGCTCAGTGGTGTTTGTTTGGCTGAAGGATGTATGTGGGTTTTACTGTTTCATGCAGGTAGAGGGAAGCGTGGGGTTTGTGAGATTGCTCTCTGAGCTCTGACAAGTTACATACATAATGTTCATAAGGATGTATAGTTTTAAATGTATGTGTCTGTGTGTGTGTATACCTGTGTGTGTGTGTGTGTGTGTGTGTGTGTGTGTGTGCAGGCTTACTTGCGTGTATGTGTCAATGATGTGTGTGAGAGAAAGAGACTATGCATGAATCCTAGTGTGTTTTCTTACATGCATGTGAGTCTTTACACAGATTGTATGCGTATGTTTTTGCATGCTTGTGTGCATGCATTTGTGTTTACTTGCATGTACTCTATATCACAATCTGTGTGTGTGTGTGTGTGTGTGTGTGTGTGTGTGTGTGTGTGTGTGTGCATGTGGCTCTATCTGATCTGCCTCCTGGGCTCTATGGCCCAAATCAAATGGTAGGAAACATCAATTTCACCATCCCCTCTCCTCCTCCCCCCTCTCCTCCTCCTCTCCTTGTATAATTTCTCCTCTCTTCTTGCTCTCCCCCACCCCCCAGCTTCTCTCCTTCCTCTCTCCTCCCCACCCCTGTGCCTCGCTCTCTGTGGAGGTGTGATTACGTTCCTCCTCTGAGCACCAGTGATCTAAGGGGTTCAGTGTGTGCGTCTATATGTGTGTGTGTGTGTGTGTGTTTGGTGACTGCTTGGTGATCTGAGCAGCCCGCCGCTGCGTATTGTGCGGCGCAATTCACGGACGACGTCTCCAGATGAATGCCTCCATTCACAATTACAGCCTCTCCATTAGCTGCAGCCCTCGCCGCCTTGTTGTTGTCTTTTCTTCTTCTCTGCCAAAAAAAAAAAAAAAGCAATTAAAGCGGGACAAAAACAAGCTAGAACACAAGCGGTGTACCTGGAAAAAGAAAAAAAAAACAGCAAGGGAAGGGGTGTGGGAGTGTTTGTGTGGGGTGATGATTCTTCAGTCGGGGTTCACACTACACACTATCTGTTTTATTCTCGAGAAAAGCCTCCTGCATTTATTTGAACATTCACGCATGAATGCAATCTCCTCTAAGAGACTCACACCAGCACTCAATGTCGGATACATATTTTTGATTTTCCAGTTGTACTGTAAGTGTGCCTGTCTTACAGTTTCATTCTTAAAAGGATCAGATTTCCTCACAAGCATAGAAAGTTGAGGAGAACTCTCTAAAGTGAGGATGTTTCGGTGCTGCTGTTCTTGAAGGGGCTACTTTTGGATTAAAACTTTGATTTATAGTGAAGGTAAAACATAAGGTTAGTTGTGTCAGTCTTTTGTGTTTTTTACACCCAAAGTATTACACTTTACAGTATGTGAACACAAAGAGGGAATAGCTGCATTTCCTGCTTCAAATTCTTTTGAAATTAAATGTCACGAATTAGAACGGCTGAATGGATGCAACACACAGTTTCTTATTTATCTAATTTTGCTGAAGGAATGATGAAATGAATTGAAAACCCATTTGTCTGATTATTACAGCTGTAAGCTTGGCATGATTTTCCTGCAAAGTGGCAGAATTCTCGTTGAAGTATTTGTTCCCCACAACCTTTTAGAAGTATTTGGTCTGCCATCAGGATTGAATGGCCACAGTTGGTTTGTCAGAAAACTAACTTCACTTCTTTATTTTGGTCTTCAAACATTTTATTGTGACCTCTTCATAATAAAAGCCATCCCATGTTTTGCACGTTGCATGCTTTTAATGTGAAGAAGCAGCAGTATGGAATGTTTGGCACATAAACTAACATATTAAGTCACAATATTTAATTACTGTAACGTATTACAGCTCTGACAAGGCTGTAGGAGAGTGAACAGTGAGGGTCATATCAATGAGATAAAACTACAAACGGCAATGCTGGATTACATGTTGCATCATTTTCCTGTGAATCCCTCATGCGCAGGAAGGCAATTTGAATCTTTCGCAGGAATGGTGGACTCTGCCACTAACAATGAAAACATGATAAATAATATCAAAAACAGGGTTTGATTTTATTATATAATCAAACATATTTAAGGATTGTAAACTTTAAGTACTGTATAATATAGGAGAAACTAAAAAAAAAAAAAAAAGCAAATATTAAAAGTCAGCAACGTGATCCTGAAAGACCTGTGTTCTTTTATTTATTTATTTTTTTCCATATTGTCTTTGGCAACATTTCAAAGATTTACGCAAAATTGACTTGACATTTGGATGAAAATGTAACTACTGAGGCAGACAGTGCCATGCACCGCTTTAACAGTGGCTCTATGCTGTCTTTTTCTATGCTTTTTCTTTTTTTCATTACTTCAGAGGGACCCCTGCAGAGCATTGTGTCCATGGGGTCGCGTCACCCCGTCCCTTACAGGGGGGTGGACCAGAGGGACCGTTACCCCCCTCTGGACCTGATTCAATGGGTCTACCAAATGGAGAGAGACAGGAGGGTACGGGCTGCTGATATCACCATCCCAGCCAGACATAAGGTACAGTACTGTACACAGAGCGGGAACACACACGTTTCACACATCACACACACACACACACACACACCGTGATTTACTATTCCAATAAATCACTGGCGCCGCCTAATTTCCTATGGATTTCAATTTCCCCCTGGACATATCTGCATTGATCAACTTCAGGTGTAAGGATGTGCCAGGCGTCGCTCACTGTGACACTGAAGAATGGCTCGCAGATCTCTGCCATACGAGTGTCTCTTTTTCTGCGCGTGTGTGGTTGTGGGTGTGTAGGGGTACGACAGTGGGATTTGTGCACATGCAGCATTTCTGTTCAACGCCATTGTCACGGCCGAGGCTTTAGGATACAAATCCTTGAGTCTGAGTAATATCATCTGAAAATGTCAGAATGATACAGACAGAGACAGTTGAATCAGGACTTGAGATATTGTTATTCTGATCATATCTGCTGGTACGCGGAGTCTAGGCCTGATTATGAGGAACAATTAAATACCATTCTGGCTTCTCCAACAGTTGTTACTGCAGAGAGAAGAGCAGGGCGGCATCTCCCCTTTGAAATTAGAGGACATTTTGTGGTCTACTGAATCATCTTTCAGACAGCACAGTGTTTTGAACTGAAACAAATACAATTCTCTTCCAGTCTAACACTGCATTATCCTCTCACAATCACCGAAGCCTTCTATCTGTGCCCTTTATGCTGCGTTATGAGGCCAATTACAGCTCTGACAAAAGTGTGCCCGCTGGACGACAGGTAGCTCTGCTTGTGTGCATGTTGCTGCCCGACGTGTCCTTGCAGGGGTGCATGGTCCCCGGGCCTGTAGATGAGTTTTGAGCCGGTGTTAGGAGGCAACGACGAGGCCTGACAACGTCTTTACCCCGAGTTCCTCCCCTAGAGGCAGATCTGAATGGATCGTAGAGGCAAGGAGGAGAAATAAATTGGAGAAAAGGATAAATCGATGCTTGGCGGAGAGGCAAACAGACCTTCCAACCCCCGGCCCAGACACACACACACACACATACACACACACATGTACCACGCCGTGGCTTTTTTTCCTTGGGCTGTATTGGATTGGTATGCAGAGCCGAGGAGAGAGACGCTCAGAAAAAGACTTGGCCTACAAATGATGTCCTTTGTTTGATCCACTAGGTTGGGGGGGGCGGGGGCGGGGGGGGTTGGTGGGGGGGTGGATGGGGAGGGTCGTCCCACAGAGACGGTGGAAGGGCTGGGAAACAAACATCTCTGTCTGTGAGCCTCTCTCTCTCCCTCACTAACAGCTTCTCATCTCAGGGAGGAGAGAGAGATCAGCTTCAGGAAAAGCTGGTTGTCATCTGTTTCTGTTGATGACTTAGAGGGCAGACAGGATACGGTGTAGGTGTGTGTGCATTCCTCTGCTTGAATGTATGCTGAATCTACCAACCAGGAGGATATTTCTGGTTTATTACCACTGCTGTTTTTTTGTAGTGTTGGTCATCATCTCTATGGGTCATAAATAATACTGTGCTTAGTAAGTGAATTGCTGAACGCGGTGGCATCAGTTAAAAAAAACAAGCAATCAGACGGTCAAACAGATTTGAGCGCTCCAAGTCATATTCAACTCTCTGTTTGGGCTGGGCGATATGGCCAAAATGATATATGTATATATTTTTTAGCACGTTAACGGTATATATCACTGCAGTAATTGTCCTGTAAATTGAATTTACAAATGGCTTAAAATAAGCATGCCGTGCTTGATTTCACTCTCCTCCATGTTTTCTTGTCAGTCTTTTATCGTGCAGTGGTTGGCAAAAGACCTGTTTCTAGTTTCTATTTTTACATTTTTATCACATACTTCAACCCAGTTAATGTAAATAGATACCTAAATCGCATTTTATTTTTGGCAATATTTCAAACACTTTCTGGTGGAAACATAGCTCACGAGGCAGGCAGTGCCTGTGTACTCAGGATGAATTGTGACAGCTTTGGTGATCCCTTTACTCTCCTTCCATAGCATCATCCTCAGGTCAAAAATGTTTTTTGTCCAATCAAATAACTACAGAACTAATGCCATTCCCATCAGCCTCAGCTAAACTTTGTGTTTAGTGTTAATTATCAAACTTGAGCATGCTAACGCGTGAACAAAAAGTGGTGAACATGTTAAAAAGTGTACCTACTAAACATCAGAATGTTAGCATTATTATTGTGAACATTTTAGCATGCTGTATTTCGCTCAAGTACAGCCTCCCAAAGCCGCTACAAAGGTTGTAGACTCTTAACAGGGCTGCCAACTTTTCAGTTTAGTTTGGAGTGAGATTCGGTATCGGTGAAGTGCACTTCTGTGACCTTACCCACCACAGGTGTCAGGGTCATCACTCCTCAGTCCTCAGGCATTTTGTTTAAAAAGTTCATGCTTTCAAAAATTTGAAAGCATGTATAGATGAAAAGCCAAGTCAATAATCACGATCAACAATGAATAAGTATGGTTGATCAGCGTACTTGCCAACCTCCAGACATAAATTGGGAGACCAAACCTGACCAGCGGATCTGGGGATCGTCATTTCAGAGACTGTTTTATGCATTCTAGTGCATTTATGGGGTAATTTTGTTGCCGAAATGTGGAGTCGGGAGGAAAGGGGGGGGCAAATATATGAGCGGATATGATTGAATTTTGTTCACATATATTGTTATATAACTTTTTTTTTTACCATATTCTCAGCTACTTAAAAGCAACACATTATGATTAAGATGGCTACCATGCTTAGTTTAATCATTCTGCCAGAAAAGTGGTAAGCAGACATCAGAAAAAGCTGTCTGACTCTCTGCATGTTTAACCCAGAACCCTACTAACAGTTTTTTCAGTTAGGGATATAGACTATTGTCACACGCTGTCAATAGTTTTTATCTGTAAATGAATGTGTTAGCTTTTGTTTATGTTCAAGTGCAGTGTCTAGTACTGGTTATTATGAGTCCATTATTTATAATTATATAAATATATATATTATTGGTCAACTTGATTACAATCCCGGCGTCCACTGGTGTCGCACCAGCCGGGCGGAGTTGCTTCGGGCCACGACGTTATCAGTTATAGATTGGTTTTAGAGTTGGCAGCCCTGTCTTCGTCCTGTTTATTTTCATTCAAGTTGATTTCGGAAGCACATTTAATCTCTAAACTCACTCAGACTAGGACATTAAAACTCTAAAAAACAAGTGTTTTCCCCCTGAGGAGCACCTGTACATGACTCGTATGAACAGTGGTCCTGGCCTGTTTATCAGACCCAACGTCAGTCTCAAAGACCAGATTTTTAAGATGCTAACAAATCAAAACTTCAACCTTAAGTCCAGTTGTTTATGCTCAGGTTTTTGCTCCATCACTGCTCACCCTGTCTACACACATACTATTTCGGAGCCATACACTATTCTCGGCTCTTAACCAGCAACGGCATACAACGCTATTTATTTTAGCTTGGGAGTTCTCTTTTCGCTCCATGTCTTTTTATAGTTTTGCTGTTCATACTGTACTCCCCGCTGTGTTTCTATTTTCATGAATGCTGAGAGAAATAATTGAAAGCACCGTGTACGGTGCCGTCTGTTACAGCGCTCCCACTTCCTCGTGCCTTGTAAATACTGTATCACTGAAACCCCCGCTGTAAGCTGCCGGCTCGGGATTCCTCACAACTCTGAGATGTCAACACTCACTGAAAACTTGAGCCAAGATCAAATCGTAAGCAGAGTCTGAACGTCGCTCCTGTGGACAGAGACGCCTTTTGATTGATTTCAAATTCAGCTGTTTGTCCTTGTCTTTTTCCTTGAGAAAACCGAGTTGAATCGGATCTCCTCTGGTGTTTTCTCAGTGTGTTTTTTTTCACTCATGACATCCATGGATGGACGGGGGGGGTGGTGTCAAAGGAGTCACAACCCCTGCTGCAAGTGGTGCTGGTGTGAAGTGCAACAGACGGAGGACCTTAAGAAGTCTTAACAAGAACAAATCATTTAGCACAACTATAAATGAATCATGGCATAATAAAATCAGGGCCACTTCACAGATTTTACACATAAAGGTGTGTTCACTAGTCACAGGGAGTACTACTACTCAGCCTCTGAAAACTGTTGTATAATCACTTCTCTCACTCTGGACGAAATTTGCCAAGTCTGGGAAAAGATTCTATTGGCTGCATTATGGATCTAGTACCTAGCGTTTCTGGAGCTTGCCCCGTACTAGGGGCTACAGGTCAGCATGTCTCAGCCTCTGCTGCTTTGATTGTGTTTATTCTTTTTAAAATCTGTCTCCTGAGAGTCCTTCAACGTAATGCAAGTTGAATACAAAATCGCTGGAGTACACCTTTAATCTAATTACTGCATTGGCTCCTGGAATCATCTTTTGTCATCCTGGGTTCATCCTCAGAAACAGGATGAGATCCGTGGTTCTTTACTTTCCTACTTTTATAATATCTGTTCCATCAACAGATGTTGAAGATTCCTGGAAACGTAGTGTTGGATAACCAGACCCTCAACAAGCCCCTGACGCCCAGTATGGCTTTCCAGGTAAGCTGCCGCACCACTCCAGATACTGTCGTTTCCATCCAGAAAATCTGTAAATCTGAATAAATCCACATTTCCATCAACTACTACTGCAAATATTAGGAGTTGGGTCATGAGATAAACAGTTGTTGTTGGCGTTCTCCAATCCGGTGCCATTAAACCGTCACAGAAGAGGAGGGGGGCAACGAGATGACGTAATTAAAGGGCAGCAGTCAAATGGTGGAAAACAACACAGGAGACGTGATGGAAACATGACGTTTATGTTTGTTTCAAGTATTCACTTAAGGAAGTTACAGATCTGATGTTTTTGTCTGCCGCTATTTTGTGTCTCTTCAGTGGAAGTTTGAGTGAAGTGGAATGCTTCATGCTTCATTCTCTTGGTCTACTTCTTCTGCTAAGTTTCAATTGCACTTTGTCGCATTTCATTTTTATCGACACGCCAACTTTTCCATCAGCCAAGCACAAAAAGTGTTTCGATGTTTTTTCAAATTGTACTGCGTTTCCACGAACTTACTGTACGGCCTCCTTGTATTTTTAGGAATTCAATGGCTCTTTAAGGAATTCTTTGCAAGATTAAATAGTTGACACTGAAGGTTACAATTTGGAAGAGATGAAAAGACAAACGATGTGATTTTGTGAATCATGCTAGGCACATGGCGTGTAGCCATTTGGCCACCAAAATGCCAATTTTTCTTACAGGACCTGTGGCTGCATTTACATCTGAAACTATTAATCAGTTAATTGGTTGATACTTTTTTAAAATTAATTAATCTTTTTTTTCTTTCAAGCCTCTCAATTGTGAGGATTTGTCTATTTTTGTCTTATACGAGAGTAAAATGAGTATCTTTAGGTTTTGGGTTGTTGGTTGGACAAAATAAGGAACAGACTTTGGGCTTTAGGAAATTATGACAGGCATTGTTCATTATTTTCTGACATTTAATTGACGGAAAGATTAATCAATTAGTTGAGAAAATAATAAGCAGATTAGCTGATCAGTTGCAGCCCTTGTTGCTTTTACTGTATGCTTCGTACTCGAGTTTTCTGGCGTCATGCACTCATATTAACATTTTATCCAACAGTTACATCAGGCAGATGTTGTGCTGAAGTCCTCCACGGGCTCAAGACCTTCTGCCGTGAAGGAGCTCCATGAGACAAAGACCATCTGGGATAATGTGGACAGAGCGAGCGGGTCCTTACCATCGCAGATTCTCCAGGATGTGCTCGTAGATGTGAAGGAGGTGCAACAGTCGGACTCTTCAGATCCAGGAGGAGGAGAAAGTGTAAGCAGGAGTGCAGGGGAGGGGGCAGGGCAGCGGGAACTGAAGACACAAGTATGAAGCATGGTTAAATAAAGACTTTTCCAAAGACTTTCCACTGTGCAGCGACTGTATGCCCTCAGATTATTTATTGTGGATTCCTAGCTTTGCTTTAAAACTCAGTCGCTCTCCCTGCCACAGAAACACACGCAAACATATAAATCCTTCCCTTTGCTTTCGGAAGTTGCAAAGGTTAGTGAAAGATATGTTTGTCTTTTTCCACTTCATTGAAGGGTGAACTCAGCTCAGTGCAATAAGAAATGGATTACCCATTCATTAAAGGGGCTGTGTCACTCCTCATTGAGTTGGACAAATAGCAAATTAATTTCTAGCCGCCTAATTTCTCTCTGTTCTCCACTGAATTTCCGATAACGTCGAATTACTGATCACAGCCATGTGAGCTCCCTCAACTTTTTATCAATTCATTAAAAATGTGCCACAGCGGAGATGCTACAGAGAAAAATTCTCTCTTATTTCGGCATGCTTCCTTTCCCACCACAACGCTGTACACAAACAGAAATTAACTCAAGTGTTTAATTGAAATTAGGATATTAAAAACGCCAGAAACTGTGACAGAAAGTGCTGGGAAAAGTCACTTTGTTGCCATTTTGGAATCAGCCAGAAACTTTTTTTTTACCAGTGCATCTCAATATGAAACAAAGATGTCAGAGCAATGGCAGCTTTTTCCCAGTCAAGTGCAGGTCTGTAGGTAGTGGTGTTTTGTAAAGTAGCAGTAGTGTATTGACAGGGCAGTATTGATGTTTCAATTAGAGCAGCGTTACATAGTGCCGCAGCATGGTAACACGGTGCGTCTCCTGCCATCTGCTCTGCCTCCACGTCTGACGAACGAGGCACGTGGGGCTAATCGAGCCGCACATGAGCGATGGGACCACGAGATCTATCACACACACACACACACACACACACACACAGGCACACACACTTATCCAATACGCACGTCCTTATGCAGAAAAATGGAGGGGGGGACGAGGGAGAGCTCCTCAGCCCTGCTGTTTAAACAGCCTTCAGAAAGCCTGTGATTCCTCCCCTTCTCCCTTCACATGTGCCACAGGAGCAGCCAGCAGGTTATTTCTCTGACAAGGAAACAGGCAAACGCACCAGATGCACGAGTTAAAATTCTTCAAAAGCTCATCTGACGGAAAGACAAAAAAGAGAGGGGGGGGGGGCGGCCTCTGCCAGGTTTTCTCGTGCTGGGACGGTCTGAAATAACAGTGTGCATTATGCCTGGCGTTACTGCCTGCCAAACCACACGAATCAAAGACCTCATTGTGTGGATTACCTCGTTAATCTGTTGATGCCATTGAGTAGTATTGCAGGTGTTAATGTGCCAGTTTTTTTTCTCCCTCTCTCTCTTCTCTTATTGGGGAGGTGTAGCGTTAGGTTGGTAATCTGCTTTAAATGCTTTCTGGGGAGCGAGACACGCTGAAACCCAGCCAAGAGGACTCTGCTATCGTGAAGAGCTTTCTCTTAATACAGCACGCAGAGGGGACTGACAGACTGAGGCGGTGGCGATGGTGCCAACGGGGACGAGCTTGTGAGCTACACGCCCCGCGCCACTTGTTGGAATATATGACTGCATGAATAATGAAAGAGGAAGAGGAAAGTGATATTGCTAAAGCAGCCCCGCAATGACATCCATCACAGGAATGCCTCACTGCTCTTCTTCTTCTGTTTCCTCCTGGAGAAAAAAAAAAAAACTCCCAAGTTGTGTCTCTTTGGAGGCTCTAACCAAAGCTGAGCTCTGTGCCTGCCTGAGCTGATTTAGAGGTGAACTCCTAAAAGCCAGAAAGGGAGAGAGAGAGAGAGAGGGAGAGAGATAAAGAGACAGACAGAGAGAAAGACAGAGGGAAAGGGACAGAAAGAGAGGTAATCCTCCCTTTTTTCTGCTCCCCAGGGTGGTCTCTTCATCCAGGGCCTCAAAGAGGGACAGAATACACCTCCTCGCTACAATGGAGGGGACCCACAGGGGCTGTTGCTATCTGAGTGTGTGTGTGTGTGTGTGTGTGTGTGTGTGTGTGTGTGTGTGTGGTGGGGGTGCAGCTTTAAGCAGGCCTTTGAGTGGCCTAATTGCATTGGAATACAGCAGTCTGAGAGCTGGCTCAGATCACGGCGGGCTGCTGGAGGGGTTAGCGCCCGCACCTCGACAGCCACACTCAGCAAAAGAGCCCCGGCACAATGCACACAATTAATGCTCTCCCTCTCGTTAACTCTCTCCCCACTTTTTGTCCTCTCCTACTTTTCTCCCATTCTCCTCCTTCTCACCCCATATCTTACTCTCTCTCCTCTGCCTCTCTTGTTCCCGTCCCCCCCCCCCCACACACACACACACACACACACCCCACCCCCCGACCCAGTGTGTAGTCACTCACCCACTGTATTAATCCTCCCATACAGCCTGTCAATCTCCCTCTCTCTTTTGATTCACACACAACAATTCCAGTAAGGATGAAAGTCGTGGGTCGGCTCTCGTTATGTAAGACTTGAAACAAGCGAGAATTATTGATATCTGAGCAGCTAATCTGAAATAAAACCTCCACAACATGACATTATTATTACTTCTGCAACAATTGATCCGTGCTTGATTAAAAAGTATTGAATGTTTTGTCTTGTACCTTGTAACGTACAAGTTGCGTTGCTATAACCCCGGATATCTTTTATTTCTTGGATACGATCGTATAAATGAAAGGAGATTGGTTCAGTTCTTCTGATTTTTGACTTTGTACCTGGTCTGGTGTGAGCCAAACAAGTCAAAGTTGTAGCAGGTGGTAGATGCAAAGCAAAGAATTATCCATTTAGTCATGATTGTTCCCAAAAGATGAGACTATAATAAACCAACAATGCTCCAACAGGGACTATTTTGTGTCTTTGTGGCGCTAAATACTAAGTTGTTAAACATCTTATTGTCCCTCATTGGATTATATCTCTTTGTATTAATAGTCCAGATATTCGATCTAGGGGCATATACCTATACATGGCTAGAGATGAAACGATTAGAGATTATCTGCAACTATTTTAACAATTGATTCATTGTTTAAGCCAATTTTTAGGTTAAAAAAAAAATTTGGAAGTTTTGCTGGTTTCTGCATTTTCTATGACAATAAACTGAATATCTTTTTGGTTTTGGATTGTTTGTTGGACAAAACAAGCAATTTAAAGATCCCCTCCGGACATGTTTTAAGACTTGAAAATACTGTGCTTGGAATAATAACGTGTCCCATATGGGTTTCTGCACAAAAAAACACATTGAATTACCTTATTAACAATTCTTAAAATTACATCTACTCTCCATCATTAAAACAAATACAGGATCTATGAATATGCAAGTATGTTTTATTTCAAAAGTTTAACTATTAAGACACAAGATGCCTCCTACTTCACTGAAAGTCAATTCTCACTGGATACGCATTGGAGTTTTCAGGTTTCCACGTCACTCTTGTGGAAAGTTGCATATTGGACCGTGATTGGCTCCAAATCAGTTGTGATGTCACAAAAATCCTCTGGTACACACAGCTGAGATTTAAGGTGAGCTCAGATAAACCTCCCCCCTTCAGCAGATGAACTTTAAAAACAGCCTCCTGGTGTCAAAGTCCGCACAGTGAAACTCAAACATCCAAGACAAGTAGCAATGAGCGAAACACATTTTTGACTGGAGGGGGACTTTAAATATGTCATCTTGGGTTCTGGGAAGTTGTGACTGGCAATTTCCACTAGTTAGATGATGAATACAATTGTTATCTGCCTCCTGACATGCAGTGATTTTGCAGTGATTTTTGTGTAGCATCCTTCTATAAGGACTATCTTTCTGTCAGAAGGGTCGAGGCCACAAGTCACTGTATCTTCCTCCTACAGTAGACAGTTCATTAAACGGGTTAATGTAGTCAGACATGCAGACAGATCCCAGCCTCCTTCCTTCCAGCTTGGACTCAACTGTCCTTGTCTTTAAATGGTGCTCGGTGGACTGTGTGCGTGGAACAATCAATGATTTTAAAAACATATCATATTAAACCAGCCCCTCCTCCTCCTCTGATTTTTTATATTACACGAGCCGTGTCTTAATAAAATCTAATTATTTCCGCTCGCAGGACGCTTTCTGGTGAGAAATTGGCAGAGGGATGTGAGCTGATGTATGGGGAGACGGTCGCCTAATTAGAGCGTCAGAAATTGAATCTTTACAGCGCACGGGTCATATAATTATCCTACTGTTAATTTAACGCTTGCATTCTCTGCTGTTCATTTTTATTCCCTTATATGTAGTTTGGCAGTGGCCCTCTGAGCTCAGCGCTGTGTTTTTACTGTATAAGAGGAGGCGGCGTGGCCCCTAACATTGGCCCCTCTGAGTGATTGAATAACTGAGGACCCTGCAGTCCAAATAACAAGGCTCGCATCATTTATGCATTGTTAAGCCATGTAATTGAAACGAGCCATAGTTTGCATATTACACCATTAAAATAATGTGCTTTGCGTTTCTCCCAACACGACTATTTAAGCCTGTGTGGCGATGTGGTAATTCCTTGAATTACAGCCTAATTACCACAATGTTCTTTTGATTTGGCCGATTTCAATGTTACGCCACAATAATGTTCAATATTACCAGAATGAATTACCGAGCCGTGCCTGGAAACTTTTCCTCGTATGACTCAAATCCTGGCGGCTTCATGTGCCATCAGTGCAGCTGGATTCACATCCATAAAGGATTATTAGCCTATGAAATGAGATCCATTAAAGGCCCAATCAGTAATACTTAATTGAAGAGCCGGAGTTATACATGGAATATGAGCATTTTGTGTGTCTCAACTGATCATCATAGGCCTGGTTTATATCACTGTTTACAGATATTATTAATGTCAACAGACCCACAACATCAATTACTGTTGTCTGTGGTTTATCCTAGCAAAAAAAGACTTGTGTGCTACATGCAAGCGATAGCATTTTCCAGTCTTTTTAAAATCTTTGGTACATTTTGGTTGAACATTGTGCCTTTAAAGGATGGGTTAGTAACAAACTATGCATTTAACATGCAATTGTGTGTCCCTAACTGTATTTGAAGATGCTTACATTTTCTATTTTATTCATCTTCGTCAGTAACATCTGAGATTGAGAATACTAAAGCAGCATCAAGGCAAAAGAAAAGTTGAAGAACAACATAAACCATCAAAATCCAGTCCAGGTCATGTGAAGCAGGGAACAGAGAACATTTTGTCATTAGCACTTGCCCTTTGTTACGCGCCCCTGTATTGTTCACAGACCTCAGTCTAAACACATGACATGTGTCCTTGTGTGAACTCTTCCGAATAAATTAACATTGCTAAGAATGATTTGTGAGCGTTCAGCGTGTGGACTTTTTCTGTTTTCACTGCACAGTTTGAACATTTTTTGGGGGGGTGAAAATATTTCTTTGATAATTGCTTTTTTTTATTGCCTTTTAATTTTACTGCTAGGTCCAAGTTATTAAATAAAATGTTTAATTACAGTTCCAGTCATTTGCATAGTTTAGAAGTTATAAATTGTGGATATCGAAGAACTGTCTCCATTGATTTATAGGTTTAATTTGTGGCCTGTGTGTATTACTTTATTTCTGGTGGATTGAATTGTTATAGGCCATAGACCAACCAAAAGTGCTTTTTAATTGCATATATACAGTAGAAATTATTAATGCCTTCTAATATTCCAAATTAAGGGACTGCTTCAGAAGTAATCAAGTTGAAACATACTTCTGCCGAGCAACATTTTTGTCATTTTTTTCCACACAGTTTGCTTTATGTCACTGCAGTGTGAGGAGCAGCTTTGAGGACGGACATAATCTCTCTCATCTTTTTCAGTTTTTCCAGCCCTTTCTCCCTCCCAGGGCCCGGTGCTCTTTACTCCTCCCTCCTTTATCCCTGCGAATGGCTTTGTCTCCGCAGCAGAGAGCCTCTCTAAATAGAGGCCTTTAGATAGTCCAGGAACAGGGGAGGAGGAGGGGGGAGCAGCAACGACGCGACTGCTGTTGTTTCATTTACCTCTCCCTATGGCAACCAGCAGCGGCCGGCCAGGAATGTCCCCTCTCTGGACAAAGTCCTGGTCCCTGAAGCTGACACCGGGGGGACGACAGCTGGGACGGGATGGAAGCCTGCCCTCCCTGCCCTGGACTGGAGGCCTGAGTCTGGACTTAATCCTCCTCTTCACTTGTTGTCTATCCTCACTTTAGCTGGATGATGAGCAGCCAGAGGAGCTTTTCACACACTATTAACTCTAAAAGAGTCGTATACAAGACCTGAAAATTATTTCTAAATCTCTTTTGGGGATGTAAAGAATCCGAAAAGGCCGTCAATACTGTTACACCACGCTCTAATGATCCCACATAGATCCTTTACTGTCCTGTAAACAACCATTCAGGAGCCCATGAAATGCTCCAAACTACATTTATTAAAGGAACGTTTTTGGGAACCATATAAATGGCATATTTCACTGTCTAAAAAGTCAATCAAGCTATATATAGAAACTCAACTAAAGTCCAGGGACCCTCCTTTTTCTGTGTGAAGCCACTCCTCCCAAGGAAGGCTTGTTAATTCACTTTACAGCCTAGCAGGAGGCACAAGTGGATTTGTTTACTTTATGGGCTGTTAAAAGTTTTCAAGTCAAGACATATGAAGGATGTCTACATTTACAAGACTTCATTGAGAAAAATGTCTTTTACACACACTGATGAATGTTAGTAAAATGCTGTCATTAATCACTTACAATAAGCAATGACTTTTAAAAAAAGCTTTAGGTAGCAGGAACACGGTGGACTTCACACTGACGCAGTCAAGGTAGTATTTAAATGACAGATATCTCAATTTGAAATGCTATAAGAAAAACAAAAACTTTTCCTGACTGCTGTTAAGACGGATAGGAGGAGACTGTAGGTCAACAAACGAGGTCCAACACTGTCCATTTTTGTTGAATCCAATTCATTCACGTTTTATTACAATATTATGTTTCTAGTAAAATCGATTTGATTGAAACGTGCCTGGGATTTTTCCTTCACCAGACGTCTCGATTCAGTAAAACGATTATATATACAAATGTATTTCCCCTTTCACCGCGCCATGCCTCATAGTGAACTTCATAGTCTCCATGAATCTGCCGGTGTGTCAGCATGCGTGTCAATAAATTAGATTTCAAAAATATTTTGTTTTAGAGTTTGTTTCAGAAGCACATACGTTCAAAGTGTGACAGTTTAATTCACTTCAAACTTGATGTTGATTGATGGACTATATAAAGATTCCGTTCTTCAGTCGGTCGGTATATTCTATCATACACACACAACGCTGCACAAATAACACAGCCATATTAATATGCACACGCCTGCAGCACTCCCAAAAACATCAAATTGTCTAGATATGAAGATGCAGATTATATGCATGTGCGTTTCATTTGATTCCATTCAAACTATCTTTGCTGCAGTTAAAAAGTTTACGTCGCCTTGTCGAAGCAGGTCGTTCCACGCGCGTGTCCATAACAACATTTAATATCATAAATGAGGACAGAATTACAGTCAGCAATCAACAACAAGATGTAAAGTCTACCTGAATAAACATCCTACACAACAGAGCCTCTGTATTAATCTCGCCCGCTCTCCTGGATCTACAGGCGACCTGCAGCCTGAGTCTTCTACAACATGAGTATCAAAGTAAATCCACTGTATCTTACAGTTGCACTGCTGATCCCGGTGCTCCGTCTCCCCATGCTGCACTCCGGCTCTCCGCTTCCACGGGAGCCTCAACTCGCACCTCTCCAACAAAGAGAGTAGTGTTTGTTGAGACTTCCCCGCAGCCAATCGCCGCGCCGTTGCCCTTGGTAACCACGTCCATCATCCCTTGACGTCCAATGAGCGGCGAGGGCGGGGCGGAGTCCAGGTGCGCCTCGGCGTCCACTTGGCAGAGCGCCTGGGAGCCGCCTGTGGGCAGGAGAGGATCTGTCAAATGCGAGGTTCCTTTAATAAGAGCGACCAGTCCGGCTCCGAGAGTCATGGCGACCGCAGCGTCTAACCACTACAACATCCTCACCTCCAGCGCATCCATCGTGCACTCGGAGCCCGGCAGCATGCAGCAAGCCACGGCGTACCGGGACGCGCAGAGCCTGTTGCAGAGCGACTACCCGCTGCAGAGCAACAGCCACACGCTCAGCCACGCACACCAGTGGATCACGGCGCTGTCCCACGGAGAGGGAGCCCCGTGGTCCACCAGCCCGCTCGGCGCGGAGCAGGACATCAAACCCGCGGTGCAGGGCGCCCGGGACGAGATGCACAACTCCAGCAGCAACCTGCAGCACCAGTCGCGGCCACCCCACCTGGTGCACCAGACGCACGGGAACCACCACGACGGCCGGGCGTGGAGAACCACCACCGCGGCGCACATACCGAGCATGGCGACAACGAACGGCCAAAGCCTTATTTACTCCCAGCCGGGCTTCAGCGTCAACGGGCTGATCCCGGGCAGCGGGCAGGGGATGCACCACCACAACCTAAGAGACAGTCATGACGACCACCACAGCCCGCACCTCAGCGAACACGGCCACCCTCCGTCCCAGCATCAGCACCAGCACCGGCCGCAGAGCCACCACGACCACTCGGACGAGGATACGCCGACCTCGGACGACCTGGAGCAGTTCGCCAAGCAGTTCAAACAGCGGAGGATCAAGCTGGGCTTCACGCAGGCGGACGTGGGACTCGCCCTGGGGACCCTGTACGGAAATGTGTTTTCCCAAACCACCATATGCAGGTTTGAGGCCCTGCAGCTCAGCTTCAAAAACATGTGCAAGCTGAAGCCTCTGTTGAACAAGTGGTTGGAGGAGGCGGACTCCACCTCGGGCAGCCCGACCAGCCTGGACAAAATCGCGGCGCAGGGGAGGAAAAGGAAAAAACGGACTTCAATCGAGGTAAGCGTAAAGGGAGCTTTGGAGAGCCATTTTTTGAAGTGCCCAAAACCGGCAGCGTCGGAAATAATCGGCCTGGCGGACAGTCTGCACCTGGAGAAAGAAGTGGTGAGGGTTTGGTTTTGTAACAGGAGACAGAAGGAGAAACGCATGACCCCTCCCGGAGCTCTGCCGGGGAGCGAGGATGTGTACGGGGACACGCCGCCGCACCACGGGGTCCAGACCCCGGTCCAATGAACTCTGCTGGACCGCTCCTCCAGGACACGTTTATCCTTTTTATTTATCCCCAAGGTTATATATAAATCACTGGACTATGACACGCTATAGTGGGTGTTTTATGTATAATAGATTGCAGTGAGTACTTACACAGTATCTGCAGTGAATATCTGAGAAATGGAAAATGAGTGAGGGGGAGGACAGGACATTTTTCCCCCTCTCCCAGAGCTAAAGGAACATAAGCCTGTGTGGTGTTCTCCGAGGATACATGCCCAGCACTGTGACTCCAGTCGACGCAGTTTCAAGGTGTAGCCCCTATTGTGTATTGAAATTATACTTGACGAAAAAAAAAAGAGAGGGGAGGGGAGGAGGGATACCTGGTTTTTAGAAGAAAGGCATAGCTGAATGGCTTCCATTCGCCACTTTTATATCAAATCGCAAAAACCACTTTTTTTCCTGTGCGTAAAAGGGAAAGCAAAGGCGTTTAGTTTTGTAGCTCTAAATTGTGCGTCCAGCAGTGATGGTTGGGTGGGTGGTGCAGGTGTGGGGGGGGTGGGGGGGGGTGGGGTGGGGGGTCAAAGGAGCTGCGTTAATGGAGTAAACTGGAGGCCAGTAAAGGCTGCAGCCCCGGTCCAGTGGAGTCCAGCTGAGGGTGAGCATCGCCTGCGTCCCATCTGTCAGACAGGCAGCACAGAGCCGCTCTGCATTCAAAGCACTGCTGGGAAACTGCAGGCCATTCAGCTCTTATTTATTCTGTGAGGACTGAGGTCAGGATTTAGTTATCAACACAGATTATTATTATTATTATTATTATTATTATTATTATTACATTTGTGCAGCTCACTGGCTAAACTCTTCAATAACTGGCCTGAGTGCAGTGATGTGGTAAATAAAACAAGTGTATGACCTCTATCATAAGTCAAACAGCAGTATCAACAAGAAGTCCATGATATTTTTTCACAAAACAAGCGTTAAATTATACCACCCCCCCCCCCCCTTCCTCAGAGAGTCTCCCAGCTCCAGGAAGGGCTCCGTGGCGATTGATTGGATTATCCGGCACTTTCCCACAACAGGATGGGCTATAGATATATAGATATCTACAAAAATGTATGTCACCAACTCTCACCGAACATTTGGATCCACTTTTGTAAATATTGTATAACTTTAAAAGTCATGGCTTCATCCCTTCTTTTTTTTTTTTCTTTCTTCACTGGGGCACTTTTTTTTGGATCGATGTTTTCAAAAACAAAACAGGTCGAGTTTTTAAAAAAAAAAAAAACAGTCGCATCCACAGCCTACCTACTGCCTTGTATTTGTGTGCTATTTAACGTTCATTTTGTTGCCGAAATTATGCTCTTTTACGATTTAACATTTTTTGTGGCGCAATTTATTTTCAGTCTTAAGATTTTTTTTATTAATGTGAAAACAATTTCATTTGTTTAAATTGCCTAAGGAGTTCTGTTTTGCCATTTGACGCCCGCTCTGAAATGACATTAGATTGTGTTCCCAATCAAAGTAGAGTGCTTTAAGGACTAAGGATTAATCGATAACACTATTGTAGAA
Source organism: Enoplosus armatus (assembly GCF_043641665.1). Taxonomy (NCBI): domain Eukaryota; kingdom Metazoa; phylum Chordata; class Actinopteri; order Centrarchiformes; family Enoplosidae; genus Enoplosus; species Enoplosus armatus. The sequence goes on along the minus strand of NC_092188.1, from coordinate 21,096,682 downwards.
AATTGTCCACAATGAATCAGACCTATAGAGAGGGTAAAAACGGAGATAACCATCATGATTACTGTATTTGAAAAGAAAAAAAATTAATAATAAGGCCTTTAAATTTCTTCCCAAAACACATTTTAGTGACATTCCAAAAATTGCAGCATATGATCAAAATTATTATTATTATTATAATTATAATTATTATTATTATTATTATTCACAAGGTGTTATTTTAATTTGTTTGTGAGGTCGTTGCCATGCATTTCATTTCAGCCATTTTGTTCATCTTCGTCTATGTTGCTTTATCACATGGGGGGAAATTGCTCGTAGACATTTGATTTTATTTTCTAGTATTGTTAATGAGATTGTAATTTATTATACAATGGCTTTTATAGATGACACAAAGTGCGAGATATATATGGAACGACCACCGAGAAAGCTTTCATTTTGTAGGGAAGCAGAGAGGCATATTTTTATTTTATTTTATTTTATTTTCAGCGGGATTGCCACAGCCTGGACCGTCACAGCTAAATGTATATACATCTTTTCTCCGTGCGGTAGCTTGCTTTTGTTTTATGCAAACAAAAAAAAAAAACAGATATCCAGGGTTTTCTTTCCTCTCATGTGGTATCCCCCCCCCCCCCCCCCCCCCCCCTCCTCCTGATTTGTGTTTCTGCAGAAAACAACAGGCAGAAGCGACCATGGCATTGAAATCTTTTCCTCAGTAGCTTTAATGAATCGATCCAACTCATAGATTCAAGTTGTGGGATGTAGACCTGTAGCAATCCGACGCTGTTTTCTTGTTGTTTCTGTTTTCTTGTTGTTTTTGTTTCATTGCATTTTTTTTTTGGGGGGGGGGGGGGGGGGGGGGTATAGGCTATGTCATATTCACTGGATGAACTTGGGGTAGATAAAGCAGAGGTGATGAATGCCTAGGTGTTTTTCAATCACTTGACACATGAACAACGGACTTGCACATTTTTAAATAATGGGGTTGATATTAAACAGCTTTTTTCCAACGTCGAGGCTAAATGTATTTTTTACTTTTGTTGCTGCTGCAGTGACTTCACTATCTGCTTTGACATCTGTGGTGCTTCTTGCTTTGAGCCCCGCTCGTCTGGGTGGAATTAATGTGCTGAGAGAAAATCAGGGCTGATGAATGGAAAGACTGTGAGCCGATGATGTGTGTTTAAATGGACTGGCTTTGGCTGGGAAAACCACAGCCAGGGTCTAAATTATTGGGGGGGGGGGGCAAAGTGGGGTCCGAGGACCAGTATTGGTCCTTAGGAGGATTGGAAGGGGGTCCGACATGGTGATATTTGGATTTCACCGCTATGGTATTCTGGTGCTTTCTCTGTTGCACACTCACACTGTTGAGAACTAAAACACATGGGGTTTCAAACAAAGATTATTAGCATTTTAAAATGTATTATAGCAAATAGTAAATCCACAAAGTTGTTTTATTCGCCATCATCTCTCTAAATCTAAGTTCTAAGATGCTTTTCTGTAGCTCTGTCCGAGGCAAAAAAACAAAACAAAACAAAACAACACTCATTGTTTTATATATCTCTTCATATTTTACATCGACTTCAGGAGACAAAACTAGCTTTGTTTTGGATGAATCTCCCATCACTCGGGCTGACGAGGTGGAGCCCTTTAAACTGAAGGTGAACAAAACAACCCGGACTGTGAACGCATCACAAGTTGTGCGATTTAAACGCGTCGTCCCTGTTTTTAAACAAAACTCATCGGCTTTAATTTTGTCCCCAAGATACTCCCATCAAAAAACATCGAAACAGGATGTTCTGGATCAGCGGATTCCTCCCTCTAGTATTTCTATAGGGACTCGAGGTGGCGGTGGTGTTGACCCTGCTGGTATTTTCCTCTTCACTGTGGCGTGTCATTTCTCTATAATGCTCCCATAGGAACCTGTGGTGTGATGCTGGTGTGAGCATCTCTCTCAAATCTCTTCTAGTTCACTTTCCTCTTTCTCACTTTGGAGCTATTTTGACAGCCAAAATGCAAAGCTGCCATTTCCCTGCCACTTCCTGCTTAACTCCAAAACAAAACACATCGTAAAACGTGTGTTGCCCTGTGGTTGTCGTAATAATATTAATTACAGTCGAGAATCGGTTATTGACGTAGGCCGCTCTCTTATATATCACTTCCACAAAACTAAGAGAATAAAAGAGACCACCTTTACCTGGTTACTGCAATGAATCACTTCCTGTAGTGGCTTTAAGTGGGATCATTCAGCCACGTCTGCAGTGACAGATGTTAGACATTTTTTTTTAATGATTATTCTTGGACACAATAATGACATAAAGTGCCGTCTTCTCCCTGTGAGAACGCATCGTAATGTTCCCATAATGCACAAGGACTGGAGTGTGTGGTTTCTATTTCAAAAGTGACTTTTATGGTCTTCTCACTGGACTCTGGTTGTATTTTTAATCAGCGGCAATGCGGTTCATTTCCTTCTACACTGGATAATAATACCATCCCTCTGAAATACAGTAGGTGTTGCTGATTACAGAGCAGCGCATGGGTATCGCTTCCACGTGCTGTTTTGTTGCTGATGCTGGGGGGGATAAAAGATAAAGTCGCTCCCTGCATCAGCATCATCCTCATCATCATCATCCCTCGCCGTTTGACCTGCCATTTGGATGCCTGGCACGAAATGACACGCGGAAATAAAGCCCCTCTCTCTCTCTGTCTCTCTCTGTCTCTCTCTCTCTCTCTCTCTGTCTCTCTCTGTCTCTCTCTCTCTCTCTCTGTCTCTCTGTCTCTCTCTCTCTCTGTCTCTCTCTCTCTCTCTCTGTCTCTCTCTGTCTCTCTGTCTCTGTCTCTCTGTCTCTCTCTCTCTCTGGGCTCTGAAGGAGACTTTTGTGGAGCCCAGTAATAAAAAAAAAAAAAAGTGCGCCCTCGTGCCCTTCATCCGCTCTCTAGCAGATGCAATTAATAGCGCGTCGCGTTAATTACACCTTCCTTTTTATTTAGGTGACTTGAAATTTCCCATTAGGCTCCAAGGGAAGACAAAAAAAAAAAAACTCCACTGTTGTGCTGCTGAGCTGTGGAGAAACAGATAGTCGGTGCTCTAGCGCCATCTAGCGACACCAGCATGACCCGAGGGTGAGTCCAAGCTGTTATGTCATTTTATAGACTGCTGAGGGTCGGGTCAAAAAGGACTGCTGTATTCCACTCTGCGCTACATCATTCACTTATGACAGGAATGTGTAGTATGAAGTCTGCTGTCTGATGGAGACGTGGAAACGTTTAGGTTTTATGTAATAAATGGGAGAAAGACAGCAGAGGCCTTGGCAACAAGATTAGTCAGTGTCAAAGTAATGTAATGGGATGTTAAAATGCCATCAAATAAGCAGACAATAAGGTCACTAAAGTGGAGGTACCAGGGTTATTTTACAGGGTCAAAAGTTCATTAATATTTCTTTGTTATTTTTCTTGACTCAACGCCTGCTGAGACAATTAATCAATCAATCCATTTAGCTGATAGACAGAAAGGTGTCAACAATTTTGATAAGTGATTCATTGTCTAACTCTTAAACGCTCTCAACCAGTGGGGGGGGGGGGGGGGGGGGAATAATGTTTGTATGTCTTAGTTCCTCCGCTTACAGTAAAAGTCCACTTTCAACAATCTGGATACATTTTTCTCAGTTTCAGTGAAATAAAAGATAGTTTTTGGTAACACAAATCTCTTTTTATGGATGTGAGCAAAGTGTAAAACTCAAGAAATGAAATATTATTTTTAATAAATACATTTTTAAATGGTCATATAAGAATTGGGAAAAGGTCTTTTTGCAGTTTAGTCTTCATAGAAGTAGATCAGACCTGCTCATCAGTCAGTGTTTTGGGGTTAAACCATTGCTGTGTTTTCTAAACATGTCAATCTGGGCACAGACTTGTGGCAGAAGTTGCACCGCTGCAACTGTTACTGTGCTTAAACTTGACTTTGATGACTCATTATTGCCAGTGTGACCATACAGGTAATAATAATAATTTCAACGAATGCACAGTGGATTTACATTCACATCACAGTTCATGATGAGTAAATGTTGTGTTCCATGGCAATATTCAGTTTTGGTAACTGATTGGTGGAGCATGTTTTTACAGAGTTACTACAAAGCCATCAGACTCCAAAATTACATTTAAAAAGAAAAGATTTCCTTTGAAAACTCCTGAAAACTGCAGTGCACCCCGGGGATGTTTTAGAGAGTGCTAGAGATGGCTCGATCAGGCCGTATTGAGTACAACACATTTTTCAACAAGGTATCACAAGTCTACCACACAGTAGAAAAGCATTAAAGGGTTAAATTCGAGTTTCTCAAATCTGAGGATTTTGCTACTTTTGTCAGTGTGATGTTATTGTAAATTGAATATTTTGGTGTCTTGGACCATTGGTCAGATCAGACAAGCAACAGGCATGTTTCATGGAAGACATCTGACATGTTGCACTAAGAAAAACAGGTGTAAATAATAAAATGAATGATGGTTGAATCCCATTTAGCTGCTTCAGTTTCAGGGCGCTGGTATTGTGCATGCTGGCTCACTCTCTCGTGGTCGTGGCTTCCTGGGACACTTGAATAGAACAGAGCCGTCGTCAGTGTTATTCGTAACACCTGACCTTTTAGTAGACTAAACAATTCATAGGAAAAAATAATTGATGGGTAAATCAATAACAAATATATTATTGAATAATTGTCCATTGCAGTTCTGGACTCAACACTAAAAGTGTAGCTGTGGCAGGAGAGTCCTGGCAAGATAATCACACCGACCCGCACGCCAGTTTTCGAGACCTTTCACCAAACTCCACATCTCTGCCTCGCAGATTAGGGCGTATTGATGCAAAGTGCCGCTGTGAAAATCAAATGCTGAATGTGAAAGGACATCTCAGCCTGCACAGCCTGCTCAGGCAGGCCGGCAACATCGTGCAGGCTGCTTGAAGTGTCTCTTACACATATTTGTATCAGGTTATCAGGATTAGTACACACTCTCTCCCTGTCTAGCCTCCATTAAAAGGTGAGCAGACCTTGTTTTATTTCAATGCTGTTGATCGACAACCTTATTTATTTCAGTGACAGAGGAGGGGGGGGGGGGGGGCATCGCCTCCGGGATACTTTCAGGTGTCAAGACATGGTTAAATGAGCAATGCTGACTTTGCACATTTAGCCCTGTGACTAAAAAAAACCCCCCACACACATTTTATTTGTAATGATCAGATTCACTAACCTGTTGTGAAAGTGACAAATGAAAGCGTCATTGAACAACAGGCGGATACATCTCTGTCTGTCTGAGCATTAATGCATAATCTTACTCAGCTCACAGAATGTCATTTAACACTGTCCGTAACAACGTAACGTTTCAATACGATTTCCTGGGGTCTACTTAATTTTTAAAATGAATGTTTTTGTGACTAACTTTATTTAACCCCCCCCCCCCATTAGATCTCAATCTAATGTCTTTGTACAAAGTTTCCCTGTCAAACATCGAGTCCATCTCTGGATTGTGTGAAGATGAATCAGCCTTCTGTATCAATCACTCATTCAGTCTGTCTTTCTCTCTTTGCCCCCCCACCACCCCTCCTCCTCCTCCTCCTCCTCCCCCCCCAGCACACAGATAACAGTGATACAAGCTCACGAGCTGAACATAATTCCGCCATTTGACATTGTTGTTCTTCAATCTCACTCAGATGCATCGCAGCTAATTACACTTTGCACACTTAAGCACACAAATGCGTGTGTGCGTTCATTTGTAAACGAGTTATTGTTTAATTATAACTTCACATGAACTTTGCTGATCAGTGGGGCGAATCGTGTCTCCCCCTTCAGCGCGTAATTATTCAGGCTATAATTGCTCGGCCTGTTTGTGAAACATGCTCATCTCTCCGCAAGGCCACTGTACACAGCTTCCCTGCCAGATCCTCTTTGAGAACGCCCGTGAGCCTCCAAATGGTTTGTGTTTAAGGCTGCAGAGAGGACAGGAAGCTGTAGATGGACAACAGCCATTAAAGTTCACGCAAGGTAAAAAGTTAGTGTTCCTGGTGAGGTGCTACTTTAAAGTTAAAATGTGTTCCTCATGAGAACTGACCAAAGTGATGCTTTTCTAGTCAAATACTAAAAAAAGGTCCACTTATTAGCTTTGGAGCTTTCAACAACATCTCAAGGTCTTCATCAACGAATGGAATTGACTCGAATGGAGCCAGCCGCAGCTGGTGAGGCAGCTCCATTGGCTGAAATGTGGTTGAAAGCTCAGAAAAAGCTAGTGAGGTGACCTTCAATCGAGATTATTTTGTCACACATACTGATCCCTAAGTCCAAAATTAGACATGCTAATGTTTTTTCAAAACTTGAAAATTAAAGTTTCATATTCACATTCACAGCATATTGTCCACATTTATAGAAATGTATAAAAACATGACACAATTGTCAACGTATTAATCTTACAATAGAAGAAAATACATATATATAAACATATGTGAGCATAAATAGAATGAATACAATTAACTATAGTAAATAAAACCAAATTAAATAAAATAAAGTTCTGTTATATGAGCATTATTACAATAATAAAGTGAGTATACAGTATTTTCTTTCCAATTTTTAGTTTCAGGGATTTCATATTAACTAATTAAAGATGCAATGAAAGTGGGGGAGACTCTCAAGACTCCAGCTTTATGTGTATACAGTCTAGCTTGAACATGCTCCCACATACTTTGACTCAACTTTTGTTCTATTCCAAGGAAACAAAGATACTGTTAAAGTCAGTGTGTCGAGGCAATGCTCCTCTCAATAATGCAGGCGGGCAGGTGCCTTTAAACGGTCTGTGGCACTGAGTCAGAGCTGGTGGGAAATCTGCTGGATTGCTTTAAAATGGCATAAAACAAGAAGAGAAAGTTGTTGTTCTGTTCCAGTGGTTCTCAGCCTGGGGGTCGAGGCCCCTCATGGGGTCCCAAGATAAAGCTGTGGGATCACAAGAAGATTAAAGGGATAAAAAAAAAAGAAGATACCTTTCTTTTTTTCATGTGAAATACAGGACACTTTCACCTCTTCAGGGCCCTAAAAATCCTTAAAATGAAACAACACTTTGGTTGAACTCCCTGTAACTCAAATCCACACTGAGGCCGTAACCTGTAATGAGGGATCCCACTCAGATGTTGTTTATCCTTAAAGGGTCACAAGCCAACCCGTAGTCCAGAAAACATTTCTGGAATATATATTCTTTGCCTTCAAAAAAGACAACAACCTTTAGGCAAAAGGACAAGCGAAGACTTGCTGTAACAGAAAACAACAGGTTTCAATTTGAGAAACACTAGCACTATACCTGCACCACTAGCATCGGATCAGGGTTACCAATTGTCTCAACTGCGGTGTACTTATTTACAGTAACTACACCGGGGTATCACAGTTCGACAAAGTGTACAAATGAAAGCAGCTATCCTCGTGGATTTAAACACTGCATCTCCACTGCTTCAAAAAAGATACCTATGGATTAAAGTATTTGGACGGATTTAAGGAACTCAGCGTTGACATTCATTCAAACTAAAGAAAAATACTACGTTTTAGACGCAGCGGCGCAATGACTGACAGGGATGTCTTCATTATTAGAGTCTAAGCTGGGAAACTAGAGAAGGAACACCAAGCCACATAATGATGGGTATCACAGTGAGGCCTCCCCCAGGCAGGTGTGAGGCCTGTCGAGTCCCAGCCTGAGGAAGGCTCAGAGGAGGCAGACCACAGCGCTCCGCAGACATGTGTCTCGCTGAAGAGAAGACTATTACTGCACCGGTGGGGTGCTGCCATATTTGTCGAGGTATGTTCTGGTGTCACTCATGCGGTTTGCAGATAGAAAAGGAGAAAAAGAAAGAAAGGAGGGCATGGGGCAGCCTAGCGCCAGCCTCCTAACCCTTCCCGTGTTTACATTGTCATGCCGGATTTATTATTCAGGAACAATATTTCCATCCATACATTCCCCCTGCAGATGCATCAAGCTACGTCTGCAAGCTCTTGAAAGACAAATAAAAAGCTGATATAATTGCTGCGGATCCCCCCATGGATATATCAGCCTCATAGAGGAGCGTGACAGCGAGAAATCAAGCCGTAGCGCCGAGCGGAAAGCCTCCATGAATCACGCTTGTATCCGCGCTCGCACGCAGAGGCAGCAGCAGTGGCGTTGTTGGCTGAGGAATAATCATTGGGGAGGCAGTCCAAATTAATACTTCAGCCGAGGCCGCCTCGTTCTCCGTCATTAGGGCACATTACAGGGCCACAATATACATCATTAAACCAGGCATAAACAATTCATTAAAAGGCCGTTAAGAAGACAAGCTAATGTCACTTCTCTCTGTGGTATTAATAGACTGTAAAATGGCAGAGGGTTAAGGAAAAAAAGGATCATTCCGCCACTACTACCCAGTCAGTCATCCTGACTAATGGCTTCCCTAGTTGTTGCGGATTCAGTAGGCGACCCTACTTTTCTCCCAGTCGCACTCACACAACTCTACTTATGAAGGCTCAGCATGACACAGTAACACATCGTTCATTTGTTTCACAGAGGTGGTGTGCTGCTCACTGAAGACGAAGAGTAAAATGGAATATTAGCAATGTGGACACGTGTCCCACAACATCCACGGCCTTACAGGATCAGAGAGCGGTAAGAATGAAAAAGGAGCCACACAGACGCAGAGCCCGCCGTTATCAGTCATCAGCCTTCAGTTTATTTAAAATCTGGTGACAGCGAAGCACCCGTGTTTCATCATGACAGAGGCACAATCTTTTCACACGACAGCGGCCTTCGCACTGCAGCACAGGGAGCGCCACCGCACGTCCTGCCAATGGCACAAAAGGTTGCTCACACATCCAGAGTGGGAGAAGAGAGAATGCATGTTCATTACAGGAAAAGCAGGGCCACCCCAGTCGCTCAAGGTAGGGAGCTAAAACAACACAAATATTGTGAAACTGCGTCATTGGTCAAACAGTGACCGTCTGGCAACAAATAAATGCTGTTGCTGTACACACTATACATTGTCAGTGGGTTACTGTGGAAGTCATAATCTCAAAACACACTTGAAATTACTGCCTGGGTTTGGGTGGGCCAGGCAAATGTGATATATGCTCTTCTCGGCGTCCAGTCAACCAGCTGAGGCAACCTACCTGATTTCCACTCACTGAAGTAACATTTGCATCATCTGAATGGGGGAGGGGGGCTGGTGTGTCATGCTGTTACCACACCCATTTTGTTTAAAACACAACTCAGACTGAAAAGAAACTGGAAATATATCAATTTCAACATAAATGCAATCTATTTCTTTTTTTTGGGGGGGGGGGGGGGGGGGGTCCAATCAAACCCATAATTATATTAGAGGGTAAATATCTATTTGAATTCTGGGCATCCAGTACAATGATCGATCTTGGAGAGTGTCTAGCCTAGCTTAGCACAAAAACTGGAAGCAGGGAAACTGCAATATCTTGTTTTTACATTTTATTCCAGCATGTGTTTAATAAACAAGATACAACATGTAAATAACACAGCTTTGGACTTACTTTCTCTACTGTTGACGGAACTAGCTAACAAATCCCCTCTGTTACTGTTCTTTGTGCTAAGCTAGGCTAAAGACTTACTTCCACGCTTTGTGCTAAGCTAGGCTAGAAACGCCCTGAATGCAATGACATAAAATAAATATCACTCCTCTCATTTGAGTCTGGGTAAGACAACGAAACACTGTATTTCCCAAAAGGTATAACACTGTTTATGTATATATGGATAATGAGTTTAAATAACATTTTTATCACACAGGGAAATATAAATAAATATTATTTTGCATATTAATTACCATGGCTGATATACAGTATATGGCATATAAACTGGTCAAACACAGTTGTGGGATTAAAGACCAGGTTTCTGCGTGTTACTTTGGTTGCAGGGCATAAAAGCAAAGCGCACCACTACAATCTATACCACATGGACACCACACCACATTCAAACAGGAGTATAAGGCACAAATATTGACGAGTAGCATGTGCTTAAAAGAAAACTTCAAGTTTTTTGTTGTTTTTTTTAAAAAAAAGAACTGCTTTTCAAGCACTTCTGCCATATTGGCAGAAAATAATCAGGAACAGCAATATATTTTTCACAATCATACAATAATGCAACATTCCACACCCAATAAGCTCTGTCTCAGTTACATCAGTGCTGACTGATCGTTTGTGTCATGTGTGTTTGTTGTTTAAGAGCAACACTGACAGCAGGTCACCTCAGAGCTGACACAGTCTGGTGTTACCGTCTGTGAAGATGTCGGCTGTGCTGGTTTCTGGAGCAAAAGATGTGTTTAAAAAAATATTTAAAACCAGAACGAAATATTAAAACCCCTGAGTTTCAGGACAAATACTGAGGTCACATTGAGTATTTACACTGTGTCATTTTAACATATTACCCTCAACTTAACCCACACTGCTCCTTCCCATCACTTTTCATAAGTAAGTATGTAAGTCGGTGGCTGTAGTCAAACAGCAGTGTGAATGACAACAGGGAAAGCATGCAACGTCATGAAAGCATTGTGGAAAATGGTGACTTTTCAAACTTTGTCATTTAAGACAAAACTCTTAAATGACATGCTCAAAACAATTACTAACGAATAAAATGACCTGTATGACCTCAGCATACACAATTATCAATTGATCTAAGTACCATTAACATTGGCCTGGCTGACTTAAAAACCGGACCTGAAGTGTTGAAAAGTCTCTTACATAACCAAAAAACTACAAAACACCCAGTTTAATTTAGAGGGCAGATTTAAACAGAAATTGACCTGGATCAGGCGCGTCAGATCTGGTGTTTTTCTCTACAGATCTGATCCAACAAAAGTCTCAAACTCAGTTTAACGTAGGTCTTGCGTCATATGCCACGATCTCAATTAAAGCTATTTTCGAATTAATATATCATTATCAGACCCATCTCTAGGGTGAATGTGGTGAACCGATACTGTGGTTGGAGATTTCTCAGTATCATGCTATGGAAGCATTTTAAATGATTATGAAAATGAATCGTAAACTTTGGATAATTTACTGAGTTCCAGCTTCTCCAATGTGAGGATTTGCTGCTCATCTCAGTTTTGTATCATTATAAATTGTATATATATATTTTGATTTTGGACAGTTGAACTGTGCTACTTCTCAGTGCTTTTATTCCATTTCTTCTTCTGCCTTTATAGTGCACATGGAAATTAAAAGAATTGTTGTTCCAGTCTGTTCTCGCACATTTTTGGGGGGGGGGGGGTGAAAACATGTCGTCAGTGAAGTGACAGTTGATGGTGTGAGATCCGTGTGTGTGATTCTGCACTCGATTTGCAGCAACACAAATTAGCGATACTTGCATTAAGGTTAGACTTCACACCGTGCGCGGGGCACTGCATGAAATAAGGCTGCAATCACTCTTTCCTTTTCACCTTTAAAGCTCCGAACACCTTCAAACACAACAGCATCGAGTGCATTTTCCTTATAATTAAATCAAACTGGCTTGATGATGACAGATGCCGTCAGAATGACCCTTGTGCATTAAAACAGCCCCTGATTGCTGCACATTCTGACAAGGCACTGACCAAGGCCCTGATCTGTAATTATGTTGCCAGCTAACACGAGTATGTGACTTCCAAATCTTAACTGCAGTTATTCTCGCAGTTTCCAATAAGGGTGCGTTTCACACTTTTCTTCCCCTCTCCCTTTTCGTTGTCTTAACAAGATGTTCAAGAGAGGATTGCTCACAAATGTTGCTTTGTTTTGTGTTTTGCATCCACTACCAAGGCATATTTCCTAGCCTTGTGTTGCTTGGCAATACCCAAAGTAGTGATTCATATTCTGGGAAGATATAGCAGATTTACTGCAACGACCCTGATTTCAAGAGTCCAAACAAAACAAAAAAAATGAAAAAGTCTCACGTTCTATAATCCTGCGACTAGGAGTCCAAAGAACCTCCTCACTCAGCACAACTGCTTTATTTACTGGCCGCTAAAAGACGATCCTGTCTGTGATACAGACGCAGGCAGGCAGGTAATCTCCTACAGCATCTGACCTGCCTCTGATTCCCTTTGGGGGCAGTGTCCGCTGGAAAGCACTTCCCTCCTCTTACTTCCTCTGGCCCCAGGGGTCACTGAGTGAAGCTCTTCTTGATGGCCACGTTGGGGAAGAGGCCCGAGAGCTCTTGGACAGCCCGCATGTCTATCTGCGAGCAGAAGGAGACGTCCAGGAGGAGAAGCTTTGGACAGGACTGGAGGAGTTTCTTCAGTGAGGCACCACTCACCAACCGTGTACCTGTCAATTAGACACAACATCACGGGGAAAAGAAGACAAATGTAAAAAATGTGCGGCAGAAACAAAAAAAACAGGAGAAATAGAAGTATTTATTACATTTGCAGGTCTGAGTATATCTGAAAGAATAAACTGGAGTCCAGACCCAAATAACGTGCTTTATGTTTATTACTTGCACCTTATGATTGACTCTCCAGCGTACAGACCAACCTGTAGAAGCCACACAACTGACCAGGGTGTCTACATGTATCAGCAGGTTAAACGTAAGACTTTTTAAGGACCTGCGGCACCCTGACTGAAACATCAGCACATCCAGCCTGACTAACACTTGTCATGCCACTGTGCTGCCAAGCCCGTCACCTTACGCAACTGGAACTATAGCATTTGTGCACAGCAGTTACTGCTGTGGGGTGCTGTTGCAACTTTGCTTAGTGAGCAACATTTTATTCATATTAATAATAGGCAGATTATTCGGGTGCAGTTAAGTTTCTCAGAAATTCTCAAATGCAAACTTGGGATTCGGCTTGCCAAAGACACGTCCGATGTAAAGTGATGATTCAATTATGACCACGCGATTAAAATAAATAAATGCAGTCATTCAGGAAATATGTGTGTTTATCACAGAAATATGCACAACTTCTATTTTTCATGGACAAATAATCAGTGAGTGATATGAATGAGTAATGATGACACAGACATTTCCATGCTTTTCTGACACAGTCGGTTATTCATTGATATGATGATGGCCATGTGTAAAGAACAAGGCAACAGTGCTGACATGAAGCCAGTATACGTATGGCAGTGTTGTGCATATATGTGTGGCATTGATTTTGTCCTCAGAGGCTAGCTGCTCTGGGTCTGTTGCAGTTTACAATGACATCTGACCACATCCCACACTGAATAATGCTCTGCTAAATGTCACGTTCATATGAAAAACATATTACCAGCTACAGTTAAATAAATTGGTCATGGCCATCCTTAACAAATAATTGATAAATGACAGATAAAAATAAATGTTTGTGAAGGGATATCCACATATGTGTGAGGTGAGAGCTCACCCAGTATGTCGAGGTGCTGCAGTGAGGTGCAGCTGGCGGCCAGCTCCTCTACGTCCGAGTCGCAGACGGTGCGGTTGGCGGTGAGGAAGAGTTTGCGCAAGCGGGGCAGGTTGCGGGCGAGGTGCTGGAAACATCCGGTGCTGCTCTGCAGCGTCGGACACCAGCCCAGGTCCAGCTCCTCCAGCATCCTGAGCAACCACAGACAATAGGATGTGCATTGAGCACAAATTCAGACATTCACTGAAAACAGATAAGTGCTGCTTTGGCTCGGTGGTCTACAGGTACAAGACAGAGCTGTTTCAGTCTAAATTAATGGGGCTTAATGATTATATGGCAAACAAAGCAAAAAAGTGAGATACTGATGGAAAACTGACTTCAATCCTCCTCAGTGAGGACAAACATGTCTCACAGCACTGAACCCGTCGGTATCGCCTACCTGCAGCCGGAAACAAGCTCAGCCAGGCCTCGGTCGGTCAGGTTTCTGCAGCGCCACAGGTCCAGTGAGCAGAGCGAGCGACAGCGAGCGGCCAGCATACTGGCCACAACGTCATAGTCCTCAATCTGCAGGAGAGACGGGCAGCAGTTAACAGGGAGGATATGATCTGTAAACGGTTACTGTAGGCGACATTATCAAGAGGCAGAGGTTCTGTGATCTTTGCTTCAGCCATTGAAGAACATAAAATGCTCTTCCTCTGTGGCATGTCATATAGTTCAATGATTTGCCTTTAGGATGTCACACAGGACTGAGCAAATGATGCTGCGAGTAGTAATGAGTGAGTCAGTGGCCATTTCCCTCCAACTGCCTTGTGTATTTTGAGTAAACTTTTGAAATGCAGCAATAATAAAAAGCTGATTAGCTGTATCGGCTGCCTTGAGGGAGGGACATAACCTGACTTCGTCAAGAGAGAACAAAGAACTAACAAACAAAAAAAACAAATGAACTAGTCTTTCAAGAACTGATCTGTGTTTGCGAAGCTGTTATTGTTCTTTGGTGTCGGGTAATGTTGGCCATATTTCATCCTTTCATCCAAAGATGAAAGCAAGCAAATGCAATTTAACAGCCACACAGCCAGTGCAGGCACCTTACGCATAGAAATGACAGCATGCAGAACGTTTCCCTGTGTTAGCAGCGGACAGATATTAAAACTTTTGGCTGAAAGAGTTGCTGCCGTTACGTATTTTCATTGCCAAGTGTTGCATAGCTTCATTACCACACTTATGCCTTAAGAAAGCGCACATGCGGAAACTGTACTGAAATTTTGGATTTTCTTTCATTTTTTCTAGCTTGCTACATCATAATTTGCATCAAATGTCCATCAACTGGGTGGAAACTCGGCTCGTGACAAGGTGGGCGGGTGAGTTACTGAGTCAGTCAGTCAGTCAGTCAGAGGCTGCGTGAGTATGCAAATTAGTCAGTAAATGAGGAGAAATGGTTGTAGTGAATTTTCCTCTCTTTTAGAAATATATATCCTAAGAGGCATTGGATCTGCGCCACTGTTATCACCATGATACATTAAACATTTACTAAAATGTCTCCATCTAATGTATGATATAAAAAAAATGCTGTATTTTAATGACAACATTAAGTACCATGTAACATGGTGGACATATTCACTGAGGATAACATCATTAAAGAGAAATAAGACATTTTGGGAAATTCACGCAGTCGCTTTCTGGCGGAGAAGATCAATACCACATAACATAAGGCTACAGCCACCAGCCTGTTAGCTTAGCTGTGGTTAAACAACGAGGTGGAACTGTGAAACAGTGGAAAGGTCACCGTTGTTTTTTCTATCTGTTTTTAGACTTTTACAAACACAAGACAGCCATTGTTCATTTACATTGTTGTTCCCGGTAGTCAGTTCCTCGCACCTCCTTCCCAGGTAGTGAAAGGCGGCAAGCGACGATTGGTCGGGGACCAACGTGTAGTCTGTCATGTCTCTCGGGCCGAGTCACGGCAAGAATGTATGACTCTATAAATCGCCTAATCTGACAGAGTGACCATCTTAACGGAGAAAAATATCATGTAGTCTGAACCTGGCATTACTCTAGAAAACGAATAAGCATATCTCCAAAAATGTCAAACTATTCCTTTAAGCATATGTAAAAACTGGCAGCAAGTGCTCATCAGCGTCATTATTATTATTATTTGTGTCCTCTGTTCTGTGTCTGTACTGTTTTTGTGTCACAGTATGTGTGTATATTTCACTTGTGCTTTAACTGTGTTGTGAAGTGAGGCTGAAGACAAATCTCGAGCCAAGGATGGACAATAAAGTATTCATTTAAATTGCATTCAGTGCCATTATCACTGGCCTCGTCTATTTTACACCCCAACCAGTTTATTGTTAGCAGCTCAATTATTGCTACACTGCTGATGCCTCTGCCATCTTTTGGACAAGCTGCTGTTTAACAAGTGCACATGGAAGGTTGTGTAGTTAACAGACTGACTGTGCTTTATTTGGACTTGTGTGTGTGTGTGTGTGTGTGTGTGTGTGTGTGTGTATGTGTGTGTGTGTGCGCATTCTCACCCTCACACAGCTCCCTAGGTTGAGGTGTCTCAGCTCTATGCAGAAAGTCAGGATGCTCAGAATAGCTGTTTGCTGCAAAGACAACAAGGAGAAAGTAAAGGAAGATGCAGAGCTGTCATACCCATATTATATATTTAAAAATATTTATCCTTTCCAGTTTGGTGCGCTGGTAATATCTAAGAACCTGCAGCTAGCAATCAGGGCATCACGGAAAAAAAGAAATCAGGAAACAACAACAAACTAAACCCGAGACATCTTATCTGAGTGTAAATCTAAAATGTATACATTAAAATGACAATATACGTTTAAATAACAGTAACATGTCCAGTCATGTCATCCAAAGTTCCTCCTAAGTGATTTCCTGTCTGCTGCCTTGTGCACTCAGGTAACACTTATTGTATTTAAGGGAATTTAATATGGCACACAACAGATTTTACATCTCCTCACAGAGTCTAGCACAGTGAGGACAGAGACTTCTCCAGTGGCACTACAGCTTGGATGGAGCTATGGGAATTCAACACTGCAACTGCCAACACATGTACCTCTGTGGCAGCAGAAAGTGTGAGACATAAAAGTGAAAGCCTTTTGTGTGAGTGAGTGTGTGTGTGTGTGTGTGTGTGTGTGTGTGTGTGTGTGTGTGTGTCTGTGTGTGTGCATGTGTGCTTGAGTCTGTTGCTGGCATCTTTATAAACGCCTCTCTCCTGCGAGCTAGCCATTTAATTAGAGCAGTGACAGGGTAATGACAGCTGAGATGTCAGGGCCTCAAACAGACACACAGCTCGCTCTGTCTGCCCGGGTATAAACAACCTGCAGCATGCTGCCTGGCTCCACCGCAGAAACTCTACACTGCCTCCTTGCCCACAACGCCACTCTGAAACATGACAAACACTGGAGAAACACTGAGGAGCAACACCAAAACACAAGACGGTGGTTTTTACACGCCAGGCAGGCCTGAACCTGAACACGCGCAGTACGTGTCTTTAAGGGCTCAGGGTTGACTCAGTTCATCTTAAAAGACAACAACATAGAATGAGCAACGCCCAGCCCAAAACATGTACCATCAAATAAGCAGCTTGTGGAGATCATTAGAACTACTTCATGGCAGGGCTTCTGAAAATGTATCAAATTAAAAATAAACCTTTACCATACATTTATTTGGTTATCATCGAAAGCTATTCAGCATGTACAGAACAAACTGCAGGCAGCAGTTAGAGCTACTATTCCCAACTTGGGTAAAACAAATCTGAAGGGTGGTGAGAGTTTATTTTGATTAAATCTTTGTTTTTCTTCCGGACACTAAACGAAACTCACAGCAGACCTACTGTGAGCAACCTGTGACATGGGCCTGTGAGGAGTCACAAGATAAAAAGGGAACCATTATGCTAAAGCCTCAAGTGGTCTGGCGAGACCGGGCTCACATTTTTTTACTGTAGACGTACTGTAGTTTCTGTCCTGGCAGAAGCAGCAAGAGTGTGTATGGTTTGGTTCCAAACAGTCGCAGATAAAGACACAATCATCTCTTCTACCAACACTAGATAAATCTGCTCTGCAGAACGTCTTCAAACAAGCGAGGAAGTGATTACCGCTGTAGCAAAACAAAACTGATGATAGGAACAGCCCGAATTATGCAAAACAAAAAAAACAAAAACAAAATAAGCAGTCGGGAATGAGGACAGACCATAAAATGCCTCCGTTTTTGCTACGAAGCTAAGAGACGTGTTGACGTCCATGCATAATTAGCATACAGATGTGATTTATCCATCCAAAAGCCTTCAAATGTTTTAACTGACACTTGCACTGATATATAAGACCAAGTGGGGATTCATCGCTACAGTAGACAACAAGAAAGCAAAACGAAACCTCAAAAAACATCAAGACCACTATTAAAACTGACTGCTGACAAAATAATCTCAGCTTTCAACCGTATAACAAAGTCTTCATCAGCAGAGTTAGTTTGCTTATTGTCATGAAAACTGAACTGTGAAGCTCAATTTTTAAGGAAAAATGGACAAGATGTACACATTCTGCTAGATCACTGTCAACCGACCAGTTCCCAATATTCCCAATATTCTCCACTGAAAATTGATCAAATTCCTGACCTTTTCCCTCTGAATTATACCTCTCATTATTCCATTATATTCCAACAATTCAACTAGTGGAAATCTTCCAAAACGTTTAACTTCTTCAAAACTTACACACCCTACGATAACTTCCAAGCGTGATATCTCCTCTAGATGAAGTCATACTGGCAAATGACTGAAGAAACGTGAGAAACGTAGCCTTGCATATCTAGAGTGTAGCTACGCAACCTGTATATTCCAATATTACAAACAGCCAAAGCAACCATTTGGGATACAAACATATCATTAACCACGCAACCGTCTCCCTGCTGTATTTGGACAGGACAGATGTAAGTGGTGAAAATGTCACTTTGATTGTGGTTTCCCGGATACACTGTTGACCGTGCCTACCTCTATCTTGGTCCGGTAGAGCACCAGCCGGCGGAGGCGTGTTAGTTTGGAGATGTGCGCGAAGGCCTGCGGGTGGAGGCGGTCGCAGGAGGACAGGTTGAGCTCCTGCAGCCCGGGACAGGTCTGAGAGACGACCTCCAGACAGGCCTCGTTCAGGAAGTGGCAGCACGACAGCTCCAGGCACACCAGGCTGAGACCACAGGCCTTCATGAAGCTGAGGGGAAGAACAGACAGAGGGGGAAGGACATGAGTGGAGAGGAATACATTCATTCTACATTAGCAACCTTCTAGTCCACCTGTCTCTGTTTTAGAAAATAAGGCCTTTCACATAATCTCTTATTTTCTTCTTTTCTTTGTCTAAGAAAAGGTTTCTATCCATTTTCTTTGTCTCAGTATGTCCCTCCCTCAAAACAAATGCTTGTGCTTGCAAGTATTTGCTAGTTTTCCAAGGTCATCTCCCTGTTTTCTAGCACTCGTTGCCCCGCTGACAGTCTGACCTGCTGAAGCCGGTCAGGGTGAGAGCTCCGCGGTTGCCGGTCCAGGACAGGTTGAGCCTCTGGAGGAGGGTGCAGCGGCTCTGCAGGTGTCCCAGGGAGGCGTCACTCAACCGGCCCCAGTAGGGCTGCAGACTCAGCTGGGTGTACTGCAGCGGGTCGCAGCAGTGCTGGTGCAGCAGCTTACAGCTCTGGGCCAGACGGCTGAGGTCTGGCAGGGTCAGGTGGCTCAGTATCAGCTGGATGAGCTGCGGATGGAAGATGGGGAGAGGGGTTAGGAGGGGAGAGGAGAAAGTAAGGGGCACGATAAGAAGGGGAGAAGGGAAAAGGCAACAAAAAGAAAGAGGAGACACAAAACATAAGACTGTTAGGTCTACTTGGAGAACATAGCAGAAAGCAAAGCACAACACAGAACATGAAAGAGTAGTAGAGCCTAGTAGAGAACAGAGAATAACAGAGTAGAGTAGAGAATGTTAATTGCGTCCCCTCTGTCAGGCAGATCTAAATAGTGGTTATCTGGGACACAAAGCACTGATAGCAGGATCAGTGGCGAGGTGAGCCGGCTTGTTTTGCACCGTGTTTGTGCGCCTCTCTAAAGAGAAAGAATGACTGTGCTCGTGTGTGTTGCGGTGAATTAACAATATGCAGCGTTCATGCGGGTATCAGCTGACAGATAATAGCTATATTGTGTTCCTGAGACAAACACGCGGCGGTTGTGAAGACTGCTGTTAATGGCAGCGGTTTGGAGAGGAGATAAGAGAGGGAATATCAAGAGTGCTGCCGGTGTTTTGAAGCTCGCCTCAGACAACATGATCCGTCTGCATGGCATGAAAATGACTCGGTGTACGTGAGTGCGCACGAGATCTAATGTCAGAATGGGTCCAAGCCACAATGTTCATGTGTTTGTGTGGAATACTGGTAAATACAGTGTATATACACATACATGTAATGATTTTCGGGCAGGCTGCTGCTAATGGCTTTAGAGTTGTGATGTGGTCAGAAAACAAAACACTTTGGACTCTCTTGCTATTGGCATTATTCACTACTTACAGACACTGCGTGGACTAAAAGACTGCAAAAAAAAATCAACAGATTCATCAATAATTGAAAATAGTTCGTTTCAGGCCTACAGTGCACCAAATGAATAGCATGTTAACATGCAAACTGAAAATGCACAATTGTCTGTGAGCTGTAAGAAAATACATGGAGACCTTCAGATTTAAGCAGCAGCAACAGGAAAACCAAGGTTGTGTAGTTTACTGACGGGTACATCTGTTCATTTGCAATGTTCCTACAGATAATATTATGCAAATTCAAGCTGCCTCTTTTCATGCTTGAATCCAAAAAGCACACAGACACCTGCTTTGAGATTTACTGGCACTGGCTTGAAGATATCCTGTGGTGTTTTTGACCTCTAGTAGCGCTATGGAGCAGTGTTTTTACGAGTGCGTCCCTGTTTGTGCATTTATGCATGTGCACGCGTGTGATGCAATACACAGTCCTGCCGATGGTTTCACATTATTCTTCTGATCCACAGGTGGCTGCAATTTGCCGAGAAATGCTGCAATACACCAACAAAAGGTAATGAAGAAGAAAGCTGCAAGCTAGTAAACGTGGAAGTGAACAATGCAGGATTTACAACACTTAAAGCTTTGCAGATGATTTCTGAGAAAGGAAATGCAGAGCTCAAGGATACACACAGTGAGTTTTGGTGAGTAACACTGAATGTAAACATAACTTTTGTTCATTTAACTCCTTTCATTTAAGACCTTTGACACTCTCTGTGTACACATCATTATGGTGTGTAATCACCTCATAGGGCAGTTTGTCAAAGTAGCCGTTGCCTGTTCTCTGGTGCTTGCCGTCTCCTCCTTGTCTGAATGGACCCCCCACATCAGACAGCTCCTCCTCGCTGTCACTCAGGTCACTAATGTCGATGGCAGGCATCTTATAGAGGGCCATCATGGGCCTCTCTTTGACGCCGCGCAGGATAACAGCATCCAGCTCGGTGTAGTAGTCCAGCAGGGAGCTGTTGACCTCCAGGCGCAGCAGGTTGGTGGGGAAGTTGATATGCTTGATGTTAGGGGAAAACTGGCGGGCCTGGGGTGTCAGCACCTTGGTGGGCTCCCCTGACCACAGCACCTCCCACCTGGACAAAAGAAAGCGTGATCACAATTTTTTTGTTTTTTTCCACCTGAAAATATGTTCATAACACTGGCACTACAATGCTTTATTTGGCTTACAACATCATAATCCATCAGGATTGCATAGCCTGACACACACTTCACATCTTCAGCTGCCGGCTCAATGTTTTTAAGCTTGTTTTGTGTGCCTCATGCACTCAATCCAATGCACAATGAGCTCTGTGAAAAAAAAGACACCATGCCTCATTCACAACTGCACCAGCAATGACTCATGAAAGACGACTGATGAGCAGTGATGAACTATTGTAGCCCCCTCCTGCTGTCCACACTGCGGACTTACAGAGGCTATGAGCTATACTATCATTATAGTATGATTATGAAGAAGTATTCTAATAATTCTTTACATATTTTTTGCAACTGTTAAAAAAGTCCCAGTATGTTCATTTTGACACTGATGACAGCTGTGCCCACAAACATCTGACTAAAAACACGATATACTAGTCACTTATTAAACCCATTATCCTCTGTGTAATACAAAGACGTGGCACAATTCCACAAATGACAAATTGGGATGAATTGGGATATGGTGTCATTTCAGTGCCGTTACACAGTGCAGCTCTGGCAGAGTAATAAAAGTTGCCAGAAGCCAAATTCATATCAGTCTGTTTATCAATCAAATACCACTTTCTCATCTCTCACTGATGTGTTCACCTTCCAGGTATTACTAGCTTTACATCTGCTGTGGCTTTCTTTGCTTAAAAAAATAAAGAAATACAACTTTTCACCAACTCAAGTGAACCAGTGAAGCTGCTATGTATCAATAGAACATTAGACAGAGATGATGGCAAAAGAAACAGAGCTCTTTCACCTTATATTTAATGATGGTCGCGCACTCTGCCCTGTATTTTACTACCTTTCATTTTCTGTTTGCCAGTGCTGATATGTTTTTTCTACATCATTTTATTTGTGCCAATACAAAAGGTTTCCAACACCCAGTTTCAGTCAGAGTCCCTTCTAAGAATGCCATTTAACAAGTTATTATTATAAATCTATCTTTAGTGATCTTCTATCACTAAAACCTCAGGCTTACATTTGCACTTTTTGGTTTCACTGTTGGAGACTGCAGGAGTTGAAACAATTTCCTAAAGTTGTCATAAACATTGTTTATACAGCACTTTTTTATTTATTTAATTTATAGAGCGAAAATATAATGATGTGATGTACAAACAAAGGAAGGCCAATTTGATAAAGGACAAATGCCAGGCATCAATTTGTAAGAGCATAATAATGCAAGTAATAAATACCAAGTAATTCAAACATGGTTTTCTTAGTCGTGTTAATTAACTAAACACTGACTGATGACGACTTTCCAGGTCTTTGTCTTTACCTGACATCAGTCGGTGGGTTCTGGGAGAACGGGTTGTGAGAACAGGCCAGAATCTGGACGATGGCTCCAGGGTAATAAGTCTCAAGCACCTCCACTGCTGTAGGGTAGACAGGTTCCTCGAAGCCCAGCTCAATATAATCCTGGCTGTAGAAGCCTTTAGGGGTGCGGCGGAAAGGTGGAGGAGCACTGGCACACTGTTCCCACCACGTACCATAAGCTCTGAATACAGCCGTCTGAGTGAAGTCACCAGAGCTGGGGTAGACGTTGGGTACCCCGGCCAGGTTCCACATGGTGTAGGACATGCTATTCTCGCTGCCATAGTGGGAGCTGAAGTCCAGAACCTCCTTGGCATACTGTTCCACCTCCACACTGACCGGCAACACCGCCCGCTGGCCAGACTCCACGGCCCGCCGACTGGTCAGAGCCTCGCCTCGAGTCCCACTCCTGGAGCGTCGCCGCAGACAGATATAGTAAAACATGCTCAAGAGGGTTAACATAAGGAACTCTGGGGCTGATGGGGGGTGGTGCGGAGAAACAGAGGCTAGAGGGAGGAAGAGCCTCCACCTACTGGAAGCACACTGGTTCAGGGTCTGGGGGTGTACAAAGTGCAGGCTATAGGCCTGGCCGCATGCATGACCTGTAGGTTAGGCAGAGACAAACACAAACAAGAGTGAGAACAGCAAGACAGCAGGTCTGAGGCACCACAGAGTACAACTCCTGCTTGGTCCTGATATAAAACTAGAAAATTCTGCTCAAACCCATCCCATCTATTTCACAAAAACAAGGTTAAAGTGTGTGTCGAAGGTAAATGAATAGATCCTTGCCTACTTTGAGCTCTGACAGGAAAACTTTCAGAGGACAAAAGCTCATAGCATGGAGAGTTAAGCTTATTGATGGGAGGTGTAGCTTTTAATACTGATGGACAGGAACATGACTTCCTGCCACAGGTAAACTATTGTCTTACTTAGCAAACACCTAGCATTAATGTAATAAGTGGTGACAATGCCCATCTACAGTTGCCAAAGCTACTCTTTGAAAAAAGGTAGCCTAGTACCACTGTTTGCATATGATGGAAAAATGCGACCAGTCCTCATGATATTAACGTGCAGGCTTAGCAGAGCATGAGAGCATCAGGTTAAACTGGAAAAGCAGAAATGCAAACAGGAAAACTGACAATACACGTCAACAACCCTAATCTTCTACTTCTTCAAGTCCTCTACGGCAGGTATCCTGCAGGTTTTGTTGCAAGCTGACAGTCACTCCATACCTGGTGTCAGGTACACTCAAATAAAGAGTGGTGTATTAACTGGCAGGACTGGCAGGAACAAAAACCTGCAACCTCAATTCAGGGGTCTGACACCTCTGCAATACATTTTAGCATCACTTCATTTAAATGTGTTAAAGTTCACTAGTTATTCCCACTTCCAATTCAGCAGCTACACAGCTGTGGGCTGCAGTAAGAAGTGAGCACATTAGAAAGACCTTGGGGACAACCTGTGATCCAAATGTAAACAAAGTAACAGTCCCACCAGCAATGACGTTATTCAAAACAGGAACCACAGGTTTCAACCCCAAATTGACTGACAGGACTTTTAAATACTGTACCAACACTAGAGAACAATTAAATCAAACGTGTTAATGTTTACAAATGCTGGTAAAGCTTTAGCAAGAATGTAGCACGTAGCCATTAGTGCTAGCCAGTGCTGCCTTCATCAATGCCACTGAGAAACAGCTATGCTGTTGCTGTAAAATGTCATCTCTTCTGTCTTTCTACATTGTGCCGAGGGCACAATGTGGCTGAATTGTCCTAAAACCTTGGCTAACTTTAAATGCATTTGCAATCGTACATTACATTAACGTGAATGTAACGTAAAGATAACTACCACGGAGAAACAGTTGCTTTCTGAAGAACTTGGTTCAGTAAAAACACTAAAATGACCAATAGCTAGTGAGGGAGCATTAGCCAAAAAGCTGCCTCCCCTAGCTCATGTTGTTTGTGTCACTGTTAAATAGCTGGTGTTAGCCAACGTTGGCTAGCTAGTTAGCCAACAGACGAGCTGAGCTGTCAAAACATAGCTGTTAGCTTCCGTAGCTTATCAAAATCGAGCAGCCAACGAGGACAGGACATAATAAATAAATTTACGGGAAACGTAGATCGATATATCCATTCATGAGGAGCGACCCTGTCCTTCCCTTTAACAGGATATTTCAACCACCAAACCACATTCCTGACGTTTACCTTGTGATGCCTTCCCGAGCAGTCGGACAAAGCACTTACTCGTTGAGCGCACATTATAACCAACGATATAATCTGGAAAATAATGCAGGGAATAGTGAAGCTTTGTATAGTATCTAGTTTTCGAGACGTTGTGCTTAGAAAAAAAAATGAATTTCGGAACTTTGTTTTGAATTTGTCATTAATTCAGGATAAAAGACACATTCTACTTTATCCTCTTCATTACACCGCTGCCACACTATGAAACTGAATGTCAGCTACTTTACAAAAGACTACGACAGAAGAGAAATAGGAACCGGTCCATTTTGATTTTCTAATTAAAAAAATGAGAACGCAGATTTAAATACGTCTGAAATTGGACGGAGGTACGTAGGAGCTTTAAAAGCAGCATCAGTCCCGGACAACAAATGATCAACATCCGGTCACATTATTTTCAGCAAGGCATTCTGGGGAGTTCATGGAGTCTATAGCTCTATTTGTGAAAAGAAATTGAATTATTGCTATGAATATTCATTATTGAACAAAAGAGCATCTTTCTAGAATATATGTGCCCAAAAGAGAATTGCAAGTAGGCTACTTTGGCAGTATCTAGTATAGCACCTTAGGTGGGAGACTCATTCCTCCCAAATGTACAACAGAGCGCCACAGGAAATCATTCCTGCCTGTGGCCATCAAACTATTCAACTCCTCCCTCTGAGGGTCAGACACTCAGAAGAAAGAGACTGGATATCTGGACCTACTTCACCTGCCATATACTACCTCATTATTTATTCTTTAAATGTTTCAGTGCAATACATATATAGTCATACACAACAGTGCAATACATACATATATACATTGTTATTGTTTATATTTTTTTACTTTTATTTTTCACTTAAATACTGTAAATGTGTATATTTTTATTTTCTATTTCTTATTTTTATATTTTGTACATACTTTATGCTCTAAATTATACTACTTTCTACTCTTGAATGGGAGCACCGGTACTGTACAATTTCCCCCCGGGGATCAATTAAGTATTTCTGATTCTGATCTATTTTTTATTTTTTTTCCACATCGCAGCTTGCGACTATATAGGTATGTAATAGCCTACCATTATGCAATAAAGCAAATGCAGTATATCCCTAATAACTGTTTCAAGTTTACCATAGTCACTTTTTTCATCAAATCTAAAATCAGAATTTCATTCCGTCTCTGCGTCATTTTCAGGCAGATTTTTGTTTGCAGCCAACTAAAGAAACAACTGAATCCACTCATTTCTGTCTTTTTGACCTCTGGAAAAGCAAAGGAGGACAGGACTGGCTGCCCCGTCACGATCAGCTCATCCTGCACTGTAGTGATGACAGGAGGTTCATCAACAGGGATCACAGGAGCTGGTGGAGAGGCAACCACAGCAGAGTCTGGTTCTGGTCTGGGTGCTGGCGGTTCCTCTGTTTTATCTGAGCCAATATTGGCTCAGAGGCTCAGTAAAGCCGGGTTCTGAGCTGGGCACCGACTGTTCCTCTGCTTCATCCAGGCCAATGTTGGCGGGAGTTTCAGCAGGGAGGGTATGAGGAGCAGATTTAGGAGAAAGGACTGTGTTGTCCAGGCGATAGTTCAAACTTTTGTGGACGGCAGCATTGGCAGGAGGTTCAGCAATGGAGGTCAGAGGAGCTGGTGATTGGTTCAGTGTCCTCCTCCAGACCAGGTTCCTCATTCACACCGTCGGCAGGGCTGGTTCTGGCCTCTGCACTGTCCACCGTGTCTGCTGGCTGGATGCAGTCCTTTCAAGTGTTGACAGAGTCTGAGGCTGGAACAGTGCGCAGATGTCTCCTGCTGCAACATCGTTGATGGTGTAAAGCAGTTGAGCTTCTTCAGCAGGGCGTCTCTAGTGTGACCCTGTCAAATATGACTCACTGGAACTGAGGAGGGGCAACCTCTGGTGAATTGAGCAGCCTTCTGGCTTCCAACTCAACGTCCCTCATCTTCATACTGGTGTTCACCTCCCATGCCTGAAACAAGGAGTGAGTTATGATCAGCAGATTTGACATATTTACAGAATAAATCAAGTGTCATGTAACAGATGACTCCAAACTGCTGCTGAGTCTGTGCAGGATTGTAATCTTACCAGCTTGAGAAGAGGCCCGATGTCAGAGTCAAAGTCCTCCAGCTCAAACTCCCTGAGCCTTCAATCAGAAAGAAAACACAAGCTTCATCCTTACTGTTCAGAGATATGGTCAAGTGTAGTGCTGAACTGTGTGTGTGTGTGTGTGTGTGTGTGTGTCAGTAACTCACTGCACTCTCAGGCTGTTCTGCTCCACCAGCAGCTCAGTCATATCTTCAGCAGTCAGCACAGATGGAAGGTGTTTTTTCTGCTGAAGCCTCAAAAGCTCGGTCACCAGTGCGATCTAAACAACAGACATGAGACCACATGTCTTTATGTCAAAGCACAAGACAGTCTATGAGACCTGCTATTTTACTCTGGTGTAGACATGAAAACTATAGTGGGTCTCACATGACGCGTAAAGGAGCCTCTGTGCCCAGCAGGTCTGCAGAGCCCGCTCATAGATGGGTGTGTCGAACAGCACCTGTGAAGGAAACAAGATAATGTCGCTCATTAGTTTGTTATTCAGAGGTTTAACTCTGAACATGTTTACAGTCGAAAACACTCTCACATACCCTGATGGGTCTGTAGATGCCTCTCCTTCCTTCTACAATTGATATTTAGTGGCTGTATGTCAAAGTACAGAACAAGTTTAACTGTCAAACGACAACAACATTTGCTCAACGATTTTTCAACGAACGTCACGAGAGCACTCAAACACAGCTGATTGGTCAGACACAAGTGAGCAGACTGAGGTCAGGGTGAAGAGTGGGTGAAGTTCTGCAGAGAGAATCTCATCCTTGAGTCACTGGACTCAACATCTAGAGCTCTTTATGACACACAGGTTAACATGCATATTCAGACATTATTATATTATTGTTGTTTATTAGTATTCCCTCGTATTTTTCACCATCTTTATTTTGGTGATATTTATGCATACACTTTCAGGCTTGTTCAAAACCTCACTTGAACTACTTAAGCTGCGTTTCAAGTTGTCTTGAGAAATATAATATATATCATACATTCTCAAGTTCAGTGGTTATTTCCAGTAAGACTGAGGTCAGTGGCATCTGTTTATTTGTTTCAATTGTTCAACATAAATATCAATCACTCAATGATCTCTAAAAGTAAGGGAGAACAGTCCAATAGTCATACAGAGCCAGCAGACATTAAATCAAGAGAATACTGCTAATATAACAACATAAGGTCTGATGATAACATGACAGATCTGTATCATGCAAGAAACAAAGTATCTATTGGTGAGACAAGAAGGCAGCTATGGAATAGTGTTTAAGGCACAATTCAAGCTGTTTTGCAGTAATCTGGGACACATCCAGAAAAATATTTAAAATGTGGAACCAATGGCACTCATCAATTTTCAGAATAATTTAGTTGCAATGTAAAACTGACTGGACGAGGATTCATTTGTGACACACCAGCCAATCCTCTTGCACGTTCTTTCAATTATAGCCGGGCCGATGTTGTTGATATGTTGAGAGTTTTGTCAACAGCATCACAGCCGATATTATTTTTTTCTTGCATAACAAAACACAACATAAACAAACAGCTCCTACATCAGTGATGCATGGCACACTGACCCTCCCCAAGTGCCTCCATGCACGGCTATCTACATTTTAAACCTGACATTCATCAACAGCCACTGGCTTTGTTTAAGGGAGCAAGGAAGAATATGTGCACTTATGCTCTTTTTGCAAAGGAATCAGAAAAATTCCCTCTCACTCCCTCTTTATCATCAAGTCACGCCTCCATGGACATACTTCATTAGCTATTTGATAAAGGGACTTTTAATAAGTCTGGGAATTATTGTGTTGTAGAAAAAAAACAAAAAACTATTTGAACACCTGGATATCACATGATTACAAATCAACACAATATAATGCGAGACTTTCAAGGCTTTTGGTGCTAATGTAATATAAATATCAACAGGTCAAAGCCAATATCAGAATATCAGCGAATGTTGTGCTGAAAAAAAATATTTTCTGTGCAAAGTGAGATCCAGAGTGAGTAATCCGACAAAATGTGTGTCCTTTAAAGCATAAATATTAGTGGGCATACATTCTTTATGGACAGAAGTAATCTGTTTCCTGTGTTAAACCCAAATCAGAACTCCTTATTAAGCTCCACAGAGCAACAATCCACAGGGTCAGAGACCTGAAGCGAGAAAATGACATGACAGTCTGTCTCATATTGAAGGTGAACATTTGTCAGGTGTTCCTATTAAACAAACATCTGGATGTCACTCTTGGTCAAATCAAGGTTTTCCACAACAGAATTCCACACTGTGAAAGGGCTTTGTTGGATCAAAGTCATCAAAATGTGGGTCACCCAGCCCAGTCTCCAAAATAAAGGCCTCCATTTTCTTACATGCACAATATACATGTATTTAACAGATTAGCTTAGCTTTTAATGTTATTACTGGTTGGTCTGCCCTGTGGTGGACCATAGCTTACATACAGTGAGGCACTAACTGGCACATGGGAGACATTTTCTGGCAGAAAGCCTTTCTAACGTAGTGAACGTTGTGAAACAGTTGCAGTTTGGTTAGGTCTAGGCACCAAAAGTAGTAGTTCAACGTTGACTTATTATTTTAACCCAAACCATGATCTTTTCCGAAACCTAACCAAGTAGTCTTGTTGCCTAAACCTAACCAAACTGCGTCTGAAAATAATTTTTCAAAAATGAAAAAAAAAATAATAAGGCATAATTGTCAAAATTGGCTTCACACAGGAATTGAACCTTAATCTCTTAGATGAAGATCCTGTGTTTGATCCATCCATCCACCGCAACCTTCTACCCTCATGGACTTTGTTGCTCTTTATACTTCGTCACCGTACATGACTTCCTCAGCGCTT
The DNA here is from genome assembly GCF_043641665.1 of Enoplosus armatus. Classification (NCBI taxonomy): domain Eukaryota; kingdom Metazoa; phylum Chordata; class Actinopteri; order Centrarchiformes; family Enoplosidae; genus Enoplosus; species Enoplosus armatus. The sequence continues at coordinate 21,067,109 of NC_092188.1, read as the reverse complement.
TCTGGCAGAAAGCTGCGAAGGCAAACTTCTCCCATGTGCCACTAACTGCTGGATGAAAATGATTATGGAAAATAGTTTGTGTCCTGACTGTTACCGTAACAACCGAGGAACATTTTGTGGCTGTTACACTGAATCCTTCTCTGGCCACTGCAATTGGATACAATGGCAGAGACAGATAGAAAAGGTTACATAACTGTGTACTAAGTGTATGTGTGTTTCTCCAGGAGACAACAGACTTGAGTTAAGCTAGTGATCCTAAGGGTATGTATATGCATCGCTAAACTTTTAGAAAGGGGTATGTAAATCACAATTGACCTATAATCTACCCTGTAATTAGCTTGTAATCATCATTTTAATTGAGTTTGGTCAATTTTACTGTAAATGTACAGATGTAGCAGAAACTAATGTTATTTTTTTTGTAAATCAATAAATCTCTTATCATTTTTTTTTACTAATTTAATAAATGGCTGTTGCAAGTTACAAGAGCTCAAAGAGACGTCTTAACCGTCTGACCAACAGTCAAAAAACAGTTATATACAGTCTACAGTTAAAAGCAATAAACAAGCAAGTCCTCACATTTGAGAAGCTCTAATGTAATATAATTCAATTTATTACTAAAGTATTGGAAAACTTGCCAAATAAGCCAGGAAGTATTTTTGCCAATTTTCTCACTACTCTGCTTGCTCTTGTGATGCCACTTTATTTGTTAACAAATAGGTTAAAATGCAGGTACAGTGTGGTCCAATCAATAAATAATGCTAATGCGAGCTGAATGTGCATGCTGTAATGTCATTTCTAGTGGTGCATTAGCTTGAATGTCAAGTAAGTTTTGGAGCTTGCAGTCTAAGTGAGGGTTTCTCTGCAGAGGAGAAGCCTCTAACCTCCACCGTGACTCCGTCCCACCCGAACCCTCCACCCACAGCGGACAACGATGACGAGCATGTGTCGCTTTCATAGAAAAATGTTTTTATGAAGACACTCCCTCGGTGCAGGCCTTGGAAGTAGTTCTTATTGGTAACTTTGCTATGTTTGTATGTTCCAGGTGGAGCTAGCAAAAGGAGGGAACTTAAAGGAAAATATATCATCATCTCCCGAGAAAAAGAAGAAGATAATGTGTGAGCTGATTGAGGCTCTGCTCTCCAGAGAAACGATGGCAATGTCTTCACTGTCTGGGAAACACTCCAATGCCCATAAATACAAAGAGCCAAAGTCACAGCTGTGTCCTGCAAAGGTTAAAGCAATTTGTGGTGAGTTATTGGCGGTTTGAGAAGTCTTTTGTTTTCCCGGGCTCGCACTGTTTTACAAAGGTATCACCCTTTGTCTTAAAGATGTTTCACAAAACACACAGATCTCGACTTTCATAAATAAACTAAACTCAGCCAGCTTGTTGGACCCATAAAGTTGTATTGCTGTGGATCATTTGCTGGATTTGGAGACACGACCGGGCACTGGTGTTTTTTCAGCATCACATGCAGTAGGGACCTTTAGAGCACCTCACCGTGTCTAGTGTTCCCGACACTCATTAGAAGGACAAGCAACTTTGGAGTATTTTTTGAAAACAAGATGGTGGAAACACTTCTGGAAGGTAAGGTGTCCATCAGTCCCTCGAAAGGTGTCCTTGTTTGAACACCCTAAAGAAGGCATAAGCCAAAATACGGTGAGGGTGCTGTTTTACAATAACCCACTACAAAGATGAATAATGCTAATAATGATTTATTAATTCAAATACATTATGGATACCAGCTTTAATGTTTTAAAAACCCACTCTTCAGCCATGCACCCTGTTTTGTATTTGACATATTGAAAGTGTTGTCAGTCCCACCTTGCTAGTTCTTAGTTTCCACCACATCACACGTCATTCTGCACTGTCTGCCATCAAACAGCATCATCATGATTTCAAGTCTCTGCAGCTACATGTTAAGCCTCAGTCTGCTTTGGGATTTAGCTGATTTCTGCCGTTGTTGTACTTCTTACGAGTGGCCAGAGTCTCATTGGGAAAAGCACAGGTATGGTCCTTTAATTGTGGTACAGGAACTGGTAAAATGATGCTGCTGGATAATTATTCAGAAATTACATTTTTTTTAAATGTCAGGGTGAAGATTTGGCTGTTTGTCTGTAATGATCATAAATAAAATCTGGCACGGTCATTTTATCTTGCACATTTGGACATTTATGCCATTGTACATGTTCTAGTTTGGTAGACATATAGTAGCATCATTGCTTGTGTCCAGTCATACCAGAAATGAGAGGATCTTTTGGTTTCTCTGATTGCTGAATTCAAAATAAAACAGGAACAATGATATTGCTGGTGTGTTACAAATCGATCATACTTGGAATATAAAATGATTCTGTAGTTTGACTTGAGTATTCAAGTGCTCAGCCCATGTAGTGCCTGTCTTTCTCTCTTTCTTTCTCTCTCTCTTCTATAACATCTAGTGAAACTATTCCAAAATACATGCAGACAACAGACACATGCACACACACACACACACACACACACACACACACACACACACACACACACCACCCTGTAGTGCTGATAATTAAGAGCCTAATGGATCTTGTGTGTGGTGGTGGTCAGGTTTTGGCTGGCATTTGCATAGACAAATGACTTGTCCAGTCACTCTGTCTCTGCAGTGCACCACGGCTCCATTGTCAAAAACCAAAAGAGCAGAGCGTCCCCACCGACCCGCGGGCAACCAATCAGGAGTCCAGCTCTCATTAGCAGACATCCATTGTGGGTGACAAGAAGAGATAATTACCTTTGACTACAAGAGCTCTTGCTCTCTTTCTCGCAATAGCAGCAATGCTTGGCCTATCATAGAGACGTCATAGTTCGAATTATGTGGGGGATTGAGGGGGTCTGACACCCCTAATTAAGACTTGGACCTCCCCAAAAGAGGTAAAAACAACAGGAAACACTTCTATATCCTTATTACCTGTTATCGTAAATATTAGCCTACATTATATTTCCCACATTTGTTGAAGGTCTAGTCTGCCATGCCACACTTTGCTCGATGCAACTGTGACAAATAACCGCGTGGCCAATAAGAATGAGGCAGCCAGCCAGCCCTAACCCTCGGAAGGAAGGCCTTGTCTTGGAAACACGTTTCCAACCAAGTTGGCATATCAGGTGTGTTTTAATAGGTAGCTGTAGCCTATATGATAACGATAGCTTAGGTTTGTTATATGATTTACAAAGTGTTCCCCCTCAATAGCTCTACAGACCAATTAGAGTGTCTTTTCTGAGGTAAAGAGGTATCATTTTCAACAACAAAATGATGTAGTCCCACTAGAAATTTTGAAATCTATCTAGTTTAATACACTTTACTTTCTTACCTCCAGAGTTTCTGAATTAGATTGTGTCAAGTGTCTACGGATGAAGGCTGCCATTTTTGCTCTAGAACACCTTGTTGGTGACCCCTGACCACAGAAGTTGTTGTGTGGTACGTGCCCCATGAGCCGGTGTAATGGATTTGATTAATCATCATCTACAGAGTTCAGACATCACGTTAAACAAGCGAGATACTATAATGATTGTAAGACATCAGTCCACTGAACCCCGCGCCTGCGCTGTACTGGGTTCCCTTTATGCCCTGGAGAAAAAGTTGACCCCACCCCCCAGATTGTCATTGTATAATTCACACTCTGGAGACCATGGACCGCTTTAGAGATAAATATAGACCCAGTGCGACTAAATCTGTCTCTTTTTGATAGGGGGCATGTCTATGACTTGCAAGGTGCTTTGATTGTAATAACTTATAGTTCTTGAATATGTTGAATAATCCGGTACACTTTGACATCAATGCATTAAATCAACTGCTTGGACTGAAAAAAAAGAAGGATAAACGCTCACAGAATGGCATGTCTCTTAGCAATCCCTGTACCAGCTTTTCATCACTTTGTCTTGATTGATCTCTGTCTGAAACCGACCCATGCAGCTAAGACCAGAACACAGAAACACATCAGAGAAAAGGATGCACCACCCCACTGTCTGACACACACACACACACACACACACACACACACACGCACACAAAGACACACAGAGTATATAAACAGTACCCAGCCAGATTTAGAGTTAACAAGATAGGATGATGTGAATAGAGGGCTAGTGGGCATGCTCTGTGATTGACAGGCCGGGCCGCTGTCAGCTCCTCCAGGCAGGCATCAGCGAGCAGCCAGTCCTGCTACTGTCAGAGCTCTGTTCTGGTCCACTGTGCCACACATACATATGCACATGGCCGAGCACACACAAATGCAAATGGGGATGGACACACACGTAAGCGCATGCACATGTACGCACACACACACACAGACACACACGCACACACACACACACACACACTCTTTCTTTTTCTTTCTGTGTCACTCACACACACATCCACGCGCTCACACACGTTCTGTCCCTCTGCTATGCCCCAGCTGTCAAAAGCCAGTTAAATAACGAGTCTGCTGCTCTCCTTCCTCTTTGCATAGAGGCTGAGGAGCCAGTTATTGCTTGTATAGAACAGTATATGTGTGCTTTTTCTCCCAGCTGCAGCACGGTCAGCCCACATGGGGAAACGTCTCATGAGGCTCTGAGAATATCCAGGCACGCCTGCCCATCTCGGTTTAGATTGAGGCAGTGATAGGCAGCCTTGCACTGTAGCTAACCTCCTATTTTAATTCACTTCCCAGGGAAAAGAAAAAAACACACACACAAGTTATGTAGCAGTGCATCAGATGTATTGTCCTAGTTTATGCACTGTGGGACCTTGCCTACACTGAAGCTAGAAGCTTGTGATTTATAAATGGATCTTCATAAGTTATAGTACTGCATAATTTACCTCGGACAGGTCTGTGGTCAGTGCCATTATAAACATGACTTCCAGGTGGCACGCCGTTTATTATTCACACACATTTACATAAATATATCTGAGTGTCCAACATGTTTTATGCATTTAGGCATGTCAGCAGTGCAAAACCTGCATGGGCAGTTAAAGTGTGAGGTAGCTTGGGCTGAGAGGGTTACTCATGATTGACAACAGAGAGTGGAGTTGGCAGTGCAGTTGTTCTCAGGTAAAGATTTACTTTGCTGTTAATCAGTCAGTGGAAGTGACAGGGCTGAGTGTAAATTTTAAAACCGTAAGAGTGAATGAGCAAAGTATGGAAATAAATATATATGTTTCTCCTTTGTAGTAATGGTGTACTGCAGGTCAAAATCGAAATGCACCACATTTATTCTAACAAGACTAAGAGTCTACAGCCACGCTCGCGGCCCTGTGAGGCTGTATTTAGGCACAGGGGTGCTTTCAGCTACATGATACCGTCCGCATGCTAACATACTGACAATGGCAATGCTAACATGTCGACGTTTAGATTTAAGTTCAGATTTAAAACTGTGTATAAAGACTTAGTAAATGCTTTGTAACACCCTGTAAGGATTTGTTCATGTGTCAAATGATATGTTAACGTCATGGCCGCTGCAGTCTGTTTTCGTGTGTTATCAATCAGCCATTATGTGTTTGTGGATGTTGCTATACCAACTTTTGCATTTCATAAAGCTTGATTTAACATTGCGGATCACATCTCTTCGTCATTTGAGTCTTCACTCAGGTCTGACCTCTCATCACAATCTTTGACATCTGACTCTGTTTCCAAATGCTGATAATGTCTATTAACATGTTTTGAATACATCCGACTGACTGCGGAAACTTCTCCGGCTTTTTAGTCTTAATGACAGAATCTGCAAATATAATTACTGCTGCAAGAAAACCCAGCCAGAGATAGCGGAGAGAAGCTGTCATCTGCTATTGTTTTCCAGTCCGTGTCCTCCAACTGAACTTCACCGACCGACAGTTTAATTGGTTTCAGGGAGTCGGGTGTGAAGAGGAGTCATGACCTTGATCTTTCTCCCTGATAAGTGATTTTTTTTTTTTTTTTTTACCAACTATACATGCAAATATGCAGAGTGTGTGTGTATGTGTGTTAGAGAGTTGAGAGGGAGGTAAACAGATACAGATTGTCTCATTTTATTGTGTGTTTAGTGGCTGATTAGAGGCCTAATTAAATACAGTGTTAGCGAGTTCAGAGGCAAACAGAGGAGACACTGACCCTGCGACTTCTAATGCACCCCGGGGATCATCTGAACAAAGAGAGTAGATGCACACAGGCTGATGGAGTACATGCATTCAGAGACTCTGAACAAACAAGCGCCATCAGACCTTTATCACCAGAACCTGTCCTTAATTCACTCTTCACCTTGCATGATAAATATTAATGGGAGGGCAGGGGGGAATTAAGCAAAACTAAACATGAACTCATGATGATGTTGGCTGCAGTTCAGGCCTGCAGGGTAAAAAGCACAGCAGCACAAACACTCAATATATAAGCACTAGTAAAAATGTCACAAACTTAGCCATATGCCCAAGAGTAAGCAAGTAGCTACAATCTAAAAGTCACTGGACGACCACTTATTTTGTGTTTAAGCAAAATGTCTGCTGTCAGTAACCATCAACAGCCAATCACATTATTAACACATGTCCTTCTGTTGTGTTGATGTGACATATGTTCATTTCAGAGTAACATTGTATGAAATAGTTCATGTGACAATGATGAGGTTCTTGCAGGAGAGGTTCATGTTTGGTCTATAATCATCCTACTTACTCCGTGCTGTATATTGTACATTTCACTGTGATATGATTACGTGTGACAAATAAACTTGATTGATTGAAACAGCACTGTTTCACTAAAGACTCATAAAATGGAAGTCTTGTAGTTTGGAGTCTCCTCTTGTCATTAAAGGCTGTAATTCTACGAGTTCTGGCTGGAAACTGCAAAGTGAAAAATTACATTATCAGTGGTTGATGCTCAGATATCAGTATTGCTTTTTTCAGTGAGTGGCGCCTGATCTTTTTGGAAAGCTATAATATGTTAAAGGAGTACTCCAGCAATTCAGCACTGCACTTCCACAAAGTTGGGAGCCTTGCAAGAGACACATATAAAAACATAATGATCAAAATTATAGCAGCAGAGACCTCAATATCCTGACTTTCAGTATCCAGTATGGGGCGAGCTTCAAAAACGCTGTATCCTACATATCTCAATAGCATCTCTTGTTTGGCAGCCCCTGCCCGGTGGTGCATGTCCATGTCTTTCAAACTCCATGCCCAGTTTGTAACTTCAGCCTTTCTCTTACAGGTTTTTTGGCCGACATCATCCAGGTTATTTTCTCAGCCGCTTCCTGAGTCACAGAAGAAATGGACCCTACCTATGACGAATAAACTTCATACGTGAAATTGGTGGAATGCCCCTTTCATCAAATGATGTGGTGATGTAGTGAAATGCTATGAAATCTAACACCAAAAGCAGCAAATAAATGCATTATTTATCACAGTAGATGCAGCTGGAGCCTCTAGATAATATTAGATGGATGACTGACACATCCGCCCAGATGCTTGTAGTGACACTGGTGGGAAGCACAGAGTATTTGTCGAGGAAAAACAACAAAAAAACAATTTTCAGAAAAGACCTGTCTTTAGCTTAGTAACATGTATCCTCAAGAAAAACTCAAGAGGAGCAGGCAGTCCTTAACGCAGTCACTTGACTACATGCTCAACTTAATCATCTTTGAAATGATTAGTTAAATCATGAAAATCACCACAACAGGAGTCATGTCATTCCCACTGGACAGCAGTGATTAAATGGATATTATCTAGTCAAACAACAAAGGTCTAAATGAAGTACGTAGATTGAATGCAGACAGCGAGAAAAAGAGTTCTTGAAGTGAACCTACCTCAGTCCCAGGTGTTGTTTTTCAGCGTTTCACAGTAGATAAAGAGACAGACTTGAGGCAGCTGAGAAACATCAGACCTGAGGCAGGAGAACTTATTTACCTTTTAATGTCTCTGAGATGCTGCTAACCCCTGCAGAGTTGACACTGTTGGACGATCTCAGTGGCAAAGCAGTGAGTCTCACCCTCATCTGAAAAGACAGAAAATAGCAGACACAGAATTTATTTTATGTCTGTAAGTAATACAGTATATCACATCAATTGTGGGCAGAAAAAAACTATACAGTCATATCAAATATACATCAAGATGATATGAACATTTCAAAAGCACCTGAGGGTGAGATTTAAATAGGCATGGTACACAGCAGTGTAAGAATGTCAACATTAAAGAGGTTTAATTAGAAATATGTGGAAATCTGAGAGAGGATGGAGTAATGCAGTATAAGGGTGTGCAAAAAAACAAGTTAAACATACAGCAGTACAGTATGCATGTGACACAAACATACACCAAATATATAAAGCGTAGACAGTCGAAACTACATGGGAAACATATTTTCAGTTAAAAAAAAAATCACTTCCACAGGAAGTCTACAGATGGACGTTCAAGTATGGTGAACGCAGTTCTAAACGCCACCCGGCGTTGCATAAATGATTAATAATAATTTTCGTTTATCTTTGTTGTTGACTCAGACATCAGAGAGAGGCAGGAAAGGAAAGAGAGAAAGGGAAAGAAAAAAGGAGTCGACTGTAATGTTCATGTGAAAGACCAAAGCTAGACAAACATAGTCATGATATATTGTGTAGAATTCCAGGAAATGCAACGAAAAATCAAACCAAACCTGCGCCCTTGGACATGCATCCACCAGGTATGAGATGCGGAGACATGCATCTTTTCAACATTTCACAGAAGCAGATAACCCACAGTACGTACAGACTGTGACGTGGAGGCAAGGCGACTCAAGCTGTCAGGAACTGTGCTGTGTACAGAAAAAGCGTATCTGGATTGTTGTGTGTCTTCGGCGTCATTATCAGTAATCTAAGCCAAGGGAGGAAATTGTTTAAAATGAGCCAAAATATCACTGCCGTGGCCAAACCTTTGATTTCCATCTAGCTCGTGTTCCTCCTCAGGCCTGTGAAGGCTATTTCAAATGCAAACCCCCCCTCCGCTACTACCCCCCTAAACCCCACCTTTTTATTCCCCAACCCTCTCATCCCCTCTCCACCCCATTTGCGCCAACAATACCCCTCTCACCGCACCACCCCACTCTCAACAGGCTTCTGTGGAATTTATTCAAATATTTTGACATTTCGCCTCCCCTCACTTCCCGAGCAGAAATGATTTGTGACAGCTGGAGATGGGCTCGGTCGGAGGAGCTTCCTCCAACACCCTGCCTTCTTTTTTTTTCTCCCCCCATCCTTTGTAGAAAGGCCGATTTTTCTCTTTCGAATTTTTTTCCCTCCTCCTTTATTCACCACTGGTCCTCCTGTCAGCTGGCGAAGGCCTTGAAAGCTCCTCTCTTTTTTTCTATGTGACTCCACAGTGTGATAGACAAACTGGGTGATATTCCTCTATTTGTTGACATTTTGTGTTTGCTGTCTTTTTTTTTTTTTTTCTTTTGCTCAGCGCCCACCTACTGTTTGATCCTGTACTGACACCATGTATTGGCAGCACAGAGGGTAATCCTCAGCTTTCATCTGAGTCCTCTGAGGCCTCAGTGCAACAAAATGACTCCTTTTTATCGTTTTTAGAGGATGAGAATATTCATTAGATGGTCACTGTTATACAGTATGATCACCTGCAGGATGATGTACATACAGTACAGTAAGTCCAATCTGATCTACCAACAGTTTCAAGGTGCCTTTTTTTCCCCCACGTGCATTTCAATAGCCGATAAACTGATAGAGCTTCAAAATGAGGAAGTGGTGCATCAGGCGATGCTGCCTGTGACAACAGCGTGCGCACTACTGTGCAGTGCGCTGACAACAAAGACTCCATTTGAATAATGCTGCTCATTAGTTGGGGGACAGGGCCTTTTTCTGTTGGCGCCTGTCCCTGGTCACTTTGCACCGCTGCAATAGACAAACACACACACTCAACACCAAGGTTGTCATCCATCACTGCACTGAGAGGAAGGTGCGAGCTGCCCAAGACAAATGCGTCTCTCTGTTTTTTATTTCCTCCGCAATGATTAGACATTTCCTCTGGTGGAGTAGCATCGCAGCATCCACACAAAGAGAATAAAGTGTCGCCAGCTCTCTCATACTGTACGTGGTGCCATCTGAGAACAGCTTTTGAAGAAAGATCTGAAACTCTAGTGGAGACTTGAGCTGCTGGAAATCCTTTATCAACTCCAGCTTCAGCACACTAAACAACAATGAACCTCCTGACTCACCAGACACAAAAGCACTCATCAGTACTATTTGGCATCCAAACAGGATGTTTCTTTTGAATTCCAGATTCTCAATTTGTCTGTTAGGATTTCTTTATTCTGTTGAGGGAAGGGTTCAACATTTGGGAAACACGCTTATTCGCTTTCTTGACAAGAGTTAGATGAGATGATCGATAAATATGAAGCTACCGCCGGTTTGCTTAGCTCAGTTTAAAGACTGGAATACAGCTAGTCTGACCCTATCTGAAGGTAACACAATCATCCAACCAGCCTCTGAAACTCACGTATTATGTTGTATCTTGTTTGTTTAATCTGTACAGAAACCAGTTTTGCCGTCACCGCGAGACTCCGGGAAGAAATAGTCTTGCACATAACCCCTGAAAACCACAATGTGTCGTGCCACACTTTTGTAAGGATTGAACAAACAAGATATAAAGTATTAATTAGTGAGCTTTAGAGGTGCTGGTAGGCAGATTCTGTTACGTTCAGACAGAGCCAGGCTAGCTGTTTCCCCTGCTTCCAGTCTTTATGCAAAGCTAAGCTAAAAAGGTATACAGCTATACATACTATATCTCTCAGTAAAATCTATCTGCAAGAACGTGTATGGGCACATCTCTAAAAGAATTTAATTAGGGTTAATCCTGAAAACTAAATAATTTGATTTGAAAAGAATACAGGAACATTGTGACTGTTTGAACAGGCCGGGAGGAAAATCCAACTGTAGCTCTATAAAAGGAGAGAATCAGTCATCTGCCAAGGACAGCCGGAGCTAATAAGTGTGTAACATGATAGAAAAGAAAATTAGTTCATAGCTGTCATCTTCTTGATGAAGAGGCAATCAAAATCAAAGTGAATCATTCCGTGAGGAGGATTGTGTTTTGGAATTCAAACGGGCAATGCTTCAATATGACAAATCAGCCGGTGTGGTGCATGTTGATTGATTCCATCCATGAAAACCTAATAGATTTAGCCCTCTGTGAATTTGGCTCTCATTAACCTCGCAGCGTTTTCATATGAGAATGTATTGGAGCCATTTTATCCACCACTCAAAGGCAATTCACTGGGTGATAAATCCTTTGGCTTATCTGGCTGCAGGTGACAGCACAGCAGAGCACTGAGGCTGACTGGGGCACAAACACAGAAACACACACAAGAATGCATGAACACACACACACACACACATTCACATTCCACATAAACACACACACACATTCTGCAGAGACACACACACACACACATACATACACATTTTCTTGAAGGGGTCGCCATGGTGACCCATGAGCGGAAAAAACCTTGTGATCCGACCGGAACCGAAGACATGCTCCTCGACCTGAGCGACCAGCCGCAACAGAAAAATCTTCCTCTCAGCTCCCCGAAAAAAGACGAGGAAGAAGAAGAAGAAGAAGAAGAAGAAGCAGGGAGAAAGAAAAAAAACAGAATTCAATTACACAGTCGAAACCCACTCCTTGCCCTCCGGGAGTGATATCAGCACCATTTAAAAGTCTGATTACTCACAAAACCAATAACATTTTGACTCCTTGGTAATGGACCAGTAGATTAGAAAATTTAGATTACATTTAACTGCCTGTAGATTCTCATTAAAACGCCACCAACTAGTTAGAAACAATAGGTAATTAAGAGTGTAATGAAGCGCAGTAGCGTTAGCACACGTCGGCTGTATGCTACTCTTGTGGGACCCAGCCTTACTTTGCTCTTATCCTCCAGCAAAGCCATACCAGCGTCTCATTTGGGCAATACGACATATTTAATTAGATTAATGAATTTCGGTGGCGTCTCTGCGGGGTTGGTTGTGCTCCTTGCGGTGACAGTATAACAACAGATTATATATTAGGGGAGGCCTGCGAGCTGCAGGCAGGCCGGTGCAGCGTGGTCCCTTGACAGAGGAGCGACGTGTGACAGTTTGGGTGGAACCTGTCTCAGGTTTACTCCTGCTAAATTGTCAAATGCAAATAATCATAAGCAAACGTGCTGCACGAGTAAACACAAACTCATATTCCAAAAACTGCAGATTTGATTTAGCAAAGTAAGGCCCATTGAATTAAACATGATTGATTGTAACACAGGGAGAGCACAAGCGGAGGCAAGAAAGCCCAGGGTGATGAATGGGTTAGTGCCCGTGTTTGGCTTTAAGCTAGTCTCTGTGGCTCCAGCCGGCCACAAGTAAATGCTTCTGCACAAAATAAAGACTAAAGGAAATGAAACAGGGCATGGGTCTCTGAGGCCGATACACAAACTTGTATTGCAAACTTGGAGACTTCAGCCTCCTGCAACTGTCGACACAGTTTACAAATGCCGTGAAATGTGGATGAACTCTGGAATGCAGATTACACAGATACTGCAGGAATAATGTGATGATGAATGGTTTCAACTTTATGACATAAACATGATATTGTGATGTGTTTTACATTCAGGCAACAGGCTAGCTAATAGCTTCCATCCACTGGTGAGGCTAGGTTGAAATAATTAGCAGTAATAATGAAGATTAGGAGATGTTTTCCACAGTGAAACCTCAACATGTGTCCTCTGGGTTTAAGTGTATTCACCTCTCTTCCACCCTGACACTTCTGCTTTCCATAGCAGCATTTCAGTGTCACATGGCTCCCTTTCTGTAGTCTTACCTCACCCAGTCCTTTCAAGTGGTGGAGACTGACAGTAATTCTCTCTCAGTTTTCACATGCAAAGCACAGAGTGCTCATTGCACAACAGTCCAGGTGACCAGGTTTCTGCCTAAAGCTCTAAGTTAAGTTGAACCTTTGCACAGCGCTCACTTTACTTCTAGCTTTAGCTTTCGCATCAAGTTTAGTCTTAGTAAATGTTTCTGATTTAGTTTTTGATGTAGACATATGTTTAGATTTGACTCTAAGTTTATAGATTTATCTTTGGCTGTAAGTTATGTTTTTAGCTTTAGAGTTAGCTTGAGGTTACATTTAGCTGGAATGTTAGATTTAACTGCAGTTAAACTTTACATTTAGAGTTGATTTTTTTTTTTACGTAGCTAGCTGTTGCTTTGTTTTAGGTTATGCAGATTATTCTAATGTAATATGAAATTCACATTACACCTTAGGTTTGACTGTAGCTGTGATTTTAGCTTTGACACTACACTGATTCGGCTACAACTGCACACACATATGGCAAAACATTTATACAACACTTTACAAAAAGAGCACGCAACTTAAATGTGCAAAAGAGAAAAAGGAAACGCGAGTACTTTAAACTGTAAACTCTTTAACTTTACATTCAACCGCCTTTCATTTACTGCCTGTGATTGGTCCTGTTTAAAGCTGAAGTCATGCAGAAATATTTACAGGCTTTAAAATACTGAACACTGTTAGTTACGCCTCTCTGTAGTTCCAGTGCTCGATGTTGTCTTTGAAAACATGATGTTTACACCAGTTTTCTTTTATAGTATCACACTGCCCTCTATAGGGATGGATTCCAACTGCGCTGCATTAATCCTCAACACATGAGATGTCAGTGATTTACCCTCCCAAGCTGTCTTCACAGTGCTCTACTGATCTACATTTCAACACAGAGAGAATTACACTTTGCTGAGAGGCCTTTGGCATGGCAACATTTTCCTCAGTTGAGCTTTATTCAGAGTAAACTGTAAATGGCTTGCTTTATTATAACTTTTGCACTGATTTCAGTGACAGGCGCAGATGTTGCACTGTCTATGTGTATATACACAGACTGTATGTGAGTCACAAGGGGAATATGTCTAGAGAACACACACACACACACACACACCTCCAACCTGGCAGAGTGTTTGTGCTTGTAAACACTTGAATAATTGAGGCAGATTCAAACACACCGTCTCTCCAAAAGGAGTCATGGAGGAGGAGGAGGAGGAAGAGGAGAGAGAGGGAGAGCAGATGGCCCAGTGCAGATAGACTCAGAGACTGGGAGCGAGGAGTGTTCTCTGAAGGACGAGGTCTTGTATTGTTGTGGCTGCGAGGGCCGCTCTGTCGCACGGCGTACCAGGGGTCCCCAAAGAGCCAGGGTCTTATGGTGTCAATGTCCCCCCAGTCCTCATCCCCAGCCCTAGCCTATTGTCATTCTTGTTTTTTAATTTCTCCAACGCAATCAAGTGTGACACAAACTGTTTACCTAGCGTGTCTGCCACAACCAGGAAGAGAAAAGGAGGGGGAAAAAAGAGCCAGGATCTCGGCACAAAATAATCCTCCATAATACCAGAGAGTTTAAAGAGGCTTTGCCAATATCTCCCTGAACCCCCCCCCCCCCCACCCCACCTCTCTTTGCTCTTATGAAAAAAAGAGGGGGCGATAAAGAGAAAAAAGGGGGGAAAAACACATCAGAAGAAAGCTGTTAAATTCGCCCCTCAGTCTCGTTTGGGATTGCTAATTATTGTTTTTAGAGTACAACAATTGGGGTATTAGGGCATAAGCGGCTGGAGATAACATCCAGAGGAAGGCGAGGGGAGGGGAAAGGGAAGAGGAGCATGGGGGAGAAAGATAATGGGTCGACAGAAGGGGAGCTATGATAGGGTCTGGTCCATGGCGGTGTCTTTGTCTCTCTGCTACAACACAAGGCAGTTTAGGAGACTGACTCACTCTGTCTCCAAGGATCTTATAAAGTGAAGGAAACTTGACAAGGAAAGGTTTTGAATATTGGACAGTTTGTGGCTCTGCAGAATTCAGAGGAAGTGAAGGAGAAAGGAAGTCACCACATGACAGAATACTTCAGCTTCTCTTCACACTATAAGTTAATAGCGACATCCAACTCATTGCTTTGGATCAGTCTAAAGGCTTTCATAGGGTCTTCCTCGGCCACAGCAGGCAACTGTTTTCTTTCAACAATCTCTAAACCAATTTTGTGCCACCTGCTCAGTGCCGAACGGCAGACAGATAGCAGACAGATAGCCTACAGTTAGCAACTAGCTAGTGAACATATAGAGCAGCTAAAGAGCCAGATATTGTCCTTGGTAGTTCGTGGGCACCAAAAACTGAGCTAAAAAGACAATGAATATTTACCTGACATTCTTCAGGTGTCCAGAAACTTGTCTCCAAATGATTGATAATTTTACTCTGTATCTGCTGGATGTGTAAATAGACAACTGTTTGCTAACAAGTTAGCCATAACAACTTAAAAGGTGATACTGTATGTAAGTGGCCAGGTTAATGCACGTTCCCATCCACTACAGTTATGCGAATATTGGCTGGTGGCATTCATTCTCCAGTTAGGTTCCATTAAACTGTTGTAGAAGATTAGCTTCAGTGGATGTTTAAGTCACATGCTTCATGCACGTCATAATTTATTTGCTAGGTCTGTTTCCATTGCACTTTGTTGTTATTGATAAATGGCAGCATGTGCACACATAATAAAAGCGGTCCAAGTACCGATCCCTGTGGAACTCCGGTGGAACAGGAAGATACAGCATTCATGGAATTATTGTACAGAACGCGTTGTGGCTCTGATATGGATCAGATATGACGCTACCTGTTTAGCTGCATGTTTATTAATTCATCATTAGCTCAGGAGCCACATAAGCATCCTGCTGGGGCTGCTGGCATTGATAGTTATAGACAACACAATATCTCATATCTCAACATAATTCATTTTGTTCCAGTAAAGACAATTCTCACAGGAAGAACGTACCTAAAATACAGCACAGTATATTATGAGTGCTGAAAAGGCAGGTGATGGCTTGTGTCCCACAGGAGAGAAGAAAGCATCCTGGCACACACACACACACACACACAAACACATTGGCTTTTATCCTGTGAATGAGCAGGCCAGCCAAAGTCATCTGGAAGCTTCCACATGCCAATGAATAAATAAAGCTGTAATTAGTAAAGAAAACAGCGCCACCTGTTGGTGTCCCACCCTTGTGAACTCAGACCATTATAGGGTGCCGTGTGAAACACCTGAGCATGCAAAGGCTGTGTGTTAAAGGGTTGGCACACATGCACAATGTGTGTGTGTGTGTGTGTGTGTGTGTGTGTGTGTGTGTGTGTGAGCGAGAGAGAGAGAGAGAGAGAAAGAGGAAGTTTTTTCATGTGGGCCACCCGTGTAACCATGTGTGTTGCATGGCTTCCATTTGTAAAGAGGCTTACTGAGCATATGTGTTGGTATTGTGAGAGCGTGTGTGTTTGTGTGCTCTTACGTGTACGTGTGTGTGTGTGTGTGTGTGTGTGAAGGGGTCCAACTGCGTGTCCTGGGGCCCACCTGGCAGCACTGTGCAGATTCTGGGGGCCTGAGCAGCTGGCCTGGGGGCTGGTGAGGGTGTTCTGTGCGGTGTGCAGTTTGAGAGGGGTGTAGGGGGTCTTCCATGGCCCCTGTCCCACTAGACCCAGACAGTAGGAGGCAGATGGACAGGCCACAGCCACTGCCAGAGGGCCAGAGGGGCCACGGGGCCGAGGGAGAGGGCCAGCCACGACCAACTGAGCTCACACCCACACACACACGCACACACACAAAGAAAAAAACACAGTGACAGATGAAATACATGTGAAATACAAAACTCATTGAATTTATACTGATCCATAGATACATCATTTCATCCCTCATTTTTTAATTGCTAAATGTTACATGACATACACACAGAGATCTTTGACAGAAGAGAAGAAGGTTGAATTGCATAAGTAATAAAAAAAAGTAGTTATGTTGTAATTTACATTTTTAGTTGCTCCACTACCCCTTCACGGATAATCCCATTTGATTACAAGTTGGCTCTTATTTTCATAGATTTGGCCATCATTTATTATATTGCTATGTTAACTTTATGTTCACCAAAGTAATTGCTGACATCTGGATCCAAAAAGATGTTTGAGAGGGCAAGAAAACAGTAGTCAGACGAAAGCTAATGGGAAAATTATGACCCAAACTGTCTGTTGTATCGCTGTGATCCCAGATCTCAGCTGTTATTGTTGTGGTGAGCATAATGTTAACATAAATGGCACAAAAGATGGCCAAACCTACAAAAATAAGGTCCAAGTTGCAACAAAATTGAATTACCCTTTGACTTGCTGACTTCGGCTGGTGAGTCCTAACATTTCCCACAATGCCTTTGTGTGTGGCCCGAGAATGGCCGGTAATGTATAGCATATGACTAAACTCAGTGGGGAAAAAATGGTATCACGGCCTCTTCAACAACAGATTGTGCCTGCATGAGCTCTGAGAGGAGGCCCTTGCTTTTTGACTCTCCTGGTGAAGTATCTCAACACCAATTGGATGGGTAGCCAAACAGTTTGGTACAGCCTTTATGTCCCCCACAGGATGAATTGTGATAACTTTTCATGTGGCACCACCATCAGGTCAAAAGTTCAATTTGTCCAGTTCTTTGGTTTATGACCAAATCATTGTCACCGTGACCATGTTAGCACACTGACGTTAGCAATTAGCTCAAAGCACCACTGACCAATAGCTTTAGAGTCAGAACAGACACTTGGTTGGTTTTCAAGACGACACTACTGTACATGTGTTAACGTGCGACACGCAGATGCTCATAAACATACACCGCCTTTTTAAACCTTCTGAAGCTGATTTCAAACATGAAAAAGCAGAAAGATGTTTCTTGAAAGCTAGGCCCAGAAACACCATACGGACGACTGTTTTGAACACAGCGATGTGTGTAGGATTGACACAGAGTTTATTGTGAACAAGTACTATAGGTGGTGGTGGTGGTGGTGGTGGTAGCCACCGCCTCCAGTAGTCCAGAGAGCCACAGATGCTCCACTGTTTGTGTGTTGACTCTCTGTAATTTGTTTGCTCTAATTTGTTTTGCCGTGCCAGGGGAGTTCCGATTTTAATTTTGCTCTGTGTGTGTTTACCCCTCTTTGTGGATCGCTGATCTGTTAAGCAGAGAGAGAGAGAGAGAGAGAGAGAGAGAGGGAGAGACAGTCAGTGTGGAGGGTGGGCTGTTCACAGAGCCAAATTAAAAAAGGAGCAGTGCAGATTGTTTTAAGCTCTGGCAGCCCCTTTAGGCCCAAAGGCCTCGCTCACAGCCTGCACCTGCTCCGTCCCCCGGGAGCCTGGTTCCTGATCCGTGGCCCTCGCTTCTCCTCCCCGGGCCCCTAGCCCAGCCGCCTCCTCCTCTCCTCTCCTCTCATTTCCACTCCTACTATTCTTGTCTGCCTTTTCTCCTCCCCATTGACTTCAGTCCTTTTCCTTCCCTCCTGCAGCCTCCTCCTCTCTCCTCCTGTTCAACTTTAACTCTCCATCTTTCCCCTCCAAAAACCCCTGATGCTCCTTTCCTCTCTCCTCCTCCCCAGTGACTGCCCCCTATCCCTTCACTCCTCAGTCCTGGCCTCTTCACCCCTCCTCTCCTCTCCACCACCTGCTCCTCTCCTCCTCTTCATCCCTCCTTCTCCTCTTGCTCCTGGTTACTTCCACCTTTTGTTTTGCCTCTTTGCCCTGGCTCAACTTCCTCCTATACCCCCCCACCCCCCGCACCCGCCTTGTAACTTTTCCTCTTCCAGTTCCTGCTCCTCTCTCCTCCTCTCCTCCGTCCTCCTGTCTCGCCTCCAGCGGCTGGCAGAGTCTTAATCAGCCCCCCTCCGCACCCGAATGATTGCGACTTGTTAGCCTGATTGAAAACACAACCACACACATAAAACACAGTCAGAGGAATGACAATATAACACAATCTGTGGGCTATTATGATTACTAAACTACAGTGCAGAACTCAATAAAGCAGCATCATGACATCAACACCCTTTTATTAACCCGAGACACATGATGAGGATGCAAATTAAACGCACGACGACAGCCTGTTTAAAATTGTCACAGCTATTCTTTATTGAAATCATCCAGTCGCTCCAGTTTATGACTGCACATCCATTAGGGGGGTTTGATCAGTCAGTCGGCTCTACATACAGTATGGTACACTTTGTCACACGTACAATATTTACATTACCCCAGCAGTAATGCTGTGACATGGTTCCAATAACAAGACATTTAATTTTTAATATGGCTTGATTAAAGCAGTCCAACTGTATATGATGCCCAGCCTTGGGGCGAGGCGGCTGAAAAGCACACAGCCCAGGCCAGGGCGAGTCAGGATGCGAACCACAGGACGACGTGATGGAAGAAGGTTGTCTCTAGAGTCCCAGTATCTTCTGTCACTAACTCACCAATCTAGTCAAGCTTCAAATTTAAAGGGTCACTTCACCCCGACTGCAGAAAAAAAAAAAACACATCTTCACACCTTCTCAATTACCCCAAGTGGTATGTAGCCATGCGGATAGTTTTGGTTTTGTGTGTCCAGGTGTCCACATTAGTCTGTAAGATTTCTGTCTCCACTGCAACACACTGGTGAAGGCGTTTGTGGTGCTCACAGCATTGAAAAATTACATTCAAAGCTGCATCTGTGAAGTTGTTATGGCAAACATGTTAGCAAAGTTGCTTATTTACACATCCAGCAGACACGGAGCGACACTAGTATTCATTTGGAGTCACTCTGCTTTTTGCTCTCCACCAGCTCCTGAGGGAAATATCTGTCTCTTAAGCAGCTAAATGCTCCACTATGTTCCCTAGCTAGTCTAAACTAACTTTGTCTGCCTGCTGTCTGGTGCTGAGCAGGTAGCGTACAGCGGCTGCCTGCTGCGTAAAATGCAGCTGATGAGAGCACTGAGAGGGAACCAAAAGAGTAAAGTTGTGGGACGTAAAAACCACAACAAGGTTTAAAAAGACGCTAAATTGTTCCATGGAGCTGAGGGAATCTGCAGAGTCAGATTATTCCCTGTAGCTTCATCAGTATGAGCGACCCCTTTCACATTACACTTTGTCATTGGATCCTTTGTTGATATAAAAACACTGACTATAGCAGCTTTAAGTAATTCAAAAGAAACATCTCTTTCCAGAAACCGAGTCCAGCCCGAGTCCCCGGCAAGGACGTTGGGGCTAAGGCTGTCACCTCCAAGTTCAAACAAGCGTTTGAATGACGGGAGACGCATTTTGGATTTGACGCCATAGATGGAAAAATCATGCATAAAGTCTGTTTGTTAACTTTGTAAGACTATCTTACAGTAACATTACCAAGTGATATTACAGTTTTTTATTACGGATTTCTACCAACGAAACAGCCCATATGAAAACTGTTGACAGTTGGACTGAGAGTAAATTTTTCATGTCCGTTTTCAACACTGTGAGCACCACAAACAATATTACCATCCCCCTTTATTGTATTGAGGCAGAGGTAGAAATCTGACAGAAATAAATATCTAAAACCTGGAGAAATTATAGCCAAACTATCTGCATGACAGTGTTTTTGTATTTTGGGTGAACTGACATCTACTCTATATGTACCACAATCTTTTTACAGCAATCGTATTGCCATTATGAGCACTTCCACCAAGCTTAACGTGACAGACAAAAGCAAAACACTCACAGCCCGAGACGTTTTGGTCCATTTTATACCCAAGGTTATCACACTGGCGACGTTCAGTTCTGTTGATTTGGTATTCTGACTGTCTCTGGAAAGACTCTTCATCAACTGCTTCATTGATGACATTCACACCAGGTACAATTCACATCACACACAGCCGACATGGGCTGCACAGTCCCGTCGCAGCACAATCATTAAGAGAACACTCAGCGTCCTGTACTTCCGATATACACATTTATGTTTCCCATTCATTTGGCCTTACTGTTCGCTACCTCCACAGCAGAATGCTCCCATTGAAATAAGGTGAAAATACATTTCCACTAGTGCAAAATAACATCTCTCTCTGAGAGCAATAAGAAAACAAAGATTAACAAAAAATATATATATTTGACACATGAGATCATATAGACAGAATAATAAAGTGGCACTGATAAATTATATCACAACAAAAACTGTCGCAGACTATTTTCGCCCGTTTCTTTAGTCTGAGAGAACTAAGGCTGATTTGTTGCAGTATGCTCACACCTACACACACACTGACAGGTTACCAATGAACGGGGGCCACAACATTAAAGTTTAGGACTGAAGGAGAAATCATTCGCTGCGTTAAGCGGACTGCAGGTCCTCAGGGTGGAATGACCTTGATGTTACAGAATAAAGGAGGCATCAGTCTGACTGCTGACGCCATCTAGTGGTCAAATATACAATTTACAGCTCTACACCGAAGAGATGTTCAAATGAATGATCGAAACCTCCAACTTCACCAAAGTGCAAGCAAATAATTACTAAATGGAGAGAAATAAGGATGATAAAGGGCAAATGAAACAGGCACAAATCTGCTCAGCTTTCCTTCCGACTTCTATTCCACGGGCCTACAAGTACATCTAGGGTTGTGGTCTGACGGAGACATACATCAGGTTTCGATACAGATTCTTCCCACATACAAGTAGCATAAAGGAAATGACATGAGGAACCATCTAGAGCGTGGACTGGCACTCAATGTCATGCGTGTTTCCTCTCCAGCACACGGATGGTTAACAGCCGAGACACAGCAGCTGTTCCTTTTAGCCACATGATCAATCTCCACCTGTTCGAATGGGTTTGTGCATTAAGACACACGGCAGAGTGGTGATTAGTTGCATCGTTTCATAGCAAGTGAAGTGCCACCTGTCTTGTCTACAGCGCTCTTCTCTCGTCTCCGCACTTTCCATGAGATGAGATGTTTCCTTTGTGTTAACCTTTCACGCCAGCTTCTGTATCTTGGGACGAGACAAATAAGGCAAAGAGAAACTGCCACGGGGACAGTTCTGACGTCACAGGAGGGGACAGACCATACAGTAGCATGTGTATTATGAGGTTCAGTTTGTTTGCTCTGCATATTAATACCCAGTCTGTCCATCAGGAAGGTGTATCATTTGGGGTATTAGAGGTGGAGGAGCTGGAAGAGTTTCTTCAGCTGTGAGAGCTGTTGTCTGGCAACATGTTCAGGCTGCCAGATTTTTCAAGCTGACCCAGCACAGTTCCCGCCTCCTGTCAAGTCTCAATCTGTCAGCCAATCACGGTCATTCTCAGGTCAAACCTCCAGGTCAGGCATGAACTCCTCCTTAAGCTGAATGTCATTATCAGATCCCGTGCCCACGTCCGAGTCAAAGAGCGAGTGGTCGGAGTCGGGCGAGTTTGTGTGCGTGTGTCCGGCAGAGTGGCTGCTGGCGTCGCTGTCGTCCAGAGTGTCAGTCCTGGAGAAGAGGCCAAAGTCCAGCAGGCCTGTAGGGGAGCCGCCGCTGCTGCTCTCGCTGTCTCCGTCATAATAAAGATCCTCCACCTCCACAAACCACTCGGGCCAGAACCTCCTCCGCATCCGCTCGCAGAACATGGCCAGGTTGATCAACTCTCCTGTAAAGACATCAGGCACAGCAGGTTCACACGCGCAAGCTTTTACAAGTGCAGTTAAAACCAGCAGGAGGTATCACTGGTGCTTGGTGACATTTTGAGTCTGACACAGAGGATGACAATACATCTGGGACACTTTGAGACATATTTTGTTTTATCCCTTCACTATGAGCCCTTTCATCATAAATGATGTATCAAGACGACAGCAGCGAATCATCATTTGTGATATTACGGGCTCTGATTTTGCTCTCTGAACAGATAAGAGACTCAAGTGTCCCCTACTCTGTGCAAGATGTGAAAGCAACAATCAAAGCCTGTGTCGGCAACACTGCATTGCAGTAGAATATCACTGCCATCTAGTGGCTGGAACAGACAAATACATCTATGACAATCAAGGAAAAATGTAAATGACAATCTAAAATATGCTTATGGACAGAAAATACTCATGTCTGAGTACGTCACAGATCCACTGACCTTTGATGAGCTGCTCTGGTCGTGTCCCAGGCAGGGTCCACATAGCCTGAGCTAGATGCCCAAACACTGTAGCATCTAATGTCGACATCTTAGAGCCCATAAAGTACTTCTTATCTCCTGCAGGACAGAGAACAAACAGTGATTTCAAGGTTGACTTTTTAAAAGAGGTCAGAGGTACCCACACAGCCCTCTCAGATTACCTCAAGTACCCCTTCATCAACACCACCCGGTCTTTAATTGATATTAAAGTAGAGGTGAAGTAACACAACAAAAAGAAAAAAACTACCACCACTTGGAGTGGCATGTCTGAATCTTTCAACCATTTATCCATGACTTTTCACTAACTATTGCAACTGTCTTTCAACTACCTTTACCTAACTATTTGAGCCATTTATCTATTAAACTATTTTAACCACGCATCCATTGCTTTAGTTAAGTACCTCACCTGTTTATCCATTAATTATGCACGTGACTGTACGGTGTTACAACAGTTTTTTAAAATTAAAACCAATGTTAATGAAACAGAGGGAAAATTAAACACTACAGTAAAGCCATGTACAAATACTTGATATGAAGTATTTGTGGCCTTAAATATACTAAATCAATGATCTTCTCCTCCCCAGTCCCTTCAGAGAACACACTTTAAAATAAACTAATTTCATCTCAAAGCCAGAAGAGCAGCACTTTTGGCAGAAACCGCAGGTATTAGATTCACACTTTTGGCACTTGAGGCTGGAGCAGCAAAACATTAACAGAGAAGCAGTGTGTTTGCAGAGAGTGCTGATGCTTTCACTCTGGGAATAACTTTCCATTTTACAACAAGTGGGCGTCCGTCGAAATGGCACAAACAGATCGATGCAAATTACTTTTTCTTTCCAGCATCTGACGCTTTGTTTCCATCTGAACACTCTGATATTGTAGCCCCATGGCTGACGTCCAAAACTTTCCCTGTTTTCATTCATCTCTTCTATAGCTCCCTAAGTACAAACACGAGGGCAACGACAGATATGTTTTGTATTACGGAAGCCACATATATGAAGAAATCTTTGGTACGTTGTCTGCAAGGAAATTAAATACATTTACACACTACTTAATTCCAGGACACATATCTTATTTATCTATTGATGTGCTGAATGATGCCTTTTCTTCCCAGAACATATCACTGTGCGAATGTAATCTGAAATCATTTGTCAGGGTCTATTAGTCATTAATACTCATGCTTCATTAGGCCACATGAGCCAGAAAAGTTGTCACATTTCTCCACAACTAACCACCAAACTGAGTTTCTGAATACATCTGACACTATCCAGAAACAAAACAGAACTCTTCCTGCTAATGGCTAGGGATTTGTAGTAACAAATGTAATTCTATTATCCCAAATAAAACCTCTGGTAACTCTGTTATCAGATTATATAACAGAGTTTGGGTAATCCTTTAGATACTTAGGTTATGTTACCGCTCATAAATCATGTCATGTGAGAAGTGGTAGTCCTAATGGAATACGTGTTAATGGCAAAGGTTTGGAGAAGAGGCATTAATCCTACCCAGCAGTGTGGCCAGCGTCCTCATGTCCTTCTCCATCAGAGCGTACACCTCCTCCTTGGAAAAGCGTCCGATGCCGTGGCCGTACATCTCCCTGCGCACCATGCTGCCGTTCAAGTGGCTCAGCAGCCACTTCAGTGTGTCGCTCAGGGGGCCGCTCATCGCCAGAAGCTTCTGAGTTTCCTCCAGGTTGTCCACCCACTGACAGTAGGCTATCGTCCTGAAAGAACACCCAGCAGACCGCGTCATGTTATCATTGGTTACCTGATTGTGTCAGAGCAGGAATGGGTCTGGCACCAAACTACTTCCATCACAGATCTTGTCTTTCTCGCTAAGAAGTAAGAGGATCTTGACCTGCTTCTTGATCTTTCTTAGGTCTAGATTCAAAACAGAGGGCTCCTAATGTCTCATCCTAAACATGGTTGTTCCATTACAAAGATTAAAAACAAGAATGAATTGTAATTTTGCAATTCCATTTCTAAAAAGTGATGCTACACCTTCTCATAGCCCCACCAATTCTCTGGATCTTACAGCATCATCATCAGTAGCTGATATACTCTACGCAGATGTGGACCAGCTTGAGGAATCACTGTAACAGTAGAAAAGACTGTGCCCAGACATTCATGGACTGGAATCCCGCTGGTGGGGACTGATGATGGCCGATAGTTCACACTGTTGTTCCAGGTCCTGTGGGCTAAGTCCTGATGCCAACACCGAGCCACCTTCACTCCAGTCAGCTCTGCCTCGTTTAAATGTTATCTAATTAGTTTACTGCCTGTCTGGGGCCACTTCAGTTCCCATTCTGGCAGAACGTTTCTTGGTTTGTGTTGACGTCAGCAAAGATCTATGAAAGAAGTCTGATATTACGCGTGTTGTCTGTGCACAAACCTAAATAATACACTACGTTAGATACTGCATTTCTACAAAAGTCATGTAATATCAAGCACCTGTTTTATTTGTACCTTTTGGGAAAATCCAATATTCAAACTAATAACTACATTAGAAAGTTCCTTAAAAGTAATAATGAAATAAGGGCCAAAAAACAAAAAGAAAATGCTACGACGTATTGACTCATTAGTCATTTTGTTATATATAATATTTCAACAGGTAGAGGGTCCTAACAAACAGCTCTAATCCAAGGCTATTTTTAGCAACATATGATGACCAGCACACAATTCTTCAATCAGCACTTGCAGTTCTGAAAGAAAGGAAGCGACTGAGCTCGTCCTGAATCTAGCAGGGTGCACAGTATTGTCAACAATGAGACGTTTTAATCAGAGGTCCAGCCCCTGTGTCCTGTTACCAACAAAGCTTTATGTCTATTGGCAGTAAACCTCGTCCTAATCAATAAAAGCATGTCCCACTGCCCATTTATCAGCTGCGCTGCTCTCGACTCATCGCCGGGAGACAACGTCATATATTCAGCCCTTCAAACTGTCAGGTTGCTCTTATGTACATGAAGAAATGCTCTGTCGCTGTCTCCCACCCAGAAAGAGTTAGAGGAGGAGAGATGACTGCGCGCACATCTGAGAAATTCCATGACAGGCTTGGATTAGAAACTGTTGGACAAAAACACTCATTTATTGCTGCGTTGTCTCTTTGTTGAGTCACTCAGATTCCTTATTGCTTGTGTTAAAATTAAAAAAAAAAAGAAAAGGGACATGAGCCGTCCTGACGTCAAGTGGAGATTTGTCTCACAGAAGTAGACAGACAGATCCTGTGTGCAAACAAGCCCAACTCAAAGCCTCTAAATCCCTCTCTAACTCCAATCCTATTCATCTGCATCTCCTCCTCTGTGGCCATAATAGATTTAAGAAGGGAAACCAATACCAGCCAACTGTTTCACCTGAACTTGTCTCGTAAAAATACACATAAAAATACTGTAACTGTCTCTTGTTTGTTTGCTGTCGATGGTTTTCCAGCCAAGCTGCCTCTGCGTGCAGACACTAACAAGATTAAGCTGCTGTATCATTACACACTCTTGTTGGAAGCGCAGACTGAGCTTCTCCCTCAGCGCATCCAAAGGTCTGGAAGCCTCATGTCATATCTCTGCTGGTAGTGGCTAACCCACGAGCCGTGACATGACTGTAAAGGAGGATCCCCAGATGACTGGTCGCTCAATGTAAATTGAATTCAGGCATCTGGCCTATGTTATATCTGGGAGCGGTGGCTGTCCTGTGGCCGTGCACTACTTCCTGTTACATTATCTGACACGCCAAGAGGATATACTGTCCTTTGTTTCCTGAAGGGAAAAAAACAGTTTGGATACAAAAAGCCTACTTAGCAGATTCAAATATCAATGGTAGCAATGGTGAATGAAGCATAAAGTCGCCACAGTTGTTCTTCGGTTTCCTGCAGCATCGATCAGAAGGGCTGGTGGGAAACAGTGTGTATGTGTGTGTGTGTGTGTCTAACCATCAGTTGCTGCTGCTGTTGGCCCTTCAAAGAGCAACAAGCCGCCACACTGCCCTTCCCTGACATAAATAATTCAATCAATAGGTCTATATGTGGGTCTAAACGTGGCAGAGGGTGGGGGGAGGAGCACAGAAGGGAGAGCAAGGAGGTGAAACAAGGAGGATGTGGGTTACATGAATGACCTCCAAAGATATAGAGAAATTCATTGGAATTCCCTGTTTAGACACACACACATACACATACACACACACACACACAAATGATACAGTGTATTTTACCTGATTACAACATTTCTAAACACATTTAACAGCGAGGTCATACGTGTCACATCTACTCTCCGTCTTAGTGGATGAAAACCCTTAAATGGCCTGAATGTGAGGAGATTCACAAGTGTAGTTCAAAATGTGTCCTGACGTTATAATAAAGAGAGGAGAATAGGCCACATCACACTGGACCAAACAGTATTAGATCAGCGTGTGTGTGTGTGTGTGTGTGTGTGAGGAGGGGGGGGGGGTGGGGGGGGTGGATAGTGGAAGATGGATAACGCTTTTAGGTAATGGAAAACACTCTGAGCCTCTCTGGGCTTGGGAGCAGTGGTAAACGATTTCCTAGCAGCAGCAGCAGCAGCGTGTTTCTCACCCAGAGGTCCTGGAGTGACTCACCACAGCGAAGGAAGGCTGATAACACACTACTGATGGTGAGGATAGAGTCAGCCTGGGCTGGAAGGCTGCATAGATAATGCCTAACTAATTATTTATAAAAATCCAAGACTCGACATTTTCTTTTTTCAGCTGTTAAAATCAGCTGTTGTTTGTCAGTGAAATCTGTGTGGGTGGTCCCTGATGCAGTTTAACATTGAGCTTAGGTGTTAAAACATATATTTAAACATATCTATTCAAGCGAATGCACAATAACAGTTACATCAAATGACAGAGATGTCACTGTGTTCTGCCTTTAAAATCAGCAAAACGTTGCTTAATAATTGGAGTTTTTCCATTGAAATCACTGGAGACTGAAACAAGGTTGCAGCAACTGGAATCAGGTTTCCGAAGACACGGTCGTAACTTGTTCAACGTTATATACGCTCTGCGTGCGAGTCGCTCACCAGTAGAGGTGTTCCTCAACCATTTTGGTGACAGCCCGGGACACAGCCCTCTCCTGCGGGGTGAGGTTCTGGTTGAGGTTGACACCCAGCTTCTCCTCCAGGAAGTCTACGATGAACTCGGACCCCGAAGCCTGCTCGTGGTTGTACTCCATCCAGGGCATCTTACCCTGCGGCGACAGCTTCCCATCAAAGTAGTTCTGCAGAGGGGAAACAGCTTCATGTCAGAACATGTAGCTATATACATTTCATGGGCATATAGAGCATGTTATTGTAGACTTTTTGAGTTTGAAAGACGTGGTCGTTTATAAGGCAGGAAGGGTCTCATGAAAGATGCTATTGTGTTGCATTATGGGAATTGTAGGACCCATTGTCTTTGGAGTTTAACTCATACTAGGGACTTCAAGTTTGGAAAGCTTAGCCTCTGCTGAACAGACTTTGTGTCTCGCAAGTCAACTTTGTGGAAGAGCAATACACAATCACTGGAGAGTCCCTTTAACAGCGTAGGAAAGAACAGCAACAGCAGTTCTGCTTTGTATAAACAATGCAAGAACTGGGTAGTTAGCGTGAGCAGCCATGGCTGAAGAAGACTACCAGCTACAGGGGGTTGTTTGAGCAGCTGGTGATCTCTGGGAAGTGTAGTGCGGAAACAACCCAGGAAAGAGCACTTCAGAGTCCTTCACTCTGAGGCGGTCTGCTGAGCATCACCTGGTAGGGCAGATCCACCATGCGCAGGTACGTCTCGATTTTGAGGCAGAAGGGTGAGAGGCTGGGCACGCCGTTCTTTGGCCTGGAGAACTGATGGAGGATGATGGCGTCCTTAGAGTCCAACTCCTGCTCCTTCCTACACAGAGAGCACAGACGGAGGGAACAGAATCTGCAGTAAATAAACAGCGCTGTTTGGACTAGTCTGCTTAAGCTCATGTTCCCTGATCCTTTTGCAATGCCTATTGTATAAGATGGCTAAATATAAGTTGTAAAGTGTTAGGAATATAAGATTTGACATATTTAACCCTGCTGGCTATGTGTGCACACAAGCAGGGACAATAGTAACGAGAGCATTGATACACAGATAGCTCCGTACTATCTATCTGTGTATCAATGCTCTCGTTACTGTTGTTTTTTATCATTTGTTTAGAACTGAGAGGGACCGGTGACCGGTGACTGCCCGTTTTCTAGGTCAGCCGATGCTGTGAGATAAATACCAAATAGAAACTCAGCATCTAACCAGAAAGCAGGACTTGCTGTTCAGTTTCAGGCTCCAACAAACCTTCCTGGGAGGAAGGGGTCACACCTGTAGTTTATTATAGCACGGTGACACAGCAGCAAGTCCCTGTGTCCCTGAGCTCCACCCACCAACATGCACTTTTTTTATTTTCAGAAACTCTGGTGGCTTCACGTCATTAACTTTCAAACAATAGCTTTGTGCAGACCTACATTTTGTTGACCTGGTTGAACACAATGAAGAAGTCCATTCTGTTGTGATTTCAGTCAGTGTTGCAACTTTATCCCTCATCCTCTCTGTTTTGTCAAATGTAAATGATTTCCTATGTTTTCTTGTTTATGTTTAGTTAAGTTTAGGTAAAATGACCCTAGAAACCAAACCTATCATATTAACAATAGCTGATACTGATCTAGTGTATCACTATCACCACTGAGCTGAGTGGCATTAAGAGCTTCTGTTAGCATTAACATAATATTGACTAAATTAGTCATCGCACTGCTCCAGTTTGAAGCAAACACTCTGCTGGACATTTCCCATCCCTCAGCTACAGTCATCCTGTGTCCCTGCTGTCCGAAAACAGACGATTATAAACTATTCTATTGATGTCTGTGTTCCCTGGATAGCAATTGTGCCAATATGCACGCATGCCAAGAGTTACCTACATCTATAGATGTATAATGTCAAACCTACGGGTCCCTGTTTCTCACCAGATGTTATCGATGCAGCACACAGGAAGGAGTAAATGACGTTACAAACTGGCATTAGCATCATTTTGCAGGCAGACAGACCCTGTCTGGTCTGTTCAGCATGTCTTTCATCAATAGCCAAAGCTCTTCAAGTCTGAATAATATAACTGTACAGGGGGCTGACAGTAGCCTTTTGTACTTTGTACTTTTTATCTAACATTATATCACGAATAATGCAATATCAGTTGCCAGTTTATTAGGTACAGCTAGCTAAAAATGATGCAGTCTAATACAACAGCCCTGCAATAAAACCCACTTTCCCTTTCTGTTGAAACTGTTTTCGAGGGTTAGACATATTCCTAATATTTAGTCAACCCTCAGTGAAATATAAATGGGTTGGAAACACCTCTCAGAATAACACAATACAATCAAACAACACCCCAAACTACAGCCTCCAAAATGAAAGTTGAATCTACATCTCTCTGAAGAAGCTCTTTGGGTTGTAACATGACTGGGTAAGATCTCATTGAATTCCCTGTTTAGCTGAGCAAAAGGCCTCTGTTTGAAGACACAGGCTAACTGCCCCTTGGGGGGCCGAGAGACCCTGGACCCTCTCAAAAACATACCCGACATTGTTTTAGCACCTTCATGACATTCCCTAACTTTATGAGAACTGATTTTTAAATATGATTTTTCATATTCTCTCTACATGTGACTGGTGTTGACTGTACTTTCCACATTTAGTCTATTTGAATTTATCTTCCTGTTGTTTTAGAACACTTAACAGGTCTAACAGGGAGTTTGACCTTTCTGGGGTTTCTACTGTTGTTATTTAATCAAACATCAACAACACCACTCTACAAGTACAACACTACACAGTATATGTATAACAGTCAATATATATTTGTTTTCGCATAGCCACAGCATATAAAACATGAAATATTTCCTTATTTGGAGCAATATAAACGCTTTAGGGTCATTTCCATATTGTGCATGCCCAATTTGTGGCAAAGAGAAGGGTCACCACTTAAATACGCTTGAATTCCCTGTTTAGCTGAGCAAAAGGCCTCTGACACAGGTTGCATATATATATATATATATATATATATATTCATTGGGATTTAAGGCAGAACTCAGAAGAGAAAATAGATATTTGAAAACAATGGTTGATTTTGCAATTACTGAGATTTGTTTTACGCCTACAGCAGTGGGATCTGTAAGACACCAGACAGCGAGGAAGTAAAGCCAGTGTCAACAATGTTTTAGACTGCATTAGTTTTAGGTAGGTGTTCCTAATGAACTGGCAAATGAGTATATATATATATATATATATATATATATACACACAGTATGTAAAGCATACTATGAACTGTACAAGTGTGCCTGTTGTGTCTCTGTCCACAGTCATGTGGTGCTGAAACCATTCCAAATCTCTTTGTCCACTGTACTGCTGCGGCTGATCTGTTCTAAGCACCCGGCCCCCCCCCCCTTCTTCTTTTTATGCCTCTGTCAGTTGAAATGCGGCGCTGCCATCTCCCCGAAGAGCCACTTAAAGAGCTCCCCGTATATCAGGGGTCTCTGAGAGAGGGGACACGGGGAATAACGGGGAATAACGCACACATCACATGGCAGGAACAGACGACGCCGGCAGGCTGCGGGTCCAGCCTCAGCAGCCTGCACGTGATTCAGCAGCGGCGTTTCTGCACGAAATGCAAGGTTACACAGATTATCACGAGGGGGGGGGGGGGGAGTGAAAGCAGAAACTACCGGGCCACTGTTACAGGATGTACTTAGTCCCCGGCGCTGGCCTGCCAAAAAATAATCCCCCCATTGAGAGGCACGCATCCCCTGCGCTAACAATAGTCCTGAGTTAATCACTTTGTGTCGCAGCGACTGATCACATCTCCTTCATCCGCCTTCATTACAAGCTGTAGCTGAGACTGTAGCTGTGTTTTCTTACAATATTCCAGGCAGCAGCTGTGCGTCTCACGGCACAGTTCATTACAGCTCGGTGTGACTCCGCAGCGCCCCAAGGAGCGCTTCGTTTATTCACGCTCGGGTGCCGACGGAGGTGGCACACGAGCGTACGCGTGACTCTTTTTCTTTTTTTTGATTTTTTTTTATTTTTTTTTTTAGTGTCGTGTCCTTGAGGAGGAGGAAAAACAGGGGCTGAAACCTCAGCAACCACCGCGAGATCTGCACAGACATGACACCCTATGGAAGGAGTCCCGTGTCCACTCATGGTTTTATCACAGCCCCCTCCAATGACACCCATCAGTCACTGTCAGCAGGTGTGATTAACAGTTAGACCCGCAGCTCTGAGGGCTAAATAAAAAGAAGTGATGGTGAGAAACAGATCAGGCATGCGGCGGGTCCCTACCTGATGGCGAGCAGCTCATGCAGTAGGTAGGCTGCAGCAGCCAGCAGGGCCCCCCCGGTGATGTACAGGGTCTTCTTCCACCAGGAGTCCGAGCCCAGAGCCGACATGATGCCTCCGTAGTCCTGTAAAGGGAAGGTGATGATATATCCATACAAAGACTGCTGCTGCTCGGAGCCGCACAGCCCGAGGGGCAGGCTGTGATTCCGCCCGAGTTCAACCACGCACGGCCGGGAAGAGGCGAAGCCAGCAGCCCAGTACATCCTCCCTCCCTCGGTTACAGCCACCCCGCTCCCTCCCTGCTGCAGTCCCCGTAAGGCTTCATGTAAACGCCCGGCGGTTTGTCTACGGCATGGCGGCGGCGTGGCTAATACTGCTCCAGAAAACCGGGGGCAGTGAACACCTCGGCTCCCCCTCCACAGGATGATGCTCAGCTCCCAGCTCGCTTTCCTTTGCAGCGTTTAGAGAACACTGTCAAGCTGCTCGGAGATACAATAGCTTGACTTCCGGTCGTGAATTTCCTAAATAAATGCCACTGCGATGTTATTTTGATGGCTTGTACAGTGTTCTGTTAACATCACTAATATATGATGTAAACTGCCAGGACTCCCAATTTATCTGGACCTACTTCACCTGCCATATACTACCTCACTATTTATTCTTTAAATGTTTCAGTGCAATATATATATATACATTGTTATTGTACATATTTTTAACTTTTATTTTTCACTTAAATACTGTAAATGTGTATATTTTTTTTTTCCAGTTCTTATTTTAATATTTTGTACATACTTTTAGCTCTAAATTATGCTGCTTTCTACTCTTGAATGGGAGCACCAGTACTGTACAATTTCCCCCCGGGGATCAATAAAGTATATCTGATTCTGATCTACAGCACACCCCAGTGACTTTGACCTTTTCAAGTGTTATTAGGACTACAACTCACTATTAATGTCTTCATCAATTAGCCTCGTCTGCAAATTATCTTCCAAATGTATCGTTTGGTCTATGAAATGTCACCCGAAGGTGACACATTCAGACATGCTAGCTTTATCTGACCAGCGGTTCAAAACCCAAAGATGTGCAGTTCAGTATCATATGAAAAAGATTGAAAAAGCAGCAGATCATCACATTTGAGAAGCTGGAACCAGAAAAGGTTTGGCAGTTTGACAAGTGTTAACGACATTCAAAGTGGTTGTTGTTGTTGTTGCTGTTGTTGTTGTTTGTCTAAGGTTGTCAGCCACAGCACTTTCTTTCTTTTGTTTCCTTTTGTAAAGGCCTGACAAAATGCTGTGTATTTATTTTAACAGGCCCAAACAACCAGGTTCAGTGCTAGACTATTTTACCTTTTCCAAAATAGCCCAGGAATGTTTGGTCTTGTACATTAAACAGTTTGTATTAGCTTATTACGCTGGTTTATTTTACTGCAGGTCTTTCGCAGTCTTGGTTTTAAATATTATTGGTCTCTGCAAACGTCTTGTTACATCTGAGCAGGACAGCTCAGAACAAAGACGAGGAGGCCTGATGAAGGTTCTGGAAAGAGCTAGTAAGAGGAGTTAAGAAGGAGTTAAGATCCTTTTTCTTGTCTTTTGTCAGATTCTTTTTAAGGTTGTTGTTTTACGAGATTACATTAAAATAAATTAGCAATAGCCAGTTGATCAAGGTAAATAGGGGCTGGCGGTTTGAAGAGAAATGATGCCCTGTAACATCTTGATACTTTTATTTTTAAAGTGAACTCGAGCAACTTCCGGTGTGTATGTCCTGAACTCTGGTACCTTGACGCGGCCGGCCTATTGTCTGCTCCAGTGGAGGAGTCACCCCGCCCTGACGAGCCCCCCTGCATCCCAGTGAAACCAGTGGCTCACCATGATGAATGCATTGCCTCTTGGCCAACATCACACAACACATACATGGCAAGTCTTCAAGTACTTAAGTATTAGTATTCTTAGAAAATGGCCCTCATCTTAATGTAATATACCGTGTAACTTTAAAGCATCCTAATCTGATTCTTTCAGTTTGCTTTTGTTCGTTAAGAGCAGGTCACAGATCAGCTGTTGTGGGTCTAGAGTTCATAATCAACGAACGTCTGGACAAGTAGTTGATGTGAACATGGAGGAAGTACACATGGCATGAGAGGCACAACGGGAAGTCTGCTACTCACTCTGGAACAACTTCGGAAGTGCAGGAAGACGTTCATCCTGACGGGGAAAACCAGCGGGCGTTCTTGGGGTCTGGTTGCCGGGCATGCCGAGAGGAGGAGGAGGAGGAGGAGGAAGAGGAGGAGGTAGACAACTTCGAGAAAAGCAGGTTTCGTAAAGATCCTTACATCACCATCGGTCCCGCGCCACCCTGCTGCCAGAGAAACCCCGGCCAGGAGACACTCCGTGCAGGTGGAGGAGAGCTGGTGTGTTTAAGCAGAACAGGATGAACTGACTTTTAATCTATCGCGCGGTGCTGAGGAGTCCTCACTGCAGCCGCGGGCTGCTGCAAGTTAGGTGCGCACTCCCGCGACGTCAGGAAGCGCGCATTGGAGCGGCGGCGCTTGTTATTGTAGGAGAGCTGAGCTGGTGTGG
This sequence comes from Enoplosus armatus, assembly GCF_043641665.1. Taxonomy (NCBI): domain Eukaryota; kingdom Metazoa; phylum Chordata; class Actinopteri; order Centrarchiformes; family Enoplosidae; genus Enoplosus; species Enoplosus armatus. The sequence continues at coordinate 21,032,295 of NC_092188.1, read as the reverse complement.
GAAGAACAGTCCTCTGCAGGCACTGTTGTAGCTGAGCAAATGTGACGTATGAGGGGGCTCGCAGGGTCTCCTCCGGGTCCCTTAATTATATGGGCCTACAAATGAATGCAACGGTCATCATCATCAAATGCAGCCCATTCATTCCTTGGTTTGCAGGGACCCCCGAAACCCCACAAGAACCCCTTTAGTCCCCGGACTAGTCTGTTTTGGTAGCTGCTGCATCAGGGAAAGACATCATCTTCGCAAGCACTTAAAGCCTCGTCTCTTTAAGAACAGCATGCAAGATTGACTTATTCTCTGCCACAGGCTTGGCTTGTATTATATAATACAATAATAATATAATTATATAATATATGAGACCCATTATAATCCCAGAGGATGTGACTATCCCATCCTCGTGCGTGGACTCTTCTAAAGGCTTTAACATCGGAAAAATGCAGCCAAAATCCAACATGAAATCACATTTATTGTAAGCGGCTGAATAAATCGCTGTTGTACTTTCCCTCTGTTACAAATGCAACTGATGACAGGACAATTTTAATAGAGGATATGGCAAATCACAAAATATTCAACCCAAAATATAAAGCTGATTCAGTATATACTGAAAATGATGGAAGCTAACATCATGAAGGGTGAAGCTGTGTGGTTCTATAGCTCACAATTAAGAGGATGTACAGTTGCCTTCTACAGCTCATCAAACGCTAAACATTCCTTAAACTGTCTGTAACACTGGTTCACAGTAAATCAAAGGGCTGACAGAAAACCAGCAGCATAATGTGTCTTCTTCCGACAACTACAGCACACCTCTAACTCTCCCTCAAAGCTGTTTGTCCCTTTCCTGTAATAAACAGTCTTATGTGCTGCATCACAGCTGGTCACGGGGAAGTCAGGACTCCACACATCTGAATTCATCGTCTGTCTGTTCTCTGACTTTGGCTCAGCTGTGTGAGGCTGCAGTGTGGTCCTCTGGGTGGGGGCGGCTTTCCTCAGCCGGGTCTGGCTCGGGCTCCTCTCTCCGTTTGACAGCGTGGAGGGCGTAGTTAATGGCAGTGCTGTTAGTCCAGCTCCAGGCTCCTGATACTGGGTTGTACAGCATTCCCTGGACAGACTGGACTGAGAAGCCATCTGATAGAGGATGACAGGGATGAGGGGGGTCGTGGGGGTTAGAGGCCAGAGAAGGAAAACATTATATATATCTGTAATAGAATAGTTATAACTCTGGGCCCTGCAACAAGACAGTGATGGTGCAGCTGATTTTATTAGTGGCTGGTTAAGCCATTGAACAGCAGCCTCTAAGTTTCTAAAATTAAAGGATCTTATGTAAAGGAGAATTTAACTGTCCGTAAGGAAAGACCAACAAAGTGTTTGAAGTGTGTGGAGCAAACAGTCTTATTACTCAGTTGTGGAAGGAGTTTGGAATCTCCACAGAACCGCGAAACGTCATGTGGATGAACATGTGCAGAAAAAAAAAATGTGTATGTGCTGAGCAGACTGTGTAAAGTTTACACCAGGCCTTGTAAACACAATGAAACATCTTTCAGCGTGAGGTGTTTACACTGAGCATGAGTAGTAGTAACCACTTCATCCTGTGTGTGCCCTTCCCCCCCCCCATATGGAGATTAGAGATGACTTACTGGACTCCAGGAGGCGCTCCAGCTCTACTGGGCTAATGAACTTCTCCCAGTCGTGCGTCCCGCTGGGAACGATGCGCAGCAGCTGCTCGGCTGCAACAATACCCAACGCGTACGACAGGTTGGTTTTATTAATAGTAGTGATGAAGAGTGAGCCGCCTGGCTGCATACAGAGAAAAGGAACAGTTTCAGTTTAGTATTTAGTATTAAAGACTGTTTTACTGGTGATATTGCTTCAGAAAACTTATATTACAATGACAACACTTCCCTGCAGGTACCATGTACACAACTGAGGTGCTACCTGAGTCATACAGGGTATTTATAGAATGGATTTAGAGCTTTCAGTGGACAGAGTCCAGCGCATGAGACCAGAAGGTAACAGTGACAAACCTCAAGGTTCAACCTCGGTCAAGATCAACCCATTTAACGGGAGGGGAGGTAGAGGGAGAGTGGACGAGACAGAAAATAAAAGCATGAATACAAGAAGTCATGCTAAAGCATCCCTGCTTAGGTGCCCCAAAGCAAGATACGTTTTAAGAGTTTTTTTTTGTGAAAGAGTCGAAGTAAGAGGTTTAGGCCAGAGAGAGGGAGAAAATCCAGTCGTGCCTAAACTAAATGCAGAGGCATTAAGTGAAGATCCTTTTTTCCTCTCAACTCCTCTGGCCAACTGACCTGGGAGATTAGGATCATCTGGTCTCATTGATGTACAGCTTTCACTAAAGCTTGTCAAGGTCCAGCGCAACCCATACACATGAAAACACATGCTAAACCTATTCCCAGTGACACACAGCAGATGCAAACACAACAAAATCTCCATATGCACATTAACATACGCGAGACGAACCCACAGACACATACATACTGCACTGAAGCAGAAATGTCTGACATGAGCTAACAGCTGGAGGAAAACACACACACATCCACACACACTCTCTACCCTGGGACGCACCTTCAGCACGTGGCTGCAGCAGAAGGTGAATGTTTCCAGGTCGGCCAGGTGTTCCACCACCTCGGACGCCACAACAGCATCAAACTGGCCCACCCCCTGCTCCTCCTGCTCCTCCCCCTCTTCTGCCGACAGCTCCTCCAGAGTGCAGGCCCGGTAGCAGACCCGGTCACGGAGGTCCGGGTCATAGGACGAATGCAGCTGGGCTGTGCCGATGCTGTGTTCTACTGGATCTATACCCAACACCTTCGCTCCCAGCCGACCCAGGGGCTTGCGAAGGACAAGGAGGGGGGAGGACATAGACAAGTCAGAACTGGATCAACTGTGCGTTTTTAAATGTGCATTACTAGAGCAACGCTTGGGTCAGTTCTAAATCGTCTTTGGCTACGCATTCAGAATTCTAACTGCATTTGGAAAGAAAGACTAGACTGGTACAGCAAGTAGTAGTAGTCTGTGTTATGTTAGATTTTCAAAATGGTATGTAAACATGTGCAAAATGGACTGTAAACACACAGAGCTTTGGTGGTGGTTGAGTTTGAGTAAGAAAACAATTCATGAAATTTAAGGGATGTAGTCGTTGATTCAGTGAAAAAAATGAACTCAGTATAGACCAGTAACAGCGTTTTAGAGCTGGTACTCAGTGTCAAAAGTGGCTGAATGTGAACAACGATGCCCTCTTCTGGAAAAAAGCTAGACACACAGGCCTGTGTGGCGAGCTGCACTCGCTGGCCCAGGGGCTGATCTCCATCCTCCCACAGCTGATCCCTTCTGATGGGAAGGCTTGTAGTGACAAGACACCCAGAGACACAACCACAGCTGCAATCTCAACAGACACTTTTTGAGGGTTTATTTTGTGTGTGTGCGTGTCTGAATATGACAGCCTGTGTGACAGAGCCATATAAATGCAGGACCTGATTTTGTCTTCTCAAATCACACAACACGGCTGGTATGTCCTCAGTTCAAATGAAGGCCGGAGACAGAAGCCCTGTCCCGGCTGCCCAGCTATCACCGCTAACAAACAGATAAACAACTGTAAACGACCGACTGTCCGATCCACCAAACTGAGACCAGTCAAATCAAAAGAGAACGAGAATTAGGCTGACGTTTAAATGATTTTTTTGGCCACTGGTATGTATGTGAAAGGACTGCCACTATAACGCACTGAGAGCAGAATCTTACACTGCAAGGAAAAGACTCAATGTGACGTGAAAGGTGGCAATTGAAACTATTGGGAGTGGACAGAGAATGCATAGTCGGAAAGACATTTGTGTCTGCATGTCCTCATTGGCACTGAGCCTGCATCTTTCTCACACACACACACACACACACACACACACACACACACACACACACACACACACACACACACTTACCTCTGTGAGCAGGCCTCCTCCACAGCCGACATCCAGTATTCGGAGTCCTGCGAGTGGTTTCCCAGGATGATACACACCGTGCAAACTCAGCAGATTATCCCTGAAAGGATAAATGAGCAATTAGGTTAAATTTCAAATCGAAATATCTCGCCCACGACCACACCTCTCCTCCTCTTACTCTCCAAACATACACCTATCATGTCACGGTCACAGAAGGTCTCATTTGGAATGAAACCGTGTGTGTATTCTTAAATACAGCCTACATAACGCTGCTTAGCATAAGGAGATGCATGGGAGGTTGGCGATGACAATTTTACACACACCGTCCACTGTCACAACCACCTCCATTTCACGTGCGCTAACTGTACAGTCAGCCAGCTCAAGCTCCGCTGGCTACTCCTACGTCACTCCTGTGTTCCTTCCTCCCCACCTTCCTCGCCTCCCTCACACACACCGTCTGCCTCAGGCATTAATACATGCGGAACAAGCCCGGGTGTGCATCATCCTCATTAAAGCTCTGCTGGGGTGCAAGAGCATTCGTGCAAACAGTGAAGAAAAGAAGATTAGGCGATGGCAGGCATCCACCCAACTGGCTCCCAAACCCACCACAGTGCAGAAGGTCGCGGACAAAAGCCACTTAGCCACAGTCTGAGGGGAACGTTAAGTCATCTCCCAAACGCGTTACAGTATTTTACAACTGCTGCAAGTAATGATGGCAAGTTTTCACAACACAGTTTTAATGGGCAAAACTATCATGGCAAAAAAAAGCCAAACTGACTGAAAGCCGGTCTGTGTTACTACGCACACAGACCGGTGAAACAAGGCAACATGTGTTTGTATTACCCAGGGGAGCTGCATTGCAACGTAATTGCATAATGTCTTCACCACCATTACACCACAAAAAAGGTAGAGGCAGTGCATTTTCTCCCTTATTATCTCTGTCAAAATGTTGCCCTGTATTAAGTGTCTGTTGATTATTATGTACTTTGCAGCATTACAAAATTATTGTAGCTTTCTGTATTTTAGATGATTAAACAAAAACATTGATTGAAATATTTAAGCTTTGTTGTAGAGAATGAAAACACAAACTTTGTGGTTGATACACAACAGAAAAGTAAACAGTAAAGATGAAATTAGCCTTTTAAGAATGTAGGATTTACTGTAGTGTATAGGTGACTTTGTCACCTGTATTTAAGGTAACACAGCATATCACTAAATAAAAGGAAAGTCTTCAAAAGTCAGGATTGACTGTATCAAACTAAGACTGTCTAAAAGGTACAGCAGCAACAGCAGCAGCGGTGCTTGCCGTGTCTCATTTAGACACACCCTGGGGGCAGACCCATATCAGGCAAATCAGCCACACTCAGACATACACTGGCACAGGATCTGTCAAACTGTCACCATAAACACACATCATCATCATCATCACCACCACCAACAGGACCACAGAGGGGGGATGGGTGGAGCAGCAGTGGGCTCCTGGCTGGATGGGTAATGTAATGATTATCATGTGGGGCCCCTGCAGCAGATCTTATCAATCAAAACAGCCACAGCCGGCCCCCCAAAACATGCACGTATGCAGCATCAAGGCAGCTGAAGCACTATTGGCTGAAAATGTGCTCATGTGTGGAGGAATCCTGTCACTTTCGATGTGTGTTACTTCTATGCATCCCTGATGTGTTCTGTGCCCTCTAACACCACAGGGCTGGCTCTCCCCCAGGCCATGTTTTGATACGGTTGCTTGACGCCTCCGCCAATCACTCCCCTGTGTTGACAGTGACTTAGGCGTGACATCTTGGCATTTCAAACCTAGACTGAAATATTGAAACGCACATTAGGTTCAAACACACCGTATAAAAGGCACCCTGAGGTCATTCATGGCGTGAAGAGCTGCAAATTCTCCCTGCTCATCCCACCACTTGCCGGCCAGTGACTGGAACCTCCTCACCTCATCGGGGTCCACGGTGGTTTGGGAGGCCGCCCGAGCACTGCGCATGGAAAAGGAGACAGGACCACATCAACACTGTACATGCCTGAACAGGACATTTGGTACAAGGTACAAATTAACAGCCAATGATGGACCTAACCTTCCAATTGGTGCTGAAATGATTAGTCCATTAGTCAACTGGGAGAAGAACGAAAATAACTGATAGCAATGCTGGTGATACATTCATCGTTTCAGTCATTTATCAAGTAAAAATGTGGACCATTTGCTGGTTTTAGTTCCTCAAATGTATGGATTTTCTCCATTTTGTATAATTAAATATCAAATATGTTACTTTATGTGACTCGGCAACATTAAGAAATTGATGGTTACAATTTGTCCCTCTCAAAACGATTTTTAGGGCTCAGAATTTGACTCTTTCGTCCTCGGTACCCCCTAGATAGACTATGGCTGTAACTGTGACATGCGCAGATAAGTCACCGTCAACAGTGGACCTCGGCTAACGTGCCAACCTACACCCCCTTCACGGCTGTACCTGATATGGCCGGGCACGGTAACGTTCTGCCGCTGGTCCTTCAGACAGGCGCTCCTCGGCAGCCACAGTGTCCGCTGTTTACACACCGCAGCCCAGCTGAAGCCGCTCCGGAGCACACCGCAGACAGCGGCCGGTTTACTGCTGTACAGTCCCAACACGAAGCGGCCAAACTTATTCGAGTACATGCTGTCATAACACAACTTTGCAGCTAGCTACTGTGCTGTTTACAACACTACGGCAGTCAGTTTGACCGATAGTGCTCACATATTTTCTGCTCGGGTGGAAACAACACACACTTCCCACGGTTCCTACTGGTCGGACGCTTGAAGTTGCTAGTACCGACGGGAAACCTAACACTGGAGGAAATGTTCCTCATGAGTATTTTAATGTCAGTGTTCTGTCATGGACGATGATTTGCGAATTTATGTACAAACTTAGAGACTTGTAGTAATCATGCTTTATGGTTAACTATGGCCCTCCAAGGTTCATCAACTTTATCAGGACTCTGGGATAATGGCCTCTTTCTATAATTTACTACATCCTCTAATGAGAAATTGAGTAATTACTGTTTCAAACAGCTCAAGTACAATTTCCCCCTGGGGATAAATAAAGTAATTGATTCTGATTAAAAGGCAAACTCCACACTGCATCACACAATTTTAGCACAAAAGCCTTCAGCTGCACTGAATGAGACATTTTCAAGCATTTAGTGCTTCTGACCTCCGTCAGGTGTTTTGTTCTTAACCATGTAGTCTTTTACCAACAGAAATATGATCCATAATCAACCCAGAGAGCAGCAGCAGGTCTGTGTCCTATGTGATTCTGTTGACTTACAAATGCAACATTATGAATCCTCATGTGTTCAGAAATGCAGTTTGCGGTTAAATGTAGCATTAAGATAAAAGAGACAGTGAGGCAAAACAAGAACAAACAGTTTTATTGGACATTTTACATTAATGTTTGGGGGGAAAAAAGTTAATTCCGTTATTGTTTAAAATGATACAACTTGAGTTTTTAAGTGTCCACAGAGTCTTAAGCTTTGCATAATGATACAAGTGAAAACTCCTACCATTCAAAAAGTCTTGTTCTTCAGTCACACTTTTAAAAATAACAACATATTTACAAAGATGAGAGAAATGTATGAGGAGGGGGTTCACCTACACAACTGCCTCTATAATGAGACAAGCCTGTTCAACTCATGGAATTTAAAATGGTAAAGTGCACAGATCAGGAGGTTAACTGTGCTCCTCAGCGTCTGCTACGACGGGAGGGGGATGTTGACCTGAAAGAGAGGCGTGGACATGACATTAATAACGAACCAATCAAACTTCCCCACGCAGACTACAAAATACACACATGCACAAATACCCCCCCCCTCCCAACAGACATACTGTACTCCCAGAGTACAAAAGACAGTACATAATCTCCATAAAAACTAACAATCTTACTGAAGCCCCCCTCCCCTTTACTCTGGGCTGAAAGACAGTGGTTTCACATTTTAAATAAAGAGCTACAAAACAGGCCTGGACATGGCTGAGGCAACAGTGGGATATTGAGACTTCATGCGACTCTTGTTAGAAATTCAGAAATGGCAAATTTGCATCATGAAGCATTAAAACCCTTTATTGCATCAGACTTCACACAGTTAAACAGATGTGACTGCGCATTTCACAATATTCAGTCAACAATGTTCATAATTTCCCTTTTTAAGGCTATTGTAAATATATTGATTAAAAGGACTCCAGAGAAATCACAATGAGACATACAATGAAAACATACAGTAGGAAAAAAAGAGAATAAAACGAATACTACCTTGATCGCGACTTAGACTTGTGTTTGCGGCTTGCCTTCTTACCAGACTTGTGAGATTTTTCCGTCGACCTTGAGCGACTACGTTTGGATTTTTTTGATTTCTTTTCCTTGCTAACTTCAGGGGTAGGGGATCTACTCGAGTCCGAGTCTGAGCGCCTCTTGCTAGCTTTAGCGGAGCCCTTCTTGCTGGCTTTGCTATCCTGCCGGGAGTGCTTGTCACTCTGGGAGTCCGTGCAGGACTCGCTCTCTTTCCTTTTCTTCGATTTGCCGTTCTCCTCTGTAACTACAGAGCTTCCTTTTTCTTTGTCCTTCTCCTTTTCCTTCTCTTTGGCCTTTGGCTTTTCTCTCTTTTTATCGGACTCTTTCTCCCTATCTTTATCCTTCTTTTTCTTGTCTTTCTCATGGCTATGACTCCTTTCCCTCCTCCTCTCTCTGTCTTTGCTGGAGGCCTTCTGCTTGTGTTTGCTGCTACGACTGTGACTGCTGTCTCTGCCCTCCCGGCTCCTTTTCCTCTCCTTATCCCTTTCTTTCGCCTTTTCTCTGTCTCTGCTTCGACTGCGGCTGTCTCTGGCCCTGGCTCTGCCCCTGTCTCTCTCTCTGGATCTGGATCTACTCCTGCGGCTCCTGCGCTCCCTGGAATCACTACGGTCTTTCTTGTGGCGGCCTGATCTCTCAGCGCTGCTCCTCCTCCTTTCCCTGCCCTTTTCACTGCGATGCCTGTGGGAGCTGTGGCTGCGGCTGCGGCGGCGAGCTTTGTGGGACGAGGAGCGACTACGCCTCCTCTTCCTTCGTGGGGAGGAGGATCGAGATGAACTGCGGGAAGATGCTGAGGAAGACGAAGAGGAAGAGGAAGAACGACGGCTGCTGTGGCTGGAGGTGGAGCGGGAGCTGCTGCTGTGACCGTTGGCTGGGGAATCGCTGCCGCCTCGCCCTGATCGCTCCCTCCCTCTGCCCGCGTGCTTGCTCTCACTACCCTCCTTCTCACTACGGGACCTACGCCTCTCTACCAAGGGCTCCGCCTCCCTCTCTTTTACTTCCTGTTTGTGTGGATTCTCTGGCTGGCCCTCATCATATTCCCCCTTTTCTCTGCTCAATCTCTCCTTGGCCATCTCTTCTGTAGAAACAAACAACAAAGACCCATGTTAAAAATAAACAACGAGACATCACAAACGTTGTTGTAATCTTGAGTGATGTTCCAAGATGAGATCAAGTCAGCACTAGGTTGGGCATTTGCGTAGATTTAAATAAATTCCAGACAACTCTCAACAAAAGTAAGTCGTAAAAATACGCAAAAAGTTGGGGAAAAAAGTTCTACCATTGTGTTTATTTTGGTTCAGCATTGTAGCACAACAGTCAGCAACGTAGTGTTAGTTCCTAATCTAAACTTGCGAAGACAACAACATCACGTCTTACCGCGTGCAAGCAGAGCTTCCTGTGCTTGTTTTTCTAGCAGCTGCTGCATCTCCCGCTCTTTGCGGCGGAAGGCGTCCTGCTTCTCCCGGATGCGGTGGCGCAACTCCTCCTCATCGGTGTCGGAGGATTCAGACCCTCGCACGCTGCGTTCATCCTCATCCTCGCTCTCATCTGAACCATAGTCACCAAGCCCACCTGCCACAACAGAGCCCCCGGGTTGTTGAGTGTTGGAAAGGACGAAGATCCATTCTCACATTCAGGTTTCACTTTTGAAAGCCCTCAATCCCAACCCAAGATCCAAGTGAAAGGCACTTAATCCTGCATAACTTTGTCTGTCACATTGATAAAGCCCTTAAAAACAAATACATATCGCCCTAAAACTAATAGAAACACTTTGTATTCAAGAGCATGCTTCTATCATCAAGGTGCAAAACTAAGATTCACTGAGATTCCTTCTATTCTAATCAATCTTACACAATCTAGTAAAATGAGGTTGTGTATTTGGGTGTTGTGTTGTGCTAACAGCTTTTCAGACGTTCCTACCAACAGCCCGCCATAAATTAAAGATATTTTCCTTCCCCCCACCCCCCCGGTGACAGAAAAAGGGATACTCACTGAGACCAGTCAGAGAAGCCAGTGCACTTGACTGTGCCAGCTGTTTTGCAGGAGCTTTGATTCACATCAACAACAGGAACAACATGTTAAAACACATACTGCCATTTTCTCAAAGGCAAGAGAGTCGCTAGAGAAGGGGGTCAGATAAAGCACTATTTACAAGAGCTGCCATTGGTAACAAGAGAAATAAAGAACAAAAAAAACAAAAAAAAAACAAATGGAGAAAAAAAAGAGAGTGTTAACAAACAAAATCCGTCACACAATCCACGTCAAACAGTCGGACAGGAGGGAAAGAACCAATCTGTACTAATGCACAGTCACTTCAATGGAGGAAGTCACTTGTATCTATATGTGGATGCTGGTCAGAGTGCTGAGACTTTATTCAGTCATATCATAGTCTTTCAGCAGGACCTTCAATACCATGTACCAGAAAACCAGGTTTTCAAATACTGTTTGTGAAAAACATTGCTCTGCTGTCTCTCCTTCTGATGCATTAGCAGAGAATGGTTGAAAATGCATATCAGACATACTCCCATGTTTGTCGCTCAATCACCCTAGTTTACGGGGCATAACTGAGTTTAATTTCCAGAGATTATTATACAGATAATGGATTCTCTTCAGATTTAAATATACTGTCTTGGTGACAAGCATTGATGATGCATAAACTGGAAAAGTTAAGAGCAGACCTCGAGTGGCTTTCCGGTGAGTCTCTTTGGCCACGTGCAGGATCTCTTCATTGGTGACCTCAAGAAGGATCTCTGTCAGAAGGGTTTTTGTGATGATCATCTGAAGACGGGGGAAAAAACACACCACATCCATTATTTTCTATAAATCCTCTTTCAAAATAGTCAGATTAACTCAGTCAACATGCAAAAAAGGTCATCTGAACAGTCAAACAGACCAACTGGAATTCCTTTTCCTCCTCAGTCATTTCAGGCTCACTGTCCTCTGCAGGAGGCGACGGGCTTCGGCCTGGAAATTCTTTCTTCATGGAAGTCTTTTCCTCATTGTCATTGTCATCATTCCCCTCATCATCACTGTCCTGAAGCAGACAGAAGCAAGGGGTGATATTATATCAACAAAGCAGCAAAGCGTGCATCATTTGTGAAGGCAATCACTGCTACAGTTCTGATACACATGCCAGAGAAGGTGGTTTATGACCTTGGACATCCTTTCATAACTAACACACAAAGTGTAAACTGTATTCCAAAAGGAAACCATTTTGCTGTCAAGGCCAGAAGTGGGTTGCTTACAAATTTACTCTTGCGGGGCACGCGGGGCCCATCACCTTCCTTGTCTGCCTCGTGCTCTTTGCCATCGTCTTTTGCCATTTTTGCTCGCTCCTTCTCCATTCGCTCTCGCTCCAGCTTCTTCTGCTTCTCTCTATCCATCTTTTCAAGGCCCTCCCGGATCCATGCAGGTAGTGTGCGCCTTTTTACAGCATCTGAAGGTGAAATTCAAGGTCAAAGTGTGTTATTCACATACTGCCATGTTGTTAAGATGCATAAAGCCTAAAGTCAATAGGCGAACAACTTGTTTGTGCTCTAATGTTGTAACAGTACTATAATTTGAGAGATAAAGGGTGTTTTCACAGATTTTACTGTTTCTCATGTCTTTCACATGAATTAGTAATAACGGGAGGGATGATAACTGATACAAGAATAGAACAAATCTATTTATACTTAACAGTAAACAGTATCTAATAATAATTAGACATAATCAATTGATAATAATCCATTTTCCTACTTTCTCATAAAATTAGGAGCATTATTTTATTTTGCACAAAAAATTAAGAGTAGTCACCCTCTTTGAGGTGTAACACAAACTGTACAGTACATTCATGCACCATAAGCCATCTTTCAGCCGATTATCTTAATATGTAAAATGAAAACAAACTCACCTAGCGGTGCTGGGGCCTCCTGTTTGACAGGGAGCTGGATAGGGGATCGGGGCCGTTCTCTGAACCCGGGTGGTCTGGGATCTCGTCTGTCCTGAGGTGGACCCTGCCAGTATGGGGAGGGGAGGCCTCTGGGTGTGGGGGCGAAGGATGAGGCAGCTCCATGCTGTGGAGAGACAGCACAAACTGAAAATTAAAAGGCAGTTCAAGTACAGAAAGTCCTCTGTTACTGCCACCAAGTGGCATGCACTGAGCTGTCTTTCCCCAGATTAAGTTAGCCGACATTCATCAGACACTCCTGACGAGGCTAGAAAGTCTGTTTGGTTTAAAAAAGACAATCAGCTAATAAATGATACCAAACCATGCTGGATCCTCAACAAGCCAACACTTTCCTCTGCACTGCATCAAGAAAGCAACGACTGATACACCTAGATGCTGGGACCCGGCACAGTTTCTATGGATTGCTCCTTCTTGTGTTACTTGGTTGTCACACTAAAACCCAAACGCTTCAACAGTTTCTACTGTAGCATCTGCATACCTGATAATCAAACTGGTTCATGGCCATGGGGGCCATGGCGTAGCTGTCGGGCTGTGCCTCATACCAATGGCTGTTCTGGGGGTAAACCCCGTGGTGAGCTTCAGTGTTGAACTCCACGCTGTCCTGGCTGCTGCTGTCCTCGCTGGGGTTCACCACATCCATCGGTCCTGACCCTGGAGGGATCCAGGCCTGGTCAGGGGGTGGAGGCGGAGGTGGGGGCTGGCCATGCATTCCCCATTCTGTTAATGACAACATAATTAATAAACCACAGCCAAAACAATATGAACACCTAGGTGTGACCAGAAATTGAATTTCTACTGTTTATTCTTCTCAACACCTGCTCAAGAGGGACTTAGTGTGCAGCTGTTAAAAAGTGTATCTAAGAGCATGAGAGATCACAAATCAACAATCAACTTTCTTTTGTCTAACGTATTGACTTACTTAATATATAATAATAATTAATAAAAAAAAAGAGTAAAAAAAAGAATATATAAAGAAATTGAGAAATGTGCTGTGGTTCAAGGGGTTAAACCTGTACCTGGCTGCCACATTCTGCCAAACGCTGGGTCACCCTGGAAGGCGCCATGGTTGCTCTGTCCGACAGGTTCAAGGCCTGGGATGTCCTGGCCATTGGGCTGAATGCTCGGCTGCTCTGCTCCTGTCGACTCCTTTTGGGCTATCCATGCCTGTGCCAAAGCAGCCCAGTCCACTTGACCTGCACAAAGCCAGAAAATACAGCAACATATTTGAAAATACACCCGTACAGAATGTAGGGGTAGTGACACCCTAATAATCAAGGCTGTTTGAACAGTGGGTAGATGTGCAAAGACGCCGTGCAGATGTACACTTCTTTTGAGGAAAAATGTTTTCATGGTGCATGTGCATCAGTCACTCACCTGGATCTTGTTGGTGTTGAAAAGACTGCATCCACTGCTGCTGGCTCAGAGGCCACTGCGGCCAGGGCTGTCCTCCCTGGTCCCACATCACTCTGTTCTGGACTCACACCTGAAATAGCCGGGGCAGCTAGATTTAGATTTGCACCCTCAGCATCTATTTTGCTGACACGCCGAGGGCTGCTGCAGTTTATGTGTAACATTACACTTTCATTACAGTCTCGTCTAATGGACAGAAGCGAGCGAGCGTTTGCTTTTAAGTGCCAACTTATCGTTACCTCAAGCTAACTGGCTAGCTGTATGTTAGCGACTCCAGTGAGCTGGAAAACATTCCCTCTGTTAACGATGGAAACAAAGCTACGTGGTTTGGGGTCTTGTGTCATTACGCATGGTACTGAAATAAATTCGGGGCCGGTGAAATCACAACCTCTACGACTGCCTCTGCGTTGGTGAGCAAAGGAAGCTCCCCAAGCTAACGTGAGCTACCGTTAGCTAAGCTAAGAAAAGAAAGCTAACAGATAGCACCATTGTCTTACCGGGTGAACAAATCTTCCATAACGAACAAATTGAATTCCTTTCTAGTGTGGAAATGTTAACGAAACGTATATCAGCACTGTGCTTTGAGTGACTTAATGCCCACCTTTTCCAGACAGTTTCTCTCCAGCGCTGCGGTTCCGAATCAAAATGGCCGCACCAGTGGGCTGCTCGGAGGAAGTGTGAACCGAAGCTCCACTGCTGCCTTCAGAGGCTGCCGGGAATATTCAGGATTTGATTTGGTTATGACGTTGCTTGCCTTTTGAAGCACATGGGGGGTTGGGCGCAAATTTATGAAATGGAAAAGTGAAGAGTTTCTCCATCTAAATTCTGACTCTGTATGTAGAGTGCGTTTGAGTCTAAAACAGGCTTTTACCACCGACTTCGTGACTAGATCTAAACATGGTAAGAACATGAATCAATCAGTACATTGAATGTGACTAGTCCAGTTATAAACGAATTTACACGGATTTTTTTTCCTTAAAAAAAGCACCCCAATTGGATTGTTTATATTCGCCCATTCTTGTAGCTAGTGTTGGTAATTGTTTGGGTGAATTATTCAATTAAACCATCAGTTTCACGTCTGTGGGTGTCTTTTACTCACAACGAGTTTTACTTAGAGTTTACGAGCAGTACGTAAAGGCAGCATGGAGACTGAGACACTCATATGCTAATGAGATTGATGATGGTGAGCACAATGATGCTGAACAATTGTAAAAAGTGTATTAAAGTCACACAGATGATTGCTGTGATGATGATGATGCATTCAATAAAAGTTCCATGGCTGTCTTTTTACACCTCTTTGATATAATCAATAAGAAATAAACACACAGTTGCAGATTTGGGCCTTTTTACACACACAAATACACAGAGCCACACATAGGAACATGAGCTAACTAACTATACTTACCATGAGAGCTAAGAGTAATGCTTTTTAAGTGACCGACACATTGAAAATGGACGGCAGATATTAAACGCATGACCTGCAGACCCCTTGTCTGGATGAAGTGGGGAATATTGGAACCAAGTTGGGTATCAGACTGACAAACAAATAAAAAATGCATTTAGATTTATTAGCATCAAGAAATTCATCTTATGACTCAATGTTGATGCATCAGCTAGTCACTATGCAGACAACACGACTGAGAAATGGCTTACTTTTTTCATCCATCTAAATAAATACAAACTTTACCGGCCTATACAAGCCCTGGTTTTGTGATCTAGTTTGATCACACCCCGACATATCAAATGTATTATATGTATTACTGCGGCAAAGTGCTACTACTACTCAGAGCGCACATTCTACAAGTTTCAGAGGAAGCAAGAAATTGGCACCAGGTTCATAAATGTGTTCGTCTGATTGCTGACAAATACAACTCATTATTTTAGTGTTGGTTACCTGTAACAGTACTTTGCAGTAGGTTGCAGTGCCATGCATTTGACTGTGTGTGTGTGTGTGTGTGTGTGTGTATTTTAATCCCATCTAGTCTACAACATGATGAAAAAGGATTTAATAAGCACATGGTGGCGGTCCTGGACAGGTTTGGTGCTCAGTCTCATTGTGTTTGATTGCACAAATGGAAGATGTGTACTGAAACTAGATTCTTTCTGATCCATGTGGTCATCATCACACATGTCCAGACATTTCCACGAGCGTCATGACAATTAGCATTCATAATGTCCCCTGGCCAATCAACTGACCTTTGACCCAAATTCACTCACTCTTCACCCTGACCTCAGTCTGCTCACTTGTGTCTGACCAATCAGCTGTGTTTGAGTGCTCTCGTGACGTTTGTTGAAAAATCGTTGAGCAAATGTTGTTGTCGTTTGACAGTTAAACTTGTTCTGTACTTTGACATACAGCCACTAAATATCAATTGTAGAAGGAAGGAGAGGCATCAACAGACCCATCAGGGTATGTGAGAGTGTTTTAGACTGTAAACATGTTCAGAGTTAAACCTCTGAATAACAAACTAATGAGCGACATTATCTTGTTTCCTTCACAGGTGCTGTTCGACACACCCATCTATGAGCGGGCTCTGCAGACCTGCTGGGCACAGAGGCTCCTTTACGCGTCATGTGAGACCCACTATAGTTTTCATGTCTACACCAGAGTAAAATAGCAGGTAAAGTCTCATGTACAGTAACAGTTTGAATGCACACTTCTATTAGAGTGTTTTTGACATGGTGGTATTGCTACTGTTACTCAAGTAAAGGATCTCAGTACTATTGCATAATATCAACAGAAACATAATTTTGACACAGGGGGCTCTCAACAAAACATGGTTGCAAGATTAGTCAGAACAGTAGAAGCCACCTTGAGATCCTTACCGTTTCAGTTTATATGGTGCTTCAATTCATATTGCGGACAATGGCAATGAATCAGACTACCACAATGTAATTGCCACACAGTGAATTTGGTGGTCCCGAGGCAGTTGTTGGTAATCCAGCCATTTCACCTCCTAATGTACTGGTTTTTCTAAAAGCACAAGTATGTCTTCAGCGGCAGAGGGCAGCATACTCTAAGCATGTGTAGGTATCTTTCCTCGAAACATTTCAGCAGCAATGTATAACACAGCAGAATGTTTTAAAGCCAAAAAGGAAATATAAGATACAGATAGTGATATTCCAGGATTACAGACTGATGCAAAAAGACTGCACCTGTACGTACAGTGTTCGTGTCTAGTTGCTGTAGCTCTTCCTACATCTTTCTAAAAGATGTCTGAAATATATTTAGCACATTCTCTGTTCACGTGCAGGTGTTGTTCGGTGCTCAGTCACGTTCTGCGTTGGTGTTAATAAGTGGTGCTGATGTATATGTACTGTGAGAGGCAGAGCCTAAGGCATGTGCATGAGGACATGTGTTGACTGTGTTGTGTATTTGTGCAGGGTATGTGTGGCGTGGTGTCAAGCTAGGTGAGAGTGACAGTGCCAATGGCGTGCATGGTGAAAGCAGGGAGATTTAACCTCCACTGCTGGTAGATAGGTAGACAGTAATGAGCATTCCAGCATTAGTTTGTTACATGGGGGGAGGGGTGGGGGTGTCTTTCATTAAGTGAAATTAAATCACATCTAATGCTTCAGCAGCATGTCCCCGAGCCAAAAGCCACCCCCCTCTCCACTTCAAAAATAGACAAATACATTTCAGAGAAGATTTGCTCTTTTCGTTGGTGGCGGCTTGACAACCTGTTTTAATGTTCCGGCAGCATGACTGGGATGTCACAGCGTGTGGGAATGAGGGGACGTGCGAGGCGATGCTTTTGGACGTTGCCCTTTTCCCTCGATTCCACACCCACCTCCCTCTTCACCAGCTCGCGACATGTTCTGAAGCAGCGCTGCTTTGCACCCGTCTGGGCCGATCACCGGTGGAGATGGGTGGAATATGGTGCAGCGGGATCCGCAGTGACAGCCGAGAACGACGGTGGACGACGGTGGACGACATCTAGCTTAGAGTGGGGGGGGGGGGACAGGATGACTTCAAGTGCCAAAAGCAGAAACAAAAACCTTCTCCCTTGTGATCTCTCTTCTGCTAGTGCAGCTGCACAAGAGAGGCTCGTGAAGGGAAAGATGAGCCTTGCACAATATTCAGTTCATAAATTAGATTTATTCTTATGTACTTATACTCATTCCAAGTGTTCATCATTTCATAACTGAAATTCAATTTCTGGAAACAATTCTGTCTTGAGGAAAAATCCTGCACGCATGAAGCACCATGGTTTTGTATTGTTTCTAGTATGTACAATGACATATACTCCTCATTGTTTTTGCTTACAGTAAGTTATACTGTACATAAATATGCCACACAGGTACCTCTTTGCATTGGACTATGCATATGTTTTTCTTCTCACCATGCACAGGTTTCTGAAACCTGAAGCATAGGCACTGAATCTGTCCTCGTTTCAAATGAAAATAACAAACCTCTAGATCCTGATGCACATGTTCAACCCTTTACCTTCTACTGTTTTGGCAAAGTGTCCAACAAGCAAGAAAAATGTTTTCATCTAAAATATTTTCATAGAAAAAGATGAACAGCTCATTTGACGTAGACATTTCAAGAATAGGCAATACATTCATTAGAACATTAACCCATGCACATTACAGCAAACATGGTTTTCTAATCAGGCTTAAAGCCTTTGAGTTTTCTTTTAATTTTATTATATCTATTTTTTGCTCAACCTCACTGATAGCATTATGGAATTAAAAAGTCAGTTGATCGAACATCTTAATGGGTTTTTGTGTGCGCCTACATGGTTGCAGTAGAGCTGAAATACAATGAAGGCAGACAAGGTGCTTTGTTGGTTTGACAAACATCGAGAACCATACTGATGACCTTGAGGGAACAAATGTTAAAGAAACTCTGTGTGAAGTAAATTCCTCGTGTGTTTGGTTCTGATTTGCTGCTCCGACTTGCAGTTGCAAAACTCGTCTTTGGCAAATGTAATTCACTGATAGTCTTACATTTATACATTCTGATGTGGAAAAAAGAACAATCCATTCAAAGTAGGCTGTAAAATAACTGTTGTGCTACTCCTTAAAGGTGCTATGTGTAGCAATTTAAACCAGTATGTCAATGTAAACTACTGCTTACGATAGCTTGGTTATCATTACTATCATAAATAAATATGGCAAAGGCTCAGACAATTACTAGCCACTATCTAACACCGTTGGTGCTGTATTATTAGTGCTTGAGTTTCTCCAATGTACAACCATGTTTCCCATAAACTCTGTCACAAATGATATTGCTGCTTGTCCTCATGCATCATTCTCCTCACTGAAAAGGACAAACATGTCTGAATTCATTTTTTTTTCTCTTGGCATTTCTCGCCATCTATCGTCCGCCATTGCCAGAAACAATCAAACACACTCCTCAACACATCTGAGCCAGCGCCACACAATGAAAACCTCTTTTGTGCAGAACGCCGACAGAGGAGCCAATCTTCCTCATGATGAGTGTTTACATTAATTACATCGACTATAATACTGACAATACTATAAAACTCAAAATTGAATGTGGCAATGGAGTACTGATGTGCAAAATGATACACATAGCACCTTAAATCTACATTCTCCTGTCTCTCACTCACTCATTCACTCATACATGTTCATATGTGCGCGTGCACACACACACACGCACGCACACTTGACATCAACTAGTCAGTGCTGAGCGCAGTTTAGCATGCAATAATTCTGCTTATTTCCTTTTAGTTTCTGTAGCAAACTCCCTCATGCAGTTAATATCCATCTCGAGATAGACGATAAACTCTCTTTTCTCCCGACCTCTTTTTAAAGGGTAGGATTTATAAAACAGGAAACATGAATGAAAATCTGGGCTATATCAAAGCAGAAAATAATAACTGTAACATCTGATGTTTAGCTTTTATATATGCAAGATATTCACAAGGGCCATTTGTATGCAAATGACACAAGGGTCATTCCTCTTATGTAAGACAAGTGAGTGTACAGTGAAGTCTTTCCCTTTTCCACCCTCCACCTTCTCACAGATACAGGAAGGCGAGTAGTACAGGCATGTACCAAAAAAACTAAACAAAGCCAAACTGAGATCTGGGGAAAAATCCTTCCGCTAGTCACATTACAGCATTTCCTCATAGAAGAGCAGGTATGCCTGAGAGTTGAGTACTCTTGACTCTGGTACCGTCTGAACCGTGGTGTCACTGATGTAAACCCACTGGCCCTGGGAGCTGCTGCCGGCATCCCTCGCACCTGAAACACACACACACACACACACACACACACACACACAGTGTCAATATCATGGGGCACGGAGACTCATTTGAGAAATAAGCAGATATCTGGTGTTGCCTCGTCAAACTAGCATGAAACTTTAGTGTAAGCTTCTCAATGTCACGAGGGGACCAAAAGTTACCAATACCAATACTAGAGTACCAATACTCTGCTCCACCCGTCAGTCGAGCTGCAACCATCACAGTTAAATGGGGAAGCCAGGGTAGAATGAACTTAAACTGAGATTCCTCTACTGGCAGTAAAGTACAAGAAAAGTCCATTTTTTAAATACAATCTCACTTCCTCTAAAGTCTAACTTGTTGGCTGTTGACGTTGCTGTACTGCACTGTATCCTGCCTGCTAGTTCGCTGTGTGTCTGAATGTCCTGCTTCACTGTTGCTTGCATTATGAGATAGTGTGCCAGAGCCTAAAGCTTGGGACAAATCTGAAGACTCGCTGAAACCTACAAAGACTGGACGAAACAGACAAAGATTGTTTTAGTCTTTGATAGTCAGGAAGGAGCATCAACCTTTCAACTGAGTAAACACACTGGACAACACACTGAACCTCTGGTCAGTAATCACTGCACTTGCAACAGTAGTTGGTGGCATGGTGGCGCAGTGGTTAGCACTGTCGCACGGGAGGTAAAGCTGGTTAGAGCGGGCTGGGGGTTTGATCCCCGGCTGCCCCCGTCATGTCGAAGTGTCCTTGAGCAAGACACTGAACCCTAAGTTGCTCCCGATGGAGACCAGCACCTTGCATGGCAGCTCGGTCGTCATTGCTGTAAGAATGTGTGGGTGAATGAGACTTAGCTGTAAAGCGCTTTGGGAACCGTGAAGGCTGAAAAGCGCTATATAAGTGAGACCATTTACCATTTACCCTGCAAATCCCACGAAAACGCCAATTGACTTCTTGTCCATAAACTAGTTCAGCCTTTGTAAAATATCGTAATAGTCATTTTGACAATTTACTAAATAGCTAGTAGGTGTATATACATTTTTGTCTTAATATTGTAATAAAACAGTAATGATACAAATCTGTGCACTTCATTACTAAATTAGGTAAATAAAAATTGGCCATCCTGGCAGTTCCCTCATCTGGAGACTTATTAAACTGAGAATACTGCATTACGTTATCTTGATACTTTCAAATAAATCATCTAGAGGCCAATGTTGAGGTGAAACATGTATTTGTAATTCATATTCATGTCAAGTATGAAGGCATACAGAATATACTACTCGTGTTGACTATAATTTGTATATTTGGTCTCACACCTATGTCATGGAAAGCCTTGTCTGCTTTGTAAACCTGTTTGGGTGGGGTATCTATTGATGCAAGATACTACACTGATATCAGAATACAGACCCCTCCTATCTGAGCAGATTTGTTTACTCCAAATGTCAATATATTTTTGCACTATTTGCTTGTACATATTTTCCAGTTTAACGGTATGATGGTCAATTTGAGAATTTACCAGGTTAAAGTCATTTGAGAATCTGCAGGGCAGTCTCGTCGCGGTTGCAGCCATACCAGCAGTACAAGGAGCAAAAATCAAGATCTAAGTGTATATTCGTAAATCAATGGTCTCAAAAAACAAACATTTTCTCTGTTTGAAACTATAATTAGGCATGAGGCCTCCTGTAGTTTTAATCTTGAGTTTAAGGCAAATATTTATTTATTTATTTAAGTTAATAAACAACTAACAAAAGGTTAGTGTTTTGCTAGCTTAACCAAAAAGTGACGCAATGACCGCATCAGGCACACGCTGTGTGACGCAGGAAATAAAGCACCACCCTCATTGTTATGCATGAATGTTTATGATGATTGACAAGTTAGTACTGAGCATGAACTTAGAGACTAACAAGAGGAAACACTGTGATTACCACATGATTGAACCAAAGTCTGTCAGCAGTCATTATAACTGTTTGAACCTTGTGTCATCACCAACCAATGGCTCCAATTACAATATCAAGCATTAGCTTGTCAGTAGCAAGGACAACTGCTTCCTTGAGTTTTTTTATCTTGAGTATCTTTCAGCACTATTGTGTAAATCTGGACACTCTCCTTGAGAAGAAGAGAAAAAGGAAAAGAGAAAACAACATGGACCTATATAACACAAAGACCTCTTTTCATTCTGCCCTTTGTAAAGGACATCTTCAAGGTTACAAGGAGTGAGGCCTTTGCTGCAAACGGACGCAGGAAACAGATAAAAGGTCTTAAAGGAGCGCAAAAGAGCCGAACCCTGACCTGACAGGTTCCTGTGGTGAGGTTCTGGTTTCCTCTGGGGAGAACGGACTTTTACGTATGCGGTGTAGTGACCCCCCCGCATTGAGCCACTATGTTCGACAATCCCATAAAGACTGTAGAGGACACGCTCACCGGCTGCCAGGTTCTAGCAAAAAGGAATATGAAGATTAGCAAACAGGGAAAGAGAGCTGAAAAAGGAAAGATGCAGAGATAGAGGTCTCTAGGAATAGTACCAACCAAGGACATTCATTACAAACTGAACTACTGAAGCAAGAACAACCTTTAGTACGATAATAGTAAAGCAGTGGTAAATGTCTAACAACCCCATCATCATAAGTTTAACATAGAAGAGAATAATTCAATTTCAATTACACCAAATATTTTTAGGTTTTGGATTAGTAGCTTAATACCTTGCAGGACGCTGAGCAGAATGGAGCCAGATCCAAGATCAGGGGAAAGTCAACATGGCGGTTCACTTTTCGTAAATTCATCCCTGCCTTAAAATACAAAAACAGAACCGCAGCACGTTAACATTTAAGCCTGTAGACAACAACACAAGCCCCACACAGCCACTGTCCAAAAAAAAACAAAACACACACACTATATTAAATCAAATACAATATTTGACTATCTGCAGGGTAAAATGGAGGGCAAGAAAAGGCAACATGTGGCTGCTCACCTGATGGAAGCGTTTAAGATGTAATGTGATGACAGGAGGCAGCGAGGATACCAGCATTTGCTTCCTAGCGCTGGTGTAAATCTTCTCCACCTTCTTGTCTATGTCAAAAACAAAGAACAAACAGAATGTCTGATTGAACTGTTATTTATTTAATTATACTAATAAAGTCATCAATCTCTTTGGAAAAATGTTCATTCTAGGATCATGGGAACGTCTGGAGCCATGGAGAAACTAACTGCATAAAAAAAGTGAGATTGTAGCCCTGAATTTCGACACTAGTAAGAATTTAAGCTTGCTCTGATGAGTGCAAACACACGCTGCTACTGATGAACTCAACAGGATCAGAAGTCAGTGTCAAGGATGGAGATGGTAGTTGTGTATTTGACGATATAATGGCAGAAATGTGAGTGTTTGAAATATTGTGAGCACACAGTCAGAGAAGAAGTGAATTCACTGCAGGCAAGGATTGAGAAGTTTCTATGGATGTCTTTTTTCCAGAGCAAAAGCTGGTCATTGTTGAAATCTATTGTAACTGGCAAGAATTCAAGCTGCCTACGTCTGCCATGTTTCATGAAGGACTAAACTACAAAACGTTATACAGCATACAGAGGATGGGAGTTCGATATTCCAAAGATGGATTTTGGGTGGAGAATCACTTTAAGGGTTTCCTATAGACAACCTGTGATGTAATGATGTACAATAATCTGCCAATCACTTTGTAATGAAACTGCACCATGTCAGTTATTTGCAGGTAGGAAGGTGGTTGCTCATCCTCAAAGCTCTTGTCGTTCCACATGCTTTGTCTTACCGGCTGAGCTGCTCTTGCGCAGCTGTTTCTGCCTGCGTTCAGTGCAGCTCTCACACAGCAGCTTGTTGTTGCCCATCAGCAGTTCCACGGAGGTGAACTGGTGGAGGCAGGACTGAATGGAGCACTCCTTGGAGCTGGGTGTGTAACTGTGGGACAGGGCCTGGAAGGCCCCCTGGTGGTGCTGATGGTGGAGGTTATCTCGTGACTGCGTTTCTCCCTGCTCCTCTGGAGAACAGTGTGCAGAGGGCGAGCAGTCCCCAGAAGTGAACCCGAGGTTGACTTTAGTCACCGCAGTAACGAGCTGCTCTACAGCGCCACCTTGCCTCGTGGAGGATGATGACGAGGGGGAGGAGGCAGAGGCGGGCGTGGGAGATGGAGTGAGTGTGGAAGTGGACGATGGGGTGGACAAGTGCCCGTGGCTGTGGCTGGAGGAAGAGGTGCGTGGAGCCCACTCGCTCTCTGACGCCTCGCTGTCAGCGTCATTACTGCTGTCCTGAGCTCCTGAGTCTCTTTCACTGCCATCTGATAGGCTGCCGGCAGCAGCCATCTTGCAAACTGAGATACCGCGGGCTGATCCACCTGCTACCCCCTCCTCCTCCGGCCGCTCCGCACTGCAGCCGGCTCCCTTCTCCTCCACAGAGCTTGAAGACCTCCTGCTCTGCTGCTTCTGGGGGAAAGAAGAACACATACGAAAGAAGAACACATATTAGCTTACCCACCATCACACCATGTTTGACATCCTGTAATTGCTTTGTATTTCTATTGGTGGTTAAGTTACAAAGGCTATGTGAATCAATTTGCAGACAATGGAGGTAAATACAGACACAACCCCCCCCCCAAAAAAAACAAAACCGGCAGATAATTACTTTATGAGAAGCATGAATATAAACTTCTTTACCATCACATGCTTTACATACGCTCCCTTACCTGTCCGCTCAGCTTCCTGGTGTTTCTGTTGACGGAGTGCGCTGCAGAAAGAACCTGGTCACAGGAAGTCACATGGGTGTCCTGCTCCCGGCTTCCCTTCCCCAGCCTTCCAGGGTTGGACGGTTTTGATATCTGAGCGCGACAAATAAAGCATCATCAGCTCTAAATGGAACCATAAACAATATGGCTGAAAACATTGATATGAACTGATTTTCTAATGAACAATTGTAGCAGCTCACCCTCTCCTCTATGATGGGTAAAGAGATGTCTATGAACGCCTCCTTCACGGTAGAGATCTGAAGGA
Organism: Enoplosus armatus; assembly: GCF_043641665.1. NCBI lineage: Eukaryota > Metazoa > Chordata > Actinopteri > Centrarchiformes > Enoplosidae > Enoplosus > Enoplosus armatus. The sequence continues at coordinate 21,007,456 of NC_092188.1, read as the reverse complement.
GAAATCACATGTAAGTCAGGGCCAGCATATATATTCATTCCCTTCCTTAATAATCAAAATCAAAGCCAGCTGGTAACAATAAACGTCTGCTGCAGATTTTCTTTTTCCTCACCAGCTCCACACCTGGTACTCTCTACCTTCAAGGATATTCTTTAGTTTTCATAGTGGCAGTTGCTTTGTTAACAACTCTAAGCTCCCACATTTTATTGTAAATGCCCGCTGCAAACAGTTGGTGTTTGAGCCGGTCCTTGAAGTGCTTTTGTTTGTTTCTTTCCCCCTGTTGTCTTCCGTTTCCTTTGACTTATTTTTTTTAATACATCATCATCCTTTGGTTGTGGGTATCAAAGTCAAAAATGTTCCCTGGATGTAACAGCTCGAAAAGAAGTGGCAACTTAATGTTAGTTAGCTTCACTTCAGGTCAGTGACAAACATCTGGCAACGTACAACTGATGGAGAATGCCAGCGTTGCTGGAAATTGCCTGGCTATCTATTGTGCTTCATGCAGCAACTGTTTAAAGAAGTAGCTAAATAAAATGAAATATCAAGAAAGGTGGGGGCGTTTCAGTGGGATACACATTTATTCAGATGCAGTTACTGTCGAAATGCAAGATTGGCTGAAGAGAGTGTGAACTTGTTGACCCTACTGTGCTTCATATGTGTTCCACTGAACACATTGAGCTATGCTTGATTGGTTCACATAGACTATTCAGATTCTTTGCTATAGTTCATCCACTTACATGCTCACACTCTTCACACATAATTGTGTTGGTCAGTTCGCCTACAAAGATGCGGTCAACGAAGTTCATCTTCACGCCTTCCTTCCCATATGCTGGTGCGAAAGAGAGACACAGATTTTAATTGATCACTCTGGTGAATAACTTAATGAATAATCTGTTGATTCACTCCACTAAACTGTTCTGGACACTATTATATCTCCAATAAAGGCTGAGAACTAATTGTATTAACCAGACTAAGACATGCAGGTATAGGATTACTTTTTTTTTTTTTAATTCTTAAATGTTAAATGGTGAAACAGGCCATTAAATCAGGAGATAGAGTCATCAAGTTTAACAAGCTGGGCAGTCAGCTGCAAATTTTTATTCATATTATCAAGAAAATCAGTTATATACCTGCTAACACTTATCTAACAAAGACTATACTGTTCTCTGTCTTCCTATGCCTGATTAGTAACTGAGCTGTATTTCCATGAACTGCCACAAGATGGGACTATTGATCTTGGCCATCTGTCTACTGCAGCTAGCATATGAACCTTTGACTTGGCGTTTGGTCTCCTCATCTGCTGTCTTCTCTGTGGGATTGTTGAAAGCCTTCAGAATTCCCGCTTTCACCCTCTGGAAGCAACAAACACAATGCAAGACAATAATGCAGATTTATACTGATATTCCTAGATGCAAAATAAACAAATACATCCCAATAGAATTCACTCTGGGCTTTTTTCTCTTGAATTCTCTCCATTACATCCATTAGTGAAACATCAAAATCCAGCCTACAGCTCAGTTTGACAGGTATACCTATTATAAGCATCATTAGTGTAAAATAATTATTGTGCTTGTCGAAAAACGTTAACATGTAAATCTCTTAATTAACAGTGCTTGTTTGTGTGAGTGTATAAGTTCTTCACGGGGGCCCTCTTATTGAAGGTGACATGGTCAGTGAGTGTGTTGGCGAGGGAGCTGTGAAGAGGCACAGCCACAGTAAAGCACCAATCAATAGATAATTGGCTATGGTCTATGTCTGCAGTCGAGACCAGTCAGCTCCCATTGTCCCGGGACCCACGCACTGGACTGGCTATTTAGGTCAGAAAGTCCTGTTAATCCCAGCCTGGCCAGCCTGCGCCCCACTCAGTCAGCACAGTCAAACCAGGCTGAGGCTCTCCTACTAATTAATTACCAGTAACCCCCATCCTCCCTCCCCGGTGTAACAGTGTGCACTGTCCCACACAGGATGGGCTGTGGGAGGGGCGGGATGTCAGGGCGGGTGGAGAGGGTTGCTGGTACAAGGGTGCAGGGGTGGAAACTAAAACGAAGACAGGGCAAAGAAGGACAGTCCATGCCCTGAGAGAGTAATACCTACTGTCTCAGCTAATTGGTGATAATTGAGTGGGGCCAAATTAGCATATTCAGATCTCTGATACTAATGGCCAATCAACACAAACACTTAGGGCCTCTAAAAGGTTGGTGACACCCACTGCAAAACTACCCTCTCTGGCACACACACACACAGGACAAGGTCAGGAGTGTGTATATTATTTGTACGGTATGTGGAGTTCCTCAAATGTGCCTATTCAAAATGAATGGCTTTATTCAGACTCGCTCAGAATGGATGAATGGAAAGGTATGTTTGTGTCATGTTTGTCCTGTGTCTGCAGAAGCTATATTAATACAACTTCTAAAACTCATTTCATCTTTATTAGAAAAGTTACTAACAGTAACTGGTTTAAAGTTTTTTTTAGATTATTCAATTATGTGGGCTAAAATGCCACTGTATCTGTGAATGTGCATGGCTGTATAAATGAGTTTCTGAGTGAATGAATAGAGGAGGCCGTACCCCCTCCCTCTTTACCTCCTTGATTGGATTGGGAGATGGGCTGATGAGTGTGTGTGTGTGTGTGTGTGTGTGTGTGTGTGTGTGTGTGTGTGTAGGAGGGGGCCGCGGGTGACCCTCAAGCACAATGGGACGGCCCTGGAGCTCATTCAGCAGCTGTGGGTTTCCCAAGATCACACAATGATGCCGGTCGTGCCACTTGCAAGTCCCCTAAGTGGCACAACTGTCAGTGTTCACAAGTTTGAATGGGAGCAGGGGAGCCCAGCCAGCGGCCCCTCCTGGGTCTGGGGCTGACCACTAAACACACCCGCTAACTTCTCCTCCTTGGTTCCCGTAGCCACTGGTGGGGCCACGGGGGGCAGCTCAGCCCTGCAAAGGGCTGCTGTGGGGTCTCCTAATTGCCCTGCAAAGGGGTTGGGGGGAGGGGGTTCTCTGTACTTGCCAAAAACATGGCACCATAAGGTTAAAACACAAAAACTGGTTAGCCAAGTAAAAAGAAGATATTGGGGTATTTGAGAGCACACAGCTGAATGTTTGACACCATGACTCCACAAGTCTATGATGGATGTTAATGGACAATAAGTAAAATCTTGATCTGAACAGCATAAAATATATTGTACAAGTGAAGGGCTGATAAGGCAGACGACAAATGCCAGTGACACAAATTACTTCACCTACCTATGTGCTGAGATTAACGGCTTTCAAAACTAACACAGAATTCCAGACGTGTGTTTGATAATTCTGATGTGGGTGCAACTTACTGATTCATTTCAGATATTAGCATTAATTCTGTAAGTGAACTGCCATTGCTGCTTGGTCACTTTTTCATAAATTGTTCAATGTAGTCCATAAAACACGATGTGGCTCTGTGAGGCTATAGTATACTAGCTAAATGCTAATATCAGCATGCTAAAATGTTAACAGTGACAATGCCAACATGGTGATGTTTAGCAGGTATAATGTTTACCATGTTCACCATCTTTTTTTTAGTGTGTTGGCGTGCTAAAATTAGCACAACACACAAAGTAGAAGATGATGGTTTTGTTAGCAATAGCTTGGCTAAAAAATGAAAGCCAGGTATAAATCCCTGGAATCCTGAACTGGAAAAATGTGAGTTTAAGCTTCTTAAAGCCATTACAAGTAGTCAAACCGGTGCATGTGTATACATATATAAGCTCACTTTTGTTTCCTCTACTCGTATGGAGTCCATTAGGTAGTGCAGAAGCTCCTGGCTATCTTGTTGTTGGTAGCCCTTGAAGCGCGGAGCCCTGGAAAAAAACAAAATAAAAACACAGATGAAAGTCAAGAACAACAGAGACAACATTAAGGTGGGAGTGAGTCAAAAATTGTTTCTATACAAAAACAAAACCCACACATTATCAAGTCAAGAGACAGAAAACCACCACACAACAAGCAATTGAAATCTAGAGAGAAACATGAAAAACAGGGAAAACTACTATTAGCCGTTTTCAAGGCAAGATCGATAAAATTAGATGAGGTTATATTACCGTCATCTCAAAACTTGCTTTGCAGACATTCAACACAGTCCTTTCAGAGATTCAACTTTCAACTTTGCATTCTGGGTAATTACTCATTATCACCTTTGTTGACTGTTGAGTTATAATAATAATTCCAATAAAATGAATAGCCAATTTACACAATCTCTGTTCCACTGGGTTATCCCTGGAGAACCCAGAGGTCCATTACAAGGCCAGAGTGCTCCATATGGAACAAAGATAATTATAATTGGTAGTCAAACCACAGCTCTACCATGCTGGCAGTCAATGTATTGCATTGACATTTCACTAAGCATTCTGTTGGTGTGTATTCATCCTGGACATTGATGCCAGAGCGGTTAGAGGGGAGGCTCTCCTTGGGTCCGTCCCCTGGCCGTCCGCGGTGAAGCAGATGTGGGGACAGATGCCAGGGGCAGATGGGCAGCCAAGGCTAGAGCCACTGCAACCTGTTGGGCCGAGCCGGCCACATAACCACGGGACAGGTTGGTCCGACAGGCACAACACACACTGAGAGGCCACATCACTGGTTTTAGAAGTCATCGGTCAAATGTTGAGAATGTTCAGAGGGTGGGGTGTTGTGGGGTGGTGGGTTATGGTCCTTTAACAGTACTGTGGAGGCCCTTTACTGGTACTTTGTGGTGTCTTCAGGTCCTTGTGGTCTGCAACGGATTTCTTGTCACTTTAACGAGGCAAACATTCTATCCTTTGACAAGGCATTTTTAAAAGGGAATTAAAGCCACCAATTCTTTGACACAGCAGATAGCTGGTACCAATCTAGTAATGATTTAGTAATACTTATTAATACATAGTATTAATATTCACATATTTGTTTTCTTTATTAACCTTGTGTAGACACAAGCTGGCCTCAGCGTTTTGTAGCCAATCGTTAATGCAATTCATAAGCTGACTTATTGGAAGAATTCACTTGAAATGAATCATCCCTATGAGACACACTGACATGTGGCCCAAGAATGGATGTCCACGGTTGGGGGAGAGATGGCCAACCACCTGCCCTCAACACAGGTCATAACCAGGAGCTCTGAAGGAGCCTAAAGTCACCCCCCCCCCCCCCCCCCCCCCCCCCAACCTTACAGACAGACACAATCTCTGTCCCTTATGCCCTTTTCGTGCAGACACATGGGGAAGGGTGGGTGGAGGGGTGAGGATAGTAGAGAGCGCATATGCCACTTAGCCCTAAAAATGAACAGCATGTGAAGGAATGTCTCCCTCTCGTTCCACTAACTAGTCTGTCAATCTCCCAAGAGAGAGACACACACAGAAATATAGAGCATAACAAAGAAGTAAATGAGTGAGACAGAAAACGAGTGAGGGAGAGACGCAGAGCAGTATAGAGAAAAAATGAAAAGCTTGGTTGGGATCAGTGGGAATGAGGAGGTCTGGAAGCTCATCCCAGTGGATAGAAGCAGAAGGGCCCCGTAGCGCTGCTCTAAATCTGGCCAATGCAAACAGCTGCGGTGCTAACACAATTAATAGCCGGATGAGTTAGTACCAGACACAAGGCCACACAAGCCCCCCCCCCCCCCCCCCCCCCCCCCCCCTCAAAACACACACACACGTATGAGTAACACAATGCATCTGCACACAGTTCACATATCAAATTCATCCACTCACACACAGGCATAAAAAATGGAAATATGACTCGATGATGATTTGCAATATGTTCATAAGTTTCTTTGGAATATAATTTCAAAGAGAGAGAATTAAGGTTGAATTACATTACGACTGACTGGAGGCTCAGGCAGAAATTCAAAGACAGCAGATGACACTGACAATATATGCTTACAGTCATGCCGGTGACTGTTAATATGTTGCTAGGTTAATAGCATAATAGCATAAAAATAGCCAAGTGAAGCACAGTGATATGGTATAGTATGTAGACAATATCACCATAACATGTCATATTGTCTATCATACTGCAGACCACTGATATTTAGTCACCCTGCGCAAAAAAATGATTGCATTATTCTATTTTTTAGGGCAGTCATGTATTAAGCCTTTTGGTTCAGCAGACATATTTTACTGTGAATTAAGTATAAGCATCTGCCATCTTTGCCTTTGTGTTTCCCTCCCTTAAAATACCATGAGGCAAGGTTTTGCTAGATTGAGAGGCACTGAAAAAATCAGTAATAACTTTGGAGATCTAGTGGACAACACTAGCAGTGTCACAATGAACCACTCCAGTGCCAGCCTGGATTCACAGTCAGCTTCTTTGAAAACAATGTGTTTGTTATTAACTTGCACAGGTTTTATTTTTCCTACTTTGAACATAAAGGGGTCATCAACATCCTTATTGTTATGTTTCTTAACATTCACAGGTAGACCAAAGTTAATTCTAATCAGCAGATTATAACTTTTGAATCCCTGGACTGCGGCTCTTGGCTCAGCATATGTGCACAAGCCATTGTTTCTATAATTTTTTTAACCATCTATGAATATCTACTTCTTTTCTTCAACCTGAAAGAGGTCTTTCTCCTGAGCAGACCAGCCCTGCCTCTGTGTGTATACTGTGTGTGTGTATGCCCTAGATGCCAGAGCACCAAATGAAATACATTGTTGTCCTCTGCTATTTCTATCAGGGAGATAAGGCACAAAGGCTTATGAACAACGTTTGAAAACTGTGGGTATGTAGACATTTATACACAGCACAAGGATGGGGAAGAGACACAGCATCCTTTTCATTTTTCTTTTCCATACAAGAAAGTGTCCAGTGGCCATCCTTAAAATTGAATCAGTCCTTGAAAGAAGCAGGTGCAGGCGAATGCCTCTCTGTGGCCTTTTTGTCCAGCTTGTGCATTAGACATGCATAGAAAGTGCATCCCAGTAGACTGATAGTAATAATAACTAGCAACAATCCTAATAAATAGCACTTTAAAATGCTTTAGATTGACAAATGCAGTTGACAGGGTGTATGAAAACCACAGTCCCTGAGTGAGCTTACACTCCAGGTGCCCAGGAGGAAGTAGATAAACATTTAAGTCCTTAATTAAATGTTAGTTTTCCCTGTCTTGCCACCACTGACTAGCGCTGTAGTAAAACAAGGCTTGGGTACACGCTGGGACCATCTCTGGCACCAGATAGAGTGTGTGGTGCTGACCATCCAACCCACATAGCTTGGCACTGGCCCGAGCCCAGACCAGACCCCTTCCGCTGGCAGGAGGACGAGTAAGAGGCAGGCTGTGGGGTACTCAGCTGGCTGGGGTCAAATGCATGTGCACACACGCAAAAACACGCGCGCACACACACGCACGCAAAAAATACGCACACACACACATAAAAAACCAAGCTCCAGTGTTGCACATAAACACTAAACTTGCCCCGACCTGAGCCAGAAAGCCTTATTAACCTGCCTGCCAACACATACTAGGAACGACAGTGAAAGAGAAATGGAAAAGCGCTGTCAGTCCCCCCACAGGGGCCAAGGGCAGACCCAAACCTCTTGGAGTGACAAGAGCTTGCAGTGACAGGTGAGGATGAAAGACTATATTCACAGAGTGTAGCCATCATAAAGGTCACTAAAATGGAGAAAAATCTCCCAGTATACAGGAGCAGTTCTTGACCCTGTCCTTTCAGCTCAAAGCTTTAGACCTGACTGAATGTAGGCGAGTTGCTGTGTGGAGGAGTCTATTAGAGAAGCATGTGAGAGCTCAGGCTAGTTCAGAATGCTACTGCAATCATGTACCCTCTTTGTGGATGTTAGAAGCAATAGCACATAAGTGAATACGGCCTTGAAAATGCAATAAATCTCCAGTTCTTCCATATCAATCAGAACCCTGAATATGTAAATGCACTTTAAGGAAAAATCGGAATTGCCTCCAAATTGTTAAAAAAAAGCAAGATTACAAAGTATCGCTAGTAAGATTTAGCCATAAGCTTGTGGTAACAACGTGCTTCAGCATCTCTGCTTCACAGGCTGGTGGAGATGAAGCGAATTAGCTACCTTGCTAATAGTCAAGGATAAGAAGAACACAGCTACTCTTCTTTCTCTGTGTGAAAATTGTAAAAAACAAAAAAAACAAGTTTCCAGAGCCCGATGTGACGTCTTCAAGAATACTTGTTTTGTTAGACAAAATGTCCAATACCAAAGACATTCAATTTACAATGATATAAAACTGAGAAAAGTAGCAAATCCTCACACTTGAAAAGCTGGGACCAGATAATTACTGGTATTTTTGCATATAGCAAATCCCAAAAATAAAGGTTCTTGCAAACCAGAAAGTCTGTTAGAGGACCACAAAAACTCACACACTGACAATCTCGATTTCTTGGTTCTTTAAATCAAAATTGTTATCGATTGATTTTTTGGATTCGGCTCTATATCTGTGCAACTGTGTTTTTAATAAGAAAATGCTCATAATCTTGAGGGATGTACTATTGTTTTTGTTTTGAAATCTCAACTAGCATTGAAAACAATGTGAGTGGATATTAGGGCTGCATATTTGCATCTACTGTATGGCTGTACAAAATAATTACATGCTGGCCTTAATAAAAGTTCACTTGTGGTACCATATGGGTAATGGGTGCTGAGGCTTAAAGTCATATTCAAATGCATGTCAGTGGAATAGATTAGCCCTACTTGAAATTAGATGCGTATGAATGCATAAAGGTGTATGCAATGCTTGCTGTCTGAATGCACAATTGCCTGCATGTGTGTTGGAGGCTGAGGTGGTACCAGGTGAGGTGGCAGCCCACACACACACACACACACACACACACACACACACACACACACACACACACACACACACAGGCCTTTCTGATGAAAGCTAGGTACCAGAATAAGTGTCAAAGCCGCACCAGAGACGTACCCAGTCATCCGACGTCAAATGCCCTGGTCACCCACCTGCACTACTAAACAGTGCAAGATCCCCCCACTCACGTACACACACAGAGGGTGGACCCAACCAGCAGTGTACCATGCTCAAACAAGAACCCAGCCAACCAAACATTCACACTGTTCAGTTCACAAATGTAGGGCTGTTTCTGCCTGTCACACAGCCCGTCAGACCTTGCTCTGGATCAAATATGACACAGGTGGCACAGCAGTGTGGCAAATAGCAGAGAGTGCTACAAATAGCTAGCTGCTGCTGCACATTTGATGCGGTGTGTTTTGTGTACGTTGAGCTTAGAGTGTGTGAAAGGCATTCGGCTGGGTCTGGCTGGTTAAAGTGGTCACCACCGCAGTGAGGGGATGAAAGCAGGTGAAAGCTGTGTCTCTTGTGTTGCAAACTGCTGCTGTGATGATGGAGAACTGCAATACTAACAATTATGGCACAGTATGACGACTGCACTGACCCGAGATAAAATATTTGCATACAGAGTCTGAAGCCAGTGTATCATCATGGCGGATTTTATGGCCATTGATACGAAGAGTAGCGCCTTACTTCTGGCAGAGCTGGTTGAAGAGGATCTTGGGATTGAGCGGGCCTTTCCCTGGTTCTTTCATGCTCTGTAGGAAGAGAAACATGGCCGCCGTCAGGGGCTCTGGACTATGCAGCGTTACTGTCAATGGACTCTGGAATATGAAGAGAAAATAAGACATTAACAAAACAGGATCCAGCTATAACTTTGTGTGCCAATACAAGTTAGTTATTTACTAAATAAAATCAGAAGTACAATGACAAAAAAATGTAATCTCATTTCATTTTTCTCAAATGTTTATAAAGAAGTTTCAAATTTACTTCCTAAGACATGTTGTCAAGTTGACAAAAATAAGAATGAACTTTACATAAGAAGTCACCTGTCACTGATCTAATGAATGCAACAGATACAACAGGGAACAATGGGTCAGACAGACACAGCATTATAAATGACAAATAGTTTGTATTTGTTCAATCTATTGTTTAGTTTGGAGAAGACTAGGGCTTTAGAAAAGTAGAAGAGATGGACAGCAAACTATACCAAATTGGTCTCGACAGGGGGGCAGATCCTCAGTTTGTACCCTTTCTCCTTCACTTCCTGGATGAGGTCGATGAGCATGTGTGTCTGAGACAGGTTCTGTGGGGACAACAGAATTATTTTCATGAAGTTGTTGTTCAGGTATGACATAGGATCAACAAATGTTAAGCAGCTGAATACTATTCATAACATCAGTGGATCATCAAACTGGTGACATAGACTGATTTTACTATTCATAAAAAAGAGAAACGACAACAAAGTTACAATCCTTCAAAGATATAAAAGTGTATCCACACTTAGATTGTGACAAATTAAATGTGGTCAATTAAAATACCCTTGTGAAATGTTATCTCCATTTAGTAGGATTTAGGAAACCTGTGGTGAGTTCATTATTCTGAAAGAGGTTTTCAAAGCTATCTATGATCTGTGAGTTTGAAATGTGGAAGAAAGATCCTGGCTGAGGAGATAGCCTGAAGCAGTCATTGTCCCTTTATGTTAGAGAAACATCTTTTCCTTCCCATTCAAGAGATATTTGTTTTGTCACATCCTGGCAATGAAGACAGTTGCTATGGAAAACACACAATGGAGATGGCATTGTGAACGCAGACACAGCTCATCCTCTGACAATTATGTGTTTTCACCAGAAAGATTGCAATTTTCAAGGAGACAATACAAACAGACAGGCAAAGGGAGGGAAAAGCATGTAAAGCACGCTCACTCAAATTTCAATCAATGAGGAAGGCCCTGAGGGTGATTAACAAAATGGCGGAAAAAAACAGCTTCATTGTTGAAGAGGCATGTCAGTTTGCAGTCACCATGACACGACCAGAGAAAGACTGGGTGGGCTCGATAGCTGTGTTGTATGGTGAACATGCTCTGCACCAACTGAGTGCCACTCGTGTGTGGGCAGGTCAGTGTGTCCAAGCCGGCACTGCATTTACTGCTGCTTTGAATATACTTCAAAATGACCTCAGGGACTAGCCTGTTTACACTCTCAGTCATTGTAAGACCATAATCTGGTTTACTATAGGGCCAGACTTCTAGGAAGCAGCACTTGAAGAGTGTTTACGTATTGTGAAAGCATACATATTCATATTGACATGCAGGTTATCTAATCCACTTTAAAATAATGGGACTGTGCAGATTTATAATGACAGATACTTCTTATCACACATACTTCAATAGTTCTTAAGGTATTTATTCTGACTAAATAGTGTAACATTACTGCACCTTATTTCATAATGCATGTTACAAATTATAAATTAGCAATATGTTGGGCTTTTTTTCTAAATGCTTGGTTTCTGCCCTAACTGCATAGAGACACAGGCACAGAAAATATTTATGTTTAAACCAACTCATAGTTATACAAACCTGCATAACAGCGTTGAAGAAGCAGGTGTTACCAAGGTTATTTATGCCTTTGACAGGGACCAAGGTGCTGTTGATGGCTGGACTCTTGCCTTTAGGCTGCTCAGTATAATCTGACGGTTCCTCTTGCAGCTTGATAATCTTGGGTGATGCTCCTGGAACACAAAAAAGCTAAACAGGTCAGTGATGTCCAGTAGTAGAACTATACATAATGGGGATATGGTGTTGGAATTGACAAAAGATTACATTTTATTTTGAGGTTATTTTTGGTACCAAGACTTGGCAGCCAAGCTTAAAGATACAGCGGAGATGGTGGCTGGGTTGGCAACTTGATTGAGATTGAGGGTGGAAGTTGGCCTTGCAGCTGGAAAATTCCAGCCTCTCTTAAATTGGGATTGTGGCAAGATATAGGAAAAAATGGGTTTAGCCTTGAAGCTAGACTGGGGCTGGGATGGGAGCAGGGTGTTGGGATGGCAGCTGGAAGGAAAGCTGGGTCATTTGGGAAAGCAGATGACAGCTGTAGAAGTTTCCGCTGGTTAGCGAGGGAGGGGTGGGGGGCTGGGGTTGGAGAGATGGCTCTCCAGAGCCAGCTGTTACTCCTGATCACCAATGAAAACTAACCTTAACAGAAATTCAGTCACAGATGGTCAGAATCTAACAGTGACATACAGATAGTCGGCTGGGGACAGACTAGAGTAGGTAGTTTAGCTGCGCGAGCTTATGGCGTGCCAGCAGCTAACAACAAAGCCAACACCATGATGACTCAATACCAATAACATGTTACTGACACGTGTTAGTAGCTACTGATTCACTAACTAGTAAGGAATCCTGAAAATGGAGATTAGACTAGAGGAGGGTTAAGTCCCCATGCTATGGGTCAACTTGCAACCCTTTGCTGCTACACTTTCTCTCACTATCCAAAAGATACTGGAAACGTCACAATTTCCTAAACTTTGAACTGTTACCCAAGTGTCATAATGGTCAGGACAGGTTTAGGTGCAACAAGTTATGGATGTTGTCATTAAGTTTTTGAGTAGAGTCATTTAATATAGATTATCTGCTGATAGAAACTCCTGTTCTTTCCATACTGCAACAGACTACACATTCACAGAGCACACTTGAAGTACAATTAAGTTAGGAAAATAACCACCAATAATATACAATGTAGAACAAAATATGCAATTTCAGTGTAATGTAATCTGCTAAAACACTATGACAAATTTCGGCTAAAGTTAAAAAATGCAGGCTTGAGAAAAACCCTGCATAATTAGTTTATGAATTAAATTCATTAATTCATTATTAATAAATCAATAAATAATAAACTTCTCAGCACTCTCTATGTAAAATTGGTAGTTACAGATGGGAAAAATTTTTTTATGTGTGAACAAACTATAACACTACAGACAGAATATGAAACAATGGAGGTGGATTTAAAGTTACGGGAGGGACTGAAGCAATGAATGGAAGATAAGTTACTCTAAAAGGTGCTAATTGAGGCAGAGAGGTGTTCACTGAATGTGATATCGGAGAGGTTTGACAGATCCAGAAAATCCCAGGCATTTAGCTGCATCCAGGATATCATGGACTCCATGATGAATCACAAGCTCAGTATAGTAATACGAGGTCCCTCTGATCTCTACGGCACAACATACAGTAACTTTCTGGTGTTTACGGAGAGGTCATCAAAAAGGAAAAAACACAGAGAAAAAGGTCCACAGGATTCCCAATACTGCATACCATTTTACAAAGTATGCAATAACGTTTTTAGATTGATTTTCAACCATTCCAGAGAAAGTGTAAATCACCTCGCAGAGATTTTTAACTTTCTAGAATTTCATGTTTTATGTCCTGCTGGTGTGATCAACATTGACTGGGCTCCTAAACAGCAAACCTTTTCTTAAATGCAACATTCACATTATACTTTGAATGAAATCCATGTTTACATTGCAAATAGATTTTTTCTCAGAAGTGGTCTCCTAAATCTCTGATGTTGGAGCATCCTTGATGACACCAACAAGAAGAGTTTGCACAACAATAGCTGCTCCATCGCAACTGGATATGACAAAAAAATATTCACATGGTCCTTTAATATATTACAGAAAATTACGTGTTGATTAGAAAATTGTTGCTGTAAAATTCCAATGATTGATACAAGGGCTATCGTTTTCTAGTGTAAAGTAAATAGAATCACCAGTTCCTTTGTTGTAAGACGATATTGAGACATATCAGTGAGAATGGCTAATTCTTACAGGGACTGATGGCAGTATCTTCAGGCCTACAGACTGTAGAGAAATCAGCTAAATGCTGGTAAACACAAAAAGAGTTTGGTCCACGAGCACTTCACCCATGTAAGCCAGTCAAGAGAGCAGGCTGGCAGCAAGGTCACTGGCCTGAACCCGCTTACATCCAAACTAAGTAAATTCAATTGAACCGTAAACCATCATATTCATCATAACAACCTGCACCTTTACTCTCACCGTTCTTCTCCTCAACACACAAATGGCCTTGCCTTTGCACATATTCAATTCATAGAACCACTCCTTGCACACAACACATTTATTGAAAAAGCTATTCAGCCTACAGCGGTGGTAAGCCCACTGCTGGCCGCTACACAGCAAGCTTTTCCTCTTCAAGGCCAAGGACATTAGCAGAAGTGCCCTGGTCACAGTCGCTGGAATGTGAACCGTGGGCTTTTTACTCGTGGCCTGGCAATTTGCATTTTATACTCAATCAAATTCCACTCAAAGGAATGGGGGTAAGGGGGCATCTTTTCTGTTAAACAGTTTTGAGAAGAAAAAAACTACAATTACTTGAACACACACAAACACACACACAGCTCATATTCTCTTTCAGGTCTGCTGCATTAATATATTTTTCTTGGCTGCACCAACTGTGCTGCTTTAAATTTATTGACACTGAAAAATACTCAACACATGATGAGAAATGAAGAGAGGGGCAAGGGGCAAGGTTCAGCTTATCGGGACAACATGCCTTTGTGGCGTTCCGCCCAGTGGTGCTAAATGCATCTGGCCCTCTGTGCTGGCAACATCTGGAGACCCATTTCATTCTTCAATCTGCAGCCATAAGGGAGCTCCCATATGTCAACACACACAACGCATGGAAAACAAGTGGAGATGTGGAAAGACCGCAGCCCAGATCAGGAAAACAAAGTGTGCATTTTGGGATTTGGTATGAGACTGAGAAGGTGCGAAGAGATGTGTTTACGCAAGTGTGAACAACTGAGCAAAAGAGACAGTAATTGAGAGAGAGAGAGAACGAGTGTGTCTATTTGTTGTGGTGTTTGTGAGTGGAGACACAAATTCAACAGACTTAATGCAACTTGAGTGTAAGAGCTGCGAGTGGCACTACAGCTAAGAGGGAGCAGAGGAATGAGGCAACTAACTGGGCGGAATGGGGATGCCGATGGACACACTCTGCATCTGGGACCGTCACCCAAGGTAAACAATGTTCAGGGAGCCATCTGGTTGAGACTGGGGAGAGGGGGGCAGGAGAGGGCGGGGGGGTGGGGGCAGTGGGTGGAGGGAAGGGTTGCAACGAGCACAAGCATATGGAAAAGCAGATTTTTCCTCTCCCTGCAGCAGTCAGCAAAGGCAAATGTCAGCATGCGCTGCGTCCACGCTTGACTGTGCTGCACTCGGCACCACCACCTGGCCCTCCTTGCTCAGCCACCGAGTATGGGCAGCAGTGACACTGTGGAGCCTTTCCCCAGGGTAGAGGAAAGCATCACGGTGCTCAGGATCGTCCACATGCACGCATGTACACCAACACCTCCTGCACTGCCTGCTCTTTTTCACACAAGAGATACACAAAGAAACACGGGATTTGTTTACTTTCACAGAGAACAGGACAAGAGTACTTGCAAAAGAAAAAAAAGTTTAACTGAAATCTTTCAAAAAGTATAATGTTCTGTCATGCATGTGTTTGCATTGTTTTGACATTTTGTCAAGTTGAAGCAAGGCCAACACCAGACCTCATGTAAGAAGATTCAAGCTCATGAAACAATGCCATGAACAAAACATACTCTTTTTAATTTGTTTTACACCAATATTTACCGCTCTCTTCAGTTTCCAAGTGTGCAATGCCATTTTTTAGTCTCTTGTTGATATAATAAAGCCAAAAACAAGAGCCTGTAAAAGTGCGTTTTTCATAAAAAGGCTGTTTTGAGCGGCTTTTTCATAGCCTTCCTAGTGTGGTTCACAGTGGGGCTGAGAGAGCGTCAAAGCGTATGGCCAGTGGGCTTCATGCCTCCATGTTCACTTACAGAGCAGCAGAGTGGAGGGCCAAGGCCAGCTCCCTTCATGCAGAGCAGGCAGTCAAGAGGAAGGCCAGGCAACACCAAATGTCTTATTAATTCGCTAATTTGTTGTGACTGCAGGGCATGAAAAGCCTGTTTCTTTGCCATCTGAGGCCAAGAGAACCCAGTGCCATATTACTTACAGACACACAAACATACATATATATATACACACACACACAGCTTTCACTACCCACTATCTGGCCTACTTTCATGTGCGGTGGTGGGAATAAAGACAGAATCACCCTTGATTACCTCCATGAAAGCACCACCAGGGGACAAGCATCTTACTGGCTACTGACTCGGCTGTGCTAAACTGACAGTAAACTAAGGACTGCGGTTTCAAAAATCAACGACCAGAGGCAGAAAGTCAGGTGCAGTAATCATACAACACTATATTGTTCACTTCAGCCTTTCGCAAAGGTCTCTCTGAGGAGGAGAAGTCGATGGAGATATCAATACCAGGAAATTGAGCCCAGAAGAAAACTGAACACATGACTTTGTCTTGAACTACTTTCTGTATCCACCATGACAGCACTCTAAATACAAATGTCTAATAAAGACATTTAATGTAAGTATGACAAACACGGCCTTACTAGAAACCTACCACCAGGGAGGTCACAGACTTTTGACTGGGCACTTCAGGACTTGATTTCATACATTTCTGCCTTGTGCTCAGTGGAATGTAGACATAAAAATAAAATCATAAAGAAAAGCCTAATATTGTTTCATGAAACTTGTACAGGCCTGGTCTCATTTAAATGATATCTTTTTGGAGTAGAAAAACCCTAATATCTTTTTAAAGCCATTTTGACAAAAATCCATGAATATTTAAAGATAGATATTCAAAGTTTACATACTGTAGAAGGGCTTTAAACAATTCCGTTATTATATTTTAGCCAAATGGCCCAGCTCTACCACACACAAATTTTGCTTTATTGCTTTATTATCTATGTCCCACAAATGTATTTGAATTACAGGGCAGACGATTTGTTTCATAGATAGAGCATTAGTTTCAAAATGTTTTGCCCACCAACACAATGTCAGGAATCTATGAAATTATATTATATAGACACAAAGAACCACATTTTAAATAGACCTATAGCATCAAACTAAAGAATTTTATAACTGACTCTTTAAGTTGCTAAATTAGAAATGAAAATACACAGTATGGTAATATAATGATATAGTAATATAGCAATTGATAACAATTAATACCATAAAAAAAACCCAGTATTGACGGATTCCAATGAGAAACTTGATTGTGCATTTCCTGAAGAAAATGTATGAGAGATGGAAACTGTTAGCTACTGCTGCCGGCTGCTGCCACAACAGCAATGTGTCAAATCTTTTAGCGCTACCTAAATGTGAATTGCTACAGACTTCAACATCCCCATCTATTACATTACTGATACGTCAGTTAGTAAGTAGTATTTTGTTTACCAAGTTTCATTTTATTAAAGTAAACAGAATTGTAGAAATATCTACAATATTACTGCAGCGCCCCCATGTGGGTATAATTGTATGAAATGTTACACACTTCTGCAATGTGGCTGAATGTACAGCATTGGTTGCAATCCAATTTAGCAATGAAGCGTTATGGCCCGTCAGTGCATGAGGCCACGCTTTCAAAGGTTTGGCAACCAATTACTGACAAACTACTGCTACCCCAAAACAAACTCATAAGTTTTGTTCAGGGACATCTAAATATGGTACTACTATTACGGTTCAATACTTTAAATTTTTACATAAAATCACTGAAGAAAGTGTGCATTTGGACGTTGAAATAAAGTTTCTACGACAAACAGTACAGAAATAGAAAAAAAAAACGTTGAAATAATAAAGAGCGAAGATAACAACAGTGTGCCAGCTCTGACAAGCCCTGATGCCTATTCAGAACCAACATTTTAATTTGTTCCACAAAGACTCCCCAGCTGTGTTACAAGCTGGAGTCTAGCTCCCTGAGGTCAATTCGCTTTTTACTGGGACTCTGGTACTTGAGCTGAAGGCCTTGATGGTGAGAGAGCACAGTTAATCGACTTTCTTTCTACCCTGAGCTGTTGTTGTACAAAATTATTATAGATTCTGAAAAAAAAATCCTTGCTGGGGCTCTTTTGTGCTTGGGGTCTATAGGAAAAACAGTACAACAGCAGCTTCTTCTGAAAACATGGCCTTCATACTGAAATGCAATTTGACAAGCTCCTCAACAGACAACAACCGCCTATTTTGCTGTAACAATGGCCGCCCGCTTCTATATCCATTTGGCCGACCGGTGTGGAACAATTGGGTGGCAGGAAAGGTGACAGGTAATTTAAAGAGGCAAAGGGGAAAGCTGTAGGTAGCGACTGTCCAGCTCAGCAGATCGTTTCCCACCTAACATGGACCCCTGGTTGGCACCATGTCCACAAACGGACAGCTCCACAAATATACGGACATGTAAAATACACAATTTGTTCATCCACAGTCTTCTTTGCTTATCTGGCTCTAAGAACTGGTATTCATGAGTTTATCTTTGAAAACTACATATTGTGATGAAGAAACAGCATCACTGGATGAAGAAAATGGAATCTAAATGAATAGTAAAGGTGCAATTTAACTTGATAGAATATGTTTGGAGAGTAGAAAGAAAGAGTAGCCTGATCGAGATGTGTACATCTGTTAACCAACTGTACAGTATGTCTAATTTCTAAATACGTCTGCACATTTCTTGTACTCTGTGAGGTCCTGTTTGTCCCTAAAACTCTGCGTGCCTGGGTGTAGCTGAGCAACACAAACTTTATAGGCCCACTAAAAACACATTTTACTCAAAGAATCTGCAAATTCCTCAGGTATGTAATGTACTAATGGCAAATAAAAAGTTATTCAGATTCTGTTCCAGGGGGAGCTTGTGCTCTCTGCTGCAAAGAAGACATTGTGCCAAGTTTATTACTGAACTATAAAATCATTTGTAATGGCCAGCAAACGCATAATACAGATCGAAAGAAAATAGGGTATTTGCTTGAGTTGAACAATATTCTGTGTTTGTGTATCAGTGAGTGTGTGTGTGTGTGTGTGTGTGTGTGTGTGTGTGTGTGTGTGTGTGTGTGTGTGTGTGTCCACTGAGAGATAGTGCGCTCCAGCTGTTAGGATCCAGTTGCTCTGACTTGTTGAGGACCCTGGCTCCCACTAGTGCAGCACACAGGCCCAGAGGTGGTGAGACATACAGCGGCTCGACAGAGGAAGCAAGGGACAGAAACGGATAGCGACGGAAAGACAAAGAGCGACAGAACAGTGGCTGAACCCCACGCAGCTGCTCTTGTTCTTCAGGGAACCTAGCCGGGAAGCATCGCTCAAGCGCCTAATTCCTGTAATGTGTGCAGTCATGCGATGCGCAGGGTGGGGGGGGGGGTGAGAGATTGCTGCAGCATCAATCCCGCAACTCTGAAGCTGTGGCTGAGCGACTGATGGGGGACCAGCCTGACTGGGCCTGGGCGGCTGGCCCCTGGCCACTGGCAACTGGCAACTGGGCTGAGCTGAGGCAGCCAGTGAGACCAAAAAGTGGCGATGCCCACCACCCTGATCAGCTACATGCAGCCTGTTAAGAAGCATGCCAGCACAAATTAGGAGAGGTACAGGGCAGGGAGGCAGGAACAGAAGGTGTACGAGTAAGAGCGAAAAGGTGGTGGGGGGTGATAACTATATGGTTCACTGACTGGGCGAGGAGGGCTCAGGTGGCCTGAGCGAGGTGAGAGGACATGAGACTGAAAATAGGTGGTCAGGCTGTCAAGTATCAGTATGAACACAACCTGCTGCAACACAATTCAAATTCTCTTCAAACTCAAATATAATTATTTTACTGGTAACTAATATGCAATATATTATGGTAATATGTTTTTTTTTTACTTAGTGAGAGTTACACTACTCTTCAGTGTCACAGATGCAGTATTCTAATTTCATGAACCTTAGAAGGCTGGAAAAAAAGGATCTGTACACCCTAAGCAGCTCAGTAAATCAAAAGGAGAAGGAAATTATGCCTGTAACACAGAGTGGTCTCACTCATCACTCATCACACACACGTAGGCTGTCTCAGCACTGAGGATGACCAGTTAAATCCAGCAATTCAGATGACCACTGCCACCAGGGGGAGCAGGTGTACTGCAGTCAATTCCTGGTAAGTAGGTGGATCACTAACAATATGTGACCAAGTAAGTCAATTTATCTGCATCACTGGAACTTTGTTCAAAATGTATGGATCTTGCAACAAGACAGCCAGTAATAGTCTGGTATACAGCCATAGTGTTATTGTGCTGTTAGCTTTAGGTGCATAGAGGTACAGCAGACACTAAGACATGGAACACGAGAAGTGTGAAGTTCACCCATCTCCCATTAATATCAGATCATCATAACAAGTTGTCTGTGTTCACTGCCAAACATTTCTACCTTAACTGCAGACAAAATTGCTAAATTAAAGGAACGTTTGCATGAAACTCCAACTGAACTGACTTCAGCCTTGAGCAGTGAGGATGAACGCGTCTAATAAAAGCTTTTTCCACCTTACCTGATGTTGCCTTGACAGAGTGCTTTTGTAAAAAGTCCAGAGTCTGAGCCAAAGCCTTCTTGTTGCAGTGAGTGGAGAGCTCCTCGTTACATTCAAAACACCTGTTACAATGAGAAGGGGTCATACACAGACAGAGAAAGGCTTTAAGTTACTGTGGATTTTAAAAACCCTCACGAAACTAATGTTGCAATGAACCATTATTTGAGAACAGAATGACCTGGCTAAAGTGGAACACCATTATAAAACACAATAATCTAAAAACCATCTGGTGTTGGGATCACACCAGCTGCAATGCCCATCATCATGTTGACGTTCCCACCCATGAGTACTCAGTCATTACTACATTATTACATGAATACTCAGTACTCATAGGTCGGACCACACCCACATATTAACATAGTATTTTGTGCAAACATCCGTTAAGAGTGACCACCAACAGTGATCCACGACTTAAAACAATGTGGGCCTGGGGCATGAAGTTGGGGACCAGTGGTCCCTTCCCTATTTCCTACCCTCCTACTTCCAGCGCCCTTTCTTGGACCATACCCATCTTTAAACTCTGCCTTCATTACAGTCCAGACAGACAGACATATTAACACCTGGCAAAGTACTCAAAACTGCTTTTGAGGTAGTGCAGTTACAGGAGGTGTCTCCAGGAACACATTTTGCCATGATGACACACACACAGACTCAAGGTGAAAACAATACCAGCCACAGCTGTCGCGGCAGGTAAATATAATAATGGAGTTAAAATAAACCAGGTTACTCTTCAAGACGTATTATTCATACACCTAAAATCATGTAAAGTAATATATAGGTTTGGTTAAGCTGAGACTGACCTGAAAATTGTGGTAGTCCAGACTTTTGGACAACACACACCTAAGGTGTATGATGCGCATCAAAACGCCTGCGCCTACTGTTTTTTATGTAAGCCCACATGCTGGCGGTGTGTCGGCGCATGTCATCGCAAGTTGACGTTGGCTTTTTCATTACAGTTTACAATGAATGCAGTTGTGGGGTTTCTCACCAGGCCTTCCATGTGCTCAAGCTGATGGTGATACAGTGAGACTCCGGATGGAACGCTTGGTGGTGCTTAACAGCGTGCTGGATCCCTGACTGGTTACAGCCCTGTAAGATAGTTAATTCTTTTTTTTTTGTTAAAAATCTTTGTTAACAAACACAAATTACACTCAGGCCAACAGCACAGATGCCCATGTTTAAAGACCACGGCTCATTCCCACCTCAATACAGACGTGTGGTAGAGCGAGATCTATATGGGTAAAATATAACATCTTCATATTCTATAAGTCCTTTGACAATATCCAATAAACTGTATATGTGTAGATATGTAAGTATTTATCTCTTGAATTGTTTTTTGTTCTGTCAAATTAGAACAATAATTTAGTGTGTCAATTATTATTTTAAATCATCAAAATTTTAGATTAATCAGCCTTGAATAAATCTGCCATTACATTTTATCAGACCAGTACAAACATTCTTTCATTCCATGAAAGAAGTTTTTTTAATAATCATCATTAGCCAAAATCAAATCAAATAACAGGTTGTTATTCTAAATGCATTAGTTCTATTTTCCAATGATTATTATACCCCCTCCCCTGTGTTTCTGTCTCTCCCACACGTGCACACACACACACAAAACAACACATTAAAGTCACTTCAAATGGATCATTTTCTGTGCTGCTGGAAAAAAATATTTATCAGTCATCATTTCAATGCAGAAAATGTAGCTTTAATTCTTCTACTTAAAGAAACAAGAAGACAACATGTGTGCTTGCCTCTTTGTAATTTCTAGTGTAATAACTTCACTGTACTGTGTAAATGTATTGGTGGCCGATATTAACGACACTGTTACTCTAGGTTATTAATGATAATGTCCCTCTGCGTAGTTGCATTTTGTATAATATGACATAATAAAATATATCCCAGATATATTGTTAATGTCTGTTGTGTTTGCACTGTTTAATACTGAAAAAACAATTATTACCTGGAAGCCACACTTTAAGCAAACCAGGATGTCATGGGATACTGCTGGCTCTCCATCAATCATGGTCCTCTCCTTTAGGCACTCACAGCACACCAACCACACACTGGAGAGCACGGATTTCTTCACTGAGCTCAGGTCCACTGCCTTACTCACATGCTGGCAAGTCAGCCCTGATTAAAAAACAAAATATACCGCAATGATGAATTTACCTTCCAATCATTTTTAGGGACCAATTGGGTATTCTGAGTGATTTTCTTTTTTGAAGGGAGACAATGTGCACACGGCTGGATATTATGCAAGGTGGTACATCCCCACAGAAAATAAGCATATATACACTATTCACTGCAACACAAATTCCCCATAATGGATGTTCCACTAGTGTGATGGGGCTTCATTAACATACAGCTTATAGTCCTGGTCTAGTAGGAAAATGTATAAAACCCTAAGGGCATAGTATGAATGTACTCCATGAATTACTTGATGAACTTGGTCAACATTTTTACAAAAAGTACTATGATGTGTCATAAACATGTACCTTGCTTTTTGAGCATAACTAAAGAGTAAATCCAATTCACTATCCACTGGGCTACGAACCTACCATATGAAAACTCACAGCCGTGACTTCAGTCTGTCTGGTGCCCTGTACTGCTTCAGTGACTTACCACTGACTTCATCTGATGACTCCTCATCTCGAGGTTTCCTTGGTTTATTAGTCCGCTTAGTCATATCGGCGGCTTTCAAAGAGAAGGGGTCCTTTAGCCGCATCTGGAGCTCTCGGTGGGAAGATGGAGAACCAAAATAGGTGTCACTACACAAAATTAAACTACCTCAACATAACTGTGTCTTAACAAAGAGACTTGGCAACATAGCAAAGCTTGCACTATTCTATAACTGCCATGATCAATTGACCTACTGCTTCACACAATCATTTGAAAACTAGCTACAGTGCAGTCTGTAAGTATTTGTGCAGTAACACATTTATTGTTGTGTTGCCTCTGTACTCCAGCATGATGAATATGAATCAATGGCTGTGAGTTTACAGTGGCTCCTTCAAGCTCCATTTTGAAAGTATTTACATTTGCACCAGATGAACTGTGTAGGAATTGTAGCTAGTCCTCAGTTTTAAGAAACCAACATTAGCTGGCCAACTTAACCTACATTTAAACAAAGTCGTCTTTTTTTAAATCTACTACTACAAATCCTATACAACCAATGACTGTCAGAGGTCTATGTTCCCTGGTAATGTCGGGCCTGTACTGCTGCCATGTTCACTTCTTGCGTGTTTTAAGGAGGTCTTTACACCTTCAGTGTAGTCTTTAACACGTAAAACACCTGCTCAGATAGATTCAGGTCACGTGAATGGCTTGGGCCGTCAAGAACATTGCACTGTTTGGCTGTCTAAGAAGTTCATGATAGCTCGCAGGTTTAAGATGGTTATCCTACTGCACTAACACTACACTGTTCACTCAATATACTCAGCGTCACTTATCTACAGTCATATTACCATTTCTAAACCATAGTCCAAGAGTACTGAGCCAAAACAACAGAAAATGTGTAACTGCCCAAATACTGACAGACTGCATAGTATCTTGCTGAAAATACACATAGCCAGTCAGGTAAAAGGTGCTATTATATAAGGATAACTACCTAGTAATGGGCAATAACACGGTTAAGAAGCCTCAAATAGCCCCGACCGTCCAGTTTAGGTGAGCATGAAAGGCCTTTAAGTCGTTTATCAAAGACATTTAAAACACGAATGAAGAACTTTTCCATAGTTAACTAGATCTGGCGAAAAAAACAGCTTGAACTCACCTCTTTATTTAGCTCCGATTTTGATTATGTTAGCTAACCTGAAGCCAACAGTGAGATGTCAACTCTTCCTGACAAGCAAACAGGCTAGCTACATTAGCTTGTCAGAATAAATAAAACATTAACAGGTGTGTTTTATCCAACGATATGCGGAGATATTAAGGCATTTTAAAGTTAAGTACAGAGTGCCGACAACAGCCGAACAGTTATCTCATTAATTATCCGATTTTGCCTTAAACTTTCTCAATTTTGTCAAGCTTTCGGTAGCATCAACTAGCAAACCTAGTCAACATGTGACGCACTACGGCAGCTCAGGTTGGCCTAATGCTGCATTCACGTACAATGGAAATATCAAGAATAGAGGCAGAGCGTCACAGGTTCTGAGGTAATCCAGAGTATTTCAACGTTTTATAATACAGGTGGAACTACAGAGTTATCCGTTTGTTGTTATATCTTATTTACAGAGACCCGAAATCTGGAATCTTGGTGAAAATATAAAACTCTAAGAACAACAGGTGCCTTACTATGATTGTAAACTTTCTTATTATCATTTTCAATTTCAATCCTTTATTAATAATACTTAATACCATTATTATGACAACAAACACATATAACTGAGTTACGATCGTAGCTGGTGATGCTATGAATACATCTTAGGGTCATTTGTTTATTTGGTGGCAAGGAAAGCTGAAGTAGTATTACGATGCATCTGAGATCATCACGGGGCTTGGATGTATTATGAGAACTTTTAATGAATCAATGGTCAGATGTGGACAGACCTTGTGGTTGTCACTTTTCCATCTTTCCCACGACATTGAATGCGTCATACGTTCTTCTTCTTGTTCTTCTTCTTATTATTCTTTAGCGTATTAGTTTGAGCTACGTAGGGTAGATACCGCTTATTTGTGTTCATAATGGTTTGACCTTTGAAATATTGCGTCAATGACTTCGAGTTTCAGTTTGACAAGAAGTCGAAGGAGATACTATTTTTGTCCCAAAGGTGATCCGTACTTCTGCGCACGCGCAGGTCAATGTTGTAAGGGTGAGCAAGAGCAGTGTGATTTTAATGGTCGTCTCACGCAGTATTGCTGCGTAGTTACAGATTCATGTAGACGAAGTGTTAATATACAGTGTTACACGTATGGCTCTCAGAAGGTGTTGGAGGTTTGCAGGGGTTGTCCCGCGGCTGTTATGGAACACCACTGTCCTGCCTGGGGCTTCCGTCCCGGGAGGTCGAAGCTCTGTGTCCAGCCTTGACAACACTCACCCTGGTTGCAAAAGTGAGTTTTACATTTACCGTGGTATTGATTTGTTCGCATATCTACTGCCCATAGAAGTGACTCACTATACTGTTTTGAAACGGTTCATACTTGTCATATGTTGTTTGTTTTGCTTTCAGCTACAGAGTTGCTGGTCCGCAGGTTCACCTCCGCGCCACCGAGCACAGATGTGGGTTATGAGCAGCTGAAGCAGCTCCTGGCTGCCCGGAAAGCAATAGTTATAGATGTGAGAGAGCCGTGGGAGCTCAGGGAGTACGGTTTCATCCCCGGGTCAATTAACGTTCCCTGTGAGTCGACTTAAAATACACTGTTAGACAAATACCAAAGTAGTAGTATCCAATAGTTTGTGTTGCCAGCAGGTCATGAACAAATTTGGAAGTCCTAAACCATGTCTGTCACTTAAAGTATATGTACATCAAATAGGCCCCAGGGGTCTGATGTAGCTGCTTTGTCTCAATATTACATTCTCAGAACAATTAAGAAGATCTTCACTTCAGATAATGGATCATCCTGATGATGAAGTGTATCTAAGTACACTAGTAGGTGTTTACGGTTCTACTGGTCATAGTTGACCCGCCTGTGCTTCTTTGACTTTGCAGTGGGACAGGTGAACACTGCCCTCCAGCTGGGTCCAGAAGAGTTCAAAGAAAAGTACGGTGGAGGAATGCCCCAGCAGACAGACAACATTGTGTTCACCTGTCTGGCAGGGGTCAGGAGCAAGAACGCCCTCAACGCGGCCACCTCGCTGGGATACAAAGAGTGAGACATGTTTCCGTGGCATATATCTGTCAAAATCAGTGGCTCTCACATCATCATTAAGTCCACAAATCATTTAACTCTTTCTTGAGTTGTTTATTGTTAAAGTTTACCCTTTTATCAAATCTAGGCTAAAGTACCAGTACATTTTTATGGCTGACTTTGGTTAACTGAATGTTATATCTGACAGTTATATTTCATCACAAGACAGTGTTACATTTCACCAACTTGAGGTTATTGACCTGTATTTGCATAATGCCAACCTATCACTGCAGGGCTCTTTCAAGCATACCACATCTCCAGTATCTGATTAAAAAAAAACAGACTTTCATTTTCATTTTTGACACACCTCTGTTTATGGTGTTTATGCAACAGCTTCACTTAATTCCTTTTTCTCGCCATTTCAGTGTTCAGCATTACCCGGGTGGATGGCAAGACTGGGTGAAAAATGAACAACACAACTGATCCAGGGATAACGGAACCAATTTTTTTTTTTTGATTGACCGAGATCAAACTGGAAGTGTGTAACAAGGAGGCTTGGAAAGGGTTTTCATAAAGTTAATGAACTTTTCTGTTGATCAATTGAATCTGTGAATCCCAAAGACTGAAGGCTCAGCACACATCAACAATCACACCTCTGCTGCTAAAAAAAAATAGAAATTACTGCAATATTACTTGAAGTTGCTAAGAAGTTTGTTTTAGCCTAGAACTATTTATAAACCCTTTGCAACTTCTAAACAAACACATATACAACCAGTGATTATTTTAAACCTTACTACAAATAATAATAGACAATGAAGTGCTAACGTCTTTGTTTTCAGACTATCTATGCAAATGACTACTTTACTGTGTATGATTTTGAGTTAAAATGAAGTCTTCCATTGCTTAATATGAACAGTTCAACATTTCAAGTGGATATATTGTAAATATGAAATAGCTCATAGATGTCAGTGCAGCTGTTGCAGACATCATTCAATAAATACGATTATAGTTTTGATTAACAGTGATATTTAGTTTGTGTGTCTTTTACAACGTATGGACAATGTCTATTGAAAAGGACATGAGAAGATCATTTGTAATATAAATAGGCATGGAGTTGTTTGCTGAGGTGACAGCCTCCGGGACTTAGATGATCTACAGCATTGAAGGGCCATGTCTAATATCCACTGTGTAGCAATATGAATTTGCCACCCACTCTCTAGGGAACATTAACAGGTTCCTTCATCATCCACGATAATTAATGTGTTTGTTTTCAAGTGAGAAGAATGCCTCTACTACAGTATGTTGAGCATGGCCATGGACCTTGTTCCCTATTACCTTTCCCTTTTACAGCTTAAGATGAAACTCCAAACCGAAGGCAAATGATATTCTCATGATCAGTTAGGTCAAGATTTACAAATGATCCTGACAAAAGCAGCTTGTTGATACTGAATCATTGACGCTGAAAAGGAAACTGACCTCTAATTGGCTTTCCAGATGCATGAGTAAATAATCTGGCTCAGAAGTGTTACTACTATTTCTGCTCATATTAAACAGTACTCTCCATGATTGAGCATACTCATATTCAACTGTCAAAGCCTAACACATATAACTACACCCCATCAGCTGTTCAATTAGGAAAATATAAAATACAAAAAATGACTGGAAAGAAGCCTGTGCCCTCTGTATCTCAGCAATTTTTAGCTGAACAAGTAATTAAAGTGGGAGGTGTGGTTACGTTGGCATTTGAAGTGAAGCGTCATACATACTGTAATAGAAAATACCACAATGGTGAGTGATGTTATTTGGTTGCAGCATGAAAGGAGCTGGTTAGCGGAGATGGATTGTTCACATGACTGATTCCACCTCTTACCGAAAGTCCCACACTGCTGCAAGATCTGAGGTCAATGGAAAGGAATAGATGCTTGCTTAATCCATCAAGACAGGTTGTCACAAGAACAGTTTATAAATGTTGGCTTTTTACATTTTAGATGTGCTAAAAAACAACAACAACAATATCATCTGGCTTCTGGTTAAGTTACAATCTATGTTTTGGTTATTCTGTGATCTTCTGTCTCTGTGTGAAACCCAGTGGTTGAGTCTAACGAAGTACATTTACTCAAGTACTGTTCTTAAGTACAAATTTGAGGTACTCTTTTTTCATGCCACTTTATACTTCTACTCCATTGCATTTCAGAGGAAAATATTGCACTTTTTGTGATTTTTGAGAGCTCATAAAATATGATGCTTTGTTACAAATTAAACTACCCTACAGTTACAGCTGAAACTATTAGTCGATTAATCAATTAGTCAATTAACAGAAAATTAATTGGCAACTATATTGATCATTGTTCAAGCCATTTTTCATGCAAAAAGGTCATGGTTCCAGCTTCACAAATGTGAGGATATGCAGCTTTTCCTTTGAATAATTTTAATATGTTTTATTCATCTTCAGTATTTTTGAGCTTTTTACTGTTGGTTGGACAAAACAAAAGCATTGTCAAGGAGTCACTTTGGACTCTGAGGAATTGTGACGGCATTCATCAGTATTTACTGAATTTTTACAAACCAAACAATCAGTCGATTAACGAAGAAAATAATCAACAGATTCATCCATAATGAAAATAATCATACAAATAGCTCCACCTCAACCAACAGTAAAATCCTGCTTTTACATTA
The DNA here is from genome assembly GCF_043641665.1 of Enoplosus armatus. Classification (NCBI taxonomy): domain Eukaryota; kingdom Metazoa; phylum Chordata; class Actinopteri; order Centrarchiformes; family Enoplosidae; genus Enoplosus; species Enoplosus armatus. Next base: position 20,978,730 of record NC_092188.1, on the reverse strand, counting down.
ATGCATGAGTAATAATAATACAATGATAAAATATAGAATAGTAACAGTCACAGAGGACATGTTTTACATTGAGTACTTTTAATACTTTCAGTACATTTTCCTGATTATAATTACATACTTTTAGTAAGTAACATCTTCAATGACCGGACCTTTACTTGTAAAAGAGTATTTTTATTGGGTGGTAGTAGTTCTACTGAAGTAAAGGATCTTAATACTTCCTCCACCACTGGTGAAACCTGAGCGTCAGGTTAATGATGCTGGAAGTTCATGTTTACAGTAAATTTTAATGGCAGTGCAGCGTTTACTGTGCTCTGACCAAGTGACCCTGTAGGTGTCAATGGAGAACGGCCCTGAACAGACCACTGTTTTCTCCCCTCATATCACTGTGCCATGTCAACCGTGAACTCCAGACTACCCCCCTTCTGCCTCCTTATTTTCCCTCAGAAGCAGTTAATTCCGTTTCCTTTTTTCTCTGCGTACTGTGGTTTTAATATGTTGAAAAGAGACCAGACTAATAAGTACTAATTTATGTCAAATCTTGCCAGGGCTCTTTGTTCCTCTGCAGCCTCATCAGGTCACCCTCCAGCTTCTGCTCAGCATTCAATTAAACTCCCTCGTCCCATCAGAGCAGATCACATCAGTGCTGCACCTACTGGCTGCTGTGACCCTGACTGGACCCAGCCTGTTTGCCTGCTTGCCTGCTTGCTTGTCTGTCTGCTGCCCAGTGCTGTAGTGCACACTGAGGTGGTGGATGTACCATAATTCTGGCAAAACCCATTACGGTTCTGATGAAAGGGAGACTGCTGCATGATCACACTCTGTATTTTGCAGAGAGACTAATGGGTGAACCCTGCACTGATGCCGTCAGCCACCATCCCAGTCCGGCTCTGCTCCTCACAGGCTGCTGACAGATGTCTGAGCAGCAGGTCAAGCCTGAGTTGGTGCAGAGGTTCGAGATTCCACAGATGTTGGCTCATGAACTTGGGCTGTCTTTGACAGAGCTGGGGCTTGGCTGTCAAGGGGAAGTATAAAACCTGAGACTTGGTTGACAATCCTGGACAATCAGGGAGTGGGACAGGCGTGAAGGAGCAGTAAACCACAGACAGGCCCTGCTTGAGCTATTTCTTCAGAGAACCAGAGGAAACACAGTCACTGTCGCCACCATGAGCCACAGCCCGGAGAGGATCTCGTCCTACCGCCGTCACTTTGAGGACAGCAGCAGCTCGTCCTACCAGGTCAGGGTGTCCAGCCCATCCCCCACCAGGAGAGACGCCCGTCATGCCTCCGCCAGCTACTCCTGCAGAGCTGGGGCCGGCAGCATGCGTGTGCAGTCAGTGGGACGAAGGGCCGTCTCTGCTGCACGCAGGACTCATATGGCTGGAGCAGGGTAAGCTCTGTCAGCTACAGCACCTACACATGGACAGATGTAGCCTAGGGTTTATGAGTAAGAATCCTTAACAGTCAAATTATTATTTCCTCAGGAGACAGCCATCTTAGAATAATTTGATGTCCATGGATTTTTCAGTGTGAGTGTGGGAGCCATGGTCTGTGTTGGGCCAAGTGGAGAACCTGCTATAGATCTGGATGTGGCTGCAGCTGAGAACCATGAATTCCTTAGCACCCGCACAAGTGAAAGGCAGGAGATGATCGTCCTCAATGACAGACTGGCTGTATACATTGACAAGGTAAAACAGCCTTCAAACTAGTCATATTTTACTTCCATCTGTGTCGATAAATAGTATATTTGTCAGACCTGGCTAAAAGTGCCTTTTGTTGAAAAATGGGAGCATATTACTCTCACCTCTGTGGGCACATGGACAAGAAACATATTGTGGTGTCTGGTTCAGGTGCACTTGAAATCACAGAGGAGGTTTTTCTTGTGCTTACAGGTCCGATCACTTGAGCAGCAGAACAAGCTATTGGAGGCAGAGATCCAGGCCTACCAGAACCGCTTTGAGAAGCCATCAGGTCTGCGCCTCTTATATGAGGAACAGCTGAGGGAGCTGAAAAAGGTCGCTGACCAGATGAGAGTTCAGCGGGTGAGACAGAATTCTCAAAGCCGCACATCGCTTCTGTTTCTTTTTTTTCACGTTTCAGATGCTCATTAGAGCATAAAGACTGAATTCTTGTTTCCGGCGAGGTTTACACCTCACTGAGCTGTAGAGAGTCCATCCAAGCAACGATACAAGACGTCAACTTGGTGTTTTCAAGGTTCCTTACCTGGTAACATGCTTATTTCTGGCAGGCAAATGGAGAGGTGCCTCAGCGTGTTAAGGTGTCATGGAGTACATCTGTCTTCAGCTATGTTTTATGCACAGATGAGATGGCTTGATTATGCATTTTTAGACACACACGCAGGAATGAAGTTCAAATATAAAATGGAAAGAAGGCTGATCTACATTTTGCACACACCCTTGCACACACCTCGTATCTAAATAGACGAGCGTATTACTTCTGGTTTCTTGGTTTTCAGGACATCTCCTTGGCGGCTAAGGAGTCCACAGCTGCTCAACTACAGGCAATCAAAATCAAATACGAGGAGGCGGTGGAGCTGAGGAGGAAAGCTGAGTTAGACATTGAAACCTTCCGTCCAGTAGGTTACATTTAATTAGCCAATCTCTCATTCATCATCAAATTAATTTACAGCCACAGACCCACATGGTAATAATGGTGTGTGTCCTTCAGGATGTTGACAAAGCCACCTCCTCACGCATTGCCTTGGAGAAGAAGCTGGAGCAGCTGGAAGTTGAAATTGAATTCCTAAAACGGGTCCATCAACAGGTGGATGACATCTTCAGAAGAATTACATATTTAGGTTTATTTTTATCATTACTAAAGATTTCTTTTTTTCCCAGGAAATTGAAGAGCTCATGAAACAGATCTATGCAGCTCACGCCTCAGCTGAGAGTGCATTCACCCTGCCTGATCTGGCAGCTGCTTTGAAACAAATCCAAGCCCAGTATGATGACATCGCAGCCAAAAATCTCCAGGTAAAATAATCACACATCAGCACTGTCTGAAGTTAAGTTCAAGTAAGTTCAAAGTAAATTTGTATGAAATTTTCATCCCTTATTTTTAGGAGATGGATTCATGGTATAAAAACAAGTTTGAAGATCTAACCAGTAAGACTTCAAGGCATGTGGATAAGGTTCGAAGCTTTAGAGAAGGACTAGCAGGTGCCAAAAAGGATGTAAGTAGCAAAAGAGAAAATGAATAAATTAGGATTGATAATGACAATTGATATTTAATCTATATACTATACTATAATCGTATAAAAATATCTCCAAGATCCAAAACAAAGAACGTGACTTGGATTCCCTGAGGACCAGGAATGAAGCTCTTGAGGCCCAGATCCGAGAGATGCAAGAAAGGTACAGGAAGGAACAGGAAGACCTGCAGGTAAAGACAAGCTCTGTGCACACCAGAGTTAATTGTGAACACATGCACTTACTTTCATGCATGTAGACACAAAGCCACCACAATAATTCATTCAAACAGTAATTTGATGGCTCTGCTAACCTAACAGGCACGGATTGAGGCCCTGCAGCTTGAGCTGAAATCCACCAAGGAGAAAATTGCACTGCACCTGCGTGAGTACCAGGACCTCCTGAATGTCAAGATGTCTCTGGAGATTGAGATTACGACTTACAGGTGAGAGAAAAACAACAAAAAAAATGGATTGAGTGCCATGAATATATATTTAAATCAATACAAACAAAAGTTTTGTCCTTTGTCCTAAATATTTGTTTTTTCTTACAGAAAACTTATCGAAGGAGAGGATCTGCGGCTCGCTGGCATGATGCAAACCCTGTCTCTTACCAGCTGTAGCACAAGCGCTATTGGTGCTGGGATGAGCTTCAGTGGAGGAGGCATGGGAGGTGTTGGTGGAATGGGTGGCGGGTTGATTGGAGGCAGTGGTAGAGGTGTTGGAGGCATGGGGAGTGGAGTAGGAATGGGTGGGGGCATGGGTGCAGGTTCAGGCAGTGGTGCTGGAGGAATGGGTGGAAGAATGGGTGCTGGAGGTCCGGATGAAATGAAGGGTCCTACTGGTAGGGCAGGTGGGGCAGACATAGGCGGTGGTCATGGATTGGGAGCTGGTGCAGGGGGTGTGGGTAGTAGTGGAGGGGTGGGTGCTGGAGGAATTAGTGGTGTTGGCTCTGGTGCTGGAAGCTTTGCTGCTGGTGCTGGTAGTGGTGTTGGGGGATTGGGCACTGGTGCTGGAGGTGTGGGCACTGGTGCCGGAGGAGTGGGTGCCGGTATGGCTGGAAATTTGGGATTAGGTGCTGGAGGCAAGGGTGACAGCGGTGTGGGTGGTGTTGGAATGGGTGCAGGTGGTGGCACTGCAGGTTCAGGTGGCATGGGCAGCACTGCCATGGGGTTCAGTGGAGGAAATGGTGGTGTTGTTGGAGGGATAGGTGATGGAATTGGTGGAGGCATAGATAGGGATGGAGGTAAAGATCGTGGAATGGGTCCTGCTGGAATGGGTGGCGGAATTGGAGGCAGTGGAGGAACTGAGGGGGTGGGTGGAGGTGATGTAGGTGCACTGTCAGGCATTGGTGGAATGGGGAAGATTGATGGAGGAATGGGTGACACCAGTGGTGCTGGGATAGGATATGGATCTGATGGATATGATGCCAACAGTGATGCCTATGCAGAGCAGGCTGTGGAGCTGACGGAGAGAAGGACGGTGCTCATTAGGTAAAGGTACCATGAGATATCTTTTCTATTTCTTTTAAACATAGTTTCTTTTATTAAGAAAGAATGATATATAGTGTCTTAACCTGCTTTATGATAGGGTTAGATATAAGGCCAACATACAGCTGCTTAGAGGTCCATCCTGTTTAACAGTTGTAACAAGCTTCTTTTGGTCTTTTGTTCATCCCCTACAGAACGGTCAAAAATGAGGATGACGTGCTGGAGATGGACCACCAGGAACAAACCTACACCATCTCCGGTGCAGCCGATGACTCTGATGACGACTGAGCAGCACGAATTCCCAAGTGACCTCTCACCCTTAAACCTCCACGCCCCTCTGAGCTTTGCACTGACCAAACCCCATGTCTGGACACTGACCTTTGCCCTTTGCCCTGGACAAGAAGACCATGACTGACCCTTTGCTACAGAGTCAAACCTTCACCTCATTGGGTTTAAATATGCCTCACTAGGAACATGGTCTCTAAACTTTTGTGTGCCTTACACCCCCTCCTTCTTTCTACTTGCCGCAAATAAAGCTATCAGCATTCATTTACCTTGTCTTGTTTTTATTTGATGTCTTTTTCAGTGTTTGTGTTTGAGGTTCCTTATAAGGACACAGAATGTTATTCAATACTATTTTTGTGAAATGCTGGTAAAAGTACATTTTGGTTTGAAGGATAAAGACTGAAAAAAGAGAGAACGGAAGTAGTGAGGGCAGAGCAAAACAGAGAGAAAAATAGAGTCACCTGAGGGCCAAGGCGGTCGCCCCGACACTTTCTGGAGGGCTGAGGAATCCGTCAGTCAAATTTTGTCCTGAAGCAGAGTGACGGCACACAGCCGTTTCCTGTCCTCATTCCATCCACATCCACACCTTTTCTTCGTGCTGCTGATTGGGAGCGATTGGATCTGGCCAGCAGATGCCAAACATACTCAGTGTCCTGCTCAGGGGCTGAGAGCAGAGACATGCAACACACCAAGCCTCAGAATGACAGAAACTGTAACAAAAGATAAGAACAGGACCAGTGCTACTAAAGCAGAAATAACATTACTCTGCCATTATCATTAAGTAAACTAAAGATAAAAAAATGCCCAAATTTAAAATTTAAATGTTTATTGCCTAATGTTTAGTTCTTCAGAGCTACAATTTTAGAGCTGTGATTTGACCATAGAGCATTTTGAACTGGATGTGTTGGATTAGTACTAATTTCCTGAGAACTTGAAAACAATATGTGCAAAAAAAACAATAGTGTTTCCCACTCAAAAATGCAAAATATCTGAATAACTGAGTTACATTTGCAATAAAAAAAAGGGAAAACGAAAAGAATGTATTAACATTTTTATACAGTCAGACTTGTGATTCAAGTAAGAACACAATGCGAAACAAGCTGAAATAAGAACAAGAAATTACCCATTAAACCCACCTTGCTGTTAGAGCCAGCATCTTACTGTATTTAAAACCCGAGTATTGCTTTATAAACCATCTTTTTGATGATTATGCACAGACTTCATGGTGAAATAATCAATATTTCTTTCGGACATCATTTCCACAAGCTCATCCCACCCGAACATGCAGGAGACAATTAGTTGGAACCTAAAACTGTCAATCGGAGATATAATGAGGAGCCGCGAGACGGTCATATCATTAGATTACATTTTGTTACAGCGAATTATGACTGTGCATCCACCCTGAAAGATGTATATATATATATATATCAGCCTATATATTTAGGCTTGAGTTCAGGGAGATAAATGCACTTCTCATCAATATGATGGAATGGAATTTATTATCAATATAATGAGCCTAACAGGCAAGGAAGAGTGCCAGTATGTGTGAGGAATGCGGAGCTCTCCATGGTGCTTCGTCTTCAGAGTGGAAAAAGCGACGCATTGGTAAAGACGAGTGTGGTCTTATCATTAAAATAATCAAATAAAACCTTCATTTGCTAAATTTCATAGACATGCCTTCGCAAACATGATTTGTCAAAAAGCACTCCCTAAAAATGATATTTTCATATCAGCAAATTGGACGCAATTTTATTTAGAAAAATATTACACTAATTATTATTATTATTATTATTATTATTATTATTATTATATGCTTGATCACTGCAACAAACTACAAAACTCCGTTTAAAAAGTATACATTTTTACTGTCTAAACAATAAATGAGAAGGAAAGAAAGCTCTAATATAATTCAGATATTTGTTCAGATGATAAGCATGACTTCGGCTAAAATATCGGGTCTTACTCGAACACATAGAGCAGTCAAGGTTGCATGTCTTTAAACATGCTCTTTGCCATCACAGTTGTTTTGCTCTCGCTTTTAGTTTGCCGACGAACATCGCATAGCCAATTGGGTCACTAACCTTCTTCCTATGAGAAAAATGCTGTTTTACTCCGAGCTGAGGGGAGAGAGCTCCTTATATTCACCAAGAAGGGCAAAAGTTGCGACTCTCTTTGAAACCGGTGATTCTCTGTCACTTTGTGCATATGCTTTGGGTGGCTAAATCCCAATTAGGGTCGGCTGACACGCTGCTCTATTCACGCGGAGCCCTGCCTGCATACATTTGCCTAGGAATGAACTCCTCAAATAGATCTCCTGCTAAATGCGTTGGACAGCAGAGAGAATCGGCCTGAGTGACACGTTCTTTCTGAGGCGCTCGAGTGAGAAAAGGTATGAATTTATAAGGTACACCGAAACATATCAATTCACGCAACTTCACACGCCTTTATCCGCGCCTCCTCATGCGAGACAAAGTGAGTTTAAGTCAGGGAAATGTGGCCTGAAAAAGGCCGGCGCAAAAAAAAAAAAAACTTTGTAGAGACTTTGAATACCGAAATGGTGCAGCCCACTTCGGGGAGGGAAAGAAGAGAGAAGGCATTTTGAATGAAATCACGCATGAACAGCGTTGAATCAGGTGCCGTTTATTCGGCTCCTCTCTAATGCGATTTTGAATATCAGTCTGGGTTAAAATCCCAATCATGTCATCTGGTGGGAGTCCCATACAAGCATAATTACTATTCAAACGCGTCGCTAATGTCCCACCCGCATCAAGGCAGCTGGTCTGCCCTCGGTGCAGCTTGCATCTTTCCCCACATTTCTCAGGAAGTAAAACACCTAAAATATGCTTCACATAAAGAAAAGGAGAGGCGAGGGGCAAGATAAACAGGCCTGTCCAAAAGCTTTTCTCCAGCGGGCTCAGATCTGAAAGGAATAATAACAAGTTCTGAGTCTTTTTTTTTTTTTGGCCGGACAGAGTTCAGCCTGTCCAGAGAAGCAAAAGCATGGGGATTTAACTTTTCTCTTTTTCTATAATCAAAACAAGTGTGACCAAATAAATGTGAGAGGTGCCGAAGGTGTGGGCTTACACGCGGAGAAATAAATGGATTTAGACAAACACAGAGTCATTTGGAAGACGTGGGAATCTGTGAGAAATAGGCCACATTGCTAAGTGGGACAATGATTGGGCTCTCCTGAATAGACCCCAAACAAAGTTTATGGGTCGACATAAAAAATGTGTTTTCTTCTGAGCTCGGAGGGGTCTTAAATGGTAGGCCATTGAAACCAGTCCAGGAGAGGTGGTGGTGAACCCTTGGCACCCCTGAAGTATAGTCGAGGGGTCTGAATGGAGATCCCTGGTGGGGCATTGCTCTCTGTATTTACCGCGTCGCTTTGCAGACAGGTTGTTCCTCTATATTCATGGCTCATTAATGGCCTACCAGTTAAATCAGAGCCCCACCGTTTAGACAGTTAAAATCCCCCCCCCCCCCCCCCCCCCAAAAAAAAGAAGAAGAAAAAAGGCTGGCAGAGCCGCCCATAAAACCGTCTCCCTCCTCTCCCAACTCCGATTCTTTTCAGCTGGTTATTTACGTTTATTAAAGGGATGCGGGGCTCACGCACGAGAAGCGCACTTGCGGAATGCTGTTGATTGACTCCGCAATATTGTCCCCGAATAAAGATCCGGCCATGTAATTAATGTGTTGAGGAGGAACAATGCCGCCGGTCAAGCCGTTTCATTTCATTTCATTTTCCATCCCATTGGCTCCCCACACTGTTTTCCCTCTGACACCGAGCCTTTTGACTGCTCTTCACAGCGCACAGTGGACAGCGGCGGATTCACCCCCAGCGACTTCTCCGCAAACAGAAAGGAAACGTCTTGCCCCCCCCCACCTTCCTCGGAGGATAATTCATTTCACGTCTTAGAGAAGTGCGGGGCTTTTAAAGCAGCGCAGGGGCGGATGGGAACCAGCCGCAAATGGCGAGGCGTTAATAAATAACCCTCTCCGCACAGCCAGGCGCAAACATTGCGCCTATTGATGAGATTGTTCGCGTGTCGTTCAGGCTCTTTGAGTGACTGTGGAGGAGCGCGGGGAGGAGAGAGAGAGATGAATGTGTATCAGGTTATTTACAGCATTTTTATTTTACTAGCTGAGCTGTTTAGATGTTTTTTTTTTGGGGGGGGGGGGGGGGGGGGCAACAAAAGGCAAACTGGTTTCAAATAAACTGAAATCAATGCATTGGTTTAAACTGAACTGTGGAATAAAACAACAGATAAAATATATAAAATACTGCATGCAGATAAAACCTCTCCCATTTCATATTATTCCCTATCAACAGTGTCTCTGCTGCGGATTTCTGACATCACAAGCACGGACTGCTTGTCGTGATTCAGATTCCACAGTGGACAGGTCAGAGGTCAGCATGTTCACGGTCTGAATTGATCGCCCACAGGTTCTTGTTCTTCTTCCCTGGTCCGATTCATCATCGCAGCATCAAAAGGCTCCAACAACCTGCTGCACAGAGCCACATGTTGGAGGCTCCAATCACAACACATCTCATGATCGTATGCCGTTAATACAAGGGGGTGTTGTTTCCCAGCCAACAAGTGAATTAACCGCTGAAGGCTCCTTTTGTCGCTAGAGTCACGTGGTCTGAAGCAATTGAATTTTGTGTGATATTATAAGAAGTAGTACAGTTGGGATGGGAGAGCCAAAGTTCTTCCTAAAACAGCGTGTAGTCGAATGCTGCATTTGACTCTCATCATTATCATCTTGCTTATTTACAGCTGCACAGTGAAAAACACGCATCTCCTTTTCTTTCTTTTTTTTACATAAAAAAAAAGCAATTAGGCCTGTGTCTGAAAAATGCATTGGCACAAAGCTGAGAACATGGCTCATGAAAAGGTGAAATGGGAAATGCATTTCACAGGACAGGCACGTTATGCATTTTGATTTTTTTTTATGTTGCAATACCAATCAATCAATCAATCAATCAATCAATCAATCAATCAATCAATCAGCCAATCACCAATCAATCAAGACATTCAAGTCAATTAGTCAGACACTTTGAATCAATCATTTAATCACAATCATTTCTATCATATTGCCATACTGACTTAGGCATTTGATCATGGATTTAAAAGAAAATATTCTATATATTTATATATATATATATATATATATATATATATATATATATATATATATATATATATATATATCTTTCTGCTAATATTTCTGATGTCTTCACAATCTATTTACATAAAGTTCTTGTACAGATTATTTGTGATATTGTGAATTGTATTTTTGTATAGCTCCATTTTTGGTATCAGTTCTAAAAATAAATACAAAAATACAAATTTCTTCACTAAAGTTGAAATACCTGATTCGAGCCACCATATATGGTAAAATTATGTATTAGTAAATAAATTATACAATTATTTGTGTAATGTTTGTCTGAATGAATGTATGAATACAGCAGAACATACATTGCATGAAGAAGACAAGACGAGAAAAGCCCAAGCGTGTGTGTGCGTTGGGAAGATGGTGATGGTTATTTTCTTTTTCTCTCCCTCTCTCTCTCTTCCTGCTGGTGGTTCTCCCTTTTCAGTACCTGCCTGATCTCCAAACGGCACACGCCGAGAGTCAATAGAAGTTAACAAGTCCTCTAAACTTTCCTGCTCCTTTTGTGACAATAAGGACACAAAGGAGGAGGGGGAATAAATCGCTTTGAAGTGCATAAAACCCAAAAGAATGCCAGCCAAGTAGATTTAAAGTAGCCACTGATTTCCAAAACCTGGCTTGAAAGGGAAGAATGGCAGAGGGTGAGGATTTATGGATAAATTATACAGTGGATTTGTCAGTTAAAATATCGGAACTGTCTGGAGGACAAAGCCACATGCTGAGGATTAATGGTCGCTCTGGACCTTTGATTCCGCACCCTCTTTTCTCTGCCCTTGACAAATTGGATTTTGGGGATGGGAAGGTCGCCTGGCTCTTTGTGTCTCTTGACCGTTTTGGAGCAATTCATTATGCGGCGGGGTGAGGGAAAGTCTCCATGTGACCAGGCCGGCCCGTTTTCCCTCTCCTCACAGCTGCTGGGAGAGCCCAACTCTCTCACACTCACTCACACTCACTCACTCACTCACACACACTCACACACACACACACACACACACACACACACACACACACACACACACACACACACTCCTGCTCACTGCTGCTGCAAACTCAGGACCGCTCCCCCCCCTCTTGTTCCCCCTTTAAACTACCTTATAGCACAGCATCACCTCTCTGCACCCCCCACCCCCCCCGGAGAGGTCACGAGGGGTGGAGGGTGTGGGCTACCTAGCCTGCACCATCACTAGAAAAGCCGGAGAGCATAACGCCACCGCGTCACTTTGAGGGCGGATATCGGCCGGTCCTCGTCCTCTCCTCCTCCTCCTCTTCCTCTTCCTTCCCTGCACTCACCCACTCGGTCTCCATCAGTCTTCATGGTTCTGATCTCACCCCACGCCATGCAAGCCACCCGGGCGTCCACCACCGTCAGTGTGTTTACGGACTGCAGCATCCCGGCCGGGCTCCGGATAGGACCGGTACCGGGCATCTTCAAACTCGGGAAGTACGTGTCGGATCGTAAGGAAGTTGGACCCAAGAAGAAGGTCAGTTTCAAACACTTTCTCAAAAAATATCTGTCTATCCGTAAGTCAGCGCTTTTGACTGCAGCCCAAACAAGTGCGTGTGTTTGGAGATATTTCGAAGTGATGGGGTTTAATCAGGTGCACTGGGGAGCTCGCAATAACCAACTTTTATGTGTTTATTTATTACCAGTTTAATTATTCTAAAAGTGCACGAAAAAACTTTTACAAACTTTAAAAAATATTTAAAGTTTTGTGAGCAAACGTGACGCCACCGAGTAGCTCCAAAAAAATAACCTCCTCAATATCTAAACACACTATTTTGTTTTCCTTTTCAATGAGAGCTGTTTGAAATACTGAAAACGAACCGGCTGGATTTGGATTTTGAAGCTGCACTGTCAAACTCCATCGGGCCTCCGGTTATTAATTGGTTTGGCCTGTCAGGTTGGAAATAATTGAGCTCCATTAGTGGCCGACTTGTCAGTCTGTGCTTCTACTTAACCGGCCTAATGGGCGACCCGGGTCTGCTGTGTGGGATTTCATGCCCTCAGCCGCCTCACATTTCACTGCCTGGCGGGCCTGTTATCCCGATGAGCCGTTTAATTTTAATGTAATCCGGCCACAGAAAGATGCCACTGAGGCCGGGGCCCCGCAGCCTGGGGCTAGGAGAAATAACAATAATAATAAAAATAATGATAATAATAATAATAATAATAATAATAGAGATAAAAGATCAAATGAAACAAAGTGCAGTGGTGTTATTGGATTGGGATTATTATAACAGCAGGTGGTGAACAATATTTAAAGTTAAGTTAAATTAGAAAATAAAAGTCTTCAGACATTAAATATTAAAGAATAAGACATTTTTTGAAAACAGCTATTTTTTTTTTTTTACACGCACAGGAGTAAACAATTTGCGGCCATAAGTGCATCTATAACCGCACCCAGTTATTGTTGAAGCTGTCAGCGGGTCGTGATTGATGCGTCTAAATGCGTGGCCCCGGGCTGCAGGCGATCATCAGGTGCAATCTCTGTGTCAAATGTCGCGCTTCGATCTTTAATGTCCTTGAACAGTTTAGAGACGCTCTGACACTCCTCAAATGCGTTTCCCATATCAACTCAATTAGGCCCGTGTGTCATTCTCTTTAGTAAATCATCAGCAGAGCGGATAAAGACGCATTTAGCGCGCCGTGGTCATGCGTGGCCGCAGCACCTCCAGGTGATGAAGCAGGGCGACAACAGAATTCGTTAAGTAAAATATAAATAAAGGAATAAATGAATGAAAACGATAATTAGGGAGACGCATGAATACAATGCGGAAAGAAACGCAGAACCGTTGCAGCTTGTGCGGTCACGTAGGTGCATCTGTGTGTTTGTCTGTGAGGGGAGGCATGTTAAAGGGCCTTGGTGCTCGTATTTCAGATCGCGGTCAGTTAACAAGCTCACGCTCATTCTGACGGTTTGTTTGCTGGCTCAGGTCCGCTTGGTGCGCGGGGAGTTCGTGGATGAGTCGGGCTGTCCCGTGCCAGACTGGATCGGACTCATCCGCGCCGCCAGGAACAGCCAAGAGCAAAACCTGGAGGCCGTGTCGGACTTACCTGGCGGACAGGTGAATTTTCACACTTTCAGGCCAATATCTCATGTGTTTCTTCACGTCTCTCCACCATTTGGACACTCCGCCTAACCTCTCTGCGCCGCTTCTGTTTTTAAGATCTTCTACCGCGTGCTGAGAGAGATCCCTGCGGGAGAGGAGCTCAGTGTTTGGTACTCTAACGCTCTGGCCCAGTGGTACGACATCCCCACCACGGCCACTCCCACGCACGACGAGAAAGGTAAATCAGACTGCCAACAGTGATCCAGGAGGGGGAGAGTTTAACCAAAGGGGCCATTGTCTGGGAATAAAATGACAGGATGACTGAATTATAAGGTTTTATCATTAAACTCGTGGAGCACTGAGGATTTTACATAATATAATAATAATAATAATAATAATAATACAATTTTTTATAAAAATATTTATTTTCTAATAATTGTTTTCACGTTTCTTATTATTAATATTAGTATTAATACATAGTGAACATTAATTCTGGTGGCAAACTGTGGGCCTGCCCGCAGCTTTACAGGCAGGCCGACACTGACACAACATCGACAACCACTGCTCAGTTAAATGACTGCCAATACCCGTGATGTGCCTCCTTTATCGCTCACAGATGGAAATCGATTGGATGTTTTTTTTTTTTTTTCTTCCTCAGGCAGCCAATTTATTCCCTTTTTTTTTTTGGTTGCAATTTATTAATTTATTCAGCCGAATCGAGAAAAATGCCACCATTTGTTTATTCAATAGAAATAAAAGAACTGTAAGAATCTCGGTCTTCTGAAAGAGAGTTGAATTCGTTGAAATAAAGGGATAAATGTGCCTCCAGGCCTCCAGCCGCAGTGTCTGGGTCGGTGTTTAGCCAGGTGAGGGTGTGTAGGCCGCTAATAATTAAATATTGAGCTGCAAAAAATACATCCGATTGCAATAATATTAGAGACGACACAGGACATAAAATGCAAAGCACAGATATTCTTTCCTCTCAGGCTACATGATGACTTTAATCTGTCTGTTTTGGCGTTTGCGCTTGGGGATTATTCTGTAATCCTGGCAAAACACCAGCTCATCAGGAACTAACAAACCGCCCCCCCCCCCCCCTCAAAAAAACCCAAAAGATTATTATCAACAGATACTTTGCAATGAATCCCATCAATTGGCATTTTATTACACACTTTATTTACACCTGCGAGGGCCTCTTAACTAATTCAATTCAATGTGAGAGCAAAACGGCGAAGCGTCAAATGATATCAAACTTGAGTCGAGGAGGATAAAAAAAAAAAAAAAAAAAAAGTGTGACGAAGTAAGTGTGGTGCTTGAAACACGGAGTAAAAAAAAAAGAAGCAGCAGAAAGTGACGAGTCTCGGCGACCGTGGAGGAAGAAGAGGCTGGTGATTCAGTTGCGAGACGGAGGTTAACAAATGTCACCACGTCATTAATATTCATGTATTCAAAAGCAAATAAATTCAAAAACAAGTGCTTCACGGCAAATTAGGTGGGTGCGTCGAGGTATTGTGGCCTAATGAATGCTAACTTTTATGTGGGGTGTATATTGCCCTGATTCTCCGGCCCAACACACCGTGTGCGCTCCTGGACATACGCTCTCTCCCATTATCGGGCGTCAACAGATGGGCCGCCGCCATTGTTTCTGGGAGACTTGCGATTTCAAGCAACAGCTGCTGTCACTTCCACGGGGGAAAGGAGCGCGGAGAGAGGGGAAAGGCCCGCATTCAATGCGTCCCTTCCTGGGCGCCAGATTGGGCAGGGCGTTTTGCTCTTTTGATGGAGATCGTAAACAATGGCCCGTATGAGGATTACAAAATCATTACATCTATATTAACCTCCGAGTGTTCGGCTGGGGGGGGGGGGGGGGGGGGGGGGGGTCATTGAGATGGCCTCCTGTGTCTATTGCCATTTGGCACCAGATCTTACAAACCGGATCACATCCATTAGGCCTTCATTTAAATTTGAGGCGATGCAGTGACTGATGGAAATGTTGCTCTGTAAAGGGAACACCGATCCTACATTGCAATGTTTTAATATGATGATGATGATGATGATGAATGTATTTTCTATTACACCCTTTATTCAATGTGTGCGCGCGTGTTGTGTGTGGTTATGGCGGTATCAGGGGAAGAGGGTGGGGGTCTTGACCGCATGGGCGCTCACAGGTCTTTTTTCTACAGGCTCCCAAACCTGTTATTGTCTTCTTACGCGGGAGAATATAATTGCAATGTCACCAGTAGTATCTCAAGATCCGCACCCCCCTGATCATTAATGTCGTGTGTGCTGCTGTCTCTTCAGGTGAGGAGCGTTACATCTGCTGGTACTGCTGGAGAATATTCAAATACCCGAACACACTCAAGGCCCACGTCCACTTCCACTGCGCCCTGAGCAACGGACGGGGGTTCGTGAGCAGCGAGCAGGCCAGAGGCACGGAGACCTTCAGCAGGTCACCCAAGTCCGGGGACATCCCCAACACCTCCACCTCGCCGAGGAGCGGCCACAGCAACTCCTCCATCTCAGACTCTGGCAGGCGGGCGGTGTCCTCCTCGCCGTTTGTAAGCAAAGTGGGACTGTCAAAGAAAAGCAGCTCAGAGGAGCAGGACAGGGCCCTCGATATGACCGTTACGTCGGCCAGAAACCACGGACACATCCTCGGCCTCGGCGCCACTTCCTCCATGCTGAGCAGCATGGGCTTCCACCCAGGTGTGCGCTCTGCCTTCAAGCCGACCGGCGTCTCCAAAGTCCCGGGCGGGGACGCCCCCAGAGAGGAATCAAATGGGAAGCTGAGCGGTCTGGGGTTCAGCAAACTCATTGGAAACATGAAACCAATCCGCAACGTAGGCGAGGCTCTAAACGGAGGAGGGAGCCACCCTCCCAAGTGCGCACCTGCAATTATGGACTCCGCTTCCCCAATGGTGCCGTGCACGAACGGTATCCGGGGTTTCCCGTTGCTGCCTCACATGGAGGAGACCTCCGCTTTTAAGCACGTAGAGAGTCGGATGCACTCCGGCCTGTCCCCGTCCCGCTACCCCCAGATGCCCCCTGGACTCCATTTTGAGAGGTTCTCTCTCCCTCACTTCGACGGTGTCAAGACTTACGGTGGAGACTGTAACATCCCGCTCATGCCCTTCACGGTCTATAACGGGGAGCTTCTGTACAGCTCACCTTACTACCCGCTGAAATTCCACTTCAGCAACCTGCTCAAGTACCCAGAGTCCATGTCCTACTTCGGCGCGCCCTCACTGAACCAAGACCTGGGCTCCATCACCAACATCGACCGGGAGATCGCCATGCACACGCAACAGCTGTCTGAGATCGCCGCGGAGAAGAACCGGACGAGGCTGGACTCGATGCCAGCCGGGAGCGCCAGCAACCCGGGGTCCGGCAAGCCGAAAAAGGGACACCTGTGCCTGTACTGCGGCAAGCTGTACTCGAGGAAATACGGCCTGAAAATCCACATGAGGACTCACACGGGTTACAAGCCGCTCAAGTGCAAAGTGTGCTTCCGGCCGTTCGGGGACCCCAGCAACCTGAACAAGCACATCCGGCTCCACGCGGAGGGGAACACGCCCTACAGGTGCGACTTCTGCGGCAAGGTGCTGGTGCGGAGGCGGGACCTGGAGAGGCACGTCAAGTCCCGGCATCCCGGGCAGACCGTCAAGAAACTGGACGACAAACCGGGAGGCCTGTTCGAGGACGCAGAGCACAAGAGCGACAATGACAGTGATGTGGACGTGTGCTTCACCGACGACCAGAGCGACCAAGAGTCGAGCAAAAACAATGACTGAGGTGCTCCCACGCCCGCAGAGAGACTGATCACTGACTTTAAGTTATGTACACAACAAAAAACACGCCATTTAGTCTTGTGCTGAATCTTTTTACATTGTAGACACTGACCCAGGGGCGTCTGGACTACAAATGTCCCAAACTTCATGATAACTCGCAGTTGAGATATGGCTTTAGGGGGGGGGACTCGTGTTTGGTGTTTCATCATCAGAGAACTAAATCACATTTGGACATACACATACAAGTTCATATCCATATCCATGCAGTTGTTGTCACGTTAACCGGGCAGGTAAACTCTCTAGTGTCTTGCTCAAGGACACCTCAACAATGTCTCTCTGCTGCAGAAGAAAAAATGACCTGCGGCCTCGATTGGTTTCTTAAAAACAAACAAACAAACAAACAAACAAAAGCTGCCGGTGGTGTTGCAGAGATCTTTTCGTTTGTTTCAAATGCATCCCCCTTCATTGCTTTCATGTTTTTCTTTTTTTGAATGCAAACGGAGAACTCTGTCCTTGTTTAAAAATACTGACACTTACTACAATACCAGTGATCCAACATCAGTCCCAGACATTGTCAGTCGCTCTAAAAAAAAAACATACAAACTAAAAAAACTGTCAAGGCTGAATATGAGGCTAAATGACTTCTTAAGTTAGATGTGTTTTTTTGCAGTGTAAAAAAAAAGGGGAACAGGACTGTCTCCTTTAACATGCCTCCCCCCAGAGAAAGGATCTATGGGTTTGCAAAAGCTACTTAACTAAAGACCTAATCCAAAAAAAAAAGAATTTGAGCACTACATGCCATCAGACTGGGTGTGGACACATTCTGGGAAATTATGATCTGCAAAAGAATATGATTCTTTGTTTTGTTTTGTTTTTTGTTTTTTTTTTTCTAAATTTTGATTCAATTGTGAATAAAAACTGGGCAACACATTCACAATATCCCCCATGTTCCCTTCGAAACTGTCAGTGGCACTTTAAAAACAGCAATGGGCATTTCATTTCAACAGCAACAGATGCACAGTGGTGTATTCTAATCAAACCTCCTGCCCCTCATTAAAGACCTCTGCTTCCCTGCGCCTCCCTCAACGACACACTGTACTTTAATTTGCACTTTCTTGCCGAGGCGCGCTGCTCTCAAAGAAGCAGCCAGCAGCAGCAGCAGCAGCGCCCAGTTTATTTAAGGAATTATGTCTAGAGAAAGAAGAACATTGTATTGATTGCAGTTAAAGCCTATGTAAAGGAGTGTAAAGTATGATATTTCACATTTCAGTGGAGAAGTGTTGTATACCGTTTGTTTATAAGTCATATTGTCTATGAGCACAATATTTTACTCCTGTCCATTAAGTCGTTGGTTTTTGAATAAATTTAATTTAAAATATCCAAAAAAAAAAAAAAAGAGTCGTTTGAGTTTTGTTTTTCTTTGATCCGTGAGATGTATAACAACGCTCCAAAACTTTCACGTTTTCCATGTAAAACCCGATTAAAGCTGCACTCGACAACATGCACTCTGATGCTCAATAACTTTGGTGTTTTGTTTTGTGTGATACAATCAGCCTAAAGAGGAAAGCCGGTGTTTGTTTGTTTTTTGTCGCACAGTGTTAAATTCCGCGGTGATGACGCAGTAATAAATCCGCATCAATGCTGCGCCAGTCGGGCCTGTTGCCATCAACAAAAAACATTAATGCGCAGCAAAGCTATCAGGGTGCAATATGTCTTTTACTCTCCTTCCAATAATAATAATAATAATAATAATAATAGACGTGCAAGTGTTGGCTGATTTCGTTGTTCGTTAAATTGAGAAATCATTCAGACTCAGCCAATCATAGGTGGACACGTCCGGAGGTGTCTTTTTTGCCAGAGGTAGAGGAAAAGGTATTCAGATCATTTACTTAAATAAAACTTCTAAAAAAAAAAACAACCTCTGTTACAAGTGTAAAAGCCCCCCGTGAGTGCTACCCTTCTTGATATCATCATATCATGTATTAATGTGCAATTAGTATTTTTCTGTTGTCCAGGAGCTGATTTTATCTGTTTTATATGCTGTTGGGTAGTTTAATCCTTAACAATGCATCGTACGTTTTGTATGTCAAATTTTGTCAAATTAATGTAGTGGAGTAAAAAGTTCTCTCTGAAATGTGGTGGTGTAGAAGATAAAGTGGCATCAAATAGGAATATTCAAGTACAAATTTCTATCTAAATATAGTACTTTAGTAAATGTACTCAGTTACATTCCACCACTGTTCCATTTGACCTAGAAATCCCTGATCTTGATTAGAGAAAACGCTTAAGAGATTTTTAAGGGCTGAACCAAAACCAAATGTAACACATGCACATCTACCTAAACCTGCAGAAGCCCCCAATTGCTTTGACAAATGAGAAGGTCTTTTGCTTAAAAAAATAAAAAATAAAAAAAAGAATTGCAGATTTACTGCAGCTTGTTCAAATAGGTCCATTAAAAATGAGAAATCAATTGGTCAGAAAGGAAGATAAAAACAATCATTTAAGAGCTCATCTCTCAAGGAACAATTCCCGAGAAGCTATTTAAACACAAAACATGCGAATATTGAATTTCCTAATGTGTTCCAAGGACTGTGTATTTTTAAATCCTTGCTTTTCAGTTGCAGTTTCATTTAATTAATCTGGCATGCATTTTGAGGTGAGAAAATAAAAGCTGCCACCTCCTATTTGGATGTGGTGGACTCCAACAGGCTTGTTATGCTGTCATTTCAGCGGCTGCTTTCCACACACTTCTACTCCGCTACACCTTCCACTTCACACACAGAGCAGGAGAGAAAAACAACTGCAGCCATTTTTGAGACACAATATTATAATCTGTCCAAATCTAAAATTGAACGCAGTTTAAAGAAGACACAAAATTGTGACACTTCCTGTGTGTAATTTCTTTTTTTCTTTTTTTAATTTTTTTTTTTTTATCACATTTCATCAACTCTGCTATTCTGTCTGGGTTCTGTCACTGGCCAAAATACTGTGCAAGGTCATTTGTTAACTAACACTTACGTGACATTAGGATGTCACATCTGTTGTTTCACAATGCAGTTATCTGTTAGCAGTGATACTTGCAGCCGGCATAACATGCACATGCAGCATTTGTGAGGGTACAAATGAATATATTATGAAATACAAATGGTGATCAGTGACGGGCAAGTTACCCACATGTCACATATTCAGTATTTAACGCGTGTAGAACCATGAAACGAGACAGCTGCAGCATCAGCAGCTAGCTTAACGTTAGCACGCATCACTCCGAACGTCCCATCCTTACAGTGAAGCCACAGCGTTAACACACCTTTCAGCTCTGAACGACACTACATTATTCCTGAATGTAGGCCCTGGTGGCTAATGTTAGCACGACAGCTACGAAGACACCACATGTAAATATGACAACTTTGGAGGGGGTGGGAGTCATATGTTTCCTCTTTGGGTAGAGGCTAACTGCATCCCCCACACCTCCCGCTCTTCCTGCTCCAAGCTAACATGTGTCTAGCTAAGCGCTCTGTTCACAGATTGCAGAGAGACAAAACTGATATCAACCACCATCAAAATCATTGAATTCAAGAATGTAACCCTACTTTTTGATACTGAAAAAAGTCATGAAATTATCGTAGGCTACTCTGTTACTAACTAATGTTTTACTGCCAAACACCATGGTAAATCATGTGCACAAGTTACCAAAAATGTTCCACCAGGTACCTGCTGGGTTCTATACAGGGCAATTCTGGGACCACATTTTGTGCCTCGCACAGCTGCACATCTTTGCTTCCTCTCTTGGCTTTTTTGAGCAAGAAATTGGCTTATTTTGCCTGACACTTATAATAACGACACCACAAATACCCACATTCATTAGAAAGTGGCTGCACTGAGGAACAAGTTCGACAGAAATCGAATGTGCTGGTACTCCATACCGGCGATGAGGCATTCCAATTCAAGTACTGTCTGTTAGGTCTCAATGGGTTTGAGTGGAAGCTTTGACTCTGTCACTGAAAAAATTTGTCCTTTTCCTTCCAAACAACAAGCGCCCAAAGTGGAGCAGTGCAGATATCTTGAGGTTTTTCCATTAGAGAGGACGAAATGGATGGTGGGGTTGAATGTGAGCCAGGTGCCCGGGATGGTAAAGATAGAACTGAACAACAAAGCAAAGCTTTTGATTTGCTGGTTGATCTTTGTTCACTGGTCACGAGCCTTCGATAGTGCTGGAAAGAATGAGATTGCAGATACAAGTGATCAAATTAGATTCTTCCAAGGCGATGGTGACCTCGGTCTTCCTCAAGGAAGAGTTCAGTTCAGTGATTGCATACCCAAGTGAGCTTGGCTGCATGGGATTATCCGGGGGTGAAAAAAAAGCATGTGGTTCTTTGAACGTAACATGATGCATTTACTCTCCTGGTGGCTCAGATTTATTCCCTTGCATATAATCGGTTCAAGACAAAAAGAAGAAAGGGCCAGTGTGATGCACATAAAATCTTTCCCAACAATGTTTACCAAACATGTATTCTCATTATAATCGGCCACAAATGCACACCATGTTTCAACCCACACAAATTATTGTAATTACGCCGAAGTGTTTTCACTCTCAGTAGGAGAGCAGCTTCAGAGGGTCAGAGCTGTCTGTCCCTTTATGTGTCTGCTCCCCTGTGTTCACTGTACCCTGTATTATATCCTCTCCTCTATGTTCAATACTCGGGGCTTCTCTGCCGTGGGCCCCCACATCAGTCTGGACCCAATCCAGGCGCTGTTTGTGTCCAAACCCCCTTCACTCTCTCACACTATAACACCCTGCTCGCTCATCCCCTCCCACCAGCGTTTTCAATCAATTAGTGCCGTTCATTAGCGGGGACATTGGGGGAAAAAGGGTTTGATTGAGAGAGTTTGACTCCCAGCCTAGAATTTGATCCAAAACCAGACTTCACCGGCAGGCCAACCACCACACCGAGGCCGACTTGTTTCCAGGCTACGATTCAGTCTCTTCTAAAGCCTGGTGTGGGTATCCTTGATCACAGGAATCCTTTTCAGCCACTTGCCTCGATTGACCAAGCAATGGATGAGACATGATAAAGATGGAAAGATTTCACTCATGTTGGGGGTTTTAAATGACCAAATATGCTATTGGCTGCGTTCACTGTAAAGGCTGGCTGCTGTGAAGCATAAAAGGAAATGTGAATGTTTCATTGACAAATTTGTTCGACAGAAAGTGTTCAGAATAGCCTCGTAGAGGTGAAGTTCTGAATAAGATCTTGCTGTATTATTCAACAAATACCCTTTGCCAAAAACAAGGGTTCCTTTTAAAATCTGTGTGTCTGTATACATTAGACTCTTAATTATTGAGAAACAGATTCATTATTCATTCTTTTTCCCTTCCACTGGCAGAAAACCTTCATACTGTGCATGTCCATTGACTCTGGGATCTTCTCCTTGACAAACAGACTACACAAACACAATTTGGAGAGAGAGACTTTTTTTGGAAGGAGCCAGCAACCTCTTCAGTACATGGTGTGATACACGTCTGTAAGTTTACTGCCAGGGCAGGAGGAAGATCCATAACACTGATTATTTTCTGTTATGCTTTTTCAAGTCTGTTTTGAAACAGTAGTCAGGTGCCCATATGAATATTGAAACAGGTTTTTCTTGCTGTAATCATTTCTGCCGTTCATACTGGCCCTGGACTCCTTCTTAAAGCAATTTCAATGTATCTTTGCTTTGAACTAGGACTGTGGATTTTGTCCCCATCTCAGCACATTTGGGATTGCTTCATGGCCAGCGTGAATTAGGTCCAACACCTCTCTCACAGCAACTATGGGATGGAGTGTGTCATGAAAGTTTGCACAGACGTTTCCTCCAGAGGAGGAATCTTATTGACTCTGGTGATCCAGACTTCTCATCTAATTCCATCATCAGGCCATCAACATTTTAACTGGTTTGTGACCAAATACCTGCAAAACTAATGACATAGCCATCAGCCTCAGCTGCACATGGGTTTACTTTTAATTAGCTAATGTTAATGTGCTATGCTAACACAGGAAACATTACACCTACTGAACATCAGCATGTTGGCATTGTTACTATGAGCATGTTAGCATGCTGGCATTAGCATAGCATGGCTGTAGACTCTAAACATGGTCTCCATAACAATATAGACAGCATGATATCACATCAAGATAATCCACCACACAGCAAGCGGAGATACCAGTTTATATAGTGACAGTAGCCTTAATAAACCAGATCTTAACACAGCCACAAGACATGTGTTTCTCATCAAGGTTACGCCAGTTTCTTCTTCCTGCTGTAACTGTAACTAAGACGAGAGACAATGGGCCAGAATGATACAAATTCACCGTCAGGTTTCCCACACAACAATCAAAATACTAAAAACGAAAAGGAGTTGTTACGTGTTGTTATTTTTGCCTCATATGCAACATTGTGCCACTTAACAGGTTCAAATCACTCACAGGATTTTGAAGAGTGCTCTGCCATTACCAACAACAAAAAATGTAGCTTAAAATCTCAAGGTTTTCTTATTTCTTGTTGAATAGTGAAGGCAGCTGGAAGTTATTTCTTCACATCACGGGCATCTCATCATTTGACAGGTGCAATGACTTTCTTTCTCTCTTCCCACCCGACAAACAGTATGTTTTAGGTCTTTGTGCCGGCTGTTGAAAGTGCAGAGCGTCGGGATGGCTCTGTCAGCTGGTCAGTCAGTCAGTCGGATCAAACCAGTTTGGTTCAGTGAATGTACCAGCATTAAAAGATCAGGTCAACCAAATGACAGAAAAACACATTTTCTCACTTAGATCTTGCAGCATCAAGCCATGCAGATAGTGTTGGTTTTATTTGTCCAGGTTCTGAAATATGGTCCTGCTTTCACCCCAACACAATGGAAGTAAACCGAATTTTGTCTTTGGCCCTCATAGAAAAGTAAAATTATCTATAAATAAATTCAGCAGCCATGTGTGGGACAGAAAACTAAATGTGATGATTTCTTTATAAATCCCTGTCGCTATACTCCGTATCCTCTTCAAAATACCCGATGCACCGGCTCCCTTGTGCATGTGCATGCCAATCAGCACGAGAATGGCGGACTCTGCCACTGGCAATGCAAACTTATATATAGAGAGGTAACTAATGGTCGTAAATATATTTAATAGCAGAATAAATGCATCAAAAATTGAGTTTGATGTGATGAAAATCTTAATGATTGTAACTTCAAGGCTTGTTCTCAACGCAAAGAGCCTGCTGACTTTAGCCGTGATCAGTGATTTGAGCTGTGGCACCAGGTGAATGCTGTTAACTAGACTACCAAAAACACCCTGGACTTGAGGACCAGGACTGAGCCACTGGAGTTAGAGTATAGAATATCTGCCATTACCGATTATTAGGAAATAGACTGAACAGTCCTTTTTCAGTACCATTAATTATTTTTCTACTGTCTACTGCAGCACCTGCTTTTCTTACAATGGAGCAGACAAAGGAGAAGGAAGAACCAGCAAACATAATTTGATGTCATTGTGTTGTTATTTCAAGGCCACAGTCCAAGCTCTGTTGTTCAGCATGCAGCACAAGATTTGCCACACAGCTTAATATTTCGGTTGACTCAGTTTTCTGATGAAGCGTGGTTGGTGAAACAAAAACATGTCTCTGACAGAGAGGCAGCGAGTGCTTGTCTCCGTTTCTCAGCCTGACAGAGCTGATGTCGAGTGACTACTCTGCTGCTGGCAGCCTGCTCTCCTGGAGCAGGTAGACCAGGAGATGAACGCAGGTAGAGTCAACACGCACAACTGGTCAGATAGAGCTTGAGAGAGATGGAACAAATGGCTCCACGCGCACACAGAAATCGCGCAAGCCCATACACACCACCTTCAACTAAAAGTGACCTAGCTGTACACCCAGTGTGCAGCAAATCTCGAGGTCAACATGCAGTCCTCCTGGCAATGATGGTGGTTTTACAGATTGGATGTGAAGTGACGGGCCTGCTGCTGGCAGCCTGCTCTCCTGGAGCAGGTAAACCAGGTAAAGTAAACACACACAGCTGGTTTCACGAAGCTGCAGAGAAGGATGAAACACACACATACAAGGAAAAAAAGCATAGAGGAACATAAAAAAACCTCTCTAATACATGTTGACAACCATACACAATGTAGGGAGGTATAGGATAGGACACAAGTTTTAATCTGAAAGATGGACAGCTTGACATCTGCCTTTCACTACCTATATTGTAGAGGCAAGAGGAACTGGTTTTATTTAAATGATTTATTATTATTAATTATTATTCAAATTAAGGAAGACACTACCCTGCATTATGCTGGGGAGCACAATGTACTGGAATTTTAATAGAGGCATACAGGTGAGCAGACAGGCTGACATGAACTCTGGCTCAGATGGAGAAACAAGCAGACATGACTGTAACAAGGTCGGTGCGTGAGCCACAGCCTCAACTTTCAGTCAGAGAGAGACTATTAGTCCCTGGTCGTGGCCCAGCCTGTCAGTTGTGATAGCAGCAGGTAGAAGGTTGAGACTGTGGCACACCAGCTGTGGCCCACTGGTACCCTCTCCTCCTCCGTCCCTCCACCATCTCTGCAACACAAACACATGCTAAACAGGCCACTGTCTCCACTGCCTCCCACATTCAGCTGCAAATGAGCCCGCTTTGGGCCCCATCCACGTTTGATGTCATGAATAATGAGGATGAATTTTCATTTGCACAGGTTTCTGAAAACTAACGGCTATTGTTTCAGTCCCTCACATCAAGCAGTCAGGTCTGCGAGCTCTGGAGCCTATTCAGGTCCAAGTTACAAACCCATACTATTCAAACCCACACATTAACAGACAGATTTTGTAAAAGGAATACACTGATATTGTGGCCATAGTCCAATAAACAGTGACTTCCTGAGGATTGGTACACTCGGTATCTCAGTATGTGAAGCATCCGTCTGAGGTAGACACGTGGACCTCCTGGCAATGACTGACATCTGACAAAGTAGACATGAAGTGGTGCCTCGCCTCCTGGCAGACACGCAAGAGACACACATGCCAGAAATACACGGAGCTAACAAAAGCACACAAATAATAAACCACATCTGGCTTCCTGCTGATTCAGAAGCACATGTCAAACTTGGCCTGAGTGTGACCCAAATGAAGACCTTTGCCTCATGTCTGTCCTCACTCTCTCTCCACCAGTGTTTCCCGTCCCTGTTCTATTGTTGGTCATCTGACGTGTAAGCAAAAAGAAAAAAAGAAGAAAAACAACAAATGCGTCAAAACACACATGAGCAACAATAAGCACACACCCACGGAATCGAGGGATGGAGGTGGTGGAAGCACAAAGAACATAATTTCAGATGCAATGAGAACAAATAGTGTCTTTGCATAGTGCATGTCCGTGCACTTACTGTATGTAACCAGACTGATGTGGCTTTCTGCCGTAATCTGATTTCTTCAAAGCCATCGAAACAACAAACCTGGTTTTCATAAACAGGGTGTTGAAGAAACATGATATCCAGATAACTAAATTTCCAGTTTTTAGAAGAGTGTATGTGCAAATGATTTTTTGGGAGGAGTTATCCGAATAGAGGGTGTTGTATGCTGTACAGATTGTAAAGCCCCTTGAGGCAAATTTATGATTAAAGTAATAATTTCACATTTTGGGAAAGACACTTCACAGAGTTAGATGAGAAGATTGATACCACTCACAAATAGATATTAAATTAAATATTAGTATGGAGACGGTTAGCTTAGCTTAGCATAGCATAAAGACTGGAAATGGGAAAGAGTGAGCCTGGTTCTGTCCTAAGGTAAAAAGAAAATCTCCCTTCCAGCACCTCTAATGCTCACTAATTAACACGTTATAACTGGTTTGTTTAATCTGTACAAAAACCGGAACGTTAACACAACAATTTGTGGTTTTATGTGGGTTATGTGCCGGACTATTTCTTGCCCGAATGACTTTCTGGTGTCTTGTCTTCATTGTAAGGTGGCCAGGCAACCAGATATACAACGGATATAATGTGTTAACTAATAAGCTTTACCTTGGACTAAGCCAGACTAGCTGTTTCCCCCTGCTTCTAGTCTTCACCCTAAACTAAGCTAAGCTAACTGTCTCTTGGCTTCAGCTAATGGAGAGATCTTGATCATCTCATTCACCTATTATGAAAGGAAAGATAATTGCACATACCTTTGCATCCTTGTATTGATAAAATATACGAAATGACTCAATTCAAAGTCTGCAAAGTCAAGTGTGAGGCAGTAAAAGTAGCAGGTCTAGCTCTCATCGACTCACTGGCGGGTTAAAAGTGGATTTAATTGAAGCCCACAGGCTGCTACAAGCTACTATCGACTGGCTGCTTACGCCAGTCTATATGGGAGTAACAGTTAACTGGTCAACGTATCATTCTTGTTGACAAAGCATTCAGACTTGAGTTGTTCTGTGTCATGTGTCTGGTGTGGAGCTGTTAGAAAGATGTTATCAGCACTGATGATGAATACGCTCTTCTGCTGGAAAAGCTCTTTATCTTTCAGTTGTGTCTGTGGCTAAAGATGTGTTGAATGTGGCCCATTGATTTCTTCATTACCCTCAGCCTACTAAACAACCAGGCGACTGCTAATGCACTGGTCATTACCATTCAACTGGCTGGACAAGGCCTCTGAAAGCAAACCTTTCGCCACAGTCCCCACGGACATTCGCTGCTGTGTTATTGTAGACTGTGTGTGTGTGGTACGTTTACATTAAAGAATGAAAATCAAAGTAGAGGTTTCACTTTTTATTCAAAGCAAACACTTCAATTGTGTTTTTCTTCCATTTATTACGTTTTTATGGTGCAAGCTGATCGCTAGTTTGAAAATAGCTAGTGGTTAGTAAGTTGTAAGTTGTAACTTAATGTACAGACTTAGTGATGTATTCATGAGTTGGATGGATTTGTCCAATGTTTATCCAAACATACACACAACAGGTGAGCAACAGCAAACAAAACCCTAATCTCTCCACTACGGCAGATTTGGTGATCCTCCGACTTTTCCTCTGGCACCACCACGAGGTTGACATGTTTGGCTTTTAGTGCAATGCCTTGACAACTATTGAATGGACATTGATGGTATCTACGTTCACATTCAGAACATGTTAGCATGTTAGCACTCAAAGCCACTTGCTGTGCCCAAGTACAGCCACACAGCATGGCTGGAGGCTCTTAGGCTTGTTCTTCCCCAAAGACCTGCAGGATAAGTGAATGGAAAAAGTGTAAATGAGCATCAGTGTGTTTGTCTGTCTGTAGTTTTACAGCCCAGTGTTAGACACATGCATGCTGCTATGGACTCCAGGCTCTTTGATTATGGATAGGATAAGCATTATAGACAATGGATGCATTAACACTCACGGCCTGCTTTGACTGCTGACATTGGGAAGTCCAAGGCTTCTTTCTTCTCAAACACAGTGAATTGACGTCAGCTTATTTTTATTTCCTTTTCGTGTATGTCCTAGGTTTTTTGTAGTTCTGTGCCTAGATCTAGATTGTGTTTTTTGCAGCTGCTCAACTGGGAGAAGTCCAGGTTTTAAAGCACAAGAAGCAGAAAAGTCAGACAGTGTGAACCAAAGGTTCCACAAGGCTGCAATGAATTTAATTGTTGTATTTCTGCCCTATATTCCAATACAAGTGCTGACAAAAGGCAAAAAAATATGATAAAAGATGTTAACTATTTGTCAGTAATAACCTTATTGTGGTGGGCAAGGATGTGTGTGCTTAAAGGATCCAAATATTTTTTTCCCTCCAGCCTGTCTTTCACGTCCTCAAGGGACAATCATTACCAAACATTACAAAGGCTAACTATTTAAACCCTTGCTCCTATTGAAAGCCATTTCATACTGACTGAAGAAGAGAACTTAGAAAAGAAAGAAAGGGGGTGGGGGGGGGGGACAAAAGCCAAGATAGACTCTGAGAGAACGTGGAGGACAGAAAGAGGACGGGAAAGACAGAGAGAGGGAGAGACGGAAAGAGCGAGACACGTATAGAGAGAGAGATGGAGAAGAGGAGGCTCTTTTGGGGTGCAGTGGGCTGTGAGACAGGTCCATTCACTCTGATCTAAACACTGTGTCCCACTGTGCATCAGTGCTCTCACCCAGGCAGCCAACACTGTGGCCACAGACTCAAAGTTAACCAGTCAACTCCATTACAGTGCAGGGGGCGTGTACAGACCTGCCACACC
Source organism: Enoplosus armatus (assembly GCF_043641665.1). Lineage (NCBI taxonomy): Eukaryota > Metazoa > Chordata > Actinopteri > Centrarchiformes > Enoplosidae > Enoplosus > Enoplosus armatus. The sequence goes on along the minus strand of NC_092188.1, from coordinate 20,949,529 downwards.
AAAGGGATCACGCCGGCCGGCCAAGAATATTAATTGCTTTTAAATGAAGTGGAAGTCTCTTTATTGGGTGTCTGGTGTTGGTTTGTTATCTGCGGGGCTGAAAAGGCCTCACTGCTCTTTGGTCTCGCCGCCTTTGAAAGAGAAACTGACTCTGGATGAGGTCATTGATCAGCGGGGGCTGTATACTCCCAGTGGGTTTTTGTGTGTCCTGCCCCTTTAACTACCGCTATTGTACTCTGCCCATTCACTCTTCAATGCACTGTGGTCAATAAACATATTTGTTAATGACGCTTCCTACCAAGTGTAGACTCAGTCCAAAGTATGTTTACATACTATGGTCCATGATGCGTGTGTTAAACATGCAACTTTTCTCATTGTAGCACTGCAACGCATTGCTTAGGAATGTGTTACAGTCATTCTGAAATTCAGTTCTTTACATTATTAATCCCAATAATGCTTTGTTACTTCGACAGTTTGGGGGTCAGCTTGTTCGCAGTCTTACATTGAGTTTAATGGAGGGTTTATATCAGTTTGGTCTCAGTGTGTTGACAAAGTGGTCTGGTACGTGTTGGCTTGGTGCAGGGACTGGGGCCTAGTAGCGGGAGACTCTTGATGGATGGTATCAGTAAGATGATTGTCTACTTGTACTGAAGAAGAAGCTAGTGAAAAAGCGCATAACACAAGTGTAATATAAAAGCCAGCACAGCCAATAGCGGTCAGCCGTTAGCAGAACATGTTAGCAGATTAGCTCGCTGGCGGTAGCTAGTGTGGGGGCTTTGGAGTTCTTTAAAGGTACCTTGGAGCTGGGCTGAGTAACGAATGCAAAGTCACAAGTCACAACTAATGATTTTGCTGTTGAGCAATGAGTAAAGCAATGCAACTACTTTTTCAAAGAGTAATATGTAATGACATTTGATTATATTTGTCACTCGCCCAACACTGCTGATGCTCAGTATCTGCGCTACATTTTATCATTATCTAAATCTTGTATGACATGCCACATTATGACATATTATGGATCATAAAAAATGAGCATTGTCCCATCACAACAGATACAGTAACAAAACAAATGTGGGCGCCATGTACCTCAAACTAGGCTTCACCATTTTGTCACGTAGGTAATTCCTCATCGCCTGGCTGCTACTGAATGCATTTCCACCTGTGAGCCCTGTCGGGACAACAATGGCCGCTGTAGCTCAAATCATGTACAGTGTGTCCACCTCTCTGGTCCCTACTGGGCTCTGTGTCTGAGGCCTAGCAGGCTAGCAGGGGGAGAGGATGGAGGACATTATCTATAATTCCCTGCGCCATCTCTCTCTCTCTCTCTCTCTCTCTCTCTCTCTCTCTCTCTCTCAAAAGGGGCCCGGGCACCAAACAAAGCCCTGCTGCTAGACAGCTCTGGAGATGAAGACGAAGCTGAGGTTTCACATCCCACATGAATAAGGTTAGATATTAATCCAGCTAAGAGAAGAAAAAACATGCTACAGGTTGCTTTCTCAGCTTCCTTTGTGGGAGTATTTCTTTGTGTTGCTCTCTGTCTGCCTTGTGAATAGGATCCCCCCCCCCCCCTCCTTCTTACTATGTCCATCAAAAAAATTGGCTTCTAAATACAAGCTATTAGAATATTTGTGTAGATGTGTAATAAGTTATTAGTTGCAATTACTGGTCACCTATTAGTCTGGTATAATAGACTGATTAGGCAGCGGGCCTTTTAACTTCTGAAGAAGTAATTTGGAAGACAGCCTACCTTTTACAAGGCAAAGAAAGGCTTCCTTTATTCAGGCCATATCTGGCTATTGTACTAACAGACATGTTATAATGGGATTACTAGCGACTACAGTGGACTGATAAAATCAATGGCGAATGCATCATTTAGTATAATTCACAGGTACTGGAGATGAGAAGAGATGTTGGCTAGTGAGAGGGCACTTCAAACAGGATGAATAGGGAGTGGTATATGCATTACACAACCTATATTTAATGTCATTTACTGCATATGGGAAATGGAGGGAAATTTTACTCCCTCAATGTTTATTTGAGGTGACTTCAACACATTTGGACGTTTAAAGGTTTGGGGGAGCCATGCCAGCTTCAAAATGTTAAATTTCTTTCTGTCTGAGAGTGACCTGTGTTTGACCTCGGAGAAATTGGAAGCATAGTACAGGCTGTACAGGTAGTACTGGTCCTTTGTCGAGGATGATGACAAAAAACCTCCAGTTTTCCAAGGACACCCAATTGTTGTCAAACATATCCCTGCCTGAAATCTTTCACAATAAAGAACAATGGCGACTCTTGTAGGCACGGTGCTTGGACTACTTGTTTTCATCCTTCCCTCTCTTGCCTCCTTCCTTATCTTCAGTCCAAGGAGATACCGGTAATTCTTTGCCACTGTATTAACCAAACTGTTCGCAAATATTCGGGAATCAGATATACATAATGAGGTTATCCCTGAACATAGCGTGACCAGTCTCCTCTGAAACCACACAGCGGAGGTTCTTCATGCCTCTCCTTCCTTCAGTTACTGGCTCAGGTTGTGCTTCATGCCTCCTCATTCACCTGCGGCCACAGATGGAGCACAGTCTTGACACTGGGCCAAATAACCCCGAACAATATCATCTTTCCATTGGTGGCAGACAAGACAAGTGTATTGCTTTCTTTTCCTACCCACTTGTCTCCTCTCTTTATACCTCTGCTTCTTCCTCGGCCTGTTGTTTATTCTAATGTGGTCCGGATGGAGCAGCTGGTGGTGACATGGGGTTGATTATGCTGTTCCCACAGTGACATATTCAAAGGCGGCCGAGGAAGGCGCCATTGTTGCCTCTGATCTGTGGATGACAGCCCTGCCTGTTGCACCAGCTCCACACTGGCGATCTCATGGTGAGAGGGGAGCAGGGCGTGTGCGCAGGGACGTGTACACTACATGCCAGGGTTTGACCGATATGGGCTTTTGAAGGGACCAATACCGGGACATTTGGTATGAGTAATGCTGATTATGTGTATGATTGAAAGCTTCAGAACAGCCGCTAAATGGACCCTGAGGTGCAATTGTTTTGTCAAGAGGTTGAATCTCCATTTCTGAACGATACAGCAAATTCTACACTAATTCTATCTCATTTTCAAACCCAAATGTATTTCAAAGTAAATGTACTGACCTTCAGTTAATGTTTGCCTCTTTATTAATCCTAACTACAATATTTCCTCAATTTAACCTTAAGTGTTTTGGTTGCCTGACCCTAACCATACTTTAACCAGTTTACTTGCCATAATCATGATATTACTCACATGCATACTGTAGTTGCCATTTATAACAGTGGCATCGAGGGTTTCACAGAGTTGTCCAGTATTGATGTTCTTGTCTGATGATAGGGTTTGCATTGACCTCACATTATCTTCAAAAAAGTCCTGTGTCTTGACAGCTGTACAAGAGTAGCTTCAAATCTCGTGGTCGCAACCCAACCAATCTTGCTCCTCATTGAACCCTCTCAGAGTGAAAAGACCCAATTTTTTTCAAATCTAAAATTCCTTCCTTTTTTAGTAGCAGCTTCTCTAAATTTGACCTTCTTTGATACCTTCTCAATTCTTATCTATGTAGGGGAAGAGATGGGACGATTCATTTAAAAAGAGTGTGCTTTTTTACATTGTATAGTGCTTTTATGTTCTGCTGTTCTTCGTTGTTGCAATATCTTTTCCACATGTACGCGTTCACAAATAAACGCCATCCCTTGTGTTACATGATTATTATTGTGAAAAAAAAGCAATCAGCCGTACAAAAAACATGCAGTGTAGTTTTTACAGAGTGTAGGTTTTCTGCCGCAGAGGAACCTCTATTCGCTTATCAGACTGTCCATGCAAAGTATGCACACACACATACACAGTGCATACACATACACTCATCCAGCAGCAGCTCTACTCGGTTGAAAAGCATATAGGACAATACCGTGCACACAAGCAAAGAAGAATAGTGCAGCTAGTCACTCAGTCAGTCCAGCTACTTCATCACAAGGCCCAGTTTGGATCATTTGGTCGGTAATTGCTGCCCACAAGTGAGCCACTCCACATGAATGGAAGTGCAGTAAAGCGTCAGCGGCCATGATCAGTGTCTGCTCCCAGGTAATAGCCACCCCCCCCCTCTCCCAACCGCTCCATCCCTGCTTTCCTCTCCCAGGCTGCCTCTCCTGTTGAATGAGAGGATAAAAGTAGTGAGGGTGAGGCAGAGGGCTTTTGCAGAAAGGGGAGGGGGAGGGGAGGAGGAGGGGGGGAGGCGATATAGGCAGTCCATAATTACCTGTAATGAGACTTTTGTCTTGGAGCATTACAGGGATGTTCTTGAAGTCACCCTGGAGGTGGTTTTCAGATGGAGGAAGAGCCGCGCACGCCTCAAGTCCTCTCATCGCCCATCTCATCCATATGTGCCGTAATAAGTAATTACTGAAGTCTCATTGAAGTCCATGTAGAGTATCCTCCCTCTCTCTCTCTCGTGGCAGATGAATACCCGCCACTCACCTATTACACAAAGTGACACTCCTGGAGATCCGACGTGTCATCTCAATCTTCCTCTTCAGCCCTCCTCTCCTCCACCCCCCTCAGTTTGAGAAAACAGCTGGCACCCTTTGATGTCTGACTGGCCTCGCACTGGCTCACCTTCACTGCTGCATCTGACAGGGTATCTATTCATGCTATTCTCAGGACGTTGAAATCATTTTCTATATGGCACCATGCCGCAGATACTGATCATGGGCTCGCCGCACTGCTTCCTGACACCTAAAACTTGATAGCTCTCACCTAGAGACCAAAATTACAGGAAAGGCTTTGACTGTTTGGTCCATTGAACACCTTCTTCTGTATCTGCCAAAAGGATCCACCGATTTTTAGGGATAAAAGAATCCACCAAAATCATCTCAGTGTCACCACCTCTATTTGTTTTCCATTTGTTGTAGGATAATTCCGATTTATTACAACTTGAGTTTTATTTTTACATTTACGTCACTTTTGATAACATGCAACATTGCAACGATGTCCGACGTGGCAAGAAACAAGTGGCTACATGATAAGGCAGGTTGCAAACAAGCCACCAATTTAGCCAGATTGACTAAACTAGTTGTTCCCAACCACCGGGTCACAAACATGCCGCCATAAGACTAAAACAATGACCTGAAAAGTCACTACAAGCGGCCCTGTTCTCATTGAACATAGTAGTTTAATTCATTATTAATATAAAAGATGGGATTAGTGCAGCTTTAAGTAATATGGAGAACATCTCAATTGCATACAGCGTTTGACCTGTTATGGCTGGATATTAGATTTCAAAACGGCACATGAAGTATTCATTGAATGGATAGAATGCAAAGACATTATATTTTCATAATGAGCCCTGAAGTACACACACAAAAACAGGCTGCATATGTTGTCGAGAGCTCATTTCCCCTCTCTATGCTTTCTCAACATGTGTCCAAGGCCTCCAGTTCTTAGCATAGCATCAACCTCGAACGCCGTAATTAAATCAATGCCACGCACAAATTCTAATAAGATAAATGAGAACATTTTGAATGCCGTCTGAACAATGCCGTGATTTGACCGCGAGGAAACTCACTTGATATTTATATGAACTTGGAAATCAAGCTGAAGGGCAAAAGCTGTATTGTTTGAATCAATAAAAGATATTTATCTGCCATCTCAGGGCGGCTGTGAGGGAAAAAAGCATGAGAGGCACGTGAAGAAGAAACACAAGAGCAATGATGAGGTCACCAGTAGGTACTCCACACCCAGCTCTCAGGTGGGGTGTTAAAATGAGGTGCTTTGAATGCGTGTCTTTCTGTGTGTGTGTGTGTGAGTTCTTGAGACTTCTACCAGACTTTTTGTTGTCATAGCGGAAAAATGACCCTTGGTGACCGCACGTGCTTAGACTCACACACTCACACACACACACACACACACACACACACACACACACACACAAACAAACAAAACAGCTGTGCGGGTGGGCCTTGTCATTAGTCCTGCTTGTTTTTCTTTTGATTGCGGGAAGTTGCATTGCGGTGCAACTCTCAATGCGCGTTTTGAGCGTGAGTGTGTGTGCCATGTGGATCCGTTCTCAGTGTCCACTTGGCACTGGGACTAATTTGCATTCCTTTGTGTGTGAATAAAAGGACACCTATTCTGAGGACAGAGTTTACCAGCTGCCATCCAGGACTAGTCCTTATTAGAGCCCTGCTGTTCCTCTGAGAACGCCAGCACATGTTCAACACACGCTGCCGCTCACACACACATACACGCACACACAAGGACACGTGCACCCCCACAGCCATAATCTATTCATACACAAATGAAAACACACTAACACAGATGTACAAAAAGAAACAAACACACTCTTTACATAGAGACACTTGCAGAGGGTTCCAGCAGTGATTACCAACACCAGTGGTAGTACTCTGTAGTTCAATCAATGAAAGGGCAAAGGTCACTGTCTCACACACACATGTCAGTGTTTCTTTTTTTTCTTGTAGGGAGCCTACTGTTTGTGTCCATGTCGATTGGAGGGGGTGGTGAATATGATGAAATGTAAATCCCAATACAAAGGATATTTATGTCTACAGTCACATAAGTAATTCAGGTTTAGATCAGAATAACCTGTACAACGCTGATTTTTGAGCGCATATGTGTGTCACTTTCCACCCCCCCCCCCACCAGTAATAATTACAGCCGCCATTACCTAGGATTTGTCAGTGAACTCGCTGATCCTCCTGTAATTTAAATCCTATCCTTATATAGTGTATTTGGGAACCAATATGACGACAAAAAAATTAAAGCCCCACGTAAAACCTCATCAAATGGGCTTTTCTCAAAGTCAGACTCTTTCGGCTTTGTGCTGCTGCATGTCCATGTCTGTTAAATACCATTTCATCTCTGGATCTTCTACAAGCATCCTTCTTAAGCTCACAAATTGTTTAAACGCAGTGAGGAGTCGTGGGGAAATTAATGAATTGCAAAAGAAATTCTGAAACTCAAGTTCATGGTGTTGATCAGGTTGAACATCAAGTGCAACCAGTGCGCCAGCTTTGTTTTAACGCACTGTATCGGTACTGCAAACCAGGACAGGCAACTCAACAATTTGATTAGCATCTCCAGTCACAATAATGCTCAAGAGCTGCTACACAGAGAACCAGAGAGAAATCACACAACTGATGAGTGGGAAGACATACAGATGTGAAAAAAGTAATAACACATGGAGGCCACAGCCATACCCCGCAGACCATGTAAAGAAATCCTTTTCTGTTGCATCTGTTGCCATTTTGTTAAAAGAGCAACATGTGATGTTTCAAGCTCATAAATTCACACTTCATTCATTGTCAATACACAGTTCACTTCAGTTTTGTGTATATTTGCAAGTTACAAACTTCTAACTTGTAAGAAAGTTAGAAAAAAACCTCAGACTAACAAAGAATATAGTGTACAAGGGAAAAACAAGGAGCTGGGAGGAGCTTATTCATGACCGCCACCTAAATAATACATTTGAAATATGAAATGTACGATATGTAGATAACATACAGCAGTAGTATTTCTGTGGTAACAAACAAGACCAGCCTACATTCCTTGACACTGGATCAGAGTTTGTAGGTGATCACTTGTGTATCTTCATTGAAAAGAACAAAAAGTGTGATTCCTTTTGACACAGAGCAGGGCGTTTGCAATTACTACACAACTTAGTTGCTGTCGTGCAATATCCAATGACATGATCCAGCTTCCGTAACAGATACTTCTCTCCTTCGTCTATTTTGTGATGATTTGACCACAAGCAGTTCTCCGAGGGACCAACACGATTATCCCGCGTTTAGTCGCGAACCTGCAAAAAAACTCTACTGGCTTCCGTGTAGGGCGGTTGTCATCTATCATTGAAAACTCTACCAAACAGAGTGCTGGCCACAGTTGTGTAACACGTTTTTATTGTTACACATGCTGCAGATGCTTTCACAACTGCCATCTCAACTTTTCCAAAGTTATGATGTCCATTGAAATACCTTCAGAAAAGGGGGTGTGGGGGGGTGAGCATTGTCCCAATCCCCTACTACATGCCAAAACCTGTTTAAATTTAAAATTGGAGCAGCATTTCAGAGGATGCATACTAAGGATTAGGATCAGTAGTGTTGAATTGGGGCAAAGCTACAGGGAAGCCAAAACATAAGAGGGGAGACAAAGAGCAACGTAAAGTAAGAGTTTTTATGGGAAATGTAGTTGTCCACAAAAAGCAAATTGCTACTCGTAGCACCTTTAACTCTTAATTGCCAGCGGTGATTATCAGCAGCACAATTCGGATGTGCTCGTGTTATGAAGAGCTGCATTGGGAGGTCTACCAGTGTCACTCCTCTGAATGTGAATGACTATTAGATTAGGGAATGATTCGGCCTTGGCTTGAATACCTAATTACAGAGTGGAAAAATTATCCTGCTCGCTCTCCAAAATTACAGTCAGGTTTAACAAACAGACTGTCACCCTGACCATATGAGGGGACAGACTCTCAATTTGTATATTTTATGCAGCTGATATAAAGCATACACTTCAGTCCCTCCTGAGCTCATGTATCTATGTGTGTGTGTGTGTGTGTGTGTGTGTGTGAAGTGGCCGCAGATATTCAGGTCCATATAATGTGTTTTTCAGCCAATATTATCACACTGTTGTTTGGGTTTTCTTTATGCCTTTCTTTTCACCAGTCCTCCTTTATCTATTTTGCATTAATTGCATCTGTCTCAATTGTTCGTCTGTTAAATAGAGAGTTAGTATGGCGCACAACAAGTGAGGAGCGACAATGGCACTTCAGAAATGTTGCACACAAGCTAACACTCGAGCGCACTTCAGCACGGTGACAAAGTGCAGTTTTTAGTGCTTAATCAAAAATCATTTTAAAGATAAAAGATATGCTAATTATGTTTGTTATTACACGCAAAACAATTGGTCTGGACATGCTGGTCGCTGACAAAGGGAAGATGGAGTGAGCGAGCAAACTTGGAATAGGACGAAGAAAAAGTAGCACACATTTCCATTTAAATTCTCTGCAGACGCTACAGTGACGGTCTGTTTTTGTTCTCCAGTTTTCATTTGTCAGAAAGCGCTATGGATCTTTGAGGTTGTGGCGCAGGAGAGATGTGGGTTGGCCACTGGGTTGTATAGGCATGAAAGAAAAATAAAAAGCTTTTCCAAACTCCCCCAACCTGCAGCACCTCGAACCGTTCACACGTCCCTCCAGCACAACAACATCGCCGAAGGTCAGCAGATCTGCAGCTACAGAGAGGCTTCGCCCATGTTTTCTGTGCAGGTCAGAGTACATGACAGACAAGTGAGGGTTTTTTTTTTCCTCTTTTGTTTCCTCGCACATAATTTACAAACGTTTTAAAGGACTTCTGTGAGAACTTTACACATTGCGCTACTGAAGGCTTTTTCCTGTGCAATTGGCCTTCTCTGAGTTTAAAGGGGGGCTCACGGGTCACAGAACAAATGGTCGCAGTGCATCCAAGACACAAGTCTGACTGCCTGAAGCTCAAACATACGCCATCAAATAAAAGATTCAGAATTTTGTCTTGATAGGATCAATCAAGAAAAAGATTGTGACTTTGTGGCAACACCAATGTTGCAAAAGATTAATTGGAATTCTTCAATCCACATTCATTAAATTAAAAGTGATCTTTGAACCAGCACTGAGATGAATGCAAATGAAAGGTAGTCATTGAACTAAACCCATTCTTCTATTCATGAGCTAAAGGTGGTATGGGACTGCACGGTAAATAGGCTGTTTCCTCTGCTCTGATTTTTTTTTTTTTCACCATTACTCCGATTGTGGGATACTCATAGCTGAGAGAGGGGCTATGTGATGGAGTATGACCGCTGTCACAATACAGACAACAGAAAGGCTTGGTGAAAAATGTAATTTTCCCTCCTCTGTGGAGCTGCAGCAAAGAGAGAGAGAGAGAGAGAGAGAGAGAGAGAGAGAGAGAGAGAGGGAGGGGGGGATGAACCCAGCAGAATTATTTGCCTGCAACTACCAGAGCTTGTGGTAATTACTATAATGATGTCTCCAAGTCAAGGCACAGCCAGTGCCGCGATCACACAGAAGCTGATCAGAAAATAAAAATTTCGGGGGGCACACAAGGCAGCTAGAGTCATCTCATTAATGCATGCTAAATAAGGAGAAATGACGGAGGGGTCCGCCTTGGCCTTTCACAAATATGAAGTGAGGTAGACAGCTATGCTCTGATTGTATTCTTGTAAATGATATTGAGGCTTGTAGGTTGTTACATGTGGAAAATAATAACATGTTTTTGCCTTCTACAAATAAAATCACTTGTGTGACTGATAATACTGTATATTTGTACACTACAGCAGTTCCACTGTAGCCATGTTTTCTGTATTTTGTCTGAGAATTTGGGCGGCTGTAATGATTTGAGGAGTTTGAGACACGTATTCCACATGTTAGGCTTTTTCGAGTAGATCCTGACAGTTTTTTTTATGATTTATTATTATTATTATTATTTATTATGACTTATTTTCTTAAAAAAGAATCACAAAACAGGCAGTGGGGAAAAGGTTCTGACACGGCATTTGTGACCTTCATATTGGGAGAAATAGATTAACAGAAAATATAATTTGAAAGTTAAATGAATAAATAAAACATGAAAAAGGAGGGGTTTTGGGGGGCTAGTCAAAACATTCCTCATGGAGTGGGCTTTTGGACTTCTACTGACAACACTGAGGTCATTTGTTCTGTATTAGTTCTGTAGATGTGTGAGTTTCAGCCATGTGGAGATGTTTTACACTTAAATAGACACTTGGTATTTATTTGAGTGATTCTAATGTTTTCAGATTACATTTGACTACTTAAATACGAAATGAATAAGTAGATGCATCCTCACCAGAATTGTATTCCTGCCAGTGTAGAGGTTTTCAAACAGCATTCAGATGATGTGATTTTTTTTTAAAAAGCACGGGCATTTCAACATAAGTTACGTGCCAGCTTTCAACCAAAAGGTTTGGAGCTGAAAATGTCGAGTGCCCTGCAACGATAATGTAATTTAAATAAAACAGGTCACCAAGCAGGATATGTAGTAATGTAGAAATGGCTTCATGAGTATGCCTTCTCTCACTGTATTTTAAGGTATTTTATTTCAAGAACGTTAATGTTAATGCTAGCTAACATTAGGTGGGCTTTTCAGTTAATAGATGTGGCCCAGATCGTCTGGGTACTTGCTCGACTACTACCAATTTCCCAAACATTTCCCAGTACAACAATACAATTACAAACATGCTGTATCTTTTACTCCTGCATACAACAGCCCACCAGCTCTACACCAACAATCAGTTTTCACAGCAGGCCGGTTAAGAAGCTGTGAATCTGTACATTGGAGAAACTGGTGATTTTCGATTGATTTAAGGTTAATTAATTTGCATTTAATGAACTGGTTGTTGTGAATCTATTTGTGTGCGCTTGTCTGTGTCTGCTGTCATTTACCAATACTCTTTTAGTGTTTGTAAAGCAAAGTATTCTTCTTCTTCTTATCATTATATCCAATGAAAACTTTGTGATATAAAAGAACCTTCAAATCCCCGCAAAACATATACATTTATTGGGCACCCTCTTAAAACAAGAGTTGTTGTGTGTTGTTGGGTAGGACGAGCAGTTTTTGGGGAGATGCGGAAGATGTAACATGCAGAAACTGGGCTTCTCCAAGGAAGACAGCAGCGCACAGCAAACAACGCTTTGTGACCAAAAACAATTTCTTTGTGACTCTGGGACTGGCCCGAGAAGACATGGTGGACGTGCAGGGAGGGTATAGGCGGCTGATATGCACAGATGTTGCCCCTCATATCCACAAGCGTGTGACCACAGTCACTGGTTCGCCCTCGCCTGGCGCCCGCTTGCCTCTTGGTCCCTCCACATTACACACGGCCCTGTTTGATTCTGATGGGTCCTGAAAGCCAGGAGACATACGTGGCTGTAACAACATCAATGCGCTTCGCCAGGTTTTCAAGTCAGGGACATGTCTTATTATAATTACTACCTATGTATTATTTATTTTGCTCCAGAGAGACAAATCGTCATGGTGCTCCCTGGACGGTTTCGTGTTTTCCTCCCTTCCTCCCTCCTTCCTGTCCTCCTTTCCAGTCCTGGGAGAGGAGAGAAGACCACAGTTTGGGAAGAGGGCGAGGGGGGGGTGTGTGTTGGGGGCAGCAGTGATCTGCAAATCATTTATTTACGTTTGGCATCTGCATAATGAGGCAGGGAGCCAATGGCAGCTTTGGCTGGCTGGAGACAGGGTGGCATGCCTTCAGTTTTAATGGGCACACTGAGGAAACTTCCAATCCTTCTTGACATTTCTCATAGCGAAATAAACGTGCTCTGGGTCAGAGTGTCTATTAGGAAGATAAGAGACGAACAAGTCAATTATACTTCAATGACTGCATAGCCAGGGGACCTCATTAACATGATCAGGGAGGTCCATGCTGCCGCAGCCCTCTCCTGTGTGTAGCTCCTGATTAAGTTGTGGAAGAATGACATGGCCCTTTTTTCCCTCCCTGCTTTATGTAGAAAAAGGCAGAAAAAAAACACAAAGACGTAAATATATTCAAACATACATAAGCAAGTGCAGACACACGCGTATGGATACACATATACACACAGTGTCACACACACACACACACGCGCAGCAGACGCATCGCCAGGACGCGGTGTCTGGCCAGCCAGCCAGAAATTGTTGACACATTCAAAAAAAAGTGAGAGGCACACTCCGTCAGGGGGTTGTAGGGAGGTTTTATCTGCTGATAGGGTCACGGAAGTGGATGCTTTGGGAAAGCAGTTGTGGCAGGGGATGTTGCGAGCTGTCATGCACAGCCTGGACTCATGGCCTACGGTTGCAAGTGGAGGGTGGGTGGGTGCGTGGGGGGGGGGGGGGGGGGGGGTATAGCAGGCGAGCGGGCGAGGCATGGGCTGAAGCGGAGGCGCGGGTTTAAAAAAGCAGAGCCTGGGGTTTGGTGGGCGGGGTGGTGCATGCCCCCCCCCCACCCCTTTCCCTCTGTGCTGGCTTGTTTTCTCAGTGAGGACACTGCGATCTGTTGACGTTGATGCGATGAGTGCGGACAGGGTACAGGAAGCAGTGGCTTGTCTTTTCTAGTGCTTGCATAGTGTGCATCATATCCAGCCACTGCTCGGCTAAGGCTCTAATTAATTAATTTGAGTGCCTATCTGGACCAGTGGGAATTGATCAGCAGTCATCTTATCAGTGAGAGAAATGTTAGCTACTATTTTTGACTGGAAGAAAAACATTTATTCATTCATTCTTGTAGTCTTAGATGATTTCAGCCATGACATTACTGCTTGATACCCATTCCATGCCTTCTTCTTTGGTTTGAATACAGATTAAAAGCAGTGTCTATGCGGCATTGTAGATATTGTAACTGCATTTGAAAGAGGAAAAATAGACTAAAGTGGTATAATTTCCTTGAATGATTTGATTTCAGGATTGTTGAACTCTTGCTGGGTATTTCAGCTGTGTTGACTGTAGCAAATGTGACTAAGTGCTTCACGAGCAAGAAAAATGATGAGTAAAATAGAGATAAAAGTTAATAAAAATAACAGTTACAGCTACACTGCAGGACATAAAGAAACTGTCATCTGATCAGCACATTGATGTAATGTGATGTTCTATCGACTGACCCATTGGTATCCTCATCACAATCAAGCTTGTAATTTCTGGATGATCTCTGGCTTGCATGTGTGTGACCATGAAGAAGACAGGAGAGGAGACAGTAACAAGCCTTTGTCCACAGGCACACCAAGCACGCACAAAGGCATCCCACTAGGAAAGGTCCCGGACATATCTGCTCACATACCTCCATTATTGCTCTCTGAAACATGAATGATTTGATTATTTGATGACAGCTTATTTCTTAAATCTGTTTCGGCACCATATGTGTCTAATATGCGGCTCAGCCGCCATATGAATGCCTCGCCCTGGGGTCTGTGGGAGGCCAGTGCAGTTTTCAAACCTGGAGGGAGGATTGGCTTGTGAACTCAGACAGGCATACAGCGCTGTGCAAAAGCGCATCGGACTGGATTCAAGTGCATGTTCAAGGAAACATCTTCCTATTGCCCTCTCTCCTTTTTTATTATGAATTAATAATGCTGCTTAAGGCTATAAGTGCTGTTTTTGAATAACTTGGCCTCCGCAAACCAACCAAATCAAGCAGAATAAAGCTATGGAAAGCCTCTCTTTCATTATTTCCATTGCCATCCTGAGGAAGTATTCTTGTTATCATAATTGGTTCCCCAGTCTTTTCCCTTGCAGGAATTTTAAAACACGACAATGCATTCGCAAATCAAACTAACTCTAACCAGCTTTGCAACCTGTGTCTCATCACTCTAATTGGTTCTTCATTGGATCTGACTGGCCAACAGTTATGATAAACCGTGGCAGACTGTCCATACGATTTGCACAGACTCGAACTTGAATTAATTCTCACTTCTTAAAGCATTTATTAATGATCCCATTTTGATATTTTCAGTCATGATGTAGTTTCACAGAAAGGAAATGCATTAGTCTTTGGTATCTATAATATAAATGTAATATTGAAATATTTAAAGAACTTTTTTCTCCACAAAGACATAACATTGTTATGTTTTAGTGCTTTTTTAGTGAAAGTATATAAAAGAAAAAAAAAGAATAATTGGCTGACAAATCATAATAATTTCTATTATTAGTACTATGTACTGTAATTGAAGGATAATTTTTACAAATATTTGCCATGTATAAATGACCTTTTCACAACAAATTCCTTTAATTTGAAATTCTGTTTGTTTTATTTCATTGTTAAAGCTTACCATTATCTTATTGTTATTCATGTAAACATATTCATCCCTGTTAAAAGGTGCCATGCAGCAGAAGGAATTGTATAGTGGTGTGGACAAATTGCCTTAAGAATTAAGTTCTGTTTTGATTATTTTTCTGCTCTCTCAAAGAACTTTTTCCAACAATTGATGCTGGCCTTGCTAATTCTCCCCTCCTGAATAAAATCAATTCATGAGCTGTGAAGGAGGTCGCACCATGGTCTTGGGATACAAGTCCTCCTTTATCTACCTGCAAGTAAAGGTCACCACCGCTTCAAGGTTTGTGCCGCAAAAAAAAAAAGAAATTCCAAAGGAGAAAACTACAACAATGGCAAATTCAGATATTTTTCAGAGATTTTAGCAGTTAACTTGGCAGCATTTACAACACATTTATTTTGTAGGTGTCATGAAGGTGAGAACTGCCAGAGATGGATGGTGAGACTGTGTAAAAGTGTGTGCGATGCTTGTGAGGGTTTTTGGGGGGCTGCTGTTGTAGCCACTGGGATTCTTCTTTGCCATTTAGCCCCGCTAATGGCCTCTCTGCCACGCCAAATCACACTTCTCTCCAAATATTTAGTAATAATAATATTTATGTCCCCTCAGGGGACAGAACAAGCTCTTAATTGATATACTGTGCATCCCCAAACCTTTGAATTTGGAGGAAGGAGGGAGCTGGTAAGCTGGTGTAAATAGACGAACAAAAGGCTACAGCACAGAAAGAAGGATTCATCTTCTTCCCTGCGTTGCTGGTGTCACACTGAATGTCCCTGCTCCCTCAGATCTCTGCTGAAGAGATAACGCTGGCTCTGCCCTAACAAGACGTACAGTTATGGTTGACTTCATTCTTCTCAGGTCTTCTCATCAAAGTGGAAGAAGGAGACAGAATTTATTCACTCTAAATGTGATGAGGAAACACAGCACTTTATCTGTCTGCTTGTTCATTTGACATGCGAGAAATGAACATGTCGGGAATGAAAACTCAGATGTACAAAACACCAAAATCACCAGCAGGAATTAATACGCTGCCTTTTTTTTTGACACAGACTTTCATTTGGATCATCGGCTTGTCTGTGACTGTTTAACGTTGCTTATTATTGCGGGGAACTGAAGCGTTTAACATTCATCCCTTCAATAACCTCTGAGCCATACGAAAGCTGTTATGCTTGGAACAGAGCACAGCACGAGTGCCACTACGCTCTCTCACGGCAGGTTGTTTTACTCTGCCTCTTCAGGAGAAACAGATAACACAAAGTCTTTATTAGACTATTATTGTGTTCTGAAGCTCAAAAATATTGCTATTGCTTTAGGAGGGTCACGGCTTTCATTTCGATGTGAACAATTAGCATTTCTGTGTGCTATATGTCAAAATGTTGATTACTGTTTCAAATGCATGTTGACTTAAAGCTTTGAAATGATCTGTATGATTGCATGTTTAGACGAACCTGCTCCTGTAAGGTGGATTCTGGGCCATGCCATATATGCAGTCGTACGTCCAGTAGCTACATTATAGCCATTTTAAAATAGACAATGTTTTCCGTTTTCCAAGGTCCTTTATCTCACTATAACCCCTTAAATCTCACCGGTGGTACAAAGTTTCCAAAGACACATGACGCTCAAGACATCTAGAATATTTCCATTTGATGGAATGTTGCGGCCATAAAAAAATGTGGTTTCAATATTTCACTTAGTGTAAACTTTATATACACTTTATATAGCTAGAGTTGGAACAGGCTGACACAGAATATATACATACATGTGAAACTGTCAGTGTGGAGTAAGGGGATTTTTCCAATCCTAAAGCTACCTAAGGAGAAAGTCAACAGCCACGCAGCTTCATGAGGCTACACACAGTGGTAGCAATGTCGTTAGTTTTGCAAACCAATATTTGACAAATCAAAATTTTGACCTGGTGGTGGCACTAGATGAACAAATGAAGGTGCTGGAGAGTTAAAGGTACTTTGAATGATCACTGTGTGTATGTGTGTGTCTATTGTAAGATGCCATGCACTGCTCCTAAACATCTATTTGGCCCCTGAAGGCTAAAACAGGTCACAGTGTCAAAATGCTCATTTGAAGATCAGGGCCTGCAATAATTTTCACACTTCCCCACGTGCTGGCTAATTGACCATAATTGCCAAATGAACTGGTCAGTAATTACATTTTAATTATTCCGTTTTTTTTCTCTTCCCATTCCTCCACTTTTCTCTATATTGTTAGATGTAAAGACAGGGCCTGTTTGGAGTGTCATGTTCAATGAAGTGGGCTGGGATGGGACCCAATTAATATCATGAGCTTGTACCCTCAAACAGAAAAGAAAAATGGGAACCTAACGGGGACATTTCCTCAGGACATAATTTAATCTGATAACAAATCAGCTTTAATTTGAGCAATGTTGCCTGCAGGGCATGAGTTTGTCTTGAAGGCATGCACGTTGAACTAAGGAAAGTCTCAGATGACTAAACATCCTCTGATCCTAAATTACTCACCTGTAAATGTTTTCATGTCAGCAGGAAAGATGAGTTCTGAAACATTAGAAACACCAGTTATTTGGCCCAATTAATATAAAAGAAATAAAAGGCCTGTTCACTCAAATCACAAAAAGAAATGCATTTTCCCACTTACCACCATCTGTATCTGGACATGCAGATATCTCTGTTTTTATTCGCCAGTGTTTTGGGATATCCAGCTCTGATTTCAGCCTCCAGAGTCATCTGCAGTCTCTGGACTATCCTGAGTAAAGCTGTGGAAACATTCCATTCACCTTCATTGTTTTGGTGTGGTAGCAGAGATCTCACTATTGACATTTCAAAACCTGGGCAAATAGACTTAAAACTAACTACATGCCAAGGGTAACTGAGAAAAAAACAGTGATTTGGGCGAATTTATATTAATATTACTTTGCTAAATTTTGAGCTTAGAGATTCTAAAAATACTCAAACGTGACTTACTAAATAAATTAAAAAAAACTAAAGTCAAATATACAATAAAAGGATGGTTGTTACTTCAAGTGCTAATAACATACAGTCATTCATTTATTCTTTCTGTTTCCATAAGTGCTGGCTCCTTGAGTGTCATAGGGATGGTTGGAGCATATCCCATCACTCACTGGATTGAAGGCTGGCAAACGCCATCAACAGATGTTTATCACATGGCAAACACATTGACAAACACACATTTTGGGGTCACAGTGGGCCACCTGTCTTGTTTATCATTGGGCACCAAAAGTTTGACCTGTAAAATGCTACTTAAACACTAATGCATCAACAATAATCATCTAGTGATATAAAATATAATAATATATCATATATAATATGATATAATATTACTCACAGGGGCCATTTTCCTGCATTGAGTACATTCATTTTGGATACTTTGGATACATTTAGCTAATAATACTTTTACTAACATGCAATGCATGTCTTTTACCAGTATTACTACACTGTGGTATTGCTACTTTTACTAACGTAAGGGATCGTAATACTTCCTCTGCCACTGACAAACACAAGGGAGAACAAATTCCACACACAATGGAGGCTAAGACTCAAACCCCGGACCTTGTTAATTGTGCATGTTAACATAATGTATTACCTAAAAACCTGCACATGCATTACCATACACACTGAAAGGTCTTTCTCTTCAACCCACACTGTTCTGACTGTCTGTCACTCTGATAGCCTAATAGCTCTTCTCTTCCTTGGTAGTCTGACGAGTATCTCGGCGCGGTGAACCTTCGGATCTCATCACCCAAGGCTAGTCCAGACTCTTGAAATTGCAACCTTATGATCCTCCAGGCCAAACTTAATGGGACACCAGAGTCCCAACCCGCCCCAACCAGCCCAGTGGATTAGTGCTACTCGGATCCGATCACATCCAGGGCCGTCACAGAGGCCCTTCAGACCAACTTACTGCAAATTTGAGGCGGCACCTCTGGACCCAAGACCTGCCTGAGTTTACCCATAGCCTCAAGTCATGTGGCCTCACTGACCAGCCTCGGTGCCCCCAGGGAACTGAAACAGCAGCAGCAGAGAAGGAGCGAGAGGCTGACCGACCCAGAAAGACCAGCATGGCCAGACGCATATTGGTCACATGATGACCCCTCCCCATTTTTCTGTGGACAAAGATCTGGACTAAAGAACATCTGGAGGGCATCGCGTCTCGTGTGTCTTTGGCTGAAGTGGGGCTAGTCAGCATAGGAAGGGGTTAAAGAGAGCCAGAAAAAGACAGACATGGACAGGTGAAGAGTGAGAGAGATATCTAGTTCTAGTTCCCGTTTAGGGGATCTCGAATGCAACTTTTTCCAACTTAATTTGGAAACCTCCATATGATTTATTGAACAAACCTATCCATTGACTATTTGCTAAGCTCCGTCTTCCTTCGTTACCACTCCAACGCCTGTCAAGCTTTGCACTCTAGCACGGCAAACACAGTTTACAACAGTAACAGTGGCGCAAAGCAGTCGATATTCATGGTCATTTTTGAAACAGTGGGTCCATGGTTTGAGGCTTCTCAATTGAAATTGAAAAAGACGTTGCTGGCAGATTTTATCGTAGCCAGCTAGCTAATTATTGTTAGCTCCATGCGTTGGTTGAAAAGTATTTGTCCAGCTTTTGAAATGAGAACCCAGTGAAATGGTCTTGATATGCATTTGATGGCTTCATACATGAAGTAATGCTGAAAGACTGAGACTAAAGCTGACATACAACCTCACAGAAAAACATACTTGGACGAGCAACACAGAGGTTGTGATGGTTATGAGATTTATGCTTTGTTATTTGTTATTTTTCATACTGCATGTTTCACTTTTAATGTTACAAGAGAAAAGACTTTTAGGATGAGGACTAATGTTAACTGATGTGTTTGGGAAGCAAAACGCTATCTCAGGTAATGAGTTTGGCCGGGGTTGCTGGAATCTAAACTTCCCCAAATTAGGACAGAGCAGCTAACGCTACACTGAACTCTGATTTAGTAGCATCCAGAAACAGCTCCTCCAGAGATGAAATACTACCCAGTTAATGTTCCAGTCCTAAAGGGGTCTTTTTCTAACATTACTGTAACCCCACAAAATCATTTAGTTAGCTGATGACATGTTGCTTGCCTTTGAAAGTAATACTACATTAGCATTGTTGCAAAAAAATAAAAAATAAATAAATAAAAATGAAGAAGAGACCTTTAACTTTTAGTATGGGTCATTTCCCCCAAAAGTTGGATTCTACAATTCCCATAATGCAATTTGAGAGCATCTTCTCATTAGACAGGTTATCCCCCAGTTAGACATGCAGACTTTCTTTTGCAAATATGTTGTCTCCAAGCCTCCAGGTCTCCAAATATACAGTATGTGTTGCCAGATATGCATGACATCTATAGCACAGTTAGATAGTCTCAGCTTTGACCCTGTTTATTGTCACCTTTGTTTCACCAGAGTTTTTATCTGAATTGCCCATTTCATTGATCTTCAAGACAACCTGTCTGTGAAGCTCGGCAGCTGAACAACAGCGTCCAGGAGACACTACAATAACCAGCCTATGGCTTTGCAAAACTTGTCACTGTACAAACAATGACAAATCAGAACAAGCACAGCAGCCACTTGGTGAGAGAGAAAAAAGATATATGGAGACAGCGAGGGAGAAATGGCTGAGGCTCTTTATTGCGCATGAGAGCAAACAGAGGCAGAAATCTGAGCCTAATCGCAAAACCCAGTTAAAGAACAGCGTCAAAAGAATTAGGTCCGTAACGTCAGCGCTCAGTGTAATGGAAGCCAACAAGTTGACAGGGAACTAGTGAATTTGTGGTGGGCACGCAGCGGCTGAGATATCCGGCAAAACTTGTATGTTGACTAGTCTTTTATCTGATTGGATTACTGTTACTTAGACCACACGCAGTCAAGCGTGAGTAACACAAAGCTCTTTTTTTAGACACCCCCCCCCCCCTCTCGTTTTGTTTAAGATCCTGGTGGGTGGAGGTGATGGATGGATGTAGACTCACTGACCTATATGAAGGACATTTCCACGCTCGCGTATGTCATTTAAAGGACGTATAGGCCTCGTTTGCAACATACAGGACGATTACATCTCGGATTTCAGTGCCTAGAGGCTCCTATGAGGGGGCACATGGGTACCAATCAACATTAGGGTTATAAATGCATTAGTGAGCTGAGGCAAAACATTTTAAAAGCCAGCAAATCAATGTTGGCTAGCATGTCTGATCATGGTTGTATAGTTATCTGAAGTTAGTGGTGTCAATATTTTTTCATTTTAGTTCAGCCAAACAACATCCACTTTGAAAATAGTATTGATTAGAGCACCTGCAGTTTCAGAACCAGTCAAGAAAAAAAAAAATCAGGCAGAGGTTACACTCGATACTTTCACTGCTGCAACCTTTCGTTTGGAACACACTCGCACCTTTCGACAGATAAAGCTTTTCTTTTTAAAAGCCCACCTCCCTATTCATTAGCTCTGTCATTGTGAGACAACATGGTGATGCTAGACTGTATTTTCAATTAGGTTTCTCGCTGTTCACAGGTATTGTGCTCGGGGCTGTTTGGCCAGCGTAGCCTGGCCTCCAGGCCATTGTGCCTGCCGACAATAGATAATGAGCTATCCACCCATATGCAGCCAGCAGAAGACGGACACACACACATGCACTTTATGATTTTACTAAGACAGGGACATAAACACTCATTGCGTCATCTATTCTGCTTGTGTTTATTTCATGGATAACATAATCTGACCTGAACTACGTTCTCTGTGCATTTTGTTGCCGGTGGTGGAAAGCACAGAGAGCCTTCAACACAAGATCAAGAGCCTGACCAGGTGCTCATTCAGTGACCAGCACAACAGACGACAATGGTATTTTAAACAACCTTTGGGGTATAAAAATGTCACCGCAGGCTGCATGTTTGCAGATTATATTGTAGAATGTATTGCAGATAAATTAAAGTTGCATCACAAATATAGCAATCAGTGTCCGGTTTTATGATGGAGTTCCGATGGAGAGTTTGTCTGTCTGCTTGTTTTTAAATGTCTGGTCTTTAGCTCAGTCTATACTCCAAAGAAGTCTGAATCGTAACTTTATTCACTTTGTTTGGCAACTTTCCGGGGAAACAAGGTAAGGAGCAACATTAGAACTCATTTGGAACCATGTTTCATCTACTCTTCTTTTAGCCCTGGTTGGGTTTCCACTAACCCCTGAGAATAATTCCTTTTGTAACTAAATGCTCCCCTATGTTCACCAGCTAGTTGCTAACTTTGTCTCTCTGCCATTTTATGCTAGCCAGGTAGCTTATAGTGGAATTTTAGTTTTTAGGTTTTTCATAACATAACGTAAATAACCCGGATGCTGTCATCAGCTAGGAGACTACAGATTTTTAGCAGAAGGCCTGTGTTACAGATTGGGGGTGTAGTTTTAAAAGATGTGGACATTTACCAGGCACAGAAGGTCTGGTAAATTGAGTTGCATTATGGGAAATGTAGGATCCAATGTTTTTGGTGCTTTACCTATACCTGAGACTAAAAGTCAGGATATCTCTGCCTCCGCTGCTTTGACTTGTTTACCCTAACCCTACCTCTCCATCTATGTCCCCAACAATACGGAAGTGCGTACTAAATCACTCGAGCGCGCCTTTAACATACAATCATTTGTCATTCAAGCTGGCCTCAAACTCCCAGCTTTCCACATCATTTGAAATGGACGCAACGTTTTCAGCGTTCATTCTGTGCAACCTTTGCACCAGATTGTCAGAACAGTGTGTGATGTGGTGTTGTGACATATTAAAGATATCATGTATATATTAAAGACACATGAAAAGAAAATGCACAGCCTTTGTAGGTTCTTTAATTTATCTGTCAGGTGGACAAACTCAGGTGGACCCTTGAGCAGCTAAGGAGATAACACAGCAGGCGGATTTACATGCCGCAACTGATGCAAAAGAAGGGGCCACCTCGCTCATCGTGGCCACATCAAAGGGAACCTGGTTATTAATGGGCAAGGAGAGCACTGGAGGCTGCATTACCATCACATACACCTTGCTGTCCTCATTTATAATCAGCAACACACACACACACACACACACTGAACATACGTACGGCAGGACAGACTTGCACCACAACCACACGGGTTGAGCAGAACAAACTACTTTCAATACCCAGAACAACCAGAAGCTGCTGCTGCCTCTCACAATTAATTAGGGAACTTATTGAGCTCAAGATGCAATATGCATGTTAACTTAATGGATTATGTCTGGTTTCAGAAAAAAAAAAGGGGAAAACGCTTTGATGTTCACAAAAGTTGGCAGTAAATCACTGGCAGCAAACAATTACGGAATTAATGAAGATCCAGAAAACAATGACCACGGCTATTGTTGCAAACACATGCATGCTAATATCTTCAAATGCATGCATGTTAATGTGATGTCAGACAATGGTGTGCCTCAGAGTGTATTCAGGCTTATTATCAGTGCTCTCTTGCTGGTCTTGAGTGCATCAAGTGTGATGGTGGGCTTACCTTTCTTTGTCAGTCAATCAGTTCCATTTATTTGTGGACCATGGTACATACTGTACTTGTTGAAGATAACTAAAAAAAAAAACCCACTTATAAAAGATACATACATGAACACATACACATGAGATAAAGTAATACAAGTAAACAATGCATTAATTATAGGCCTATTATTTGTTACCTTGTACAAAGTCTTTGTCTGTAGTCCTGACATGTGAGCACATTTAGGCTTATGAATATATGAGTTGCACTGTGAAACTTTCACTCATACAATAAGAAAACATAATGTAGCGCGATAGACTAAAAACTGATCTTCCAGCCACAGCAACATCACAGGTGGCTTGAATTTCCACATAGGGTTCATTGGATGCCTTAAAAAATATCAAACACCCAGTGTGGGAAAATACATTGTGCAGCACAAAATGTACCGATCCAGGGTCAGTAAGTAATGTCTCTGGACTGACTTGTTTGCATGGTGGAGCAGAAGTGAGGGATTTAGGTCACATGCAAATGTCTTGCTTGTAATATTTTCAGCATGTGTTGATCCATCTGGAGCTTGCAGCAGAATAATAAGCACAAGCCTGGCTAGCATGTGCCGACATTCAAAAGGCGGCAAAGACATGCTCAGCAGCTAAAGGCAACGTGCTGTGTCGCTAAACTAAACTAGGCTAGAACATGTCAAATTTGCCTAACCTATTAATCACTGCTAATAGATAGGTGAACAGTATCTTTGTCCTAAAAAACAAATATCTGGACCTGTCACTTGTTGAATTAAAATAAAGGTTGAACTCTGCAAATCCACATATAATTTCACACAAACACTACAAAGTGGCCTATTTTAGTAGAACATTGTTTTTTTCAGTGATGAGAGCTGCAGGGAGTGATGTCTGCACACCCCGTGCTGCAACAGAAATTAATTAAACACGACTTTGGGTCGTGATCACACATGTCACGTTAGATTTCAGTGCAGGAATCCACACGCTGAGTGCAGGGCTTCATCTAATTATGGAAAAGTTGTCAAGGCGCTGACGCCCCTGCTTGGTATCTGCGCGTGGTACCCGTCCGAGACACAACAGGCTGTCGGAAACCTGTGCCCACCACTGCCTCTCAGGCTAAAACCTGCGATGCGCAGGCCTCACAAACTGTCTGCGAAACAGAGACGTCTCTCTAAATTACTCACAGAATTGTTCACGGGAACAGCAGAACGGTATAAAGCTGCTGAAGAGAGGTGGTTTTTTTGATAATTGTCCTCAATCAGTCCAACACCAGCCAGACAGGCCACTGAATTTGCTGAGAAATTGAAGGTCACTTGATGTAGCAACTTGTGTTGTCTCACACCACAAATAACACCAAGTAGCAAGACTTACTTACTTTGGGTTATTTTTATAGACAGCTGGTTCTGGTTCTCTGAAAAAGACAATTACGTTGTAATTCAATTAAATTGTGCTATTCATGATGCCAGTATTATTGATCCAGCGAGGTTAATTGCCTTTTGGTTACTGACTGGTCTAAACAGAGAGGTCAGAGGTCAGGGTTGAAACTGATAATGTGCTGCTGAGGCACCCTTCAGCCAGATCAAACCGTGTCCACACCATGCTACCCTAAATGACCATGCTACCTGTGAGTCACAGCTAAGATTTAAGCCTGTAATGTAAAAATATACATCAATGGTCAACAGTTGGAAGAAGTTTGTCTCAAAAGGGGCATAGAAACGTTTTGTGTTTGGCGGCGTTCGATTCATATTTACTGGTTGTACTGTGCTCTGCGATCGATACGTTTCAACTCTTCATGCAGCCGTTCAGCACAGATACATATTTCTCTTTGTGAGAGAGAACAAAGAGCAGCGTATTAGTGTGTATGAAATCCTTGAAAACTGTGTAAACTGTTGTCTGTCAGATTACAGCGCTGCTTTACAATTTCGGCAGCAGACACCGTCTTCTAAAGAAGTTAGAATCTCTTTACTTTTTACAGTACATTTGTATAGTTTTGCCCAGGCTTACGGCTCTGTGTTTTTGAACAGCTCTGCCTGCAGATACTTCAAGGTTTTTTGAAAAGAAAAAAAGTAAAGATTTTTATTTATTTATTTATTTATTTATTTATTTATATAAAAGCACCTTTGTCTTTAAGATTAGATGCAATTCAAAGACAAATCTCATTAAGACAATAGTCGGATATATTAGTGGCGTGCACTCAATATATACCATCATTTGGGTTTGGAACCAAATATTTAAGAATAATGCAATGACAAAAATAAAAATAACGTATCACAAAGATGTCTAAATGTTACACTCCAGACAACTACAACTGATGGACGTGAAAATGTCGCTGTTGTTGATTTAAGATATCTTGGTTTAGTAAAAATTCTAAGGTCTCAAATGTTGTTGAACAGCTCCCAGTGTTTATCGTCCCCTTGACCTTAAGTCTGAATTTCTCTGAGACAGCAGCATACTTTCATCAGAAATAGCCTATTTAGTAGTGAACAGTAAGTAATATGTTAATATGCTATTTATTCCATTAAGCCAATTATAGACAGTTATAATATCCACATAGGTTTTGTCCAATTAACCCATCATCGTCTCAGGCTATAATGCAGAATATAATGCCCATCCACAGCCCAGTTGTACAAAGACCAGGAACAATACAGGAGTCTGAACTATTATATGTATATGAAGATGTAGCTGGTGAAATTAGCCCGGAGTAATTGCAGTGATTTATAGTTTGGGGTGTTATTGCATTTCTAGTAGTCATCATCTTTTGTCATTATGTTAATTCATTAGCAATGCAGGTTGTAGTAGACTTATAGGAGAGGTGATAATAGACAAATGTGTGCATTCAAATCATCATTGTCACTGATGTTGCACTACAGACCTTTTACTGATCTCTGCTCAAACAATATGTTAGAGCACCCTCTGCTGGTCTTTTATAGGGGGTTACTCTTCGTCACAGCACATTTCAGCCTATCCATTTACAACTGAAGAGTATCAGGTAAGGGAGAGGAAATTACAAATTATAGTCAGAATAGTTCATAAATCAGTATGTCTAGTGGCAAAATTATACAAAGTAAAATAAATCACAAATTGTAAAAGGAGTCAAAAAAGGGTCAAATTATGGGTCCTTTGAGGAAATGAAATGATGCTGTCTGAACTATGCTGCGGTTATACAAGAATGCAAGCAGGACGCGCTGAGTGTGCGGTGGTGGTCGGGCAGATGGGAGAGGGTTTTTGGGCTTAATGCCAGACCAGCGACATTCCCGCAGGGGCTTTACTGATTGGCACTGGTCACAAGGTCTCAGCAAGGTGCCATTTAATGTGAGAATGTAAACAAGGTCAAAATGATGTGCCGCTGCAGCGACCAGCCAGGTGCCACAGAGGGCTGCAGGGTGAGGAGTGAGAGGCAGAGGCAGAGGGAAGAGATTAGATAGTGATCTACTGTATATTATTGAAAGTTTGCTTTAGCTACCAACCATAGGCACATGCACCCAGGGGGTACTTCTGTGAGTTACCAGCAGATACATGGAAAGATTGTAGCTCAACTAATTACTGCTGCTAGTAAGAATACGAACTTGACCAAACCAACCCAAACACTTACAATTCAATTACATGAAAGAATACCACTTTTATAACTTCATAGTATTAAATAACATCCAACAAGGTTGTTCATGAGTTGGAGTACTGATTTGACAACTGGGTGGTGTTGACATTGAGACTTATTGATCATCATGTCAGAGGGGTGGTCGCCCCGGGGCTGAATTAAAAGGGAGGGTGAAGCAAAGGAAAGTGAGGAAAACAAACATTTATCTCTCCAAATCTTGCCTGGGGCGAGACGCTCAACACTGAATGCTAACTGGTCTGGTTGCTTCTCTATTGATTTCAGACTGGGTCGGGCAGTAGGCCAGCCAAGGCCTCTGGTACTGACTGTCTGGACAGTGATTGATTCATTAATGTAAAATCATCTGAGGAACATCAAGTCAACATCAAATTTTGCAACCTAACCAAATGATACACAATCCTACTAAAAAGAACACAACACTAACTCAAAACATATTGTTATTGGGCCCTAAAACGCACCTTTACACTGCTCCCATGTCACCAGCCTGGCCATCAAAATAGGAGCTTCACGTCCTTGCTGAGCGCACCAAGTGTACTGACCTCAGAGGAGAACTCTTTCACAAAGCTAGCATCATAGCACACCGGTTTAATGTGATGCATGACATGACAAGGCAGACATATGTGATAAATGTTGGAAAGGCTGGATTGAGTTTATCAACCCATACACAACAGACGTCAGGTAAAATAGCATCAGTTGTATTGTGACCCCCCTGGTTTTCTGCAACACACAGGCCAGGTGCAAACATGGCATTAACATGCGTCTCTGGTGATCCGACAGCTGGACAGCTCTAAGTACAGGTGTGAATGCATCCAAGATGCATTGTGGATCCGATCGGTCAGACCACATAGCTTGGCTGAGAATCGTCATGACTTGATATTGAGATATTTATCCTGATATATGCATACACAACTAAGGGAACGTTGTCTATGTGTTAAAGTACTGATTTGACAACTGGGTGGTGTTGACATTGAGACATATTGATCATCATGGGGCTGAATTAAAAGGGAGGGTGAAGCAAAGGAAAGTGAGGAAAACAAATCTTGCCTGGGGCGAGACGCTCAACACTGAATGCTAACTGGTCTGGTTGCTTCTCTATTGATTTCAGACTGGGTTGGGCAGTAGGCCAGCCAAGGCCTCTGGTACTGACTGTCTGGACAGTGATTGATTCATTAATGTAACCTCATCCTCAGTTCAAATCAGACACAAAATACACTGTTGGACCATAAATCAGTTTTTGATTCACCTGCTGCTTTTATTGTGGCTTGCATGTACACACCACATGTTGTATGTGTGTATGACTTTTGCAACTGCATGAACATAATGGAGACTGATATTGTATAATGGTACATACAGATTGAGTCTCAATAGGGTTACTTAGTTTACTGTTAAAAAAACTACAAAAAACAACACATTTGCACATAGAGTTGATAATGAAGCCATATTAAGATAAGCTGCTAATCGTATTGTAATGACATAAGTCGGCCTCTGGAGGGAGCCAGACCATAAGATGCCTTTCAGAAACACCTTGCAGAGCATTTTCTAGTTGGTCACTCACAGTAAAGCAAACAAGAGATGAAGTATGACGCTTATCAAGGCAAGTGGAGTCGCAGAGACACGAAATGAACAGTCTATACATTCAGTCTTGCACTGATGATAAAGCTGCAGAGTGACACCAAAGTGTGTGTCAGTGAGAAGAACTCTTGTACAGGATGTCTGTGAGAAACAACATGGAGGCTACTTTAAAAAGTCTAATATATTTATTAGAAGTCCCTTTCATATCCCAGTCTAACGCTCAACATATCCTTGTCTTTTTGTCAGTACAAATGTAGGAATCAGACATGGAAAACATTAATCAAAACCATTTTTATTTGACAAAGAGTTTTTGGATTATAAGCAACTGCCTATCACAGTACAACTAAAAGCAACCTCTGAAGGACTTTCCCCCAATATGTTATCATAAATGTTATGTGCTAACAACTTTCAATAAGTTCTGCAAACTGCTTTCAGTTTCCCTCTTTTCAGTGATTTATAAATTCACTATGTCTTAAACTGGATTTCCTTTTCACTGCTGGAGAGGGAGCCACCAAAGACGTGGAGCACAATAACTCTACATGTGTTGTCGCCATTAATTTCACAGTAATATATTCATGAGAAAGATTCTACACACAGCCTCTTCCATAACCCGACATCACGTCCTGTGATGATATTGTATGTCAGTAGTTACCTCGCCCCTCCAGGGCTCATTCTGTCCCTCTGTCCAGTGCATTAAAGTTTGCATGACTGCACAGTCATGCTGTCCTCTGGCCAGCTGTACGAGTCCACAGCAAACTCATCATAGTCAGTGCTGTAGGTGAGGGAGTGCACGTACGCTTCTTTGTCGGACGGCTCCGGGCGAAGTGTCGCCATGTTGTGCTCATAGGCGTACTCTATGATCTGTAAGGCACAGGTTTTGGGAAATTAAAGGCTTTGCAGTTCAACAAGCCCCCGTACAACTGGACTCAGACAGACACAGTAAAGGTACATCTGCTCTTTATTGTGTGCACACTGAGCTCTCACCTTGACCGCCAGTGTGAGAGAGACGTTCCTGATAGAGCTGAGGGGAGGATACAGCCTCCCCTCAGCCAGGTCCTTCTCTGTCACCAGGTGAGCAAGAGCCTGTTAAACACACAGCTCACATTACGGTGGAGAAGGGAATCAAAGAACATGCGAACATTTGTTGCAGGAGTCCGATTACTCCCAGCTAAGTTCCTGACATAGACAGAGAGACAGAGATCGGCGGTGTGAACTGTTTCGTGTCACATTTTGACTCTAAAAAGGTGACCAACTGGGGGAAAAAGGAAATTATGGGTGTTGAAAGTTTTAAATGTGGTCTGTGGAATGTAACTAAGTACATTTACTCAACTACTGCACTTAAGTACAACTTTGACTTGCTTTATTTGACATTTATTAATAGCTAGAGTTAATAATTCATATTTCACATATAAAACATATGATGAGATTATGAAATTATTCTTTTATCTTGCCAACTGCCAACAGTATATAAAGTCGCTACAATTAGCTCCACCTCATTAAAATGCGTCTTGCACATTTATGCATCAGTAATAATAAATAATAGTATTAATAATCCAGCGATACAATATAAAGAAGTATAAAACCCACAGGGGCCATTTTTTCTGCATTGAGTACTCTTCACTAATGTTAGGCTATTTGCATACTTTTACGTAACATTTTAATGCCAGACTTTTACTTATTAGTTATTTTACAGTCCGGTATTTATCGAAGTAAAAGATGTGAATACTTCACTGTCAATAATGTACCATGAAAGGCTCCGGGCATTCATTACACACATACATAGGTATGGTCTTACTGAGACTTCAGGCACAGTTGATCATACCAGTTCATGCATTCATTTAATAAGTAATAAATAATAATAATAAAGGGTGTGTGTATACTGTGCAGGTCTGAGTGCTACCTCTGCTGCAGCGAGGAAGATCTCCTCAGAGATATGTCGGGCGGCGCAGGTGGTAACGCCCAGGCCCACACCGGGGAAGATGTAGGCGTTGTTTCCCTGGCCAGGGTAGAATGTCCTCCCATCAGGCAGGGTGACAGGCTCAAATGGGCTGCCGCT
Source organism: Enoplosus armatus (assembly GCF_043641665.1). Classification (NCBI taxonomy): domain Eukaryota; kingdom Metazoa; phylum Chordata; class Actinopteri; order Centrarchiformes; family Enoplosidae; genus Enoplosus; species Enoplosus armatus. The sequence continues at coordinate 20,918,933 of NC_092188.1, read as the reverse complement.
GGCAAAGATGCACCGCCCCTGCAGCACCACGTGGTTTAGCAACATATAAAAGTATCATTCACTTGAAATCACGTATGGGAATTTGACTGGGATGAAGAGTGTCCTGAGTGAGTACCTCTGTGAGTGTGTAACACTGCTCAGCAGTGCATTCGGCTTTGCTGGTCGGATTGCTGAGGGCGAAGATGATTGGGCGTTCATTGAAGGAAGCCATGTCCCTGATGATCTGCTCAGTGAAGGCTCCGGCTACAGCCGCCACACCTGAGACAGAAAGCCGTCAATGTGCATCTTCCATTTAGCACGGCTTCTTTAGGAGCTCTTCTAACCTTTTCCGTCTTTCACTTTAAACACACTCATGTTCAGCTTTCCCCATATGACCTTAAATTCTCACTCAAGTCTGCAAGTGTACTTTCTTTCAATGATCCCTTGCATCCAATCCATCAGTGTCATCTATCTAACACCACGCAGTCTGACCATCTGTTCAAAACGGACAGTAGCCTCAACATGGCTAACTGGATATCTTGTGAAACATCTAAATGTTTTACCAATGATAGCTGTGGGTTTCAGCTCCTGAACCACATCCTCCAGTTTCTGCATCTGTGGGTGCTCATGAGCAAACCTCTCCTTCTCATGAGTCAGGTGGTCTCGGCCCTAAGGATTTGGAGAGGACGAGGAGGGGGACGTTAAAGACATGAAACCATCTGCGGAAACACCAGACATTGTGAATCGCGAGAGAGAGAGAAGGAGAGGAAAAAAAGAGAAAAGAGATGAATATGCAGGAGAGGTGGGATGGAGGGGAGAGGGGAGAGAGAACGTTGCAGTTGAAGACATTGAAGAGGAGGAAGAGGTGGAGGGAGGGATGAATAACATGGATATGGTGGACAAAGCAGATGTGTAACAGATGTGCATCTCCTGTAGAGTCCTTTGCAGTGATTCAAAGGAAAGAGCTCTGTCATATAAATTAATGAACCATGGGAAATGCTTTGTCTTTACTGTGGGCGTAACTCGATGTCAATCCACCCATACAGATTCTTTATCTGAGATAACACCAATCTGTTCTGTGATTTTCAGGATTTATTATTCTAACTTCCTACTGGACCGTTCATTCTGGTCAGCTATAGTGGTCAGATTACATTAGATTAGTGTATTTATATATATGTGTGTGTGTGTGTGTGTGTGTGTGTGTGTGTGTGTGTGTGTGTGTTGAGGATTTGATCAAGACACCTTGACAATGAGACCCTTGGAATCAACCATCCAGATCTTTTTCAAACACTCGTCCTTGGCGAGTCCCTCCTTCTCCATGGCCATGGTGATCAGCTCAGCAATCCCCATCGCTGCCTGGGAGCAAGACAAGAGGGAGGGAGAAAAGAGAGGGGGGGCGGCATCATGACATCTCCATACCGGCTTTGGCACACATGCCAACCACACGCGAAATCTCATCCACTACAGTTTAGCATGTCACAGATAAACCTCTAACACAAAAATAAAATGCGAATCAAACACACTGTACTTCACTTCGCTTTAAGTAGTGCTGCACATACCTCCCCTGCACCCTGGAACACAATGGTGTGGTCGGACATTTTGCTCTTGGTGATGCGGAGAGCGGCCAGGAGTCCAGCTACTGCCACCGCAGCGGTGCCTGAGGAGCATTACAGAGCAACATCAACACTTTAGTTTAACACACTCTCGCTGATCCATAAGTCTCCATAGCATGTTTGACACTCACGTTACCGCTGTGGGCTCAAGAGTGATAGAGCAGAGTAACTGAGGGAGACAGATATTAAGGAATCCAATGTTTTCCTGCTTTATGGCAGATAATGAACATAAAAATATAGACAAATAAAAAACATAAAACTAAATCTATGAGAAAAATATTTCCTGAATTTAAACACATCTATATTATTATATATATAACAACAATATGGTGAAATGATTTATTCATAACAATTGTGGTGTTACAAAAGTCTAAGGAATGCTCTGTAAATTGTTGTATTTACTGCACTAACACTACAGTTAATCCCCTAAAAATGTTTAAACAGTGGGTCTCCGTTTTGCATGCAAAGGAGAATGTGTTCACGCTATCCCAGGCCCAAAGAGTAAGTGTGTAGTCCGGCTTTGACACACACTTAAAAAAGGTTGGAGCAGCCTGCACACAGCCTGAGATGTGAAACCGATGTGAAACCGAGGGCTAAACCCTATTAGCTGCTGCTAACAAATGCTGCTCCAGATGAAAACATTGTAGATAATTAATGTCGGCATTCATTCATGCTAATATGCTAGCATTTCACATGCGCCGTGTCTGTGTATGATATGCACAATTGTATTTTATGGGTATGTGTAAAACAATATTTTAATTTTTACTGTTTACACACCTATATCTACATCTTTATCTGTATGTCTGAATGTCTATATCTTTAATTAGTTGATGAAAAAAGGTTGCATTCAGTTATTCATATAGTATCAGAATACATTTACATGTGCACAATAATGCCAATATTTAGTAAAATCAGACAAACAAATACTTAAACAAATACTTGAGTGACGTATTCCTCAAACAAATCAAATGTACAACTTGCATGTCACATTTCTATTCTTTCTTTTTTTGATGGTTCAGGGAAAATATGGTTTTAGCTCTCTTTAAACAAAAAACAAGATTCATTTGTACAAATATTGTTCATGTTTACACTGATCATGTGGTTTTATGAAAGAAAAATGAGTGAATGGGTTAGATGGACAGTGAAGATGTGTGTGTGTGTGTGTGCGTGTGTGTGTGTGTGTCTGTCTGTCTGTCTGTTGTTAACTTACCTTGGATGTCATCGTTGAACGTGCAGTACTTGTTGCGGTATTTGCTCAGCAGCCGGAAAGCATTAACATTTGCAAAGTCCTCAAACTGAATAAGACAGTCCATTCCATACCTGTGAACAGAAGAGCTGCATGTCATCTGTCTGAACCAACAGAGAGCTTAAACACACCGAAAAAGAGAAATAAGGGCGATAACTGAGCTAACTGTCAGTCCTGGGGGGGGCGCTCTCCCACTACACTACACAGCAAAGGGTGAGAAATGAAGAGGGGTGATGGTGGCCTCTCAAAGTTGACAACAACAACAACAATAGGTTGAATTCTTAATATAAAAATGTTTAAATGAAATATACTCTCTTTCGTTAGAAGTCGTGTCTGAAGTGAAAATTAAAACCACAGAACTTTGTACACTGTTTTGTTTAATATACATTTGACACCTGTTTTTGAGTGAGGGGGGTCAAACCTCCACAAAAGGAGTAGAATCACAAAAACACCACATATGAAGGTAAAGAACACAGAGGCCACCCAGTCTCCCAGTAAAGCAGCAGTCTTCAGTTTTACAAGATGCTGCTCAGACCACCTATCACATGTAGTCAATACAGCAGCACAGAAGCCTGTGCCAATAAGCTCCTACAAAAACATCACACAACAAAAATAAGCCATAGCGCCAGCCTTATGAGTCTGTAAATTAGATTTAGCAGCGACAAAGAGGAATCCCAGGTTCCCATGCCTGTCAACAGATGGAACTTTTGTTCAGGAATTTACTGGGTGTTTGCAGAGCGACTGCTGCTACGCTCCGACATGAAAGAGTGGGGAAGGTGTGCAGGACAACATTATGTCTGAAAAGCTAAGACAGATAGACAGATAGACGCAGGAGAAATACTGTCTATTAATGGAGTTTTTGTTTTATAGTAGCTACTATTGCAAAAATGTCTGCTTTAGTCATTTTCAGAGTTTTCAACATTTCCAGCTGACATAAATATGATGTAAATATGCACTTGATGGATACATGCATGATATCGTGCTAAGACTGAGGCTGAAGCTTAATGCCCGGCCAGTATATCTACAAGATATGCTATGTACTCTCGTATTGCTGTGTAGACCTAGTTTGTACTAGCATTATATGGAAAAATGTAAGACTCTTATTTTATTCTAACATAACATACTTGGACAAGCAAGACAGAGGTTAATGATTTATTGTTCATATTTTCAAACAGTATGTTTTACTTTTAACATTACATGAGAAAAGGTGTGTGTTAACGAACGCAACGCTATCTGAGATAGCATAACCTGAAACTTCACAAAATGTAGTTCGTTAACGAAATGCTCCTTGGCCTTGGAAATAACGCTGGGTTAGGCGACTGCAGTAAGCTAGTTAGCTGGACATGCTAATGTCTGCAGAGCTATAAACCGTTCAATCCATTCCATACACTTCTGCTCCTGGTTTTGTTTATGTGAAGGCTAAAAGAAAAGAAAAAAAGACACCTCCCTCTGAGCTTTTGTTCCAGCTCCAGGCACACCCTTTTCGGACATGGTGAAAACCAAAGCTTGACGGGAGTGCTGTGCCTAGTTCTGGTTGCTGCAAGGTTCATGTTTAGGTTTAGGTAAACATTGCAAGGTGAAAATGCATTTAAAGTAAGATTAAAGGCTTTAAGACTCAGTACAAGGCCAAACTGAGAGTCATCTTATTGGCAATAGAAGGAGATTTGGGATAACTACACTAATGCCCTTTGGATGATGTGACTCTCTGAAATTACAGATGAGCAGTATAACTTTTATTAAGTCTACTTCTCAGCTGGAAACAATGGGAGGAAAAGGGTGAGGTTGTGTGAAACCTGTATTAAAAACACCAGAGATCACGTTTCAGTGAGTGAGTGACCAAGGAAATTGGGGACAGGCCAAGCAAACAGAGCAAGCCGTCCCGACCCCCCCGACACCTGCAGCCCTGTCAGTTAACGGAACAACAGGGGGAGGCGAAGTCCTTCCTCATCACATTTGTTTCTCACAGTTAAGGTTGTTTGCTCTCTTTCCGTCACTCCTTTAACTTTCCCTTTCTTTCTGTTACTTTTTCAGCCTTTTCATAAAACCCCACCTCATACCTCGTTTGCACTGTTATTGCGCAATTCACTAAAGCTGTTTCCCACTTGTTACAGTGGCTGCTAAACTGCTTAAAACCTTCGGCAGGAGGAGGATGAAGCTGAGCGGAAGCGAGGCAAGAAATGAATGCAGGATGAGAGGCGACCTGAGTTCAACTGTAATAAAAGTTAACGTCCTGATGAGAGAGTGCCATCGCCGGGTCACTGTTTATCCTTCCCTCTGCCACACTGCAAGACACCGATTCCTAATAGAGAGTCTGACAGTCCGGCTGACTTACTGCCAACACGGCAGTAGCGTTGAGGAGAGAAATGTGTTTCCTATCAAGCAGAGCGCAGTACTAAAGCACTGAGAGCTTGTGCGAAGAGGAGGAATAATGAGGCCAAGAAGGGAGCTATAAACTTTTCATTGTGTTGGGGCTTTAGGAGACGGAGACAGGCGACAGGCGAGGGTATATGTGGCCTTGCCCGACTGCCAGTGCAGCGCCCTCTGGTATGGTTTGGTGCAACTCGCTACAGGAGAGGTCACACCAGTTCACGCAGAACCAAGCTGCCCATTCATAGAGTCCAAAGAGATTTGGGAGAGTAGTCCTTTACAGAAGCTGAGAGGCATACTCACGTGCTGCAAGTATTCTCAGTAAACACAGAGGATCAGGTTTAAAGGCTTCAAATGAGAGTGAAAAGTCAGATATTGAATTCATCGTTGTATTTTCTAAAGCTCAGAGACATAGAACAACTGAGCTGAACACAAGCATTCACGGGCATCCACTGACCATAAACTACAGAGAGACTATCTGTGGTTGTGGTATTGCAGAAAGAAAGGAACATCTTTCCAATGCAGAAAGCTGTTTGGTCCTTGGTCTGAGCCTATAAAGATAGGGGGTGTTTTTGACAGTGTGTGTGTGTGTGTGTGTGTGTGTGTGTGTGTGTGTGTGTTTGTGTGTGTGCTTTGCCTAGAACAAAGCTCCTCTTGCAGGCCATTTGTGTTCGTCGTCCCTATTCTTCCCGAAAGTCTCTTGTCTTTCCTTGACGACCCTCTGAATGGAACGCCAAAATCTGACAATGCGCCTGTTTGCCAGCTGAATAAAAAAAATACCCTGGACAAAGGAAGCCGGATTCGCTTTTGTATCTAAGCTGAAGTATCAGGGGCAGTAATCTAAGCAAGACAGGGCACACCCAAAGATGAAAAACACAGACCCTACTCCTGACTGTGCTGAGAGAAATCCATTAATCTCTGAACAGCAGAGGAGGAAGACGGAAAGATTGGGAGAGAGGTTGTTCTCACACAGAAAGTACCAGAACTGCTAGAAACAGATGTTTGAACTTAGAACTTCTATTATGGATCTGGTGCCTTAGGTGGTTCTGGATTGGCAGAGGGTAAATAAATTATTCATCCATGTTTATTAGGGAACACTTTGAATTACAGCCTGTAGATTGCAGTGTGATTATTTATTACATGTAGGGTATCAATAAAACACTTGCTGAGTATCTATACTGAGACAAATAGGTACGAGGGAAGAAGACTATACACTAGAAGACAACCATTTTTGCTGGGGAACAAAACATCTGGCCCCTGGGAGGAAGGATGTACATCTACAGGTATACATTTTCTATAAATCATGTTTAAAACTGAGCAAAAAAAACTACACTGAAGTTTATTGGCCCATATATAGTATAAAGAGCTATTTATCACTCACAAATGGGTATTTAGAGTGTAATTTATTTATAAATCCCTCCTGAATGCCTTGCAGGCTTTAATCTGAAGCTATACCGGTTATTATTCATTTCTTTGTTACTTTAAAATAGCAATACATTTGGTAATGAGCGCATAATGACTTTGAACTCAAAACAAAGTTCAGGACTTGTTGCGATCTCTGCTGCCAAAACTGAGACTTTGTTCCACCTCTCAGGACCGTTATGAAAAAAAGAAAGAGACAGTCTATCCCTGCTGTCGAGATTTGGCAGTGAGATCACTTTCCGTCTCTTTGTCCAGTGCTTTGTCAACAGCAGAGTCTGTTCAGTGAGTTCTGAGACCAAAGAGGTGGTGGTGGATGGTGGGACAGCGCTCAAATCTGTCACTAGGGTGAGAGAACAGGCGAGGAAAATCCTGCCTACGGCTGCTTAAGGATGTACAACAGTGACAGTGAAAACTCTTTGGTTCTGATATGGCTGCTCAGCTTTCCCAGTGTGTGCAGGCGTCTCGTCGTGTTCTCATAACCAAGGCTAACACAAGTCGCCTAATGCAGCCTTTGTGACCTCATGTGGCAGCTGGGAAAGATGGAAATAAACAAGTGCATTTTTACATACAAATCCTCGTGCTTTAAAGGGGTTACAATCAATAGTAACAATAGCTCACATGACTACTTGTACGTGAAACAGGTTGTGACGAACTCACAGAGAAGTATCACCAGACTCTGCAGTTCCAGAAATCTCACATGTGAAATAACTAAAACTGTTCTACCTTTGGTACAAACGACCACATCACTTATTGTGAGAACATTCAGGACCCTTAAAGCCAGTCACCCAACATTCAACTGCACAATGTAAATTATCATATGGAGGCAGGTGTTTTGGTTTTCATTGATTTTCATGTTGGAGACTTCTGGAAACAGAAAACAACCAGTCAGGCAGACAAGACACCTGCAGACAAACCACTGAGCCTTTCCTGCCACGGTGCTGTTTAAGCTATCTGGGAAACGCTAGCAGAACAACACAGAGCTCCTTTGTGCTCCAAACCTTTATTTTGCTGTGATTTATGACTTGCCACTATAACACGGGTAGCAGGATGAAACAATGATACCTAGACTCATTGTTTCTTGCAGTAGTACTTTCAGGGTTTCTTGGTGCTTACTGCCAAACCAGTCAATGTACTGAGAATAACATTATTATTAATGTTTGATAGTATGATATAGAGTGTGAGACACGAGACGACACACTTTCCCATGTGGTGAATCACTCAGACGTTTGGTGTTATGTCTGCAGGACCCGGCTCCTTCAGGCAACACAATCTGGCTTCATCCGAGACTTGATGAAATCTGAATCTGCAGCTAATAGGAAGTAGGTGGATGTCATACATACCTCCAACAGTGAGGAAGCAGAGGAGAAGGTATGAAGCGATTCTTTTAGTCAAAAAGAGCCAGAGAAGACCTCTGCAAAGAAGGTCACAGACAAGGGTGCTCTGTCCAAACACAGCTGTTGGACCTGTGTGCATATATATGTGTGTTTGTGTACACACACAGGCTGTCTGTTACCGCCGTCCCTACGGGGCCTCGTGGCTTCGTGGCCGAAGCCTTAATAAATCCCCAGCCCCTTCCCGCTCTCCCGAGAGCCATCGTCTCTCAGCACACATTTTCTCAAATCCCAGAGCCGCCATTAAAGACAAAGACGCATTCTGCATTCTTTCTCCTCTCCTCTGTTGCTGCCTTCATCCATCCATCCATCCATGCGTTGGTCTGTCTCTCTGTTCCTTATTCTCTCAGATGCCAAGAGTCGAAAATAGTTGGTGGCATTTCTGTAGTCTTTGCATGCTACTCAGATTTGTATGGAGAACACCCCAGAGCCTGTTCTGTTAAATGCTGCACGATCATTTCTGACATGAATGGTTCTGACGTCAAAAACACACTTTTAATGAAATGTATCTACCTAAGGTCTGCAGGCACTTTGAAGGAAGAGTCCGATATTGTGTAGGTAAATATGAAGCTACCGCCAGGTGGTTAGCTTAGCTTAGCACAAAGACTGGAGACAGCTAGCCTGGCTCTGTCCAAAGGGAACAAAATCCACCGATCAACAGCTCTAAAGCTAATCAACTCGCTAATTAACACGTGTTATCTTTTGTTTAATCCGTATGTGCAACATGTTATTGCTGTGTGACTAAAAGCACTGTTTCTCTATTAATGACGACGTGTGTGGAGTTTTCAGTTCCAGCGCGTCAAACAAAAGTTTCATCTCATTACCGTCATGCAGCTGGATTCTTACAGAGGAATCTGCACACACCAACATAAATGCATTCGGGATTAAGTGCGATGACACAAGGTGAGCGGTTCCCTGACAGAAAATACAGTTCAAAGGTTTGAAAACCTTTGCTGCGCCTTGGTTCATACTTGTGAAAGTGTTGTGGGCGATGAGATTAAGGGATAATTCCTCTCTGCCTGAAGACAAAAGCGGCAGACAACACCTGCTGATTAGTCACCAGGAATCAAACACTCAGTTGCATCACTAACCATTCTCCTTCAACTGAGAAGCATTTTTTTAATGGTGGATTTAAAAATCCCCCCCAGACTCCGTCTGCTTATTGATGAGTCAATCTGGAGTATTCTAGTTCACGTTTAGCTTCTTAGAAAACTAAACATGAATATTACTTGAAAGACTGCAGAGCTGTAATCATTCATTCAATCTCTGAGCCCATAATTACTTATTTTCCGCCAATCTGGCTCCTTTGGGGAAAAAAGCTTCGCTGTTCCCTGTAGTTGAGAAGCCACCCGGTTATTAGAGTCATGGCTTCCTGTTGCCAGCTGGAGGGGGCCCAGACCCAGGACTCTCCCTCTGGACTCTGGTCTCTCTGGGTTAGAACGAGTCTTAACCAGGCCCATGTGTGCGTGAGGCTGTGATGGCTCCGTGGCACACAGGGACACAAGAGATGCACAGTCGTGTCGGCATGCATGCAAGTCAAAAAGGTATACAAAAGTCTTCAGGCAATAAACATGGCTGCAAGGCACAGGCCCCAAAGAGAGACAGTATGACTCCAGCAATGTCAGCTCAGAGAGGAGGGAAAAGATAAGAGCAGTGTATGAAAACCAAATGAGTGACAACTAATACTAAACACTTCAATGCCTCCCTCAAACGAGCCAAAGCTAACCCCTCGCTGTGATCCACTGCTGAATGAAACAGGGTGTAGCAAGTCAACAAGACATCACAAGACTGAATGATGCATCCTCTGTGCTTGGGGAAGATATGGCTGCATACTATTCCTGTGAGCATCTCTGTTTACATGCTCAATCCTATTCCCTCAGCATTCAGAATGATCACTTACTGCGTTTCTAAACATCCTGTTAACGACAAACAAAGAAGCTCTCCCATCATCCCTAACTCAATCAGCTGCGTTTCTGTGGACGGATTAGCAAGTCAGATCACTGTGGACAGTTTCAAAATAGATAATATTATGCTGCCAAGAGTCAAAAACAAACAAGTGTTCAAGTTCAGCTGCTGACAGTTCAACTGTCTTCTGAGCTGGTTGGCTGTGCTGTCAGCCATCTGGTCTGGAGGGAACCATGCCACTGAAATCAATAGCGCTGACGGTTACCAAGGCTCTCTGATCACCTTTCAATGAGCTCATGATGCCACTCAGCCAGTAAGAGTTTTCACTGACACTGCCTAGCAACCAAAACTTACTTCAAAGAAGGTAAAACTGGATCATCTGTGACTGAAGTTCCAGACCCCTGAATCCCACATGATTTGGCCACATCACACTGCATGCACTGACTGTGTTAAACTGCTTAACATATTTCTTTTAGCAGCAGCGTGTGCTGTCTGTATGAAAATGACAACAGCAGACAGCAGAAAGGGAGTGGGCAAATGATGGATTGAAGGCCAATGCGAGCATACCTGTCGGACACAGCCTTCATAAATTCATCCAGTAGATCATCATAGGCCTGGCCTCGTACTCTCTTATGTCTCAGCCCAATGTAGAGAGGGTCCTTCAGCAGCGCCTGCAAAAACACATGGAGGCAGATGACAGAATGGCAGGTGAGAGGAGAGAATATGAAACTAACAGGAGGACTGAAGGAGGACAGAGTGGAAGGAGGAGAGGACTCTTTGTTTCTAATGTTCCATCTCAACTGAATATTTTTGTCTTTAAAGCTGCACTGGGCAGCTGTGCCAGTCAGTAGCGCCGCATATCCACAAGACGAATTGTTTAAAAGAGTAGTACTCCAACAATTTAGCATTGCACTCCTATAACATTGTCAGACTCATGACGGACAGTTTAAAAAAAGGATAAAATTGATGCAGCAGAACTAGAGATATTGTCTTTTTCATTCCATGCATTCTTCTTCCTTGTGCCTACATTACACACAATGCAACTCGGGTGCTGACAGTTTGGCCAATGATTTGAGTGTGTTATGCTAGTAGCGGCAAAAACTTGTAGTCTTCAGCCCCAACAGACGCTGTCTGTATTGCACGTCATCTGTATTGTTAAACCTTGTATACTTTTTTTGCCCCATCATGCTAACACATTCTAGCTTAACTGACTACTCTGTACTGAATGGAAAAATGATTTACGGGACGGTTACATCATGAGAATAAACTGTTGAATGGGAAAGGCAACATTGTATATTTCGATGCCTAAGTAAAAAGTAAAATATATGCTGGTGTGTGTGTGTGTGTGTGCGTGTACATCTCCTGCATGCTCATATAGAGTCTGAACCCCTCTGTACCAGGAGTGACTGAGGAACCCAGGGCACGTATGAGACCGAAGAGTCTGTGTGTGTGATTTCTGTCCAGTCTTGCCATTGTCTGGATGTGAACATTAAAGAGAGAGGAGAGATATGTACAGTGCGTGAACAACATCCTCACACTTACACACACCTGTGTCTCTGTAGACCTTAGACCTCTGCTATAATGCGAACCATGAGTGTGATCCTACAGCGTTCAGAAACACCTCCTGTCATGTCAGTTCAAACACAGTCTGCAGATACATCTCGACGGACAGCAAATTCTGTTGCAAATGTTGTCATTTTCAATCATTTTTCACGTGGTTTTAGGGGAGAGGTCATTATTACACTGGAGCAAATGACCATATCTATATATGACGTTGCATCCTAATCCTAATAATCAAAAGTTATTTTGTTTAGAAAGTGCATCCAAATTCCCGGAGGAGGACGAGTTGGAATGATGAATGTAAATATGGGACTATAGGGGCCATAGAAAAATTGTTTTTTAAATTCACTAAATAAACTAAATTTAACTAAATTTAACTAAACAATCCTTCAAAGGCAAACTAACAGCGTGAAGGAGATGAAAGGGCAGCACCTTAGTATTTTGAAGAATGAGAGGGATACCACAGGGAGGTGAGGATATTAAGAGCAGAGGTTGATGGGCAGCCATGTGTGTGACAGGGAATGAAAGAGAGAGTGAGACTGTGATGAATTAGGTGGAAGTAAATGCCACCCAGCAGTGATAGATTGCTTACAGACTTTGCTTTGGAGTATCGGCACATTTTTCATCAGATCTTTGACATGCTGCACCTGCCTGACATAACCTGGCTGTGTCTCACACAAAACAAGCTGTAGATCCCTGCCTAGAGAGGTTTTGGAAGATAGACTCATAATATAAACGTGCTATACTCTGCAAACTTTGACTTGCAGTGGATTTCTATCCCAAAGAGTTGGGGAACTGTATCCGGAGCGTTGTCATGCCTCATTGGGACAGGCAACCTTTACTGCTCCAGATGGATAATTAGAGGGTGCCACTAAGATGAGCGCGGCTTGGAGGAGGCAGCGGCCACCTTTCCATGGCAGGGTCAACAGTTGTCATGTCCAAGAACAGCCCCAAAAGTTTATTTAAGGCAATATTTATTTGGAGTTGACAACTCATTTCCTGGCAAGCTTTAAATGGGGCAGTAATAGGCTGGAGGTGGCCGAGTTCAACTGTAACCAAAACAAGCTAAACATTTTCATGTGATCCCACGGGGAAGTGGATTGATATCAGAGAGAGCTTTTGGTGGTAATCTCACCAGATAATGCAAGAGCATACAAGGAGAAAGATAAAAAGAAATCATGAAGAGTTGTGCAGTGGAGTGTCACTTGCAGCTAATGTGCTCTCTATTGAGTTACAGTGAGTTTTTGTTTCACTATTCGGTCCATTTACACATACAAATAGAAGGAGGTGCATTATAAGTGACTGGGATAGTCGTGAGTGAGTCGTAAGTGGGCTGACCTCGTTGACACTGTGCTGAACTGTTGACACAAGTTGTCTTTCTGTCCCAGATTATCTGCTGTTGATTGGCTAAGCTGTCCTTTGTGTTGCGCAGCCCCTTTTCTCTCAGAAGGGATTAGCCCTTGTGTATGGCTTTACAGTTCATGCTTGCTAGAGACACAGAAGCTCCATTTTCACTGTTGCAACTGTTTCCAAACAGATGACTGTTGGACTTCATAATGTAATATGAAGTTATATCTGACTGCTCTGTTGTGCTGGACATTTGATGAGGGAGTTGAAGTAGTTGAACCTTCCGTCTCAAGAATGTAACTGCAGCCTTTATGAAAGATGAATTTCAACTGGGCCAGGGATCAACAATAGCCAGGACCTGTGGAAGGACCCATGAAAGCCCCCCTCCACACACACACACACACACACAGCATATTGTCCATTGTCCAGGATGACATCATTTCAGCATGAGTGTGTGTGTGTTGAGGTTATTCCAGGTGAAATCAGACCAAGGGATATGCAGACAGATACAGTCCAGGGAGATAGCAGGATGATGCAGTAGAAACTTTTTCTTTATGCTGAGTGTGTGAGTGTGTGTGTGTGTGTGTGTGTGTGTGCTGTCTGTGCCTCTTTCCCTGCAGATATGTCTGGGTGTCTTGAAAGAGATAAGAGCTGTCCAGGTAGTGAGAGTTTATTGCTGGTTCTCACACGAGATTACACAGCTACCACATTCCTCTGCAGAAAAAATAACAAGCGCACAGAGTCCAAAGAGACATTTTACAGGCACTGATCCTCCTCATGAGCTGATAAAACATTAAATTTTGGAAAATATGCTAATTCAGATGAGAAGATTGTGACCACTCTCATATCTCAGCTGGTTTGCTTATCTTGGCACAAAGACTGGAAACATACAATGTGCCATTTTTACACTTTTTGATTTTTGTACGAATTAAACAAATTAGATACAAGGTGCTAAATAGTGAGCTTTAGAGGTGCTATTAAGCAGATTTTGTTACCTTTGGACAGAGTGAGGCAAGCTGTTTCCCTCCGTTTCCAGTCTTTTGCTAGGCAAGCTAATCAACTGTTGGCTTCATATTTACCTTACAGACACGAGAGTGGTACCAATCTTCTCATCTAACTCTTGGCAAGAAAGCAAATAAGTGTATTTCCCAAAATGTGGAACTATTTGTTTAAAGAAAAAAACAATGTCTTGGTCAGGGGGTCTGCCTGCTTGCCTCTCTCTCTAGCCCCACATCCACTCAAGGACAAATATAATCCCATAATAACAGTCATTTTAATAATTAGCTAGAGCTACCACTACCTCATAGTCTCCCACCTCCAACTGCTCCCATCATGCCTTCACAGTCAGGGCTGCAGAGTGAGGCGGGGTACCGAGAGACTAGCCTGCCTCCCAAATGAAGCCAGTCCAGAAGAACTACACATGAGACACATACACACAAACACACAGACGGCCCACTTATACCATTACAACTCATTTAGCCTGTCATCTCTTTAGAATTTAGAAAAATGGAGAAGTCAGCCACGGTCAGGCAGACTACAGTAAAATCTCCATTATAGCTACTTCTTTTAAAGTTGCATAAGCAGCAATACTGTGTGTGTGTGTGTGTGTGTGTGTGTGTGTATGTGCTTGCGGGCAAGTTTGTCCCTGTGCATAGATATAATTTCTGGTAGGTGCTGATGGACCTCTGGTTAATGCCTGTATGTAACATAACATTAAAGAAATAGTTGAACATTTTGGGAAATAGGCTTCTCTCCCAGAGTTCCATGTAAAGTAAATCTCACATGCAGCGCAGTAAATCATTACATTACTCAAAAAAGTACAGAAAAAGTAACCAGCTATACTACTCATTATTACTTTCGTTACTCAGACCAGTTCTATCAAAGGTGCCTTTAAAAAAAGCCTCCAAACCCACACCTCACAGCTTCTGTATTTAATAAATGTAGAAATAGAAAACAAGACATTAACGTTTTGAAGGTATTTACTGTTTATCAGCGAGCTAGCTTAGCTGGAAGCAGGGGGGAACAGCTAGAGCTGATCTTTAGAGGTGTTAGAAACCATAATTCTGAACTTTGGAGAGATCCAGGCTAGCTATTTCTCCCAGCTTCCAGCCTTGATGCTACGCTAGGCTAATCACCTCCCGGCTCCAGCTCCACACTTTACACACACATATGAGAGTGGTATCAATCTTCTCATCTAACACCAACACAGCAAATAAGTGTATACTAAACGATTCTTACATCATCTCCACCGCGCTACCTCAACTGTAACAGACTGATCATCCATAAGCTCTAAATCCATGCTCACTGACACACACATACCTATACACTATACACAAGTGTTTCCCTTCTTTCTACTTTGGCAGTAGGTATAAGGCAGATTGAGGCAAGTTTGGATCAAAGACTAAAGGCAGCTTGTGAAGTTGTGTTGTGATGCCCATAAATGTCTAAAACCGCTGTAGTGCACCCAAGAATCTTATCTGCAGATGATATTATCACCCTAAACCAGAATCACTCAGAGTAGTGGACTCCATGTGGAAACTTAGAATGCGTGGAGATGCCAGTACACGAAGAGGTCAAAAGGTAGAGCTACATACTGTAAAGATAAAGAGCGGAGGTGGAGGACTTGGCAGAACGAGAGATGATTTTACTCTCTTAATCCCGTTCCAATGGCACAATGAGGACTAATGTAGCAATGTAATATCTTTTATGGGCTTTCTGGGAAGACTGCAGTGTTTCTGTTGTTATAATGCGAGGGATTTCTGCTGTGACCTGGAGAACTTTGATGAAGTGTATATTGGGTAAGTGCCGTCACAGAGGGACCTCAGGCCATCAAGGATGCTATTACGTGCATGAAATCCGTGGGTTTCTCCTATTCTTGGTCTCTGTCCAGTCAAACAACTCTCCCATATTCTTTCCGCTCCTTTCACTTCTTGCTTCATTTTATTTGTGAACTCGTCTATCCTCAGCAAAATCCCTCAGCCTTAATCCACTGGAGACATTTTGGCTTGAAACTGAACTCCGGGCACTGAGTCATGTGAAGACTGTCTTGGTAAATGAAGGACAGCTCCTGACAGGCTGAGCTCAGCTGTGTCGGGCACGCAGGCATCCGAGGCTGCCACGCCCTTGGCCGAGACCGAGAGTTGCGTATATATATAGAAGTGCACACAGGCTATTCTTAGTCTGTTTAAGGCTACAGACCCACGTGCAGCCCTGCCCAGAGTTTGAATCATCTTTCAGAGACGCTGCCATAGAAAACAGGGGCCATAGGTGGGTAACTCTAGCTCTGTTGGCGGCTACTCTCACCGGCAGGCAGAGGGGAGAGGTGCTTTCCAAGCTGGCATCCATCAATGGAGCTGCTTACCTCACTTGTGTAAAGGGTGTTTCCTGGTTGTGAAGTGTGAGATTTGTTTTCTTTTTCTTGGCTGATTTCTGAGGCATGGACTACCTGGCTACGGTGGATAAGCAGCATTTTCCCAGCTGGCATGCTGTGCCATGTACTCATGGCATGTTCATTTGTTGGAACAATATTTTGAGTTTAAGGGTCTGGGGCAGTAGAGTTGAGAGTTGAGCAGGAAGACCATGCACACTTGATCATTCCTGCTTGGGGCTATAATGACCTAATTTTCCCACCGGGATGATTAGAGTTTCGTCTAATTTAATTGAATCCACGTTGAGTTGAGTAAGTAACACTCTACCAGCCACAGCTGCTCTGAAGCTAATCTTTATCCCTGGCCTCTGTGTCGAAGGCAAGCAACATAAAAGTAAAGCAAACAATTTGTTCCTCTGCAACTGTACTTAAATGATTAAAGGTTAGTACTAGTTTTAGTGTAGTTTTCCATACAAGTCCTACACCCCAAATTGTACTTAGTTCTACAATAGTTCAACATCTTGGGAAATACTCTTGACTGATACCACTCTCATGTCTGCAGGGTAAATATGAAGCTACAGCCAGGAGCTGGTTAGCTTAGCTTAGTATAGAGACTGGAAAGAAAGGGAAACATCTAGCCTGGTTCTGCCCAATGGTAACAGAATCTGCCTGCCAGCATCTCTGCAGCTCACCGATTAACACGTTATATCGTGTTAGTGTAATTGGTACTTTGTGCTAGAGCAAATGAGCAAATGTTACTGTAGACTCTTTTACCTACTTAATATATTGTTGGGTTATTTATTCTGTAACAAATTATAGTGAGAATATTATGTGTGTTATGTGTAAAACCATTATCTGTAACGTATCAATGTATCACAGTATCAATGGCTGTTAAAAAAAGTGTAGTAACATAAAAAGTAATATTTTCCTTTGAAATGCAATGAAGTACTGTAGAAGTACAACGTTTCTTAAAATGAAAATACTTACATGAAATACATGTAGCTGCATGAGACTGATACAGTTCTTAAGTGCAATTAGCATGTTGTTATGTATAATGTACTGTTACTTTCCCCCTCTGATAGATGTAAAAATAACATAATATAACGAGTTGCTAATAGTTCTGTAAAAAGTTTGTCACTTATGTTGAGACCTCAGCTCTTACCTCATTGTCTGTGCCCACATCCAGCATGACAGGCAGGCACTGCTGGGGCGGCATACCCCCACAGGCTGTGTAGAGGGCCAGCTTGCCCACTGGGATGCCCATGCCGCAGCAGCCCAGGTCCCCCAGCCCCAAGATCCTCTCTCCATCTGTCACACACACCGCCTGTCAAACAACATAACTGTCAGCCACAAACTACTGTAGCCACATGGACCACCACATCAATTTAAATCTATATGTTACTACATGTAGGATATTCTTAAATTAGATTCAATTTCATTCAATTTCATAATTCACATTTATACACTATTTAAGGAGAAAATAAATGAAGCAGCAGTTCATGTCTCATGAGCACAAACCTTCTTTACCAAAACAAGTCCACCCTGCTACCCAGAAACAGGTTATTTTCCCTCAGTGTAAGCCAGGTCCTCCTACACCCTCCTGGCTTTCCACTCACCAGTCACTTTACTGATTAAGCAATAAATAAGTACCTCTGGGTTGATTCCACAGCATGAAACAAATCAATTGTGTAACACTTAATATCACCAGCAGAAGTGTTTCATTTGAAATGTTCCTGTGTTTTTCTTTTTCCACCGTCTGTGTGACGCACAAAGGTTTTACAGCAGTGTTCCTCCCCACAATCTGACAGCTTTAAAGAGTGTCATTAGTTTTTTCCCATTTGAATGTTTAAAATCTATAATGACCATACTTAATACCATTAACAGCTTTTTCTCCCCCAACTATCACTTGTTAATATGTGACAGAGAGGCTCCTTAGGCTTATCAGTGGATGACTACCTTGGCTCCCGTTTGCCTTCTCTCTATGGAAATGTTAAAAGTAGACCATATCAGGTGAGTTTACGATAAGACCACCCTGACAATGAGAGGCGGCATGTCAGCGCCGAGGTAAATGCCCTGCTGTTGACAGCTGTGAACAGGTGGCTGAGGCTGCAGGTATATTTGACATGCCAGGAATGCCTACTGGTTTCGTCATTCTAAATATGACTAGATTATGACTTGCACATAGTTGCTCTATACAGAAGATTAAAGGAATATTTCAGGCTTTTGGGAAATTGTCCAATACAGTAGGTCAAGAGAACCAATACCAAAATCTTCCACCTCCCAAACAGTAGTGCATTCACTATTTTCGATAGCAGCCTGCTGAAAGAGGACTGGTCTTTTAATACTTAAAGTAATAAAAACATGATTATTATTTAATAATGGAATATCAATATAGGTAATGTTTAACTTGAATTTCAAATGGGAAACCATGTATTCATCTGCTGCATGGTGGCAGTCCCCAACGATCCACCATCTTCAGTTCACAAAAAAAGGTTATGTAATCTCTGGTAGTTTAAAAAACTGTCTTCAGTACTTCTGTTTATTACATTTTTTGTACAAAAGTATCAATCCACATTGCTTTTATGATTATATTACAGTCAGTTCTTATTTTCTCACCGTCATGATAATTATTGTTGACTGCTTTCAATCAGTTGTGAAACTAGTTTAGATAATCTCCTGTGGGAATGAAACTCCATAGAGATGATCTGTGCCTTTTCCACATTATAGTGTTGCAATGTTATTACATATTATTGTTATTATTATTATTATTATTACATGTTACATTATGATCTGCTTTATTGATGCAGTCATTATTTCCAAGTGTTTTGCAATGTAGGAACGCTAGAACGACATGAATATTCAATATTATTCAAATGCTCATGTAAGTGTTCATGCCACTGTTATAGAGTAATATAATTTACCCTGATGTCCTTTTCTGGCCAGTTCTGGAGCATTGTAGCGATGTGGCCACGGTCATGAATAGTGATGAACAGCCCCCTGGAACATAGAAAATACAAACAGAACAACTTCACTTGGCAGAATTAGACCATACTTTTTGTTGTATGTCACTCTCTACTCTGATAAAGCACAATGTCACTAAAATAATCTTGGCAATAGTGGCAATACAGGAACTTCTGGAGACTTTGTACTTAAAAAACTTCTTAACTAAGATTTGAGGGAAAAACAGCTTCAAGCTCAACCTCAGAGACTGTTTGAAGTTAAGCTGCTGTTTCTTTTCTGCCTTTCTTTCTTCTGACCAAGGCTTTATTGGATTGGACTTTAATGTTGAGCCCAGGGCCTCTGCAGGGAATTTGCTTTGGACCCTTGAGGCTTCGCAAATATTCAATCATCTTGGTATCACCCCCTCCTACCAACCCTCCCTCTTTCCCGCCCTTGCTCCCTGGCATTAACGTGCTTCCCTCCAGGACAATCCCAGGATAAAGAGATCATCTCTATGCGTGGGGTCCAGCTGCAGCGTCTTTCCTACCCAACACACTCATCTGGTTGTAGTATGGGGGGCCAACATCTCCTCCATGTGCCAGTGACAGTAAAAACGTCACTATTTTCTATATGCTCATAAAGTAAAAACCCATCCCAGGTCAATGCTTGTGGAAGAAAGCAATGCAGAAATGTCAAATGCAAACAGTATGACACATTGTTAAAAGAATAAAATGTAGCAAGATGAATAGAAAGACAAAAAAAACACATAAAATGTCACATAAAAATGCTTTGATAAGTCTAGGATGAGGTAGAGCGGACTATCAGCATGGGTTTCCACTTACTATGAGAAACCACGGTAGGAAAACAACATGTCTAGAGCTACGCTAGCAGCTCTGTGAGGCTGCTAACATGCAGACAATGCTAACATGCTAACATTAAGCAGGTAATCTTTACCATGTTTGCCACCTTACTTTAGCTTATTAGCATGCTATAATTTGCTAGCTAGCTAGCACTAAACACAAAGAACAGCTGTATTGAAGTATTTTGTCATAAACCAAAGTTGTTGGGATGAGGGTGGTAGAGGAAAAGTTAAGGGATCACCAGAGTTAGTGTAATTCACCTTGAGGGGGGGCATGAATGTGTACGGCACCAAATATTATGGCAATCCATCCAATAGCAGTTGAGATACTTCACTCAAAATCACAAATGGTAACCTCTGGTGACGCCAGAGGAAGAGCCAGGGGCTCGGCTGGCTTCATCATCTGGGCACCATGACGGTCTGTACAAACGGCACTCCATCAAATAGTTGTTGAGATATTTCAGTCTGGACTGTGGTTGGAAATCCCATATGTATTAAAATACACTTGCAGAGGACAAGTTCAACTGGATCTGAATAGAGCTGAGAGAGAATTTGAAGAACAAGTGACACTATGTAGCTTTACAATAACCAGATCACTAGAATGATTTATTTTCCTCAAACCGTCGCTGCTTTGTTGAGGTGTTTGTGTGCAGCTGATGGGCAGTCGGTCAGTGCTATGGCCACATGGCTCCAGTTAAATGGTAGAGGAGCTCACATATGGCAACCGACGCCAGTGGCCCCGGGGCACGGCATGTTTGCTCTCCAAAGGTAAACACTGTGTCCTCTCTAATCAATTAGGCTGAGCTCACACACTGCGGCTCCTTTTTTGAACTTGACTGTGCCTTTTCAGCTGCATTCAGAGACACTGCAGTACGCTGAGGGCTTAACTTTGGCTTCACTATTTACTACATAACAGTGAAACTGCCCCTTGAAACAGGCAGTATGAGCTCTTGGACAAAAAGTACTTACATGGGTCACACACAAAATAATTTACCTACCTACCTACCTATAACAACACCTGTAGTCTTTGGATCTTGTGGTTCTATTCCTAACACTAAAAGGAGTGGGGAAAGGGGGCAGCCCTGTCTTACACCCCTCGCCAAATTATTTTAAAAAAAAGTATTTATTTAATTTTCTTATTAGTAGTATAATAATTATTATTTAAAAAATATTTTTCAATCATTGGAAGACGTTACCTTGGACTAGGATGGACATTTTCAAATACTTTCTGACATTTCCTTGATTAAACGGTCAATCGAATAATCGACAAAATCATCAACAGATTAACCGATAATGAAAAGAATCGGTAGTTGCAGCCCTACATTAGAAAAAAAGCAGAGTGGAAATAAGGTACAGAAGAGAAAGAAAGAGAACATGACTGATTTAGAGATCGACATTTGTAAAGCGTTTAAAAGACACACGTTTCTCCTCGTGCAGAGCTCTGCAGGTCTCATAAAGGTCACTAGGCCACAGACATCTGGCATCTGTCATTTTAAAACACCTTTCAACTTTTCCCGCAATGTAATGAGGCACATCTGCATACATCTGCACATCTGTGCACGAAAATAAGTGCTGCCTGAAATGCACCATGGGTAGATTATTTAAAGAGTCTAAAAAAACTTCTGCACAGCCGTAAGGGACTGTAGGGAGCTGGACCACTTTTGTCTTTATACACTTGATGTGAGCGAGGGAGGAGAAAGAGGGGAGAAAGTGCAGCCTGCTGTGTGCGTTTACCTGAAGCCAGGAGGACGTGAGCCACGGCCAGCAACAGCAACAGGAGGAATTTGGGGATGAAAGGTTGCCCCCACATTCTAATTGTTGGAAAACAACTTTATGCGATGGATCAAAGCAGACAGGCAGGATGGCGGTAATGCCTAATCTCTGTCACCCTGAAGGTCAGCAAAAACATTTCTGGTTCAGCTTGCCGTTATTCCTCTCCCCCTCCAATTCTCATTTTCTGCCACTCTGCACTTCCAGAGGAGCTGTCGACCTCATGACCTTTGACCCTGACAAGTACAATGAAGTAGAGCTGCAGGAGTGCCTGGCTGTGACACCTTCTAGCAGTCAGGAAAACATGCACACATACAACAAATCCTCTAAGAAATTCCATCTACAGTACCCAGAGCAGCAAAGAGCTAATCTACAGTGTCTCAAGATGTCGGGAGTCGTGCTGTTTTAAATCCATCATCACTGACTGTTAAGATAATGATGATCTTTACAGAGCAAGAATTTTGAAATTGCAATTGCTTAATGGATCATTGACAGTATACAGCAGCTGGCACGGGGATGTGTATGATGTGAAAGCTTTTTGTCCACAATCCACAGAGATCGCTAGGCTGTGTGTGTGTGTGTGTGTGTGTGTGTGTGTGTGTGTTAGAGAGAGGGAGACATACAAAAGAGAGAGAGAAAGAGAGAGAGAGAGAGATGTGTGTTACATATTTGGTATGAGAACATTGTTGTGAAATGAAGTCATATTGGCCTGTTTACATTTCTTCAAGGGGTTACTGATAGTTTAGGGATAGGATTTGGGTTGAGGGTTAAAGGAAAGTTCCGCCCTCTGATACTTTTACGGTTGTTTAGCTAACATAAAAGCCAAACCAGAACATGTCTTACATCATTTTAGTCTATAAAGACTGGTGTTGAAGATGAAATTGATATTTCTTCATCCTCTACAGTGATTCCAAACATCTTTTTTCAGAATGATCCCTTCATGGACACCGTCATAACCATTACTTTTCTATTTTATGCATTACATTTTGCTTACTATTTAAACAATTTTTAATCTAACTATTTGATCAGCCTATCCATTACTTTTCACTATCGATTTCAACCATTTGTCCATCACTAGCCAACTCTTTCAACGTCTCTGCTGGCTTGATAACTTTTTACACACACTCAATTCGTGGTGTTCAGGTGTTACAGGTGACCTAATATGTTTTTCTTCTCTGATCAAATCGTAATTTCTGTTGTTTTTAATGAGTTGAGGAACTCCATAATCTTTCCATGTATCACCAAGCAATAAAGTACTGGGGTACAAGTACCACATATTTCTGCTCATATCGATGCTTATGGAGTTGAAATGTGTGTGTGTGCATGTGTGCCAGACCGCTGCTGCTGAAATAACCACAATGAAATAGCAGTCGCCTCATTTTCTAGATGAGAGGAGGGCCACAAAGCATTGAGCTGCCATGTCTGGCTCCTCCTGTAGGAGAGTGTGGCGAGAACAGAGAGGGTAAAGAAAACAACCTGATGGCCTGAAACAGCACCACCGCTGACCTGCAGCCCGACACAAAACACACCCCAGGGACTGTGGAAGGCTGCGGGGGCCGGCAGGAGGAAAAGCTGCTTTCCACACCATGACCCCAAAACACTCTGAGCCCCATGAGGAAGCCAGTCTCCGATCGTTGACCCGTGTCCACACAAAACACCACCAGTCACCATTCTTCACCCCCACTGCATAACCTTAATCTTCACTGTGCTGGACGCCCTCAGTTAGCAAGCCACATAAGGTTCAACTGACACAGTGGACACAAATCACTGAGAAAAGACTGTGAAAATAGTGTTAAAGGTCACAGTCACGCACTATGACATTTCTCCAACTAATCAAGCTCCAAATCTGCCACAACAGACAGGTTTTTATGGTTGGTCCGTGTCCCCTGTGAAAAAATATGACAGGGGACTTTCCACTTGATTTTCTAAATTAGTTTGAAAGGGCCTAATTGGAGCTGAACGGAGCCAACATCTTGTAGTGTGACTCTGCCCAAAGGGAAGAGGTAAATGTCAGCTAAGTGAAGAAGACAATTCTTGTTTTGTCACTGTGTGTAACTTGAACTTTTCCACTCAAAAAAAAAAAAGAAACGAGATTTTGTAAAAGCTTCTGAAATGTATCTTTGGCTTTCCCTCTCAACAATTATCTCTCTGTAAAAGTTCCAAACAATGGGTTACATAAAACCATGCCAATATTTATAGTCCTTCCACAGTCAAGAAAATAAAACATTATTCAAAGGATATTAACTGATTTCTAGGCGTTCGGCATATATATCACCTTACCCAATACCCGATGGGCACCAAAATCATTGCTCAGGTCCAGCAGGTGTGCTGTGCCAGTGGTGCCCTTTTGGTATTTAGCATTATCTTCTTATTTATCAACAGGCCACAGAGTCGAAAACAGCACAGTGTTT
This sequence comes from Enoplosus armatus, assembly GCF_043641665.1. NCBI lineage: Eukaryota > Metazoa > Chordata > Actinopteri > Centrarchiformes > Enoplosidae > Enoplosus > Enoplosus armatus. The sequence goes on along the minus strand of NC_092188.1, from coordinate 20,894,756 downwards.
AGAAACTACAGATGTTGTTAGTTTTTTGAGTAAAATCAATTCAAAATCAATAGGCCATACTGTCCCATGGGTGCATAATCTGATATATCAAATTACAGTGTTTAGTTCACGTTCAGCCTAGAATAACTGCAGTGTATCCAATCTAAAAGAATTGACAGACATTAAAATGAACTGTTCAGTGATGTTCCCGGCTCTTGACAGAAATAGCACTGAGACGCATAGTTTATCCGTCTTTGTACCTGTTCCAGCCATCAGCCAGCTGGAGCTGTCGTTGGCCCCAGAAAACTGTTACTGTTAGACTAATGACTTTCTCATTTACCGAGAGCTGTTTGGCATCGTTGACACGCTGTATCTTAAGGATTATGCAACAAGAAAGATTATGCAAGCCATGTGAAGCTGCCTGCCTCTCAGATGGGGGTATGACAGTAACTGTACACCAACAGTCTCTCACACTCTTTGAGTGATGTAATCCCATGTCACTCTCACATATTGGAGCAGTGCTACTCATGCACTCAATTAGAAGTGACATGTAGTAGTTAGTGAGCTCCTCCATAGAAAGCTTTGTGTATGCACAAAATTAGCAGTGAGAACCGTAACTTCAGGCACAGTATGAAACGCATGATATATAAAAGCAGAGAGATATCCAAGATACAGTCTGCCCCTGATAGAAAAAGAAACACATCTATTCAGTGGGAGAACTTCCTCATGGAGATCCATGGCTTTTCGAAACAGGTTCAAACAGGAGCATCACTCCAAAATGAACACAGGATCCTTCTGCCAGACCAGCTGCTGGGATATTTAAGATATCACTTTATTAAAGCTGGGAAGTTCAACAGGCCTTCGCAGAAACAAAAACATACAGTTGCCAATAACAAGAGATTAATATTGAGAATTTCATTAGAATAGATTAATCTACTCGCCACTTGGTCAGGGTAACAAAGGCAAAGAGTTAAAAACACAACAACAAACCACCGATTTTCATGTGCCTTTTTAAATTGTGTTCAAAGATAGAGATATTGTTCATTTGGATAAAGAGTAGTCCTGTTCATTCAATCATTATCAGCCCAGAGCTACTAAAAGATGAAGTCCAATGGATATATTGTACTAACCTTGTGATGTTGGGAGTCCTATCCATTAATTAAAAGAATTCAATCGATGAGACTCTTTACTTAATTTCAGTTGAACAACCCACAGCTGCTTTTAGATCAACATTTGGTCTAATTCAGTTACAGACAAAAAAGTAGAGAGTAATTCATACACACACAACTATGGATTCTTTCCTCAATCTGTTTTCAAATCAAAACTTTCCAAACTTTTCCTACACTACCAAAGTAGTTCAATGAAATACATGAAACAGGCGGCAGTACTCAAACCAAACTCAAAGAGTAGATTTTGGGTCACATCAGGTGAAATGAAGTAAGAATTGACCAATTTCTTTCATTTTGAGGATTACATGACATCCTCATCACTCCCCACTCCCTGCTCTGCTGAACCTGGTGCTTCTTTGTTGGGACTGACACGGTCAGGGCCTAGACACAAAATATAGATGTGAACATACTATTTACTATGTCCCGTAAACAGAAACCAAGCGAAGACATTGAAAAGAAACAACAAAACCGCAGCACACTCAAACATGCCTTTCTATTCCTTTAAATTGAGTTAGGTCTCGTGTTAAGTTTCATTTATGCCTCTGCGTTAAGGGCTCCTCCCCAAAAATGTGACCATACGTAAGAGCTATGGCAGCTACGGAGATACCACGGTGAGACCACAACAACGCTGACTGGGTGTTTTCTCCTACAAGTACGACACATCCGTAATTGTGAGGTACTTCTTCCACTGAGTATTATTTATGTAAAAAATAACACCACAAAATAATGAATGAACTTGTTCATTATAGTACTGAACAGAAATAGCTGCAGTGTGTTTTTCCAAAGAGGGGTAACTTGTAGCTTTCCCAACACTGGGCGTGTGTACTTGTGCTTAATACCATGCAGAGGAATCATCAACGCTTTCATTACACCTCGGTTTCCCAGCAGCCAAAGCAGGGACAAACAGTTCATGAAGGGGATTTGAGACTTCAGCTTGTTACTGGCAACAGTGGAGTCTTGGTTACATCTCTGTCAAGTTAAACCAAACATTTCACCTCAAGCCATGGCATGAGGATAACCAGTATCTTTGGGTTTGGCTCCATGTTTTAGTTTGTCAATACGCTGGTCTGGGTCTAACACACAGGTGAGTATCCTCTGAGGACCAGCACAGCATCAAGGGAGGCAGTCCAGCACACCAACACATGCACACAGACATGCAGTACACTCATAAGGAGACACAGTAATTTCTATGACTGGATGTGGTATCTGACCACAAGCTGTAGAAAAGGACTGACAGCACAATATTTAAGCAATGAGACCGCTGGTTTCAACTTTCTTGCTTCCTTTCCTGAGTGGTATTTAATAAGTTAATGGCTTTCCATGGAAAGAGAAGAATTTTATTTTGGTTTATGCACAAACTATAAGTTACCTATAAGTATCCATATAAAAGGAGAGCAAGTCGGTTTTATTACTTGTACCCTTGGTTTTGTTCATACTGATCATTTCCAAGGCAATTAAGTAAGTGCGTTACTGGTGATGCCAACAGCTTCACTCCTTTGGCTTCACTTATGCTGCAGCAAGTGAACAGCCAGGCAACTGACTAAACCAATAGAGGAGAAGAAGAAAACTCGGTGAGAACAGGGGGTCCGGCAGTGCCAATCAATAAGCATGTTCATGCCGCAGCCTGAGCTGACGCAAGCTCGGCCCATTTTAAAAATAACTTGATTGCAATGGAAAAGATGATCGTCAAAGAAACTAAATATGCAACAGACATCTGGGAAAAAGGAAAAAGTGCTCTGTAAACACAGAGGGAAAAAAAATAAATAGAAACGACAAAGGGACCCGGATAGTGGGTGAATAATTTAGCGTCAGCTCCACAAACACAATTATCCAGCCCATAATCCACCTCTCCATCACTGTCTAAGCACATGTAAGCCTTCAGCTCCCTGTGTTTGTTCAATCAGATGTCCGAGGGGTGTATTTCTTTGCGTATTTCTTCTAGGAATTTGTCTTAGCAGCAACTATACCCAGTAATTTTTGTTCAACACACAGCTCTCATCACTTGGAAATGAAACGTGACGGGCAGGAATTCTCTTTCCAGTCCCTTCTCTTTCCTTTCCCTTCACACCCTCCTCTCTCCATACTGTATGACTCTCCGAAGACAATGCACTCTTCTTCTTCTTCTCCGGCCTCCCACCCTCCATGGCACGCTCAGACCTTGACAGGATTCCATCACATTATTCACAAGTATTCAACACGTTGCATGAATCACCCTCTCTTTTTGCACAAGCAAGAGCCAGTTCCAGTCCCTGGCCTCAGAAAACCATGACCCACCCCCCACCTCATTCCACGGCAGCCCACTGAAATCAGCCTGGGTCTCCACACAACAACTAATCTTCCCTCTTTTCCAGACTTGGAGAGGAGGGCAAACTCTAGAGAATTTGAGGCCAAAATGAACACAGTTTAGCCAATCTGATGGGCCCTTCATCACTTCGGGTAACACGCTGAGGCAAAACATAAAAAGACACGGAATCTTTGACGCAGGCCAAACTGCAGGTGATGAAAATAGCAACCAGACAGTGTGAGGTTCTGGGGTTTCAGAGCCCCTCGTCTACTGTAGCTGTAACTGTCCGGGTGAAGGAGAGGCGGTCGAGTATCCAGACGACTGCTGTGGATGTCCAGCTTCTCTCTCAGCCAGCCTTACATAACTCATGGGGCACGAAACAGCAGGGAAAGGCCCGCTCCAGCACAAAGGTCCTGCTAAAGGAATCAGAGGCACAGACCTGATGAACCCAGCTGGCTATTGGAGTTTCAGCCCTCCGCAACCAGGTTTTCCATTCTTTCGCCTTTTCACACACATCCTGACATTTGGTGCATGCCAATGACGTTCTTCGTGTGGGCTGCAAAGCCACATTCAAAAGCAATTGGATTTTCCTCGGCCAGCAACTGTGTGAGGAGCAGTTGTAGCGTGTTTATTTGCAAATGTTGCTTTGCGTTAGCAACAGTGTTCAGGACCGGGTCACACAATTCATTTACAAGAAAACGTTATATCCCCTAAAATTCAAATAGGTCACCCTTTCATGGACAGACATAAACGACAGGAGACAGGCTAAGAGAATATTGTAAAATCATTGAGCACTGTATGGATGACAATGATTTATGGCCCATTGTATTCTCTTTGACATTCACAGAGGAATGTGTATTCAATTGTAGGCATGTCTGGGATGGTGGCAGGCGAGCTGCTAGTGTCCACTATTAAACAGATGGAGAAATGCTTTAAGAGTTTTCCAATTCTTCACGGTTTACAGCTGAGGAGATAATTCATGTACTATATGACACTAAGTGAGAGGCTAAAACCATCACATTTTACAATACAGGCAGTCGATAAAAAGCTATTGTAGTTTCCTGTGCATTTTATGCCCTTAAGACCATTTACAGTGAGTAGGCAGCATGACGATTCAGCAGGCTTTCACATTGGAATAAATATTTTTTATCTGGAATAATCAAGTAATCTATTAACCTTGATAAATGTAGCCTGGCATCGCCAGAATTCGAATGGCGGCAATACTCAAACCAAGTACCAGTAGCCAGTAGGTTTTGTGTAACATCAGGTGAGATGAGGTAGAAATTAACATTTTGAGGACTTCATGACCTAGAGAGTTATCATCACTCCCCATTTTCGCTGTGCTGAGCTTGGTGCCTCCTCATGGGGAGTGACGAGTCTAGACGCAAAATATAAGCACTGTACATATGCTACATTTACATTATAATTCATTGCATTCCATTAAACATAATATGATAATTACAGGGATCATAAACTTCATAAACACAAGTTCTTCATTTGGTTGAAGAATTCATTCTACATTTATTTTGTATTTATAGTCCATCCTTTTCAGCAATTCAACCATCCGTCATACAGGAAGAACGTGTGCCCTGTTAACTGCCCTGTAGGTGACATTTTTCAGCTCTCTAACAAGGAAACTGGAGCTGTAGCTCTCACTGATGTAATGCTGAGGCCTAAATCAAAATGGATGTCCAGGGTGTGAGGGGAGAGGTCAAGTCTCACGTAATGAAAACAGATCAAAGAGAGTCAAAAAGGAAAGTCACCTGGGGCCGAATTCCATTCCTGTGGAGGGGTCAGAGGGCCAGACAGAGTGCTAGAGAGTTAGTCTACATCACCACCAAAACCAATCCTCCCGCAGTGAGATCATCCATACTAACCTGGATGTCAATTAAACCAAAGAACTCTTGTGTTTATTAATGGTCATGTCTCCAGTGAAGTGACACTGATACCATGCACACTCTCAGTGGATTTAAGAGCTGATATGTACATCCAGAATCATACACAACCCCTTGTCTTTCCTATTCTACATAACATAAACATTTTATATAGCATGAAAGTGCAAAATCTGACCTCAGACAGTGCCTCTAAGTAATAAAATATGAATATATAAAACAGCAGGATGGTTTCAGAGATCCAGTGTGCTCTGCCAAAATATGCTCTAAATAAATCACATTTGTCATGCATATTTATATATAATGTTATTACAATACATAGGCTGGGATCAAATGGGTTTTGCAAGACCACTGAAGTTATTCTTTTATTGTTCAAACAGGCACTATCAACTTGCAGATGGAACAAACTATGCAGCAGATTTACTGGTGCGCCTTAATGTATTAAACACTGAAAAATAAGCACGTCTTAACTTCTGCACCCATGCCAAATACGCCTATTGTGTGTTTTAGTCTCATTGCACTGTGGTATTTGATAACTCGCAATGATTTACTTAATCATTTTAATCGCAAGTACAAAGCCTATAGAAATATCACTGGATTAGCAAGTAATATTCTGCAATTCAAAAGGGTTTATATCGATCAGGCCCATGTTAAAAAACAGATTAACAATGTTTTTGGTGTAATATATCATATTATGCATGTCAGAAAATATGCATTATTCTAATGGTCAAATCAGTATCCGATGTTCTTAAAAGCTCTGAAATTATGTTCATGGCAGGTTTACATACTGTGATTAATATACAGCTCATAGTTATGTTTTGGGACCTTTTTATGAGCTCCATCTATATTGTTATCATACTGCAGCTGTACTTTTTTTGTTTGAAATGTGTACAAGTATCAAAGTGTATGACAGGTATTAGTCCACAATCACAGGCACTGAATAATCTCTTTTTACTTCGCTCTTCTGGAAATTGAATGAAATGAAATGTATTTGTAGAAAATGTTCACAGTTGGGAAGCCTTTTGATTGGTTCCTCAACTCACGCAGCCCATGAGTGCAGATGGATATCTTCAAGTTTTCAGTTTCTAACCTCAGGCCAAAAGCATGACAGGACTACAAGTGTTCACAGCCAAAGCTGAGAGATGAGAGCTGATGGAGCTGTCAAAACAAAGAGAAATTAGCTTTTAGTGCTTTCTCACCACATCCATTAACTAAGCAGAGGGACCAAAAAAGAGAGAGAAAGGAGAGCCGTTAAGAAATATTAGTGTCAGATACTGTAGGCCTCTGAAGTATGGTCTTATCTACATGAAGATATGTAAGTGGTGCAGTTGGATGGTGATTTATTTGTGATCTGTTGACTCAGCTCTTACCGCCAGTGAGGGGCGTCCAATGTCAACATGAGGCTGACCCAGTTTCAGTCACAATTTCAATCAAGTCTGCTAAGCTAAGATTGTAAACTTTTTCTTTTGAATTTTCCAAAAAGATGACAAGTCCTCCTAACTAAATAACAGAACACATACAATACATAGTAATCTGCCACGACTTTGATTAAGGTTTGGTCAGATTTAGGCACAAAAACAACTTGGTTAGGGTTAAAGAAAGATCGTGATTTTGGGTTAAGAAATACTTTTCGTTAGAGGTTAGGGAACCTTCGTTGTCATGGTTAAAACTTGATTAAAGAAATAGTTGACATTTTGGTAAATGTTTGTTCACTTTCAAGCTGGGAGTTAGATGAGAAGATCGATACCACTCTCATGTCTCTCCGGTAAATACTGAGCTGGAGCCGGGAGGCGATTAGCTTAGCTTAGCATAAAGAGTGGAAGCACAGGGAAACAGCTAGCCTCACTCTGTTTTCCATTTCTGTTTGTGTTCGGATTAAACAAAAGAAGTTCAGTGTGTCAATTAGTGAGCTTTAGAGGTTCTGGTTGGCAGATTTTGTTAACTATGGACAGAGTTAGTTCTTATTAAAAGCATGAAAACAAAGGTTTCCTAACCCTAACCAGGTAGTTTTTGTAAACCAGGTTAGAGAGAGTGGATCACTGTATCCAAAGAAAAGGTGTGTATAGTGTACATAATATAAAATGCAGATACAGCAATAAATAAATAAATAAATCTGGACATGATGACAAATTATTTCGGTTTGCAGTATTTAAAGATTTGCTTTATGATGTTCTACAACTGGAGGTCAAAGTTCACCCATATTTTCATTTACCACTGAATCAGAGGACATTATATACTCCTTCAGTTGATGTAATGTGTGAATTACTCCCATGGTAATTTTTGGTTACAAGGCAAAAAACAAGACTGCATCTAGAACTGAAGCATGAAGTGCCACACCTGGAAAAACAAGGACTAAAGTAAATCAGATGAATCAGTTGGGCTCAGTGACCACAAACTGTCAAGCTCCATTGTCTTCACTAATCCACACAGTACAAACAGCTGTTTGGATCTGATTGGATTGGTGTTGCATTTTGGTAATTTTTTTTATCCTTCCATTAGACCATAATGTGAGTTTTACCCCCGACTCGACAACGTGCCAAAAAAAGTTGGACTGTGAGTCGGGGGAATTTTGGTTTGGAGTTTCCATTCAATCCAGGCGGAAACAAAGCTGATCTGAGATATGACACCAATCTGTCAACATTTGAAACTTAAATGTGAACTCTATGTCCTCTGACTTCATCTTTATCTCAATCTTTCATGCACAGTATTCTTGTGATAAAAATCCTGGGTGTGAGGAAATCCCTCCCATTTTTTCACATATGGAGAGTTGAGAACTTTGGAACTGTTGTGGTAGGAAAACAATTCGTCCAAAGTTACAGTTGCACCAGTGCTTACCTCACTTCTTACTGTGTAGCTGTGTGCAGCAGAGGCTAATGGGAGGCATGTCAATATGGGAAATGATAATGAAATTGTTAGCAATATCCAGTTTGCGGCCAGAAATATCTCCACAAGTGGTCAAGATCCGACCTCTGATAGTGTGTGTGACTCTCCCTGCATGCATACATATGCATGTACATGCATCATGCATATACATGTACTGTATTACATCACACATACACACCTGGCTGTTACGAGTCACACAGGAATGAGTCCAGCAGCATGAAACGACTCTGCTGAGGTGCTGGCAACCCTCCTATACTAGAAAAACACCTCCAACATGTGCTTTGGCATCCCAAGCAATACATACACATTTCAGCCTTGACAGGTGTAATAAAGAAGTGATAGGGTTTCATTTCAATTTGCAGTCTCATTGACGACTTATATGGCCCCTGCAGCAGTAATTGTGGAGAAAAGATAACATCGTTAAAACATACAGAGCGCATAAGTACAAAGTGGTGGAAGTGGCCAACATTTGCAAACATAGAGTTATTCCATAAGGCATCGTATTTAACTCAACAACTCTCCCACTTCCAGCTTTTATAGTTCTACCACAGTTTCTCAAGGCAGGGAGATGAAAGCTACATCCATACTACTTCAGGTTATTACTGTAGAGGAAGCTTTGGCAACATTTGGCAAAGCTTTGGGTGAATATTCTTACATACGCAACTCTTCTGTCATTCTATATTTGTTGCCAACTTGTGTGACATATGCTGATTGGATTTTCTGCTGTGTGCTGCTAAGACACCTGAGGGTTGGCTTTAAAACTGCAAATCAGGCTGAGTGTGATTCACATAGGAGTATCAGATAAGGTCCATGGGATAATCAGCAAGTCGTATTTTCCAGTGTGGGCTGATGAAATATACTACTGCGCACCAAAATGTGACCATTGGAGATGTTGTGGGGATAGCAGCCAAACGGAGCTGTGCTCTGTAACTTTGGCGTTGGTGGGGATGGAGAGTCTTGTATCAATGCATCATTCAGCAGCTCCAGTAAAGTCAAACTGAAATCACATTAGTAAAAGGAAGAAAAAAACGTCTTTGGGGTAGAATTATAAATATTCCTTTTCACGTCATCCTCTGGAGGGCCGTGTCAGTATACTGGCAGGCTGAGCCCTGGCAAAGGACCGCCATGACCTGTAAGGCGAGGGTCATATAACTGACGGAGACACCCAAAGGCATCAGAAAGCACATTTTTGGTAACCTTTGGCAAGCTTATCTGCTTGTACCGTAAGAAGGTAAACAGTGAAGAAGAGCATAAGGTGAGGCCTACATTTATAACACAACAGTCCTTGGAATAATCTTGTGTTAACCAACCTGCCGTATTTCTTCATTCTTTTTCACCTCTATTCGTTTTGACAGATTGCAAACATTTAAAATTTAAAAATGATGATAACAGGAGAAACAAATGAAAGACCTGTAGCATTGCAGCCTCCCTTATATTCCCAATATATTGTATTATACCTTGATGAGTATTCATGCAAACATAACCTTATATAAACTAGGATTCTGTCAAGTTACTTTCCAATTTCTGTATTTCAGTTCAGTTAACGCAAATGTGAGTTGTCCAGCAAGAAACAGCACAATGGCATTGTAGTAAAAAAAACAACAAACATCATCTTCAATCAAATTCCTCCTAAATTGTGTTCAATGTAATATTTCTTTAAAATAAAAACTCATGAAACAACATGGTCAAACACACAGCCAGTGTTCTCTATACGATAACATTATCCCAGCTAAGTAAACATGCTAGCAGATTAACGGTAGTGCTAGCTCGGCAGCCCCATCGGTCATGTGACCTTCGCCTGTAGCTTACAAGCCATGAGCAGACTGTGTTTTATCAGCTGTGGTTCTGAAGAGTAAGGACCACACCAGCATCTGAACGGACCAAAATGACAATTGCAGGTATGTTTTTAAGCTATTGAATGTGCTTCAGTTGGCCAGCTAATTATCCAGCCTACAAGCTGATGTTAGCGGTGCACTTTTCCCCGGTGGATGTTTGTTTGGTTGCTATTTCAACAAGCCATGGTGCGGGACATGATGTGTGTCCTTGGATGTAAGTCAGACAAGAAGGATACATTAGCAGGGAAGCTAATGTGGGTTGTTGTTTAGAGTCTTGTGTTGCGTCGCAGGCCACTGTGTGCATATCTGCTGTTTAATTTCAGTTGGACTTGAAAGCAATCCCACAGTGCTCTGAAACATGGACATGAATATGATGACGACGATGATGATGATGATGTCAATTTGCTTCGTGATGCTTCGACGAAACTCTGCATTCACATGATACACCGGCAGCTGCCTGTCTGTGCTTTAACATTACTGTGCCATGTGTCTGGTATTATTTGGGTGTATGTGATGTTGTTTATAGCAGTTGCCCAAATTTAAAATCTGAACTTGAGTGACAGCAGGTCATTTAATGAAAGCCTGGAGCAGACATCCTCAGTGCTCATGGACCCTGTCTGGATCCTGACCAACCAGAGTCTGACTGAGGCCAAACATCTCCGAGGTGAGGCGAGACTGTGACAGAGACTGCCAGGCAGGCTTTTAGGCTGACTGACAAGCCCAACCAAAACCTAAATGAGTACGTTTGCAATGATTTCATGGTCGTTTCTTAGAGACACAATGGAACAAACTGGATTTTCTGCTCAAGGACCAAATCCAACCACCTTGCTCTCCAGCCATGCTACACCACTCTAAGTCATGGAAAGTTATGGCAGTTTGAATTAGCAACCGCCCCTGGTACTGAAGGTCACACACAATTCAGCCAGGTAGTCTTAGTCGAGTAGACAGTTATTGAAAACATATATTTAGTTTGATTACTTTCCATGTTTACACAGTGAACGGTAACACTGTTGTGGATTTATGTTGGGTATTAGTTGATACATTCATTTATTATACTAAGGGATACTGCAGGAAAACTGGAGTTACAGTCTACTGTGCCCTAAAGCTTTGCTTTCACTGGCTCCAAAGCTTCCTCGGACATGAGCTCTATATTGTTATAAAGGGTCCTCAAAGTCCAGGGTGGAATTAATCCCAAATGTCTGCCACGTTCCTCATGAGGTCAGTGTAATTCCAAACCATTTCTCTCCTCCCCATTTCTCCACTGCTTCTCCTGTTCAACACAGGCATATTCTGGGCTTCTCTCGTGGTCTACCAAAGAGTAAAAACGCCGTAAACAAATACATCAGCAAAAGTAATGCAATCAGTCAATTTCTCTCTGGACTCGAGTTACGTATATATTTCTTATTCACGGTTTTAAGCAGGTCATCACGGTTCAATAATCATGTGTGGATTAATGATCCAATAGTTTCTCTCACACACTTGCAGTGTAACACTGTGTGTGGGCCTGATTGGGTTAAGATCACAGCTCAAAAGCCACTAATCTGCAAGGTTGGAACACTTCATCATCCAGCATGTGCCACTCCAAAGGAGGCAGCTTCAGCTGATGCCTGTCATTAGGCCTTTATAACCTCACCCTCTGGTAAAGACCAGCCTTACAAGACCTAATCATGGCTATATTCGGTTTATACTACATTACATCTTTTATGTAGCTGATAATGAATCAAACACCATTTTACTACTTACTGAGATGAACATTACCCCTTCATTTCAACCTTCAATTCCCAGTTTAAATCTCATGAAATCCACACTGAACAGATCCTACCAACAAGTATCACCTGTGTATCCAAAGCCTGATATACTGTATCCAATTCCTCTGTGCCATAAAGCTCCATCGCTGTTCAAAACCTATTAAAAGCACATCTATCAGCAGCACCATTACACCAAGTGACATGTTCCTTCATTACAATTAACTTGGACACTAGTTTATTTTGAGTCTATAAAACATACACCATCCTACTGCCATTAATACTCACTGACCGGCAGGATAAATCTAGAGATTTAACCCTTAAGCAAGGCACTTGATAGGGTTAAGATACTTTCACAAAAATATAGGACATCGCCAACCTTATCCTTTAAAGTAGCTGTTTACAGTGTTGAGGGTCTCGGAAAAAGTGAGACATCAGGTCAAATTCAACATGCAATGCTGCCTATTGTTATCCTTATCTTAACTACTCTCTATACATTAAGTAGCTTTTTTGAGCTTGTGAAATTGAAATTAGCAGTGATAGACATATCTTCAGTTATATCGGCAGCACCACCCATGGCCTGCATACAGTAGGAATGGCAGAGGGAAAAGAAAGCCTGCCCTTTCTCTGGGGAGATTAAGAATGCCTATGTCTTACTTTCCTGCTCCTGACAGACAGCTGTAGTAGCAGAGTCGCTGACCCTTGACCCTTAACCAGGAATCTCCTAATGGGCTACCAATGATCATCTATCTCCATCAGCAAGATGGATTGCTTCATGTCACTTACTTCGAGAGCTCCTTGAACAGTCGGACTCTTAGTTGAAAAGGGCCTATTACAAGTTTATTTAGACACTCCATAGCAGTGCACCACAGAGGGCCCGGTGACACTGGAAGTGATTGAAGTAAACCTAATTACATTCATGCAATACTTGGGATCATTTTTCTGCTACAAAACATTATCATTTATCACAACTGAGTACTTTCAGCTGTCAAACAAAGTACACAACCCACATTTATGGTGAAAACAGAAACAAACTTTGTGTAATGAAGACAGAGCAACTTTCTCTGCTAAACACTGTGTCCGCTCATGAGCTTACGGACCAATAAAAGTAAGCATGCCCACTAATCTTCTGATGATGTGAATGTGTTCTTTTTTCCAGCTCTCCTTCCTGCCTCTGGCCCGTCTAAAGATCAGTGAATCAGCCATGTTTTGACACTTAATGGCGCTTGACCTTTGGCCTCCGGTACAGACCCTGGTGTCGGAGTGTTTAGTCTCCATGAGGCAGATTAGCGGGGTAAAGTCAGGCAAGACAAGGAGAGGCTGCTGCTTCCACACAGAAAGTCTTTATACCTGAGAGCCGGTGATTAGAGACCTAATCTGCTTCTATGGTGGTCCGACTGGAAGACATGCATGCACACACACACAAATGCACAGTGGCATCAGTAATCCATTACAGGCATATCTAGAGGATGCTGGTGAATAAAATGCCCTGGGCATTACATTTAGAAAACACAACAATACTTTACACTCCAGACACATGAGCTGATCCTCCAAGATCATATAAAACAAGACTAAGAGTCTACAGCCATGCTAGCAGCTCTGTGAGGGTGTACTTTAAATGATAATATGCTGTTATGATGTTTACCATGTTAAGCATTTTAGTTCAGTATGTTAGCATGCTAAAATTTGCTAATTAGCACTAAACGCAAAGCTGAGGCTTATGGGAAGGCCACTAGTTTGGCAGGTGTTTGGTCAGAAACCAATGTATTAGACTAATCGAAATTTTGACCTGATGATGGCGCTAGACGAAACGTTAAGGGATCACTATAGAACTATAGGACAAGTCAGGGGGTCTCTGGGGACCATGAATGTCTGTACATTTTACGACAATCCTTCCAATAGTTGTTGAGATATTTTAGTCTGAACCAAAGAAGTGGACAAACCGACATTGTCATCCCTAGGGCCACGTCACTGTCATACACATGCAGTAAATGCAGACTCATATGTATCATGGTCTCACCTCGTTCCCTTTTCCCAGGCACAGTTAGCAAAGAGAAACAACCTGGCTGAAAAGCAAAATCTGTCAGAGACAGTCGGCTTTGTCCCCGGTGTATTCTGCTAACCGATCCCATGATGCACATTTCCTAGAGGCCCAGCTCCCAACCCTGGGGGCTCTGGCAGCACGTCCTGGCCCAGTGTGCTGTGAGACTGAGGGAGTATATAAAATGACTCCTCCAGCCAGCTCACTGTGAGAGGAAGGGATGCATGCTAGGCATATTTTCCACATAGTTCTGCAGGGATGGGGAAACAGGGAGCTGTTGGGTAACAAAGTTATGTGCATGGGAGAATTTGGGTTTCCAAGTATTTTAAATGTACCCAAGGTAAGCATTTATAATAAAACTGCTCGGACAAAATTAGGAAAACTTGGGTTTCACAGCTAATCAAAAACATTCACGGTGGTAATATAAATGAAACCATCATTGAAAAAAGTGTTTGGAAAATTCTAGCACAACTGAAGGGTAGATAGACGATAGGGGAAAATACTGAAGACAAATTTGAAACCGGCTACTACATAATACTGACGAAAGCAGTATGCAGTATACTACATACTGCATACTGCTTTTCACAGTAGTATGGAGTACGAAACTGTCAAATCGAACACATGGCTTAGAGCAAACCACTGCTGCTGTGTAGCATGCCCTTAAGCTCTTAAAAAAAGAGAAGCTATAAATATGGATTCATGATTTTCCCAAAGACGAACATTTATCTGAGAGATGGGTAAGGCCTCTCTGATGCCATATGGATTATTGGCTTATATGTATCCTTTCAGATCCATCAGTGATTATAGCCAACAGCAGTAAATGAGCTTAAGAGCCTGTGAAGGACAGTTGACTAGGGTGGTCTTCCCCCTATCAGTCTTATTAGAGTAAAAACAAACCCAACACTTGTAACCACCTGAGTAAGGTTAAATGCTGGGAGGCAGGGCCAAGTAAAACAGAGTGTGGCCTTGAATGCAGCACTGAGAATGAAAGCACTATCAACTCAGTATATTAGTAACTGCTTAGGGAGTGTTGCTGTCAGATAATGAGACCTGGACCTGATAAAACTATTTGAGAGAAAACAGATACTAGCTGTATGGTGTGTGTGCGTGTGTGAGACAGCGAGTGAAAGTGTGTTTACAGTAGACGATGAGAGGAAACCAATGAACGTCTGTCTGCTCGGAGCAGAGCCAGATCCACTCAAGGTGAACCCTGAGCTGATTTCAACAGCTTACAGCGGTTTGCCTCGAGCTGAGCTGTCTAACCCAACTCCTGCCGAAGGAGCTACCGCAACCTTCAGATTTGGTTCAGGTGTTATAACATCAAAGAACCGATTACAACATATATATATACATACACATGTTTTAAGGGTCCTTGAGCTTTTGGTTTCAATGCAATACACCAAATCATTTGACTTTTTGTTTATCCAGAAACAGAAGTATCACTCTGAAATCTCGCGAGAGGTGAGTTGTTGCAGGAAGACAACCGTGTTTCTGGTTGATTGATCATAATTTATGCGGGAGAAATACCTGTGACCATTCAGTTCTTTCCAGTGTACTCTGTGTGAGAAAAGGCAGCCTGAAGCAGTGGAATATTGGTGGAAGCAGTAGAAGAAAAATGCTGGCTGACACCAAGTGCCACAACAAAAACAATAAGACAGCCAATACCATAAAACACTTAATAATTGAGTGGTGGAAGATTGGCTGGGTGGGAACTCAAGAGAGAAAACAGTATTCCTTTTTACACGCTTCCTTTTGGCCTACTGCCTGTTCACAGCAGAGGGAAATAAGCTGAAACACATCCTAACGCAAAGTGGGTTTCTTTTTTAAACTGCAGTGTTGTGAGTGTGTCTCACCTCGGTCTTCTAAATATCAGGCCATATTGCTGGCAGGCCAGGCCCACAGTCGGGGTGTAAATGATGGGCATAAACCTCTCGATGTCTGACGTTAGAACCCGGTAGAACAGCTTCTCGCTGCGGTCCTGGAGCCCCATCAGAAACACATATCTGGGAGTGACAGGGAGGAGCAGGGTGGGGGGAAACACAGCATGTTAATCTTTAACATCTTGAGGACTCATACCTGCTGAACTGAGGAGGGGTTTATTAAAGTCAGATGTTAAATCCTGTGTGTTTGTGAGTGAGATGTACCAGGCAAGATTGGAGGAAAGACTTGAAGGAGGACATGTAAGAGAAGAGACAGAGGCAAAGGTTAACATATATAGTGGATGGTTTATTACATGGATACAATAGTGTAAAACCCAGTGAAAGCAAAAGCAGTACGCTTACAACAAAGCGAGAAAGAAGGAAAGAAGAAAATAACTCTGCTCACATGTGCAATAATCACTTGTAAAGATTTGTTTTGCTTGTGTACCAAATGATTGGAAAAATACACAGACTAAAAATCAGCCCCTCAGATAGCCTACACAAGCGCTTTGTTCTGATTGCAGATTGACCGGGAACTGAAGGTTTGCATATGACCCAAATTAAGCAGAGCACGCCAGAAAGGGCTCTATCCCTAATCAGAGAAGTTTCCATAAAGCCAAGAGCACAAGGTGCCTCTTGTTGAGGGGATAAAAAGCATGCGCGCCCTCTCTGCTATAGGTTAGGCCACAGCAGCTGCACAATACACGGTGGTGACAGTTGCTCTTGAAGAGAACTGTTTTCATATTGGTGAGCCAAATTAGCTTCTGCCACATGCAATTCATCACATGCAGGGTTTCCATTTGCCTTGCTGTGTTGAAGGCAATTTAGCCATAGATTATTATTAGAGATTAGTAGACTCAAGTATATATGTTCCTGTTCCTGACTGTTAATGTGTAAAAAAAGAAATAAAAAGGTTTTTTATATGGAAGTTAATTTTTTACTTTGGACAAAACAAAACAAAAAATCTTAGCTTTTTCCAGAGCTTTCAACCACGTCAAACTTCTTGGTTGATGGAGTTTACTGAGCAAACTCCATCCGCTGAGGAAGACCATGAGATGTGGTGGACAGCTACAGAAAAACCTGGTAAGTTTTGGATTTGATTTCATGTTCAGTTCATGAGTTTCATGTAAAATAATACATTATAAAGGTTTAACAAAGTTCCCAGCACTGAAGGTTGGCTGTCTGACCGCAGCAACATGATGTCAGCCTGCATCAGTGGCAGTCAGTGCATCATGTGTCTTTTTAGGGACATCACTACAAAACAGCATAAATGTCATATTCTTACTGTATATCAGCTCATACTCGGACATTTCTACGAAGAAACTGAAATGTATGAGCATTAATGGGTACTTTCACAGGGAATTCACGGCGCACAGAAGCATGGAGCAAATCATGCAATCTTCCAGCAATTTAGTCATTTGACATTTATCATAATTTTCTGACCTTTTATGGACCAATCAATTATTTGAGAAAATCTTTATGATAATACTTGGTGGTTGCAGCGCTAGGTGAGACATTGTGACTTTTCAGAAATGCAAAGAAAGATGTCACAAAGACAAAAGTTTGAGTTGTGTTCACAACTAGTTTGAATTTTCACATTTTAATGACTTCCCTCCTCTCTGTCAATCAGTTGCTCTGACTCACCAGCCAAAACTATAATGAAATCCCCACATCAAATCCTAACATATTACTGCAGCGCGCTATTGTTTGATTTCATGCTGGCAAACATTAAGGAAGGTTTCTCTCTGCATTCTTAACCTTAAAAGGCATGAGCACGACCCACACCCAGGAAACAGGAATATTTACAGTACACACTGCTTTATAAAGCAGGATCCATGCTGACTTACTGAGTGCTGTGTTTCCTTTAAAGTCAACCTAGTGAGGCAGCCAGGACATAATCCATCTCTATCTTAATCTATTTTAGCATGAGTGATCAACTGGTTCATTTTAGGCTTGTTACTGCTCTCTAACAGCCTCACTGGATGTGAAGTTTCCCCTTAGCTGTACCATTTTATATACTGCAGGGTTTCAGTTGGCAAAGCCTTTGAACATCCATTTCCTCTGTTGACGACACAGTCACAGTAGGTACTTGAGTCACTCCATCATCTCGGATCATAAACGCAAATGCCCGAAGTAATTTGCCGCAATAATTCAAAAGCACAACAAATTCCACTGAAAGAAAAAAAAAAACGGGAGTCTAGATATCTATAGATATATTAAAATAGAATGGGTTCAGAGTTATGGTCGTAAAAATTAAATGACAGTGTCCAGCAGTGAATACCAAAGAAGGATTCAGAGTTGAGGAACAGACTGTGAGTAAACACAGCAGGCTTCAGACACGGCAAGGCAAATAGCAGTCCTTAATCCAGGGGACTAAAGCCCAGTCAGTGACATTGACAGGGCATGGGAATGGCAATGACAAGCTCATAATGACTGTTTTTAGATGGGGACGCTGCAATGTTGCTATGGTGGAAAATGGGGAAGCTTTTAAGAAGCGGTCTAGTTCCTCTTGACCCTAA
Organism: Enoplosus armatus; assembly: GCF_043641665.1. Taxonomy (NCBI): domain Eukaryota; kingdom Metazoa; phylum Chordata; class Actinopteri; order Centrarchiformes; family Enoplosidae; genus Enoplosus; species Enoplosus armatus. The sequence continues at coordinate 20,876,490 of NC_092188.1, read as the reverse complement.
ATCCTGTCTCACAAGCCACTCGCTCATCCTTGACATTGGGAGTGACAGCTGATGGGACGGTTGACTGAGAGAGACTGCGACTGGAATGAGAGGCAGTTTCACAGACAGACAATATCCAGCCCCTGGCGTATAATTCAAAACAGTAAAACAGGCCATGACTTCGGTGATCTTGTTGATCAAAGAGGCCAGACTGAAATGTTAGCATGAGGCAGATTCATTACATAATGCTAACAGCTACGACTCCAAAGTGCCTAATGAAGCATGCAAAGCTGAACTGAAGTTTTCATTTGGTCGCTGTGGAGGTTATAAATACACTCGTGAAGGAGTGAAGGAGAACAGGGAGGAGACGGAGAAAAGGGGGGGGGGGGGCAGAGGAGATTTGTTCAGTGAAATATACGGTGTTAGGAGTTGGATGTAGATCTCCGAGGGCTGATCGCTAATCTGCCTCTCGAGTTCTGAAGGCTTCCAGATGTTGGATCTCTCAATGTGCACAGAGGCAGGGGAGTCCTCTGGGCAATCAGTCGAAATTCACCTCTACTGATTTGAGGCCGATAGAGGATGAATAAAGATCATGGTAGTAGAGGTTTTACGTGTGTGTTTGTCGGCCTCACCTGTCCAGGTCGTCTCTCTTCATTTCGTAGTTCTTGAGCACCCGGAGATGCTGGACGTCCTGGCTGATGAAGCAGGGAGGCAGCAGGCCGTGGGTCCCCAGCTGGAGACGCTCCTTCAGGGAGAAAGCCATGCCCTGCGAACACACACAAAGCAACTCCATTATCCTCCACCATCCTAACATACACAGCCACATCCAGAGTGGGCAAAGACCAAGTTTTGGTGTCTAGGTTTCTTGTTCTTGTTAACACATTCTCATCAACCATAATTAGTTTAGATGAGACATTCGATACCCGTCTGCTCAATATGAAGTTACTGCCACGAGACAGTTAGCTTAGGTGAGCATAAAGACTGGAATTAGGGGGAAACAGCCACCATGACTTTGTCCAACGGTAACATAATCCACTTACCAGTACCTCTAAAGCTCACAAATTAACACACAAAGTTGTATCTCATTTGTTTAATCCATACAAACAAAACGACAAGTTGTTGAAAAGTTGGGGACTATTTCAACCCAGCAGAGACTCCAAGATGGCACCCATTAATCTGAATGAAAATTGCACTCCAAAAAAGGTTTTGGCACTTCCTGGTTTGCTTCTGTGCTGTGCGGCCCACTGCACATGGGAATTAGTGTTCCCTTTCCATCCCTTTTGTCCTGGCAAAGGTTTTACAGACCTCTCGCAGGGGGTTTTAGTTGCAGTACTGCAGTTGGCCATAGGGGCAATTGTTATCCATATCCAATAATAATTAGTATTATTAGTGAGCGTTAGAGGTGCTGGCAGGCAGATTTTTTTTCCGTCAGACAGAGCCAGGCTAGCTGTTTCCCACTTTTTAAAGTCTTTATGCTAAGCTAAGCTAACCATCTTCTATGTAACGGACAGACATGAGAGTGGTATCAATTCTCTCATCTAACTCTCTGCAAGAAAGCCAACAAGCGTATTTCCCAAAATATTGAACTATTGCTTTAAGTATAACGTGTCCACGTGTTCATCAGTCCAGTGTAAACGTGTAAAAGTGTAAAATACTAACCTGGACTATTCATGGCAGATTGTCTGTGTACTTCACACAAAGAAATAGATTGTCAAAACAAGAAATATTATATTCAGTAAAACATATTTCATTTCCTGCTTGTAAAGCAACCCTGGCTCTGCTGTGCTCTGAGAACTCTGTTTCAACTTTGAACAATTGGATATTTAAGAAAATATTCACCATCTTTTCTGTTCAAACATTCCTGAGTGTTGAGAGAAGCGGCGTGTCAAGCGCGTCCTCTGTTCGGACGGGGTGTTTGCTCTCAGAGGGGCTCCCTCTCAGCCAATCTGTCTTCAGAGAGGCCGCTGCTAGCGCACATTCTGTTGCAATGTCCGCTTTCACCAGTGCACATCCTCAAAAACACACAAGGCCCAACCTGCTTCACTTTGACCTTAACTTTTCATCTTACTCACCCCTGACCTCTGAACAGAAATACTGAAAAACATGCACACGTTTAGTGTCAAGGTTGTAACCCTGAAGAGTTATTCCACAGAGGAGACGGAGATCTCACTCAGGTGAGGTGTCACATGTTGATGTCAGTTCAGAAAGTGGTGACAGTGTGAGACTAGTACTTGAGCTACAGTTCCTGTGATTTAAAAAGGGGAGATTTGTCCCCAAGTCACCCAGAATGGGTCCATATTTAAAACGGGAACAGCATTCTCTACTATTCTCTGCAAGTGAAGCATGGTCCAGTATGGTGGGCATTTTCATTTTCTCTCCATCTATAAAAGACCAGCGACCCGGTGAAACCTCAGCCTCAACATGCCAGCTACTGTCGCTGCCTGGTGAGACAGAAGCAAGGCTGCGCCGTAAACGTTTCGTATTTGGATCCCATCCACGGATGCTTGGCCCGGCCCGCCACAATTTACGGCCTTTCCAAGCCACCGGCACTTTCTGTGTATCTGGTTGTGTTAAAACAGTTCTGAGGTTGTAAAAGAAAATGTGCTTGATCACACCAGACACGCTGTTAGAGGGAAGTAGAATAGCATACGACACAGAGTAAGGCCTTTGGAATAGAAAATGTGGCGGCCTTGACGCCAGAGGAACCATCAGAGCTGACCACAGACACACTTCCAAACCTTATTAGTCCTACTTTCTGTTAAATAAAAAAGCAGATTGCTTTCAAACTGCTGATTTTAGATTTGATCTCAATGATTCTTCAGGGTAAAAATGGGGGGAATGAGGGGAAGGAAACAAGCAAAAACACGCCATTTCCTTTTTGGCAGAACATCTAAAGAAATGGGCTTTTGTGTTTGCTTACTGTCTACAAGCTATCAGGAATTACAGTATGTTATTACATAAGTTAACACAGAGCAACATGCAAACATCAATCCAAAAATCAATGTTAGTCGCTTACAGTACTAAATCATCTAAGCATGACTGTAAAAAGGGCCTCGGTTATTTCAGACACTTAAGTACGAGTCCGATCCGTCAGTCGTTCGCCGAGGCTCGGTGCAGTCTGTACTTAACGGGCCTCAAATAGACAGAAGCAGCTCTGAATTACAACCTTCCCCAATTATCAAAAAAGATCTTCTATTTTTCAGAGAGCCAGCTGTTCACTTCAGACCCTGTGTGTGTGTGTGTGTGTGTGTGTGTGTGTGTGTGTGTGTTTGGAACAGCAGCTGGCCCACGATGCGCCGCTGCAGCGCTCGGCCTGCTGTCTGCCACAGCTGACCATGAGGGATGTACGGGAGAGAGGAGTCTTAAAATACACAAGGCAAGCTGAGCTTAATGTGAGGCTGTAAACGGCCATTCATTCCTCACACAGACTCGCGCTGCTCTTTCATTAGCTGAGATACACTTGCCGGAGTCTTGCGTTCCCTCCTTGTGCTCTTTTTGTGAGAGAATTGGCTGACACAACTCACACTTGGACACTGAAATGCTGACAAAAATACCCACCCAAACAATTTTTTGCACTGGTCTATCATTAGTAGACGCAGACTAGAGAGAGTTGAACTAAAAGTAACAACACCACAGTGTAGAAATATGCCATTACAAGTCCTGCGGTCAGTATTATCTGAAGCAAAATGCATCGAAGTATAAAAAGTAAAAGTATTCCCTGCGAGCTACTGTGAGTGTTATATTATTTGATGTTAATACTTGTACATTAATGTGTAATCAGCATTTTACTTTTGTAGCTTTTATCTTTATATTTTGTTATTAAATTTGTGACAATGCAAGTTCACGTCCTGTTTATAAAATAGATGCAATGCAAAGTAGCTATAGCTGTGAAATAAATGCAGGGGAGTAAAAAGTACACTAGCTCACTCTGAAACATAGTGACAGCGAAGTAGAAATTAGCATCAAATGGAATTGATGGAAGTACAAGTACCTCAAAACAATACTTAAGGTAGTATTTTAGTTATTTTGCACCACTGTCACGAAACAGGCAACTCCTTAACACATTTACAGGCACATACGGAGCTCTATAATTAGCAGACATGCACATTTCTGCCATTTCTACACATTTTCTACCCCTCTCAGACAATTCAAAATTCTTTTTCACTCTTCCTTCAAGAGAAATGGTCTTATTTATTTATTATATCTTATCCTGTAATGCTCTGAAATTCGTCTTTTTCTCTCTCTTTGTCTCACAGGCAAGTTCCACAATTAACAGCTTTCCTCTCCCAATTCTGCAACTTCCCTGTGTTTTTTGTTGGGTTAAATACGTCGCACCTCTTAGGGAGAGAGGGGAGGGAAAAGGGCTGGGGAGGCTTTATTTTTCTTGTATAGACAGTTTTGACGGATTGGGCTAAGATTCAGTTTTATTTGTGTTTGTATTGCATATCTCTGTATTGTTCATTAAAACCCAGCAGGTGCTGTGCCAGACAGTTGTTGTTTCGTTGTCGTGTCAGAAATGGTCTATATCAATCAATCAATCAATCAATCAATCAATTTACTTTGTGTCAGGGGGTCTAAAGAAGGAAAAGACAGAAGAACAAAACGAGTAAGACAGGCCTTTAAAATGGTCGTACTGTGTATATCACAGCCAGTCAACGTGAATGAAAAGAACCATGACAGCGTTCTATGGCTCATTAAGAATAATTACCCACACAGCTCTATGGGCCCTCGAAGGCTGCCAGTGTCACATGTGAAATAGATACCATCCACGGAGTTGGGCCCAAAATGACCAATTAACATCCCCCCTCAAAAGGAACAGGCAGCTTGGCCGTCCAGAGGGGGAAACCCTGGCCCCGTAGAGTGACTTTATGATTGAAGATACGGCTGGTTGGGTCAGGGCCAGGCACTGGTGACGGAGGGGGAAAAAGAGCAGGGGGTGGGGGTTTCATGGCAAGAAAGATTAGCAGTGCACGGTCCGTAGACTTTGGCTGGGAAAGCGTGGGAACCGTTGGCGGCAGTTTTGACATCTCTTTGACTTCTGACTTTGATATTGGCTTTGCGACGCCCTTGTCCTCAGCATGTAAATAGAGCTGCCAATCTCCTCCATCCCAAGGTCCCCTCTGTTGGACTCTTTCAGTCAAAGTGTCCGTCAGTCTGCCTTTTCAGGCACAGAGGAAGGACATTGTCTCAACATAGGCCAGGGAAAATACACTGCAAGAGCGGTGGTCCAAGACGGGTAAGCTTTCATCTTGCTGTTGAAAGGTTCAGGCAGCTTCACACCAAGAACATTTGAAGCAGTGCATTTCAACTCGCCTAGAAGCAAAAACCTCTGACCTGCAACTCATACACGTACTTCTGACTCCCTGTTAATTCTGTGCAACAGTCCCTGGTCCGCTTGTCATTGGGAAAGTGTGAACCTAAACGAGCCGAACATGCAACACACAGATGAGAAATAGAACAAATGTCAACATTTTCCTTGACTGTATTTTTTGGTTTATGTCAAAACCAAAGGATGGTGACAAACACACACATCCACACATGCAAAACCTAAAAGCGAACAGAAATGCACACACACACACACACACACACACACACACATACACACACACTCACGTATACACACAAAGCATCCCTCTGTTTGTTTGTCTGAATACAGGTTTGACTGCTGTAATGCCTGCTCTCTCTCCCCTCAGGAGCTCCTAAACTGGGCTGGGCAGGGATAAACCCTAGAAAGCTTCCACATGTCCCCGACCACATCTGAAGTGCCCGCACCCTGTGCCAACACATGTGATGCCCGCAGCTCCATGTTCCAGAAGCCGCGGTGACGACCGAAACCTGCAATCTAGCCACTGGCCAGTGCCACCCCGTAACCTCGGAGTGCTGCCATGCCCACCCCAAAACATTCAGCGCAGAGGAAACAGCTAATTAGCTCGCCACATGGCCAAACAAGAGAGATGAAAGTACGAGTTCTTTGAAACTGATAAAATGCCTTCTCTGCCTCTCTTCCTCTGTGCTGCCCAGGGAGTTCAAAGGGTGGGTTTGTTGCAACATTCTCAGCGTAAAGATTTAGATATTCAAACATACCGCTACCTCAACCTTTTAATTTCCATCTGCCACAACCACACAGAGTGCTGTCTAATAGTGGGCTCACAGCAGAGCCACTCCCTTCATTACCGTTAAGACTTTTCCTTGAGTTAAACTCCTTAATGCCACCGTTTGGCTGAGTCCTTATCACAATATTATCACACACTTTTCTCCTTTGAAATGTCTTCTCATACTTCACTCTCTGTGTGAAAATAATTTAGGGAATCTAACGCAAGGTTCCACACTGTGCTGTGACACGCGCATGCGGCTCTGTTCATACATGTGCAGTCGGGCCGTACAGTGGTTAGACAAATTTATTTATTTATTTTTATTTCTAATAAGATTGCAAATATCTGCACGACAAATTAGGTTTCATATCGTAAAAGTGATCATGACAGTAAATGACCTGGAATTAATCATTCAGAAACTCTTCAATAACAAGGTGGGAATGTTCATTTTTGGCTAATCTAGTAAATAAAATACCTGACGAATGATGACACTGACACAAACATCCTGTAAATCCAATACTGCCATAAAGCAGACCTGCTGATTAACTGAGCAACATTACCTACATATATGTGAGTGTTAGCTACTGAGGTTACAGTGCAGCATTGTCATCTTCCAACACTATTTCGCCATTTTGAGAAGTAGCTTAAGGAATATGTAAGGTCATATCACATGCAGCACAGAATATTCCTTAAAAAGTGTTTTTACACAGGGAAATAAACTTCAATCAACATTTCCTTTAGCTGTAACTTTTCTCTCCTTTTTTTGAACAGAAATATGGTTTCGTGACTCACTGTGAAACTAAATGACTGGTTTAGACGGACAATTTTGTCAATGTGCTGACAAAGAAAAAACTTGAACCCTCAAAAGCCTTTCCACTTTCTGGGAGGACTTTAAAATGATGTAATTCCACACAAAGCCATGGTTGACTCTTGCCTTATCAGATTCCCTGATAAGACAGGAGGAGGGGGACATTCCTGCTAACAGTCCCCTAACCCTTCTGTCACACTAATCCCACATTCAAATAAAAATATGTTGGATGTTGCCTCACTCCCCCTCCTTTTCTTTCCCTGTGTGTTCTCTGAGCTTCAATGGCGATGCCCTCTGCTCTGGGAGAAACAACCCCTATTGAGAGAGACCTGAGCCTGACACGATAGGGAGGCCTTCCCCTATTGAGCCTCTCTCCACCACAGTCGCAGATCAGACACAGAGACAAAAGACCACAGGCCTTCAACGGGGAGAGGGCTCAAATGTTTGGCACTGAGATACGGCCTGGCAGAGATGTGTGTGGTCACAGAGCACTTCTCTATTCAGTGCTGTGTGGGAGAGGGAGTGCTTTCTTTTCACAAGAGGCCGAGCTGAAGCACTACAAGAGATGGCCTTCTTGTATGACTTGTTTATCGGTAAAACCACTTGCTGAAAGCGATGTATAGTGATAGCCATCTTAACCCCGCTTCCCCTCATTTAGCCGACTTGCGTTCGTGTTGCATTAGTGCCACCGCAGCTTTGTTTTTCTGAATGAAAGAAGTTAATGATTCAGGTCAAGTCAACAGTATTTATGAGGCATCTAAATAGTGTTTCACGAGGTCCAAACAGAACAAAGACAAAGGAAATGGGTAGGCAGCACATTACAGAAAAAGCAGGTAAACCACATTAGTCACGCTGAAAAGCAATAAAGAGGTTTAAAAAGGTGTTTAAGCGGGTCTTTAATCAACATTTTAAATACAGGAAATGTATTCTGCTCTGCTGATACTTTTGGGTCCCAAGTCAAGTCCAAGTCTTATAACATGGTGTTTCGGGTCTTTAACACGTCATTATGTGCCCTTCAACAAAATTATAGCCATTGAACACTTTTAAACTGAGTAACAGGGAGTGTAGTACATTTACAGAAATAATGAATGCTTTTTAAATTGTGTATTTATCACTTTCAAATGAACTTTATTGAAATTTACAAGCAAACCGATCTGGTGTGAGTTGGTGTGTTATTACTGTGATACTCTGAGCCGAATGTTTTGGATGTTGTCATCTCATTTTTGATAACCACAGCAGAGTCAGGGTTTCCCCCCATGAAACCCACCCCCACCCCACACACACATTTTTCAGTACTAAGCAAAAAAACAAACAAAAAAACAAAACGTTCCTTAAGATGCTCTGCCAGAAAGGAAATGGCTGTTTGTCTGTGTCTCTTTTCCCAATTCTCATTAAATATGTGGCCATTGCTGTGTGGTGGAGCGCCACTGCTAGTTTTCCCTGAAGCTTTATAAACCTATCAACCTATAATATTCCATAAAACTTAATCATGACTTCTGAAGTTAGCAGTGGCGCCTCCACAATACAACACTGCAGGAAACCCCGGGAAACCACCCAAATGTAATAAACTGGAGGTATCACCTGTATCAGCCTGCCGCTCTGCACTGCAAAACACACTTTTCCCACCTGCCTGTGCAACGTGATTGGCTTCTGCTAAAAGTATATCTGTTGTCAGGAAGATGTGATTAGCTGCACACTTTTTTTAGAACATAGTTTTTAATCTTTGGTCTTCGGAAGCATATCAAGTCATTCCAAACTGCTAAAAATCGATGGTAATAGAGTTGCAAGTGTGTTTTGGTTCATCAAGTCTAAAGTCAAGGACAGATGTTCAAGAAACATCCTTCAAGATTCAGAACTACAGAAAGTTTAATAAAAGGCTTGTCAGCCCGAATCGAAGGGTGGATTTACTCCATGTAAGTTGGTTTAGCTGCAGTGAGTCAAAAGCATCTGTAATGGTACTATATTTTGTATAATTTCACCACTTGAAGGGTAGAGAGCGGAAAACCTTTGTGCTGGCAGCAAAATGTAGAACTTCTGTGGTTCCCACTGCAAAAGTTGATTTTGAACAAACCTAAAAAGAAACTGCGGGGGGGCTAACATTTGCGCAACATTGAACAGGACTGTGAGAAAGTCATCTACAGCGGTTGAGTTCGCCCACACTGTTGTTACACCATAAGACCAGCGTATTTGGATTCCCTTCTGCTGGTGATGTCAGAGCTCCTCAGACCAGCAGCTTCTCTGCAGCTGACCAAACAGCGGACAGAGGGCTGCTGAGGTTGTTCCCATAAACACCACCATCAGCACCATCTACTCTACCCCGCTATTACCGCCACGTGTTCTCCCTACACTGCACCAGGACTCCAGTTTGTTACAGTTAGATGTGGCAGCCTACAGCAGCACCTCAGTTAATCATATCAATTGGTTCATTCAGCAGAAAAAGAATGGTATCCGTGCAAGATAAGGAAACAAACATGGATTTAGACTTGGCCTGAGAGGTTTTGTGCCTTGAGGGTTCGGACATGGCCACGTAAACATCTTTCTTCTTAACCCTGAATACAATATGTGCCACAGACATGCAAAGTAAGCCCATGTGGAAACCGAAGCTCATGCAGGAGGCCGGTAAACATTGGGAGTCAGCAGAAACTGAATTACAAACTTGCTATCACAGGAAGCCTCCTGATGAGTTCACTGGTTTAGCCGACGGTGACCCGCACCGGGAGGGGGGACTCTGGCCAACAGCTGCAGGAAAGACTGAGTCATGTGTCTCCCTGTCTCCATCGCGGCTCCAAGTGTTTATAAACACACACACACACATGCATGCATGCATGCATACACGTATACAAACAACGCAAAAATAGTGATGTTAATGCAGATTTAAGTCTTCATAAACACTCCATCCTTACATGCAGACATACAGAGTACGCACAGGTACATGCACTCTCTGATGCTTCATAAACACACACACACACACACACACACAGAAGCCTCCCTAAACCCTGATTCAGGACACAAACAGATGGGCAGTGAGGCCCACGCTGCCGCAGGAGAAGACCCATACTCCACGACGTCCTCATTGTCCGGCAGCACACCGTGGCATCCTCTTGTTTTATCAATAGCGGCATGTGTGTGTCTAGACGCTGTGAAAACAGCTGGTGGGGGTAAGAGAGTGGATAGCCCGGTGGAATGACAGACTTATCCCATAGTTATCATAGTTGGGATTAGAGGATAGAATCCAAAAGATGGGAAAAACACCAGGTTGAAGAGTGACAAAAACAAAGAAAAGAGTGGGAGAGAAAGAAAGAAAGTGAGAGGCGGGGACGGTCTTTTATGAAGGTCAAAGACAAACTGATCAGGCCGCCAGCGTCTGGCTGGTGGGGTGACTGGATGCAATGGACCACTCAGACCGGGCCAGTACTCACAGCTCTTTTAGGCTGTGATCAGCCAGCCGACCAGGCTCGTTATATAACAGCAAAACCACCAGACCACTCACCACCACCACACTCAGCTCAGCCTCTTTCTGGTGCTGCCACGTAGAGAGAGAAAGATGCAGTGCTGGAGAGTCTATCACAGGCTGGTTCCAGCCCAGATGGGGTTTGAGCTGTAAGCAGAGGAATCATTTAAAGCTGCAGTAGGCAAGATTGTTTGGTGAAATTGCACTTGCTTTAATTAGTTAGTCCATGTCAAAAACTAGGACTCACACAAAGAAGAGCATCCCAGCACATTCCAAACACATACCGTGAGGATGCTAGCAGGGAACCAATATAAACACTATGAGCGCTGTATCCACAGAAAGGTACACTCGTCAATGATGGTAGAACCTCTTCAATACGTCACTCGCTACTGATTGGTTAGGCCAAAACAACACAGGATACACAACAAGAAATCAGCTAACATGAACACAATGGAGGGCTGAATGAATAAACTGACATACAATGGCAATTCGGTCTGATTATCAGGCTACAAAGACCTGTCAACCACCTTAAAACGGTATTTATCCTTAGCACATTCACCCGTGGCCATGTCAGATCCCAATAATAAACCCAAAATTGTGAAATCTTTGCCAAACTACAGATCACCAACTTTCAAGCAGAATCCTCTCATTGCACTTCCATAGGTGATGCTATGGTGCTGCTTTAACTGTGACCACTGGGTGAGAGTGACATCCTGGCATTTTATTATTCAAATCGTGTAGCTGACACCAAGTCTCTTGTCCATTCAGTCTTTCTCAGTCTTCTCCCACAAGGGCAGGGACCGACACCTTCACACCTAAACACAACAACACCACCCTGGTTGGGAATCACTGCCGTATACCTATGAATGCAACAGCCCTGGTTCGATTCTGGCCAGGGACCTTTGTTGCGGTCAATGAAACCCTCTCATTCTTTAAGACCTTCTTGGATGAAAATCTTGAAGTTTATAGGAACTGAATTTGTGATTACCAGCTTCAATCCAAAATATTGGTGTTGGCCTTTTGGTGAAACTCTTAAGGAGATGGAAAGAGAGAGAAAGAAAGCAAGTGTTAAACCTCTATAGAGCGGTCTTTAGTGGTTTCCGGTGCACAGCAGAGGAAGTCGACAAAGCTTGTTTAGTGACAGACGATGTGTTCTCTTACATTTTACATTAGAATAAGTGGGAAAGTGTGTGTTGGAGGAGTGATAAAAGGGAAGAAAAAAGAGGGAATGAAGGGCAAAATGAATGCGTTCATTCATGCCAGTCTGTGCATGCATGTGTGTGTGCATACTCACTCTGTGCGTTTGATCTGCAAAACATACAGCAGCCGTGAATCTGAATGGAGGCGAGCACTAGACTTGTTCTTCTCAGACACAAATACTGACCCTCCTGCTCTTTAACCCTCCAGTCCCCCCAGAAATTGTTGTCCTCCTCACTTATAAATTATCTCTGGCCCTCCATCCATCTCCTCTCTCTTTTTTTCTAGGAACCACTTAGAAAGAGAGGAAAGGGAGGAGAGAGAGAGTGTGTGTGAGAGCATCGCTGCCGTCAACTATATTGCACTGAATGATGGGATATCCCTCATACTATGGGGGGTCTTGGGATCAGCGTTGGTGTCAATCATTTAAATTATACACCCATATGGAGTCGGCCCACAGACGTTCTTGGGTTTCAAAAAGGCAAATTCTGCAGGTCTCATGGTAAACTTAAACCCCATCTTTTTCAGCTACATATTGGGCCCACGCTTCGCAGGAATGCATTTCCTGATTTTGAGGAAGCAAGTCTAATGGCATCACTGTGCTCATTGTTCCAAATGGACATAGCAGTCATCCTACACTATATAAATTCTATAGGCATCAGCAATCAAGTGGAAACTGTAGCAACACAAGATGGCCATCATTCCTGGAACAGAGTCATCCTGCTGTGACTACAGGGCAGCTCACACATGGCCTCACAGAAATGTGGCCTAAGCTGTGCCCTAATACAAAACCACATATACTCACAATCACAAAATAACTCTTTGTGATGAGAATTTAGTTCTCAAAGATGTCATGTTTAAAGGATAAGGATGGCATTATGTTTGTGGATATTTTTATTCTATATATCCCATGAAAAGCATTAGTCCATCTCTCTTTGCCATCTGACTTCCCTCCCCTGTGGCACTCAGATCCTAGCCCATTAGTATTTACTGAAGACACAAATCTCACAGATATATAGTTTAAATTTTTGAAAAGGTTCAGTAATTTCCAAGGAACATGTCGCCCAGTGCAATGGTGTGGATGACTGATGTGTTTTTAATACATTTTGGACAATAATGGAGCTCTATCTATGTAATAAATAATTGTAGTATCTTTCCAAACAGTATGAAACCTGTACTGTAACAACCCCAATGGCCACTTAAATGGCAATCTGAAAAACACACCTTACACAAGTATGAACTGCTACATTGAACATGAACAGTTAGTGATCATCGTTGAAACCAACATTTTACACTTGGCCTTCTACTGTACATCTAACATAATTAAAAAAAACATTCATTTCCCAAAAAAGAATTCACTTTTTGGTAGCACAGCAGCAGCCAGGTTGGAGTGTCCCAGGTTAAGTAATTTCCTGAGGTTCCTTTAGTGCAACAGTAACCTGGCCCCCTTCAGCAGGGACCTGACCTCACTAATCACTTTTGCTGCCAATGTACTTGTCACTATTTTCATCAGTGTTGTCAAACAGCTTCAAATCTATACTCATCGCCTCCCCATCCAGCAGTGGTGATTCCTCTGACCCACCTCTCTACAAATAATGTCCCCTGCTTACAGTCAAGTTCTTATATCTGCTTACATTTAACACTGGGACGAGCACGAGAAACAGTATCATCTGCGTGGCTTTGTTTTGGAAACATCTCAATCAGGGATTCCTCTGAAACCAGAGCGAGGAAAGCATGTCGCATTACTTAGTGGAGCAGGCTGATCAGTTAGGCTGACACACGGTTAGCACATGTTCACTGGTCTGTCAGAACAAGTCAAAAACAAGTGTAAGCACATGGCTACCAAAAACCCTTGTTAAAGTCAGAGAATGTACACAATGTGTCAAAAGGGTCTGAAAAGTCCACTGGGTTAGAGGTTTGCTTTAATATATTCCTGTCTAAGCTAATTCAAAGTTGTAGTCTCAACATCCGGAAGACAACGAGAGAAGGAGATAGAAAGTCTGAAGCAGTAATGTGACACTGAAGGCCAGAGAGCTAATTTCCCAAGGAGGTGAAGCACTGACACACATCCTAAAAGCATAAAAGAAGGCCTTCAAATGACCCTTTTCTCCCGGACACACATGCCAGAGAATCACACTCTAGCTGACCTCTGCCCGGACACATATGACTAAACATATGCTGTTCAACACATGACTGTGCGACAGTGTTTCCCTAAGAAAAAACACTCCCCTGACACCTCACTCTTTGTGTCGTCAAGATGTTACAGGACCTAATCAAAAACTAACAAACTTGAGGCCAACTTGAGGTCCTCTGAAGACTTTCTGCCATTGGAAAGTAAGAGTGAGGGTTTTCTTAAATGATCCTAATTGTACACAGAGAGTAAATGGGATGTTTATTTATGGACTCTACCTTCCACCTGCAGGTGTAGCATCGAAGAATGGAAAACCCTGCGCTGCCTGGTGTACATTAGTTTCGTACGTGCATGTACTTGTGTGTGTGTCAGGGAAAGCGAGCAAGAGAGTGTGTGTCCATTTGGCGTGCTGAGGGGAACCTTGAGGCACTCCAGAGCTACCTTGAGGTCAGTCTGCACTGTGTTAAAGGGGAAGATTCCTCTCTAGTGGAAATTCCATTACAAATGGCCACAGTGAGTCTCCTTCATGGGGACACAAACGTTTGATCAAATGCCATAAAGACCACCACAAAGGGGACAGAGATGACATTTTTGTTTCTGCTATTCATTTAGCGTCTTTAACCCATGTGACCTATGTGAATGTCTATGGACAGACATGACAGACATGGTGATTTAGTAGTGCCACTTTTCAGCCACAGGCCCATGAGAGAAATCAATAAATGGTAATGCAATGCTAATGGTGCAAAAGCTTTCAGTTAAGAAATGTTTGTGGGTTTTATGGCTCGTTGGTAACGGTACTGCTGCTCTTACCGATACTGCTTATCGATCTGGTACTTTAATGGCACTCTTATCGGTTCATACTGTTATGGGTGCACTCATATTCATAGCTAATTACACCTAGTTTAGCACATTACTATATTTTATGTGGCTCGTTGGTCTAGGGGTATGATTCTCGCTTTGGGTGCGAGAGGTCCCGGGTTCAAATCCCGGACGAGCCCAAGCTTTAAGCCATTCTCAGTTTGAATCCAGACTTTAATAAGTGTATAATTATAGGTGTTCCCAAAGCAAACTTTCTGACTTGCCATGTTAGAAAAAAGGTGTTACCATTAATATCAATGATTGCTCCGTTCTATTGATGACATCATGACATTGAGCCAGCACACACAATAAAACCCTAAAACTGGGGATGGGTATGTTTGGATTTTAACGGTACTACTGCTTGTTGATCTGGTACTTAACGGTACTCTTATCGGTTCGTACTGTTATGAGAGCACTCATATTCATAGCTAATTACCCCTAATTTAGCTCACTAGGGTATTTTGTGTGGCTCGTTGGTCTAGGGGTATGATTCTCGCTTCGGGTGCGAGAGGTCCCGGGTTCAACTCCCGGACGAGCCCCAAAATAGGTAGATTAACTTTAATTTAGTTTTTTTAATTTGAATATACATATAATGTATATCTCATCTGGCTTGGGAATGCACCTGTTGTTCAGACCTGTTGTTCAGACCTGTTGTTCAGACCTGTTGTCACCACAACCCAGCCCCCAGTAAGCAGCAGAAAATCGATGGATGGATTCCTTTGCTAGGTTATCCAAAACAGACGTTCCTGTTTGGTAATTCATAAAAGGTTTCTCAATTTCTTTTCCAGGGGATCTTGAGATATATTGATATAACATGACATGTACTGTGGTAGTCCATATCAATCCATACCGCCCACTCGTATTGCAACGTGCCTTCTGCATAGCTCTAGTTCTTGTTGTTCCATCTCGTCCATAATGACGTACTGGAGTGGCCTACTGTGACTTAGAGGCAATCAAAGACAGTTCATTATCTCCTGTCTTTCTCCTCCTTGTGTTAGTAGAGGATCGGGACTGCACACTGAGCCTAATAAACTGCCAGAAGGACAAACACCAGACCACCTGTATAAAGTACCAGACAAATGAGTCATTCAGTGCAAGACGTGAGACAACAGCGCTGAGGCTGACCATCACCAGAGAAAACCCAAGTGAAGTCTGTCCAGAGTTTACTGAATGTAAACGAAAATGTAATGAAGTTACGTTCAGTATGACATCTTACAAAAATACTGTCCACTGCATTCAATATTTATGGCAAGGTCTGTAACATTAAACATTAAAAGTGGGACTGGGTTTTTAAAAATTCCCATAAAGCCTGTTAGCTGGTATTGTCAGTAGTTTACTACAGGAAGATTAGAATTTACAGTCCACGTCTAATCTTTACACTTGCTGTTTGCCCATCTTTCATAAAGGGTACGGGGAAAAGTGCAGGAATGTATAGGGCATGGATGTCACATGAAATAAACAAAGAGACTGTTAATAATTTGTAGAGCGGAACAGAAACAACACCTCAATGTACAGACTGTACAATGCCTCCGAAAATGGGCCAACGAGTTCAACAAATATTTGTCTCCAAGTTAGTATCGTTATTTTGAAGACTTACACTTTGATACAGTAGATATCTCACAATGGCTAATCTCAATCTACTTCTGAAGGAAAGATAAAGGCAAAGTTCAGCAAAAGGTCTGAATGAAGAGAGAACAATCTACTTTATTCTGACCTGAATAAAGAGAACTGAATATGAACATATTCAGCCACGGAGTACCATGTTGCCCCACTGTGTCCACATCCTACAGATTTTCTCAGCAAAAGGCCAGATGCCCCCCATCTGTTTCCTGCTAAAATGGCAGCCGTAGCAGAGTTCAAGAGGATTGCCGTGAAAATAAAGTCTTTTAAATCCATCCCTTCCTCCCAGGAGGAAGAGAAAGAGCACACATCAGCTCCGATCCATCTCTTCTCAGGATCTCACAGCCTGACTAAGCTTTTCCCAATGAAGGTCTCCCAACAAATGTGCCGTGTAAGGCCTCCATGTGCACTCTCGTTCCCAAACAAATGTAGTCATTAGCAGGCTAGTGGACTATGACACTGAAACTTTGTTCAGAGGGCCAAACACATTAATCAGAAAGATAACTAGTGTTTTCTCTATCAACATTTCTGCACTGTGCTAATAATGCTGTTCAAAACAAAATGGGGAGCAATCAAGGCAGAAATGTGTGTGTGCTGGCTTCATAAGCTTCATATGTTTGGTTTAGAAAAACAGCTTTACCCTCTATCTCACTTTTTGTTTGTTCTAAACTAAAGGTCTTAATAAAAACACTTAATGCGTCTTTTTCTTGTAAAAGAAATGAGTTTGCCTCAAATTATATCAGCTAAGTGCTGCTGCCTCTGAGTAAACAAGGTGGGACTCGACGCCATGTGATGAGCTGCAGCAGCGATTAGCAGTTACTTCCGGGGAGTTAGACTAGTGTAACCAGGTGAAAAAAACAGGTGACAGAAAAAGAAGATTTCTTCTTCCCTGCTACTGAAGTCCTGCGTGTTCACTGAGAGTTCAGGGAGCAACAAGAAATAGCCAAAGGTCTATTTTGGCACATTTCTTTCACCAGGAAAAGGGACACTGAGTAAAGTAGATAAATCATACTCTATTGTAAAGGGAATATTCTGTAAAAAAAATACTACATACAAAGTGGCCGTTGCTTGTTCTTATTGCTGATAGAAATCCACTTTTAGTACTTCTTCTGTGTATTCTTTTTTGTAGCGATGCCACTGTTTGCCATAATTTGACCATATGTTGTTGTAGTTTCTATTTTTGCTACATTTTTACTGGATTCTAATTATATTTTGACTGGAAATTTGGATTTATTTGGACTATATTCCACATGATTTTTGAAGCCATATTTTCATTTTATTTTGCTTTCAATGAACAAGGCAGAAAATAGTGGTGAGAGAAGCGATCTTGGCATAACGACCCCAGAAATAGTGTTTGAAGTTTTGTGTGTCAACTCCCCTGGCTTCACTGGCATCAATTACAAAGCTTTCAAGATGGACTACAACAGCACATCTCTTGTCCAAATCTGCCATTAGAGAGCAGACAGCAACTCTGCCTCTAATTTACTTCTCACTTTCATGAGTCATGATCCCCACCTAGCAACACGGAGCTCTGAGAGTGACCAAAAGGAGCGTCTTAAATTCCTCATCCTGACCAAATATGCAAGCGCGGTGCTCCTTAAATCAGGAGGTGTCAACTTGTGAATGTACAGACACGCTTGTTGGTCAAACAGCTTTGAAAACCGAGCCGCTGTTGACTTAGGGAGGGCGGCCTCGAGTGGGTGGAGGTGGTGGACATGTAGGGTTCTTCAAACTCAGCCAATCCCCTTGTGGCAGCCTTTTCATGCTCCGCAGTCCAGGTCCCTTAGGAGCCTGAGTGTTGCCGGTAAGGTGTCCAACTCTGTGAAGCCTTGGGTCCAAATATTCACTTTTGGCTAGTTGTGCTTCAGCATTCATTTGTGTGGTGACAGTAGTACCTCGACAACCGTGTCTGACTTTACAGGTGTTTGTGACTCTCTCCTAATGAAAACATCATACTGTCCAAATGTGCCTCTTTTTTTGTTCTAATGCTGTCCTTTTCCTGTAGCACCAACTAAGGAATACTCTATAGCCGAGGTATGGCGAGAGTTCATTAGTTAAAACAAAAAAGCACGACACAAAGCAAAATCTTTGTGGCTTAAACAAGTACCTAAAGCAAACGAAGCTGCAGTGATACAGCAGATGTCTTTACTTGCAGTCAACTGTCCACTGGCTGAACTGTCTTAATAGCACAGGAAATCTCCAATTAATCTCTTTGTGGTCCCACAGAGAGCCAATCCAATTTCAGAGGCTGTCTCAAAATAACTGTCTAAAACCCAGAAGGAACAACAAGGACATTTTAAATCAGGTGAATTACCCCGCTCACCTCTGCAACTTCACTAAAGGGAGGTGAACATGTCTAATGTCTAATGGCTAATGTGAGGGCCCCACCGAAATGTGTTTTCCTGTCGTCACTGCTAGTTTCTGTGATGACAAATTACTTCTGACCAAATGACCACCGACATGGCAGCTCGTTCTCCAAAAGCACCCAGACAGCAAAAATGTGAGAGAAAGGAACTTGGTGGCGTAGGGACAGCTCGCGGGGCTAGTTTGTAATCTACTTTAGCCGATGAGCTATGTGCTAACATGCTAGACAGGCTAGTGTGAGTCGGTCACAATAACTCTCAGAGCTCCTTTCTATTTTCTCTGTACAGGGCCATTTCCCCATTTTCTTTTTTCATTTCATTCAATCAAGAGTTTCTGAAAGGGAGGGGGGAACTCTCCGAGCTTGCCAACTGTCAGTTTGCAAGGGAAAGCATTTGTACATAATGGTCATATAACCACTATGATGCAGAATGCTGAAACAAAATACTACCTTTAAAAACTTGCTGTTGTATCTTTGTCGAGACATGGCGAGAGCTCCACCGCTCACTAACATTACGGACAAAAGCAGCATTGAAGAGAAGAGGAGGGGGGGAAAAGCCAGGAGGGGCTGAAAAGAGGTGGGACGCTTGAGATGAGCTTCATAGGAAGGTGATGAGGCTCAGACTGTCTCCCTCTCTCCGTCTGGGACAAGCTAATGGCTTCTCCATTGTCCTCACATGAATGAGGACCGTCTTACAAAAAACACAAAAGTGTGCTGAGGAGGAAAGGCTATTTAGAAGGATCTGCTGCTGAATAAACACAGCATCACAAGTGTGTGTGTGTGTAGAGACAGTTGAATGGACGGTCTGATCATATTACACTCAGTTTATTTGAGCCAGCTCTGAAGAAAACACTGATAAAAGCACTTGTGGGGCTGCAGGTTAACAACCTATTAAAGCTGGTTTATGAATGTCAGAGTATGTGTGTGTGTGTGTGTGTGTGTGTGTGTGTGTGTAAAGCTCAAGTTGGGGTTGGTTGCTGGAGGGGAACGAGGGTGCACTTTCTTTCTGTCTGGCCTATCCACTCCAGTCCATCAGAGGAATGTCTGGTCACCAGCAATGCGTGCGGTCAACCTGAAACACCTGGCCACACCTGGGACAACCCACACACACACACACGTGCATTTTACACACATGTCCATGGAGCTCTGCGGTCCATCTAGTGAGGGGGATTGACAAGTGCAGCTGCTCTGCATAAGGTCCGAACAGAGAACGGTTTGTCCCACTTTCACCGCTCAGTTAAACGAAGGCTTGTAATCTGACTGCCAACATCATCGAGTTCAACCTCACATAACCACTGTCATCCACCTCTAAACAGCCTGTAATACACACACACACACACACACACACACATGCTGGCATTTTCACATGAATTCAGCCCCACCCAGAGACAGTGCAGTGATGTCAGACTCCCCTGTGCAATGGTCTTTGGAAAAACTTTGGTTAAAGTTTGGAGAAATTTAAAGGAATAGGAAATATGTTTCTTTCCTTTCTTGCCGAGAGTGAGATGAGAGGAAGGATGCCAGTATCACGTCAGCGTGCACTAAATACGAAACTAGAGTCAGGAGGCAATTAGCTTAGCTTAGCGTACAGACTGTAAGCAGGGGGACACAGCTATCCTGGCTCTGTCCAAATATAAAAACCAGAGTCTACAGCCGCGCTGGAGGCTCTGTGAGGCTGTTCTTAGGCACAGTGGAGTCTTGTTGTCACCATGAGCTTGCCAGGCTAGCTGCTTCCGGCCTATATGCTAAGCTAAAATAGTCGCACCCCGGATCTAGCTTGACATTTATTTTGCAGACTTGACATGGCATCAGTCTTCCCATCTAACTCTCAGCAAGAAAGCAAATAAGCATATTTCCTAAAGTGTCAAGTGTCAAGTATCATTAGGGGCTCATTGTTTACTCTTTATCTTATCGAGTCAAGAAATATTTGTGAAATTATTTACTTATTTACTTTACCACTGCTCTATCATCACTGATCAGAGGATTTTCCCTAGGACGTGAAATGTTGATCGTACCATGGATAGGGGCCAGAAAGCTGAGAGAATGACGAATGGAGAAAGATTACCGAGGTCCATGGGAACCTTGGCAAGCAGCACAAACAAAGCACTGCTGTAATGCTTCACCAACACAGAAAACCGTCAGCACAAAGCTTTTAGAAGTCTTGACTGTGCAGAAAGCAAACTTTGTCCTCGTGTCATGCCGACACGATGACTCAGTGGGAATCAAAGTTCCAGACTGCATTGACTAAAGTCAGCGCCAGATCATCAAGCTGTTTTTTTCACTGGCACCTTTTACCAATTGTGACATAATTCTATTAGAGTGCATGCACTGTCATAAAAACCTTATCAGGCCTTGCTAGAGACACAAACCGGCTGGAGCAAATTAGGTTTCAGATGGAAAACTCTGCAGATCAGTCGCTGTGCAGCAACCAACCAAGTATGACACATACCCAAAGGGGAGGATTCAGAGAGCCACATATATTTCCATTCAGACTACGCATATTTGTTTCCATTTGTTTGTTTGTTGCTAAACTTATGCTGGTTTATGTCGGTTACAGGAAAATGCAAACCTGGTGAGGAATAAAAAAAAACTGGGAGCAAAAGTTGACGAGTGTAGCAGCCAAACCAGAGTAAATCTAACATGAGAGTCTAATGACTTCCAGTTGCTACAGAGGGTTATCAGGACCGTCGCTACTTGGCATACCAGCACATCCTCAATGCCCAATCAGGGCCACTGTTGTTCAGCACTCTCGCCAAGAACCGAGATTCTTAAATTTGAGTCTTTCATCTGACGGGCCATCTTGCAATGTCAAATGCGGAGCCTGTGGTTACAAATGGGGCATCCAATTGCAGCACTGTCTGGGCATGAGCCCTCCACTTTATTCAGCATTCGTGGGCTCAAATGATGCATAATGTTAGTGATTTAAAAAAAAAAAACCTCAATAAACAAAACATTACTGTTTAATCAAGGGGATCAATGTGAGTTTTCTTGGGATTTAGCGCTAAGAAGCATGAATGACAGCACCATTTCTCACTCAGGGGCCTGCTGTATTTGAACGCAAGTCTTCGTGAGACTACCGTTCATTATTGTCAGGTTTGATATTTTTTTGCAAACAAGTACAACGTGCCCGCCAGACAGTTGCTGCGAAACTGTAAAACAGGTCAGCAAACAGACAGGAGCTGCGGCTCTCATTCTCTCCGACCTCTATGACTGACTGCACTTGTTACGGTCACCTTCACCTACAGTACAGAGCCAGTGAATGGGCATCTGTTGGCCGCCGACACACCGGTTCAGTGTTGGAGGTGAAACAGCATCCCTGATTGGGTGCTAAGAGCATTTTTAAGGGGGTTGTTGTTGTTGTTGTTATTCAAGGCCCGTGGCAGGCGGAACCAGCGTCAGAGAGACGCACTGAGGTCCGGGATTCACACAGATGCCTCATTAATGTGTGATCAAGCAGAGAGACAGAGGAGCGTCTGTGGAGCGTGGCCAGCGCTCTCGTCCTCGCCACAGAGAACCCTTTCTTCACCCTCGCAACCCACTTCATCTCTTTATTGCACGGCGAGCACACGCAAAACACACCTATAATATCCGGTTCCACCTCTGGAGAGGGAGGAGTGTTAACCAAAGAGAAAGGTGAAGCTGTCTGTGTGTGTATGGATGCACATGCATCAGCTCTGCATGTATAAGTGTGAGAGTGGAGAGATTAAAAAAGGAAATCAAAGCCAGCCGATGTGAGGACAGGCTGCTTTCAGCGCTGCGTCCCTCAGCATCAATTAGCGGGCCGTGCTGTGACTGGCTCCTGTGAGAGGTGAAGTGGGCCAGCTGAGGGAGGTAAACATACCTCATCCCCAGGGCTCGCTGAAGTCAGAGGGAGGGCGACAATATGCCACTGCCTGAGCCACAGAAGCCTGCCTTGTGCCTGGCCGCTAACACGCTTTAACAGTCATTTCCTACCTTCTCCTCCAATTTCCTCACCCGGGTTCATGCACGGGTTCTGACAGTGGATGGTTCACCTGGATGCATAAGAAACCTTTTTTTTTCTGCCATGACTCCGACCTGTGTGTGTTTGAGGGGGCCTGTGTTTTGGGTCACGTTAGCCAACTAATGAGAGGGTCAGGTTGATGAGATACAACCACCAACCAAGATTAGCTCAGTGCCTGCTTAACTCGTTATAGGATTATTTGTGTTTTGGTGTCATTTAATGTAAAATTGTGGCATGAGCTAGACTTTTTCTTTTGTCAAAATAAATAAAAATTAAGAATAACAAACATAATTTTTCTAACAGACCATGGTTTTCAGAAATTTCCCCTCGTCTTTCTTAATGGCCTAATTGAACAGACTGCTATGTCGAGCACAAGCAGGCTCCTCAGATCCTTGTTCAAGTCCCGTTTTTTGTAATTCATCTTATTAAACCACACTTTTTTTTTTTTCAAAACAATGTAACGAAACAAACTGTGAGCTCATTTAGGACGGCCAACTTTAAAAGGGAGAAGAAAAGCCTCCTTGTAAACTGGAGAACAAAGAATCGCAGCTCTCGTAACATTCACTCTTAACACCACTCAAAAGAAAAAGTAAGGAAATGGACAAGAAAGAAGAAAGAAGACAAACGGTAAACAGCAAGAGAGGGAGTGAGTCTTAACACTGCGGGTAAAATGTTGACACTTTATGATTTAAACATCTTCAATCTTCCATTAAAGGCTCCACATTTGAATGTCTCAGGTCAAATTCTCAGCAGACCTTTATTAAAACAGACAAAATACAGTGTAACATTCTAAGTGCTAGACCGGTCATGCTTTCACATGAATTTAGGTCAACCTATCTGGCCCTGTTTAAGAGCCCTCTTGTACACTGGGTCCATTCAGGGTACCAAGGTGTAAATTGAGATGTAAACAAACAGCACTGAAGCTGTAGGCCCCAGATTGACCTTTAAAAAGGGTTTTAAAAAAAGAAACTGCATGAGGCAAACACAGAAAAAGAATGCTCTGTGAACAAACTCATAGAAAAGAAAATCAAAAAGGGGGGGGATATTGCATGTCACAGTTGTTTGGATGACTTTGGTGAAGCAGCTACACTTTGGATCGTTTAAGTTAAGGCAATCCGCCATGTTCAGTCAGTCAGTCTTGTTAACAACTGCATCGCTGAGTTAATACGTGCTAGTTTATGTTTTTTCTTTGCAGAAGCCTGTCGCGTCACAAAGAGACAAAGCAGGCTAGGAGATTGCGAATTAAAGATTAGATAAGGGATTCGTTCAACGAATGTGTGCACTGATGTAAATGAGGGGAGTACAAATTCACTACATGACAAGTCATGACAGAGATCACATATAACCTCACACAAAACTCAAATGCCGGAAGAAGAGAATGCACAAGCTAGCTGGACACACCGCGGACGATAAAGGGAGAGGAAATAACGTAGAAAGTCAATACATAACTGGATCCACTAGTCGACAAACAAGACAACACAATGACCATTTATACAATGCCCTGACCATGACAGCCGTTGAACATACTACTTTGCATGTATTTACATTTCATGTTGTGTAATACTGTCAGTATCATATCATATTGTATTATATTACATCGCCCGTCTTACAATGTGTCTTCTTGTAGGTACAACAATCATCAGGTTCTGCAGATTCTGCAGGATGCGTCCTTGTTAAACAAACTGTGAAATCTTGGCATCATTGTGCTACTGTGTATCCAAATTAGAAGGACGTTGCTCTATTTATGCAACAACAACAGAACCTCCTTCGGTTTTGTCCTTTAATATAATCAAACTAACTTCCTGCTAAGTGTGACACAACAGAAAGTAGAGGTGCCCAGTCTCTCAGTGACAGTCTGTTTGGTTTTTGTACATTTATTCCAGAAGCTAATGTGGAAATGTTTTGATTTGTTACATTTCTACACACGGCATGTTTATGTGAATTAACTAACATGGTCAACTCTTTAATGCCATCTCTCACAAAAACACATGGTTGAACACACCTAGATTACAAAGACTGCCCTAATTTGTCGCTATTAGTCATGATGCATCCGTGCACACACACCTCACCCCACTCTATCACTCCATGCACGCTTACACACCTGAAAACAAACACACAGGGTTGATGCACAGTATGTGGCAGTGAGTCTCGGGAGCGGAGTCATTAACTTGCCAAACAAACAGGTCTCTGTGCAACCACCAGCTCGCCACCCCTCAGTCCACAGACACTGGCCTGTTTGAAGAACTCCCCTGTCTCACTTATCAGCACACTGTTGACACCACCCGAGCTGGCAGCTGCTTCCACGGTGGCCAACTGACAGCAATCCTTTATCAGACTGGAAAAGCTTTTACGCTAAAAACATGCAGTGACTATTGTATTTCAGAATTCGTAGTGAAATAAACCAGAAGATTAGACATGGATTTTCCTGTGGCGTCCAAGAGGGAAACATATTTGGCCGGTGAGAGTGCAGAAACAGCTCAGAGGGAAAAAATAGACTTGAACTAAACGTTCAAGTGTTCTAAAATTAATCTGACTTTGATGAAGAGCGGTCAGACTTCACTCTACACTTGACATAAGAGTGTCCCTGGATCCAGTCAGTTGTTTTGATGGTCAGTCAGCACCATGGACAGAGACCCTGTCACCACAGCTTGACCTCTGGGGCCCCGTCCCACCACACAAACCAAGAGAAAACACTGGAAAGGCTCAAAGGCTGCCAGAGGCTCTTTTGTCAAGGGTGCGTTTAAAGCATGCGAAAACACACATCGGGAAACACATGCAAAGTCATCACCTCATCTCATGTTGTACCAGGAAGCTGCTCAGCACTTTTTGTTGCATGATTAGGGAACTTCCAACTTTTTTCCTCATTTTACTTACAAGTGAAAGCAAGCTTTAATCTTAAATATTTAAAGGGGTTTATAGGGGCAGTAGTGGCTTAATCTACCTGATATATCAGCTTCCACCATGAGCTCACAGCAGCTGTCACAATATGCTGACTCACATAGTGCTTACTGGGGGAAGACGGGCCTGAGTCGTCATTCATTATGTCAATAATGCACTACCAGCACACCGCTACAGTCTCTACAAAGCAATACGTGACAGGGCAATATTCTTATCAAAGGCCCTCTCTGTGTGACCACAGTGTTTGGGCTCTTTAAATCTAAATATAACCGCGTCTAAAGCTGATACCTAAACCTCCTGGCCAATGTTGCGTTCACTTGCCCGTCGAGGGCTCCGACCGGGGGTCATATATCAGAAGGAAGACTTGTGTGAGTATTAAATAGGAGTAAAGAGTAGTAAACAAAAAGTGCATACCTCATATACCATATCTCGAATATATTTCATGGTTGTTGCTTATGTAGTGAGTAGAAACGGGACGCCACTGAATATGTAGTACAATTGAACACCTTAGTAAGCAAGGTATCAATCTTTAACATTACCCCTGTACTCGTTAGCAAAACGTTGTTGTTGGCCTATAACCTATCACTGGTTGGGCATCTCTAAAAGCCTAAAAGTCTGTTAAAATTTGCGAATTATGATATCACAGGGGGGAAAAACAACTTTCATCGGTCAAGTTGACACTTGAGGCTTTGTCGCTGCTGCTCTGCTCAGAATGCAATTATTTCCCACAGCGCCTGAAGGCAGCAGCTAGCTTGTCAAACCTTCTTCATAGAAACAAGCAGGAAAATGGCACAACTGTGTCTGCACTCTTACCTTGTTCAGGTGGGGGTTTCGGGTAACATCGTAGCCCCTCTTCTTGGTGTAAACGAAGGTTCTTCTTTTGTCCTCGGACTTGTGCATCTCCGTTTCCACCGACTCCCGTCTGACCAGACCGTGTGCCATGTTGTTGCCTCTTTAAATAGAGCGACGGTGAGCTGTTGTGAACTCAACAAGTGGATGCGCAGGTCCAACCACTGAGCTCTGGTCTCAGGTCTGCCGATGCGGTCACCCAATTTAAGAAGAGCCGGAGTGTCCTTATCAATGAGGCTGTTTTTATTGTTTCCAATGATTAACTGAAGGTCTTGATGTGCGCAAGGTCCCCTCCGTGTAATATCACCTGGCAACAGGTGCATGGTAGTTTATGGGGACAGTTAAAGATGTACAGATGGACCAAAATACACAATCTTTTCCTTTGTGCCTTATTTTTTCCACTAAATGATGAATAAATATGAAACTACATAGTTTAAAACGATATTGTAGCAGGAGGGTCTATTGTGTTAAGTCATTGGAGCTGCAATCAATCAATCAATCAATCAATCAATCAGTCAAGTTTATTTGTCATATGTAATCAAACAAGGTACAATCACAGTGAAATGTACTGTGTATCAATTAGGCTACAGGCGTGAAAATGTCCATTATATCTATCCAAAATACAATAAAGAAAACATGACCAGCACACCTCCACCCTTGAAATGAATCCTTGAATTACTCCTTTAAGTAAATTTAAAGGGATTTGGCCTAGTTCTTAATGTATATGTTAGGCTGAATTTGATTTAAATGATCTACACTACATACCACTATCTTTACATTATTATTTTCTTGATGAGGAGTCTATAAAGACCAGAACTAACTAATATACAGTACAGATAGCAGTAGGCTACAAGAAGCAAAAGTAGTGGTAGCAACAGGAGTTATAGCCGTAGCAGTAATAATGATGATGCCTCTAATGCAGTAACTGTGTCGCACCCATCAAGCAACATTCCCAGCAATGAGAGTAAATTTGTTAGGTCTAAAGTAAACAGTTCACACATTGTGACATGTATGACTTAGATTATCCCCCAGCTTTTCCCCCAAGTTTTCGATGAGTCATGACATTTGTTACAAACACATAACTAAGATCATTTTACGACATGGCGTGCCTGTGACAGGAGTGAGGATATTTGAAGCCGGGGTCGACCTTCAGCCTTCACACTGTTTCAGCAGGAGAGTTATGCAACGTTAGCCAGCAGACAGTAGAGTCAGAAATACCCTGGCCTTCTGGGAGAGAAGGGTTATTCAACCCTCAGTCCATATACCTCGTGTTGATGAGGTGATTTACTCCAAATTCACCACACTCTTGCCTCAAAGCCATCTGATTCGTCAGATTAATTCTACTCAGTCAGGGATTTGCTAATTATTGTCCCTGAAGAATCACAGGCATCTACAGGAACATGCTAGATTCAGTTTTTCAAGTGATGTACTTAATCATATTTTTGAATTATTTTCTGGCCGGTTTATCCTTGCCTGTCTTCATTACCAAGAATTCCCTGTTAGTGGGTGTCACCCTAGACACTGAGTTTATATCGAGGTTGAGCTTGTGCCAAGTGTGTAAAGATGATCGGACTGATAAAGTCATCTCGAGTCTGTCTGCAGAATGCACAGAGCCAAGAGAGTGGGTAGTAAAATCCACCACTGGGTCCTCATACAGTGTTTTAGTATATCCGACTTTGAAGTCTTTCTCCCTCATCGATACCCCTAAAGTCAGTCAACACTGTAGAGAATCTGTCTGAACTTTCTGCATTCAGACATCATGTCCTCCCATAAATCATGCCACACTGTGGCTGTATTTCAATTTGGTTTAGTCACTACTATCAGTGGAGAGATTGATGTCCCTGTTTCTTCACCAATAGACGTATCCATGCACTGTGGAACATATGAAATAGCAGGTACAGTACACAAAGAAGCCTTGATGTTTTGGATTGTTAAAATCTTGTTAAACTTAATTTCAGCTGCACTGAAAATACAGTATTATCTACAGCGCATCTGGGCATCTGTCTGCAGGAGTAAGAAACATAGGCCATCAATACAGTATCAGCAGGCTGTTGAGGGTCACATGAGGTTACGTGGGGTTTGTGTTGGTTCACATGGTTAGCTGAGTCCGCCAACAGCCAGAATCAACATCAGACCGCTGCTGCTGCCAAATGGACAGACCTTACCGAGCTCTGTGAGATCAGCAGCTACTGATCAAGACTCAGTGCCAAACATTGCATATATCGTGCACGTTACATTTTAACCCCTAACCTGGTTTCAAATCTTAAGAATTTGTCATTATTATAAAATATTCATAAATAAGCCAAAGAGTCTGGAAGAAGAAAATATCCTCTGGAATTATTCATTAGCAGGCTAACACTCAAAAGCGGAGTTATCTGCTTTGTCAGGGCTGTGTGGGTGTGGTTTAATCAGATTTCATTGACAGTGGAACACGACTGTAGGCAAATAACCCGCCGACTTTGAATAAAATGATGCTAAATTCTGATTGGTGCACAGAAGTACGTAATGGAACCTTTTTCCAATCGAGCCCCGCCCGCTTTGAAACAGTGAGAGCAGCGCAGACAGACAACTCATATCTGAAATAACTAAAACAGTTCTAACTTTGGCAAAGTTAGGACACCATCACTCATAGTCAGACGCTGATGGAGAAAGTAGGATTTCAGGGCCTTTAAAGGCAGAAAGGATTAAAAGAAAGATGTTGTAAATCCTGGGTGGCCCACTGGTTTGTTGGTGGCTTAAAGTATATAATTTTAACAAATCATCATTGTCCAGTAAAACGTGCACTGTATCGCCAAACTATCAGCTTTTGGGGAACTAAAAATGAACCTTGTTTTTGGCTTGGTGACAGCGTATTTTTGAAATAATCCAGTGTGTTTTGATAGAAGGAAAGGAGATTGGAGACATTTCACAACCCATAAAGGATCTTGCGAATATAACATTCCACATTATCAACATGGAAATAGTCAAACCTGAAAACATATAGTTCACCAAACGCTGGCAAAATGAAAAATGTTATTGAATAATGAAGGTTCAAAAGCAGCCGAGGGAATGTTGAAAGGCTCGGAAGCAGCAGCATTGTGGAGGTCAATGTTTGATATCAATCAGTGTGTCCAGCCCAAGCGGTTCCTTATATACCGGAACAAAACCAAGCCCCTCCTGATCACCTTGTTTATCAGGCCTTCGCTCTGTGTTTGAATGACTAATCTGAACGACAAACATCTGCCATCTGTTTCTGTATCAGAAGCTGGAAGTTATTTTTGAGGTTCAGGCAGGTTGCCAGTTGGCAGAGAGAGGGCATGAGGAATGCAGGGGGAGTTTGGGAAGCACCGCCATCAGCCCACCCATTGAAGGTGATCACAGTGGTGGAACAGCTGGATGTTGTCAAGGAAGTTGTCTACCTGGTGTTAGAGAAAACTGAGTTTTCTAATATGTTTCATTATCCAACAGCAACACCAGACTGCCCACAGATCATTTGTCAATAAAACAGTGTGTTCTGTTTGAATACATTCAAAATGTGTTAATACATAGCAGGTATCTCTGTTTGTGCCTAGTTATTCTTCTGTTCATTTCAGTTAAAGTGCTGCCACTGGTGTTGGAAATGTAATAGCCTGACTTCCTGTGCCCCAGGACAGGACCACCACCCACCAGGTGTTCAGAAAACCAAGTGTATATTAAAGGCTTTCATGAGCCTGGTATGGGCACCATTTTGCACTGCAAGTACAACACTAAAATCAAAAGAAAAATTCCCCCCAGGAGAGCCTTTTACGATCGTTTCTACCTCCACACTTCACTTTATTATCCCCTCAGCTAACAAATCTATAAAGCACATAGGTACTGTGTATGATTTTTACAATGTTCACTGTGTTATTTTAGCATGTTAGGATGCTAACATATGCAAATTGGCATAGTAGTAAAGTATGCGGTTGCGAATATCGTTAGTTTTGCAGGTATTTGTTCATAAACCAAAGTATTGGGCAAATTGAAATTTCGACACCTGATGAATATGATAACAAAATCTGAAAATCTGAAAAGACTCAATTTCATGATAATCCATCCAATAATTGTTGAAATTTAAATTTGTACTCAAAACTAC
This sequence comes from Enoplosus armatus, assembly GCF_043641665.1. Lineage (NCBI taxonomy): Eukaryota > Metazoa > Chordata > Actinopteri > Centrarchiformes > Enoplosidae > Enoplosus > Enoplosus armatus. The sequence goes on along the minus strand of NC_092188.1, from coordinate 20,846,170 downwards.
AAATCTCAACCTCATTGTGGCGCTAGAGGAAAAGTCAGGGGTTCACCAAAGTCATTATGATGATTTGACCTGAGTGGGCTGTGAATATCTGTACCAAATTTCATCGCAATCCATCCAAAAGCTGTTTCGGTCTGGAGAAAAGTGGTGGGCCGACCAACCAAAACCCAGACCATGGACTGCCACCCATGGAGCCACGCCGCTAGCATGGCTAAAGATTATTGAAAAATCAAAAGCTTCTGAATAGGTATAGCAGTCATACGGCTTAAATCACACCTTGAGTAATGATGGAAGCTTTCAGTGGCAGAAAGTGACAAAGTATATTTACTCACATAGAAGTACACCTTGAGGTACTTTACTTTTGTACTTTATACTTACTCTATACTCCACAACTCAGAGGCAAATGTTGTTCTTTTTACACTACATTTGTTTGAGTATAACTTTAGTTACTTGTTACTTTGCAGATTCAGACTAATAATACAAAATAGAATCAACAAATAAAGTATGATGTATTACTATAGTTTAAGATAATACGTTATTGATCATTAATATAATGTATATTATTCTGAAACGGGCCATTCTTCATAATGAGTGGTTTTACTTTTGGTACTTCAAGTATATTTTGATGCTAAAACTTTTGTACTTTTACTGAAAAAAACTTCTGAATGCATGACTTGTAGTATTTCTACAATGTGGTACTGCGACTTACTAAAGTAAAATGAGTACCTCTTCCAGCACTGGACGCTTTCTTGGTTTTCAGTCGGTGAAAGGACAACAGTCAAAGCCGTAATCTGACTGACAAGGATCAATGTCGAGCTGACCTGATTCAACCTCAGAGGCCCTGCAGATGATGAAAGAGAGCATGAAACATGGCTATTACTGGTGATGTAATGACATGAAATAAATAGGCCCTCCAGCCATACCTGGTTGTAATATTAACAGAATGATTGTGTAACAAATGTGCTAAATCGTGAGGTGACACACAATGAAGTCTGCCTTTGTTTTCCGTTTGCATCATCTCTCCTAATCAACTTGTCATGACCCTGTTGAACCAGATGTTTTATAGACGTAATCTGCTGTTATTGCATCTTAATAACAGGCACTGACCTGACTCACACACACACACACACACACACACACACACACACACACACACACACACACGGAGGATCTATCTTAATGCACAGTCCCAATCCATGCAGCCTGCATCACAGCCGTCTTTATTTCTTGTCTGTGTTTTGACTCTTGTTTATCCCGGTGGGGCTTTTCTGGTCAGGAAGAGGAGGAGGCGTCAGACAAAGACAAATACAATTACTGAGAATCAAATCACCCACAAACACATGGTTTTCTCTCTCACCTCCATTTATTCTGCTGCATACTGACAGCAACACCTGGCCGCACTTCCTGCAATGTAGCTGATGGTAAAGGATTCGCAAACGTGGTTGTTAAATGTAATTACAGACAGACTCCATGGAGGGGGGAAACCATACCTCCTGATTGCATTGGCATCTGCCTGTATAAACTATAGGGAAGAGGGTTCATATGAGGGTTTGAGCAATGCAACTCCAACAGCAGACAAATAAAATTAAACTTAAAACAAGTTATTTATTTTGAACTCTGCACATGAACATTTAGAACAACCAAGCACTTAGTAAGATTTTGTTGATTCCTGTGAATATTGACAATGTTTTATACCACTTTAAGTGAATGCATCTTAAAGGTCCCATATTGTAGACAGTGAGATCTCCATGTCTTGTTTGATTATAAAGCAGGTCTAGGTGCTGTATGAATACTGTGAAAGGATCAAAACGCTCAGTCCACGGAGAAATGCATACAGCCCGTATTCAGAAACTGTGCTTTTAAACGAGCCGTCAGGACTTTTGTAAGGTTGTGATGTCACAACTATAGTCACCGCACTCAGCCACGCCCCCCAGCAGGTCATCTGCTCCAGGCACAGCACCACCCACCAAGTACAGGGACGAGCTCATCCACCCGCTCAGTCTGTCTGAGTTATTGGAGCGCTCTGCTCAGGACGACTCTTCAGGTTTTTGGAGGTTGTTCAGTTTGTCTAAAACGGCTCGTTTCAGACAGAGGGACTGTGAATCATGCAAAGCTACTCTAGTGGAATCCCAGAATAAAAATATAGAGCTGAAATTAGCATAATATGGAACCTTTAATTTTTTTTACACATTTGCTGGTTTACATCCCTCTGTCAAAAGGAAAACCAACTGCAAGGTGTCATTGACCTCAGCTCTAAAACTCAGAGCTTTCTATTCAAATAAAGTCATTTGAATTGAATTGCAACAGTCTGTTTAATGTTGCTATTGTCAGAAGGGAACCTCCATTTTATGAGCAGCGGACGACGATAAAAGGCCAGAATTGCCTGGACACATCAGCAAGTTAATGATGAATTGAGCTTCCTTGCCCGACAAAAATGACTGTTGTCACTTTGGAATGGGATTAGATACATTTCAGTATTGAACAGCTGATATTTGCATCATCAAGTTGGCAGGTGAGAGTGAGAACAACTGTGGCACTAAAATAAAGGAATGTTTCAACGGTTGAAGGAAAAGCTCCAGGTGTTGAGAGATAAGAATATGAGACTATGAGAGCTGTGGATTTTGAATGTAAGGAACTCGGTGAAAAGACACAAAGGTCAAAGTGCAAGGTAACACGAGCGCTTGAGGTGAAACAGTCCCTCTCACGTGTACGAAGGTGTGCTCACCTGCCTCGGCCTCTGGGGCATTTTGACCTTTCAGCCTCTTTAATTATCACCCCCTTGGACCAATAAACTCTAACTACAATGAACTCTGGGTGGTTTGTTTCCGCAATGCGTTCACAGACTTACAGAACAACCTTTCCCACAGTTAACCATTCCACAATTCCCAGAGGTTTTCCAAAGCCAGTCCACTTTAAATAACTGGCAGCACATAGATTCAAATTTGATCATTGGCAGAGGAAAGTCTGAACAAGAACCACATTTCCTCTCTTTAGGTACTTTTATGAAGCCATAAATGTTGTTGTTTGGACCCTGAACAGAACACACAAAAGAACAGCGTCGGGCCTGCTGAGCACCTTCAGTACCAGCGGAGGAAATGGGTGGATGTTTTGGAGGGGTTCCTGAGGGACGCTACACTTCCATGTCTGCTGCCATAAATACATACATACATGACTGCCCTTGCTCCTTTGCTTTCTCTATCTCTCTCTCTCTCTCTCTCTCTCTCTCTCTCCTATGAGTCCATACATGACCTTCCCCCAGCCCAACCAAATCAATGGGCCCTTTCACTGATCACTCTTCATAATGACCCACTGTTTGAGCCCACGGATATTTGGGGAGGTGGAAAAAGAGAGAGCTTTAAGCTGCAGCTTTTCTGTCTTGCATTATTAGAGAAAGCTGAGTTGACATGAGTGTACTGCGAGAAGGAGCTTGATCATAATAGGCCAGGTTGAGTCAAGGAAGCCCTGAACACATCCTGAGGAAGGTACTGCTGAGCCGATGCGTTCACAGGCCATATGAATGTGTCAAGTGTGGTCACGGCTTTCAGACCATTTCTTTTTTATCACAACTGGTTGATAGAGTTCTTCAGATTTTGTTTTTCATTTTATCTCTTTTTTTCATTTCTTTCTATATTTTGCTTATTTCTTTGACTTGTGCACTTATTTAGTCAAAATTGTACATACCAAAACGAAGAAATTTAAGTTTTCCGACTGACAATGTCATTAATGATTATTTTATTGGCGCAATTTCTGTGTGGGTGGGCACACAAAGTAGTTTGTAATAATACTTCAATCCCAACAGCCAGACAGGCACTTGTTCAGCACATCGCACGTTATTCTGTGACTCCGTACAGTATATTAATCTGTGTTCTACTTCTAATAACCGGGTAATGTAAAGTGCTGCGGTTATATGACAACCCATTGTGAGTTTTGACAGTCTTGTAATTTGCCGTCACCAAAACTGGACCCATAAAAGAGAGACGCTAATGCTAGCTAGACTCCCCTCCTTCCCACAATGTGGCGCAAAACACAACACTGAGTGTGCAGGAGCAAACATGACTGAAAAGTACTGTCTAGTGGGAATCACTGGTAACGTTAGCAAGCTGGGCTAACTAGCTTCCACTCAAATTTTTTCATCTTCTTTTGGAACAAAGAATAATATGCACAATAGCTGCGGTATCGTAGTTTATATTTCCTTACACAAAATATGAGGATTCAAATTCAAATTCCAGCTACAACTTTAAGGGGATAAAGTAAACAATTATTTGAAAAGTAACTTTTCCACAATAGTGTTGAACAATAAGTCTGTCTTTGCTGGCACAGAGTCTAGCTGTGTGTTTCCACTTGCATGCATGAATGTGTGGGTGTGTTTTGGCCTTTTTTTTTTATAATGACTGTACCCACAAAACAAGGTGTGCCACTGAACTCAGTATGACTGCTGAATGAAAAAAGGCTGTCCAGCAGGCCGGTCAACGTCTGTCAAACAGAACTGAACATCAGAGGGCGAAGATTCGGCGATAGAGACAGTGGAACTTCTCCAGGCAAACTTCTAAATGGCATTTGGCAGAATGAGCCAGAGAGGCGTCATCATTGCACTTCAACAAAACCCTCTTTCTTCTCCAGGAAAAGAGGACAGAGATTAGTGTGTTAACCTAGCCACACAGTGTGTTGATGTAACCTTTTTGACCCCTGCAGAATATGTGAGTCTCTCTGTCTTTCAACATGCAAACACACGGAGGTTTTTCTGCTTTCCTCGCTTCATTCTTATTGTATGAAATCATTCCAGACCTGTGAGGATTTGTTTGCATATTTATGTTTGTGTGTGTGTGTGTGTGTGCGTGTGTTCCCTTACAAAAAAAAGCACATGCGAAATCAATATTTTCACATCAAATGTTCAAAATTGGCTTTATGTACACTTCTATTGCAATGATATTTCGTTTGTGATACATCCATGTGGGCTTTTGTTGCAACACATGTTTGCATTAGTGTTTGGGCTCTTATTAGATCCGCTAGTTGTTCTGACTAATATTTCCAACATCTGAGCTCAACAAATACCTTTATCCGTCTCCGCCTCCCTCCTCTCACATGTCTCAAGTCCTGGCAGCACATTGTGAAATGAAAACACCTCCTCTGTCCAAATCCTCACTATAAACAAGAGCTCTGTCAGGGATAAATGTCACATTTCGCCGTGTTTGTCTCAGCGTGTCTAAACAGTTTCATCTCAGCACGGACACACTGCAGATCTGTTACCCTTAGCTCAATAACAGGCCTGAATTGTTAGGTTCCACTTTCCTCTGTGTTACCAAATGAGCTTCACTGATGGTGCACCCCCTGTATAATCTGCAAAATATATGTTTTGGTGTATGGTGTTAAAGTTATTGCAAAGTGGAGGAACTGATTTCATGTCAGCCAACATCTTGTGCAAACTTTTGTTTCAAAGATTGCCCTGCCTGCTGTGCACACATTATCATCATGATAGGCATGTTTGTTTTGCTTCCTCTTTTCCAAGCCCAGATTTCTCAGCTGCGCTAAATGTTTTGACACTAGTGGGATGGATGAGGAGAGAAGACATTTCTAAAGATTTCTGTTCCCTAACCAGAAATGAATTAAAAGCTGCTTCAAGCGTGAGTCTCTGCTTTAGTGCTTGGAGGAGCATCTAGGCAATGCTAAAATGCTGCCATGCATGAACAGTAGCAGCATAAGAAGATCTCTGTAAGTGACAGAGACATCAATGAAAGAGTTCTCCTTTTCAAAGGAGACGCGACTCCTAAATGCCATTTCCTTCATGCAGTTTTGGGCTTCTGAACTAACCATTACTGTACCAGAGCACAAATTACAAGATCATTAATCATGGCCCAAAACCTCAAGAGTGCAAATACTATAGCCAGCCATGAAAAAAGTAACCTGTAGGGTTTTTTTTCCAGTGGAGAAGGGATTAACAACATCCATAGTGGATGTTTCAGGTGCATGCAGACGTGTGATGTGGAATGATATTTTTATGTTTTTATTGCAGGAAGGGATTATGGGCAGTCTGTGTAAACATAAGGCCACACACACACACAGAGAGTCATAGATGATGATGAAGGCATACATGCTGATCCATTTAAAAGGAAAGGCTCAGTCTAGCGCGCTTATCTGCATATCAAAGTGCTCAGAAAATCAGAAACTTTCAAGAATCTCTGACAAGATATCCATGAAATTTAGGGCACAGATATACAGCCAAGCGCTGTTGGTTTTGTTCAGACGTAGCAATTTGTAGCCACGCTAGTGCTGCGGCTCTAGGATTGGAAATATCGGCCACAATGAGGTTTATGTTTTATGGTTTATAGGGAAATATCTTGACAACAGTTACATGAATTACCATACACTTGTTCTTTGTGAATTTTGGTGATCCCCTTATTTACTTATCTAGTATATATATTTTGGTTTATCTAACTAACTTTCTAACTAACTGGATAAATTAGCTGAGGTTATCCACTCAAAACTGAATTTTGCTATGTTTGCTGGCTAGAAATTTGTCCGTGGTAGCAAACAAGCAGCGTGGACTTTGTTGGACTCTTTGTTGGTGGTCGTTTGTTGTTAGCAGACACTTTAGCTAGTGTTACACACTGTTGACACTGTAGGGGAGCTGAATTGAGCTGGAGAGAGGCTCAGGCAAGGCATTCGGGAGCATGCATAACGTCACATCCTTTGGATATTCCGGAAAAACCGTCCCGAGTCCTTTACTTTAAAATCAGTCCACAGCCTGTTATAGGCAACATTGGGGAGTGTCTCATTTTTTAAGTTACTTACAATCCGTTTACACATTGGCAATAAAAAGTGATTAATACATGTAAATTGTTACATATAGTACCCTTAAGTTTCATGCCCTGCCTTCACAAGTCCATTTGAAGCGGGACTGTGGTTGCCTGTTCCTTTGCACATGAGATTCAAAGGAGCTCGTGTGACTTCAGTCAGCCTTTCATCACGTACAGTCTCGACTCTGAGAGCTGGCATGCTGACCATTTACCCAAATATTTACAATTAAAAAAGGTTATAAACTGTATGTGGATCCAAGTGAGATCTAACTGTCCCATTACTGTTTATATATATATATTTACTATATATACTGTATTAATGTTTGTGTATGTGAGAGAGAGGTAGTGAGGTAGAGAGTCCTATCATATCAATGGTGGTCTGTTTAGCGTGGAGCAGAGCTAAGAGACCATTCAGTTGTCAAAATAAAGCCCGTGGAAGTGAAGTGTGGGTCACTGCGGGCCCTCTGAAATGGTTTATTAGTGTGGTCTGTGCAGAGGAGTAGGCAGCATTTAAATTATACTGCTATATACAGCAAAAGGGCAACAAGGTCCTTTGAAAGAGAGTTCCAATCGGAAAAAAAACTTTGTGCTCTCTTAAATGTGTCAGAACACAAATCAGGGAGCTTGTGGTCTTTTGAAATGAATAAATCACATGGATGAATCCGGTATTTTGAGACACTGTGAGTCAGGCCAGATGGCTGCTGAATGTTGAAAGTTAACCTGAGGGCTGGTCTCTCCAAGACTTGTGTACTCCTTCAAGAGTACGGGCTTACTGCTTTGAAGGTAGGCAAGGTCTCACCCAGTACACCAAAACACAACTAATGAAATTCCTGAAACTTAGCTCCCACCAATAAGCATCCATCTACCACTGCGGAGCGCAAAGGGAGCACTTCCCGTGAGGGTGTGACGCCCAGCACAAAAGCCCCTCTATCCCCTCCTCACAGCCCCGACCCTGACCAGAAATATCACTCACTGCTTTTCTATTTGGAAGCCACGGGGCTGGGAGCACAGGCAGCTCTCTCTCTGCTCTTTCACTCCTCTTCTGTGACCTTTGACCTTGAACTTAACTGAAAACAGGAACATTTGCTGTGTTTCTTTGTCTGCGTCTGTGAGGGTTGTGATAACAGTGGTCACACTTTGTGTTTGTTGTGATGTTGAGTGGCCTCTGAGAGGAGGGGAACAAGTTGCCAAGGACACTATAATAATACATGACTTTTTGTACAATCTCCTCTTAAGTCAGCTCATTCAAAATCATCCCTGTAGCCACAGTAGATTATTTGCACCTGTTCCACTGCCTGGAAGATTTTTCAGGTTTTTCCTAAAAAGAAACAAACAAAAAAAGAGCAAAAAAAATCAGTAGCTTGATATAAAGTAGCTGGTCTAGCCAGGATGTTCTTATTAAATATTTCAGTTGGGCAACCATTTAATGTCATGTGCTATTGTCCACCACCTTTACTTCAAATTGATGCAGGAAAACATTTAGTCATAATTCGTTATGACTAATCTCCTACACAAAATTGAATGCATATTAAATACTATTTAATTTACCAGTTAGCTGTGGAGCGGCGCCACGTTCTCACTTTCCCACTGTTAAATAATGCTGGTGGCCTATTAGGTGGCCTACTGAATTGGTGCTTGATTTCTGCCAGCTCCGTTGTGGTTTGACGTGCAGTTTGAATGGGGTCTCAATACCTGCTTAATTGCCTAAACGATCAGCAATGTGGCTCTTGGACGATTGGTTGGTTTTCTGGTAGGTCAGAAATTTTGGCTGGCTGCAGTTTGAGCAGTTCCACGGACCGAGACAAATAAATCGTGGACCGACTCATGACGAACTGCTCAATAGCACTACCAGGGGTCAGAGTGTCTGTGGCTGCAGTTCCTCTAATGGCTACTAGATGCCATTAGAGAACTCTGACTCTGAATTTAACAGATAAACAAAACTGCTCTTCTTTAAAAAGTTATTCAGTTATATATAAATCAAGGGTCTAAGGATAGAGGGTTTCATATACTGTATAGATTGTAAAGCCCCCTGTAATTTGTGATATCGGGCCGTATAAATAGAACTGACTTGACTTATTTTGTTCCACAATAGCTCAGGGTCTCAGAGGGGGCTTGTTTACTCTATCATAAATGGTTTCAGGCAAGATCATACTCAGCTGTGGTGGTTGCAACGTCCTACCTCTGCTCCTCCCGGCTCGTTGCCTAAATAATTTAGATATTGTGGCTTCAGTAATTTGACAAAGATGGCAGTGAGTGGTGAACCCAACTTGAGCTTCAAAAAGTCCCTTCAGAAAGCTTTGGGTGATGTCACATTTACAATGTTTTTCCACAGTCTGTGTGGCCGTCTGTATAACTTAATATTCCGAGCATGAGAATGACTATGCAAAAGTCTTAGCTGGTGCACTTGAGCCAATGATCTACCAGGGACACCCCTGTATGTTTACAGTCCCTACAGCTACAGCATGTTGTCATTGACCAATGGGTCAATCTCTAAAAGATGTAGGTATGTTTCATTAACATGAGCCTGAAGGAGGAATCAGGACCACACCCAGAGACAAGAGGAGGGAGAGAAAATGTGCCTCTTATTCAAACCCACACAGCTTAGAAAACATTAAGCTTCGCAGTTGTATGTGCAGTGTATACACGCACATATGTGTGTGTGTATGTGTGTGTGTGCGAATGATCACCACCCACATGGATGAGCATCCATCATGATTCTTAACATGCTGGTCAGGTGTGCAGGCCACCCAAGTTCTCTATCTGTCTCTCTCTCTCTCTCTCTCTCTCTCTCTCTCTCTCTCTCTCTGTCTCACACACACACACACACACACACACACACACACACACACACACACTCACAGGAACAGGTGTAACTTTATAACCAGTTACTTGAAATCAGTAGAACTGGTGTGAGACCAGCTGTAAATCAAAGTGACTGACAGATTACGCAAAGATCAGTTTCACATCCAAATGACATCCTGTACTCCTCCTTCCCTCTTGAGCCAGATGTGTATCATCACACTCCCTCCCCCCCGCTCTCTCTCTTTCTCTCCCTCATTACACACATATTTTCCGTGTCTTTTCTTGGCTCATTGAGACTTCAGCGAGTCACCGTGGCATTCCTCCTCTGTCGGCCAGAGGCCCCCGGTTTCTTCCCTTTGGTCCTGACTCTGCATAATGCAAAGACTAAACACGAAAATGACTTGAGCAGGTCTCACACAGTCCATTGCTTCTTGTTACATTGCGGAGGCAGCCAAGTGCTCAGAGACACCATGCTTCAACCAAAGGACTGAGGATGTCAGTGAGCATTAAATCTCTGTAAAGTTGGACTGAATAAAAGCAAACATACGGTGTCGGATTTCATTCTCTCTGAATCAAATCAAAAATAATAAATACTTAAAAAGAAGATAATGTGGAACACAGTTTCTGTGAGAATACAAAACACATACTTGCATATCCTCTGGGCAGCTATTAGACCACATGATACATAGGCTGGGAGACTACAGACTGCCTGACTTTGACTGCATTGTTTCATCTGAATACTTGTTAGAAGCCTGAACAGGTAAAAGTGTACAGAATATTTTACAAGAAAAACATTTGAGAAAAGTCAGGAAAAAAATGAGTAGAAATTTGTATAGAAGAACAAAGTATTTTCTTCTTTCCTGTCATTGCCTCATGAGCCACAGTTACAGTATCTGATTGATCTTGACACCTTGGAGGGGCCCTGGCCCCTAGATCGAAGGTTCCAACCCCCCGTTGTGTGTTTGCTGTACATGGGTAAAAAGGAGGGCAAACAATTTGTGAATGTTAAGCATCATAATCAAATTCAAACATTTTTTTAAAAGGAACTTTTATGTAGGTTCATTGCGAAAGGTCATCACCTTTATGTCAGGTGATCCAGACTGAATGTGGGTGCATTTACTCTAAACTATAAGGTGCAGCTACACCCCCACTGTTTGCGCTTCACTAGAAGAATAAAAGTGCTGCAGATGTTGAGGCTCGCATGGGCCAGAATGCCTGAGAAACTTTTGTAGAGAGCAGTGGAACTAATTCCTTCTCAGTCCGCTGAAGTCCCATTGACTGAGGCTCTCCTCCTGCTGCCGGTCTGGGCTGCAGCCTGCTGAGCACCAGCACACCTCCCGACTGAGCTGCTGCTGAATAGACCACTGACTTCACCCAATTCAGCCTGGTCTGGTCCCACCCATATGTGAACAGCTTTTGTCACAAGTGAAAAAAAGAAAAAGAAAAAAGTCCTTTTCAGACCCCCCCTCCTCCTCCTCCTCCTCCTCCTCTCCCTCCCTCCTCAGCATCAAGTGCAGCCTGAGCGCAGCGTCCCGGCTGCGACTTTCTCTCAGCCTCTTTGAAGAAGCAATGAGGAGAAGGCAGCCGTCGCCCTGCTGATACCAGGACGTCTGGGATGCAGTAACACCCGTTTGTTTTCTAGTGGGATCCTATTTGTATATTTCTAGGGAAAACAAACAATACATTGCGGATTTGGCATATCCATCAATCGGATGCGAGCAGGTAGGGCGCCTTTGTCGTTTTGCACAGTTATTGCGATCTCTTGATGGGACCGGGCGGGAAATATGCTCTTTATTGGGTCGTTTTAATAACAGTTTATTCAATATCTTTATGTGTTGATTTTTAATCCATTTCTTTCCTTTTGGATTGTCGCTTTTCTTTGTGGATGCACTTTTTCCCCCCGGGAGGGATTTAATCGGACTTTGTAGCCTCAGCGGTGCACAATATTCCTCATTTATATCTACACTTTTAAGAATTTTGTGTATTACTATTATTATTGATTATAATTCACGTTATTCAATCCGTGCATCAGAAATATTTTAAAGGCTGTCTGCAGAGGTTGCTTTAGAATAAATAGACACATCGTCCATCTTCACACACTCAGTAGCTGTGCTGTAACAGATGTGGAATTACAGATGTGTATTTTTTTTTTTTTTAAATCTAATTGAACGGGGTATTCATTTGCATTATAATGCTGATAGTGATATCTGTTGTTTTGAAAGGAGGAAAAACTGAGACTTTTACTGAGACGTTTAGACATTTGAAAATGAGACATTTTCTTATTGTGAACTTATTTTCAGTGTCTGTTTCCGTGTTTGTTCTATGCAACACAAACTCTGTGCCTGAGATGTAGAAGTTGTGAAAATAGGTCAAAATGATTTGAAATGAGTTGGAGATGGACAACTGCGCCACAGCGCCATCCTTTGGTCACTTTGTCCCCTGGGTGCCTCTGGTGGTTCTTGTGACTCCCCTCCACTGAGGGGGATGGAGCGGGCACCGCTTCTTGTTCAGCTGACTGCAGTGGAAAATAGTTCAAATGAGCGCCTTCTATGACCAAAAGCCATCATGGCAGCATATCAGTTTCCACTCTATGCTGAATAATTGCAGGCTTTCTTCTGGAGTCGTGTTATGTCTGAGTCTGGCGGTGGGAGTGTGAAGTTGAACAGAAACTAAGGGTCATTTTGTATTCTCATTTATTGAGGCTGTTTTACAGTTCTTGTGGGCTTGTACTTTATTACCGTCTGTTTCGGGCTGGTTAGATGTTGGCCACTGGGGTGGGCTATGTTTTATTGGACACTGTGCGGTGAACTTCAGCCAAATAGTCTCTTTTGCAGTTGGGCTCAGTTGGATGACAATGTACTTACTGACAAACCTGGAATTTGTAGTTTCAACTAAAAAAGGAGGATTTGGGCAGCATCTCTGCAATGAATGATGAGGCAGTGACATGGTCCACAGGCGATGCTGTACATTCTCCCTCTCAGCTTGCCTGAGACTTTCATTTTGGGTCTTTGGACCCCATGGCCAATCTAGCCCCCCCCCCCAAAAAAAAAGGTTTGTCCTCCAGCTGGACATCCCATATGTCAGCCTGCCTGTTACACACCATTTAAACCCCTCAAGCAGCCAGAGTCAACGCAATTACTGTAGCTTTTCACTCTGGACTTTTGCTTGAAATGTACAGTTGGATTTGCACTCCTGCTGCAATGCTCCTCAATGAACAGCATCCAAATGGTTTTCTCTCCTTGTGTTTGGAATGGCCTGTGTGACTTCATCACCACAGACATGCTGACAAAATGAAGCCATGGCTGTGATGGTCTGCTGAATGTATTAAAACTTACCCAAATTGTAATTTTCTTTATAGGGTTATCAAGATTATTGGCAACATCTCACTCATACAGTAGAAGCATGAACCAGCATGCTGTCTGCAGCCTACGTAGCCTCTATGTTTGATGTCATTGCTGTGCATGGACAAGGAGTGGAGCTAAGGAAACCAGATATGGTCATTACTGAAGGAGAAGGTTAACCATTGTGGCAAACCTCCAAGCCACTGTCTCAGCCCATTCAGAGGATCAGTGTTCATCCTCTCCTCCTCGCTGCCCGCAGCCTCCAGCAAGACTCAGATGACATAAATCTCCTTTCCACCACACAGCTAGTGTATCAACTCCAGAGAAATGTTTTAAGATCTCAAGAATATTACATACAGAGTGATATTTCTTTATAGACACAATTGAGCTCTTTAAAAAACTGGACTGTTTTGAGTGTGTTGCCACAGACTGCTGAGCTGCCCTAGTGATAGTCTAGACCTGTGGACTGGCTGGATGTCTCTAACATTCTGGGCTACACTGCCTCCCTGTGGCTGTAAATTGATCTGTATTTATTTTTTCTAGACCTGCAGGCATCAACATTGGGTATAAGACCTTCTCAGTTCAAGGAAATATAGGTTTTCCCAGATGTTGGATGTGCCTAAGGCTGATTAAAGATTCCAAACAAGATCATTTGTCTCCAATACAGTGCTGTATGTCTTCTCCCTTGCTAAGCAGAGCTGATTAGTACTTAACCAAGTATCACAGAATCATCAGTGTCACAAATGAAATCAATAGCATTTTGCAACCATGATGTGAAAACATGATGTGGTTGCTGAGCTAATAACCCGGGCTTTTACTGAACAGAAGGGAACTGTTTAAACAAGCAACAGGCTGAACTTAGTTAGAGATTAAAGTGAAGGTGGTCAGAAGCAGTATCATAATGTTAACGTGTTGTGAAAGGTGAGGCAATTGCATGCAGATCTGTTTGAATGGCGATGTGATTGCTCAGCTTAAATAAACCAGGCTAAGAGTATACAGCCTTACTAGCGAGTCTGTGAGGCTGCACCGTGGCACAGTGGTGCCTTGAGCTAAATGCTAATTTCAACATGCTAACTTGCTCACACACTGACAATGCTGATGTTTAGCAGGTATATAGCAGGTATAATATTTGCCTTATTACATCTCAGTTTGGCATATTAACATTTGCTAATTAGCACTTAACACAAAGTACAGCTGATGAGAACATAATTAGTTTTGCAGGTATTTGCAAAGCATTGTCAACCTCTGTATTATCTGTACCAAATATTATGGCAGTCCATCCAATAACTTCAGACATCTCACGAACTATGTAGGTGCTAGAGGGAAAAGTCAGGGGATAACCAAAGTTAGTAGGATTCATCATCTGGGGAGCAAGAATGTACAGTATTTCATCCACCTTTAATACAAAGTTTCCCTAAGTCTTCCTCTTTACTCTTTTCAGAGCCAGGCCCAACTTAACAATGGGCCCCATACCCCTGTGTGTCTTGTTCCCGGTGACGGTGCTAGCTGTGGTGGTGGTGGTTATAGCTGCTGAGGAAAATGCAGTCGATGACGAGTATACCTGGCCTCAGTGGAAGGTGCCTCTGGTAAGGAAAAGACGCACCGTGCCTCTCAGCAGCCCAAACTTCTCAGCCCATCCTCAGTCAGAGCTGAGTGGGACCTGTGGGATTGAGTGTCAGCGTCGCCTCCCTGCCACTTCTCTGGACGACCTGGAGCAGTTCCTGTCCTACGAGACGGTTTATGAGAATGGCACACGCACGTATACCTCAGTTTCTGTGCAGGGCCTCAACGAGGTGACTGCCTGGTCCAGAAACATCTCGTCTAACTCCCGCCACAAACGAGAGGTGTACGGCACAGATACCCGCTTCACTATCTCCGATAAGCAGTTTTCCACGAAATATCCCTTCTCCACCTCTGTGAAGATCTCTACAGGATGCTCTGGGGTTCTCGTGTCACCTAAACATGTGCTGACCGCTGCCCACTGCATCCATGACGGGAAGGATTATCTAGACGGGGTGCAGAAGCTGCGCGTTGGTATTCTAAAGGAGAAGTCCAGACGAGGCAAAGGGAAAGGAGGGCAAGGAAAGGGCAAAAGAAGAAAGGGAGACAAAGGTAAAGAGGAAGTGCAGGAAAAGGAAGAGAATGGTGGGAAAGGGGACCGTAAAGGAAAAGGGAAAGGTAGAAAGAGCCGGAGTCGGCGAAGTGCAGAATCGGAGAAGCCTTCGTTTAGGTGGACCAGGGTCAAGCAGACCCAGGTGCCTAAGGGCTGGTTCAAAGGTGTGTCTGACGGACTGGCTGCGGATTATGACTATGCTGTTCTGGAGTTGAAGAGAGCCCCAAAAGTCAAGCACATGGATCTGGGTGTTATCCCCTCGCTCAAGAAGCTCCCTGCTGGGAGGATCCACTTCTCTGGCTTTGATGATGACCGGCCTGGCAATCTGGTGTACCGGTTCTGCTCCGTCTCTGAGGAGTCCAATGATTTGTTGTACCAATACTGCGATGCCAAACCGGGCTCCAGCGGCTCTGGGGTCTACATCCGCCTCAAAGAGCCTGGCAAGAAGAAGTGGAAGAGGAAGATCATTGGGGTTTTCTCTGGTCACCAGTGGGTGGATGTAAACGGGAACGGGATGCAGCAGGATTACAACGTGGCAGTGAGGATAACTCCTCTCAAATATGCCCAGATCTGCTACTGGGTCCATGGGGACTCGAGTGAGTGTCAGGTAGCCTAAGACAACACAGGATCGCCCCTTAACCACCAACCCTCTCAAGTCCCTCAGATCCACCTCTATATAAGGGACACCCTACCTACTCTCACCCCCACCTCTCATCACCAACCAGGGGCCCGACGACTGCCTCTCCTCTTCCTGCCTCCGTGTTACCTCCTGTGCCTCCCAGTGACTCCTGCTACACTGATCTCCACACACACACAGACACACAACCAACAGCCATACAGACTCAGTGTTGACAACAACAGGAACTCGTCAGCACATCAAGAGAACTGTGGCTCGTCAGCTTTTCTAATTTATTTGCTAAAAAAACAACTGAGAAAAAAAAAATGTATTGTATGGATTTACAGGTCATTCAGATCTGCAGTTTTGCTTTCTATTTTGACTTTTTTTTTTAAAGATTCAACCTTTTTGGATGCAGTGGTGGAAAGCGTGTATATTCAAATGTTTGTGAGCAAAGCCTTGGTACATTCATCTTATATTCCAATTAGGCTTTGTTTGGAGAGACTTGCATTTTCAAGTGTTCTCTACCACTGTAAAGAAGAGCGTGCGCATTGGCTTTGACAAAAGACCCAGGAAAAAACAAAAAAACCTATATAGAGATATTGAGATAACTGTTTTTATAAACATTTTAATTGAACGAGCTGGTGTTTTGCATTGTGTATATCTAGAAGTTTGAGTTTGTTTTTTACAGCTACCTTAAAAAAAAGACAATTTTCTGTCTAAATAGAGAAGGGGTCCTTATGAATCCTGCATAGAAGATTTCTCTGATTTGTGAGTCTCACCATCTTTTCTCTGTTCTTGCAAGCAGTGAAATATGGTTTCATTGTTGTGCACATAATTATATCGGTGCTTATCCAGAAGACGTGGTGCTAATTTATGGAATTGTAAACTTTTTTTTGGGAGGGGGCGGGAGGGGGGGCTTCTCAGAATATATTTTGATAGCCTAGTACTGTATCTATGTATTTAATGTGAGGCTACATATTTGGGTTGCGTTAAGATGGGACTGAACCATTTAACAATTTTACTTGAGCTGTTGAGATTTCTCTAATTCTAAGGGTTACATGAGATTACAAAAGCAATACTGTTATATAATAACAAATTTAAATCTGGGATGTGATATTTTTTACTTTTCATTGTTTATGTTCCAAAAATTCATAGGAGTATCCTTTTGAATACCAAATATCTGAAATTAATGATGCAGATTGAAGACTACCAACCATTAAACCAAGATTAGTACTTGTGTGTGTGTGTTTGTGATGATGATCCCAATTACATAAAATGATTTCTACTGTTGTAGACTGGTTTGTGGATAACAGCTGTTATGAGGCCACTACCTAACAATTACTATAGTATTTAAAAAATGTTTCACTTACTACCTCAACAATAACTAATGCATCACCATATGTCAAACCACTGAACAACATGGCTGGAATATTTTGTTTGGGGACCCAAGGGAAAGAAGTTTGTTGTTGGGCCCCTTGTGCCACGGCAACACACGGCCCACTGTGTTTGTACCCTGTTGCCTCCACGTTCCTATTAAAGCTGCACAATTTGATATTTTTTATATTAATGATGGACTTACATTCGCCATGGTTGACAGAAATAGGAATATGTACAAAAATTTATCTAATGAACTAAACCACAGGACACAGGATATGCAGCAGTCCATATTGTACTTAAGTGGTGCAAATCTCCTAACAAATTTGACAATAATTCAATAAAATGACCAAAAACCAAATGACATGCAATGCACCTTGGGCTTTTGGGGCCCATGAGGGTCCAGGGCCTAGGGCATTTCCCCACTTTACCAAATTGGTAATCTGGCCTTGGTGAACAGTCATGAACTGATGATGTGGTGGGACATAAATGCATAAAACACTCCTTCAAACATTGACAGACACTTCTATAATCTTCATGATATGGAAGAAAAGAAAATCCTTCATGGGCAGTTCAATCCGTCATTGAATTTATTGCACCTCAAAGGGCTTACATGCACTGGGGAGGGTCATCGTAAATAAAATAAATTTACAACTAAACAAAAATACAATTTTAATTCAGTCATGAAAAATGTTAATAATCTCCCATTATGTTCTCTGAATCACATCAGATTCTCACAACCAATTGCTTATTCAGTCCACTGAAATGACAACACACGGAGTAAGCTTTACATTAGTCTGGTTTACAGCACAGGACTGGGGTCTCTGGTGTTATACAGCTGTCCAAATGCATATCAACATATTGATCCTAAGTCTGCGGGAACAGAGGAGCTTTGTGTTAAGATGCTTTTGGGGAACAAGATCATGGCTGGACGGACAGTGGCCTGTACACATTATTCCCATGTGGCCACTTACAATATGTACTGTTGAATTGACAATGGGCCAAAGGTCAGCAATAATCTACTAAAACCACTTGAACAAAAATTATGTTCAGAAAGTAATCAAACGTGAATTTTTTGTCAAATCTCAGTGTTTGCCTCTACACTTTCAGGTGGCTTTCATTAATTTGCTGTAATTATAACATTGTCAAAGCAGCAGTCCAGGCATACACACTGTCACTTGGCCTATTTTTTCCAACAGCACTGGGTGCAACAGGTTAGCAACATGGAACTTAAAGGTACCCTGTGGAGACTTTGACCATTAGTGGCACTATGAGGCAATGTTTTGATGAGAGGGCCCCTGTTTTGTTGGTAAACAAAGTAGATTTGTAGGTTTTCAGAATAAATCTGCTTTTTATGAGGAAGTAAATTCAAAACATTTGTTAGGCCTCAATGATACACAATGACGCAAAGTTCATTTGGTGAAAAACAGTGAATGTAAACACAACTTTGTTTAGAAAACAACTTGACAGGTTACCTTTAATATGTTCCTGATTCTGACTTTTGTGATGGGATTTTCTAGTAACAGAGAAAAGTGAGCAAAGCCACTAAAGTGCTTCCTGCTGGATCACCATGTTGGCTGTCTGCTATTCTTTGAAATCTGGATCTCTGTTTCAAACCACATATCAATGTGACTTCATTTTTGTACTGATTTGATCTGTCTGAACATAGAGTTTGGTATGGCAATGGAATATCATACACTAAATACAAAAATAACCATACTGACCTGGTCATAGTTATAATGAAAGCACAGGCAACAGGCATATATCCACATGGGTAGTGTCAAAACCGCAGATAAACACTTCATCAGTTCTTTTGAGGGACAGTTTAACTCTGTGGCGGTTAACTAACATTTTCTCTGGATGTAAGTTGTAAGATATGTTCCTTAATAGCAATGCCAGCATATATTGACAGCAGTCTGGGGGATTATTCTAAAAGAAACAGGACATATAAATAACATCGGACAAAAAGACAAAAAAAGAAACATAGAAAAATGAGCCACAAGTTAAAAAAAAGAAACAACCAAAAAGGATCACTTCCTGGTCTGGTATGATTCAGAAGCCCATAGAAGTGGTTTCTTAATATACAGTATATATGTCATATAGCTGTATTCATATTTGTTTCCAAATACTTTCAAAAGATGACGGGAAATAGAGGGATACTCACACGACTTCTTACAATTTCATGTCAGATTCACATTTATATTTCTCTTCAACAGACATACAGAATAGAGACGTAATCCTCGCCAGAGAAATCTATATACATCAAAGAGGACCTTTCTGTAAACAACACACGACATATTTCTCCAAAAATCTACCGGGGCTTCGTTTAACACTCTCATCCGATCAGAGAGGGACAAAGAAGAGCTCCTCCCCCTTTATAAGGAGGCGGGGACACATATGGGGCGGTGGGTGGAGCATAGGACACCAAAGCACATCCATCATTCAACTCAACACTAAAAAGAAATCTAAACACATACGCCTTCACTTTCTCTCACTTACTTTTGTGGACTTTTTTTTTTGTCAGGGTTTTGAGTGATTTTGTTTAGACAAAAGATTAGTACATCTACATAAGCACACGCTTGTATTTTTTTCCTCATATATATATATATATATATATATATATATATATATATATATATATATATAATCCACTATGGTTCACTTTCACAGTTTGTGCTACGACATCACACAGGAGAAGGGTGGGGTGTTGATGGGCGGGGTGGAGAAAAGAGGCTCTTATGAGGTTGAGTAGCTGAACTTCGCTGGCATCCTGAGATGTTGACAGACACCAGGCAAAAGGTGAGAGGGCCCTGCTCCAGAGAATAAAGCAGCTGGAAGACAGGAAGTAGAGAACATTTCAACGTAAGAGACATGTGGTTCAAGTGCAAGGTCTCTGCTAAAAGCGGACAGACAGTGGTTCCATTTTTGTCTTGTTTTCCATGAATACTGATGCTGTGTTTACACAGCAGGATGACTTTTGATGGGTGGTTCAACCACTCTAATAATTCATTTTTAATATCCCATTTAAATGCAAAGAGGTGTACTTTGCAAAACCACTCATTGTTTACATGAAAATGAAGCCTGTTAGTACAAATAAAGCCAACCTTATTTTAAAATGGACAATCAGCAGGAGAAATCTCATGATTATTTACTATAGGTCACCGGCTCCATCTGCAGGTACTACACTGTAGTGCACAGTAGGCATGATGAAGTGACAGGCATTAACTGAGCTTAACAACTTCTACCAAACACTAAAACAAAAACTGTTTGTTTTTTTAAAGCTGAAGTCTCCATTCCTGTTCTTTAATAAATGTCTAAAAAAATGAAATGACTCTGGAAATTTGCTCAGCTAATCTTGAGGTCGATCTAATTAAAAGAAAAACAATAACAACAAAAATGCAGCACCAATTTGTTTAAGAAATTCCATTACACTCCATGCTGTATGGTCCCTGAGCTCCCACCTGGGGCGTTATAAGAAGTCCTTGAGGTCGAGTTCTGCCAAAGGGTCCTTGGGCTTCTTGGGACTCTGGCTTGCAGGTCCAGGAGAAAGCTGAGAAAAAAAAGAAAGGAATTGAGGACATTATACGTTGAGCAGAAATGTATCAGTAGGTAAACATATCTACACAAACATTTTGATATTAATAACATATTGATGACTGGTGTGTGTGAGTGGTTTACTGGATGCGTGCATGGGTGTAAGGCCTTGCTGGTTAGTAAAAGCTTTAGTTGCGGTTACCGGTGCTCCAGGTGCAGCGGCTCCGGGTGCAGCTCCAGCCACCCCAGTGAAGGGAGGTCTCATCATGGGCTGTCCCATCATAGGCTGCCCCATCATGGGTTGCATCATGGGAGCTCCAGGCCCTCCTGCAGGAGGCTGGTAAAACAGGGACAACGCAGCAGATTGAGAATTATGAAAGCTATGCAGATTAATAGCATAGTTTTGAGTTACAGATTGAAAAGCTGCACAGCAAAAATATAGAGAATGCACAGCGAATGAAATAAAACTCACAATGCCAAACGCAGGCTGTGCACTCATTGGTGGCACCATGGCTGCACCAGGTGCAGCTCCACCTGGTGGAGCTCCGGGGGCGGCACCAGCCTACAGAGACAGGAAGAGGAGGGTAAGAGGGTTTATCTTTGTTATTTGTGAGAGAACTGAAAATGTATGTTGATGGCTACATCTTATAAGCAGTACCTACTGACACAGACTCATAAGACTACCATGAGGTGGGGGGTGTGGTGCCCGTGGTGTTCTTACCATGGGGGCTCCTGGTGTGCCCCAGCTCGTGGGAGCTACCTGTGGCATCCAGTTGGCGCCTCCTGTCAGCTTCTTCTCACTCTGTGGGTCCCTAAAGGAGATCAAACACAGGATACACCTCAGGCCCTTTATATTGCTCATGCTTGGAGCGGTGACTGCAGAAAATCTGTTGTAGGTTAACAGATGGGACGTGCAGTCATCTACACACAAAGAGGCACAGATTCCCCACACTCACTTATCATTCTAATTCAATTCAAATTCCAGGACTTCTACTGACATTTGTCAAAATAATTTGTTAAAAAAACACATTCATCATTTGGTGGCTTTGATTTAATAAAACTGAAAAAATGAACTCAAAACAACTTTCAGGAAAAAAAACTTTAGCAGCCCATATGATAAAATCAGGTGCAACAGTTTCTCAAGAACAAAAATGAATACACAAATTGAAGGCATGATGTTGAAACCTAGACACCTTCATCAGCTTTGAGAGTGTTGCGCCCCTTTATAAGCCTACACAAGCATCATGAAACACACACTTACTTTTTCTTCACTCCAAGGTCTGAATAGAAGAAAGAAAGAAGAACGAGTTACATTTCTTTTTAAGTATTCATCATGAACGGAAATGGCTGACCAGACAAGAAAAGTTGCAGTCTACCTCCAATCAGGTTGGCCAGTGACGAGTCCAGGTCTCCTCCGATGGTTTTGGTAGGAGGTGGGGTTGCGGCTGCAATGCCTCCCGCAGCGACAGGGGTTCCCATGCTTCCTGCTGTGCTTCCAGCGGTGCTGCCCCCGGTGCTCTGGGGTGTTATGGCGGGCATCAGCAAGTCGCCTAATCCATCAAACACTTGGGGAGAGAGTGGGAATGGCGACACATCAGAGAAACAACACGGATTACAAACCTGCAAATCCCTAATCTAGCTATAACACGGGTAGAGGGCAGATGTGAGACCAGACGGTACGGTGAAGGGGACAATCCAGCTGTGACAGCATCAGTAGTCAGCTGTGCATCACATGCACAATGTAGGACTGTACTGTAAATATATTTGAGCATTCAAAGGGACACAATCACAGCAACTGCACTCCTTTGGCTTGTTGCTCAGCCAGTTTACAGAGTCACATCTCAGGAACTTGAACACTGGCTGCTTTTGGAAGAAAGCACTGGTTTTGAACCAGGTGTCATCAAGGCCAAAGAGTTTACAGGGTTTCATTCCAGCTAACCACTACCACATTGTGTTGTTGAGAGTTGGTTGAGGGTGTATTAACTAAGGCAGTGGCCCCCAACCTTTTTTGTCTGACGTACCCCCACAGCCCTGTCAGATGAACTCGAGTACACCAACAGTCATGTTCCAAACGTGTTCATTTGAATTGATTTTATACTGGATGTTATTTAACACTATCAATTATATAAAACAATAGTGTTTTAATACAATGAACTGTCAGTTCGGTCGAATTTTAATTTGTGCTACCACTAGGATTGACAGAAGCTGGACCCACGTATCCGTTACTTTTAGCTAACTATTTCAACTGTTTAATACATTTAGCTATTTATTCTGTTTAGATTTCTCTGTTTGTTTGCTAACTAGTTTTCAAGCACTCACAATCACAACACATAGTTTTCAGGTGACTCAATATGTGGATATTCCTGCAAAAGTACCCCCTGGGGAACAAGTACCCCTGGTTAGAAATCAATACACTATGGGATAAGTATTGATTTTAATTGTTTTCGAGGCTTCATGGGGCCTCATCAACAGGCTTCCACCACTGAAAATCTTTGCAAAACTGTGAGTAGAGACAGTGTAGCTGAACCTTCACCCTCAAACCAATACTTACAGTTAAGGTTTCATGCTCTATAAATGCATTTAAAGTAAATCTGTTATGTTTCTGACCACTGCAGCAACCAAAGAGCGAGGGTTTTCACTACAATGTGATGCTGCAGCGCTCCAGGATCAGAATGAAAACCTGCAGACTCGGGCCTTGGTGGCATGTGGTTACTATAAGAGCCACTGGTCTAAAAGACCATGGACAAATAAATATACATAGTACAAACATAAACAACAATACATTGAGTCTTGTCCCATGCAGGAGGCAATCAGGGGTCATACTGTGACATGCAAAGATGCAGAGGGGGAGACTTGTCCAAACTGCACATGCTGCGATGCACTGCGAGGTTGAACTCACCAATTACAGATTAGAAGAAGCAAGCAATGACCCAGCAGAGTGGAAGGGGTGTGGATAAGGGTGAAGAGGGAAATAAAAATGGAGCAGAAGAGAAAGAATGTGTAGCGGAAAGAAAGAAAGAGAGATTGCAGAGGGGGGTGGGGTGAGCAGGAGGTGGAGAAAGCACAGCATTTGAGAGTGTGAGAAGTACAAGAGATGGAATTGAGAAGAAGAAAATCAGAAAAACCAGAGAGAGGCAGCAGTGCTGAGTTAAGCAGTCAGCAGAAATAAGGAGGACAGTGATAGCAGCACGTCAGTGTGCCATTCATGCAGCAGTGAAGCTCTCGGCAGGAAGAGATAACTGAGTCATGGTTAAGGTAGCTCAGTTTTAATGAACCAGAGCAGATTAATGCACGTCAAGCAGAAGACCTGAGAAAATATGAACAAGATTCTCCTATATTTCCCATTTCACAAGGCGTGGCAATGAGACAGATTACTCAAATGAAACAAAAAAATGGGAAAAGAAATATTCTACAACACATTGTGATCCACTTACTTGAAGCATCGAAGCCACCAGAGGGCGCCGGTGTGGTGGTTGCAGGTTCTGGTACAGCTAGCACTATTGGTGCTGCAGCGGGTACAGGGGGTGTTGGAGAGGTAAGGGAGCCCAGAACGTCAAAGCCTGACTCCAGGAGGTCGTTCTGCACCGGAGCTGAGGCCAGAGCTGGAGCCAAGGCTGGAGCCAGAGCTGGGGCAGCAGTGGGAGCCAGGGTGGGGGACATCAGGCCTGAGGGGATGACAGACAGGATTGTAACATCAAATGTGGTACTGTTTTCAGACTCACCCTCATTTCATGAGAAACGCACATTAAATATGATTATTGACACAACAGATGGCACATGAGACATCTTAAAGGCATTTTGGTTATCCCGGTGGGGAAAGCCGGCCACTGCAGCAGCAAATAACAGTACAGAGAAATATAAGGCACATTACTCAACCGGTTACAGCACCAGATCTTATTAATATAAAGAGTGTGCATCCCTATTTTTTCCACCCCAGATACCTATAGATCCCTATAGAACCTATAGAAACAGTAGACAGTAATAGTGTGTGTATAAATAATCGCATTATTATCATGCACACGTGACTCATCATGACTAACAGCCTGGATGCACATGAGGTCCTACATTCACATTTTGTATAGTGAAAGTATATTCACAAATGTTACCATGCAAGCAGGATGTCTGTCTGCATGCGTAGTATGAGTATGTCGCGTGTGTTGAAAATTCCTATTCCTATTCTTTAATGTGTCTATTGGCCATCCAACAGCGACAGAAACTGGATTGGCTATGACATCACCAGGAGGTCGTGGTGGACAGACATCTTACAGACATTTCCAAAGTCCCTTCCAGAGTCCAAAGTCACTTTGGAACTGCTGTGTAACAATATTTAACCAGACCTGCCAAGTCTGTGTCATTATTAATTTGACAAATGCGTCTCAATCATTACTTACTGCATAATTTCTTAATCAGCATAAAACATTTCTGTCAGCCATTTGCCAGCACAAAAAACTTTTTGCAAGACAGCGGACATCTTATCAAACTTTGCTGGTCCTTTCAGCCTTTCTAATTCAGCCATAATTTCCATGAAAATACTTGAGTGTAGGGGAGTCTCACCTCCCAGCAGGTCGTCTCCAGGCCCTCCAGGAGCAGAGCTCTGTGTCTCCTCCACAGGACTGCCGAAGGAGTCTGCAGGGCCATCCGGTTATCCACAGCGCAGCATGGAGGGCAGAAAGGGGTGAGAGGTCAGCCCTGGACCACACACTGGGACACAGTGGGGGGTAGGAGACAAGATTATCTTCATAAAGCAAAACAATGATTGAAATAAAAATAAAAAGCGCATAAATGTCAAATGAAATGAAGAAAAAGAATGGTTAGTGGAGCTTGAGAAAGATTTCCAGTCACGTCTGACCTTTCCTATTCTGGGAAGAATGTTTACCTCAGTACATATTGTATGCTCAGTTCTGTTTTCATACCATAGTATAATAACTGCAAACACCTGAGACCATTTCATTTCTACATGTTGTTTTATTTGTCCTGGAGTTGGATTTGGTATAAAATGTGCAGGAGGGCAGCTCTGTTTAGTTTTAGTGTGCTTACATGCTAACATTTGCTAATTAGCACTAAACACAAAGTAAAGCTGTGGCTGATAGTAATGTCATTCGTTTTTCAGGTATTTGGTTATAAACAAGATGTGATTCACTATGTTGCCAGGGCATTATGATGACATGTGTGGAGGCCGAACTGTGATGCTAAATTACAAATTGCATGCATAAGCCGGTTTAGCAACAGGTCCAGCAGCCTCTCACAAAAGTTTAATGAAAAAAAGAATCAATCCATCCCTGAATTCCGTCTAACAATATTGTTGAAATGGAAATATTGACAATATTTCTATTAATTCCCATTGTTTTTAATGAGGAAAGAACGCAACTAAAGAGAAAAAAAAAAACAGGCCCACCCGGGCAACTCCGATGCCAAGACAGATGAAAGTCAATGCTAAAATCCTCAAAAAACTATTAACACCTCCTGTTTTTAAAATTTTGTAGGAAAACAATCACCTAGACAGAGACACACACACAAACACACAGTGCAATAATTATTTTTGGGATTGTAACTGGTGGCTACTGCCAACTACTGTCTGCTATCTATGATGTGTCTGCAGTCTAATCCAGAAACTGCTGAAATTAGTTTTTCACTTACACCTACAATCTATCACCACATCTGTACAATATCAGACTCATTGCTACAAACATTCACCCATGAACTTACTGTAGCAACTGAGGATGATTCAAAACACACAGAAGAGAAAAGTAAAATGATAAAATGCACAAACGATTGTTGAAATTCAACAATTTGTATGCAGCATGTGTTGCTGTAAAGAGATCTGCATGTGTGTTCTGAGGTACAGTACCCAGCAGGTCAATGACAGGTGCAGGCTCTGCTTTGGGTGGAGAGGAGGCCTCAGGGACGGGAGCTGCAGCAGGAGCAGCGGCAGGAGCAGCAGCAGCAGCAGCAGGAGCTGGAGCTGGAGCTGGAGCTGTAGCTGGAGCTGGAGATGAAAATGAGTCTGAACAGAGAGACGGGCAAAGACAGAAGCAAAATTAAATGACTACATTCATCAGCGACAGCTTTATTTCCAAGGGGAGAATATTTGCTCATGCACTGTTACTATGCCTGTTCTTTAAGGCTAGCAGACATGCAGAGAGGAAGGAAGCCGGCATTTCCTGCATCTGAACTGTGTATCCACATCCTTGAAGCGTGCACCATTTTGGAAGTACAGGGCTGGTGTGCATCTGCATGCAGACACCAGCACCATGCAAACAACTTCATGACAAGTTGAAACTGGCTGCACACTTCAATATAAAAAGGAGGGGAAAACAGTGATGCAGTAAAGATAAAGCAGCTTAACTCACCAGTCACGATGTCTCCAGCCGGAGCCGCCTCGGGCAAAGGAGAGGGGCCGCGTGAAACGGCAGGAAGGTCTAATTTACCAATGCAAGCGAGAGGCAGAATACGAGAAAGAAGAAAACCACGGAGGTCGGGAAAGCAAAGAAAAGTATTAGCGTGGCAGGTAAAAAGACACAGCGTAGATAGAAAGCAGCCACGAGGACAATCCAAGACTTGACAAGTGGGTTACATGCACAGTTCTCATACCACTATGGGGGACAAACCAAGACGTGTGGGGTAAAAGAAACAGTTGACAGAGGAGGAGTGGAGGTATGGAAACCAGAAGAGATGAAGAGGTTCCACACACAGAGAAATGGATATCAACTCCTGTACCTGCACCAAAAAGGTCTACGCTAGGAGTGGTAGCAGCTTTGGATTCTGTGGTAGGGCTTTGCTCAGGCATAGAATCAAACATATCTAAGAACAAGGACAAACAATCATATGTACATTCAGATTTCAAGTCCAGTGCATACACAATGATGAGTTAAGAAGAGAGATGAGGGAGAGCAGAGAGAGCAGATATTTTGATTGTTAAACGGTAAAGCTGCCGTGTATCAGTTCAGTGCAATGCAAAATGAAACAGTGCAAAAGTTAAAAGGGTATATTGCCAAATTTCAGCATTTTTTACAGAGTTCACCATCTAAGGTTTACCCTGTTAGCATGCTGAAATTGGCTAATCACAAAAAAAAGTCAGCATGCTAACAATTAATATTCAAACATGCTCATGTTTGGTGTTCACCATCTTAGTTTAGCCTGTTGGCATGCTGACACTGGATACTTTTGATTAGCCAGGGTATTTGATCACAATACAAAATATTGGACAAATCTTAAGTTTGACCCAAATGACGGCGCTAAATGAGAAGTCAGAGGATTCATCCTGTGGGGAACCTGAACGTCCGTACAAACCAAATTCTGACATTGAGCAATATTCCCTTTTAACTTAAGTGCATAAGCTACGATAAAGCATTCTCTGCTGTCAGCATCTAAAACATCGGTCACAAGCAGGAGAAGAAAACTGTTTTCTTCACTCTAACATTTGGCAGTCTATTTGTTAGTATTAGGTTAATAATCAAAACAAGTTGAGCCACCCCTGTTAACAAATAGAGATAAATGTCCATTTAAGATTTTGGTCCCCAAACAATAGATCATTAATGGATTCACTTTCAAAATAGCATACACAATTTCATTTTTTGCAGAGGAGGTCAAGATGCTTGACGATCAAATGATCTGTATCTGAAGGAAAGGCCTCATGGAAAACAGAAAAAACAAATCTGAAATGTAGGGACCGGGCAGGTTATTATCTAGTGTCATCATCACCACTAGCAAGAGCAACACAGTCATCATCATCATCAAATCCTACATCATCATCATCATCGTCATAATGCAGGGCAATGCAGTGAGAGGCATAATGAGAGCGAGAGGACTTTACCACCAAAGATATCTAGAGTCGGGGCAGCTGCAGACTCTGTGATGGTGGTGGTGTCGATGGTGGTTGTGGTGGTAGTGGTGGTGGTGGAAGAAGGGGTGGGGGCAGCGGGGGCAGCAATGGGGGCGACGATGGTCGGCGCCTCACTAGAGGTGGGAGGGATGATGGCGGTGGCCCCCGTATCGGCGGGCCTCATAGCGAACAGGTCCAGCTCTGGAGCAATGTCTGCACTCCCCTCTGTCGTAGCGAAGGGGTCTTCAGGAAGAGCAGCAGGCAGGTGATGTCGAGGGGTTAGAGGGGGGGGGGTTATGATTAGAGAAGAAAGGAAGGGGTTGGTGGGTGGGTGGATGGGGAAGGGGAAGGGGGGATTGAGGGTTTGTTAAAGCAACAAACACTGTAAAAAGCCTTTCTGTGAGGCACCTTACAAAGAAAGCAAACCAAGCACACGGTCACTCATTAACTTCAGAACTGCATCCACAAGCTACAGCAATTCTTCAGCAACTAATAACTACAGTAGTTAGTGTCGAATATTTTTTGGTCGACTGACCCATTGACTAATCTTTTAACTCATGAGAACACCCAAATCATCCATGTGTCCCTGGTACACCGTTGCATAAAAGAGGTTTAGTGAAATTGGGTCGCTTGCATTGTATAAAAATGAGAAAACTAGGATATGCTATTAAGAAAAAGCACCTTGCACCTACAGCACCTTCATTCATGCTATTAAAAATAGCTCAATTCAGTGCTGGAGACAATTAAAATCATGTTTTAAATTACAATTACATATAGTAGCTGTTTCTACTCTGTCACTACTTCATTTTTTCTTTTTTACCAATTAGATTAATTTTGTATGAAATGTCTATTTCTTATTCAGTCTATTAAATGACTCAACTGAAACAAAGTTTCTACCTGCATAATTATTTACACTCCAAGTCAATAATAGAAAACAGACTGAGGCTAACTTGCTTATGTTTGGCATAGTAATGTTTACAGAGGTCCCCATCTTTAGCCTGTTAGCATGGTAACACTGGCTACTGTTGGCTGAAGTACAGCTGAGGCTGACAGGAATGTTATTCGTTTTGCAGGTATTTGATCACAAAACAAACTATTGGACAAATTTCACCCGCTGACGGTGCTAACATGAAAAGTCAGGGGCTCAATAAAGTCAGTAGGAGTCATCCTGTGGTGACCATGTATGTCTGCACAAACATGTTTCCTCATGACTGGAAAAGTTTTCAAAACCTGGTGTGTCCTTTTTATTCTGATTAATACAGGAGGTCAAATGTGGGCGCAGAGTAAGTTAATGCTCAAGCATCTTAAATAAACTGTGTCTGTTACTGTAAGTAGGCTATGCAAAAGATTGATGTACCGCAAAGGAGTACATTTCATTTTTTCAAATTTGCAAGAAAGAATTACCCGGACATTACATGGATTGCTCCGGTCATTGTCCTGCTATATATATTAGGTCAAAGAGAGAGACTAAATGGAGTTATTGAAAAATAAAAGAAAACGATAAAAGGCTTGACAATGATTAGTATAATCATCATCAGGTAGTATCAGGGTTAGGGTGTAAAAAACAAATGGTATTAATTCTTCTATGGTTAATAATGGCTATATTGTGCTTTTTACTGGGTGAATATTAGGAGGAGAAGAGTAGTTCAGATGAGGGAGGAGAGGGTCCATGACTAGGGCATTAGAGCAGGATTCGGGTTGAGACAGTAGGCCCTGAGGGCGCATGTTGTTCTACTGTCTCCTATGGAAGCAGAAGCAGCTTTATAATATAATAAAAGCAAGGACAGCTTTCAGACTCACACACACACACATACACATTTGCACAAAAAGCTGTTTTGTCACCCACCAGATCCACCAAAAGCATCAGCAGCGGGGCCCGCAGCCACGGCAGCAGGACCGTCTCCTGGGGAAGGTGCAAACGCATCTAGGGTATTGCAGACGAAAACAGCCGGAACGCAAAAAACATAACACCCGGGCCAACACACCGACAGACACATGGATGTAAAGAACAAAAGATGAGTAAACAGATGGAATGGACAGGAAACAAAGATGAGAGGTCAGCATCAGGAAAAAAGCAGAGAATACATGAAATATGCAGCCCGGCCACTGCGGTGAATGATCTGATTGTGCCATCAGTCACGTGGTGAGTTTCAAAGGGCTGCATAATGCTGCATTCAGTGAGTGCACTACCTGTGCGGGCTTGTGAAATGAAGCACGTTGTCACAAGTTTCTTGTACTCTGTGACAAGAGGGAAGATGTCAAGTTCAGGGGTGGACGAGGGAAAGTCTCTCTTTGACAAAGAAACTGGAGAGTGAAACAATTTGCTCTTTTCAGCAGATACTTGATTCTGCTGTTAGGCCTGAGGTTAATATCATAAAGCCAAAATATCATTAGATGAAATCCAGCTACTCATCATCTTGACATATTTATGAAACTGTTAGTAAGCCAGTAGGGAGAAAATCATTAAGGGTGATAAACAAAAAAAGGCAAAAAGAAGCAAATCCCTAAAATACAAGTCATAATAGCAGATTAATTACATTGCAGTGGGTTTACTGAGGTGCACAAGATTATGACAAAACACTCTGATGAATGTTTAAAACACATTCATGTCAAAACTCATTAGTGCGGCTTTGAATAAACCCACAGAAAAGTAGGTAATCCACAATACTGGCTCCTATTTTTGGGATGTGCTACAAATGATACATGTTTTGCTCTGTACTCAATGCAAAACAGCGTGTGTGTGAAAGCTTGACATTACGTCAGCACGTTAGTGTACATGGTTGTAACAAAGCAGGACGTAACAACATCAGAAAGAGGTGAGGAGAGGAAACTATTACATTTGAGCCACAACACAAAGCATCTGATTTTCTGAAAAATATATGCCTGGTCCAGAAGGTCATTTAACAACTAACCATCTATTTGAAATACGCATTCCGCTGCCTGAGAAAAAAGGTTTTTAACCCATTTTTCAAGTTGTGCCTCTTTTTCCTAATCCAAACAAAGATAATAACCGTAGTAAAAACTAATACACTGATGTTTCTATCCAATGTTTTAGTTATTCACACAAAATAATGCTAAAATAATAATAATATGTCATGTACACTTGAAAACAGGTTTAAAATCTTTTGCATCGTGCAGCAGACATAATATCTATTCATCCACATGATTAGAGTCTTTAAGGTTTCTGGAAATATCTTCAAAACAGCAGGAAGTGTTGTTAAACAACCCTCTGAGTTGTTCAAAGATTGCCAGGTAGTCATTTTTATGAAAACTGACGTTTAGCTCTGTGACTCAAATGCAATGATAATACATGAGAGGCACAAACTGGGGCTATGGTGCCATCTGCTCACTGAAGTGTCATAATGTGTTATATATACTTGTTTCTAGCAGTTTTTTCACGTTTCTACTGTAATGTTGCATCAACAAATGCAGGCACCTTAAGGTCAGATTCTCATCAATCTTTAGATATCATATAAACAATGCATACATCACATTGACGTGTAATCTGACGGCCTGTAGTTGTAGTTTTATGATGCATAAATTAGTGGTTGCAATGCAACGTTTAGGGAGAGATAACCAAATCCTAACTTTATACAAAAGGAAAGCTACCACTAAATTACTAAGTGGGCTCGCTGCAGACAAGCAGGCAGCTGCCATGCTGTGTATCCTGGTCTACATCCTATCCTCGGACCAGACTGACCTCCGAAGAGGTCCATGTCTGCAGCTATGGTGGTGGCGGGAGCTGAGACGGGCAGCGAGGCAGGCGCCGGTGCGGCTGCAGCGGCAGTGGTAGCGGCTGTGGGAGCAGAAGCTGCAGGGGCGGCAGTGGCAGCATCATCAGCATCAGCGTCAGCAGACTCTCCCTCCGCCAGGAGAGCTTCAGAGGCTTCATCGGTGGCAGCCGGAGATGCTATGTGGATAAACCCCGTAATCCAAATGCCACGACCCAGTCGCAACCCCCAAAAGAGAGAAATAGGAGAAAAAAAGGAGATGGGAGGGAGACGACAGTGTCAAAGGGACTGAAAACTGAAAGACGACAGGTTTAGCAGGAGGAATTTGGGTGCTAAAGGTGAAAAAAGCTTTCCAGAAAGACAATGAGAATTTCAAGTAGAAAGCCAAGTTGGATAGTGAACAATCCAGTGCCTGCAGGTATTTCTCATATTCAGTGTGTAGCAGAGTGCTGTCAACAGAATACTCACCCTCAGCCAAGAGATCTGCACAACAGCCAAACAGAGAGAGACAGAAGGTGAGAGAGAATGAATGGCAGCGTGAACAGAAGATTTTTAAGCATAGAGATAAACTGATGAAATTTAGAAATCTTTCATTTGCAAGCTGCCAACATTATAGGGAACAAGCCAGAAAAAATACTGACATGGACAAATGGTAAAGCCCAATAGAGCTAAAAGCTCCTTAATGTAATTTAGGCTACAGATGGACTCTGTCCACCTTCAGGGCATCAGTGGAGATGTGGGGATAAACAGAGGGCATGCCAAAGAGCAGCAACAGATTTATAATGGAAATGCTGCGTAATTTAAACCACATTGTCCAATAAAACATAAACAAGGGTACCACTTCTTTATCCTACTATAGGGAGTCATTCTGAAAGGCCACAGTTTGTTTGTTTGAGTTCATTTACTATAAATTGTATATACCTGATATTACTCGAACCATTTTCCAAAGCATACAGTAGTTTATTTAATCGATTTCCCTCTTCCTTCCTCCCTCCTCTAAGCAGCAATTGTTTTCCATTAATTGGTATTAAAATCACTCTGCAGGGACCTCAACTCACTGTGCGCTTTGGAAAATGGTCCACAGTAATGTAAAGTAAAAGGGTCTGTGGTTAATGGCACCACATGTGCTCTGCAAGAACAGAAGGCTTGATAGGCGTAGCAACAGTAACTAAGGGGGGCAGGGCTTTGGGAACCATCAGAGCAGAAAGTTCTCACCTCCCCATCCAGTCATGGAGGAAGTCGCTGCAGCGCCCCCTGCAGACGAGGAGGACATGGGGTCTAGATCCAACAAGAACCCATCATCGAGAGCACTAAACACAAAGAGAGAAAGAAAGAGAGAGGGCGTGCTGACAGGAAGAATCTATTTCTCATGAAATATTGATGCTCGGATATTGATGCAGCTCAGCTGAAACGCTTTGTATATCATTGAGTGACTCTTACTTGCTGGTAGTGGTGGTGGAGGTGGGGGCCGGTGCAGTGGGGGTGACAGAGGGCGGAGGAGGTTTGGCAGGCGGCCCGGGGCGAGCAGGGGGCCCGGGAGCCGCGGGCTTTGGCGGAGCAGCAGCAGCAGCAGCAGCCGGCGAGCTGTTGTTGGCTGTTGCGTCCTGCCGCAGAGACAAACCTCACGTTAACATGGTGACCAGCGCGGTTATGTAAGCTGATGTGATCCAACAGATTTTTAACACATGAATTCACAATGAATCACTACCTGTCTGTAGCAGGAACTGCTATGGGTGAAGTTAAAAGTCGAATTGAGCATTTTCAGTTTTTATTGTTCATTCACTGCTCAGTGAAGGTCTCAATAACTGTGCTTTGACAGGTGCTATACATAAATAAAGACTATCATTATCACCACTACATTATGATTATCATGAAACATAGCTTACCTTAGTGGGCGACCTGCAAAAGCAACGATAGCACATGAGTTAAAGAGTTCAATGATGTACATGCTGAAACATAATGGCTGTTACTGAGATGGGAGGCAAAGTGACAGCATAAGTATCACTTTGGTGTTTTCAGGCGGGCAGCATTTCAAGGCAATTCCATTTAGTAAACATGTGCAATTAATGGATCCACGCTGCTGCTGAGTAATACTGTAGCATCTTGGCCCCGGCTCCTCGTCAACAAAGCTTTGCTGTTCAACATTACAGACAGAAAGCAAGAGCCGGATGTTTCTGAGCGGCATGCGTCTGAAGCTTTGTAAAAGTCGGGGCTGACTGTACAGTAAGATGACAACATTATGTTAGTAATGACATCAGCTAAAAGGCAAGACCCGTCATTGTACAGTCACTGACAACAATGATGCAAATGATGTTAGGTCACACACGTGAAAACATGTTTACAAGAAAAACAATGTTTTCTATAGAGCTGCATCTTGAACAGAATGATGGGACACAACAATTCAAATGTCTGTTGCTTGTTCAGATGTATTTTCTATAGAATCAATACAAAAAGATGGTAAATATTCCTAAATAGTCCTTTTCTCGTTGACAGAGAATACTCACTTATCCTCTCTGGGTTGAGTAAAGACAGAGGAAATGGCGTGTTAGAGAAGTGACAGGGGGAGATAGTGTAGATAGAGTAGTGGCTGATGTAACAGTCAAAGATCAAACGGGCCACACAGAAAGAGCTAAATTAGTGTAAAAGCACCAAACCAAAATCACTGCAGACATGGCTTTCAGCATGTCAAGAGCCATTAAACTGTATAATTACAGGATTACTGAAGCGCCAGCTGTGTTACTGCTGGTAAACGATTAAAAAAAACAAAAGAGGTTGCCCGCGTATTGAACTACTCACGGCTTCTTCCCCTCCAGCGTGTTAAGGTGGGTCTCCAGGGACTCCAGAAGACTTTCTGGGGCCTGTAGAATAATAATAGAACAGAACACAAGAAGAACACAGTGGATCACACAGTCAAGTGAAGTATTTCTATCCACCACATTTGAGTTGAGTCTTCTTAGGCCATACCTCCTAACCCTAACCTATGCTGCACCTTTACCAAATAGACACCTCATGTGACGTCGGCTCAGTTTGATGTCACAATGAAACCTTAAAAAGGTTACTGGGTGGGTTCCCTGGCATAACCTCAAGGATGATAGATGTCAGCCAACTGAGGTGGGTGTCTATATTTTGCCTGGCCTTATACTGTAGGTAGCATGATGTGTGCCGGGCTAGCATGCTATAATCAATAGGTTCTGTGAGATCACGTGTCCCTCTCCTGGTGCCCTGATAATCATCTCCCTTTTTCAGAATAATCTCATCAACACCAACTTGACAGCACTGAGAACACTTCACTCTATTCTCCGATTAATTCATCTCTTCGCTTCAGTGTGTCACTGGGATCAGGGCCAGACGCACTGCTATTTTCAGTGTTCATGATATCTCTTGGTGAAAGTATCTTTAATTATGATTTTTATTGTAGAGTAACAACAACTGATGTTCCCAAAATGCCAGTTTGATTTGGGTCTTAAATCCCAACGTTGACAATCCTGCCATTTCTTTGCCTTCACAATGATGCAAAATGAGCTGTTTTGCATCACTGGGGCTGCTGGCTATCAATACTTTTTACGTAACAACCAAATGTGTCTGTGTCATCGAGTTTCCAAAATGATCAATTACTGAAAGTTAGCATTGAATGCTTTCTCAGGCTTTGGTTATTGTACACACAATATAGCCAATTTCTTACCACTGTATTTAGGCATAAAAGAGCAAATACAGTAATTATAAAACATTTGTTACACAAAAAATGGAACACCAAGAGGGGGATAAAGCAGGACACAACCAATAATTAAACAGAAAGGTAAACAAAGAATCTTCATGATAATAGAGAGAACAATGTTCCAGCCAGCCACGATGCAAAGCTGCATGTTCAACCAGGCTAAATGGGACATTCTCACCTCCCGACATGCAGTAAAAAGGATAATACAATATCCAAAAGGCTTATTAAGACAGGTCAAAGCTAATTCAGCCAGTATAATAAGTCAATAATTCACTTTGCTTAATTCCCAGCTCCATTTCCTGGATCTATCATCCCTAAAACTTTGAGAGACCAAGAGGCAGAGAGGCAGTTCATTTTTTGTCTTGGCACTCAGAGGGACGGGTAGACCATTTATCATCCAGAGACTTTAATGTGTCTGTCCTCACCACCAAGAACAGAGAGGGCTGTTCTGTAGACAAAGGACAGATATAACAGCTCAGTCACTGAAACGCTTCGACACATACTGCAGTAGTTCTCTATCCGAGGAGGCCAGTGCAAACGCTGCTGAACCATCTCCCTGTGTATGTGACAGCAACAGGCCTCCGGGCATATGTTTGGAATATGATCTGATATGACTGACGCTGCCATCATTTGCAGAGTGTTTCCTCCTCACTGCTCTAAAACATAGCATGCAAGTGTACATGAGTGATGACATGACAACACGTCGGCGAAGACAGTCAGATGGTAATATTCGTGTTTGTGCTGATGTAAGAGTAGAAATTGGTGGCTGAGACTGAGGTTAATCCTCTACAGTTTGAGGGATCTGGGAGATTGAGATACATTAATCGAATTTTATCAGCCATACAGTGTCTCATTTGTAAAGACAGGGGCCTCTAAGAAATGTGGGCTGGGCTGCGAAGATTAATGACGTTATCCTGTTTATCTATGGCAGAGTATTACTTGAAACACTGATGCACATTGGCTAGTAAGAAAAATGGTGGGAAATGGTGGGTCACTGACCTAGCATGTATTCATTGTTTATGCTTCATTTTATGAGGCTACCACAGAAACATTTTCTACAATTTTGTAGAATTTGTTCTTAAAAACAACCAAGAACAGTTGAGTCAGTAATTGTGTGAGGACACTACTGTTAACCCCAGACGCCGTGCAGTGCCTATTAGCAGTGTCAGAAACCATCTGTGAGTGAAGAAAGAACTGGTGTTTAAAAGACTAAAATTCAAACTGAAAGAAACCCATCACTACTGAGGCAAGGCATTACACAATTCCTCCACAGGCAGTACATCAGAAAAAAACCTCCACTACAATCGATCAAAACCCACAACTCAGTGCAAAAAGTTGATATGCCATCTGTGAGGGGTTGTGGTATCTGCTGTTCACATGCTTTCAGGAACGTTGTTGAAGGAGGGGCCGATGTAGGAGAACATGTGACAGTTTGAAGGAAAGTGGATACACCACTTCAGTAAAATTCAAGACTCAAGTAACTCTATGAAGCAATACTTAAATTTTTCAGGAAACCTTTGTGTTTTTTGGCAGAGAGTTCGATAAGATAATCGATAACACCCTCATATCTGTACGGTAATCCAAGCACATAACTCCCCATTAAACCATAAATAGTTGTTTTCACATTTAGTTTAGAATGTGTTAATTAGAGGTGCTGGTTGGCAGATATATTTTTTACCCTCGTATAGATTTAGGCTAGCTGCTTTACCCTGTTTTCAGGGTTTATGCTAAGCTAAGCTAACTCTGACAGACAGTGAATAAGCACAATCCAGTCAACTAGCTTTGACCTTAAGCTAATCTTGCATCTCTCCTAGCACGTCTGCAAGGCTTTGACAATATCCCTTGACATGAATTAAAGAATTTGACTGATTCTGGAGCTCGAACACCCCATCTCCAAATACTCGACAATAAAAGCGCCATACATTACAGTACGTTCGATGCGGCATGTTGTGGACCTGCTTTATACCATTAGCTCTCCGTTTAATCAGACAGCATAACAGCATGCTTTTCATGCAAGTCATCCATACTGCCATGTCTGAAAGAACAGAGTTTCCACAACACAACAGAGTTTAGAAGCCTGGGACTAATCCAGGATCAGGAGAAATCAGGTTCCTCATCCTGGGAATCTCTTATATTTGTCAGTGACCCAAAAATCAGGAATCAAAAAAGGGAAAAGTTATCTTTTACTATCTTTAACAGCTGTTCTGGAAACTCTGTGGCACAATTTGAGGATAGCAGTCTGCTGTGCCTTTACACAGCAGTTGAACTAAAACTATGTTCAGCTCAGAGTTTTAGCAGCGGAAAACAGCCGCCTGGTCAGCAGCACTGCTCAGCATATCACAGCCTATCCATTCGGCCCTTCCAGTCACGTCATCGCACTTCATCACAGCGCCCGACGGCTGTCTGCCGGGTGTGCACTCGCTGTGCAGTGTGCTTCCATTCAGCGTACTCAAACGAGAGTTCACATGTTGACCCTTCCCTAAGCTGTTTGCTCCCCAAAGCTAGCTCTGTGCGCACTACTCACACTCTCAGCCTGAATGATCAATCTGCATCTCTGGAAGTGAAAAGAGAAGGTGGGGGCCACAGGAGCCCGTCAATTCACCAAAGAACCGCAGCTCATTGGTTGCATGGAGAAGTGCACAAGGGGTACAGCTGGATACGCCTCCTTTTTACAACACAGTGTGGCCGTCTGTGAATGCCTGATTATTACCACAGAGGAGCAATAGTGGTGAACACAGAAGGAGAAAGAAAATAGGTGGTAGCTTTAGACATTCACACCACATGCAGTACAGTTAGACAAAACACAATACTGACATGCTCTGTTAGTATGTAGCCTAAAAAAAGGTCACTGATCCAATAACAACATAAAGGTAAGAAAGCCTCAGTCGGTCTTACCTGGGTGAGTTCAGGTATGTCATTTTTGTCTATTCCCACTTGCTGTAAAAGAAGAACAGTGACATTTCGATGCAACAGTTACCAAGCGGTGTAAGGTTTAGCTGCAACTCAGTGATGCAATGTGCTCTGCAGGCTACCTCAGCAATTTTGAAGAATTCAGAAACCCGAGTCATTCGCGTCAGGAACCTCTTGTAGATCTCCAGCCCATCTTTACACTGGCTTCTCTTCATCTGGAAAAATTTCTCTGGACAAGAGAGATGGTGAAACATTAATCCCTGTAAAGTTAAACAATATGTCTGGTGATATTCTACGTTTTTCTTTTTGTCGTCAAATCCCACAAAAAGACCAAAACGAATGAATGAATGAATTGATGCTACTAACAAGCAGCGTCTGTGTAGCCAAAGCCATGCATGCGTGCCATTGTGTCACACACACTGTTCTGCTGCTGTAAATATTCTCTAGAGCACCACCATCTGGGGCTAAAAAATAGTCCCCCAAAAAATGCATAATTTACTCCTGTTTGAGTAACCTTCACTGAAAAGTACAGTGCTCAGCTGTTTCAGCCAGTTTTTAAAAATAGAACTGTGTATTTGTGACCCATTTTTAGAGGTTTCTTTCGTCAGCACTGTAGGAACAAATGGCTTCTAGATGGTCTTGTTTTTTTTAATGCCATTTGTTGAAAAGAAAAAACATATATATGCATATAATAACCTCGGCCTTATCCTTTGAGGGCACTTAACTTGTGTTCATTGAGCATTTCATGAATCCAGTGATAAAGGGAAAGGAGGGATTCTTCACCTAGCAGGTTAATGATGCCGTCATTGTAGCAGGCATATAACTTGATCAGGTCTTTGAAGAGCAGGAGGAAGCAGGCATTTATCACCCCGTTGTTCAGTTCCGGTGCATGCACCTACGGACAGAAAGAGAAGCCAAGAGGCACAGTGCGGTTAGGTAGCAGTATAAACGACAATAACATTGCACCGATGTTAGAGGCTAATACTGATGTAATGTATTAAAAAGAGTTCGTCTCCACTGAAGCAAAAGAAGGTTGAAATCTCCACCGCTGATGTACATGTTTTGTTTCAGTTAGACGTCATTAAATTCAGACCTGGTCCTACATGTGAAAGGGGCTGCAATTGACATGTCTTCATAAATGCTGTTACAGCAATAAGCTTTGTTAAACCCAGTTGGCAGCTTTTTTCTCCACTGTGTTTATCCCTCGGCAAATTCAGTAACCTTGCAAAGTGACTTTGTTCCCAATTATTGAGTGTCACTTACATCAAAATCCAGCAGTGCGTCAATCTGGCTCTGCAGGATGGGCATTCCTTTCAGCAGCTTCTCTACTGACATGGTCCTCATCGCTCCGTCAGCTCTGAGACGGAGGAAGAAATCAGAGAAATGTGAGAATTAGACAGCAGCTCTCAGACAGAAAAACTCAGTCCCACATACTGCCTGTCTGTCAACACATAGAATACCTGTCTGCACATGTCACACATACAGTATCCACCAATGTGTCTGATCTCTTTTCTGTAATCTGCGTTTGTATTTTTCAGTGCCAGCTTATGTAGCCAGGGGGACCTTGTGTCTGCCAGCTAAACAGAGCTGTCCACTCTGTGAGCATGAGTAATAACCCACTCTGTATTCATCTGTGCACTCAGTACACGCAGTAAAGCCGTGCACTTGGCCCGACGCCGGGCTGGAGGTAGCCGAGTCCATCCCTCGCACTAACGGGACCCCAGTGGGATATGTGTTATTCTGGTGGATACGGAGGGGGCATGTTCTGGCCCCGGATAAACTAACAAAGCATTTTTAAAAGGCTAAAAATCAATAATAATGCTGAAACAGTCATGCAGCAGGGCGGTGTCGTGAGAAATGAGAAACGGTACCCTTTCTTGACTCGGCCAAAGTCGAAAGCCATCTGTCTGTAGGCGAAGGCCTTCTCGTTCAAGTAGCGGCTGTAGCGTCTGATGAATGTGGACATGTCGTAGCCTGAGGAGACACTCGTAAACGTAAATGCATGCACAGTCTCAAATGTCAACTCAATGCAGGGTATTAGTGGGCTCTTCAAAGGCTCACCCCCCCCCCCCCCCCCCCCCCCCCCCCCGCCCCCAATGCAATAGTCTTTGTACCTGTTATAAATATATGGGTGACAAAATGCAATAGGTGGTTAATCTCAGTCTTTAGAAGGAGTCTTGCTGAGAGTTTGTGTATACTAAGTATGAAGCTAAAGCCAGGAGTCGATAGCTTAGCATAAAGACTAGAGGTATAAAAACTAGAGACTGTCCAAAGGTAAAAAATGCACCTACTAGTATCTCAAAAGCTCACTCATTAATGCATTACACTTGTGTGTTTGAGCCGCATGTAAAAACAAGTTGCATTGTTACAGAGTCAGGCGAGCTGTCTTCATGTTATGCTAAGCTAATCGCCTGGCTGTAGCTTCATATTTAACAGACAGATATGAGAGTGGAATCAATCTTCGTCTAACTCTCTTGTCTGTATGCTAAATATCAAGCTAGAGCCAGGAGACGATCTTAAAGGCTGGAGGCCGGGGGAAACAGCGAGCAAAATATCTAAAGCTTTAGAGGTGCTGGTAGTGATTGGTATTGACCTTCTCATCTAACTCTTTAAGCAAATAAGCGCAATTCCCTAAACGTCTAACTATGAGGACTTTTATTTTCTTTGAGGAATCCATACTTTGATTACTACCGAAATGTTGTCTGTAATCCTGATTATGTAATCTTTAAAATGTACAAATTGACTTTCTAAACTCTGCAGATAGTCCAGTCACCCTAGTAGACAAAACGTCCATGACAACAGATTGTGAACTGCCTTCATTTCCATGGAGATGGTTTTAGTTAAAGGGAGCAGGAATTAGGGAAGCTGGAACTGAGGGATAGATATAGAGAATAGGGATGAATCAGGGTTGAAAATGATGGAGGGCTGGTTTAGTTGGAAGGAAAGAAACACCACCCACCGTGGGAGCCAGTTTTGTCCAGGAAGTTGCTGAGGTTGAACAAGGTGTTTCTAGATGCCAGGAACTGCAGGAATCTCTGCAGGAGAGGACAAATACACAGGGTTTAGCGCTCTGCCAGGCACTAAATGACAAATATGGTGAAATGCCTCTAATTTGGGCTAATGCAAAAATAGCTTAAGTTAGTTAGCATTCTTGATGAAACCCGGTGACTTTGGTGGTGGCCACGTTGCTGCACAGAGGAGAAAAGAAACACTAAAACATTGCAAAACACCTTTACTGTCCTTAAATTGAATGGATGACACATAGCAGCAAAACTAAATTAAATGAAGAAATGCATGTTCGTCAATGGAGAAATAACCATAAATAGTTATGAATAAACACATTACATCCCAGCAGTTGTTATAATATTTTTTATGATCATTTTCAAACAGATGGCTCCATCTTAAATATGAGAACAGAAGGCTGGTTTGATGTTCACAGCCACCCTGAAGGGAATGTTCTGCACTTTCAGAATAAACCCGTGAAACTGCCTGTAGCACGTTGTGGAATTAATACAAGAGGTGTGACTCTTTACTTTTCCTTTTTCTTTAGTGATGAATAAATTAATAATAGAAATCCAGCATTAAAGGAGCAGTGCTGCAGTCTTCGTGAGTGGGAGGGTGAGAATGGGAATTAGACACATGGAGAGGACCAGGAAATACAGTATAATAAAGACAAATAGCCTCCCTCTGTAGGCCTGTAAAAACAAGCTCATTCCTGTGACACAAAAACATCCAACACACACACACACACACACACACACACATTGCTGATGCTTATTCAGTGGCTCCATTTACACAAAACAGAGCATACTAACATGCGGGAAGGTTAAGAATGATAAATCCTCCCTGGAGAAAATGGTGAGCTACACATTATGTTTTTTTTTCTCCATTCTCCATTCAGTCTCTCTCCCTCTCCAGTCAGTACTCTCTCTATCATCATCATCATCATCATCACCAGGGACGCTACAACAGCAAAGCCCTGGCTGAAAATAAACAGGTCTCAAGAGACAGAGGGTACATACCGTGTGCGTATATTGCCCAATCACATTATTCACACAGAAACTGAGCTTATTTGTGAAATGTGTGTGTGTGTGTGTGTGTGTGTGCATGCGTGAAGGACCATCCCACTGTGGCCCATGGCAACACAACTTACCGTCTCCCCCTGACACCTGCAGTTTTGACCACAAAAGGTCAATGCTATTATCTTCATACCACTACTGAATGACTAAATGAGCTGATGGCTTGACCTCACAGTATTTCTCATTCTCCTCTCATCTACAGTATGTTCTCTCGTGCTCTCTCCTATCGAATATTTCAGAACATTGTCTCCTTCTTTCTCTGACATCGCTGTCTCTCTCTCTTTCTCTCTCTTCTTTGTGTCATCTGCAATCCAGTGGCCACTTTGATGGGCAGTAAAGGAGCATCTGTTTATCTCTCTGAGTTGTCCCCTGTTGCCCATTCAGAGCCTTTGCCTTTCTTCGGCTGTCAGGACATAAATTGGGTCAGGGGGTCAGCACCAGGAAGCAGAAGGTCAGTCCCTTTGCTGACACCCTGACTGTTGCTGGGGCCAAAATTTACAACTATGGAGCAAAAGTAAGCATTTAAAGGGCATTGTGCAGGGAAGACCCTGGAGTGAACTCGCGCCAGTTACTACTATAAATATACATGGACAATCATTAGCTATTCTGTCACTGAATTCATGTTATAGCCCTTTTCTATCAGCCCTGCAAAAAGTATTAACGGCTTAAAATCCAGTTTGCCCTTTTAATTTCCCCTGAAGTCTCTTTAAACCTGCATTAATTGATATTTGGCCACTTGAGAGCAGCGTGAGCAGCTGTGTACACAACATTGACATATTGTCACCTTATATTTGTGTTATGTGTTTATTTACACATCTAGCAGACATGAGTCAACATAAGCATTCATTTGGAGCCATGTTTCTGTCCACCTGGTGCTAGACAGCCAGCGTACAGCGGGTGTATCAAAACGTTTTTTGCCTGCTTTAAAAATATAGATAATGCAGCTTTAAGGTTGCGTTATTCCTCACTGTCTGACAGCATCACATATTCTCATCCACTTGTTCCAGCTCTTCATTGAAGCTATTGAGTTTTTTATGGCTGCAAACATCTGATCAAATGGAAATATTCTAGATGTTTGCGCATCATTTTATTCACATATACCCAGCCTGACATATTTGGTCTCTTTTGAAACTTTGGGAACTCTCCCAGAACCAAAATGTGGTTCTGTGGGTTTGAACAATGTTTGAAGAGGTTGAAATATGAATTCACTGGGTTGGTGGAAATGTAAATATGAATTGGTCAATAGAAAAATGTTTGACAGACTCAGTCTTCTGCTGACTCTACTGGGGGCTACAATCACACAAAGGTGGTCAGTGGATCAGCTGAAGTGCC
The DNA here is from genome assembly GCF_043641665.1 of Enoplosus armatus. Taxonomy (NCBI): domain Eukaryota; kingdom Metazoa; phylum Chordata; class Actinopteri; order Centrarchiformes; family Enoplosidae; genus Enoplosus; species Enoplosus armatus. Next base: position 20,802,007 of record NC_092188.1, on the reverse strand, counting down.
TTGCTCAAGGGGAGATAAATACATACTCACTTCCCCTGACTGCATTTTACCAGACATTAAAAACAGCAACCAATACAAGTATGTACTTGGGGTGTGTGTGAACAGTATCTTCGTCACAGTAACCTCACCTCGTTGCCATGCACCATGAGGTGGTGTGTGGTGATCAGGGCTTTGAAAACCACCACCCAGCTGGCGTTGCCGGCCCTCTCCATCAGTGTGTCAGCCATCTGGGGGACGTTCACATTGGTCTCCTGGGTGGCCTGGATCAGGTCTGAGAAGCATTGAGGAGAGGAGGAACAGGAGGTCAGACGGTAGCGGTATTAGCAGAGGGAGAGGCTCAGTAGGTACAGCGAGGGCTGAAAGCCTTTTTATTCAAGCAATGACAACACAAATCACTGCAGGGACGGTGAAAGAAGAAGTCAGATGGGTGAGAAATGACAAACAGGAGTGTGCTAGGGTAAATGCGGTGGTGCTGGGTCTGAGCTTTGTTGCATTTCACAGCCGCACTCTCTCGCATCCTAATTTTCACTTTAATTCACCACATACATCCCCCTGTCCTTTATTTTATATTTTTTACTTGCGTTCAGTGTTAATCAACCTCTAGCAAACTGTTCAGCCTCATTTCGTGATATTGTCACTTATTCTCTTAGCAACAAACCACGTTATCATTATTGAATGGCACTTTATGGGAGCCATGTCCAGGGCCATGTTTAGTAAACTGGAGGTTATGTGTCAGTGTTAGACTAGCTTACTTGTTAGATTTTGCAGGGTCCAATGTCGTTCTAAATGTGTTAATTCCTCTTATAGGTATCCTATTTAGTAAGTAGGCTTATCTGTGCAAGAGGCAAGAGGAACTAGTTTTTATCGACAGAATTGCCTCTGAAAGCTGCCATTTTCCATCGTAATGAATTGTATTTAGATAAGTGCCTTCACATTATGCCACCATTGGCTGGTGTGAGTCACACTGGCTGCTGCTTTGTTCGTTCCTGCAACCACCAGCGCAGGCAGAGGGAGAGTGGAATATTCCACAGCAGAGAGATAGAGAGGAACCAAAAGGGAGGATGAGATTGCAATGCGAATCGGACTTTCAGCCCTACAGAACAGAACCAGCCACAGACAGACAGACAGACAGACAGACAGACAGACAGACAATGCTAAAGGACCACACCAAGGCTTTTAGAGACTGGCCTCTTGGTCAACATAGCAGTTCAGAGGTAACACCAAATGTAATAAGGTAAATCTGTCATCTGTAGATTATTGACTTAAATCCATGTTGATAAGTCTATGATGATGAATGAAAAAGGATCACTTTCCTTTTTAAATAAAGACCATTTTGCTGATGAAACAATCTGCACAGCAAAAAGCCACATATTCCAGATTGTCATAATAAAAGTACATGGTGACTGTGTGAGGAATGAGATGAGTAGGTGTGTATGCAGAGTGATGGACGGAGAGGGGGAGAAAAAATGACTGGTGTCATTTTTAAAGCCCTAATTCAGCAGAGCAGGGTGGACGCAGAGCAAATACTATTGAGTCCTGTGATTCATTAATAGTGTCATATCCATGTCTGTGCATTTACTGCCAGCAGACTGGGAGGCAGCTGAGAGGTGTCTATTGAATTTTCCTCCCTGGCTTAATATAGACTAAATGCCAGTACACCTCACACCTAGCACATCTCACACATGGAGCAATCTGTCACTAGTTATAATGACATGGAGTAATGAGCAATGGGGAGTTTGGGAACTAAAACGTTTTATTTTAAAATAAGATATCGAACAAAGACTGTTTTGACATCTTTTCATGGTGTTGATATATTGTGTTTTTGAACAATGCAAAAAATGCTAAAGCTCAGTAACTGACACGTCATGTCTCCCTGGTTTACGAAAAACGAAGTGAAACAACAGTTTGCAGTTTTACAGGAGGTTATGTTATGTCTGGATGATTTCTTGGCCAGGGGCAGTGACTTCCTGTAGTCTTGTGAGGCACCACGGTGCGTCACTGTGAGGCAACAAGCAAAGGCTCCCACACACACTGTCCTGGTGCTGTAAATGCTCCCTGGAGCACCACATGTGTATTACTCCATGGCTGAAAATAGTTCCCAAGAAATAAATAACTTACTCCTGTTTGAGTAACGTTTGCTAAAAACTACAGAGTTCAGCTGTCTTAAGAATTTACATGAGTGAGTGCCCCTGACAGAGTAGGGAAATGAGAGACGCATTGTTTCTACTCTAAATGATGCTACTTTCTACTCTTGAATGGGAGCACCGGTACTGTACAATTTCCCCCCGGGGATCAATAAAGTATTTCTGATTCTGATTCCACCAGTGTTATCCTTTGAAACTTAAAAGCACCTTAAGCACAATTACAAACAGTGCTACAACTTTGACATGGGTTTTCAAAGCAACATAAGTGACACCAAATGATCTGTGCCCAACTTGGAAATGCTTTGGCCAAAAAACTGCTACATGACAACAATCTTTAAAATCATTTGCCGGAGACAAACATACCTAAAGACAAACATACGGTACTGACAAAGAGGGATAAGGACTGACAGATGATCCACCGTTGTTTGTGTGTTTACATTCATAGCATTATTATTTTTAACCCTTTGGCGTTTTTTTGTAATTTGTGTGCACCAACAACTCCCTTCTGAGACTGGATCACTTTACTCTCAACTGATGGAGATTCTCAGGACTTAGCGAGCATCCTTGACATGAAAGGCAGCTCTCTTTTCATTTCATTTTCATTCCAAACAACCGCCTTAAACCGGCTGCAGGTCTGTGTCTCTGCTTTGCACTGACATTCCAATGAGAACCACAAGTGTTGTGGATTTTTTGTGGCATTTTCTGCAACTAAATGATAAATTATAATGCTTATAATGCATGTATCTATTTCCATGGATAAATCAAGTCCAATAGCCCACAGTGGCTTTAGTTGGAAAGGCGACTGGATGAATAATCATGCAAAAACGCGTTCAAGGTCACTTCGCATTGACAGTCATGCTACGAGTCTGCTAGCGCTTTTGCTTCCTCTATCATGCTTTCATCATGCGGCGACGATTGTTGTGCATGTCCTCTTCAGTAGTACGGCAGCAGATCACACACCCACATAAACACATATGCATGCACACACACACAGGGTGAGAGGGATAATCCCTACAGGGCTGATGAGTCAGCAGCCTGCATCATCCTACGCTTTTCATCTCTCCGTCTCCGTCTGTCTCTACCTCAGTCTGTCGGCCTGTCTGTCTCACTCTCTGTCTGTCTCTCTCTCTCTGTGTTTCTCACTGTGGGGTTCAGTGCTTTTGCTAGACTGTGAGACAAACTGCAAAGCCAGCTACCACGTATTATCTAAATTGTTGATTCAAATCTGCTGTATTCACGTCCTAATAAGAGTACAGAAAGAAAATGAATGCACAAGAGATTATAGCTGTATTTGTTGCCAGGTGGCCATTGCTTCTAGACTGTGGTTGTCAATCAACAGTGGCTCCATGCTAGGACGTCTCTTTTCTTTGTCTGTTCAGCTATGGCGGCCGTTGCAGCTTGCGATAAACACTGCACGAAAGGATTATTATGAACCGTGCTGATAAAAGCATTCATGAAGTCACTAGTCAGAAGAATCCTAATGTTTCCAACAGCGGACTGACATATTTGAACAAAGACTTGGGAAATATTTAAACACAGAACCGAATCCTAATGCCACTCAAAGAGAGACAGAGAAACAGGCGGAGAGTCTCTGCTCTGATTGAGATGCTGAACAGGAATTCAGCAGGAACTCCTGACTCACCGTCAACCCCCCCCCCCATTACTTCTCAATTATTCATATGTGTGAGTGTGAGTAAGAAAGAGACACAGAGAGCAAGAGAGAGAGAGTGCAGAGGCAGCTTGGCCCTTGTCAAGCACTAGCACACAAAGATAGTCACGCTAACAATTACTTGCGTGCTTGGATCCAAGCGACCACTCCAAATGAATACCAGCGCTGCTCCGTGTCTGCAGGATTTCTAAATAAGCAACTGTTTGCTAACATGTTTCCCATATCAACTTTAGAAAGTGAAGTGAATTTTGTGTTTACAGCTTGTTGCATTGGCCTCAAGTGGCAAAAAAAAATCTATTATTGCTGCTTTAAGTGAGCAACCACTTTCACATTTTACACATTTCATTAGCATTTGACCTTTGAGGTGTTTTTGTTTCCTTATTTTGACATGTGAGCGGGTCGTGTTTCTTCATACTATAACAACGCTATGGAGTCTGCAATGTTCAGGGAGCGTGGAACCAAACTACTGGGCGAGTGCAGAAAGAGCCACATGACGCCTACCTAATGATAAAAGCCTGATGGGAATGTATCAGCGAGAGCTGCCATGGAGAAATGGTGGTATTGAACCGCTGAGAGTAATTGCATGGTGAGTCTTTCCAGCTGTAAGAGCAGTTAGCCATCAGCTGGTGATTACTGCAGTAGTCACATCTACACTTCAATCTACAGAATCACGGGTGCTCAACAGCACAGGTGTGGACCCCAGGCTACAGTGCTGCTGTGCTGCTAGCAGAAGCACACAGGCACACAGTCACACAGATGTAGCCTAGCTGCTGGCTAAGGGGCTGCATATTGCTGTTTTTATATGAGAACTGTATTTTTATAGATCCTGAAAAGTTGAGTTAGAGACATTAATACGATTACTAAACGAAAAAACATAGTCAAGAAGATTAGCAGCGTCTATTGGCCTCCAAGCTGCCTCTTACATTGGGTCTCACAAAAATATACAGATGTTAAAAATAGAACATGTAGCACCTTTTGCAAGATATGTAATATTACAAAAATCTATTTAATCTAATCTAACAGTTTCTTGTACTGTGGTCCTAGTTTGAAATGTCAGTCCGTCGTGACATCATAGAGAGTCATTCACGGGGAGCCTGGGGATTTTTAGCTGTTACACAAGGTTATTTGTGACATGAGGCTCACAAGACCCCCTACACTATTCCATGCATTTATTATATTATCATACACATACGTGCACACATCCTCCCCGGCTCTAATTTTACAACCACAGCACCTGAGCCGTCATTGTGAGGACAAGTTCACATCCTCTACAGTGTGTGTGTGTGTGTGTGTGTGTGTGTGGTTGTAAAATGAGAGAAAAAGACCTGTTTGAATGTAAGGCACTCCGAAACAGATATACATGCAAACACATAGCGCGCGTCTACACAAACACACAAACATTCACACTGCCATACCCGACGCTACAGAACGCAACCACATGAGTCAGCATTCTGTCTGACAGAAGTGTAATTTATGCGCAATATGCAGCCTCATCTGTTATGCATGAAACGTCCGGTATAATTTTCAGAAACTGAAATTGTGCCATGCTACGAGCTGACACTGGGTAGAAGCGCTGTCTCAACTGCAGCAATGAAATAATCCTTGAAAGTATTTTCTGTCACAGCTTCTTATAGCTTATCCTTCCACACCTAAAAACTACTGAAAACACATAAAAGAGTTGCATTCAAGTATTTCATTCATAACAATAAACATGACCAGTGAGGTTTCTTCTGAAACATCGTTGCTTCTGCAGTCCTGGAAGATGTCACCGAGCATGCTCAGGGTTATGGTAAAATACACGGATTACGTTCATGTATTGAAGGTCTACTAAGATGTACTTGTAACTAATGCAACAGTATGGCTATTCTTCTTTTAGTTTTCTGTGTGTTCCACTTTTAGGTTATGTCTAGTGGACTGCAGCTGCACAGACGGCACTTCTTAGTGAGATAGATTCATCCCTGCTCTTTTCATGCGATTTACTGTAATAATAGAAAGATAAAACAAGGCTAGCCTTCTCCTTTAACAAGACCCCAGACCACCACCCACCCCCCCACCCCTTGTCTGTGTAAAGCTCCATTGTTGTCCAAAAGGAGTCTGTATTAGGCACAGGGTTGCTTTCAGCTAAATGCTAACAGCATTCTAATATGCTCACAATGGCAATGCTAATATGCAGATGTTTCAGAGGTATAATGTTTACCATGTTCGCTATCTTTGTTTACTGTGCTATAATGCTAACATTTGCTACTTGGCACGAACACAAAGTACAGCTGAGGCTGATAGGAATGTCTTTAGTTTAGCAGGTAGTTTCTATAAAACAAAGTAGTGGATGAGAAGTCAGGGGATCACTAAATGTATCACAATTCATCCTGAGGGGGACGTGAATGTCATGAATTTGAAGACAATCTGCCCCTATAGCCACACCACTAGCATGGCTTTATTTTGAGTCACACACACCATCATCACCAGCTGAAAATGATCCACAACAAATGCACTGTTTACTCCTGTTTGATTTGATCTGACATTTAATAAAAATGACAGTGCCCAGTTGAAATCATTTAGGCTATAATATACTATATATTTGTGACCTTGCTGGTTTTGGTATTTTTATGGGAACTTCTGACCATAAGAAAATAATAATACAATGCCACACTTATCCTCTAAAGGCATCCATTTAGCATGTGGGCTTGCATTGATTGAGATCTTCAACTCTCACATTTTGGACGTGTGCGCTATTGAACTACACAGTGTCAGATAACTGTCACTTTATACCATTTCAGGATGCCCTGCAGCATCTGCCACACCCAACACACAACTGACAGGACTCCGATTTCAAATAGCAGCCTTTGACATATCAATAACTGTAAGCGATATCAAAGCTACTGTGTGTGAGTACAACTGAGGGCGAACTGCCAACCACCGCAGGACACACTTGAGCACATACGCAAGCCTGCACGACACATCCTCCCCATGTTTTTCATAGATAGATTTTTACGAAAGTACCAATATGCACCAAAGACATGCCAAGGTGGTTTCCTAGGCAACAGGCTCTCGTGTTTGCAGTGGCATCAAGGATGCAGTAAAATTTCTTTGAAAACATCGTCATAGGCACAAATTGGAAAGGGTCATCCAGCCAAAGCCGGATGTGAGTCATACATCGAATTCAGCACTGAATTCATATAAATACTTAGTAATACCTTCCACAGACCCTCTGTGCTGCTGAGTATTTATAGTTAGTTTGTACACTGCAGACATTTCTATCTAGCCTAATATTTCATACAGATCAGTATTGTTGAATAGGTGGCTCATAAACATGAGGATTGGTGTATTCAGTAAGCGCTTTATCTACATTAGAGTGCAGGAGTGCAATACAAGCCATGCTGCATGAGTGATGCCTTGTTGAGCTACACATGACCTGACCATGAAAGCACAGTGTTTATTTATAGCTCCTCTCACCCTCAAGCGACATAGAGGGGGAGAGAGGAAAATAAAATACCCAGAATGCACTCTGTCCCAGCGTAGCATAGCACCAATGTGGTGTGGCAGCCAAACAAAGAGGAAGCATTGGGATCCAGACACTGTCGAGGCTGGAAGTGACATCTGAGGAAAAAGCTGGCATCCCACACAATGCTGCTGCTACTGCTGGTGGACACAGATAGCAGCGCTGCCTTCATATAGACGCTCTGGCTTTCAGTGACATTTCACTCAGCTGTTGGTCGGAGTTGTGGTTTGTTCGCTGGGATGCAGCTCATGGGTAGAAAATCCCACATTCGTTCAGTTTGTTTTTGTTTTACATGACTAACACATCAATAACTGTAACTGATATCAAAGCCACTGTGTGTGAGTACAACTGAAGGCCAACCGCCAATCGTGCACGCACCGCAGAACAGATATACACGCAAGGCTGCACAACACTACTACACACTCTTTTCAAAGATGGATTTTCCAAGTACCAATGAGCATCAATGGGGACATGCCATGGTGGATTTTATTTTAAGAGCTTCACACTTCACCAGTGTGTTACAAATAATACAGGCTACTTTACATTTGTGCTGACCATTTTTGAAAGCAGGGCCTATACAGTTGTATATACAGTTGCAGAATGTTGTCTGCATTCATTTAAGGTATGAAAATCCAGATAGCAGATTCATTACAACTGGCTTGAGTTGCTTTCAGTGTTACCTACAGAAATGAATGAACCGTCATGTCAGTGACTCAGTAGTAAATAGACGTTTGTTCATTGGTCTGCAGGTGAACCTCATACATCCTTGCTCATCGTTCAACAAAGCGCCCAGACAGACATTCGATAAATCAGATCTGCTTTTGCCAGCTGTGTTCAGTCTTTCTCTACTCTAGGACAATTACAATTACAGCTCCGCTGTCTAACTACGGATGCTCTCAGACAAAAAAACACATTGCAGCCAATTTCTCTTCTTCCTGAGCATTACCAGTCTAACATCTCTTCCTGTATACATTCATTTTGTCCTCCCTAGCTTCCTCCGTCCCTTATTAGCTGTGCACCTCCAATGAGACTTTGTGTCTTCCCTGCCTGAATAGAAAATCCCCAGTGTGTTTCTGCTAGGTGCAGGTTCTGCTCCAAGGGAGGAGACAGAGACAGATATCCACCCTGTATGCTGAACTGAATAATGCAGCCAAGACTTTTTTTTCTGGATTGCTGGGCTTCTTTTTCTAAACGAGAAAAATCTGTATCTGTGTGGGTGCTAGCATAGGTCTGTCCAAGGCTGAAGAAGCACAGGAAGGAAGGGTTGGAGGTGGCAAAGTAACAATGAAATAATGGGGGGGGGGGGGGGTTAGTTGATACAGAACTATTAAAATCAACCATGCCCTACTAATGAATGTTTGCATATTTCAGCACTGAATTGGGAATATGTTTCTGAGAACTGTACATAGAAAAGGTGATTTTCCCCTCTATTTAACTCAACCCATTAAAAGGCAAATTAGAGATGTCACTTTTTAATAGCCAAGCCTGATTTGGGGAAGCTCTGCCCAATAGAAATCCAATCAACTTTGACTAAAAGCATCTAAACCAGGCTGTCGGATCTGACAGTGTTATTGGAATAAAATCCTGAGAGTCGACTGAAACGGTTAAAAACTATCCAAAGAAATCCACGAGAAATTCCTCGAGCTGCACAATCAGGTGCACAGATGAAGAAAGGCTGAGCTGAGATCTCCCCTGGGGTGTCTAGTGTTTGCATGAGTGAATCATCAAACAATCTAGGAAGTCAAAAAAAAACAAAAAAGCAATACACTGTGCTGCAGGTCAACATCTGGTCAATAGGCATTGTTCATGACTACCACTATCACATTAACGCTAGTGGAAAAGGGTACCATGTATAAAACCAGTGCTGTGTGGGGAAACACATGGATAAGTACATATCTCAAGTGTGTCTCAAAGCACCTCCATGCTTCGACAATAGAGCTACAGGATAACCACAATAAAAAGCTTGCTAATATACCAACTGTTCGCTAAATAAGCCCCCCAAACAGCGATCGTCCAATCATCTCCCCACATGTGCACAGGGCTGTAGTAAGACCTAAGCTCTGTATACAAAGAGATTGGACGGTGGTGTCTTTTTTTCTTGCCTTTCCAAAACAAGAAATATGAAAGCAAAAGTGTAAGGAATGAATTAAATGGTGTATTTATTTATTCTCTTTGTATTGGGGGAAGTTTATACTCTAGCAACTGGTCTCACCAACATTAACCCAAGCTCAGCTCAAAACATGTCATTCCAGGTGGCAAAATCAACAATTGCTGGCTAGAAATGAGGAGCCTGCCTTTGTCCACCTCTGTCTGAAATCAAGAACCTACTGTTTCAAAAGAACATTTTTGTAAAAAAATCGAAATTCACCTCATCTAGACCTCCAAGTGAATTTTACACAAGTTGTTGAATAGTCCAGAAATAGTGGCAACATTTCGCTGCTTATGGCACTTTGAAAGACAGATTCATCATGCTGTGATTCTCAGAGAGGCTGTCTCATTACTTTCAAAACTATTCCAAACTTTGTAAAACTATCTAAATGTTCCCCAAGGGTCCCTTGTATCTGAGGATTCAATCAGTGGGGGAACACTTTTTTTTATTGCAAAGTCGGGTCCTGAGGCAGAACTCAGCAGTCAGACAGAGTAATAAAACAGCAGGAAACCCAAGCCTCCCTCCGTTATTGATATGCAGCCTGAGTGTAGACATGGCCCTGTAATGTTTGAGCTGCTGGAAAGACTGCTGCTGTTTACCTGCATACAAAGGACCCTTTACCTGAATTCTATTCTGGGTAAAGCAAGCCTCTGCGTGTACATTCTGCCCATGTAAGTGCAATAAATCCCCCCACAGATACAACTGTACTCTAATATCCATGTTTTTCTCCTCAGACTCAAGGGCATTGCGACCTCCAAAGAACATCAGAAGAAGGACTGAGAGGCACGGGAGGAGGTGAGAGGTAGTAAGAAAGGAGAAGCAAATCAATCTGAAGCGGCTGCTCAGATTTAGAGTAGATAATGGCCTGATAGCAGCTGTAAGGGGGGACCCTGGTCCCAGCTCATTAATCTGGACACACACTGTTGGTAGGACAGTCCACCGCCCACACAGTGTTTGACATTAGAGAGGCATTCTGGGGGCTTGCAAGGATACCCGCTGTGAGATCAGCACTGCAGCACACGCTGAGCCCTCTCGCCAACCTCCTTTCACATTCCTCTGTTCACTGCAACTCGCCATTAGGCAAGCGCTGCACAGAATCATTAGAGAGCAGTACGGAAGAAAGAGGAACCGAGTGGGAGTAGTGCTGAAAAGATAGTGTGGGAGAGGCAGAAAAAGGGAAACATATGAGGACCAATTGAAGGAACAGAAGATGCCTTTGAACGTTTATCCTCTCATACATACAAGCATCCTTTGTACTGGCTCACACTTAGACTGCACTACATGCATTGTCACTTTTGCTCCCTAGCAGTTGCTGGCAGCTTTGTAAGATTTTGTGACTTGTTTTAGAACATAGCATTAGGTCAACCATTCTCACTGGTGTTGTAATTCAGACTTTTAGCTCTCAATTCACTGAAATTGAGACAACAACAAAAAGCGTGGAGAGGCTGGATTTTAGGCTACAGGGTACATGATGTCCAACTTAAATCTAGCCCTAACAAACAGGACTGTGGCAGTGAAGCAGCATGAAAAAAACAACTAGCAGCAGTTTCAATGAAGATATCCACACTGATGGCGTTGGGTCAGCAAGTGGAGGTTCTTAAAAAATGTCACCATGCATCAGTTTTACTGGCATTCTTCAGGCGTGTCACCTCTCTGCTGCTATTGTGAAAACTGTGTTTTGACTTCAATCGTTTGTTCATGCTAGGAGTGAAGACAGGCTGTCTAAATCCTGTTGAATGTAGTATGAAGCTACAACCAGCAGCCAGTTAGCTTAGCTTAACGTAAAACACTGGAAGCAGGGGGAACAGCTGGCCTGGATCTGCCCAAAAGTCAAACTAAAAAATCGTTCCTATACCAGCACCTGTGAAGCTCACTTATTAACACATTGTACGTTGTTAGTTTCATTCATAATGAAAAGTAATATAAAACAATTAAGTTGTGGTTTTACAGAGCCAGGCCAGCTGTTTCCCTGTTTCTGTATTCTTTCAAACACAATGAAAAACTATGTTAAAAGAGGGATGTGATGCAGGCTTGAAGTGCAACCTATGCAGGTGTAGGTTATTACAGTATGTATGGAAATAAAAATAACAGATAGAGACGTACAAAATGATTTGAACACTTAGCATGTACACTAACAAGCGTGAGACTGTCATGAGAGACCCCCCTACCCCCCACCCCCACACCATTTCAGGGAGACAGTCTGGCCTCTCGAATGTGGTAACACATTGACGGTGACTCATGTTGTGGTAACAGCACCTTAGCAGCCAAAGGGGACTCAGCACGCTGTTTATGTTTCTCACCCTTTCCCCCTCCCCCCTCCCTTACTGAACACACACAAACACACCCAGCAGGTCAAGTATCCTGCATTTGCTCTAAGCACAGCATAATCGCATCACTGTGTTACAAAAACCTGTTAATTGGAGTGACTAGATTTAGAGCGGCAGTAGAGCTGGTGATAATTATTGCAGCAAACACAGACAGAATCTCATCCACGACGCCTAATCAGAACCAAGGTCATCATGATAAACATTGTCTGGGTTTAAACATCGTGTGGGAAAATTATGGCATACATTTTCGAAAACATAACCTTCAAGCCATAAACCTGTCCCAACTCTCTTAACAACAGGGGGATTAAGAGGTTAGGGCAATATGAGTGGCAGTAGATAAAGATGGAGGCTTTTAGGAGCAGCAGGAGTGGTGGGGCATGTCTTTGGAAACAGAGCCATCTTCATTTGGCAGACGATCAAACCCTGTTACACCAGTTCTCTGGCTGCCTCCCTCTGGGCCGCAGATACCCTGCATGTCCTCTGACGCATGCTCTGGGCCTTCGGATCCACACTGAGAAGCAGCTCACTTGTTATCCAGACCAAACCAGGAAAATGGAGCCTTCAAGTATTCTTTGTAAGCCCCTATTTCTGAGTCAGGAAAAACATCAGAAATAGTGCTTGTCGCACATTCAGCTTCATGGTTGAAGCAACAAACAAAATGGGCCCTTTGACGAAAGCAATCATTTGGCAGCTGTTTCAGGTTAGAAATCGGGCAGCACAGAGCTTCGCTGTCCTGCAGCAGCAGCGGAATGAAATGGAAAAAAGTGTGCACCAAGCACGTAATTGATAATTTAATTGATGCATTTGCCAGATGTAGTCCATCTAGTTCAATCAATCCAAATAGACAGAACCACTGCAGTATCCTAAACACAGCCCTGATGGAGTGTGCGGTAGGTAAGTGTGCTAAGTAGGCTAGCATATAGAATATGCTGGCATTGCAAGGCAGGGGCCACAATGAGGCAACCTTTGTTGGCTTGTTCAGTGGTCGATAATTTATAATGTTTCTAATAGTACTGTCTGACTGAATTCAGTGACAGTGAACATGGCTTGCGTGTGCCAGATGGTCACACTACTGCACCAAGATCATCCCAAAGCTAACTCTGGACTTAGAGAAAGGAAAGGATTTTCCTGAAAAACTCAAATTCAAAGGTGGCCCCTGTAATTCTGCCAAACATTAATAAATCTTTTAAAATGACCTCTTATAGCATAATTGCCACAACCAATTGCAAGTACTGCTGAAATCAAGATACATTTTCACATAAGTGTCTTTGAAACCTGCTGAACATGTGTGTTGCAAGTAGCAATATGATGAGACTGGCATGCAGCAGCAGCTGGAATCTGCAATATGAAAGGTGCCCTGTGGAGTTTTCTTGTAAACAAACAAAAGTTATGCTAACATACAGTGTTTTTACCAAAATGCATTGTGTGTATCCTTTTAGGTCTGCATTGTTCAAATCCCTGTTTGCTACCAATCAGTCTTCTTCTTCACTGCCTTTGCTGGCGCATTACTGCCACCAATTGTCGATCAGTGTGAAAGCAGCGACAGCAATGCGCCGCCTGCATACTCGCACGTTTGCATGTGCGTCCTCGTGCCCACGCGCGATACAAACAAAGCGTGGGCCCACTCTTAAAAACATTGCTCCATAGCGCTGCTAGTGCTCAAAACCTCTGCAGGGTCCCTTTAATTTAAAACACAAATGCTTTTACTTCACGGCACAAAACAGGAAGAGGGTTCTGTTGTTGCTACACACATTAAGCTTTCAGATTTTCTTCTCAACAATGGTCTTCTTTGTTTACGGTAATTATCCTAATGCATTACAAAACGCCAGCCCATTCAAGCAGTTGACTCACAGCTGCACCTCCTCCTCTGCACCATCCTGCTCCTATCCAAAAAAAAGACACTCAATTGGATCATCACTCAAGTTCTTTTCTTTCTGGGACGTCGCCAACGGCATGTGGCATACATGTGTGTATGTTAAGTCGTGCATGCATGCACACAAAAAACACACACACACACACATGCAGCCGGTGCAAGATATCAAGAGCCTTCTGTAAGACTCTCTCAGGCCATGTGGGGCGTCAGGCAATCTGTGCTGCTGCCTGAGCTCTAATCCTTTAAGAGTTGAGAGGACTTCCGATCTGTATCGCAGTCATCTGTCAGGCTCATAAAATAAATGGCAAATGAGTCTCCAAATTCGTGCCAAACTGCTAGAGACACATATCTGCTATTGTGCTATTACTGGGATTAAATTCTCTTTAAGTCAGCAGTTTGTGGCCTGAACACACAAACCGTTTGGTCACGGTCCACTTGTCCAGCCTCGAACCTTAAGGAAAGAGCCTCTAACTGCTTCACAGTTATAAGTTAGTTTTAGCCTTTAAAAAACAACATGTCTGCCTCCCAGACGTTTTACTAATATGATCTATTTATGGTGCCTTTGATCCTCGAAGAGGCAGAAGAACCTGATTCGGTGTAAAAGCTCTCTGATTTTCTCCGTTTTTCCTCTGTCCCTGTCTGGGGGCTTTGGGGTCACAGCAGCTTACTGCCCTGCTGCTCTCTGGATGTCACTTGAACTAGATCAGACCAACAGACCAATACACATTTGCCTGTCAGTGGAACAATCCATAAGAGATTATATTTAGAGCATGGACACGTATCTGTCGAGCCTTGCCTGGAGCTCCCTTGGAAAGTGAGAGAAAAGCAAGATAAGACATTTCTTTATCATCTTAATTGATCTGTTACTGTCACATTTCAGTCTCAATGTTAAGGAGCAGCTCTCTTCAGATTACAGCCAGAAAATATGGAATAAAACTAGAATTTCATATGTAAGAGGGCAATCAATGCTATCTTTCCAGAATCTTAATATAATTAAAATATGTAAATTACTTTCGTAACAGTCAGAATGTCCAGGAGCCAAAGATCCATGTGACTGTGTTGTTGATATATGTGCAAACAGCATATTCGTGACAGACCACATTAGCCTGATGGGAAGATCTTTGAGGTGGAATAGGAGGCTAATTATGAAGATTATGTCAGCGGATTGGTTAAGAAAATATGATGATTTGTAATGCAGTTTCATCAATATGGATACTGTGGAACTGTATAAGAAATTTCAGAAAAAAATGAATGTAGTGAAAAATATAGTTAATAGTGTGATAATGGTCTTTTTGTTGCAGGGGGACTGGTGGATGTCAAGCTCCTCTATGTGAAACAGGATAGTACAGCTGTGGTGACGACGGTGATGTTGTTGATAGAGTGGAGGATCCTGACAGTGTTCCATTGCAACAGGTTTCACTGGCGGTGTAGATGAATATCTCTGCTAGTGGTCACAGAAAACAAGATCTGGACTTTTTTCAGTTGCCCCAAGCAGCACATTGAGTAAATGTCAGCTGTGGATGAAATTGGATACAATGTCAGACAACATCCTTGAGGCAGTTTTCCTCCAACGTGAGGTTAATTCACCTTTCACATATTTGAACTGAAGGGTTTTCTGGTTAAATAAATCCAGGATGTCCAAGATTTTTTGGCTCCACGAAACTGAGCTCTCAGTTTCAGTATAAAACCTAAAAGGTGACCAAAACAATTCTGTCTCTCCAAGTCTCACCATTTACTTCATACATGTTACAGTGATTTAGATTAAAAGGTGGTAAACTGGTAAAAAAAAAAAAAAAGATTGTTTTAATCTCTGCATTTAGCTTTAAAACGAGACTGCGAGAACTTTTGCTGAACAGTGTGAAAAGGGGCTATTACAGGGTAACAGGACATGACTTCCTTTCCCAAGATTATCTTGAGGCTCAAAGGACATCTTCATATTTATTTGTGACATGCTTAAATGTAACAGTAAATAAACAAAGGGAAGTCAACAAAAACACAACAAACTGACTTCTTAATGTCGATTACACAGCTATCTATTTGAATGTTTTAGCCACCATAAGCTACTGGCCATACCAGGCCATGTAAGACTGTAGAAGCAACACCTCTGAAAGTAAGGAAATGAGCAGAGGTGTGTCTTTTTGCTCAAGGATTCAACATGTCATTAGCAGAAGGAAGATGGCGTCATTTCTGGTAAAAGCAGGCTGAACTTGAACATTTAGGATGGTCCATTAAGTTAAGTTCAACATTGGCTCGGTTGTGCAGTGGATGCTTGTTTTTTCTCTAATATTACTGTATCAGTTATTAAAGTTGCTACTCATGAGAAGTTAAATTCTTTTTTTCCCAACTTTTTTGTAAGCAAGAGATATGTGGAGGGATAGTGCTTCATCTGCACTCACCACAACAACAAAGTGCTGACACCAACTTTGGCAAGTGGGCGAGCTTTCCACTTTGTTGTGCTATGATTTAATGCAGTTCATCATTCGGCCTTATTTTGTAGTCTGGACACGAACAGACAGGCGGATTGATTTCTCCCACTGGGTTTGAGCGGGCCAACTTCAACTTGATGCCATTTCTTCAGATTTTATACTGAAGAAATGATGGAGGTGCGACACTAAGATGGCTCTCATCATGTGGGGCAGCAGTGCATCTCTGGTGTGACCGAGTCCTCTGTGCAGTAACCTGCTGTTAATGTAATTACACAAAATGATTAAATATTTTCGTGTTAAATATTTTTTGTACAGTACATTATATATGTGAGCTCCCACGTTTTCCCTCTTAACTGTACCTTAACGTCTTGGATCCTGAGTGGTTTCTGTTTCACATTCACTCTCCATCGTTCGTAACTATTTTACCGCCATTGCACTGAAGAGACGCAATGCATTTTGGGGCAGTTGAGTGTGCCACTTAAACTCAGGCCGCATACACAGAAATTCTTGCTAATCTAGTATACATCTGGGTATTTCTCACGTACAGAAAATCCACATACTTAATTCTACGTGACACTTAGTATGAATAGTATATTAGTATGCCATTTCGCCCCATATTCTCAAGTGAAAGGTGGGTGTCACTCCCTTGTTATCATCCAAATCCATCCTGTTGTTTTTCACTTTATTATGTATATTCATGTTCTCCGCAGTATCATAATGTTTGTCTTCACCTCATATATATATTTCAGCATATTGGCACTTTGATCGTTGTTTTTAACAGCTAAATGCTAACGCTCCCGTCTGGCTTTGTATTTACTATTTCATTTGGGTAGGAGCTGGAGCAGGCAGTTTTATCTCTGTGGACATTCTGTTTTATTATAGGTCACTGTTAGGTGTGTTTTATTGTTTAAGAGTTTACGTTGTGGGTTGTATAATTTTTTTACAAGGCCCCTTTAGTGCTATTCTGCTGTGGGAGTGGAGCTGGAGTGGGCAGTGTTAAAAACATGTTCTGCTTTATTATTTGTCAACCCCAGAAAGATCCGTGAGGCGACACCAAGTGTCGCCAGTGGTTCTGATTACGCTGGACTTTTAAACGTTTGGCCTGATTTTCACAAATTGATTTCCAAAGCTCCTTGAAGGGACGCACATCCTACAAGATGTAAATCAACGTCAAATCAAGTGATATGGTTGGTGGGCTCTTACTGAGTGTAGGGGGTCATTGTGAAGCCTGAAACGCAACTAAAGCGCTCAGGGACATGCACACGTACACAAAAGATCTACTAGAAGATACAGTACCATTTCGCGAGATGCTGAATCCAGACACTGTGAAGGCCCCTTGTGCTGCTCAACTTCCTACACATCACTTTCCTTATGCACACTGTCGTATCATTTGTGGGTTTGAACATCATGTTCATGATCATGTTCATGTCCAGGGGATAATGACATTGCATCCGTCATTATACAAATGCTCTCGATAAGCGATGTGCCAACAAATCAACACCAAGAAAAAAAACTCACTGATATACGCCGGCACTGCCACACACCAGACCATAGGGGACAAGGGCCCAGCCAAAGGCCTGTGTGTTCAGTAGTAACAACAGCACTTTCAACCTTTTCAATTATGCATTTGCCAGCACTGGAGCAACATGGGGGGACACAGTCTCCACTCAGTGGGGCTTTGTGGCTTCCCTCCGGTTCTACACGGATGCTCATCTGCCCGGCACAATAGGGGAAGAAGCCCTGCTGTAATTAGGTAATAGGTTTGGTTCGTTCAACTAAAGTCTACATTAAGATAGCTAGTGGATGCCTCAAGCATAATGTGTGTGTGTGTGTGTGTGTGTGTGTGTGTGTGTGTGCGTGTGCATGTACATGTGAACACATACTGTGGCTGGGGACGCCTGCAAGCACATTAACACACAGTGGATGGGGGAGGCAACCATCATGGCTTTGGTGCGTGGCCTAGTTGTATATGAGGAGGATGGATGGAGGGTCGCAAGGACACATACAGAAGGCAAGACAAGATAGACAGATAGATAGAACGACAGACAGATAGATAGACAGATAGACAGATAGATTACTCACATTCCATGTGCTTTTTCTTTGGAGCTGTCTGCTCATGTGTGGTGGCTTTACACACAGCTCGGGACACCTCGGATCCCGTCAGGCTGTATTGCGCCGCGGCGATGCGGTCCGTCAGCGTCTGACCCGACATCTTCTCTCCCTGGAGCCCAACCTCGACTATCAAGCGTCCAATATGGTCCTACCCCCCCCACACACACACACACGCGCGCACACACTCACACCGAAATGACCAGCCTCAGTAATCCCAGCTGCCCTCGAAAACACCACAGAAGCAAAGCACTAAAGAAGAAATAGTAGGACACTTTCTATGGAATTGCAATTGACTTGAGTTGCATAACTGGGATTGTCTGATTCCCACTCAGTTGTGTTGGAGCTGCACTCGTTTCTGGAACAATCATGAACTGACTGTCCTCCCCTGGAGACCAGTATCCTTTGAAAATGACAGTCTATAGGCTAAATAAGCGAAAATATCCAACTGCAAAATCCAGTTCCTTACAGTTCCGCGTTATTTGTCGGCCAGCCTCCCTGACAAAACGCTCCTCTCCGGATGATGCTCGTCGCTGCCTCCCCCCCCTCTCCCTGTCTTCCTTCCTCCAGCCTCCTGGATAATCCTCTCCACTACCACCACCAGTCCGACAGTCAGTGTGTATCAGCGGGGCGTGCGGGGGAACATCAGAGCCTTGCTGGCATCATCATCCCCCACCATCCAGTGCGGCGGTTTTTCCTCCTCCTCCTCCTCCTCCCCCAGCTGGACGCTTCCTCTCTGCTGCGGCCCACCGTCAGCCTGCAAGCCCCGGCGATGCGCGCTTCAACCCGGGTCGTCGGATGGCGTTGCTCTGGTGCTCGGTGGATTTACATCCTCTTGTTTATTTAATTATTAATATATTTATATTTCTCACCACGCCCCGCCCCCCTCCTCCGAGTCAGGTGACGCAGCATCGCCAACCCTGCTGCTGCCTCTGTGATCGCGAGAGCTGGGAGGAGACGAGAGCTAGGACGGAGGCTGTGGATGGGTGAGGACGCGAGGGGTTAATAAAGCTACTCTACAGCCAAGCTTGATTCTTGTCATGCTGCCACCATACCATGAAGGTCATAAGCGTGCAGCCTCGGTTGACACCATGTTCTTTGATCACGGAGGCACGAAAAACTATGTCAGTCTGCAGCCAGTCATAGTCCCTGTCCATGGTGCTGATGTGCTCACATGCAGTAAGCCAGTTACTCACTGGTTTGTACGTAGTGGTAGTACTCTCAGATCGTTTACTTGTGTATCAAAACCACAATGTAAAAAATACTCCATTACAAGTAAAAGTCATATATTCAAAATCCTGTTTACATAAAAATAGGATTAAAAAAGTACTATCAGCAAAATGTACCAAAGTGTCATACAGTTCTGCAGAGAATATCTTATTATGAAATATTACTACACACATCAGTTGCCAGTTTATTAGGCACACCCGGCTAAAACTAATGCAGTCTGACAGTGCTGCTATAAATCCTGCTGTATGAAGGTTATAAGCCTTTTTTGTTGAAACCGTTTTAAAGAGGTTTTGATTTATTTTGGAGGCTGCAGTTTGTGGTGCTGTTGAGTTGTATTGCATTATGCAGAGAGGTGTTTGTGATTTAGCCTGCCCACATTGATATAAATACAGGGACAAAGTAATCAACATAACACAATACAGTCCAACAAAACAAAGCCACAAACTGCAGCCACACGATACCTTTAATCCCCAACAAAAACACAAAAAGTTACTGGTAAATTTGTGAAGTTCCATCAGCCTGAATCATTAGGGGTCCCAGTTCAGGAGAGTTGCTGTTTTGCTTCACTTTGTTTAAATTGCTGCACAAATCATAGAAGTCACATGCAAATTTAGAGGTCTGGAACTTGGTTTAGCTGAGGATATATTGCGCCTGGGACATGGTGTAAACGCATTTCAAAATGTCATGACGACAGTGAGCATGTAACCCTCCCATTAAAAACCTTTATTAAGTCACATCGATATGGAATGGCACAGCATCTTCACTTTGTCCAAAAGGACTCACATGAAATGTTAAAAGTCAGTCATCAAAGCTGCTCCATATATACAAATAATTAAAATTAAATACAATAGCTTTTGAAAAGTAAAATAATCATTATAAATACAAAAAAATGTACAAACAATTTCCCCCATTTGTATTCCCATGTTCTTTAATGTACAAGTTGAGGTTTTTCACTAGTGTTGATCAGTTATGTGTTAATCCCCCTCCCTCCCCTTGCTGAGCTCTCACGTCTTGATGAGGCCCTCGAGAAAGTCTTTTTCCACCATCTCCTCGATGTTCTGTCGAGCTCGACTCCAGAACACTTTCTGGCTCTCCAGTTTGTGGCCCTCCTTGTGGCCGGGGAAGGAGGCGCCCGCGGGGTTGTGGGTGTAGGTGGGGCCTGAGCGGCTGCTGGCCTTGCTGTTGAAGACCTGGCTGAGCAGGTTGAAGAAGGGTAGCAGCTGCTCCATGCTGCGGATCACATACAGGGTCAGCATGAGGTGACCTGGCTCCCAGGACAGGGTTCGGGTGGAGCAGTCCTCTTCTGGGTTTTTCTATGAGAGGGGGGGATGGATAACAAATGACTACAGGTGGGGGTCAATGCAGCATGAACGAAATGGGCTGCAACTTGCAAAAAAGGGTAATTTAACGAGCGCTTCCCTGCACATACTCTTTGTAAGAGCCAGTCATTTGTCTCCATCATTTAATAACTTGTGTAGATAGAGGGAGGGTGCGGTACCTTGGCTCGTTTCCTCAGCAGCTTGGCCAGTCGGACCACGTAGGGCTTAAACTCTCTCTGGTGAGTCCCCTGACGTCTCACTTCCAGCCCTGAATCGTCTGAAGCCTCTGGTATGAAGGCCCAGCGGTACCTGTAATGAGGCAGGACTCACTCAGAAATAACATAATTTTGATCTATTTAACAAGTCATCAGAGCTTTAAAAGGAGTGATATCCAAATGACTGATTCAAATGCACCCCACATACTGAGATCCTGAAATTCCTCCATTTAAAATTGTCATCGCAAGTGATCCCTGCTGTACTCATCCAATCCAAATAGTGACAGGCATACATACAGAGTTTCTACTTTTAATGAATTGTGTCTATTACTGATTCCCTAACCCGACCCAATCACATGCAAAGCCTGTCTGTACTGACATCTGGAACTGAGGCAGGCTCTCAGGAGGCAGGGCCAAGGCCAGGTCCAGGAGCTTGCAGGCAGACAGGTAGAGGTTGAGCCAGCGCTGGCTGTTGTAGGAGGTGGAGAAGCCATTCCCACCAGAATAGGTGGTCTCCAACCCAGCCACAGACGGCCCTGACGTCCTAGACGCGGACAGGAGAGGTTACATCATCAAAGCAACACAGGAAGAAGTAATTTATGATGGCCAGCTTGTAATATCAACAGATAATGTACCTTGATATGTCCTCATCTGCTGTTAGCTCCTGCTCCATCAGAAGAAAGACCTGAACCTACGGCGACACAGATGTAGAGTGTATGAATGAGTGTGTGTGAGTGGGTTTTTGTGTGGGTAGGTCAGTATGTGTAGAAGACTGGAAGAAAGAAACACATGAAGGTAAGTGAGCTAAAGAGCGTGTAGTCAGTGGCGTCTGCTTCTCACCAGCTCAGTGATCATGGTGGGCCACAGGGAGGTGAGGTGTTGAGGTGACATGCGCAGCAGCAGCACCCTGAAGAACAGGAACACCTGAGCATGGAGGATGGGCACCTGAGGCAGACGCAGGCTCTCCACCAGACGCTCTGAACATACGAACAAAAAGTATCTGCTCAGTGAACACGTGGTGAACATGCAGGTTGATGAACCTTAGACGGCTGTCCTGAGGTTAGGTCAGCCGCCAATGAGGGTGTTAACTGCTGCTGTACACA
This sequence comes from Enoplosus armatus, assembly GCF_043641665.1. NCBI lineage: Eukaryota > Metazoa > Chordata > Actinopteri > Centrarchiformes > Enoplosidae > Enoplosus > Enoplosus armatus. The sequence goes on along the minus strand of NC_092188.1, from coordinate 20,779,944 downwards.
GTATCTGTACTCAACACTGGTACATGTGCAGTATATGTATGTGTTGTTTACCTTGTATGTCTGGCAGGTATTTCTGGTACTGGTCCACTTCACTGCTGTAGATGGTGAAAGCCAGGCGTTTGAGCAGCATGGCTCTCTGCTCCAGCTCAGCGTCTCTGTTGGTGAACAGACTCAGAGAGCTGCTCTGGGCTACAGCCACCCGGGCTAAAGGGAAACACACACCGGCATTATTATATCATGTCTGCCAGACTTGAACTAAATGTTTTTTTGGGAGGGGAGTTTTTCTCTATCTGAATTAAGCGTCTGTAGGGATGGATGTTTTATGCTGTACAGACTGTAACGCATTTGTGATCTATGATATTGGGTTATATAAAAAGAACTGACTGTAAGTATGTCACAGTAGCATATATTTGCAGCTGAATGGGTTACAGACTTAATTGGAGTGGAAATACACTTTGCAGGATGAAGGTTAAATTCTGTCTGACATGAGACATGAAAAGAGCAAAAAAAAGCTCTGCAAAAAGAAAAAGATCTAATCTGGCAAATGGTCTGTAACCACATCCAGTGGTAATATCTACACTTATATACATGAAATTCTACTAAAGACTCTTAACAAACAAGCTTACTCATGAGGTCTCTGAATGTGGTCTTGTCATGAGTCATCAAGTGGTCAATGATGGCTCTCCAGCTGAAAAATGAGGAGAATGATGTTGATGTTACACTGATATCCAGGAAACATCGAGACACATTAACAGACACGGCCCCCTTACATCCAGCAATGTACCATTCAAAAGTTATGTTGATAGGAAACGTAGGTAAAATGTGTTCACACTTTGACTTCAGAAATGCACCTCTGATGTCCCTGAGTTTTTATTTTGATCTTGTCAACAAAGGGCGGACAGCTAAAGCAGCCCTTTATTAACACAATGTACAGGTATACTGTTCCCTTAAAGCAGACAGGAAATACATGGTCTTTCTTCTTCCCCCGTCACCATATATAATCATACATCTTGAACAAGCTTTTCCTTGGATTACACTTTGTGGTTGGATTTGTACATGAAAATGTATTTTTATCTGCATATTCAATGTGATGATATGACATTAAACCAACAGTCACCAGAATATAGTAGATAAATAAAGGTCAATACTGGACTTTGTCTTTACAAAACACTGTGATACTCAAGCTGTTGAAGAAATCTTCAGATTTCTTTTTTGAAGTTGTAAAAATATGGCCCAATTGTTTGGAAGAAAAACATGCAACTACAGAAACTATATCAGCGTACATTAGGTGGTCCCAATGTGACAAAATGATAGCTGGGATAATCACTGACTTCTCATTTTGGGGTGACTACTTACTTAAAACTTGTAAGGTCGCAACAATCTTCTTCACTTTGTAAAAAATTGCTTATGCCACAGAAACTGCACCACAGAACTGGTGTTAGGAAGTGCATCTTGCACATCTTGAGTTAATGTGTTTTTTCTCTCTCTCAGTGTAATCACTTGGTCAATGTGTCTTCATGTCTATGTCTATGTAAGTCAGGTTTCCTCTCCTACTCACTGGCTGACGCAGGAGGAGTCCATCTGGAAGAAGGTGTGGTCCATGAAGAGGTCGAAGGCCTCCTTCTTCCAGGCGCGGCGGGTGTACTGGTAACCGCTTAGGCTGCTCAGCAGTTGGATGCAGGCCCGATAGCTGGGGGCGTTGTGAGCACTGCCAGGAGAAACAGGAAACATATTAAACATGCATATGATCAGCTAGGACTCATTTTCACACTTCATCTTCCTCCCTAACATGAAAAGATCAGTTTTATTTATCCACTTGACATTTCATGGGTTTCACCTTCATATTTACATGCATAAAAAGATTCATAGTGTACAATTGTTTGGTCAAAGCTATTCAACAGTTAAGATGTGAATTTAAGATGTTCACTTCTAAACTTTTAGCCAGAAATTCAAAGGAAATCTTAGTGACAAAAGAAGTAAGAAGCTCATCCCCACCTGTGGTTGCGGAGGTAGGGCACTACGTAGTGCATGATATTAACCAGCAGTGGGATCACCCGCTCCTTCTCATCACTGTAGAACACCATGTCCAACAGATGTGCCAGCACCTGACAAATACAGTCATGTCACTCTGACACCGTATGCTTTCAGTTGGCATGGCAACATTAAGTGATGTTCTTCCTAAATAACTGTAGGTAGGTAGGTAAGTAGGCATTCATCTCTAAATATTGAACTACTTTGATTCCTTGGCTGGAAAGTGATACACAGGCAGTATATTACTGCACCAACCAACAGTACAACTAACTGCACTGCAGCATTATATATCGACTGGCCAAGCATATATATTACTATGAATCAACCCATTAATCTATAAGCTGCAAACAGCAGTGAAGCACAGGCAAAATCTGCTAAATTAGCTCCATTGAGCTAAAACAGCCAGCATGGAGGAAAGTGGCCAGTGATTTCAATTGTCCAGCTCAGCTCATTCACAGCACCACACTAATCCACCAGATTGATTTACTGGTTCACTAATAATAATTGAAGTAGAGGTGGGGAGGTGGTCGTAAATCAGCTCTGAGGAGCTCAGCTGGAATGTGTTAGTGTCCTGTAGGGCTGTGCCTGAGAGCAACAGGCCCAAGCATAGCTGATAAACGCAAGTGAGGGCAGCTTGAGACATGATCAAGATGAACAGTGGAAAGAACTGGCAGAGCCACAGACTGATGGCCTCAATCACAGACACATGGGTGTTTTACCTCGGCCAACAGTGTGAGGGCGTGAACGCTGTACACTGATGGAGTGAAGCTGGAGGCCTCCATCACTGTGAGCATTAAGTCTACAAAACACACACATATCAAACATTAGCAGCTTCTACATAGCTCAGAAGTATTGATGCTGCCATGCTGAAACATGCAGACTATCTGCTAAATATATTCACATATCACCTGCTTGTTATGCTGCACGTGAACAGGAGCATCTAAGTGCTCCACACACAGTTTCAGTGTCTCACATTCACATTACTTTTTACACTTGATTTAGCTGGATTACATTCATCCCTGACATTAAAATACATCTCTGGTATAAACACAAAAATGATCTTTTCTCTGCCAAAATACAGATTACCTACAACACAAATACAAAAAAGGTGAGTATCCAAGCTGCCTGCCTAACTAGTGTTAATACAATGTGGAAAGGGTTAAAGAACAAGATATATATTGAACCTATTCTTCTCACATTCACATTAGACGTAGTGCCTAACACTTTCAGTAAGTTTAGTGTGAAACTGGCTGTTAAAGACACAGCGTTCTTTGGCACGTTCTCCAGTGCAACTAGTGTTTGTAAGCAGCTCACCTTCTACGTCAGCTTCCAGGTTGGTCCCATCCACCACTATCTGAGGAGAGGCCTTCACCTCCAGGTTTCTCCTCAGCCACGTGGTTTGCTCCAGAGAGGAGCCTGCAATCGTCCCGATGGCCTCCACCACCTTATGGGTCACATCCTGAATACACGAGAAATATTCAGTTACTTGTGTTCAATCAGATCATTTTATTGTGGATCTCTAATCCTGTATAACTATAGAGCAGGAAACAAAAGTAACACTTGTCATTAAGATTATGTAAAAAAAAAAATAATAATAATAATAATTATGGGATGCAAGAAATATAATCTAATTATATCACATAATGGGAACAATTGAGAGTTGAATAGGAGTCAGGTGGCTGCAGTAATTACCTGCAGCTCCCGTTGGTCCTTCTTGCTTTCCAGATTGGGATTCTTCAAAATGAACTCATTCAGAACTCTAGAGAACACAAAGAGAAAAGGAGAGCCATGTTAAATAAGCTAAAGAATAAAATGTGGAAGTGTCAGAAGGTGTAGTCTCTGCAGACTGACCCACACTGTGACCATTTAACTGTGGGAAACCCACTAACATCTACAAAACTGATACATTTAAGTGTAATTGTACAAGAAACTTGTTGTGAGGACACAGGGACACCTGTTCGACAATTAGAAGGAGAGAAAGAAGAGAAACCAACCCTAGTATAAGAAACTGTCCAGGAGCAGGCAGGCCTAACGGCACCGAGTCCTTCAGCAGGGCCAGCAGAGATGGCCAGCTATCAACTAAACTGGACACAGGGATCCTAGGAAAAACAGGGCACAATCATAAATGCAAAGTAAAGGTTTTAGAGGTTAGAAGGCTCTGCACCAATGAGGCCTTTATAAAAAACAATAATGGCATCCGTTGCATTAAACAGTAATAGATATATAGTATAAATATGTACCACTGTTGTGAAGCAGTGGACTCACCTCTGGACATAGGCATAGAAGAACTGCAGCATGCAGACCTCCAAAGAGAGGTGCTTCTGTCGGTTAAGAAATAGTAAATAGTTAAAGTGATGAATGACAATGGACAAAGTAAAACTAAAAGACACAAGAAAAATCAAATGACAAAACATCAAAGGGCTGCACTCAAACATAAATCATATTATTGTGAAATGTATGATATATTTTCTCATTGTAACTGAAAATGAAAAACTCCTGATGTGTGAACAGTTACATTTGTGAGGTTATTACACGCAGACAGAGGCTCTTACAGGTCTGCGCTGTCTAAGTCTCATGCTGAGGGAAAAGAAGATGGGGATGAAACCATTTAAGCTAATGGAGTTCAAGCACTTCAACACCAACCTTATCCTTTGCGATGGCAGGTGGCTGCTTCAGGACCTCTTTGACTGTCTGCATGACCGTCTCTGTGCGCATGGCGCTCACCGAACGAACCAGCTCAACCAGCAGCAGCTGCTCTTCACTGGCTGAAGGAATCACCTGGGAGGTATAAATATAATTACAGAGTCCACTCAAACAGAGACATGCTGCAGTCTGGGCATCTCCTTTGAGAACAATGATAGTGAGAGAGTTAACTTTTAACTAGAGAGGGCAGCAAAACACTGCTTTCAGCCTGGTCTTAATGAACTCTTTAAATACATTTTACTTCAGCAGGTAAACAGAAAGAGGAAGACTTTGCTGCTACATTGACCAGAAAGTACGTAAAGTCGATGGAAATGGTTTTCAATGCCCACTGATTTTTCAGAAAACTCACCTTATTTCTGACTGGAGTCTTGACCTGTTTCCTCTCGTTCCAAACATAAGCAATTGCTGCCATGAAGTGAGCGCCGTGGTTCATGGAGATTGGACCCAGCAGCTCCAGGATTTGCTGCCGGAGGTTCTGTTGAACAGATGTGAGCAGGGAAGTTAGACCTGAACAGCTGGTAACTTACTGTGCAAACAATTTCAGTTACAACCCATACTGTCACTAATAACATCCTGTAAATATCTTTCAGTATATTGTGTTAGGGAACATACAACTGAATGCAAGAAATAAATCAAACCATGTATGTATCACATACAACCTACCACTACTACTCTGCCCAATGTGAAATGCTCAGACAGAACATGGGAGTTAGCAGATTTCCTGTACAGGATAAAATTCACTGTATTATCTCAGTGAAAATTACATTAGCAACCCGCCTCCGGAAAAACTAATATCATCTAGGCTAATAACTACTTGCAGAAAAATACAGAGCTGCAATTGCTGAAAAAAGAAGTCAGTAATGAGATTCTGTTCTCACTGTTGAGACCAGTAATCAAAGTGTTATATGTGGAGTTAAAATACTTTCTAAGTAGAATATTTTAGGCCAGGCTGCCCACATGTTTAGACCTCTGGGACTGTCACTTTGCTGTGTACAGTGCACACTACAGTGCCCTGTTTTATACCCAACCTCTGTTAAGTGCTGCAGGAGAAATTTCAGGTTATTTGAAAAAGAATATGACCTGTTTTTGAATTTATTCAACCTATTTGTTTGTTCAGTCAAATGTTGCCTCTATTCTGCAGTCCAGACATGCGTTCAGTTACAACAAAGCAAAGGCCAGCTATCACCTTGCGAGACTGGCCAAGACCTGCATGAAGAAATATGTTATTGAGTCTTTGATAGAAAACACTGTGAATCCATGTTGCCTGGTGTACCTTAGTGGAGCCCAGGTTGATGTTGGAAGTGGAGGCAGCAGAGGCAGCAGCCGGCTTGTCAGAGTTGTCCGCCTGGTGGAGGACGCTCCACAGCAGGGTGACAGAGGACATGATGGTGTGGAGGATGGACAGGATGCCTGAACGAGCCTCAGCCAGGTGCTTCTGGTCGACACTCACCTGTAACTGAGAGGCAGAATATGCAACAAGACAGTTAGTACTATACTATTAAGCAGAGAAAGCATATTGTAAAAAAAAATCTGACTCATGAATTAACAAACGTATAAAATAAATTCAGAGTTGCTATATATAAACTGTGCTGAGGTAGCAAACGTTCACTGAGAAATGAGGAAGAGGAATCTGCAACAACCCAATGGTGCTCAGCGCCCTCACCTGGTGGTACTGGGAAGTGGGATCCAGCAGGCAGTAGTGGATGATGGCTGTCACCCCCTCCAGCACTGTCAGAATCAGGTCAGGAGGGATGCAGAGAGCCATCCACTGGGGTCTAGAAGAGGGAAAGTATGCAGTTGTTTAATCAATATTTCTGAATTTCTACACAAAAATTCTGAATGTCAAAGCATTTTCATCACAACTTTTACATCAGAAAGATGGATGATGTACAAGAGTGCCATTGCATCTTGCGGTAAAGAGTGCCATCTGGTGACCAAACCCTCGCTAAGCCTTCTTACTGCATTGTACTGCCTGCATGACATAGATGTAGGATGGGTTATCATGATAGTTCAGCTCATCATCCATGCAGATGTTAATACCTGGTGTCAGTTATCCCGGTCTCATAGCGGTACTGCTGAAGAAGATTGTCCAGGTTCCTGCACAGCTGCAGAGTGACCGAGGCCACCACCCTCCTCAGCACCCTCCCCATGTATGGCAGGGTGGCTGTAATGAGTCCTATCCACTGGGGATGCATCTTACACGCGTGGTGCTGATGCAGCGCCCTGATCACTGCACACAGGAACATACCCTGCGCTGTGATAGGCTGTCCGTGGAGGTATTGCAGGGACGTCATCGGTTGCTGAGGGTTGACATGCTCCACTTCCCCGCCCAGGATCTCAAACCCGGCCCCAGCACCGCCTCCTGTCCCTGTCCCTGCTCCCACAGGTCCTCCTTCTCCTCCTTCATCAGCTGGCACCAGGACTCTGTGCTCAAGCACCACCAGGCTCTGTAGCAGTCTGAGCAGCTGGGACTGGACGGCGCTACAGCTGTCTATCTGATCCTCTGACAGGTTGATAACATTGTCCTCTGATAGACCCTCCTCCACTGTGGCCACGTTCACCCCTGCCACCCGCTGCTCATGCCACTTCTGGGCGCTGAATATGGAGGAGAGCAGGCAATGGAGAACCACCTTCTGAACTTTGCACTTTGAGAGGACATCGCTGATGAAACTGGCAAAGCCCTTAGCCGAGCCACCTGTGGCTTTGGCTAGCTCACTGAAAAGGAGAGTTAGGACCTCCACACTGGTCAGCTGCATGGCCCGGTTTCCTGCCAAATCCTGAGGGCCTGCTGCCACGTGGGCAGAGTAATAGCTTCTTAGGAAGTAGAGACAGAGCGAGATGATGATCTCCAGGTACATGGCGCTGCGGAATGAGTGGGAGTGGGAGTCCTGGGGGATGGGGCAGTAGAAGTCTTTGCCCATGACGGAGACCCTGTGACGGGCGAGGAGGTTTTGGAGCAAAGAGAGCTGTGGAGTGTAGGTGTTGTTGATACTGGTGGTGGAGATGGCACTTACAAACCCTGAGGGAGTGGCCCTTAGCATGGCTGCGATGGCTGACAGGGCGTGGAGGGCCCGGGAGGAGTCGTACAGCTGGAGGTAGAGTAGGACATGCTGGTAGAGAGGATGGATGTTGAAACGAGGTGGGGCAGAGGATGATCTGCGTCCCGTGACACTGACACCCCCGACAGTCCCACAGGAGCCCCCGCTGGGTGAGCCAGTGTCACTCTCAATCTCTGACACCTCACCTTCCCCACAGCTGTACCAGTTCTCTAGATCCAGGCTGTCCCCGAAGAAAATACTGGGAGGCCGCATTTTTTCAGCTTGAGAAGCCAACCTTCTCTGCCTCTCCTCCTCTTTCCTCTTAGCCTTCTTCAGCTTGGGCTTGGCCCCTGGAGATTTGTCCGCCAGCCTCTCCATGATCTTCCCTTTAAGGCTGAGCTGGGTGCTGCTATGGCTACGTTTACGGGCCTGAGGGTCTTCCACCCGCAGGTTGTGGTCCGGGGTGGCTGGGTCTGCGATGTCTGGCAACATGACAATGGAAGGCGATGAACTATGACGGGTGATGCCCTCTCTGTGCTGCTCCTCTGCAGATATATCAGCCGGTGTAACAGAGAGGAACTCCAGCGTGCCTCCAGCCAGCATCTCGGGCAGAGTCTGGTGGTTGGAGCCGGGAGGAGGGCCTGAGTCAAGACGGGTACCAGTGGAGGTATCTGAGGAAGTGCTGTCTGTGTCCGTCTGGGGCCAGTTTTCAGGTGGAGGTGAAACTTCAAGAGATTCCTCATCTACTAAACTCAAAACCCTGTCTATCAGCTCTTTTATAACGGAGGACACGGCCTCCTCTATGGAGTCCTCAGACATGTCATCTGAGTAACCAGGTTGTTGGTCGGAGCCATTGACTGTATTGTTGACACCCTCTGGTTCCTCAAAGCTGCCATTTTCCACTGTAGATGAATGAGAACCACTGGACTCGGAGCTCTGGGGCTCCCTCTGCTGGTCGGTAGGCTGATATTCACCAGCTAGCTGCAAGTTCTCGCTGCTCAGGCTCAGCAAGGACAGGCTGTCACTCAAGGGGTTGACAGTCAGACAGAACGGCTCCATGTCACCCATCACCAGGCCTCGGAGCTCCTCGTGTGCCACCCTCTCCCCTTGGATGTGACTGAAGTCTATTTAAAGAAAGAGGAGAAAAGAACATTTTTTAATAACAGGCAAAGCTTCAAGATGTTTTAATCATAAAGAGTCAATGTGGAAACAAATTGGATACAAAAAGGACACCATAACTACCAGTTAAACTAAAAAAGCGGAATTAATGGTCATTGTTTACTGTCTGAGAAGCCAGAGTCACGGTTGTAAATGGGTTCTGATGGCTCCTGTTCAGGCGGTTCAGGGAAGACCTGGGCCCAGTGGCGCTGAGCCTGTACCCTCTGAATGGATACTCGGTGGGTCTTGGGGTGGAGCAGAAGGAGGAGGAGAGGCTCCAAAACCCGAGCGATGTCGTGTCTCTGAAGGACCTGATTCAGCCAAGCCCGACCAACAGCGCTAGTGCACGGGTCCCAATAACTCAGACTGTCGAGCATGATGAAAAGAGACCTGAAGGACAAGAAAAGATGCAAAGTGAGTCACAGAAAAGGCACTTGATACAAAATACAACTCTATGAATGAATAAATGAAGGACTATTTCTATGTCGCCAACCTACCTGTCAAAAGTACGATTAAAAGGAGAAGACTTGGTCATGTTCAAATCTCGTGTCAAATGCCACAGCACAGAGAACTTCACGTGAGCCTCCAGCCGAATTCTCTGAAAGAAAAAAGGTGCTTCAGCATGGATTTCATCGAGCATGTGTGTCTGCAGTGTGTGGTGTGTTACACTAACCTTGTCTCTGTGCATCAGTTGCTGGCTGATGACGTCCTCACAGATGCTCGAGGAAGGCACCAGGTTGTGGAGCTGGTAGAAGAGCTCGACGCTGCGTTGATGGTGCTGAGGTGTTGCTTCACTCAACTGGTCCCATAGGATCAGAGCCACACTCTGGGAAAAAGGTTTGGAAATTAAACAGAGGACAAGCCCATCAAAAAGATTAAGCCTGCAAATAGTTCCACTGTAACTTAAACTGAGATCTCTACCTTGAAGAAGTCCGTCTTGTCAGCGATGTGCTTTAGGATTCCCTGAGTGAGTGGGGGCCTGATGACGACAGCTACTCGACCCTGGCTGGGGCTCATGGTCTGGGCAGACTCGGAGTTGCCGCCCGATGCCACGCTCTCAGCGGTCACCATGGCAACCGACTGGGTGAGTCCCACAAGGTCCATAAGCAGGGAGATGGCCACACCCTGCAGGCTGAAGTCACTGGCCAGGCAGCAGGCATCCATCAGGGTCTGTAGCCACACTGGCAGACGGACCTGCTCACTGTCTGTATTCACAGGGGGACACATATTTAAATGTAATAAATCAAACCTTTAAAAGCTGTAAAACTAGATCTGAGCACCCAATTGTCTCCAACAATGAAAGTGGTCATTCCAATTAAAACACATTAAAACAGTTTGCATACCATAAATATTGGCTAAAACATTAATTTGTGTTTTCGGCACTTACCCAACTGCTCTTCCTGCATGGGTGAGGACTTGAGGTTGCCCTCTGCTATGTATACAGGGAAACTGGAGCATTCCAGGAAGAGCTGGCAGGCAGCAGTGAAGGCAGCAACACACTCCCTCTGGACCAACCCTGATCCTGAGCATGACTCCATATGATCACTGTGCTGGGAGCCCACCAGGGGCCCCGACTGCATGACGATGCCTCTTTCGCTCTCAGCTTTGTCCGCCTGCCCAGGGGTAATATACAAGGTGACGAGTCGGGAGAGAAACTGCTGGAAGTGCTCCAGGCAGCACTGCATGACGGGTTTGTCCAGAGGCTTGGTCTGAGATGGGCCTGAGGAGCGACGGCCTGTCCTGACAGCTGGGTGGGGATGAGGGGCTCGCTCTGCCTCCTCTGAGCCATCTCCCTGGTACTGGATGAAGTCTGTGAAGCCACTTTCTGAGGAGCGACTGCTGGGAGGGTTCTCCCCATCCTCAAACACCTCCCCGCTGCCTGGTAGCTCCAGAGTAGCGGGTAAAGCCTACAGGAGGAGGATAGGTCTTATCAGCACACTGAAAATGCAGCAGGCCAGGAAAATCAGTGGGAGATGAATCTTTTGCCATTCATTTAATGAATGTGACCTTATTTTTGGTTCTAGCAGACTGGACAGTGTTATGTTGGATGAATCTGTCCCTGTTCAGCATAATTTGAATTTATGTCTGGTTTCCTTAAAGGCTCTGCACACCCACACAGGTGTTCTCAGTTACCCTGGCTCATCAGACCTCTTGTCAGGCTACATTTTGGGGGAGCTATACTGGGAATTACGTGATGTCAACAAACTCTATGTACTAATAACATTGATAAAGCTGCAACAAAACTAGCAGGAGAGGGAGGGAGGTTGTTTCTACAAGCCCACACAGCCCTGAGTAGAGGTCTAATTAGATGAAAATACCTGTGTGGGTGGATGATGGGTGAGTAGATGCTTTACTCACACAATCATAGACATTTTCACAGCAGGCATTTTGACTTGTCATAGCAGGAAAAGCACAGGTGTAATTTATAACCCTAATAAAGGCTAAGTTCAATTAAGTGTCCCAGTAAGTCATTCCAGGGAACCAGCAGGCCCAATATTGTGGAACAATATGCAATATAAGTGCAAGATATCACAACATACATTGATATTGCAATACAAAATTACAGATACCGCGATAGAAGACTTCATCTCATATCCATATATATACATATCCATATACTAAGACCATACCTGTAATCTATTCAGTAAATGTACGCCTGTTAGTTTTAATAGCGGAGCTCTCACTGCACTGTTCTGCGTCCTGTACACTGGTCATTATATAGTGCGGCTGTTGGGTTTGACCTGAGAGACTCTGTAGACTGAGCCGTACACCAGGCTAGCATCCTGCTGCAGACAGACCAACAGACTTAACTTCTTACAGTTCTTTGTCACAGTCGGCCTGTGGGAGCCTGAGGGCTTCCTGGGATGCATTTTGATCGAGGCAGCATGCACATTCTGGAGCCTGGACTCAGATGGCACGTTAGATAGCACGTTCTCTATATGCCCCTCAGGGTGGGGGGGTGGGGATGTTATGGTATTCAGTGGATGTATGTGGAGTGTTTTCTACTCCAATGGATATGGTCTCACCCAGGGGGCATCACAGGCTAGTCTACTTCTCCTCTTCCTGAGAGAGAAAAGGCGAGCTGGGCTCAGCTGTTGGTTAACTATCTTCTGTCCACCTATTTGTCCTCTCTTCTGTCCCTTATGGGCCTACCTCAATCTATCTAGCCCCTATCCATCTCCGGGCATGGGACTGAACTTTTAATCATGCCTCACTGAGCTCTCAAACACTTAAAACAACCAGGTTGCTGGACAGGGACCAGAAGAACCAGGGCGGCCAAACGAAGCATTTGTTCTGAACAAGTCTTCAAATGCCTTCTGTCGAGGGAATGCAGGATGGCAGGGCCAGTCCGTGGGACCACCCAGCCAACTGCAGCACAGGGCAGGAGGCTGGCAGGAGCCAACATGAGCCGGAAGGGGCCCTGTTCAGGGACCAGGGCACACCATCAGAGCCTGACTTGATGGATTTTTGGGCAGTAACTTGTAGGGGAAGTGGGTCATATGGGTCAAACTGGGATTTGCTCTGACTGGGGCAGCAACAGGGCGTATGTTTTATCAAAAGATTTTAAAGGATCAGAGACGGAACAGAATTATCAGCGGGCATTTCAAAGTCAGAGGTTGGCACAGCAATACTTTTCATGTCTAACTGACCACTAAAGCGAACAAATACTCTAATTAAAGTGGCGGGCAAAAGGTGATATTGAACACTTCCAAATTAATATCTGTTTGTGATTGAACAGAGCATTGCCCTTTAATTTTTATGGAACATTATTCACACTTTTCCTCACCCGTTTGTCCTCCTTGTCTCTGTTCTTATCCCTTGCTGAGTTTGAAGGGTTGCCATTGGAGTTGGAGAGGCCCTGAGCCTGGGGGCCTGAGGGCAGGGCCAGAGGGGACACCAGCGGTGGCTGCACCTTGCTGAGGATCTTGGAGCAGAGACGAAGGCAGTGGGTGAGCTCCCCGAGGCCCAGGGCCTGCAGGTGACAGGTCAGAGCCGCCACCATACGCAACAGCAGCTGAGGGAGATGCTCGGTCTGGATCTCTATGTAAGTCTCCTGGAGAGGTTGGAAAAAACCGAAGTGAAGTGAGGACTTGAAGGTGCAAATACTGGGCATCTGCAGGAGGTGAACCTCATATAATGAAGTTAAGGTTGTTAACTAAGGATGAGGCTGGACTTTTATTGATTTTTAGTCTTCAAAATGATTGCCATAACTTAGTTTCTCTCTGGTCTGTCAAAGGGACAATCTTAACCCCTTAACCAGTGCATGAATATTATTAGTTTTTTTAAATTTACATATATTAATGACATTTTTCTGGTTTCATAAAAGAATTTCCCAATTTTAGGGCAGTTGCAGAAGTTCTTCTATTATAGAAGTGGCCTGGAATGGGAAAATGTAAAGATACTGAATTATCTGGACAAACTACTATATATAGTAAAAATATCAATATTTAGAAAGCCTAACACTATCAATGCTATGTGAGACCATTTATCCAAAGATGTCTCTCCCATCTCTCCTAACCGTTTGTTTTGTGTGTTGATGGTTTCTTATCTTCCTTTGAAAAAAGAAGGCTCTGCACATTTAGATCCAATTCAAGTATTTAATGATGACTTTATCATCAAACATATTGGACCTACATGTACAGAGCCTTCTTTCCTCCATATTCAGTTTTGTAGCATTGTGTTGTGAGTGTGATGATCTTCTCATGAGTAAACACATTTTTATCAAACAAAAAAAGAAGCAAATCATAACATAAGCATTAAACCATGAAGTAAATAAAAGTAGTCATATTTTCTTACAAATATGTGAGCACTGCAATAGCATATAACTGCATGCATGCTTAACAGAAAGCACATACACACTGGGCGGGGATTTCATTTTAACAAGATCCACACCAAACACCACATGTAATGACTGTTATAATCCCACTTCTTTCTCTGGATCATTTTTTGGCATTAAAGGCAGTCATTCTGAAATGATGACTCAAAGCAGGACAGGAACAAAGATGGCCTGAGGGATGTTGGCAGGACGTTGCAGAAATGTTATCGTAGCCTCAGTGAAGCAGGGTGAGGTGAAAAAGCAGGAAAGAGCAGTACTTTACCTGGCAGATTACCCTCATGCTTCTAGTAGGCTTCAAGGAGAAAGAGCAGATAGTTTGAACAGACAGGAGCAAGCAGAGCACAGGCCACACACACACACACACACACACACACACACACACACACACACACACACACACACAATACATTTCTCCTTTCTTGCTCACAAACTCAAAGAACACAAGGTTCTCTTTTTCTTGCTCTTCCACACACACACACACACACAACAAGCATTTAAACAGGGTCATAAAAGAGTTGAGAATTTCCAAACTATTCAGATTGGAAATACTGTACAGACAAGCATATTTCTGAGAGGATGCAAACAATATTTTTGGCAGGGAAACTAAAACAGGCATTTTTGAACCTGTAGAGATAGCACACATATACACACAGACATGGGACAGAGGTGTGCGGGCACAAACACACACACACACAACACACACACACACATCCTAATGGTGACCATAACATCCCAGAACTGGATTCAAAAATGGAATCTGACAACATGGAGGCCAAATTGCAAATGTTTATGGAGGGTAATTGTAGGGAATTGGATTTAAAAAGGAGGCGTGTGAGCCAAGAGGGAGTGAGAAACAGAGGATGAGATGGAAAGCCCAAGCTGGGGCGGGAGACAACAACCATAAAAGAGGGAAGAGACGTGTGGAGGAGAGATGCAAACATAAAGAGGAACATTTTGAGAAAACAGAAACCTATAAACGAAGGGAAATGAAAACATGAAAGGATAGAGAGAAGGACTGACTGAATAATGACAAAGACAGAAAAGCACAAAAAGAAACACTGAGAAGACAAAGGAATACAGACAGAAGGAAAGAAAGAAAGACAGAAACAAAGAGAGAAAGACAGACAGAAAGAAAACACAGAAAGTCAGAAAGAAGGACAGAAAGAAAGAAAGAAAGAAAGAGTCTCACCAAGGAAACAATATCCAGCAGAAAATCAACCAGCTGACAGAATTCCACCAATGAGAGCTCTGGAGGATCTAAGCTCCCAGCATGCCGTGGTGCACGTGTGCTGCTGTTCACTGTCCTCCTGCAACAGAGGCACATTTGAGATTATTTTGAGTAAGTATGTTGGTTAGCAGTTCAGTTCAGTGTTGATGATGTGGATCCACTTTGTTCGGCTGTGGGAAAAGTGTCTTGGCACAAACTCGGCCCCGCGAACCAGCTGAGCACTGTTTCACCACAACGGCGAACCAAAACAAGAGCGGCATCTCTTCCACTCTTTGTAAAGACGAAACCTCCAGCAGGAGGATGACGCATCATTATCTCAAAATGGCTCCAAACACACGACAGCAACTTTAGCGTCCCCCAGATTTGTTCACATAAATTTTAACACACAAACCTGCAGCACTCCTCAAACCAGCGAGCGATGTAGTCCCACATGTAGTACGGCTCAAACGAGTTGAACAGGAGATTGGCTGTTTTAATCAGTTCTGCCGTCTTCTTGTTCTCTCGCAGTTTACTAGGAAAGGAAGAAAAATGTGGTTCGTACGGATAAATACATGAACAATTCAGAATCAGAATCAGAATCAGAATCAGAAACTGTTTATTGCCAAGTAACATACATTACAAGGAATTTGCTGTGGTCTGAAGGTGCTATTGTTTTGATAACAAATAAGTAGAATATAAAAGCTAAAATAAGAATAAGAATAAAAATAAAAATAAAAAAAATAAGATAAGATAAATAACAACAGTGCAGTGACCAGAATAAAGTAAAGTGTCCAGATAAAGTGTCCAGTAGGGGGTGGGTGCGTTAATGTAACGCAGTGGGGACAGGGGTGATGTACGTTAATATAACGTATAGCTTGTATTGTAATTAATGAATGATTTACGTTATCTATCATTTACAACACTTACAAAACTTAAATGTAAAATGCAAAACATTTCACTCCATGTCTTATATCATTATTTCTAATTGCATGTATTTTCATATTTTCATGTTGCAATTCTACTTATTTTCCATTAACTGTTTTTCAATATGTTGTAACACTGTTATTATGCATGCCCTGGATATATTCTATCTGTTCAAGTATAACTTAGAGTGTTCTAATGTTGGTAATTGTTAGATGTTATTAGCTTTGATATACCCCATTTGTCCTATTTTACCTTTATTTTTCTTTGATGATACACCAACCCAACTTCAATCATGGAGTTAATTTAAGTTTGTGTGTAATGTCTAAAAGGCACAGATGGGCAGGTGGCGGACTGGACTGACCTGCTGAGGTGTGTGTGGTCTTTACTGAATGGACTCTGGTTTTGGAGGTCCAGCTCTGTTCGGCACTGTGTGTGTAGAGTCCGAAACACCTCGATCAGAACATCCTCTAGGATTGCAGGACCTGGAGAGAGAAACGTACAGATATGGGAGATGATATACACAGTGGATATATCAAATGTAGTTTATGCATCACTATTTAAGCATTTACAACACTATTTAGACTGCTGGTGTCTGCATATTGATAAGCTGGTTACCAAGCTCTGGTTTGTCCAGCAGACTAATGAGGATGCGAAATGGCTTGAGGTCGTGCATGAGGATGCTTTCCTCTTCCCCGCCTCGGGCCTTGCCCTGCAAGATCCCCACCATTGCCTGAAAACACACAAACACAGAGAGACACACACCTCTATTACAGTAGAGATCAGAAAAAAGACTCCACAGCCACTTTTGACACAGCAGAGAGAGCATTCATTTTGCTTCCTATAATACTTGGCAGAACCAATTTCATATTTGCATTGAGCCCCCTTTCATTTTGTTCTTTTTGTGTGTGTGTGTGTGTATTTCACGCTTCGTCTGCCACATAATGGGCTGAAGCCAGGAACAGACGGTCTCTGTAGTACCAACCTTCTCCCAATGGAGGGAGCTCCAGTAACTGCCTCAGAGCAGATGGCAGAAGAGCAAACAAAAAAACTAAACAAAAAAACACTTTCAAAAACAAAACTTCCCCTCCTGGTCGCTCTGTGTGCCCCCTGTTTTGAGCGTGACAGGACACATTACCGTGTCTGTATGCGTGCGTAAAAGTCTTTGGGACAACTGGGAGCAGTCTTCAAAGGACAGGTGACTGGGAATAGCAGGACATATAAGCAAACCCCAGGGAGGATATGGGAGGTGTGGGAGGAGAAGGATTAAAGGGGATGGATAAATTAGTGGCAGACAAAAGAGTGCCAGATCTGTTAAACTGAGGACGGACCCCAACACACACACACACACACACACACACACACACACACACACACACACACACACACACTTCCGTACCCCACACATATTCACGTTCGATCTCAGGAGACATCTTATTTGGGGATTTTTTGGAAGCTAATTTGACACATAAGAAACCATTTTTCATTGGTAACCTATTTGCATTTAGCTTGAAAGCTCACCTGGACTAGCATGTCTTTAGAGAAGGTGTTGAAGTAGTGGTTAGCATGGTCCTCTGGGTTGCTCTGTCGAGTGCTGCGGGGGCCTATTATCACCCCATTGTTGTCGAAGCCTTCAAAAAAGACATACAGTTAATAATGGCACTCAGATGTACGTCCAGCGTATCCAGCACAAGGCAAGAGGAAAAGCACTTATCCAGAGGGAGCAAAGGGAGATTTAGTCTCTTAGATAAACTATCTGTATCTTCCAGTTAAACCTCTTCTTCTTTCTTCTTTGTGAAGTCCTAATGGCTGTTGCCAACACCTCTCAGATTTCAGCCATGGAGTAGTAAAGTACATCTTGGACCGCTTCATACTATAGAGGCCTAGCCAGATTCAGATTGGTAGGGCCTGTCAATCTTCAATATCACTGAACAGTTAAAGAAAAGCCAGTCCTGAGCCCACTCACACCACAATAATATATCTCATTCACTGGAAGAATCTGGCTTACAACTAACTTACGACCCTGACCTTCAAGCCACTTCTTATTTGTCCTTCAGTCCTGCTGATCTAGACATTTGGCATATTCTCATGCATCAATCATTGCTTTGGAGGAGAGTGTAAGCTTGATACATTCAGTGTCCATCCTCAGCCATGCAGACACTTACCAGGATGTTCATCCGCAGTGAGTTGCAAACAAGAGAAAATTAAGTAAGACATCGACCACAGCAAATACAAGCCTACTGTATGTTCCACAGAACAGAACAAAACAAAGCACACCTTGTGTCTACGCAAATCACAACACAGAACAATGTGTATGTAAAGGTTTGTATATCAGGGTTCCTGCCATGGTTCATGTCAACGTCAGTGGTTTCCCAACCTATATTTTCCCTGTTGGGTTATTCTAACACAGTTAAGTGTCTACTACAGGTTAATAAATGACAACAACACTTTGGGGTATATTCCTGTTAAGAGTGTAAAGACCATTGTTGGACTAAAAATTCCCTTCTTCACTTCACGTTCAGAGGAGAAAGTATCTCTCTTAATTGTACAATATTCCAGACATGAAGTGGTGAGTGGGAACCCTGGTACATCTCAGCGTCAGTATTGTGTCTGAGTGTGTATTTCGCACCCAGCAGCCAGGCGTAGAGTCTGCGGTTGAGGGACATGTCTCTTCTCAAAACCACATGCAAAGCTGCTGACAGGATCCGGATCATGTCAGGGCGAGTCGCCTGAACACAGCAGAACAGACCAGAACGTTTGTGACTGTTTCGTTTCTCCTTTTCACACATAGACATACATAAATACATTAAAACATACGCCTGCACACACACACACACACACACACACACACACACAGCAGATGTCAGATAAGAGCTGTGTCCCGGCCCTGACAGGTCCAGGAATGTTTTTAGGTGAAGGTTTTGACAAGCAGCCAGCATGAGTCACACACACATATACACAAATCACACTACTAACACTAATACTAGCTGATGCATAAATAGCTTGACATATCAATATCAGCCAGTTAGAAACTTTGGTCTGATCCTATCTGTAACAGGACACACACATCATAACCATACTGCAGTTAACACACACACTCCTGTAGTTAGCCAGACCTCAGTCACACAGATTTCCTTACCTGGCTCATGTGGAAGGGGAAGCAGAAGAGGATCAGGTCCAGGGTGCTCCTCTGCACCAACACGCTTGAGTCCTGGACTGAGGTACTGACCGCCTCCACCTGGTGAGAACAGAGACACACTATTATCGAACGTGCCAATGTACATTAAAAAATGTAGTAGTAATTATACAACATTACACTGTTAACGCAACAACCCAAACAACCCAAATCACTGAAACATCAGCTTTACAGCTGCAATTTTGCAGGAAGGTGTGCAAACTGTATTTTCAGCTCAGGGGCAATTCTGTCATTAAGTATTTTGAGAAGAGATGTTTGTATTGTAGTGAGCTGCCATATACCATGAGCTCGATGTCGCTGCCTATGACATAGAGCTGGTCCTCCATGGAGAGCTTGCGATTGAGGTGCAGCAGAACAAAGGTCACCCCAGGGAGACGCACAGCAGGGCTGGTCAGAATGCTGCCCCACAAGGCACTGTAGAAGGCCGACTGCTCCACTGCTGCTGCCACCTTCTCCAACAGGGTGTTGGTTCTGTGGAGAACACAGACAGTAAATACTTGTTTAAAGCACAACATTATGCTTCACATGGTGTTGTCAGTACTCATGCAGAGGTCTTAATAGTCAATTGTTCAGCAACGAATTAAGCAGAATCTTCCTGCTGGTTATGTTGGGGTCTTGCAGGTTTGAATGCACAGTTACATGTTTATAATGTTTACTGAATTGCATTAGTTGCACAGGGTTTATTGCTGTTTCTTTGAGTTTTCTTTCCGTAATGTTCCGTAATGTAACATCACTTAACGGCACACAGCACATTCATCTAATTTCTCTGAGCAGAGCACTCACTCACTGCTGTTTATAAGACCATTTGGATCTCACTGTGAAGCTTGAATTTGCCATTTCCAGCAACTGAGTACACATAATACTGAATTAATTTGGGCAAATACATTGAATCTGTGAAATCTAAATGAGAACAGATGGGACACTATTGTGATGTAGGCTGATAATACAGGTGACTTTTTACAATCTTGGTGCAGCTTTAAGATATAATGAAACTTAAATGTTAGTGTATTGAAACAGCAAATACTGACAGGAAACGGCAACAGGAGGTAGTAAAAATATTGCAATCTCCTGTTATCCTCTGCAGTTAGCGCTAAGTACTAAAACTAACATAAAATATACATTTACATGAAAAACCAGAGGACAGATTACATGTTGATCCCTACAATCAGGTCTTTTTCACAGGAGACATTTTTATGTCATACCAGGGAAAGCACAGGTGTTGCTAATAACATTAGTTACATCTGCTTATTGGGACACGTAAATCTAATGTAGCCATAGTTCATTTCCTCAGTTACACCAATGCTTTTCCTGCTAAAACATGTTCAAAGGTCTGCCATGAAAAAGTCCTATGATGCAGTCAGTCACCCTCTCCGCCAATTATGTCACCGTGGCTTCATGTGTAACTGCAGCGCCCTCTAGTGCCTGTGAGAGTAACTAAGGTAGCACTGATGGGATGAACAAATAAAAACATGTATGAATTAAAGGAATAAATCATGTGCTGTCAGTTTGATTAGTTGGCCTAGCACAGTGCTACGCTAAGAAAATACTGCAAATGTGGAATTTGTTGTGGCAGTAAATGTAAACATAGTAGACACAAATGTCTGCAGGTAATTCCTGGTATAAAACAATACACATGTTTTGGAGTGTAAGACTAGGTTTTGTCTGAGAGACAGAAGTCTTGGTGCCGTGTCTTGAGTTTGAAACATTAGTCTCGCAACGACTCATATATCTCATGTATCATTCATGCAATCTGAAATCAATTCCTTCCACATTATGCTAGAAAATGCTTTCTCCTAATGGCCTGTTCCGATGCCCATGTGCACATTAAGCTTTTTTTCTTTCCATTCCTGCTCTTCTCACCTGTCGTAATACTCGGAGCCCTCCTCCAGGCCGGGCAGTACCCCGGTCAGTAGCCCCTGTAGGCCTGGTTTCAGAGTCTTTCCCAGGGGCAAGTAGTAGGTCTCATAGAGCCCCAGCAGCACAGGCTTCACAGACATCGCGGCATTGGAGAGTAAAGGGAAGAGCCCAGAGCTGCAGTGACAGATACAAGTGATGTCAAGATTTGAAACTAGCTGAAAACTTTATGTCCGGCGAACCTTATTGTGGTACTACAGTATTACCTATACAGAAAGAGGTCTTTGGCCAGCCTCTTGGGTCCAATGATCTTGAAGATGATCTCATAGGTCTCCAAGGCCTTGCGGTGGACCCCGCTGGGCAGGGCAGGGTGGAGGCATTGGGCAAGCCTTTTGCCTATCGTCAGCTTCTTGGGAACCACTTGGTATTTTGCATTGTTCTGCAAAACCTGAGGCAGGATGTAGAAAATGGGGGACATGAGGCATGCACAGGGAACGGTGTAACAACCAGGATGTTCATGAGAGCAATTCACACAAGAGCACAAGATGATGTGTGTGAGTAATGTGTTTTCAGAAAACTTTACATCTTTATTTCACAACTCACACCTTTACAGTAGGCTGAATACCAGTCTCAAAGTGAGTGTTCAGTCTGTATATACACATGTATTTGTATGTACATGTGTTTAGTACAGCATATGTCAAGCTGAGGCCTGTCTGAGATCTTTACCTTGTTGAGTTTGCCCAGTGCGGAGATTAGGTCTGCCCACTCACTGGAGTACTCAAAGTTTTTGAGGGCTTTGTCCACTGCTGCCACATAGTTCCTGTACTTGGAGTCACTGAGCAGCTCCACCTCCTCTGCATTCATCCTCCTGGGTGGTTATTACGCTAATGTGAAACACCAGGCACACATATGTACATCACACCTGCACAGAAGAAGATGAGAACAAAAAGATAAAAAAATACACGTCGCTCATGAGTCATCTTCATGCTCGACCATGGAGGAAAAAAAGCCTGAGGCCATCAATCAGTACGTGGTCCAATATCTGCCAGGGTGTAGCTGGAGCCATTTTAATGGGCCGAGTCGTATAAATCAGGAGGAGCAAAGTCTGACGTGAGCAGCCATTACTATGTTACTACGTTTTACGGGCTTGGAAATGAATCAAGATGACCGACGTGGTGGAGAGGAGGGGTCGCCATGTCACTCGCAATCTTTCAGAAAAAAACAACAACAACATTTATGTGAAAGCAATGGCGTGCCAGCCAGGCAACAGATTTCTGCAGCTGCTGGTGAACAGGAGAGGGATGATTGCTATTTCACATCACATGGCAGTCTTAACCGCCTCACCATGAAACGGGCTCATGTTAGCCCGCGGTGAGGTTGTTACATCCATGCCTCACAGTAATATCCAGGCTGACAAGCTACCATTAAAAACATAAATGCTGTAAGACTGGCTACATTCAATTCTCTTGTATATGGAGTTTTAAATGTAGGCTAACTTACTAGCACATGGACACACCTAACACCACATGCCTTATGACCTAAGAATATATGGGAAAGGGGCTAATGGGCCACTCAAAAGTGCTCTTTGGATTGTATGAGGGGCTCGAACCGGTTCAGAAAAGGCAAGTGACATTTTCCTTGTGAGCTTTGCCCACTGAGCAAGGCAATAGACTCATGGTAAACAATTAGACTTGTCACAGCGGGAAAAGGTGGAACTGATAACATTAATGATGACTCAACTGAAGTGTCCCAGGAAACCATATCAGAGAGCCATCAGGCACACCGCAGCCATTACTAATTCATGTTATTAATCACACCTGTGCTTTTCCTGCAGTGACATGCCAAAATGTCTGCCGTGAAAAGTGTCTGTAGCACATAGACAGAGAACTGAATACATGTCTTTCAGGACGTCTGAGACGTAGTTACCACGTCCTAAAGGGAAATGTAACGTTGTGTGTAAGAGACTCGCTTGTTGACAGCTGTCTCCCCGAGCTAACAGACGGCTGAGTACGGCTGTAAAGTGTCAACAACATAGTAGCGGGTGGAGCAGGTAACGTTACTCACGCCTGTCGTCCCAACGACAGCAGCCTGTTAACGTCCTGTGATGAAATATTAATACAAATGCGCCTTTTAGCTAAAGAATAACCGCGTTACTGTCATTATAGTGTCTGTGAGAGAGAGAGAGAGAGAGAGAGAGAGAGAGGAACTGTTACACTAAGGCTATAGCTAATAGCTACCTTGTCACTAGCTAGGTGAGGTGATGTTGGCTAACTAACGTACATGGCACTTTATAACGTTACAAATTGAAGCTAATGTAAAAGCTTACCGTTACAGGATACAGGCCA
This sequence comes from Enoplosus armatus, assembly GCF_043641665.1. Classification (NCBI taxonomy): domain Eukaryota; kingdom Metazoa; phylum Chordata; class Actinopteri; order Centrarchiformes; family Enoplosidae; genus Enoplosus; species Enoplosus armatus. Next base: position 20,756,654 of record NC_092188.1, on the reverse strand, counting down.
GCGACTGTCATTCAATCATGTGCCCGGTTCGCCGAGTAAAAACGGCTGACAGTGTCAATAATAATGACTAGCAAGCTAGCTAACGGTAGTAGCAGGTTGTTTTAAATGATGGAGATGCAGGGCCCGGCTCCGATGTCATCCGTTCATATGACCAAAGTCAAGTCCCTTGACAAGAAGGCTTTGGAGGCAGACACTAGGTAATTATATTCTACATATTCTTATTTCTCTCTGTATCGGTCCCGCAGTGTGTACATAAACAGTGATGAGCGCATCAGTTGCTTCCTGTGCCAGAGATACAAAGCGAGACGATTGACAGCTCCCAGACTGCACTGCAGATTAGCTGCTCCAGTCTTCCGCATGGACGTCTTCCGCCCCTCTGCTCTGTGAAGTCGCCCACAGTTACACCCAAAGAGTCCCGGAAATGTTATGCTCTGTCCTAAAAATAAAAGCAAAATATTTTTCACATTTGAAAAGTTCATCTTTCAGCAAATACAGCATTAGCATGTGTTATTGTTTTTATTTTATTTTACTTAAGTTATCTAATGGTTCTGCTGTTCACCCCTGCCTTCAGTCTCGGGAGAGACATATTCAAATACGTTTGGTCAAAATAATAACAACAAATGATGATATAAACCCTTGTAACGAAGTAGTTTTTCACTAATTTAGTTTTAGTCACTGCTGGGTCTGAGCAAGGCTCGATTATCAAACAGGCAACATGTACAACTGCCCTAGGCTGGGACCCGGACCACCAGGATATTCCTAAATAATAGGGGACCAGAAGCAAATAAGACTGTGACTAGAAAAGACACAATTTATTAGACAAAGGTCACCATGATTCAAAAGGGGGTCTGTCTTTAATACCTGTTTTTTTGCAAATGTTGCTTCGTCATCATTCCCTATTTGTGCGATTAAAAACTGCAAAAAAAAACTAAATACCTGCCATCACTTCAAGACAGCATACTTTTTTTTTTAACATAACAATGACATCTCAATCAAACCATAAACTGATGTTTACCCTCTAAGAATTACACAGTAGAAGAGAATGTGTTCATTTTGGGGGTCAAGTGCGCAAAGGCTCAAACGCAAACATTTATCAGACCATTTCAATTGATGTCACTGTGCAATTTCTTTTTATTTTGAAATGTCTGACCGGATGCTCTTCTCTTGCTATGGTGTACTTGACACCGGCGGTACCGTCACGCTGCAGACAAGCGCCAACCTGTGAATTCTACTTAATCAGATAGATGTGCTTTGATGTTTGTTTTACTGTGGATGTTAGGTTGCTATCTAAAGTCACCCATTCACACTGAGTTGTGATTAGCGCATGGTTTCTTTTTTATTATGTCTGAATATCGCGGAGCCTCAGTGGCACACTTGGAGATGCCAGCCACAACACATGGAGTTGGAGTCTTCTTGGAGCTGAGAAAAAGGCTTCAGAGTGGACTACTTATTGTCGGGTAATTATTATGATAGACAGCCAGATAAACAGTCACAGTTGGGTAACGTGTATCTATTGGGTAACGTCATTCTATTTCTTGGCAAGTTGTGCAAGCTATGCTAGCTAAGAGCATTAGCTGACATCGTGTTAGTGGACGTGAACTGATGCTGCAGTTTCTCAACAGCGCCGAGATCAGTTGCTAAATGTTACGTCTCCGTTGTCTCAAGGATGTCACGAATGTGTACTTATGTATCTCCGCTGCGTCTCAAAGGAAAATATTGTACTTTCTGACAGCCATAGTTACCGGTTACTTTGCAGATTTCAGGTTTTACATGCAAAACATCAGCTCATTTTATAAAACATGATGTGTTATAATAGATCAAACGTTCACAGTCACAGTACATTCAGTTGTTGAATTTCCTACAAAAAACAAACTTAGGTCACACATAGTGGAGTGTACCCTGCGTCTCCTGTCTTCACACAGACAGCAGTATAGTATAGCCTGGATATCATACATGCATGCTAGTGCTTGAAGCTAGTGCTATTTTAATAAAGGAGTTTTCATATTATTATTATTATTATTATTATTATTATTATTATCATCAATTTAGCTTGTTAGACAAGCTTTGCTAACGGGCACCTCTGTTTTTGAAAGTGGATGCAGTTCACCTCCAACACCACTAGATGGGGTTAATGAGACATGACAGGCAGTAGAAGGAGCTCTGGTCCTCTCCTCTCTCTCCCAAAGCACTGAATGTACAATGGAGAGGTGACTCTGTACCTGACTGCACAGAGGCAGAAATCTTATTCTTATAACATATAACCACATTTTATACAACTAATATAGCGCTGAAAGTTATGTTAAGACTTGGACAGCTGAAGTTGAACATTTCTCGTAAAAAGGAGATGACATAAAAGCCACCTACCACACAAAAATGTACCTAAATCCCTTGAAGTACATCCCTATAACCAGAGGAAGTGCTCAGCCTGCATCCAGTTTGTTTTCAGTTAAAACAGTGCTCAGTCATTATTCAGTACTTCCTCCAGCTGAGACAGCAGCATCCAGCAGGAGGTAGAGGTGGTATTTGTGACTGTAGTAGTATTATTTATAATATTTCTTGACCACAGTGGGCCCAGTTCTGCAGAGAACATTGGAACCGCCATTGGACTATTTTTATTGTATGATCTCTCCACCCAGAGTACTTGACAGAGAAAACAAAACATTTTGTTCTGCACTGTAGACTGGACATAAATATATATTTCATTATGTTTATATATAGTCTTTGTTCTGCTCTAAAGGTGGAGTCTTTAATCACTGTATTGAGACCTTGACTAATTACAGATCCTCCTGGATCCATATTTGTATGATTTGATGTTGAAGGTTTTGGGATATTGGCCTGTTGTTCACTTGTTATGCATTAACAACAAGACCGCAGGAGCCAGGCAAGGTGTTTGCCCCTGTTTCCAGTCTTCATGCTAAGCTAAGCTAATCATCTCCTGAGAGGTGTTGATCTTCGTGTCTAAGGAATTGGATAAGCTAATTTCTTCTGTTTCTACCGCTTGTGTGAGTTCCCGTAAACCTGTGTGTAAAGCGGCTGCTCACGTCTGCTCTCCAGGAAAGACGTGGCCAGGAGTCCTGCAGACGTGGTCGTGACAGGTGGAGATTCCTCTTTTCACATCCGGACTCCCGGAGGAGAGCTGAGCCTGACTTTGCCAGCAGGAGTGACCTTCGAGCAGGGATCCTGCATTCCGACCCCCGCAGGAGAGTCCTGTGGAGAGGAGCTGCACTTCAGGCTGCGCATCAGTGTCGCGCGAAGGACAGATGAAGGTAATGTCCAGGACAACTACGGAAACGCATCCAGACACGTGCACCCACCCTCTGCTCTGTTAGGCTCCTCTGTGCCAAGGCAAGAACAAAGTCTTTGGTAGCTATTTAGAGCTTGCTGTCTATTCTGAATTAATTGGATTGAGTCACTTGGTCATCTGAGACAGCGAAGGTGTAAAATTTTGCTCTCGGGATCCTCAACTGCCTACAAGCAACTCCGAGTCATGAGAATACTCCCTTTAAGTTTTAGTTTGATCTCATCATCAAAAGTGTACCCCAGAGTCATTGCGTAATATCCCCAAACTCCATCTTTTGGCATTTCCTGAGATTTTCTGTGTCACTCCCGGCGCAAGGGGAAGTTATAGCTAAGGACAGCCATTGGCAAATCCAATCAAAATCAGATTGATTGCCCTCTCTCGAGGGCCAAGCCAACCTTCGCCACCCAGTATTTTAGCAATTTATGTGCTCTGTACTACGAGGTTAACACCCTTTCACCAAATCTGGCTCATTTATTTGTTTGCCTTTGGCCCTCCACAGAGGCTCCTGACAGCGTGATGGAGACACTCCGGGCAAAAGAGACTTATTGCTTCTGCTGCCAGGGCTGTATGACCCGGCTGCTCGAGGACAGGTGAGGAGCAGAAGAGCTCAGTTGGAAATGGGTTTCTATTTACACCCTCCTCCGCGCGAAGAGGAGCGGGTGTTTATTGATGGTGTGACCCAGCAGTAGAAGTGATAGTCTGGGAAAGAAAAAATTGATGGCTGGAGCTGGAGTCCACAGTTGTCAACCTGACTGGGTTAAAGTTATATCGTCGCTGTGACGTAAAGGTCTGCGCTAGCCATTAAAAAAACAATTGTGTTTCTTACCTTGAGGTGGTGCAACGGGACACTGGTATTGGTCTTATTGCCTTCAGCTTGTAGCTTTCTCTGGTCAGAAATGTGACATGCTGAAAATTGCAATGGCTGCATTACCCAGACCCTTGGCCTCTGGCTATGTTTCTCAGCAATAACCCACTAAAAGTTGCCAAAAACTTCCTCTTTGCTTTCAACAAGGGCTGGGGAAAGTAAAAATGTCGGGAGAAGTGCTTGGAGCAAGGTAAAAGTTATAATTTCAACAACATTATGCCTCATTATGCTTTGTAGCAATATGTTCAATTTTATGGCTGCTTAGAGGCACTAATGCCACCACTGACTGCAACCATTACGAAGTACCCACAGAATGTTTTCTCCATGTAGCCTGAAACAGTGCTTTACTGGAATTAAACCAGTATTACATTAAAGCTGCACTGACCGGTAATTTTATATTAACAATGGGTCAAATTGCTATATGTAATGGGAAAGGGGTAGCAAGTAGTGACAATTCCATAGAACATTATTACCCAACTCTGCAGTTCCCCTGAGTTATACTGAGCTTTTTAACGTCTTTCAGCCCATTGTTTTGGTTTTAGGGCCCAAAACAGGAACATTTTGGGCCCTAAAACCAAAACAACGGCTCTCATCAACCTCGTTTCAGCCGCAGGATGCAGCCGTTTACAGTTAAATAACTCTAATAAACTGGCTGTACGCTACCTGCCCGGCACCAAACAGGAGACAGACAAAGGTAGCGGCTAGCTGGTGACAATAGTGGAGCATTTAGCATCTAAAGAGCCAGATATTTCCCTCAGGAAAACTTAACTTAAAGGAAGAGTGAATATTGGACCTAAATATGCGAATCTTGATTTTTCCTCTGCCCCTAAATGGACAAAACCAATGAATGCTGCTTTACATGTTATATATTATTAGATTTAGGTTCAAAGTATAAGTAATGTGGTGGTGTCCTGTTAATGGATATTGTGAATATTGTACCTGTTTTCCTACTGTGGGCATTGTAAAAAGAAAGCATGCCATCCAAGGACTCTGTGACAGGCTCACATTTATTATATCAAAATGTAAAAGCCTGGAATCATTTGGATACTTTTTTGTCAGATTGTTCTCCTTTTGTATTCTGATCTTTTCTGTCCCTCAGGGAACAGAAAACAGCTGATGCAATTTCCAAATATCTCTGGACAATGATTGATAGATAGAAAGAATGTTTTTTGGTTTTCCCTCTTCTTCAGAGTGTTTAAGCGAGTCCTTCCTCTCCCTAATGGCAACTGGAACGCTATCGTGGACGACTGGTGTTGCCACCCCGATCCGTTCGCTAAGAAGCTGCTGCCCCGAGCGGAGGATTGTTTACTGGGCGACACCTTCCTCCTCCTCGCCAGAGACGGGAGCTGTGAACTGACCCTCACAGAGGCAGTGAGGCCTGTTGGCTCCGAGGACAGTCAGGATCCAAAGGTTAGGGGGCGTGCAAAAGGAAAACAACATGTTTGCTCCTTTCATTCTTAGAAGGGAGACGGTCTTTAAAGCAGCACTTCAAGTCTGAATGAAGTAGTGATGAAAGCACTAAATGGTCAATACCAGACTTTTTTTAATAAATCATAGTAGTGGTTCATAGTATACTCACCCACACAGACACACACTCCTCAGACGGCTGCATCTGTGAAGTCAAACTGTAGCACTCAGTAGACGAGGATTGATCTCCCGACTCTTCTATTAGTCATTCTCTGTACGATTTGCATGACTGAAACTGAGAGAAATGGAAAGAGATTGGAGATCTGCCTGCCGTGGCTCTCCCTGTCTCTCCCCCTCTGCTGTCTTCCATTTTAAAACAGCAAAGTTAAAGATGGGTGTACGCTGTGGTCAATGACTTTCTGGTTTTGTTGGGCACAGAAAACATGCCGCCGCCTGGCGCTCGTCTCCTGCAAGAGCTGTTCATCAGTGCTGGGAGAGGCTGTCGCAGCAGGTATACACCACTCTAACAGATTCTCACAAGTAATCATCATTTCAACTGTGAATATGAGCCTTTCTCTGTCATATCTTACAGAGACCCTGAAACTGTACATCACGCAGGTGGTGGTGGAGCCCGCTGTGGGAGACAGAAAGCCAGAAACTTCACTTAACAGGCACGTTTTTATCCCAGCGTCTAGTGGTGACAGTCAGGAAACTGCAGCTGTTAAAGCACACGCAGCCCTTCCAGGTGAACCACTGTGACAGTTGTCCTTCACAATAAAGTCAGTACAGGGACTCTACATCAGTTCTCACCCAGTATATCTGACACACACCACTGATTACAGCACTTACTGGATTTTGGGGAAACTTTGGGGAATGGCGCATATCAGCAGTGTTTTCTGGATTTTTGCAATTGGAACAATTGCAATGTTACAATTGTAGGTCTGAATTAAACCTTTTAACAACCACATCTCCCACAATGAATCATTTAAAGATTACGCACAAGCATCAGAGTCTCACTATGTTTTCTTTTTCACCTTTTTATTGAAAACCCTTTTTAGAGCTACTCTACATAAATGTAAGATATTTTTTTAAACTTCATCTTAGAGACGTTTGGTGTGCAAGAAAAACATGAACACCATGTCATCTAGCCAAAAGCTGTTGATGGTGCCGTTCTGTTACTGTGAGTGAATGAGCAACAACGTTAAATGACTAAGTTAATGTGCTCTATGAAGACTATATATGGCTTTTTTTTGTTGTTTGTTTTTCTTCTTTTTGCTCTTATGGGACTTAGGTTTGTTTTTTCACAACAGTGTGAACAGCACAAATCCCGTGGAATCTGATCTTTAAATTGTGATTTGGGCCACTTTCATGTGTGTATCATAGAACAGAACAGCAACAACTTTTACGTCACTCTAGACGGACATCTGTCACAATTCTGTGCTGGCGTTGTCAGTGGAGGGACAGTGAGGTGTTCTGGACACTTCTGTACAAGCAAAACATGAGGGGCCCCTGCCATCAGTCAGTACAACCCTCCTACAACTCTCCTACAACCTCCTACGCGCTTTCTCAGGGATGTGGCTCGCCTGAACCGTCTTGTGGAGAAGCGCTGACAGGTGGTGTTAAAAGTAGCCCTCAACATCCTGAAGTTTTAGGTGAAATCTCTTTCTGTCAAGCCATTCACGTTACGAGCCCACCACTGCTGGCTCCGACTCCGCATCCACACACACACACACACACACACACACACACACCTCCATACAGAAGCATCCATCGCTCCACTAAAAGCCATAATTAAAGATTTGGCTCTTTCTCCTCATCCTCGTTATCATCTGCTCACATCAACTTGTAAACGATATTAGCCACATTTAAAAAAAGAACGTGAACAGCCAAACATAAAAATCTAATCAATAAATCAGAATAGAGCGCGAAGGCTTGCAGTGTGCGTGTAAATGAATGAACATTGTGTGCTTTTCGACAGATCTCTCTTCCTGGAGAGGACTATAGCAGCCAGGCTGCTGGGGCTGTCCAACTCGCTGAGCACCTTCCACTTCTCTGTCCAGACTCCTGATGGAAAAGCTTTCTTATTGGTGAGCACAAGCCGGCATAATCAGAGAAACCCCTGACATTTAAATAAAAATAGAATACTCAATTACTTGATGAATGGGAGCGTGTGACACGGCGGGTTCGAAATGAAAAGCTGATTGACTGTGATTTTAGAGTTGTTGAGCTGCTTTAAAATCAGCTACAAGGGGATTAATGCAAGTGGCCCTTTGTAGAAAGCAGGAACACACCACTGCAGTAAAAACAGATTGGAATTGTTCAATAAGTCTGTTATTTTGGGCATTATGCAAAGAGCCAGAATTGTCCATTTCATGATGCTGCTTCTTTGTGTTCTTTTAATGTATATAATAATAATACTCTTTATTTATGTAGCACCTCTCAAAAGACAGTTACAAAGTGCTTTACAATAAAAACAGAACACATTAAAAGCACTTAAATATAATTCAATATCCTGCATCATATACGAGGTGGATGACACGAACTGATCCAAAAGACTCTCACAGACAAAGACATGTACAGTGTATCAGACTACACAGTGAAGTTACTTATGTTTGGGGTCAGTTAGACTTCAGATAGACCTCTTTTGAACAAACTGCTGTACAACTCCAATGACAGATATAAAAAGTCACAAATGCAGAGCAAAAACATGTTTCACTTTCTGTATCGGATTGCCATTTTCATAAAATTAGGAAAAGTCATGAAGTATAAAAGTGATAAAACAATGTTAAGTATGTTTATTGAGCGACCCCAAGTAAAAGATGAGGGTCATTAAAAGCACATTATCGCTTTAACCCGGCCGTGCATGTGTGGATGCGTAGAGTTTATGTGCCGTGTGATTCCCTCGCCCCATGTGACGTCCGCCATGTGTGTCTGGAGTGTTAAGTGACCCGTCTGCTCCTCCTGCAGCTCTGGCTGCTGAACAGCGACTCCGTCGTGGCGTCAGTCCCTCAGACGTGTGTCGGGGGTGAAAGGTCCATCGGGTCCCCCGCTCCTCACGGTCCATCAACCAGAGCTGCCAGAGCCCTGAAACTCCTCTACACCGCCTGCTCTGACACAGGCATCCTGCAGAGAGAGTAAGCGAGTACACTTCAACCCCCCTCCCCCTTCAGTCTTTGTTTTCCTCTTCTTAATCTCATCCTTTCATCTTTCCAACGCACCCTCTCAATCACCACCTGTCTCAGCTCACCGCGAGGGATGAAAGACTGCTTTGTTGGAGAACAGATTTTGGGTCTTAATAGAACACTTTGCGCCGAGGGTCCCTGCTCAGACATAATTGTCTATTATTTTGCGAATGAGATTTCCATCAAAGGTGTTTACGGTCTCCGTGTTGTCAGTTGCGTAAGACGCACTCGTCTTTGTTACACATACAGGCGGTGTTGTTTAGACTGGAGCGAGGCTCCGTGTACCTTGCTGTGATGCATTAGAGAGGTGTAGGTGGATGTGCTGCATGTGGTTCTCCATGTTCAGTACAGCAGCACCCCACTGGAGAGGCCTTCCACCCTCATTATTTTCAACTGAATCAGCACTCCTCCTCCTCCTCCTCCTCCTCTTCCCTGCAGCCGCGCAGAGTGACGGCAGAACAGGGCAAGTTTTGTTATTTCTACCATTCTGACAACCCCACCACTGACTGACGGAGAGGGGGTAATTAGAGGCAAAGGGAAAGCAGCACGGCTTGTCTCCTCAATCAAAGCAGTAAGAGTGCATCCAAATGACATGATAAACTGTACGGGCTGAGTGATGTGCGGGAAACTGTTTCACCACAGGTGCATGCTGGGTACCAGGAGAGACGTCATCCTGATAAAAACGAGCCTTGACAGCAACTTTTGACTGGAGTGCTGCTGTTTTTGAAGAATTAACACCTTTGAAATTCAGCTTTCCAGTTATTGTATGAATTATTTAATACCGCAGAGGTAATTTTAACCCCTGCCAGAAAGGGGAAAAAAAACATCTGTTCCTCCACAGCTTAACTCTCTGGCCTCAGAGCTGCTTACTGATACAGCCCGACTTTTTCCAACAACATATCAGCCAGATTCATCTTTATACATGAACACATAACATACGTAAACATTTTTTATAAAGATCCCCAAAATATGCATTTTTTCTTTTTAAGAATTGTTTTCAAGATGTGTACTGAGTAGGACATTTTACAGATGAAAAATAAAGTTTTTCATGCTGCTTCTAGCTGCTCTTTTGAATTTCCCCCATTTCTGACATCCCTCTGAAGCCTTGCAAGGCTAAACACTGGTGTTACTCACACTTCCATTTCCCCCTACATAATTTACCATTCATCCTTCATCACTCATCTCTGACATTTTTAAATTAAATGTTGTGCCCGGGGAGCTGAATTCCCTGGACTGGTGGGGCCCTCTTATTCAGGATACAGTCGGTTACAGTCGACTGCCGCTGGAGGTTGCACTATGTGTTGTTAAAACTGCCAATAATTGGCTGGAGAATCAGTGAGCCGAGTGCCTAAGTGGATTACGCTCGTCACTAATGGCAGTGACTAGATTAGGAGTTGAGCACCATCACAGTCCAGTACAACAGGAATGAGGTCTCATAGATATGGAAATTGAGTCTAATGGAAATTGTATGGGCGACTCCTTTTCCATAGAATCCATTCTGATATGCGAGTAATCAAACATTAGTGTAGACGACAGCTACATTAAGAGTTATGATGGAGACTGGTTTGGGTCAATATGTACACAGCATCACTTGATTAGATTTGTTGTTTAAACTGCTTAACCTGATTAAGACACCAGTTGTTGAGTGGCTAAAAGCAGATTTCCCATGCATGTAAACGAAGCTGTAGCAGTAGTGTTTCTTCAGTGTGATGTCTTAAGTAGAACTGGCAAAACTTTGAGAAGACTTTCCCCTCTGAGGAACTGCACAGATGGCTAAATGTCACCTAAACAAACTGGATCAGCACCGCACCCTGACAGAGCATCAATCTTTCTTCTCTCAATCACTCTTCCTCTTCTCCTTCCAGTCCCCTCTTCTTTTCGTCTCACACACAGGCATAAATTGATGCCACGCACACACATTCGCACCATCAATCCATCAACTTTTATGTATCCCTAGTTATCCAGTTCAGTTTACAGTTAAAAAACGACTTCATTAAAACGTGCTTCTGCATGGGATTTACAGCAGCTATTCTTGGTTGTATAACGCTGTGGCAGTCACTGTAAATCACTCCCACTCTGCTCCGTGTGTGTTTTCAGCATTGTAACGAGTTGGGAGGTCAATGCCATAGGACATCCTGTGGTGCTGCCGCTGACGGTGTGTGAGGAGCTGCTGCAAGTGATAGATGACAGCAACTCTACACTTCCTGCGTCTATGCGTCGCATGAGGTCCTATGAGGTGAGACGGCTACTGTGTACTGTAGTGGGCAACAGATGATGCCTCAGGCACGTCCATCCTTGGCATAACCACATATTATTTTTATATTTGTAAAATGCTTGCCCTGATACTGTGTATTATAAGCAGAGAGAAGCTTTTCTTTTGTAAAAAGCTGTATTAGCAACACGGCAGGGAATCTTTTAGCTGACAGCAATCACTTATTTCACTTACTTCTTATTTACAGCCCCTTGTTTTTCCATTATTCAGTAGTGCTTGACAGTGTTTTTATCCGCCTTAATTAATTTCATGATTCAGAGCTTTCAGTTACCAACTTCGCTTTAGGGATTATGTGGGTCAAATTGTAAGGTTTTACTTTTGTCAGCCTTATCCCAGCTTCTATACACCTGTAATTGTGCGAAATGTGTGTATCTTTAGCCCAAGTTGCCGAGGAAAACCCTTTGACTAGAAAATAGGAGGTGTTAACTTTGCTGACAACTCTATTCTCCTAGCCCTTTTAAACATAGTGACAGGGGTAATTAGTATCATTATCCTCCACTTCCTGCTCAGAAAGTTTAGGAAGTAATTCCTACCACTTAAACAAGTTTTCCATCTGCTGAAAAGAATAGCTGGAATAATGTACAGTGAGCAAATCTGCTGTTGTACATCATTGTTGTAAGCCTCGGCAGGGGGTATTCACTTGAAGGCTTGGAGTCTTTCTTAATTTAAAGGGACTGGAGTGTTGCGTGCAGAAGGAATACTTACAATGAAAAAACAAAGTAAGAGAAAGACTTGGAGGGTTGTATTTTTTTAGCCTTTCCAAAACCAGCAAAAGTGTAAGGAATGCATTAAACTACCTAGCATTTCCTTCAAGGGAAAGACTTTGTGTATCCTTAACTAACTACATAACTTTGTGGGGTTAACTTTGGTTACAGATTTTCTACCTCTGTCTGAAATCAAGGATCCATTTCAAAACTGATAAATAATGGTAAATCTGCCACTGTTATCATTGTAAATGAAATTCAGAGCCATTTTCTACTTTCTCTTACACTTTGTGTTGCAATGATGAGCAGCATTGTTGTTTTCTGAGATAACAACATGACAGCGGTGGGGGGTGGGGGGGGGGGATTGGGCTCTGCTGAAATGGAGAAGGCCACAGATAGAGCGACCCAGACACAGGACATAGTATCTGTCTGGTGGTGGAAGCGGTTACAGCAGCTAAGAGGGTGTGATAAATTGACACACTTGAACACTTCCTGAAAGTAGAGGCTTGTGCCATAGGCGACAAAGGACAGGAAGGTAATGTGATCGGAGGGCCATCTAGAGTTACTGGAGATGGTCTGAGAAAATCCTCTGGTCCACTGAGTGTCAGAATCATTTCCGCCTCTTTTAAAGGAACATTTTATATTGTGTTCATGCCTTTGGTCGATATTTATAATGGCTATGATAGCATTTTACCCGTTGTTGTAAGGATCCAACAATATCTCTAGACAGCCTTCCGGTGGAGTCCAATAGGGGAAGCAGCACGAGTGGACATACCATGAGACGGAACTGAACAGATTTTACCCAACAATTCAACATCGGGTCTTTGGAAGAGAAAATGAAGAGACATATTAGAGGCCCAGCGCTCCCACACAGGTGCTTTCACTTACTCTGGATGATCAGATCTCTGCTCAGATTGAAGTGGAGCTATGCTGAGAGCTACGTGAGGTCACCAAACTCCATGTACTAATAGACCTTTTGATATGTCATAAGCAGTACAAGGACATTAATAACAACTGTATTCCATTTAGATGAGCCAGTTTCCAGGGCCCTGCTGACTCACTGAACTACTACAACTTTAACAGCTGCAAAATATGAGGCTGCAGGCCTACAGGCTGAAAAGACAATAGAGTATATTTACAAAGAAAGATCCTCAGTTCTCCATTAAGTATGTAACCAAACTACATCATGGTACCAACATCTACAACCCATCCCATCTATAACAGCACTAACCCAGAGTTTGCAGGTTTTGAATTGGATGTGTGTTTTTTGTTTAATTCCAGCCCTGTGTGTAGATCAAAGCCTGCACCATAACCCAGCCTGTTATTATGCCACATGTGGAATGTCTAGTGTTGTCGGGGCTGCTGTGTTCCCCGCCCTCCATCCCTGGGCCTGCCAGTGTAATGGGGTGTAAAGTGGCTCAAGCTCTGAGTGTCACTCCCGAGCTCGGGAACAGACAACACCTCCCCCCACCCGCCTCATTAATCTCCTCCTCACTCGCCCGGAGACGGGCATGTAGGTTAGACGGAAACAGATCCAAAAAAAACGGAATCCAACATTTTACAACAAAGAACTGACGAGATGTATCGATCACACGTCGCCTCAGTCTCTCTGCAGTCCGCGCAGCTTCCCACCAGGAGCGGCGGCACTTTGTCGAAATAAATTGCTTCCCCCAAGATGCACACGTCTCGATTCATTGCACGTGGACCAGTGGATGAGAAGAGGAATTCGTCAACAGAGCAGGGGGTCTGTGATGCCGTTCTACGTCAGTGTTTACATCAAGATATCTCCGCTTGACTATATAAAAGGGCTGATATTGTTGCATATTTTTTTTAACTTATTAACTACCTCTTTGTGCACCATGGCCTATGGGAGAAACACAATGTTTGTCACTGTGTGAGTCAAACCCTACATACTGTATGTTTTCCATGAGCTTTTTTTTTTCTCATTTTATGCTTGTTTTGCCTCCACCATAAGATTCTTTATCACGTTACATCACAGGAGCAGGTGGGTGAACTGACCCTTGAAATTGACCATGAGGAGAGGCCTAGGTGTCTTTAGAAAGTGTAGAAAAACTAAGCATGAGAGAGTATGTGTTTGCTCGAAAGACTTCGTCATACCAGCCTCTTATCATTGTCTGAGAACCTTTTAATACCCCTATCTATAAAGTCCCCTCTTCAACTAAAGAGCTGTTGTATAGAGATGGAAAATAAAACCAAAGGTTATCCTCTTGCTGCAGCTAGATGTATTACTCATAAAGTTTTGCAGTGATGTTTTATATTTCGCTGGGCTAAAGCTCAAACGAATTTCAGTAAGATCAAAGAACTTTAACACCCATAAGCATATTACCATCAAGGGTTCTGGGCAGATCTGCTGTCAGCATTGCTACCAGTTTAAAGGCCTTCTTCATGTAATTTTAATTCTGTTTAATACAAACTATCTGAGAACCTTTTTTGTGGCTTCTCATAATATAAACAGTTCATAAGGAGCAAGTGGAAAGTAGTCTTCTGGTGCCTTTGCTGGTTTTTGCGATTCGTCTTTTCGCACCAGCTTCATGTTGACTTTGCCGGTCTATGGTTTGGTGGGAAGTTAGCACACAGTGAGTTTTTAGACCTTTCTTGTTAAAACCGCTTGATGGCTGCAACCAAAAATGACTGAGTGCAGTGAGACTGAATTGGTAAAGTAGAAAACCGTAAAAGTTGCGGGCCATAAAACCAAAACAATTTTAGCTGAAAGATGCTAAAACACTCCATAATAATTCTCTGTAGCTTTTTCATTGAGAAAATGACATTAAATATTTATGAAATTTGTCATTTTCCCAGCTTTCCCAACCTAGCAGCCCTCCAATCACGGGCCAGCATCTCTCTTCCGTCTAGACTCCGATTACTCTGCTTCCTTAGCACGCTTTGTCTTCTTTTTCTGGGAGTTGTGTTAGGAGCAGCTCACCTCTAGTTGCCGTTTGTTATCATTTGTGTGAATGACCATTGATGCGCTTGAGTGGTGAGCAGACACTGGCATGGGGACGGAGAAGACAGGGGCCTTGAGTGAGGCAAATGCCCTCATCCATCATCCCAATATAGAGCCCTCAGTGGAGCGCAGCCATTGTCTGCAGCAGGCAAACACCCAGGAATAGCAGATGGAGGAAGAGAGAGAGAGGACAGTGCTGAGCTGATTTGTTTTCTCTGCTTTGTTTATCTGCGTGTGTGTTTTTTGAAGTTGATTAAATCTCTACCACCTGTGGTTTTTTTGTTGTTTGATGACAGTAATTGCAGATAATGTGTTGCTCGTGCTGATCAGCCGACTGTAGAGATCCAGTACATCTGTGCTTTGGGGAACAGAAGTCCTCATTGTACAGTACTAAAATGCTAAAGTTAATCCATTTTGGACTTTTACTAAACTTTTTCCTGTTCATAGGTGGCGTACCTGAGACTGTGAGGTCAGATGCTAGGAGGTCGAGACTCCACTCGTCACTCCAAAGAATTCAAGAGGACGTGGGACAGCTGAGAGAGGAACTTTGGTGAACATGTACGTGTGCTATATGTCTGTATATGTTAAGGTGACATCCTGCGCAGGTCTCCAGTAAGTATGAGAATGGAGAGTACTGCAGAAGGAAATGCAGCAAGCATGGGATGGCTTGTGGTTTCTGGTTGCGTCTGTCAACATGTTTGGTAGTGTGTCATCACCTGCAAACAGATTCATGTTGAAACAGGTTGCTGCCAGGCTTCTAAATGTTAACATAGCATATCCAGTAAATGCAAAACTGGAAGCAGACGACAACACCATCACAATTGTTTTTCATAGAATAGAGTTACATGTCGTTGTAGTTGTTCGCCTTTATTAATCCTAATGTATAATTGTATCAAAACGTGTCATAATGGTTGAAAAGCCTTTACGTGTACTTTGTCCATTCCTAAACTTCATTTTGTATTTTTCTTACCATTCTGGACACAAACAGATTAAATGGTTGTATTTTTGGAAGTATCACCTCCTCCTTTCTTTCTTTTTTTTTTTCTGTCTGCTGGAGAGCACTGCTGGTTGATATGTGGGACATTGTTCTTGAGTTGGCTCTTGATGAAAGCTTATTATAGAGGCACTTCAGCCCCAGGGTACAGCAGTGCATCCTCCACTTGAGTATACTGTAATTACAGCGTGTGGAGCTAGGTGATTTTTGTCTAGCTGTGGGTTTACGTGTGAGTGTGTGTCGATGATTGATGGTATTTATGTAACATGCGTGGTGGCGAGGATCATTGTGAAAATGGGCCTTTGAAACATTACACTCTCTTCACCCTCTGAAGTTCTTCATGATATGGGCTGGTCAGGTAGTTCTTACTGTATGTCAAAGTACTTTCTAGCCACAGTAGCAGTGCAGATCTAGGGATGTCATTTGGTCCGTCCACCACAAACTAAGATATCTCAACAACTACTGGATGAACTGCCATGAAATTTGTATACAGACATTTTTAGTTCCCAGGGGATGAATCCTGTTTACTTTAGTGATCCCCTGACTTTTCCTAAAGCGTCACCATGATGATGACATTTTTGGTTCTGGGTGAAATGGCTCCATAACTATCAGATGTACTATTGGATGTACTGCCATGAAATTTGATACAGGTGGTATCCATGGTCCTCAGAGGTTGAATTCATCAGTCATCCTTTAGTTTGCCAGGTGCATTGGTGTAAGATTTTGCACAAAAAGTCATGGTTCCCAGATGATGTATCCTACCTTTGTCTGACTTCATATTTATGACCAAATACCTACAAAAGTAATGACATTCCCATCAGCCTCAACTGTACTTTGTGTTTAATTGGCAAACATTAGCATGCTGAACTAAGATGGTGAACATGTTAAGCACATCAGCATGTTACCATTGTCATTGTGAACATGTCAACATGCTGACCTTAGCATTTTGCACAAAGCCCTGCCTCAGAGCCACTAGCATGACTGTAGACTCTTAGTATTTCTTTGTAAAATAGAGATATTTTAATAATGTTATGTTTTCATATACATGTTTTTAAATGTATTTTATGATGTGTGGATCAGTGGAACATTTTGGCTTTTAGTGTAAATCAAGATGAGACAAATTTGACGGTGTTAACCAGCAAAACTGCCTGCAGAGTTCAATCAGTTGAGTAAAGGAAAATGATCTCAACGCTGGAGATTATGATGCCCACACCTGTACTTCAGGGCTTGTAATCACGGCATTCAGTCTCCATAGGTTATCTCTGACCAGCAATGCAGCATAATATGTGGCTCCATGTCTATTTTTACCAGCTCTTAGTAGAGACAGGGGGACTATTTTTTTCTGCTTCTAACGGCATGCCTGGATTTGCTGAATGCTGATGCGGCAAGTGACAATTACTTTTAAAAATACAAAGAAGTATTGTGCCCACTGAGGCGGCAAAGCAGAGAGTGAATTGGCTAATTAAATACATCCAATGCTGAACCGTCAAGGGGTTCTCATTTCCTTTCTGCCCTTTCTCCACAAGTGCAAATGAAGTAGGCTCTAAATAACCCATTTGTTTCAGGCCCGCTGAGCAGAAGGAGCTCCACATTACTGGCTGCTGCTGCTGTTTTGAACACACCGATGGACACAGTCACCCAGAAGCCTTAAGGAGTTGCAGGCACTCTTTGTCTTTCTACCCTTGATGATAGACAATGGAAGTGTCAAATTAAAAGTTTTTTGGCCAGTACACTGCTGTGTGTTGACACTGTGCAGCTCATTAGCCTTTTCAGACAGTTATCTCATGAAAAATATCAGTCTGAACAAAGTTCTACTCCATATTCAGCCTTAGTAATTACTTGTCCATGGTTGCATGATAGTTTTTGCTTGCTCTTCTTTTATATGTGTACAGTACGTATGAGGAAAAAAGGCAAACGATATCCACTGCACCCACTTTGAATGTCATTTCCTGTGTTGCATCCTAGTGCTGCATCTTTGGACAGACATCTCTGTCATCATGACTGAACCTGATCTTGTTGAGTTTCATGTTTGTCCACATAATAATCCACAAATAAATAAACATTGGTTGGGCACTCCTTTTTGATGAATGAAACCACACCTGACCAGACCTGATGGTGGCACGAGATAAAAAGGTATCACCGAAGTTGAGACAGTTCATCCTGAGGGGAACATAAATGCCTACAATGGCAATTCATACAAAAGTTGTCAAGATATATCACTCAAAACCACAAATGTCAACCTCATGGTGACACTAGAGAAAAAGTCAGGGGATCACCAAAACCCTTTGGATCCATCATCTGGGAACTATGAATGTACAATGTACTAAATTTCATGGCAATCTGGTAGATGGTGAAATATTTTACTGGATAAGTGAACAATTGACCTGTTGGCAGTGCTAGAGGAAAAATTCTGGGGATCACCAAAGTTGATATGTTTCATCCTAGAAAGCACCAAGAAAACCTGTACCAAATTTGAGATTTGACATACAGTAAGAACTACCTGACCAGCCCATATCATGATTGAGATTTGAGATATTTCCCCCAAAAACAAAAATGTCAATCTGTTGGTGGTGCCAGAGGAAAAGTCAGGGGATCACCAAAGTCAGTAGGCTTCAACTTTGGGGACCATAAATGTCTGTACAAAATTTCATGGCAATCCATCAGATAGTTGTTGAGATATTTCAATCTGGACCAAAATGGTGGACCCACCGACAATGCCATTCCTGGAGCCATGTAGCTAGCGTGGCTAAAAAAAAAATTAAGGTTCCTAAAAAGTTGTCATTTTGGAGAGATGAGGTTTTCACCAGACAGTGAATATATTGCATTGTGTCATATTTTACTTGGCATAGCAGGAGTAAAATCTAGACTGGTACTAAACAGTGCAACTCGAAGCATCTTCTCACCCAGAACTCCTGCTTCCTCTATGACTCTCCCATTGGAGATAAATGTCCATTAAAACCACACGTGACATCACACATATGGAGTGATCAAGTCGCTGTGCACCACAGTATGAATTTCAAATTGGATTTTCCAGGCCTTTGCCTTTGCTAATGTGTTTGATATTATTTTCGGATTAAGCGAGACAGCGGTGTGTGAGATTACAATGTGGCCACTGTAGAAAGAAAGAGATCCTTTTGGAAGAGGTCAAGCCATAAAGCTTGTCTCATCGCTGAGAGGAAATGAGGCGTTAGATTGAGTTCCCGTTTTAGTCACCCAAGCCTAATGGGTCATCTATCCTGAGAATCTTGGAGTCGTTCTGCGAAAGAGGGATCACAGAATCTTCTCTCTTTTCTTCTTTTCCTGAGTCACTATGAAGGGGAAAAGACAAAAACACAACATTAAAGTCAACTTTGTTATATCTACAGTTTTCATGGGATTGAACAGGTGTTATGGTCTGTGCGTGCATTGGAGAATACTGCACTATGACCCTGCCCTGCCCTCTGGATCATCAAGTTTGTCCATTTAATGAATTGCTTTTGCACTTGAGAAGGTTGGTACAGACATTCATGGGTCCCAAATAATGTATCCTGATGACTGGTGATTCCCTGACTTTTTCTCCATAGCACGGCCATGAGATAGACATTTGTGCAGGACATTATGGTTTATGGAGTGAAATGTCTCAGCAATTATTGGAGGGATTGCCATGACATTTGGTACATTCATGTCCCCCTCAAGATGAATTGTCCTTTAATCATCAGGTCAAATTTTTAATTTGTCCAATACTTTGGTTTCTGACCAAACACCTGCCAAACTAATGACATTCCCATCAGCCTCAGCTGTACTTTGTGTCATGTTCTAATTAGCAAATGTTTGCAACATGCTAGCATGTTAGCATTGTCATTGTGAGCATGTTAGTATGCTGACATTAGCATTTAGCACAAAACACTTCTGTGCCCAAGTACGTACAGCCTCAAAGAGCTGCTAGCATGGCTGTAGTCTCGTAGTCTTGTTTCACTGTTATCTTAATTCCAAAGTCATACTGTCCTCCCCTCTAGCGATGCGTAATTGCCCCATAACTTTAACAACCACCCCACCCCCTACATCCATATCTCAGCCTTATTCTCCCTCTGCAACTCCTCCATCTTGGCCTTCTAACAAGGCCATGGGGCATATCAGTGTAGCCTTCAGGGGCTCATTAGTTCGTCCATTGGTTTCAACAAGCCTCAGTGGCAACCTTGGAGCAAACCCATGCCAAGCCTTCAAGCAGGCACAGGCCACAAAGTCAACCTGCTCCTGGGGAAGAATGACACAGCTGCCTCAGCGAGCACGAGGCAACAAAAAAACAACAACTCAAAACAGACATCCAGAGAGCACTTTTGGACCTTATAATGCTTGTGACAGCGCAATGGCAGAAAACTGCTTACTGTCATGACTGGCTGGTCCAATGTGAGAATACAGTATGTGAGAATGAAACTTGTCAAATGCATCAGCAATATTTCTGTTGTTTAGGTTGCAGAATACGCATCAGCTTTTGATTATCAAACGTGATGTAAAGCCTCGTGTCTAACTCTGGAAAGAAAGTGTGGTGGTAGTTGGGCAGACAGATACGGACTGAGTTGAAAGCTCTGGTCTGACAGGCAGGAGACATATTGAGCTGACAGCTGACAGAGGAGATGGAAGCCCTGCTGGAAGTGGGGTGTTAGGATGCTGCTTCTGCCGCTGCTGCAGCTTGATATCTCCCTCCAGCCCGAGGGGAAGATGAATCGGCTGCTGCTGCCGAGTCTGGAGACGGAGGAGCTTTTGCCTCACAGTTGGGGGGGCAAAATGCTTATCAGCGGTTATGTTCAGCATGTATTATGGGAAAATAAGCAGTTAAGTTTCCCATAGCTGCTAATCCGCACTCCTGGGGGAAAGGCATAGTGTGTGGACTTGCATTCGAGAAAACCTTGATTCGAAATGAACAAAATGCTTATTAAAGGTAAGAAGCTGGGCATGAAATAAATGAACAAATTAAATATGACTTTTTAAGAGGTAGCCAGTGGCTGGCAACACAAGGCAATAGACCACCTCTGGCAGATTACAGACTTTAATTCCAAAATTGAGATCTTCTAACTATTTAGCAACGATAGATCATTCAGCTGTGTCCCATGAATGAGATGACAGCTACAGTATATGGACTGCTGTACAGCTGCTTCAGGGAGGATCTAAATGAGGGATGGATAGAATTGGGAACAGGAAGAGAG
The DNA here is from genome assembly GCF_043641665.1 of Enoplosus armatus. NCBI lineage: Eukaryota > Metazoa > Chordata > Actinopteri > Centrarchiformes > Enoplosidae > Enoplosus > Enoplosus armatus. The sequence continues at coordinate 20,735,781 of NC_092188.1, read as the reverse complement.
GGGAAGGGGGATGTTAACGACAGGGCAATCTGTCAGCACTCATGGCTAAGACAAATGGTTCAATCTACACAGACTCGTGTTTCCTCTGCATGTCTCATGGGTGTATCCACTGCAGCTGTGGACCCTCGCATGAAGAGTATCTAAACAGAATTGATCTTTCCTGGAGGTATACATTACCCAGATCTTCACAAAGGTGCAATGTCCGAAAGCTCTGGCAATGACCTGAGCATTGTGTTCGAAATGCTCAGACCAAAACAGGACTAATGGTGTGTTCAGACAGGAAGTGAAGCAGATTTTTTTGCGCAGTCTGTGTTAATTCACCCCAAAACAGCCAACGGGCCTTAGCCATGAGCTAGCTAGAAACGGACACACCGACCATTTGTATGGGAGTGTGTTTGTGTGCTTGTTTCTTCTCGTCTCTGTACGTTTATGAAACAGATTCATAAAGCCCTGAGAGGAGTCCAAGTTCTTTGCTCAAGTTGAATCATTTTCAGCTCACGCATTCGCATCTTTGCTTCAGTTCACGTCGCCACAGGCAAATACGCACCCACTTGTATCAGACAGGTATGTGGTTATAAAGGTATTGAACAAATTCAATAGTTGTCGGGATATTTCAGTCTGGACCAAAAGTGGACCAACAGACCAACACTGCCATCCATAGAGCCACGCTGCTAGAAACACTGGCTAAAAACACTGTGACAATACATGGACCACCCCCCCCCCATGTAAAAAACAGTGGATAAAATTGGAGCATCCATCATTCCAGCATTTCTACAACACATGGAAAACTGTAGCCAGGGAGAGAAAGCGACTAGGGCTCAAAACTGCTCGGTACATTTCTCTGCTGACCTGCCCCCTCTCTTTCTCCAGGAGCTTCAGCTAATTGTAGCCCCCGGATAAAGAAGCCTTCTGTTTGTGACCCCTAGAATCCTACAGCAACACATCCTTCAAGTGATAAACCCAAGAAATGTGGAAACCTGGAACGAAAGTGAATAATAGGCAGAGACATATTCCCACTGGCCAACAGGGACGGTTTCCACGGTTTCTGTGCGCATGCCAGTTTGTGTGTTACCCATTGCCTCTTGCCAAAGAGAGGCCCTTTTGTCTGTTCCAATATATTTCCATGAGTCTATCTTTAGATGGGATTCATCGTGATGAGACCGAGTCCAGTTTTCTGAATGGTTCCAGGACTGTGCACATTATGAGTCTCTGAGGCATTAATGTTTTGAGGTGCGAGAGTCCCATTTCCTGGAGCTGCTCCCAAATTATAGTTCCCTCCGCATGCAGGTCTCCAAGGCAGCCCGTTCTAGCCAGAAGCCTTTATTCAGAGGAGGGTTTGCCGCTGAGTCAGAGCAAAGACCCTCGCTATCCCACAGAGGCGACAGGTGGAGGGGAGGACGTTTTGACAAGTTGAGAGCATCATCTCATCTACTTTCTTCCTTTTTCTGCCACCATGTCATCCTACCGCTCAGAGAGAATAAATGACTATAATCTTTTCTCTTTACATGCATTTTCTTGTCTTCTTTCAGTATAATTCACCTTAATTGTTTTGGGGCGGTGGGAGAAGTGTCAATGACGGATTTTTCAAAACTTTTGCAAATCACACCAAAACTAATGAAACATAGTGGGCTAAGTAGGGAAAAATGTTTTTGTGTGATTTGGATGAGCTAACCCTTTTGGAAAGTCTTTATTAATGGTTAAATACACAAACTGTCAGCCATCACTGACGGAGTATTTCTACCTACGACACCTTTCACTTTTCATCAAGCTATTTCTAAGTCAGCTCTTCTAGTCTCGCCTCCTTCAAGTAATCCAACATTTTCTGCACGAGCCATGCCTTTGCATTATTTTCATGCAATTCTGTGATATTCAGGTGTCAAAACCCAAATGTTGGACTCCACTTGTCTCCACTGCCTCTCATCTATGACAGAGTCAGTCCTCGCGAAGCCTCAGGCTGCGTATCTGGCAACGCATTGTGTCGACTTTAATAGCTCCTGTAACAAAGTTAAGAAATGATTCACTTCAATTTGCTGACGGCTACATGCGTTGTACTGTGCTGCACTGTGCCATACTGTATGTGGAGAATGAATCATGGTCACGATATCCAGCGTTAAGTTAATTTTTGCAGAGGGAAGAGGGAGGGAGAGACAGGCAGTTTTTTTTTTCCTGCTTTAATTGCCGTGCATGTTATTATCTGCAGGCGTTAGTGGGGACATTTTCACCGTTGATGTCTTTGTAATTACCATACACTAATTTTAACTGTCACTCTTAGCAGTACCATACTGTGGCTTCTGCACATTTTTGTAAAATGATCATTTTAACACATTGACAAAAAAGTACCATACTCACAAAGTGGGAGAAATGTGTTTCCCCACCCACAAAGACTTATATGAAGTAGAATTTTCATATGGAAACAGTGTAGTAAAGGTTTTATTTCCCCTCACCTTGGCCAGACTTAAAGCGACAATCCACCAATTTACATGCCGAATTGTATTTACTAGTTATGGGAAGGATATTCAAACAATTGTAGAATATCCTCTTTAGCTCTATAATCCATCATCAGGGTAGTTATGGCACTGCTGAAATGTTCTAAAACGTTTTATGTCCTTTTTCACTTGTTGTAGTTCTGCCTGCTAGCGCTAATGTCGGGCTATTGTCCCTCCCGGGTATCAGCACAAACAGAGAAATGCAATGAGCAAAGTGTGGTGATGAGAATAAAGAAGCATATGGCGGAACATGTTTGAACAGTGGGTTTTGTTGGACAAATGCAAGGCCAAAACATTACAACACTGAACGGTTTGGGCTTGAAGACTGCACATTTATAAAAGAAAGCCTGTTTTACAAACTGACAGTGTGGAGTTTGAATGACAATGGTATTTAAACTAACCATAAAGAGTTGCCTTATGGGAAATACAGGATCCCAGGTTTTGGGAGCTTGACCCATTCTAGGCACTAAAAGTCAAGATATCCCGTCCTCTGCTGCAACACCGTTCTTTTTCAGTCTGTCTCTTATACGTCCCTGAACTTCATGGAAGTGCAAGAAGAAATTTCTGGAATACCCCTTTAACCAAGTCACTTTAGTTGCTTAACAATAACCAGAGTTGGTTTACTTTCCTAAACTAAACTGTTAAAGTGACACAATACAACCTTTGAAAGACAAAGCTACATACCCTTCCTCTTACAAATGAAAAGTTGAATTCATGAGCAATAAAATGCACCCTTGTTCTAATACATTAATGGGTTTTGCTGCTACTGCCTTACATGGTTCCACTGGTATGACCAGCAGCTTATGGTGGCTAAGTTAACGTACTTTACACAGATTTTGTTTTGTAACTGACATTACTAAGTCAGCTGACTCCATGATTTTTCTTTTACGTGTGCTTATTTTGCAGCACATTTTAAAATGAACAATCGTCCCATAATTGCCACTTGTGGCCACACACTGTTCAGCAAACCCCCCTTTTTAACTGACCTGCGGTACTTTTTAAAATGTTTCTTTCTTTCTTTTTTGAGTGAAGAAAAGCAATGCAGCTGTTTTGGAGTTTAATTCCACAAAAACATTTCAGAAGAGCGGGCTGAAATCTGGCATAATGTGTGGCTTTTGTCTGTGGGCTGTTGTTTTCATACCATTAAATGATGCCTCTCAGGGCTGTCAGCGTCTCGAGCAGAGGATGTTTTTACAGGCCTTTTCCCTCTGATCTTCTCTCTGCTTGTTATCCAATAGCTGCTTTATCACATGAACAGCTCCATCATCACAGGAGAGGAGAGCAGCAAGCCATGAGGACTGGGCTTATGTCGCTAATGTTACTGTGTGTCATGAGGTTGTGGTGTGTTGCTTATAGGCCGCAGTATGTACACCTCATCAACGCTGGTGGTGGAGGCGCAGCTCCTACTGAGGGATGGTGGCTAACTGGCCAGTAGGGACGATGATGTGATTACAGTGTGTGTGTGCATGCACAGCCGATCTGTTGTCATTAACATTTTACACTCCTCTTTGTAACACCAGTGTAACGCTGCATTATTGCCTGTGGCCTTGGCCTGCCTGTAACCCTGCCAGCCTTGTTCAGGATCACTGCTGATGAGCGCAGGGTGTTTGAAAACTCTGTTAATGGGCACAACGAGGAGGAAGCGTTTCATTTCTCCACAGCAGCTGTCTGCTTGACTTTGTACACACACACACACACACACACACACACACACACACACGGACACCTTTACTGTCTCTCCCTCACTAATTAACGTTGGAGTTTACCTGATGTCTGTGAAGGTAAATTAGCTCGCAATCTGCAGCACTTGATTTTCAAAAAGTTTATTTAGAAAACATATTTCCAAACACATGGTAGCACAAGCATTGAAACACCATCATTATATTATTATACATATACATCATATACATAACTCATTACATATATATATATTCAGTCAGGTTAAGTATTCAGACATACTGAATACATACATACAAGTGTGAACAAACCAACTTTAGAGTTTTTAACCAAATTGTCAGAAGATGTAAGAAGATCTTATGTTGAGATATAGTGGTCTGAATTTCAGATAATGAAATGATAACATCACAAAACCTTATCTACAACCTATCTATAAATAGGAGAATTTATATTTTAAAAATGAATAGACACAATGTAAATAGTACAAGTACCTCAAAACTGTACTTCAGTATAGTTCTTTAATCTTTTCATCTAATTATTTCGATTCACAAATGTATTATCTTGTTATGTTAAAATAACAAATGACTGCTGTTTCCAAGCTCACATTTTTCAGAGGTTGCCTTTATGAGAGGAAATCCTCATAAAGCTAATAGTGTAGACAGACTAAAGTGAAATTCAGTCTGTGGGATAGATCAGTGATCAATGCAATACAACATACATACCACACAGGCACACATTTAATTAACAATAATCAGATACCTAATTACATGATGACTTCTAAAAGATTATATATTTAACTATGCGAGAAATGAAAAAGTGCAATGATTGATGATTATGGGAGGACAAAGTTTTGTATCGCAAGATTAGGAGAAGAGTACATTGTGATTGTGAAATAATTGATTCTCCATAAAATCAAAGAGATATCTGTGGAGTAACAACACCCCATAGACGTCATTTCATAACTTTCTCTACCTTGGCAGCAATCCAGATATTTTTGATTTACAAGGATTCATTTGAAATGACTGAATCTTTGACAAATGCTGTCTCTGAGGGAAGACAAAAAAAATAGAAGTTGAAGATAAAGGGAGGGAGAAAGTATCTGGAGAAATGGCATGTTTTGTCTCAATTCATCCATTCTGAAAACTAAGAAGGCGGCGACTTCACCACATACCTTTGTGGTTACTGAATTGGCACCTTCTTTCTGTCCGCTCATAGACCCCTAAACCACAGGGCCAGTTGTCAGATCAGATTTTCTGTTCTTGTTTATCCCCGCATTGTTAAAGGGATTTGCAAAAGAGCATGATAGATTAATCCCTCTTGAGCTGCACGTTTTGTATACTCCAGTGAATTGCAAGAATTTGGTTTTATCAGGAGAAAGTGGATTTTCAACTCAGAATGCCAAATAGTGACAATGAACCAACGAGAAAGGCCTTACCCTGGTGTTTGATCTTACAAAGAAAATATGGAATATGTGAGCCTCTATGTGGAGTGGGCAGCACCTTATAAAAGCTAATTGAGTTTTTATCCTCCTTATCTTGGATTGGCCCATGTACAGAGGGGTAACCAGAGAGATCCTGATTGCCCAAAGCGTTGGCTTGTGGATGGTAATAGAGGTATCGTTGAGTACTATCTGATATCTACATATGAAGCTCATGTTACGCAGCACTTAAAGAATATTGCATTTCATCTGTCGGGAGGCTGTCTGAGCCTGCATCTGAAGCCTCTTTTATTATTCTCCAGCACTGCTGCCAGACTGCTTTGCTGGCATGGAGACTCGTCTCATTTCATACAGAGAATAGAAAATGACAAGATGGAGCGCAAAGGGGCGGAACGACGTACTTGACAACCGGGGGCCGAGATTGTAACTGGAGAAATGTGAATGTAAGTATTTTCACATTCACTGAGGCTCCCGGGAGAGAGAGATCCATTTGTGGTCTTGGGTATTATACACACATATGGAAAACTAACAATGTATGGAGCCTTGAAAGTGACAAAAGGTAAAAAATCAGACAATCCAAAAATATAAATGTATACATCAATAAATAATACTGTTAGTTAAAAAAATAAGTGTGAAATTAATTTGACTTTTTCTTTGACATCCAGTCAGTTGGTGAAAAAAAAGAGCTAAATGATTTTATTATTTTCTTCACCACCGATCAGCTCATTTAATTAATAGTTTAATAAAACTTATAGTTTTCTGATTTTCGGGGGGCTTCGTACACATTTAATAATTTATGTATTTCCTTTGTAGGGAACATTTCCCTTTTCATCATCACATTTCTCAGTTTGTCTTATTAGTAATGAGATTTATTGCCTCCTTTCTCACAATAATATAGAAAGTTCCAAGTGGCATTAGCTAGCTAAGTTTGTTAGCTTCCTGACTAAAATGCTTCAGCTAGCCTGCTGTTGAAGCGGTGCAACAGCAGTATGCAGTAGAATATAATAAGTGTACTCAGTATATGGACATTAAGAAAATTGGAAATGTGGTGAGGAAAATGGGAAATAGATAAATGATGAAATGTTTGCCAAGTCCAAAGAATAGGTAAAACAAAGGAGTTAGGGTAAAAAAAATAAAGTAAAATAAGTTACATTTTAATTTATTTTAAATTACGTTTTAATTTATTACATACTGAGGTAATTAAAAGAAATAATCTTTTTGCTGTTATAACCAACTGATTATAACTAAAGGTATAACTGTATGTATTCAGTGATTTTCTAGATAAAAGCTTAAAATAAGAACCGAATACATTTTGTAGTTCTCCATAACAATGTTGTTTCAATAGTGCTCCTCCTGAACCTTCCCCTCAGATGGCCTAATCCAGAATACATATCATGTCAAATCAGCTGTAACATAGTAATGAAGAGAAGAAAATGTATTTCTAGGATCCATGTACAAGCCCAGGGAGCAGCAGGTTTTTTCTGATCTGGCTGCCTTGCGTAAAGTACTGTGAAAAATCAGGTCATTTTAGGCAACATAACAAATTCCTATTTCCTCTGTAACCGCTGTAGCCGAAGGAGTTGAACCAGTGTCCACTTTAACACCTCTTGTACCAACAGATTAATGACAGGAACACAGATTTCATATTCTGTGTGGACCTTGTTACACCATTTCTTCAAGGCCTGCTAAGCATTCTAATTTGTAAAGGGGAAAAAAACAACATGTTTTTAAAAAGGGGTTTTGCACGACATGACCTTGTAAAAGCATTGCAGGATGGCGTGATCGAGCTCCTCCTGGCTGTCTCGGCTCCCGGTGCCGTGCTGCTGTGTTGCTGAGGCCATTACTCACTGTGACACCCTCTGCTGATCTACATCATATTACCAAGCGTTTAATGTTGTTCCCTGCTGACCGCAGGGCCTCGCAAAACATCCACCAAGAGGACTACCCAGCTGCACTAAATACATCATCACGATTGTTAAAGTCAAGTGCTTCCCTCAGCAAATCCCTCACACTGCTTTACTTCTTTTGGAAAACCTTTTCATTTTTGCTTTGCAACTTTGTTTGACATTCTGGTCGATTAGTTATTGATCATCTTTTCTGAAGTGCTTTAAGAAAATGCACACATTATGCAAACAAAATAGTTTACCTCCTGAGGTGTAAAGTGTGCAGAACTCAGTGTGACAAACAATACTGGGTTACAGTACACCATACATTTTATCCACTCTGGTTTTCTCCAGTTGTTCTTTACACTTCACACTACAGAGTTGGAAAGAAAGTGCACACAAAGAACAGAAAGCAACCGAGACAATTTCCCGTACAGCCCTGAGGCTGCTGTATTTTCCTACAGTTATTCTCTTCTCTTCTTCTAAATCTGTTTCATTTATCTCTCTGAGGTAGAGTTTACCAGATGGCAAAAATCTGTCAACGAGCTGTCACGGTTTATTTGGACATGAGGGGGAGAAAATTAATACTTGCTCTTGGTGGTGGTTCCTTCGTCAATGCTTAGAAAGCGGAGAAGAAATGTACAGACGCACTTCATCAAGTGGTGTTTATGCTGGAGCGTGACCACATGGAAATGTTGACATATTAGAGTGGATGGGTGCCTTTCTTTATTACTTAATTAAACTTTTATTTTTAGCGCAGTAGCCCCTGGAGTTTAAATATGAAGCAACAGCTTGGAGACAGTTAGCTTAATACTAAATGGACCTTGTGGTGAAATTGTTTTCCTGGCTGCTGTTTCCAAGATCAAGACTGATCCTTTGTACCTAAAGTCAAACAATGAATGAAATTATAATACATTAGGGATTTTTATTTTACAAGGACAGAACAAAGTAAGAGATAGTTTGGTAAGAAAAACGCCTCAAAATGCGAATAATTCAATATAAAACCAGAAAATTCAATGCCAAATCTGTTTTAATCTACACACTAGTGCACGTAACATGTATCATTTCAATCAAGCTTGAAATAAACTCAGTTAAGACATTAGAGGAAAGAATGGTTAAACAGTAGTATAATATATCATGAATAGTTGCCAATATATTCAATTGCATTTGTAAATACGCTATGTCGAGCATACAAAAAGAAGCGCAAAAAATAGCAGATATGCATAATTGTCCATCAGATGCAACACATTTTTGATCATGAATAAACTCAACACAGCAATGGTAGCAAATTATAAACTATAGGTAGGCTAAACACTGCCCCTTCCCCCACATAGTCTTATATTTACATTCCTTTATAGAACTACTTTATTGATAATACACGCAGTGTTCGCTATGATAGTAGTTGTGCAGTTGACTGAAGGGCTGTAGGCATCCTGGCTTCACACATGGAGTATAAAAGTGATTAATAGCTGTTCATTCAGAGCTGTGTGGATTTCATCATGAGTATAAACCAGTATAAACACAAAGATGGTGTGACGAGGCAATATGTTTCCACGAGCCCACAACTGAAGATGTTATCGGGTCCAGATCAGGTTTCCAGACTAAACAGTATCTAATTTAATCTGATCATTTAAATTTTGCTTCCTTTCTCTTCTACCGCCTTGTTGTCCCTGTCCTCTGCACATCACTATTGTCATTAAATCGTCCAAATCCGAGGACCAAGTGGTAGTTTGATCACTCCTCATTAGGCGTCAGGCTATAAGGATGATAAACACCAGGCACCCATCGAAAGAGTTTGCTGATTTTATTTTACTGTTACTCTGATTGGCAAATACGACCAAAAAACAAAAAAGACCAACACATTTACATGACATAAACCACTGAGGTCGAAGACAAAGCCGGGAGCATTTTCAGCCCGGTTTTTGGTGTTGCTATCTGTAACCAAAGGCCGGCTGTAAAAACCTTTCGGGCCAGCAATCTTCTCAGCAAGCCTCTCAGGGTAGCAGCTCATTTATGAAACAAATGAGTGTAAAAAAAAAACACACGGACGTCTCACTTTCTGCTTAAGAGCAAACACAAGAGAGCACTTGACGGTTGAGCCCAGCATCAGATGTACATGTCCTCACATTAATCAGTCTCTAGCGGGCCTTAAAATGCAGTGGAAAGGCTACACTAGCCCCCTCCTGCTTCAGACATTACAAGAGGCAGGCTGCCGTTTCAAGTTTGAGTTCACAGAAAATGTATTGAAGGAAAACACCAACTCGTTTTGAGACCGGCCCATTGATCAGCTGTGCTATCGAGTGCTGAGAAATCAACACAAAAATCATCCATGTGCGCCTGATAGATTGTTAGCTGCAGCGCTCAGAGGTAACACTTCAAAACATTCACTATGTTGAGTGAAGACTGGCTTTTAAGACTTGAAAGGTTGTGGGAGATTTGTTGTGGAGCAGTCGGACCTCTAGATTCATAAAACTGAAATATGAAATATCATGAACCGAACAGGTCTGATGTAACTAGGGTCATTTAAAAAGTTGTTTTTTTGGAAAATCTCCACCACAAAAGGCCTCACTTTGTGATTTAGCTTTTGAGCTGCGACATATTCTCACCATGAAGATGCTAGTTGCCTACTCACAACACAGAGCGTGCACCGGAGCATTGTGATCTACCAGTAACACAGGATGGTTTTGGTGTCTATAATTAAAATATGTTGATCATCAGGACGTGTATTTTTTTTTCTTCAGGGGGAAATCTTGCACACACACATACACTTAAAAAAAAGAAAAAAAAGAAAAATTACATCTTTTTGAAATGATTAAATCTATTCTCTAAAGTCTTCCGAGAGTAAAGGCCACCCTGGAAAGGTCAGTATATTATTAACATTTTACATCCTCAACTACCATGCAGTTACTCAACATCCTGTAAAAACAAACTAGTAGCCTTACCTGGCCCTCAGTGCCGGCAAGTCTACACATAAAAGGTCATTCTTGGTGTGTATTTTGACATTTTACACGTATCACGTTGGGTTCCGTCTTTGTGCAAGTTCAGCAAGCGAGGGCACCACATACAGTATCTTTGCCTGATCTCTCCCATCTCTGCACTCTCTGGCAGATGCCTCGCCCGGAGAAGCCGCGGCGCTGTCAGCCCAGATCCGTCTTCGTTTGTTCATTAACTCCGACGCGGCTCAACAGGAGGCGGGCTTCCACAACACGCTCAACTACAGCCTCATAAATCCACATTAGGGAGGCCGAGGCATCTCGTGTGGAGGGAGGTTGCAGAGGCGGTGGTTGAGGACATACAACTGGCAAAGCCACTGTAACCCGAGGATCAGGAGCAATGGTGGCATATCAGAGAGATTATTTGTTAAATAATCTTTATCATCTTTGAGGCTACAAAGCGTGCCCCGCGCAACTGCCATTTACATAGTCGGATTGTTTTTTTTCTAAGGGAAAGGTCAGGGGCTGGGGCAACTTGCCAGGTGTCAGTGGAGCAGCAGACCAGTGCGCTGAATGTAATTACGGCACCCTGGCAATCTGATAACCTGCCAGTCCGTCTCTCAACGCTAGGAAAGTGCACTGGCATATTAAATGTGGCTCAACAAACATGGCTGTGAGCTGGGAACAGCGTCTGTGTGTGCAAGATTATGGGGTAGGAGTAGTGGGTGGGAACAGGGTTTGACTGATCATCAGGTTGGTTTTGAAGGCCAGTATGTGTGCGATTATTGGGTACTTTTAAATTTGGCAAATTTCATCTGAAAGAGTTCCAAAAAAATCTGGTTTTGCTTGGAGGGCCTTGACCACTAAATCTCACTGTTAAAAGGACAGGTTCAGAATTTTTATCTCACTTGCCAATATCTACATTGAAAGAATTATTGATCGCTGTGATCATTCCTCCTGTTACCACTGGCCGTCAAGTGATCCCTTTTGCAGCCCTGGTTCTGTGAAAAAATGCATTCCAAAGTTCAGCTGGAGCCAGTGTTACAGTAGTGTCCTGTAAGGCCGGTACACTGTGTTTAAAGTTAAATAATGTGCTTTGGTGTGTTTGCTTCATGTATGTAGTTGTGCTGGTGTTTTAACTCCACTCAGGGATGAGGCTTTTGTTCCTGAAGACTCCCGGGGCTGATGACACCCATTGTCTGGAGGGGGGGGGGGGGGGCACCGCCTTAAAGTCTAAAGACAGGGAACAAGTGTCTCCCATGTGCAGGTAAAGCCATAGATCACATGAAAGATCATTGGCTGCAGCCTTGCTATGCAACATGGACAGTGATTCGTACCTGGCTGGAGCTAAAATGAGGCTTCAGAAATGTGAGAAATCAAGAGAGGTTACAGGGTTTTTTAGTGTTTCCTTGCTGAGCTGCAGGGGAGGCAAAGTTACACAAGGATGAACTTTTGTACCAAACAGACAACAACTCTGCTGACTGCTGAATCCTCATGCTAGCTGCGCTGTAAATTTGGAATTTGGAACGAAGACCATTTCTTACATTGGTGCTGCACGAGGAAGGCTTCACTTCACAGCCATTCACTGTAAATGTGGGCATGAGAGCAAAGATCAGCCTTTAAAAATAATAAAGCACATTCATGCATATTTGATTATTAGGGCCTCCAACTGACCACCAGTATAATATTAATCAGTTATACAGCAGAAGAATGAGTCTCAGTATGTCACCTCACATATCTGTACATGAAGGTAATAGGTGAGGGGCTGCTCGGACAAAATGGTAGCCGTGGAATGAAAACAATGTTTCTGTCTGTAATCATGTAATAGTCGGGCCTCAGTAGGTCGGATAAACAACAAAGTACAGGAGGCAGAACATGGTTGACGGCGGGCAGTATCCGCAACAAAGCCTGTGTTTAGTGACAAGAACAAACAGCAGCCCTGCTCCTGCCCTCACCGACAGCTGAGAGAGTCCAGGGAGCAGCTCGAGACACACCGCTGCCTCTCTGGATCTCAGCTGACACCATAAGTCAATGACCGGCTATTTAGACGTCGAAGCTGTTAGGAGACCAGTGTTAACAAGCACAAAACAGGGCCGCTGAGCGAGCCAGAGAAGGTGTCATCGGGCTGACAGAACAGAGAGCTCTCTCCACACTCTTCCATTGTATTCTTCTTCCTTTTCAACCATTCACTCTCTGACTTGTCTTCTTTTTTCTTCTTTCCCTCCACTGTAATTACACCTGCTCTGCCAAGCGTAGCTCGAGGCGTGGCTGGGCAAAATCACTCGTTAATATGAATCTGCAGAGTGTGTGAGGAGGAGGAGGAGGACTACTCGCTGACGGATGGTCTCTGTGGAAACATTAGGTTGTAAGCAGCCTGCACCTGTGCGTCCCTCCTGGGACAAAGAGGTGAGGAAGCCTCACACTGGGGAATGGTGTGTGTGTGTGTGTGTGTGTGTGTGTGTGTGTGTGTGTGTGTGTGTGTGTGTGTGTGTGTGTGAAGTGAGGCCATCCATTTTCAAAATGAACCTGCAACAATTACATATCCGTAGTGAGGAAACAAGCACTTGTAATTAACAGCCTTTGCCTTTTTGCGTTGTTTAACCGGCTCAAATCAACCTGCAAAATCACAGTCACACGAGGACGTCAGAGAGCCAGAAATGAAGGTGTGATCATCAGAGTAGAAGCCTGAGAAACACACCTTAAAGCCAATCAGAATAAGAAAAAAAAAATGCAGCCTATAACATGCAACTGCACACTCCTGGCGATGCTGTTTTTGAACAAACGTCTCCTAGACAAAGAGATTTCTTAGGCGGGAAGTGTGAAACCAAAAAGGTGTGACGACACGTCTTCAGCCCTCAGAGACAGCTGAGCGGCTGCTCTGTTTGTCAGGAGACATACAGAGCATTAACACCAGCCAGAGCACCAGACCAGACAGATAGTGTTACACAGCGCTTCCCTTCCTCGTGTCAAACGTGCGTAACCAGACACACTCAGAGACACATCACAATTATGGCAGAAACGAGTTCAAGTTCTGCAGGTTTTTCAAATGCAAAGATAAGCCATGATGCCACACCATGCTGCTGCTAGATTTACAGCGAGGAGAAATCTGTGCACGAGCCACTACAAAATGACATGTAGCTCCGGGCTGTGCGAGGCCAGTTGTTAAGAGATGTTGCGTGTTTGTGCAAAAAAGTGACAGCTGGAAGGAGAGGGATGTTATTATCTATCTAGATGCTATTCAAAAACAAAAAAGGCCAAGGAAGTTCACAGTCATTCCTGTGTGCAGACACAACAAACATCTTCATTAATTTAGACTGCTAGACAGCAACATGCATGGTACACTCTTCAAACGGATACCGCACATTCATTATTAATCCATACCATACTGGACCGCATGAAAAATAGCAAGTGACAGCCGGGTAGAAACGCTAATGGAAAACACTTTTTTTTCCCAAGGATGCTAGTTCCCCTAAAACAGGGTTACATGAAAAGCAAAGCCGCTTGAGCTCATTTCCATAATACCTCTGCGTGCCCCACGAGAGTCTCGGGTTCAGTTTGCCTTCATTAGCGTGTGCCACGAAACGGCATATACCCCCCCCCCCCCTAGTTTTTGCAGCTGGAGTATACTGAAAGGCTTTCAGTGTCTACTAGTAGGGGCTGTTGGATGTGAAACCTGCCTACTGGCTGCAGCTCACAGACATTATTTTAGGGGGAATTTGCTGCGGGAGCCAAGGATCTTTCTTTCTTTTTTTTTTATCAGATTCACAGCAGGAAGCAAATTGGACGGGAGATAACAGTTGGCTACTCTCATCACCTACAGGCCCACAGATAGAAGCTCATTTAAATTCAGACAGTACGTCCGCCATTCTACTTCTCAATTTGACTTCCATTTCCCACCGTGGCAGCTCACTTTGTTAACGAAAATAGCACCCGAACTGTTGCAGGAGAGATACTATAAGTGCCGACGTTTCACACATTGTTGAGCTCGTTGGCAACTGGAGTAAGATTTTGTGTTTGTCATATGGTTCATGCTAGCCGTGGCACTGCCTCAGGAATGAGTGTCTGCCCCTCCTCAGTCTTAAAGATTACAAAAGGTCCTTAGTTGAGACAGATGCCAGCAATCCAGAGGCTTTTTATTTAGCCAATTATCTTCACAGAAAAAAAGAGCAATTACATCCACCTACTAAACCCAAAAACTATGCAATGTGCACTATAATCATTCAAAAAAAAAAAAGGCATAATGTATATCACAACTTCACATACTAAAAAGAACAAACTCATAGACAAGCAGTATAGCATTTCTCTGCAGCAGACGCATAATGAGGATGCAATGGCCAGCAGTGTGTGTTTTAGCCAGGTATTCTTTCACTTTAAGAGTCAAAGCACTCCATCCGTTTATCCTTTAGGAAAAGTAAAAATAGAACATATCACTCTTTGCAACTCTCCAAATGACTCATTGTCCATGCAATGTTACACGGAAGAGGCGCGGTTGACATCGCGGCTGCCAGGTGCTTGTGTAGGACATGCGGCAGTGGTTGAATGGAGGTCGTGAGAGGGGTTAATCAGGAGCCATGACAGATGTGTCAAATCTGAATAGCATCATGGTGGTGGTGGGGGGTTGGGGGAAAGGGGAGGAAGACTTTCATGCAAATCTTAACAGTATAAGTCACTTAATATCTCACTGCGGGGTCCCAGACAGTGTCCCGTCCTCTCTCACACATCCGAGTTGATGCTCAGGTTGGCCAAGCGTGGGTCAGAGTTTATCTCGTACCTGTAATGGTACCCCTCCATGTGGTCCCTACAAGCATCCCTGATGTTGTAAATCCACCGCTTGATGCCTTTTCTGTTCAGGTAGAGCACCAGCAGGAATATGACACCGATCAGGGCCAGCACCAGCCCCAGGAAAACATAAGAGGTCTCCAGCACGCCCTCCATGTCGCCCGAGCACTTCAGCTGCGACTGCTCCACCTGCAGGAGCGGCTGGCGCCTCAGGCCCTTGGGGTCTGCGCAGGTCAGGTTCTGCATGTCATCGACCTGAGTGGAGTTTTTCAGCCACAGCAGCATGTCCTCGATGAAGCAGTCGCAGCGCCAGGGATTCCCCGCCAGCCGGACGCGGAGACCAGGCTTGAGGCCGAACGCTGCCAGGGTGGTGGCGGACAGGTCTCTCAGGGTGTTGTCCCTCAGGTCGAGGTCACGCAGCGGCGGCGCCTTCAGCGTTCCGTTCTGGATGGAGATGATAGAGCTGTTCTGCAGGCTGAGGTTGACCAGGTTGGAGAGGCTGGCGAATATGTCGTCCGGAAGGATCACAAGGTCATTGTTGGACAGGTCCAAGGCTGTCAGCTGGAGGAGGTTTCCGCTCTGTAGGACGCCTAGGACCACATCCAAGGAGGAATGATTGTGAAAAGACCTACTGAGGTTCAAGGCCTGCACTGTGTTATTATCAGGGAAAGCTCTTTCACTGAAATTCTGGATTTTGTTGTTGCTCAAATCCAGCCGCACAAGGTTTGGCAAGTTGTCAAATACCTTTGCATCAACGGACTCCATCTCATTCCCACTGAGATAGAGATCTGTTAACTGTTCCAGGCGGACTGGGAAGGAGTCCACACTAATATGGGAAATGCTGTTTCCTGTGACGAACAGGACTTTGGTATTGGTCGGTAAAGAATGCGGCATCGCGTCCAAATCCTGGTTTTGGCATTTCACAGTTTGTGAGAAGCACATGCATTTGTCCGGGCAGCCGTGGCAGGACAGCACGGCCGCGAGGAGGAAGAGCAAATGCATCAACCCGGACATGTGTGTTCTCCCTCGGATTTCTCCGCACGACGTGCTCAACAGGCGCATCTCGGATCTGTACTAAATCTGTCGGCGCAGACAGTGCGTAAAGACTGCCTTACTGGAGTCCAACTCAGTCACCGCCTCGCTCTTCCACGGGGAGCAAGGGAAAGTTTTTCAACTACGTTTCCCGCCTTTATCCTTTCTAAAAACTGCTCCCAGTTCCAGCTCAGACTCCATATAACTACCCCCAAACCATCCTTGTGTAGGATACGTCTACATTTCCGTGAGGATGAAGGTGATGTGGACGAAGCTCGCAAACTTCTAGCCTGTCCTCTCCGTTTCTCCAAAGCCCGGGCTTATCTATAACAAGCTACACGGTGGTCTCCCAGTCCAAAACAATCAAGTCCGATGCAGAATGTAACATCGGCAAATAACTTACAACTGGTTCCGAAGCAGACAATGCTCCCCGTCTCCCAAAGGTGTCGTGTATCACATGCGCACTTCCAGCCTGCCGTTCTCCTGAGCGTTGGGAGTCTCGAGCTCAGCTGCACAGTGCAGACCGTTGGAAGGAGGGAGCGTACCATTGTTCAGCAGAAGGGGGGTGAGCAGAAAACTCTCAAGTTTATTTATATTTTAGTTCATACTTTTTCCACGCGTGATGGTGCCGCACAGGATTTTTGTGTTCATCTCAACTTGCTTGTCAAACATCTAATTGTGAAAATCGCAACTAGTTTTCCTAAAAAAAAAATGACCTGACCCCGTTGCTTGGGGTCCAGGGACCTCTAGGGGTCCCCGAGGGAGGTCCAGTGACGTCCTAAGATGAGGTTGCAGTCTGTTTAACAATGTAGTAAAATACACCCCCCCTCCCCCAACAGACATTTACACAAAAGTGATGGTAATAGTCATAGTTTTGCAGCTTCCTAATAAATCATTACCAAACACACATATTCTCAGATGGCATTTCTTGTTTAGTGGAGAAATGGAGAAGGACGTTTTGATTTAATACTTATGGTTTATCATAAGATTTGATATCTAATCCAGTTCAACACAAAACCCATTTGATAAGTCAGAGTCTCGGTGAAGATCACACATAGCCTAAAGGAACTGATAAGCCAAGAGAAAACTGTTAGGGGAAACACATTATTCATTTGATCCACTGACAATGTCACATTACTGAACCCATTATTTATTGCTATTAATTTAGAAAAGCCACAATCTCTTTTAGGATCCTTGAGGATTATAAGGGCCTCTGTAACATACCCAAAGAATACAGGGGGAAATGTGTGTGCCAGAAGTTATGTCTACATAATACAGAACCACATAGACAACCCATTCAAAACAAGAGCAAAGAACAGATGACTTGTAATCATTTTAGGTAATGGTTTAATCAAATTTCTCAAAAAATTCAAACAGTCGTCATCCTTTCATGCTAACAAAATCTTCTCAGGTTTTGGTCCATGGGATGGGACAATGGTTTTCCTCAAAGAATTATGCAAAACTGTTTTTTGGTAGCTGTAAATAATTTCCTCAACCAAAAAAAACATTTGTTAGCCTCAAGGGTTCGATAACATTATATTATTTCAGAAAACAATGCAATGGTCAGATTCCTTTATCCCTCTACATGGTCTGTATTTCCACATCTATGAGAAATGACTTGAGTGGAAGCATTGTCTGCTGGATTATGCAGGATTATTCTGCTGAAAGGCTAAACTGTGGATGTGTTAGTGCATGAATGGCGTGCTCATCAATATATCATATTTGGAAGCCCCCGCTGTAGATCCCAGTGTAACCCTAGCTTCACCCTCCTTTGACCCCTTCCTATTCTTAGCCTGGGTCAATGTGACAATCCTCGGAGTAATGCCATGAAACCTGGATCAAGGCTGGAAGTGATACTCCTCCCTGAAAGTTAACTATGAAACTATTGTAACTGACATGATCAATTACATGAACATCAATTCATCTTTATTCTCTACTAAAGGAACAAACCATTATTTTGTCATACTTTTATATTTAAGACAACTGTTAAACGAATATTATTAATATTAAGAATAAGATATCACTGCTGAGTCTCACATGAGGTGTAAAACGTAACACTTGAATGAATGAAATAAATCTTCTTGTGTCATTTAAACTTAATCTGCAAGGTATATAACATTTTTTATATAATCTTTTTAACGTTTAAGTTATTTTATCATGTTGTTTTCTACTGTTATTATTTCATGATTATGTTTACAATCTAAACCTAAAATAATAATAATAATAATAATTTCCCATGACATCATAGATGCAGCAACAGCACACCCTGAACATAACTAACGCCCACATAAATTAACCAATAGAATATTGGGATGTACACGCCCTGACCAATCAGAAGTCTCGACATTAGCGAGTTTTATTTTTTTTTTTACCTAACCTGCAGGGTTTCAGACGTTCAGTCCTGCCAACATTTGCACCAGTGAAAAAACCGCTAGCGTCACTCATTTGTAGTAATGACACAGTGGATGTACGTCGTTGATGCAACTTTCTCCATGTCCTCTTTTTTCTTTATCTAACGGAAGGTAAGACATGACACATTTATTTCCCTGAGCAAAACAGCTCGCCAACCTTAGCTTTCGATGATGTGTCAGTTAAGCTAGCTGCTAAGGTAGAAGTAGCTAACGCTAGCTAACAACACTTGACACATCTTCAAATCTATAACGTTACGTTACCTTTATAGCAATTTTCTCATTACAGGCGTCTAGTTGGCTGCCATGCATAGCAAATTATGATGTGACTTGACGTGACGTTATCCTGCTTGGGCACCATGAGCTAATACTTTGGGCAAGTAACGTTAGTTAGCTGTTAGTTCGTGTTCCTGCACAACTTGCTAGCAATTTGGTCACCTATGTGGGAAATATGATCGGTTCGTCTTATACATATAGAGAAATAGGTTCACAACAGCTTTAACACCCCAGTTCTGCTACGCAGAAGCCAATGAGGGTGCAGCCAACACTAAGAAGCTCAGGTTACTCGGCTAACTTAGCCTGTTACATAATCCTGCTGTTTAGACAATATTAAGAACCTCCCATCGTAATGCTGGTGCCCTTTCCTCACAAAAACATAGCCTAACTCATATGCAAAGCTATATGCAAAGTTTATGTTTACGTTGTCCAATAACTGTCTAGCAAAACCGTCAACTCAGTTATTAGGCCAAACTTGCTCAGACCTTTGCACTTGCAGTTTTGGATCTCATCTCACTGCTGCATACTGCAGTTAAGAAGTATACAAAGTGTGAATGTCAGCCATTTTCTTTCCAGTGAAAAGTCTCAAATTTTCTTCCTCAGGTGCACTCTACAATTATGGAGGTTTGAAAAGGAAAGTGAGAATTTTGGGGGGAAAGGGGGCCTTTCCCCTCAAGTTTGATGGTTGGACTGCTGGACAAGAAGGTCAGAGGGTTGTTGAAACTGTTGCCTTTTGTAAATTATAGAGAGTATATAGAGGAGAAACTATTTTTGCAAACATTAATATGTACAATTTTGTATAAAATGCACAAGCGGTTTTGTATTTATTGAATTCGTGATGCCATTGTATGCTGCAAGCACCTTAGTTTGTGTTCAATTCTTGGTTGAAATGGTGGACTGAAACAAGTCACAGAAAGGCTCTGGGGTCGCTAGGGTGCGGTGGAACCTCAACACAAGCACAATTCTAGCACTCCAAACCATCTCAACCTTTTGTTGACACATTTTCTTTTCTTCTTCTTGGAGAGCAGCTCTGTTATAGTACAAATTTTAGCAGCAGTCTTTACAGTTCATTACCCCACATTGCATTTTTTTTGAGTTTGTTTTGCAATTGTGGGTGGTGGGCTGTCAAAAGGACTTTGTAATACATAAGGGCGGAGGGTTCACTGTGAAGTTTGGTGGAGGTCAGGATGAGTCTGGTACCTCCGGACTGCACCCCTAAATGCCGCTCACAGCAGCATGCAGACGAGGTGGTAGCGGCACTAACGGGCGGCTCTGAGGGGCAGCTGCGGGCCTTCTTGACTTCACACTGCCACAATGCGACCACCTTGCGGGATGCCTTTGGTCGCACTGCCCTGCACCTGGCAGCCTCGCTTGGAAAGAAGACCCTGCTGGAGTGGCTGCTGGAGGGTAAGAGCGCTGACCTGATGGTGAAGGATAAGGAATCTGGCTGGACCGCTCTGCATCGCAGCGCCTTCTACGGAAATATCCACTGTCTCATATCGCTGGTCAAGGTATGCATTTAACACAGATCACCAAAAAATGTGCTGTCAAGTTGTCCCATTTACCAAATTAGTCAAATAATGCCGTAATATGGAAAGTAACCTATGCATGCCATGAAAGGAAAAATGAAGATTAATCCATTCTAATTTTCAAGAGTTTGACCTATCTTTGTATATGTTTTTTTCTTTCTTCTTGACACTGTTTCAGCATGGCGGACTCCTCTCCACCCAGGACAAGGAGGGTCTCTCTGTCCTGGACCTTACAATGAAGGACCGACCATCACATGTTGTGTTCAAAAACACCGGTAAGAAAAGCTGATGACTTCTTATGTTGAGTAGGGATTTCTGGCACAACTTCACCGTCTTCCAAGGTGCATGGAGAAGGGGATAAAGTCAAAAGCGGTCAAAACTCCAATCAGCACTTATAGTATAAAGAACAACTTTATTGTGAGGCCAAAGCGATCAGGCTTTTGGCCTTCATCATGTCCTTCATGTCTTTTTAGCCATTATGATTTGTGTGTTTAACAATACATACAAAATTACTTTCTGAAAGACTTATGGAGGATGTAGTACCCCTGTGGATGAGCAGGACATCGTTCTGTTAAGCTTATAATTTATCTTCCATTTTATTTTACCATTTTAAATCCTATTTAAATGTCTTTATATGGGCTTGTGTTTGTTTTCTTAATACATGTTTCTGTATTGTGTCATGTAAAGCATTGTTGTTGAGAGTTATGCTATACAGCATCAGAAAGGACCTGTAGTTAAGTCAAGCTTCAGGTGGAGGCAATGTTGTGGCTGAGCATGTAATTGTGTTTTCTTCCTCATTACAGACCCAACTGAAGTATACACATGGGGAAACAATACTAATTTCAGTCTTGGGCATGGTAATCAGGAGAGCAGACAGCACCCCGAGCTTGTGGATGTGTTTGCCAGGACTGGAGTTTACATCAAGCAGGTAGGCTGACAGCACACTGTTGTTGCCCCAGCTCTCCAGGGAGTTTTTTCCTACAGCATAGGGCTTCCCTACCCTGAAAACCCCACTCACATGTGTCACACCAGTAATGGCCTCATGCTTCAACTCTGTGCCAACATGTGTTACATTAAAAAAAAAAAAAAAAAGCCAATACACATGGGTACTCCAGATAAGGCACACCACCTGGGTAAACCAGCAAAACACCCCCTCCCCAGAGTCCTGTATATTACACAGCCTTCTCTTCAGGGTAAAACAGCATTTGTAAAAAAAAATTAACCTCTACTCATGGCTCATACTGGCCTATACTTTCTCCAGGTGAAAGCACAGATGTAGAAATAGTGGTTATACTTGAGAGTTTTAAATTGTACTTGATAAGTGAACCAAGTTAGTGGTTGTACAGCCATGGTACATTATATTATTAGGCCTGCTGTACTAAACCATGGTCATTCTTGGCTAACTGTGGATTTGGGAGGTGGGGGTATCCGGGGGGGAAAAAAGAAACCATCAGTAACGTTGTTTGACTGAGTCAAATAGAGGGCTTAGTCAGTGTGTGAGGCATGGACTGATTATCTTGGTCTTCTCCTGTATAATCTTAATTTGTGACTTTGTTAGGCTGGTCTGTACATGGTTAAACCAAGCTGCCATCCTGGCTACTATTTCATGCATTTGTCATGTTGATGCTCTTAGTGTGATTAATATAGCTACTGGCACCAGTGCAACTACCCCCAGTGGTGTATGTGTACACACCAGGTGCTAGCTGTAGTAGATGAAGTAATGCAGAACGACTGTGTTAGATGTGTCGTCGTTTTAATCTCTTCTTAAGACTTGGCACATATATGTGGGTTGTGTATTTGTTCAGAAATGATGAATCTGGGCTTCGTGTCACTATTTTATATTGGTGTTTACAGAGTGTTTGAGGTGGGTTTTTTTCTGACCTGAGGGACTTGTGCAGAGTAATTTCATAAAGCCTAGTGGGGGGGGGCAGATGGATCTGATTTCATGACCACACAATGACCCAGTGGCACTGCGTATAGTCTTTGTCTTCTAGCCCAATCCAGCAGGTGCCAGAGGTTAAATATTAATTCCACAATGACATGTTTTTAATTAAATGAACTACACTGGTGTGTATGCTTGTGTGTGAATGTCCACATCAATGTGATACTTTGGGAAACATCCCTGCACTCTATTGAAAGCTTGAGGGGAGCAATGTATTAGTAATGATGTTTGCTTTTCCACTTGTGCCCTGGCCTTTATTGGCATAGTGTTTTACTATCACTACAAGAGGGCTTGGCCAAGGGACATGGAAAGAGATGCATCGCAGCCTCTGCTATGAGGTCACAATTATAATGACAAGAGCCTTCATCAGCACAAACTTCAGACATTTCCCTGAAATAGGATGTATAGTATGTATATAGTGACAGAAAAATCACAATTATGCTCACATGTAATCGCCTCCTCTCCCTATAGGTGGTCCTGTGTAAGTTCCACTCTGTGTTCCTGTCTCAGAAAGGCCAGGTCTTCACCTGTGGACATGGACAGGGAGGACGTCTTGGCCATGGAGATGAACAGACTTATCTGGTGAGACTTATTTTGGTGTGACAAAATCTGCCATATACTTTAGAATATTGTCAATGAGTCCATATTTCTCATAATTATAATATACACACTAACCTCAACAAAGAAACATACCATCATCTGAGAGAAACATTCATGATCAGTGTTTTAAGCTGACTAGTGACCAACCTCCTTAACCATAAATTTAGTTCATCAACAGGTTTTGTCTTCAGATTCAGTGTCTAAATGAAAATATTTGTGAAATAAGTGTCTCCACTTTGAAAACAAGATACACTCAGTGGCCCCCTTATTTGGTACACCTGTAAAATCGAATGCAGTCCAATACAACAGCTCAGTCAGAAATTCTGCCTTTACAAAGATAATAATGTTCAGTTTTGATTGACCCATTCAGAGAGCTGTTAATTTAACTAGAATTTACATGTTTCTCTTGTAGGGTTATGTATAGATACAGACCTTACAATTTATACATTTATTGTGAAGTACATGGAAGAAGTGTTGAGTTAATATCAACAGTAGCTTTATGCATTAAAGGATTAATATGGAGTTATTTATATTTTTATATATTATTTATCAACAAATCTCATGAAAAGACCAAAACTAAAAAATGTCTTAGTCCATCTCTACTCTGTCTGCAGCACTCAACCCCAAGCCCTTGTGCTCAGACTGATGATGTAAATCTTGAAGGACTTTAATGTCTTAAACATTCGTTTCATTTGTTGAAACAGCTGGACAATGCAGTTTTTCGCAAAATAGTGCATTTGTTAGGGACTATTTTCAGCCATGGATTAACAGTTTTGACAGCAGCAGGACGATAA
Organism: Enoplosus armatus; assembly: GCF_043641665.1. Lineage (NCBI taxonomy): Eukaryota > Metazoa > Chordata > Actinopteri > Centrarchiformes > Enoplosidae > Enoplosus > Enoplosus armatus. The sequence goes on along the minus strand of NC_092188.1, from coordinate 20,712,004 downwards.
ACTACAGCGCCTTTTATTGGTCAAACCCAAATAGATACCATTGAACGCTGAGCAGTGAACCTGGGCTGTTTATATAAAATATATATATAATATATTTAAAAAAAATTCAATTTCTTCTCCGTCTCGCTGCTCTCCCCAGGTTCCTCGGATGGTGGAGGGTCTGACGTCCCACCACTGCTCCCAGGTGGCGGCAGCTAAAGACCACACAGTGGTGCTGACAGAAGAAGGCTACGTTTACACTTTTGGCCTCAACACCTTCCACCAGCTAGGTCTGGCTCCTCCTCCCGCCTCGGCTCATGTCCCTAAACAGGTAGGAGGCAGCAGGGAGGCTAGTGGAAAGGTGCCGATGACATTTAGCTGTGCACGTAACGAGCATTGTTTGTGTGCTAAATGAGATTTGGTGGTTTCGGTGAATGAAATGACTCGGACTTCTTCGATCTGCTTTCTGTTTTAAAGTATGGAAGTTTCCTTTTGAGATTGATTAGTCTTTTATACAGTGTTTTATACAATTTGCTGTGTATGTAGGTGTTCTCCAAGATGCTGAAAGGCAGGACAGTGATTGGAGTTGCAGCTGGAAGGTTCCACACCGTGCTGTGGACCAGAGAGGCTGTCTACACAATGGGACTCAATGGAGGCCAGCTGGGTAAGTCTCAACATTTAAATGTCAGCAAAACCAGTGTTACAAGAGAAAATTGTACTGCTTTTCAGATACTAAATGTGATAGAACAGTTTTGGTAAATTTGTAAGCAAAGTGAAACCCTGCTAGAGTAAAGAGTAAAACATTTCGCAAACGCTTAACAAGCAAGCATGAATAATGGTCCTGCTGCAGCAGCAGAATGGTACAAATGTTTATTTACTTCTGTAGGAGAGAGGTATGGTGAGGAGGGAAGACTCCATCCTCCATCATATCAGAGGTGGATGACAAAAAGGCTATTATGTGATTTCTTTTTATTTGTATTTTCTAGTAAAAGGCCACTATTAAACACACACTGTTTAAGGGCCCCATTGTGTGTTGATCTCCATTGTGTGTTGATCGCCAGGTTACTTGCTGGATCCTAATGGAGAGAAGTGTGTGACAGCCCCCCGGCAGGTATCGGCCCTGCACCACAAGGATGTCACCATAGCTATGGTAGCAGCTAGTGATGGAGCAACAGTAGTCGTGACTGAGAAGGGGGACGTCTACCTGTTGGCTGACTACCAGTGCAAGAAAATGGCCTCAAGGTGAAAAGGAGAGAACAACTTATTACACTGCAAAACACATAAAGACTCAGTTGGCCTTTTATTGGATCCTCTAAAAGACTAAAGGATGAAGTTTCCATTTCATTAAAAGACTTGTGACAGTCACTCTTACACTGTCTGTGATATTAAAATGCTACATCCATATTAATTTCCGTCAAGCAGCATACAGTCAACACGACCTACGTGTATTTCTTTTCCATAGTAGCATAATCGGAGCAATAAATGGAACCTCTTTATTATAAAAAGCACACATACTACATTGATATGGAACAGGTTATCTCTAGCGTCCAGCATCCCATTGGAGAAGTAGTGGGCAAATCTCTTGTTATCCAGTATTCATCCCTAACTGTCTGACATCCAAGAGTCCAAGGGTGCAGGTAATTGTCAGGCAAGTGTAAAGATGCAATCTCTGTAAAGAATTAAAGGACTCGCACTCTTATGTTCTTCCATGCTGGTAGGTCTAACTGATATGTGTGGCCCTTTACAGCACAGCACAACACAGCACTGTCAGTTCTGCATTGCCCCCAGCATCCTAATCAGACCTAATCTGAATGTCAGCAGATGGTAAATAACCCACAAAACGAAACAGTTAGGCTTTTTCTTTGATTTGCATAATGTGGTGCTGCGAATATGTGTTTGTTGGGAAAGGGCAGTGGGGCTAAGTGCATGTCTGTCTGTTAAATAGCAATAACACAACATTGGATTTACCTGAATGCAGATGTTCGAGAAATCAGCAATGATAATTAAACAAGCGTCTTCCAACAAGCAATGTGGATCTTGATACATAGATAGACAAATTAATTTGAATGTGACACCTAATATTCTCTCTCTTTCTAATTATCCATTGTGATTGGTCTCTTTCAGGCAGCTGAACATCAAGAAGGTTCTGGTCAGCGGTGGTAATTTGGACCACCGCGTGGTTCCACAGATCCTGAACGAGGGAGGAGGGGAAAAGGTGGTCATCTTGGCATTAGATGAAGCTGGGAGAGTAAGTGCATTTAGAAAGTATAAAAGGAAATCCTTTTCATTCTTATTACTTAGTTATGTTATTTAGGCACCTGGCTCCAAGCATTACTTAATAGTTTGGCCTAAAACAATTGTGGGACAATAAAACTGTAGTTTTGATCTCACTTCTGCCTCAGTTTCTAAATGTTAGTGCAGTGAGTGACTGTATAAGATTGTTATTTTTAACATTGCTGTACTTTCCCTGTTGTTATCTAACCTATGGTGCGTCGTAGACAGTTATACAAGCCCAAATCATCCTATAGATGAAAATGGTGACTAAGACTCGTCTGCGTAACTTTCCTTAAATTTTCTCCCTCCTCCATGTCCCTCTCTCTCTCTCTCTGTCAGGTGTTTTGCTGGCGCTCCTGCGGCAGCTCGGTGAGACAGTGCCGGTGGGCGTATGGGCGGCAGGTTTTCATGTCGGACATAGCTCTCAGCAAGAACAACATGATGTTTGTGACTCAGGAGGGGGAGGGCTTCAGTGGTGTGTGGGCTGGAGAATATAAGAAGTACGGGGAGAAGAAAGGTGAGGTATTTAGGAACATGGTATACTGAATCATAAAGTTAGCCAATGTTTGCAATTGTTAGTTGATGTTTCAAATTATTTCGATCATATAGACTCGTATTAGACTGTTGCTTAATTTGGTCCAATTTCCAAACTTTATATATGTGTATGACCTGAACATACTAATTTTCAGTTAGAGATAAAACAGCAGTACAAATGTTCAAGGATACGATTAGAGAGTACAAACAATATTAAAGTAAAAGGGACATCATTAAAGCAAGTCTCTTAAAATAGGTCTTAAAAAGTATGCTCGTTTTTTAATCAGATTAACATGGTTCTTGTAATCTTATAGAGGTCAGTGTGGAGGTCTGTGGCCATTCAGATGCTGGGACACTGTACGAGCGAATCCGCCTGGAGAAACTCCCTTATGTTCACAGAGCTGTCAGCATCACCATGGACTCTAAAGGACGCAATTTTGGAGTGCTTCAGTCCGACCCCAAAACAAGGTAGGACTGCGCTTAATGGTCTACAATGATGGTGTTCATAGGTCTGTAGATAATACACTTGAAGCCTAAAAAGATGCTTTGGGACCAGTTACACGGGAAGCATGAGTGAAGTGCGAGCTCTTTCGACAGCCAGCGTTGATGGCTGCGTTGAAAATGTAAGCACACCTGCTCCATCAGGCAGACGACTGAAAACAGAAGTGTTAACATGTTCTGTGTAAACAGGGTGTTAAAAATATAATGAGTGACACTTGAGAGATAATTGAACGGGAGATAAATCTATGAAATCATCATGAGGTGATTTTTAAGGTATGAGGTTATCCCAATCAGTGGATAGAGGAGGCTAAATAATCCTTAATAGAGGATGGATCCTCTGATGAAAAATGTGATGTGCGTTTCTTCTTAATCATCCTCCTCATTCAACTCTATGATTATTAAATCATTATTGCTGATCATCTTTTTGCATTACCCATGTGGTATTGTGTGCAATTCCATTACGCCATTGAAACATGCTTTTTATTACACATACATGTAAAACCTCTTTAGGAATGTTATTACGGGTGCTTTGACTCACAGTTTGGATTGGTATCCGTGTGGCTGCCTATACTATGTTGGCAGAACACAGAGAGAGTTTGAACAGCTAACTAATAGAATGGTAAAAGAGCATTGAAGTGACAAAGAATATTTAGTAGATATAAAATACATTCCTATCTTGTGGTTCATCGGCATTATGCAGGTGACTCTGCTGTCTAGAAGTGGAAACCTGAAGAGATGGGAAGCAAAAAAAACAACAACTTTAAAACCATTATCTCTCCAGGGGCTCAGTAATGACTTGCCACTGAATGTTATGTTGGCGCATTTAGCTGGTTGGGCATAATGCAAAATAGTGGACTATTTATCTTAACTGATTGGGTCTAATTGTCTTTATTTTTAGATCTCGTCCCTGCTGATAATATACACTGCTGTACTGGAGTCAGTGCTACAGCATAGAAGCTCTGTACCCCTTTTTCTTTTATTATACTACTGCTCTCTTAACAACATGATGATTTTTATGCATTTTCTGTCTGATGGACATCTTGTTATTGTTATTGTATCTTGTTATTGAAAAGGTCTGTACTCTATTTACATGCATCTTTAAAAAGGCACCTGGCCTTTTAAAGATGTATTGCCTCCAGTTCTATTATCACTCAGTTGTCACAGATGACGCTCTTTGTGGGTTTTGGCCTTTTTGATCATCAGTGATTATTATACAATGTCGTCCACCCTGTGTCTTTACTCCAGTTTGTATGAGATTCCCATCGTTTCTCCATCCTCCTTCGCCCAACACTTCCGGTGCCTTCTGGATGAGGCGGATGAAACGGACAGCATCCACGACGTGACCCTTCAGGCCGGTGATCGCACCTTCCCGGCCCACAAGTACATCCTGTCCATGAGGTCCGAGTTCTTCCGGAAGCAGTTCATGTCCGAACATTGTGGGGTCGACGAGGAGCTTGATAAAGAAGTGAGGAAGAGCGAAGATGCCGTGGGCTGCGATTTAATCATTTTGGAGAGGATCCCAGCGGACATGCTGGAACACGCCCTGCACTTCATCTACACAGACTCCTGTGAGTTGCTGTTGCACGGGGCCCGGCCCAGACTCTCAGGGGCCTTGACTGGACAAAACCAGGTGAGGGAAAAGAAAGAAAATCCCACAGTGTTCCTCACTTATTCACCTATCAACCTCTCAGCATCAGAACCCTGCTATACTAGGCTTCACTGTATACTATTGCTTCAGTCTATACAAAATATTTGCATTAGCCTAGAAGAACTGTTTATCTCTGAGTCAGCTGTGCTGTTTCAATGTTTCGTCCTGTCCTGGCCAGGACTCAGAGCAGGAGAGGCTTATCAGCAGCCTGCAGGACTTGGGTCTGAGAGGTCGCTCAGCCCTCGAGGTCTACCGCTCCCTTCCCCCTGCAGCCAAAGGAGATGGCGACAAGGCCAAGAGCAAATGTTCCAAGCCTGGCAAGAAAGGGAAAGGAGGCAAAGGTGACAAGGCCGGGGCCAACGAAGGCGGGGCCAACCCCGTGAAAACCTTACAGGGTGTTGCAAAAAAGCTGGGCTTGGGCAGCCTGTCTGCACGGTGAGACACAGAGTGTGTTCTAAACCCTGAGGCAAGACCAGATTTGGTGTCATTTTTGTTAATGCTGCTTTCTTTATTCCCTCACAGACTGGACGGAGTCAAATATGAAAGTGGAAAGATCAACGTTATAAACAAGAAGACTGGCAACAAACCCAAATTCTACCAGAAAAAATGGTGCGTCTGAGTGTATATTAACAGCTGTAGCTACAGATTATATCGCAGATAATGAATTTGACACGAAAATGTATGTTTCTTGTCTTTTTGTGTCTGTACAGCTCCTACCTTTGTGATGTTACTCTGAAATCTGAAGATGGGCAAGAGTTTCCATGTCACAAAAGTGTCCTCTGTGCAAGACTAGGTAAGATGGATCAGCAAAGACACAGATAGTCCCATCCATTCATATTGACAAGAATGTTGTAGTTTTGCCTGAATGTCACACATTAGCACATGAAGTGAAAGTGAAATGTTTTCACTTTTGTGTCCACCTTTTCTGCAGAATACTTCAATAGTATGCTTGGAAACCCCTGGATTGAGGTACGCCAGGTTTATATTTCATGCTGCCTTGTTCATTAACCAGCGTTTCACTTTTGTGGACGTTACCATAGTAGTGGTGCTGATAATGACGTTGTCTTGCGCCCCCTTAGGCCACATCCTGCACTGCACTGGAGTTGCCTACTAGCTCAGAGATTCTGCAGGTCATTCTCGAGTATATTTACACGGACGAGTCTCCCACCATTAAAGGTAGCTTCTTTGTTAAGTTTTATGTTGACTGGCAGTTTTGAATTGGTATTTCTGATGATGTGAATTTACATAAACAGTAAAAAGGCACATATGAACAGGACTTATTGTTCTCTTTCTTTGCTCAACAGAGGCTCTGAATGTAGAGTTTGTCTGCAACGTATTGGTTGTGGCCGACCAGCTTCTAATCACACGACTGAAGGAGATGTGCGAAGTTGTCATCACTGAGAACTGTAAGCTGTGTTGGTCTTTCCCTCTATCCTTCCAGCCACTGTTGCTTACTTTGCCCTGATCTTTGTCCAGCTTCTTTCATCTAAAATAATGCTGCATTCATGTCATATAAAAATAACAATTTGATGGCTTTGAAGGTTAGAAGCATGTATAGTAGCTTAGTCATCAAGACACTGGCAGGAGTTTGGTGCAAACTTGAATTTTAGATGATTTTCTGTGAATTGTCAATGAAGCTGCTTGCTTTGCTCTCCTCAGTGACTCTGAAGAATGCTGCAGAGCTGCTGGAGTTTGCCGCCATGTACAACGCAGAGCAGCTCAAACTCTCCTGTCTCCAGTTCATGGTGCTCAACATGGCCGCTCTGCTGGAGTCAAAGTGAGCATCAGAATAAGTCACCCAATGTGCACTTTGAAGGATCTCTTATGAATTTATTCAGAGCATTTCAGGTTTATTTATAGGTATATGAAAAATTTGAACACTGTGCTGTGCTGAATGTAATTGAAAGTGTTCATTTTGAGTTCAGAAGTATACATAGGTCCGTACAAGATTGTCTTGAGTGTGTATTCAGTGAAGTTGTGGACAAATGAAGAAAGGGAGATGCTGATATACAGGAGGACAAATACTTTTCCCGGCAGGAAAGAACTAAAAATACACTTTCTCATCTGCATGTGTGTGTCTGTCTGCCCCTTTGTTTTTGTGTTGCCCTCAGAGCGCTGGATATTCTTAGTGATGAAGTGCTTGTGGAGCTTTCTGCAGCCTACAGGAGGATGGTGAGTCACCCCCCCCCCCCCTTTAGAAACATCCCAATCTGCATCATCCTTTCCATGACTTCAGTGTTTGCTTATTGCTCGTCTTTTGGCTTTGACTTTTTTTTAAGATAAAACGGCAATTAATTAAAGTGTTTCTTGAAGTCTCAGTTCCCTCTAGACTCATCCTTTTGCCCTGATGTTCAAAGATCCATCTCTCCAATAGAAGTTGTTTCAGTAGACGATTTTGTGTGACTTGGGGAAAAAAAAACAAATGTACTGTTGTTTTTTGTTTCTTATATAACTTGCAGCTGAATGCAGCAACTTCTGACACACTCTGTACAGCCTCTGGGAAATGTACCGAAATATATACAAGTGTGCCATGAATGTGAATCCCAATGCAACAATATAAATGACATTTGAAGTAACTCGTCAAATTATTAACATAGATTAACATTAACAATGTCAGAGTAACTAGTTTGTTTTTAAGGCTGCCAACGTTACCTTTACTACAATGCAATATTTGGTGTGTTTATAAATATAGAGTCAAATGTATTATGACTGATTGCAATAACTGTTATATAACTATATAACTATATAACTGACAAATTCAATTGAATTGAACTGAATGCATCATTTTAAGTCTAAATGTGGTTCTGATGACAGATATCTGGTGCTGGAGATGCGTCACTTAACAAGTAGGGTTCTTGCAATGTGTGTTTGGATTTTTTTCCAACTGTTGTGTTTTTTTAAATGTCAGATCCCAGCCATGCAAAAGAGGGTTATCACTCCGTATCCTGGCGCCCCAGACCTCAGTGTGTATGAGGAGGACGATTTGGACTCAGCGTTCAGCCCCAAACCAGAAGCGGAATTGGATCACTCCTGCAGGTACACAAGCAGGGATGTTCAGTATCCATCCATCTCCATGTTGTTGCTCTTATTGTTTGTTTTCAGATTTTGCTGCTGCTGTGCAGAGTTTCATATCCTCTGTAAAAAAAAAAAAGCTGGAGCTAACCAGGCTTTCTGAAAGTCATCTTAAATGTGCTAATGATGGTACCGCATTACTCCCCTCCCCCAGGGAAATCCTGTTAAAGAAGGCCAAGATGAAGGCTAAAAAGAAACCAAGGCGACGCTCTGACAGCTCAGGGGGCTACACTCTCTCTGATATCATTCAAAGCCCCCCTGCTGCAGGTAAACTTAATCTCACATCCATATCCACACGTCATGACAAACCACACAGATTTTTTTAGTTTTTCTCCGTCACATCATTAAGCTCCTCTCTAAGCTGCTGTTGTTCATAGGTAATGTGTAATTTCACTAACACGCTGTCTTTCCTCTCAGTGGTCTCTCCGTTCCTGGTGAAGTCGGGCAAGGCTAACTCTACAGAGTCCCTGCAGGAGCTGCTCACATCCGACTCAGAGGGCAGCTACATGGGGGTGGGCAGTCCCCGTGACATGCAGTCCCCTGTCTTCCAGGACAGAGCTGAGGTTAGCCTCTGACCACGACAACAATCACATGCAGACTTACAACAGACGATTATGTTTTTTGGATATTTTAAGTCATTGATATCAGCGTGTGCTTCTGATTAGAACTGTGAAACAATCCAGGACCAGTCCAACTACTGCTCTGCTAATAGTTTGTGCTTTATCATCTGCAGGATGAGAAGGCTTTCAGTCAGAGGCTCAAGACTCCACCCAGCACCCCGACCTCCCTGAAGGACTGCCTCCCAACTCCCCCCAACTCTGCTCCACAAACTATCCCCAAGGTCCTTCCCTGGTGAGATGGACTTAATGATCCTATATTTAAAAACATCCTTTTCATCTTGTTTTCTCTCCTTCTCATCCTAAAGATACTGTAGATAAAACATTCCCTCACTTTGTTTTACATTTTTTGAAAAGCAGGATTTGAGATTTGATACAAGGCACCCTGACTTTAACAACAGACCTCATATCCTCCCACTTTGAGCAGGGGGTTCAGGGAAAGGAATCAATGTTTTCCTCTGTAGTTAATAAATAAGTATTGAAAATTGAGCTGTATGTGTGACTGTGTTTTTACAATCTGCAGTCCTGCTCGTCCACCCCCAGTCTTGGATCTGAGAACCATCATGGACATGGAGGCCAGCTCTCTGCAGACCCTCGGAGCAACTCCTAAAAGCCCTGGAAGGTGTGAGACATCTGATAAGATTATTTATTTACAAACAAATGATTTACAGTGACCTCTTAGACTCGTCGATAGACTGATGACTGACTGCAGTAGGATTGCATTTGTACTGTTGCCTTGTTTCTAAAATGGAATGCTTCATTTTGTCCTGTGGCCCAGTCTGAAGGAAAGCTGTCCTGCCACACGACTGAGCATTTATTTCTTCACTGTTTTCCACTTGAGCTAACAGTACATATTTTTCCTCCCGCCTGCAGTGTCAGCGCCAGCGTTAAGCACTCCCCTGTTCCCACTAAACTGTCCCAGAAGCAGAGGAAGATGTTGGCTATGGCCAACAAGGAGGCCAGTGTGGAGTCCACTGCATCCAAACCAACCCCCACAGTCGCCCCATCCAAAAGCAGTGGGAAGGCCTGGTGAGTGAGCAGAAATATGAAGACCACTACTGTCTACTGCTCTCAGCTGTCAAGTAATAGCTTCCTGGTTGCTCTTGACGGGTTTATATTCTGTCACTGACATGACCAAACAATCAGTTTTTATGTATTAACAACACATCAAATGACTTTGTTTGTAGATTGGGTCGCTTGGAGTGAAAAACACAACACATACTCCGTTTGGAGGATGTTTTTATCCAAAGAGCCTCACAATCCAAGTAATAATGGTTGTTTCTATTGACAGTAAATGTAGATTTAAAAGAGAGATCTGGACAATACATCTTGGTGAAGAGTACCAAAGCTTTTAAGACGCACAGCGCTCACTAATTGGACGGAAAACAGAATAAACTATAAAACAGCAGGTCACTAGATCCACATAAGAGCAGTAACAACAAAAGTACAACCATCTTTTACTGTGCATTAATGTGTCCGCTGTTTTCATCTGCAGGGCAGCAGCAGTCCAGTCCCTGCCCTCCTCGTGCTCATTTCGGGCGCTGCTGGAGGAGGAGGAGGAGAACTGCTTGATCAGAGTCACTGGAGCCCAGAGGGGCCAAGGTGCCCACGGGTCCCCTGTCACTGCTACTCCTGCAACCAGGAGGGTCACGTTCAAATGTGCTGAAAGCAGCGAACCAGAGAGACCCACTGGGTGAGTATCTTTCTGTACACAATGAAAACATATCCCACCGCTTGTCTCCAGGACACCATGTTGTGCAACGTGTTTTAATTTGATCGGGGAGGCATGGAAGCTCACACTGATCTGCTCCTCGCTGTGTTTGCACTCTCAAAGTAAGAAATGACCTCCACATAACATACACTGGAGAACAGCACATAAGGGAAAGATCGCTGCCAAAACAAGGTTGACTAATTCTGTTCTGTGCTGCTCTTTTCCACTTGGTGGCACTGTTGAGGTGTCTTCATAAAACTGCTGTCAGGTTTTTTCTTTTTTTTTTATCAGCAGCCCGCACACACACTGTGTATACAAGATACAGGATACCACATTACCTTTATCATTCCTTTGTACTTCAATCCCAACTAACCTCATTACAGTACCTAATCTAAGCCTTCATTAAAAAAAACTTCTATTATATATATCTTCATTATTTTCTCATCTCTCATCAGATCAAGAAAATGCCCCGTTGACCGATTTATCTTGACCAATCTGACTGGACAACTTGTGCAATGTTAAGTGCTGACTGAGAGGATCTCCGCTAGTTAGACAGATCGAGAGAGGCTTGACGCTCTGGTCTGAGTGAGGTGAACAGCTCGAAATGACCCAGTACAGCTGGGTTGACCTGCCCGCAGACACTGAGTCACAGTTCCAACATCCACCGACAGCTGGACAAACACAGCACACACAGACAGCCGTGTGAGCTCCAGTCCACAAATATGCATTTCTAGTTGAATTACAAACAACAATTGTCCATGAAGGCAGATTATCTTTAATTGTATTAATTAAAATGAAACTGTGGAAGTGTTAAGCCATCTCTATTTTAGTTTCAGGTCTTGAATGTGAATTTCTCCTCCTAGCCCTTTTTGAGAGTGCGTCTCTTTCATCTGATATCATACTTCCTCAGTTTTGTTTCCCCCACGCTTCATGCTACAATCTCCAGAGCAGACTTCTAGATAGTAAACAGCTGTGTGAGTCACTCTAGCGAAGCCGGTGATGTTAATCAGTATTGATAAGGGCAGCCCTCATGTCACAACAGATCATACAGAACAGGGAGCAGGTTTCAGGTTCCTCTTGGTATTCGGATGAGCTGAGAGACGGACGAGTTCAAGGCTCAGGAAGCGGCAGCAGCAGCCTCGTATATTCTCATGTCTGCCTTCTGGGACACTGTTTCCATATCCCAAGTCAGGATTAATAGAGATGCCTTTATAATCCTTCACGCTTTGATTGAATGTCAAGACTTTTTTTTTTTTAATGTTTCCATAGGTGTGTCTCTTGGCCAGATTAACATGCGCACACACAAACACAGACTTTCATGGCTTTAACATGCATCATAGTGAGTGATTAGGAATGTTTTTGGCCTCATTTATAACAAACTATTAATGCAGTGTGTGTCCAACCCTCACATAGCAACTATGAAATAGCAAATCACTTTAAGCGCACACAAATCAGACTGCAGGGAGATCATGTCATCTATGTGACATGTCATATTTTACACGTCATGTCGAATAGATGTTCAGGGTCCTTGTGGAATAGGAAAACCGCAAGACAGGTTGTGTACTTTCAGAGTCCAAGAATATAAATATTCAGAGAGGGAAAAATCTAAATGTTTGTACAACACTTTGAAGCTACAAAAACAACAGAGGTTACAAGGAAATGGAAACAAACTTAAAAAGATTTCAAAAAATGTGGACATATGTACACATTTAGAGACAATCCTGATATGAAAATAAAGAAGCAATAAACACATCATTAGAAGGCAGTAGAAAATGTTATATCTTCTGGTGATCTTAGCTCTAACTCTTGAAGCTCTAGCCAACAATATTTTTTGATCCAAAATGCATCACTGAGGTCAAGAAGAACAAGAATAAAGTCTTGCCTGCATCTTATTAAAACTTTGATCTCAGTGCTGGGATTCTGCTGGAATCTCGACTGTGTAATGAGATGTATTTTAACTTCAGCCTCGTTACATAATCATATGAGAGGTTTGTGAAAGCCAGGTGGACATGCGGCCGTTCACACACAGCAGCTTGTCAGTAGTAGTTGACTCAACCTTCGTCCACGCACTCAGACTCTTGTTGCTTTCACTATCACAGCACGGGCGCTGATACCCATCCTCCCTCTGTCTCTCTCTCTCTGCCCCTCAGGCCCTGGGTGCTAGGAGCAGTGGGCAGCCCCCCCCCCTCCTCCCTGGTGACCTTCGCCTCCATCGTGGAGGAGGAGAAGCAGCAGGAAGCTGCACTGATCCGCAGCCGCGAGAAGCCGCTGGCGCTCATCCAGGTAACACTCACCCTTACATGCACACTCCTGCCATGACTGAATGTATAGCTTGTGTGTGCAGCGTCCAAGTGGAAAACATAGTGGGGGTGGTGTTTCGGGGGTGGTACGGCCACAGCATGCGTCTCCTTTCTCTCCCTATCTGGCAGACATATCTAATGAACATCACATTCTGTACAGTGCTGGTTAGAAATATCTGCTCTTCTTCAGATGTTGCCAGGCGTCTGTCAGCGCCTTCACTGAACACTGTTCTGTTCCTGTGGCTTTCTGGTTGTCATTATGTAAAACACTCATATTATCATTAAGCTGTCTGTGTCAGCGTTTTCTCCTTTTCCCCTTACATGAAGTGTGGTTTCCATCTCCTTTTCTTGCCTCCTGTCCTTGTAGATTGAAGAGCGGGCAATCCAAGACCTCCTGTTCCATTATAAGGCGCGTGACAACCCCGATGAGCTGATAGTGGTGGAGAGGTCTTCCAGAGGTCCTATGGCAGCCCCGACCTGGAACAAACACTGATGTTTTACAGCGCAGCTGCTTCATACCATCAAAGTGAGAACATCCCCTGCAGCTGTCACTCCGCGTTGCTGTTACCCTGCTGAAACATCGTCAGATCCATGAATCCGTGTTGAGGTGCACCTCAGGCTCATCCGGCCCAGTGTGGGATGGGTCTGATGCAAATCTATTGCTCATCTCTGCAGTGTTACTTTAAGTTTTATTTTATTGCTGCTCAACATTTTGTTTGTATGCGTGAGAGAGAGCGCGCAAGTGTTTTTCATAAATGAATGTGGTCCTGAGGAGAAGTTTTGGGCCTGGGATTACTGATGCATGTTATTTTTTTCTTTCTTTGATGGGATCATGTCTCTGCTTGGCAAACCAATAATGCGAAAAGTAAATAACTTTCCCAAATAAATATTGTTAGATATGTGAAGTTAAAGTTGCCAAAGAAATGAAAAGAAATGGAGATGTTGAAGCCACAATTCTTTTTTTTATTTTTGATTTTTTTTTATGGCCCTTCTTCTTTTCTTGATGCTTGCTTTGTTTTGACTGGTTGCTTCAGCTGATTTGCAGTGACATGGTAACCTTGCTGGAATCAGTAAATATGTGTATTTTACCTATGAGTGAAATATATATATTTTTTCATATTTAAATTACACTGTTTGATCCTGTTGTAGTCAATGGTAAATGTAGGTTGGTTATGCGGAAGTTATGACTAGTGTGTTTTAGAGAAGGTGGCGTGCCTTTATCAAATAATGACCACAGATACAGCAGCTAAAATACCTTTTTATTTCTCTTCATTATTTAGTTGTTTTGTTCTCCAGCTTTTCTCCTGGAGCCAATGTAGGCTTGGTAGGTACCTCAGATCTGGACCATGTGATCTTGTCTTCAGATGCCATATGTGTGTGTGTGTGTGTGTGTGTGTGTGTGTGTGTGTATGAGAATGAGAGAGAGAGAGACATGAGGATGTGAAGAGAAAATGGCATGTTAATAAACTGTCTCACCTGTGCATTGATCCTGTCTCCTGTCTCTATTTCAGTTTAGATTGCAGTGGACAGAATGAAAGGAGAGACATGTTTAATTATTTCCTTTTTTTTAATAGCAGAAACTTGGTCTTTTACTGAAAAATGTGGCTTTCACTGCATCTAATAAAGATAACATTTAATGTGGCCGTTTCCTGACACTTTAGCTGCCCTGCATGAGAAAAGGACCATTATCGAGTCTCAGCCTGTGATTAACTGTGATGACCCTGATCTGAACAGCGAGTGTGGCCATTTAGGGATTTTATTGGCTGTAATTATAGGTAGAGCACCACATCGGAAGTCAGGGAGAGACGGCTTGTGAGGGAAATATTAATTACAGGTTAGTATCTATTAGTTGGTGCAGGGATGACACATGCATCAAAGCCTTGGAGGAAAAAAAAAAAAAAAAGGTCTGCCGCTTTACATCTCTCCGCAATAAGCTGGGCAGATACCACGAGCCTGGAAACCAATGTCGAATTTTTCTAAAGGACTGCTCATCTTCAGCGTCTGTGCTCTGAATAAAAATGCAGTGCTTTTGCAGGTTGTGGAGTGCCACATTACATGTTTTAAAATTAGACCTTGAAGCATATAGCAGCCTACATAATGTACTTGACTGAGCACGGGCACTCTCTCTATTAGCGCATTAGTACCCTGGTTTTGAACTTCATCCTGGTTTTGATCATATGCTGGATATGACGTTTACATGGCTACATGATTCTAACAGTATCCAGGTTTTGATTTCTCATCATCTCCGCCTCTATGTTTTCTACCAGCAAAGAATGTTCAGATACCTGGATCAGGTGTTTGCGTGCCACGGTATCCTGGCATATTTAGGTTTCTCAAAACCAGGAGAAGTGCTTAACCAGGTTCACCATAAATAGGACACTAGCGCACAAGTGAACGCACTCCATGTTGAGAATAATCTTTGTGATAGCTGTAGGGCAGTGATTCCCCTGTCAGATAACCCTTCATTATCATTACCTGCCATGTTTGTTTTTTTTTAACTGGATATTATTTAATTATTAATGATATAAAAGTGGATATTGTTGCGCTATTTGGTCATACACTTTAACTAATCAGCCGGTCTGGTCAAGTTTACATGCTATATTTAGCTAACTATTTAAACCAGTTATCCATTACATAAGGTAACTATGTCAACCATTTATCAATTCATTTTGCCTATACCATTTAGCAGTGACTTGGGGCTATCTATTATCAACCATTTGTCCTTTGGCTACTTTGAGCTAACTTTTTCAACCATGTATCCATTTTGCTATAACCATTTATCCTCCACCTTTATGTCAAATGTATCCAATACTTTCAGCTATCTTTTTTTAACCATTACTTTAAGCTTTGTATACTATGTCAACTTCTCTGCTCGCTAGTTTTCACGCACCCTCTGTCGCAACGCATCTTGTTTTTTTATCAAATGAGTTGAGCTACTCCACATTTTTTCCATGTAAGCCTTTCCCCTGGTAATGCAGAACTACCCCTGGGGTGCCCCTATCTAGTAATCACGGCTGTAGAGCACATGGTTTTGCAGAGAAGGGCGGTGCACTCTTCCTGTGGAGAGATGGTGGAGGACAGGCCCTGGCCATCAAGCCTTCCTGCCAGGCAGATGGAAAAGCCATAGGGCCGTCCTCCAGACGGTGAGGATAACTTCAGGATTAATTTGTTTATGGAGAAAAAGGGACTCTAGACACTCCACGGAATGCCTCCTACATTCCCAACCTGCTCTGGCTGGATAGTGCCAGTTTAAGTAAAATGAGCAAGGTCAATCCTCCATTTCTCCAGGATTTAATAACTCATCAGGCCGCTTGTCAGTGTCATCTGTTAAGGTCTAATTTTGTAAATGACTCTTAAGTACTTCTCCAACTTCTTTTAAGTATACCAGTCCAGCATGCCTAGAACAACAGAATGGGAATATTTAGAGCAAGTGGAATAACATAAACTGATTTTTCATGCTTATGTTTTGTTACTCAGTTTCTGGGTGTTTAGCCTTTTCTGAGTAGATCTGTGTGGTTCATCATGTTCCACAACAATGCAAGCTGAAACCTGATGATTTTGTTTTGGCAATTTTCTATGAAACAGCAGCTTCACTTTTTTCTCTCCTATATAGTAAGTGGGTATAAGTTGAAGTCCTGGTTGAGATACAAATGAGAGGAAGTTCAATTAAAATGATTTATTACACATTATGACGGCAACATGAATATGTGACCTCATCTACTGTGTAATATTTGCAATAACCCAGTGTCAGATAAGAGAATGCAATAAGAAGGTTGTGATGACCAACTCCAATTAAACTTAAATTCGGGGGGGGGGGGGGGGGGGGGCGGGGGGGGCGGGGGTGTAAGTCAGTCATTACAAACTCATGCTGTGCAGCCACACTTTGTTTAAACTCACACAAATGCATTTTAAACATCATACAAAGATCAGGCACTTCAAAACACAGAGTCTTTGGTTTGAATATTGCATTCAGTTAAACATCATACAGCTTCAAGGAAGAGCTGGTACAACATGATACACAATATACGGTACGGAGCCCCCGAGGTGTCATGGTGAAAAACCTATTTGTGGGCATGATTTAATAATTTGAGCTCTTGAATTTATGATTTGTGCGCAGGCAGAGAAGAGTTATACTAGAGCAAATCAAATGTTTTTATATGGAGAAAATCACCATCACATCTACCAAAATGTCCAAATATCATTGGTCACTATCATGTGCATTTTACTTGCATAGGAATTGGACACACTGTGATGTACCTTGAAATTAACTTTCATACAATGGTAGGGAAATATGACAATATATAATTCGAGAGATGATATAAATTTCAGTTAATCAGTCAGTTCTACTACTACTAATAAAAAAGATGGTTTAAAAAGTATGACTTAAAGATGTATTTTTAGCTGACATTTAAAAGAAGATATGGAAGTGGCAGCGCAGAGTTCGACCAGTAGGTCATTTAGGAGCCTGGCTGATGAATGGCCGGTCCTCCATAATACCTTAAGAGTTACTTAAGAGTTATTCATACTCGTCTTTGGCTTGAATGCTGACCTAAGGCTCAAAGAGTCTTCCGCCCGCTTAGTTTCCCTTCATAGCCTCGGTCAGAGAGGAGTAAAGGTTCAACTAGCCCTTTCAATCCTACTTAGTGGTCATGGAGCCAATTAGCCCCTGATTACCTGACCCCTCCACGGCCGTCACTCTGCTGGCAGCTTTACAAAGATCATTAGGGCCTCAGGAAAGTGTTTCACTCTGAGGGCGTGACGGCCTTCCCGCTGTCCTGGCTGTCGCTCAGCTCGCGTCCTCTTGGCTTCGGTTTGACAGCCTCAGAGCCACGTGTCTCCTGGCAAAGAGCGTGGTCTTGTGACGTCTTCGAAGCTTTGTCACCAAGCGTGTGCCAAACGCGTGGATGTGATGATTTCTAATTTGTTTTTTGCCAAGATTTCTGATGCTACCACCGTCATGATCTTAAATCTGACTTTTCTCCTGTAGGACACACACACACACACACCCTTCCCCCTTTTAACTGATACGTCATGTTAAATATATTTGCGCACATGGTTGTTTGGGGTTCATGGAACATTTATTTTTATCAGGCGTGCAGCGCCAGGCCTGTATACTGACTTTGTTATGAATATCGCCAAACCATGGTCCAATTCTGGCTTTGCTTGTTCCACTTTTCTTTCTTTCCATTATCTTCTTCTCTTTTCCCTTCTTCCTCTGTATTACTAGTCAATCTTGTAAAAATAATAGTTCAACATTTTGGGAAATACGCTCCATTTCTGTCTAGATGAGAGCTATGATGCCTCTCTCATGTCTTCACAGCTGGCCTGGCTCTGTCCAAAGGTAACAAAATCTGCCTACCAACACCAGTAAAGCTCACTAATTAACATGTTGTACCTTGTTTGATTAATCCATACAAAAAGTGATGTGTAATAACAAATACACTTCCTGCGCCTGGCCAAGAAATAGATCTGCACATACCCGCCCCATAACACCACAAATTGTCGTTATTGTTACCTTTGGACAGAGCCAAGCTAACTGTCTCTTGTGTTTCCAGTCTTTATGCTAAGTCAAGCAAACCAGCTGCTGGCTGCAGCTTCAGATTTGCTGTAGGCTACAGATACGAGAGTGGTGGAGATCTTTTCATCTCACTCTGCAAGAAAGCGAGTAAGCGTATTTCCCCAATATGTCGAACTAGTCCTCCACTGAATAAAGACAAGTGACATATCTTTGTTCCAAGGCCCAACTGATCCTCCTGTCTTTTGCTTCACCCCTCCGTCTCGAATGATTGCTAAGACATGTTGTTACTGTAAATGGGCACACCCGTAAGAGATCAGGGTGTAATGAATCGTGTGGTTACAATTACAGGGATTAGAAAACCTTGAGTTAAAGGTGTGGCTGTTTGATGTGGATGTTTCCAGCATGCCTTCAGCATGGTTTGGTCGTCCAGGTGGGTGGGTGGGTGGGGGGGGGGGGCTGTCATACCATTAAGGTGAATCCACTGAATGCAAGTTAGCCAGAGACAGCACATACAGTACCAAGATCACAGCATGTCTGTAGCATCTATTAGGCTCTCAAGTGCTTTAGCAGCAGCATTCAGCTCCTTTACTGTCCCTGGACCTGCAGACTGTGAGTTCACAAAGACCCTATAATAAGGCAGATTAGGTGAGATGGGCCTCTCTATCTCTCTGTGAAACAGGAATCTCTCTGTAACCTTTGGCAGTAATCTGCCAAGATAATTTGAAACCGAACTCACCACACACACCATCCCTTTGGGATCAAAAAAGAGCTGAAATAAAGGGATTCTCTGTACTGAAGTGATTGCTGCTGCTGCTTCTTCTCTCCACAGACCCTGCATAACCCCACGCTACTCTTCCTTAACGGCGGAGCGATTCTCCAGCTTTTTGTCACTGGGGGTCAGAAGCAGTTGGAAATCCCATTTCTGTCCTCGTGCCTCTGATCCACAACCAAAACTAACTCTGCAGTCAGCAGTGGGAATATCTCCCCGACAGCCGGGACAAACTAATGCGACCCTCCTGGAAATCCAGTTATCTCCTGTGGAGGGAGGGTGAGGCTGAAGGAGGCGTGAGGAGACACAGAGGGGATGACAATGACTGGATCTTTGTTGGCCGTCGTCACGCTGCTTGGCTTCTGAGGTCAAGTGTTTCAGATGGAATTTGACACCTAGTTGTTTCATCTTCTTTACTTCTCGAGGTCACACTAACAGCAGAAATGAGATCTCCACTCCTGTTGACAGTTTAAAAATGAAATGTATATTGTTTGACACTGCGTTTAAATCCCTTACTGTCATCACCACAGGCTCTGCACATTTGCCAGCAGAGCTTTTTAGCACCCTGCATGCATTGTTTTGTCACTCATCACTGCTTATTGGCCCATTTTCACATTTTGGCACATCGTAACAACTGCTGGATGTGAGGAAAGAGGTCAGGCTTTCGCTGGACTGCTCCTAATGAGACAGAAATTCTAATAATTATGCCGGAGGAACCTGAACTTCAGCGTCTCTTCTGGCTCAAACTGTCAAGAGGCGGGAACGAAATTCCACACAACTCATTCTTAGAACATCAAAGTGCACCAGTGATGATGTTTTTATCAGGCTTTTCTTATCGCAGGTCCATTACAGAATCAAATCCATATCTAACCAATAGGCCGATGGGTTTTTGATGGCTGAAATCAATATTCAGTATTATTTTTTAGGCTGAGGTCAATGATAACCATATTTAATGTTGCAGAAATTCAGTGTTTCCTGCAAAATGTTATTCTTGTAAAGGAGGACACAGCACATTACCTTTTAAACAGCAAATAAAAGGATTATGGTCCCTAAGTGTTCAATATTAAATAAATAGATAGAGCATTAGACACACATAGCAGTTTCATTTTATTTCAAATTGCCCTTTTTTAAAAGTCTGATTTCATTATGGCATTTTTTGCAACACTTTGGGGCTCCTTACTGATGACAGTAAATCTTTGAAAAGTAATTGTACAGCTAAGATATGCAAATAAAACTCAGACTCAAAACGTGGTAGAGACCGATCATTATGAAACACCTAATAACCACCAACATCCCCACTGAAACATCATCGATGTGAGTGCGGCGTTGAATTGAGAGAAACGAGCCATTATGTTAAGAAAACACAAAAGTAAAACATCAGAGCTGTTGATATTAGATGCCGGAGCATGTTAAGTAATCAAAGCTGCAAGAGAAGGTTTGGTGGTCCATCCCTTGAGACGGCCCTGACCTGAAGCTCAGAGGCTGTTACACTTCATGGTAGATAAATCCAGCTCACGCAGTCAGATAAATGGCACTGCAAAACAAAACTCTCTTGGTTTTTTTCTCTTTTTCTTTTTATTGGGCTGACCTGTCCAGAAAATGTTTCATAGACCCCAGAGACAAGCACAGTGATTGTAAAAGATTTGCTTTATGAGGAATAGAAGAAGAAGAAGTCTCTTCCATATACATTAAAGCCTCCAGAGTGAGGAAACAGGGTTCTGTTTTGGAAATATTTTTTCTTACTTTCCATATTTTAAGTTGCTGAAGGGTTTGCCTAAATGGGGATGTGTCTATTGTTTTTTAATTCTTGCTTTCATTTAATTTTCTGACAACGGAATCTCATTCATGCCTTTCGATAACCACCAACCAATGAATCATCCATTTCACTGGGAGTGATGAGGTGAACTCATCAGCAGGGCTCTGTTCTGGACGCATAGCCTACTGTATGCATATGCCTGCTGTTAGCCTCTGACAGCGGCTTTGATTTAGCTTTGCACCGTGCATGGCGGAGGGACTCAGTCTAATCCATAGCAACCACCTCTCCACACCTGCGAAACACATTGACGAGGCTGCTCTCGGCCCATCGTAACCGACTAATAGTTCCATGTACATTTCCAGATGTGGGATTCAATTTCAGAGACCTGCGATCAACCTGTCTTGACGCGTGCCAAAGCAAAGTATGAAAACAAAACAACAAAGTTCAATTCAAAAAACTGAACTGAGGGTCCATTCTTCAAAACTATTGCACTGTGTCCAAAACTAAACGTAGCTCTTAATTTGTGAGTTTTGGTGATTTAGGGGCTCATTTCACGGCTGAATCCACTGTAAAAGCTGCACCATGTGATTGTAAACCTGAATATAAGTGCCCTGTGTGTGTGTGTCCTGCCCTGCAGAGGGAGTGACACTGTGCAGAGGCAGAGCTCCTGTGTGGGCCTCGGAGTTAAGACCAGTGCAATAGAGTAAATGGGATCATCAGGGGTTTACAGATCTAGGTGGCTGTGGTGACGCAGGGCTTTACACCGCCTGTCTGTGACAGCTGCCACGCCCTGTGACCTCTTTGCTTTCGTCTGACCTGCCTGGACCGGGGGACTGTCTGGTGCTTGGAAATGGCTTCTGATTTTGTATTTTTCAATAGGTTTACCCAAGAAAAACGGAACCCACGCGGAACTACAGGGATCACACAGTAGGTTCAAATGCCATAAAGGGCTGCCTACATTACCCTTAAAGACTCATTAAGTATCTTGATTTGTATCTTGAGGTGTTAATGGTCTGGGGGTGACAGGTTTAATATATATTCTAGTCCACTCATGTGACACCTGAAAGGAAACAGTCCCTCTGAGGAAGGCTCTGTATTCATCATTCATTCTTCATGTCAAAACCTAAACCAGCCCACAGAGGGCGACATGGCAGCGTCAAGTGAGCTTCATAATGCAGATCAGCACCCGTTGAATCTTACAGAGAAGAAAACACTTTTATATTCAATGTTATTTCTTTCTTTTTCTAAGTTATACACTTGGCTGAAGAAGGATGGCCATATCTGACTCTAAATGTCCTGTTGGTTATGAATGACTTCAGGCGCATCACTTGTGATGATCTCATGGAGTAATGTTTTGTCCATGAAAAGTCTAAAGTTTAAAAAGTATTAAATACAAATGTCATTAGGGTCGGCTGGGGAGCCGGTTCACAAAGTCTTGCAGTGTGATCATGTAGAGCAGCGGGGCTTTCAGCGAGCAGCAGACTGTCAGAGGGGGGGGGGGGGGGGGGGCGGGGCGAAGCACAGCTGACATCTTCAGACTATTCGGACCTGGCTTGCAGAAGGACTCGGCGCGCCAAGTGGGCAGGTAACGGTTAACTTCTCCACAAGTGGGGGGAAATATGTTGAACTAAACAGAGCCGGGGAAAGCGGGCTGCATTTCCTAACAACACTAAGATTGCATTAACGAGATTATTATTTGTTGGCATCAGGGGAGAGGCATTTCAAAGTATGTAGGAGCCGTGCGCTGAAAGTCCACACGATTCCTCTGAGGGGGCTGATCGTCGGAGGGAGGAGGACTGTGCCAAAGTGCGACTTGAGGAGCAGCTTATTCATGCAAATTCATAAAATCATAGGCGTGCCTTTGGGCGATGGAGTCATAGCCGGAAAAGCAAACCCCCCTCCTGGATCATCAGCGACCTTCAAAGACTGTGATGCGCAGCGCTCGGACGCATTGACAGCGGCACCGGGGCAAATGTTTTAAAAGGACAGAGGAAAAAGAGAAGGAGAAAGTTAGGGGCTCGTTTTCTGCACGCTTCTGTTGACTGGCTGCACTTCTTTCCTCAACGCAACCACCAGCTCCACTGCTGCGCCACTGGATCTCCAACTGCAGGCTTGTTGCGCAAACTGTAACGCACCGCCGCAACTACCACTGTACCACTGCCTTTGGTCTTAAACATTTTTTTGAATTTTATTTTTCACAAGTTTACGGTCAATTCGGACGACTTGAAACAGTGAGAATCCTGGTGAAGCTCTAGTCAAACTACTTTATAGAATCCGCGCGTAAAGACGCGACCACACGTTTAAAAACAATTCGATTAGTTATTGCACTCAAATCGCTGAGGACTTTTTCGCTCTCCACCATGTCAGAGGACGACAGCAGCTCCACCACCAGCCACATGTCCGACGCGGAAGGCAGCAACGTGAGCGTCCTCAGCTGGGAGCAAGTGCAGCGGCTGGACGCCATCCTGACGGAGACCATCCCGATCCACGGCCGGGGGAACTTCCCCACGCTGGAGATGCAGCCGCGGCAGATCGTCAAAGTGGTGCGGAGTCGGATGGAGGAGAAGCAGATCCACGTCCGGGACGTTCGGTTAAACGGCTCCGCGGCCAGTCACATTCTGCACGAGGACAGCGGACTGGGCTTTAAGGACCTTGACCTCATATTTTGCGCAGACATGAAAGGTGAAAGCGATTTCCAGACTGTGAAGGACATAGTTTTGGACTGTCTCCTGGATTTTTTACCGGACTGTGTGAATAAAGAGAAAATAACCCCGTTAACGTTAAAGGTACATCCACCCTGACAACTTTGTGCAGTTGTTTCCTCTTCTTCTTTTTTTCTTCTTCCTCCTGCTTCTGTTGTTTACTTTTAGATATGTGATAAGATTTAATTTCATTTGTGCCAATTCGGCTTAACGACCATTACTCGCAGCTTAACGTACATTAGTTTAGTGATAGTAAAGGGTTGGTTTTATGTAGCTAAGAGGATTGAGTTAAACCAATTTGGAAGAGATCCTGAGCTCAGCCACCTAGATCCCATATCCAAGTACAGTCTTTAATATCGGGGTCAACAGCAGTAATAACACAACATTTATAACTAGATTAGACTAGACTTTGTTGTTATTAAATATTAAAACTATTTACACGATGCAAGCTTGGGCTTAAATGTGCATGTATAGAGCTCTGCTGACCTTTAAGGCTATCTGCTTAACATTTTTGCTCTGTCTGTCTCCCTCACACTCACACAGGAAGCCTACGTGCAGAAGATGGTGAAGGTGTGTAATGACTCGGACCGCTGGAGCCTCATCTCCCTCTCCAACAACCGGGGGAAGAACGTGGAGCTGAAGTTCGTGGACTCTCTTCGGCGGCAGTTTGAGTTCAGCGTGGACTCCTTCCAGATCAAACTGGACTCCTTGCTGCTGTTCTACGAGTGCTCAGAGAACCCGATGGCCGAGACCTTCCACCCCACCATCATGGGCGAGAGTGTGTACGGGGACTTCAGCGAGGCCCTGGACCACCTACGTCACAAGGTCATCTGCACCCGGAACCCGGAGGAGATCCGAGGCGGGGGCCTGCTGAAGTACTGTCACCTGCTGGTGAGGGGCTTCCGGGCCGCCTCCGAGTCCGAGATGAAGTCCCTGCAGCGCTACATGTGCTCGCGCTTCTTCATTGACTTCCCTGACATCGGCGAGCAGCAGCGTAAGCTGGAGTCCTACCTTCAAAACCACTTTGTGGGCCTGGAGGACCGCAAGTATGACTACCTGATGACCCTCCACGGGGTGGTCAACGAGAGCACGGTGTGTCTGATGGGACACGAGAGGCGGCAGACCTTAGGGCTCATAGCCATGCTGGCAGTGCGAGTTCTTGCCGAACAGAACGTCATCCCCAACGTGGCTAATGTTACATGTTACTACCAACCTGCTCCTTATGTGGCAGATGGCAACTTCAGTAACTACTACATAGCACAGGTACAGCCAGTGTTTGCTTGCCAGCAGCCTGCATACTCCACCTGGCTGCCCTGTAACTGAGTCAGCCCCTGAGGAAAGGTGGAGGGAGGGAGTCTGATTTGTTTAAACAGGAGTGAGCGGTGTAGTCAACCGCCTCAAACCTGCCCAGTGTTTGACAGCTGACAGAAAAAGGAGTCTTCTTTTTCTTTTAAAGCTTGTGTTTTTGCTCACACGTTGAGCGCAAACAGTTGGCTTTCACTTCAAGTTCGTATTTCAATGTGAGTCCCACATTTCTTGAGATGCCAACATCACCTGATCCCTGCAGGGGGGCGACCGGGTTTGTTTGGAAAAGACTAATTTGGGGAAGCTTGGAAATAAAGGCTGAATAAATGCAAATGCGTCAACGGCCTTGAGCGCAAGCAGCAGAACTGTCACCAAAAACTGCACAAGACTGATTGAATCTGTCGAGAACTGATTAGCCAGCATGTTCCAACAGCAGACCAAACAGCTGCATCAGTGCCCTGAAGTTGACAGCTACTACACACACACACACACACACACACACACACACACACACACACACACACTCAAAGCTGTGTGCAGGGCTCCAAAACGAGCTCCCTTAGACTCTCTGATGCTTTACATCAGCTGACCTGAGGTGAGGTGCAAACTGGCATCTCCGCCTTGCATTTGGATATAATTATGGTTGTTTACAGACCAAAGATTTTTTTTTGGATTGTTTCTAACATTTCCAACCCTATTTTAATGGGGGAAAAAAATAAAACAAAATATGAAGCTATGTCTATTTGTATATGTGAACATAACGTGTGTTTTTAAGTGCCTATTGCCTCTCAGCGGGCAGAAGAAAAGAATGAGCAGGCCATATGATTTGTTTTGTGAATTCGCCCCCACTCTGTTTATAGTCAGGCACGCGAGACAATAGCACCCCAGAGGCCTGTGAATGTATGTGTGAAATCATGCACAGTCACGTGTTTGTGTGCGTTTGGATGAAAAAGAGCACTGGGTCTTGCAGTAAAGTAGCAGTCACACCTGCGATTGACGGGGTTGTAGCAAGATTCACATCTTTCGTGTGGATATTTGAAAGCTCCAAATGTCTTTTGATCTTCTCCGAGTGATAAACCAAACATGCTGTGTTGCATGTCCCAGATGAACACCGGTGTTATGAGAGGATGAGGACGACAAGCATTTTCAGATCATCAGCAACAAAGAAAACGCACAGTTTCCTGTACATTTTTTGCAGTGGTGCTTCTCTTTTTCTCGTCTGAGGGAAACAGAAAAAGAGGTAGATGAGAGAGGAAGGAGTGCATCCAGAGAGAGGGTGTGTGTTCCCTACACTTCTTCCCACAGTGGAAGGGTATTTGCCGAGACACCTCAGATGATGAGACACTATTTGCTGTAGCACCCTGGCAGGGAATTCCTCAGCTGCTGCTGAAGAGCTTGAACGTAGCTATCATCGCGTATGCAGGCGCTCCGTTCAGGCTTTTCCCGGAAATGTTGTGCCAAACATTTTGGTGCCCCCCCCCCCACCACCACCACTGAAAGCCCTAAAGTTTTATGAGGCCACTTGTTGATTCAGACAAAGACAGGGAAATAAGACTAGTAAATAGAGAAAAAAGGAGAGAGAAAGGAAAATGTTGTGGTTTAAAAGGCAGGAGGGAGAGTGAGTCGGCCAGGAGAGATGGGTGCAGCTGGTGATGGGGTTTATCTCTCTAGGGCTACCATGCTTTACTGTACAAACTGTCTCTGTTGAGGTCAGATTGCAACTTAAATGGACAGTGTTGCAGCTCTCCCCTTTTTTTTTTTAGGGAGACCAAAACATTCTGTCATCCGCATTTGCTCTCTGTTTTAATCATCCGATTGTTGGAAACTGAAGAAACTTGCATGCATTCACACCAGCATCAGGAGGCTTTAAGTTGCAACTTATGTTTTTGTGAGGTTGCTTTATTGATGCTTATTAATGGTTTTTATGCTTCATTGCACGAACTGTGTGTGTGTGTGTGTGTATATATATATATATATATATATATATATATATATATATATATGATTACATGCTTCAGCTACACTGCAGCCTGTCCTGATGGCAGGTAGAAAAAGGAAAAAGGTAGGTTAGGCTCAGAAGACCAGCATCAACTCAATACTGCATTGAAAAGAGAAATTCTGTGGCTGGAAAAAAAAAAAGCATTTCTTTCTCATCCTCTGTCCCGCCTGATTTTGATAATCCATAACTGCTCTGCTCAGTTGTTTCTTCTTCTCAGTGTCCATGTCGATGGTATCCTTTGGATTGTGCGGGCAATGTATTGTCCTTTTATACTCAGTGAAGTCCTACCAGCTGACCAGCTAGTTAGCTCCAGTCTGCCTGTCAGTTAGTGATCGTGGGTTGCTGCGTTGTCTTGTATGCGTTGTCTCAGATAATCTGTTTTCTGTTCATGCAGTCTTTTACAAATCACACTTTGAAAAAGAAAGAAAAAAGATCCCTGTCTTGTATGTATATTTTTTATGATTGTTATTTTTATAAATGTATCAGACACTGCGGGTGTTGCAGTGCTTTTGAATCTGTGATCGGGCTTCAAAGGATATGTTCTCAATAGCTTTTTTGCTATATTATGTTATGTGTCCAATGGGTCAAAAGGTTAAAGATGTTTTCACCAATAAAATATCTGAAAACCAGATTTGTAATGCCTCTCGTTATTCATCCAAAGGAGTCTAAATCAAGTTTACTGCCCTGCTTTGGTCCAGACTGAAACCTGCTGCCAAACATGAGAAAATGCTCATTTGTCGATTAACTTCAGAGTTCTTTTTTTTTTTTTCCAAAGGAGAGTGAGAGTGTCTCTTTTCACTGACGCTAGCCATTCAGTGGCTCTTTCAGATGGGGTCCCCCGCTCACTCGCTAAGAGAGGCAAATCCCCTGCCATGGCCTGCCGGGCCCAACAGGCCCAGCCAGAAACCCGTCCAGAACTGCCAGAAAGAGCTGTTGTTGAATGTGAGGGGATTTGCATCCACCCAAAAAAGAGACTTCAACGCTTTTGTAGAATGAATATCTTTGCCTGCTCATCAAATTCTCTCTGTTAACACCCCCCCCCCCCACACCCACCACCACCCCCCACATACACCGACAGCAATGCAGTGACGATCAGCGCTAAGGCCCGCAGAGACCAGAGTCCAACTGTCTCATGGTTGTCAGGCCAAAATAAAACTCTCCACAACAGAGCTGACTGTCACACAGGTCACATGACAAACTGTCCTAGATACAGAGGGATATGGAGAAGAAAACACAGAATGAGTAAGAGATTCGCTATTTATAGCAGACATGATAAGAACATTATCTCTTTCACTTAAGCGCATTTACAGCTCATTAATCTGAGCCATTAAAGGAATGATTGACAGGTTGAGGCTGAGCAGTACTGCACATACAGGCATTTACACAAACATTTATACGTTCTGTTGGTTAAACTAACAGCATGTTTAATGTTCTATTGGCCCTCGTCATTCCCAAACTCACATTGTCTAAACTTAAAGGTTAGGATCACAGGTTTTCAAGTCAACTTTAAAATAAATAAAACAAAATAAAATAGAAGCATGCCCATATGTACACTGAAAGAGACGGGAACTAACTAACTGAGTAACTCAGATCGCTGATGGCTACCTGAGTAAGGCACCCATTTCTGGCATTTAGAGATACATTGAATTCTTTGTTGTCTTACATTGTGTTAGTTTAGTACATTACATAAACTCTTAGCTTCCATATAGCAGCAAATATAACTTCTACATCATTATTATTGCAATATAGCTTCCAGCCCGGGCGCCCCGGTAGCCCCCGAGTTCAATTCTGGCCCTGGCTCCCCCCTTCTCCTGCATTTCCTGACTCTCTTTGAGCTGTCACTTCAAATGTCAAAAAACGCATCAGTGGCAGCACTGAGCATACTAGAAAGCAATCAAGAAAGACCTTACGTGTTATGTTTTCGGTGGGTTCATATTTTCTGTTTTCTGACACAAAATGTTATGCTTTAAAACTGTAATAATCAATATTTTTAACGATGGATCAAATAACTGTGTTCAATGTGAAGGATGTCGCTCAAAATGATGAACACACTAAGAATTACAAGTTCTCCACAGTTATACAGTGTTTTGAGCTTCTTTCAGCTTATTGTTTTGGTTTTAGGACCCACAACTTTACTGTTTTGGTTTAGTCTCACGGCTCTCATCAAGTCCAGCCGCAGAAGGCAACTGTTTCCAGTGAAAAAGCTCTGAAAACTCACTGTACGCTAACTGTTCATCACCGAGATATCATCAAAATATAGCCTAAAAAAACAAAAACTATCTATCATCAAAGTCGTGCTAAAGTATAAAACATCACCCCCATCATCAGCCAGCAGTAATACTTATTTGCGTACAATGTCTAATACTTGCTGGTGATTGTAGCCTGAGTCTTAATTTCAAGCATGACTTTACTTAATCCCCTTCTTAACAAGCCTTCTCATTTGTGGTTTGCTCTAAAGAAATCAGATTGATGCGCCAACGGGCCTAAATCTCAGGGCCTTAATTTGAGATGTAGCATCAAACGAAATGACCCTCTTAATTTAAGGGAGCTTTGGTTTTAAAGTTAAAAGAGTGCGTTGCGAAAGACTCTTGCCGCAGTAGCTAGCAGGAAGAGGGTGATAGCTGTAGTCGACCGCAGAGTGAATCCACAGAATATGTGCCAGTGAATGTCTTTATAATTACCTGTTAGCCTTTGAATAAAGGCTTAGACACTTGTCATTCATCCTCCAGTTCCCTCCTGCTTGTCTGAGTGCTCAGCTGCTCTCTAATGGCTTTTCCACTGCGAGGATTGGAGAATGGCCGGCTTCATGGGATTTCTCTCCTTTTTCCCTCTCTGTTGCTGTGAAGAATTTTTTCCAGATGAAAGTATGGAATAAGCGGGAACCGAACTGACGGTCCGGTTCGCAGTCCAGTCCGCTGGTGAGGAGCGGCGACCACGGCCAAGCTAACGTTCTGTTTTGATTAACAGTGTGGCTTAGTCTCCGAAATCCCGGTAATAACAACATTTCAACATTAAAATGTTTTTCAAAGGAGTGTGGGATAACATAGAGCAGACAGCATTACAGCAGGAACCCCCCCCCCCCACCCACACACACATCAAGCCAGGCTTGTAAACAAATTCCAGAGGGGTGAGTTTGTACAAACAGAAAGGAAACATTCATCATGCATGTTAACAGCCATGAGGGAGATAGAGAGTCGGGGTGAACGTCAGCTGCAGGTCACAGACTGCTGGACCCACAGCACACTACCGTTCTTAGTAAAACAACATCATCTGAATCGGCCTGGGCCTCTGCTCCATCCACGACTCGAAACAACAAGCTGCCTTAAACAGCTCACTTACATCAGCAGATACAGAGCCCATTCCTCTCAGGCTCTGCAGGCTGAGCTATATCTGTCTGAGGTTACGGCCCAGGGGATATTGGCCTTGCATTGACAATAAGGTTTCATACACCATACTGCATGGATATATATGGTTATCATAGTAGAGTTTCAGGGTCCCAGGGTCCTCCAGGCGAGTATTTCTTATGAGCACCAAAACTAATTCTTTTTGCATGAAGACAGCACATGTCAGCCTAAATGATTGGCTATCACTAACTTACAATACAGGTTTTGTTTCACCCTTAAATTCACCTGCTTGTCCATATGACCATTTGCCTTCATGCTGTGAGATCAAATAGCTACAGCAGTCACTGGTGGGATAAATGTCTACATTGTCCTGCTCGAGTTAAAGCTTCTATATCAACGTTGTCACCGGGTCAAATGTGTAATGTAAAAAGTGTCACAAGTAGTAGCAAACCCACAGATAATTACCAGCTGACTCTACAGTTCCCATCAGGAGCATTTTAGCATCTTTCATTTTTTTTTGGGAGGGGGGGTTCTGGGCTCAAAACTTTGCTGTGAATCTCATCGCTTTACATTTTTATCAAAAAAACCCAGCTGTGATAAACACTGTATACAAGTCCAAATGAACGCTAATGTTGCTCTGTGCCAGCTAGATGTGTAATATTTAAAATGTCAGCCATAGAAGCTTTATAAAGTGATAATCTGTCCATATTGTGTTTACAGTTTGATCTGCTGCCCCTGAGTAGCAAAAAGCCATTGATGCAGCTTTAATATCACTCACTGTAGCTGTCACCTGCTTGATTTGCTCTGCTAGAAGATTTCACATTTGTTGTGATAGCAGGTTTTCCAGCAGATTTGGAGCAAATATACGAGCCAAATACTGTGAAACAAAAGGCGTGTCAAGCAAATGGTAACGTAAGACAACCCTTAGTGTTACACCGGTTCAGTCTTGACCTGAAGTCAACCGCTTACGGGAAACACAGAAGAAACCAGACACTGGAAGAGATACACAGACATAGAGGTCAACAGCAGGTGTCAGCGGGAGCGATGGAAAGCTGATGGCTATTGTTGCTGATGTTTGGAGATTTATTGACTCCTGTAAAAGTACACCTCAGCTGACAGTAGGGAGGAAACACTGAGCTGAAAGCACTGAATGGAGCTGAGTGATTCATGGACCCTGGATGAGGTTATAGGTGGGGTGGGAGTAACAGGAGAGTAACAAGGTGGAAAAGGAAAAAACCCGAAATGGAGGGAGTTTATACAAAGAGTAGCGGCTCCTAAAAGAGGTGTGTGTGTGTGTGTGTAGAGAGAGAGCTAGAAGGTGAGGGAGTGCAGGGAGGGAAGGTGATCCTCACTTCTCAGAGATTAGTGTCATTGAGGTTAGCAGGTTTATCTTATATAAGTCTCAGAACCTGCAGGACAGATCATGAGCGTCCTCTCTCACTCAGCAACTGGGGCAGAGAGAGAGGGAGAGAGAGAGAGTCCGCTGTCCATTTTAATAAACCAGGTGTGGTTGTACACATTTGATGAGCAATACATTTTTCATACCTCATACATACGATTTTTTCACACCTCAGCTGCAATTGTTTTCTCACAAAAACTGTATTTACCTCTTCTGTATTCTATGTATATTTGAATTATGATATTATTATATATTTTGGGGTTCACGGCACATTAAACTCGCCAGTGTCACTTGTTTCCGCTACATGTAACCAAACCATACAATATTATTATAGTATCCAACATTAACACACAAAATATATTTTAAATATAGAAACAGATAATATAGTGTATATTAATGTATCATAACACATTCCAAAACTACATTAAGCAAAACATTCAGTATAACTTTTGTCATCATTATCTGAAAGGAATAAAGTGATGTTATATTTTACTTAGCGTAAGAACAATTATTATAGCCTAACAAATACAAAATAAACACTAAACAAGTATGAATTTAAGAATATGGAATTTTTTTATAAGACATATTGTTATATCTTTCGCCCAGTGTGTGCTGGGACAGTGGGCATGAAAAATGAATTGATGGATAGGCATTGTTATCTAAGATGTACTTCCACGTATAACAATCTATATTATTTATTTAATCCTGCTGTTTTCTCCACAGAGGAGGAAATGGGAATCAATCACCTAATGATTAGGTGTTACAATTACATGACATGATATGTCATTGCTGTAAATAGGCTTTGGAACTGTGCAGAATCTGTACGTGTTTAAAGCAA
Organism: Enoplosus armatus; assembly: GCF_043641665.1. NCBI lineage: Eukaryota > Metazoa > Chordata > Actinopteri > Centrarchiformes > Enoplosidae > Enoplosus > Enoplosus armatus. The sequence goes on along the minus strand of NC_092188.1, from coordinate 20,679,738 downwards.
AAAAACAATCCTGCCAATGCTGTAAAATCATTTCAGTTTCACTTTTCTGTCATTTTATGGAAATAAATTCAACACACATTTTATCTAAAAATGTACGGAATGAATTGAGTCATATGAGACTTTCTTTTAACTGTTTTAACCATTTAAATTTAATTAAATTTTAATTCCTCTTTTTTGAAAAGATTTTTGGTAGAACAGACACTCATTTGTTTTCTATTGTAGGAGTTCTGGCTGTGTGGGGTGTTGCTGTATGTTCAGATCACATGTTGTCTGTGCATTTTGTGTGTTGTGGTCGTGTGTTTGGTGAGCGCAGGCAGTTGCCACTGTATAGGTCTCTCACATGTTGCCTGCATGTGTGGGGTGGTTTATGTTAACCACTGTGAGCATAAAATGACTCCCTGACACACGGCCAGAGTAAACAACATTACACCCATATCAGCACAATACATAGTGGTTATGCATAGATGGGTGTGCATCTGACTGTGCATGACCAATATGTTTGTGCGTTTGTGTGAAAGAGAATTAGGACAGTGTTGGAAACCAGAATCAGCTTTTAGTTATACAGTGAAAACATGAAGCATTCTCAGATATCTGCTGATAATGCAACCTCATATGATTGTAATTTCTTGAAAGTCATATCGCCAGTTTGATGTCAGTCATATAGAGTAAGCCATTGATGAGCTAAAACAAAACTGACGTGGAGGGATCCTGCTTCGTGGTGTGAGAAGATGTATTAATTCGACGGAATACTGTTCAATTGTCCATCCATGTCTATTTCCCTTTGAATAATAAAAAACGATTAACAATCACCTTTAAAAAAACACGCTATTTTAGGCTTTGAAAAAAGTTCTTCACTTAAATTCAGTCTTTTCACCAAAGCAGCACAGTCTATTTCTCATCTGGATCACCATGATGTACTGTATGACATGGCATACCATCATTTCATTATCATTTCTACTATCAACAAAATACAACTGAATGGGATCCAAGCAATTTGGAGTGTGTTCAAGCCGACCCCATATAACAATCATAACGTTTGCCGGGTAAACCACAGTATTCTTCTCTCAGAGACAAATGAAACCGTTTTGGGCTGGCTCATCAGTTGCTGAGGTAATAGGACCCAGATGGTAGAGCTGATATAAAAGCCAGGTAATTTCATACAAGGGCACTGTGAAAGGCTAGACACTTCTCGTTTGAATTGGAGCAGACTGGTGCAGAGTCTAACCTTGCGTAAAAACCAAACTGAGATAAGGCTATCCTATGTCTCCCCAACCAGATGATCCTCGTAAACTTGTATCATTTCCTTAAAGAGAAATTTCATTACTTTCCAATTAAATCTGATTGGTAGGAGGAGAGTCTTGCAGGCGAGGAAAAATGCAGAGAACCCCCTGGCAGGAGAGATTGATTTTCTTTTGAAAGCTGCACAATGCAACTAGATGAGGTTGGCTGAGATTGAGAGCTGATTTGATTAGTACTGTTAAAATGCAATTTTTAGACGCAGGCACACAAAATGCTAGAACGCACACACATCAACGGATGTGTCATACCCTCTACTTAAAGATGCAGGTTTGTGTATACAAGTGGAGTGTCATGAACACGCAAACGCCACTAAACTTGTTGATTATAAAGAGAAAAAGTCCTTTCTCTTTGAATCAAATTTCCTCTACTAATAATAGGTCAGTTAAGGCTGAGAGAAATCAAGATTTACAATAGGCTTAGTTGCTTCCTTTTCCAAGAGTGAGACAAGAAGGTTGATATCATTCGCATGTGTGTGCATTACGTACTGTACAGATCTGGAGTCAGGATGCGTATTAGACTGGAAACAGAACAGAACAGCCTAGATCTGTTGGGTAAAAAAAAATTCACCTACCAACAACCCTAAATGACATATTCACACAATGTATCTTGTTTGTTTAACTCGTATTTAAACTGAAATGTAAAATTGACAGTTTGTGGTTTTACAGGGAGCTACATCTTAACTTTGTAACTTGACAAAAGGCAGTTCATCTGTCTTCTCAATTCTCTGGCTACAGCAGTGTGGTCAGTTAGCAAAGATGACAAGCATTAGCGATAATAATTAGTGTAATCTTAAATCAATTTAACTCCAATACGCACACACGTATGATACACTGAGCCCTTCAACCGAGCTCCTCCAACAGTCTCCTCTGTGCCGTGGGATCATTGAGCCCCTCACAGTCATGTGTGAGTGAGACTGAGGCAGCATTGAGATCTGCAGGCTCTGGGGTAGTTGTGTGGAGCTGCTGGCTTGGTTCACAGGGGTCAGTCTGAGGATGTGCGCTGTTTGCATTGCAGAGCCACGCTGATGCCAAAGTGAGCCGTACAGACCTTTCAGAGCTCTCACCAGAAAAAAACAGCATTTTTGGAAAGTCTGAGATTTTTTTCCTTCCGAAAGGATCTTACTGTAGCACTGAACCCGTGAATGTTTATATCCAGTGGGGAACTCTGTTGGGTTTATGTGTTATGTTGGCTCCGTACAGTATGAAGTATTTTACACTGTGAACTATAAAATATTGCAGGTTTACAGGCTCAGTCCAGATAGGAAAAATGGTTCAACTTGTAATTTAGCTGTTGCTTCTCTATGTGTGTGACCTCATGAGCTTCTGGTTATGAGCAAGTATGCATACAATATGTGTGTACGTGTGCACGTGAGAGACTGTATGTGAGCGTGTGTGTGTGTGTGTGTGTGTGATTCTTGACGCGCTCCCAGCTTCCTCATCCACTCCTCAGAAAGGCACTTGTCTGGTCACAGAACAGTAATTCATTGTCTGACAGCTGTTTTCTTTTCTGTGAGCCTGCCCTGCTTGGATCCTGGGGTGTAATTCCACACACAGGGCCAGCTGGAGGTTTTCCTGAGAAAAAAAAAAAAAAAGGCCATGAGCCCAGTGCTGACATATCCGCCAGCAAATAGCATCACTGGTCCAGAAATCAACACACGTGTCCTCGAGTTAGTTTGCATCCACCTGTTTCATGTCCAAAATACATAAAACCAAACTCCAGCGGACTCATAATTGAATTAGACTTTTAATCCAATTATGTGTTAGTGGATTTTGTTTGGACAGTTTTTTTGGACGTCTTCATAAACATCAGCTCCATTCGTTCAGTTCATGAAACAATGCATGGAGGAACACTGCGGCACGCACTATACACAGTACAATCACATATGCTAACTTGTGGTTTCAATCCTCAAATAGTTGATATTGGCCATCAAAATCTAATTTCAGTCAGACCCACACAATCTGCAAGCACATGTATGCTAACATGCTCACAGTGACAAGGTCAACAAGATGATGTTTATCAGGTAATATCTGCATGCTAACATCTGCTAATTACCACTAAACACAAAGTACAGCTGAGGCTGATGGAAAAGTATAATGTAGCTAGATGAAAAATGAAGGGATCAGCAAAGTTACAATTACAATTCATCCTCTGCGGACCGTGAACGTACACGTACAAACTTGGAACCTGGAATCCACCCAATAGTTGTTGAGATATTTCAGTGTTGAGCAAAAGTGGTGGACAGACCTTGCCATCCTTACTGCCACACCACCTGTGTGGCCAAGAACTGATATGAACATGAACTGACCTTCATCAGTGTTTATAACTGTCATAATTAAATGTCTTAAATGTCACTTTCAATGCAAACTGGTTCAGAAACATGAAACTTGACAACTTGACATTAGCGGAGGGAACACAGCCTGTAATAAACATGGCAGACATGGCAGAGTTATTACACTGTGAAATACTCTTATGACACTGTCATGAACAATTACACTCAAGTGTAGAAGAAAAAGAGAGAATTCTTTGTTAAGGCTGGAACAGGCTTCTCCGGGCTACGTGGAAACAAACTTGTCTCTCCGGCTGTTTCTTTCATACTTGAATGGATTTTGAGTGCTCAGGTCTGTACAACACTTTGTTGAGATTTGGGAGGTGTGCCTTGGTTCGCCTGCGAGTCTCTGAGGCCTATGGTCACCCATAAAGCTCCTCTCTACCTGCAAAGACGTTTATGTGTACCTGTGGACAACCATAATTCCATCCTTACACCACTAAATGCAAAACAAATGTCAAACACTGCACTCCAAATAACACAATTTGACAGTGTTATTGGATTAAATGTAATATCCATTTGGTATTACCCTGCGTTGTCACACAAACAAACCCAACTTAGAATTTGAACCTTATTAAAAGCACACCTTTGACATTTCACACAACAAATGTGACTGGATTAAAACGTTTACACTACAAAACAGGGTCAGAACAAGCTGAGGGACGAGCTCCAGCCTGCTACGCTCTGAGTGCCAGGTCTCTTGATGAGTCATGAGCAGAATCCGTTTTACAACCATTTTCCCTTTCATTTCCTGTCTGGATGACCCAAACCTCCCTGGAGGGTAGCCTGTAACACAGGTCCTGCTGCTCCGGTTTGGACACTGTCTCTGCCCTTCATTTGCGGAGAGGATGTTTAACTGGACCGCCTGGAGAGGTCATCAGGAGGAGCCCTGGGGAGATTTTCCCCAGATGGTGCAACAACATCAGGGCATTCGCCTCGGTGTTGACGCGATGAAAACCGTTCACCATTACAGCATAATACTTAGCGCCGATAGTGTGTAAAAACCTCATAAAACCAACTTAGGTGATTTCATGGTTTCACTGCAGCTGAGGGATTACATGATCCTCTGTGGGTCGAGCGAATTCGCTGGCCTCTTAGCCTTATGAAACACTGATATGATCCAGGGCAACAAACAGCATTAAAAACTGCTGTTTATCTCAGTTGCTGAAAAGCTCATATTTTGGAGATGCAAGGTTTGCAGCCAACAGTTATGCAAGTGCTTCAGTAACCAAAAGCTTTGATGTTTTTGCTCCGATAAACGTTTACTTTCACAATGTCTTTCAGATCAATTAACAATGATTCGTCCTTCTCTTTCAATGCAATTTGTCAATTCAGCAGTGCTCTGTGTGGGGGATAGACATTCCAAACACTGCAACAACTGATAAAATGAATTACGTCCAACACATTCAATACAAGGCAGTGACAGTCAAACAAGAACAGCTTAGTTATCTACACTGTCTTGCTGCAAATTTCCCTCAAACTTTGACAACACCTGACAAATTGTACAGCCAGAATTTTTTTTATTCCTCCACACGTTTTGAAGGTCTATGGGCTAATTTGCCTTTTTAAAGATTTGTTACCCCCCTATGTCTTTATGTCTCTCACAGCTTCCTGACAGAATGAAATCGTTTTTCAGTGTTTCAACTTAATATCATGTTCTGTAGGTGCTAAACGACGGCATGTTCGGGGGTGTAAATGCTCACTTACAGGACAGCGAGCGCTGCCACCCACAATATCACTCTGTACATTTGCAGCCACCAAAGTGAAGGAATTACACTTGAAAAGTCTACAAGTGGAGCAATGACAGAGACTTTGAAAGATAAGGCTGCCAGGAGCTTCGTTTTAATGTTTTATTGGCACAGAGTACCAATTTTCAACATACCTCTCTCCTCAAGTGCTCATTAAAGCTAAAATTACACCAGTTAAAGGCTTATAAACCTTCGTATCGCAGAAGCTTGACGGTGAAAGCCCAGCTCTGGAGAGCCATTCCTGTTTCCCTGGACAAGCCTCCATGCTCCGGCGATGGAGCAAGCCTCAGCTATACTTACCTGGGATAAAGATGACAGTAATTATCAGGTTTTCCATCGTCATACCTGTGCTGGCGGAATCCTTACCACACCGTACACACCTGTCCCAGCACAGGTAAGTACAACCCTCCTGCAGTGCAACAGTTCTTCAACTCAAATGACAGACGCTTCCATACCATTAACGAGTGTGGAAATAGATGACCACTGGGTAGGAAAAGGGTTTTACTTCTTGGTAGGCTACTGGGAAAACTTCCAGAACTGAATTTTGGGTGAAGTATCATTTTAAGTGAATCAAAAAAAAAAACGTGGATAACCTGAAAAAATAAAATATTAGGCAGACCATTTGGGAGATATGCTTATTCACTTTTGTACCAAGAGTTAAATGAGAAGATCGATAGCACTCTCACGTCTGTGTGCTAAGTGTGGAGCTGGAACTCCAACGTTTTAAATGGAGAGCTTTTCAGAGAGCATCGGAGCTAGCCTCTGTTCCACTAACGTTAGCTTCTGTATCTCACTGCAGTCTCATCATTTAGCATTTCTTCCATCTGTCTTCCTGAAGAAATAAAGCAAATTCCTGAGGTTCCTAGTCATATTCTAAAAAACTGTTAACAGGCATACAGTTTTCAACACCACATTAGCAGGTTGATGAAAATTTGATTGCGAACAATAGCACCAAACAACCAGTGTGTCAATTAAAACTTAATGCATTTAAAGCTATTTTCACATGATACACTCTCAACAGTTTCTGCGTAGTGCTGTCAGTGGTTTGTTTTGCTTCAGATCAGGCCTTCTCCCTGTGCTTCATGAGGTCATTGTATCTGAGTTACAGTCCCGCTCCGGGTCATGGGCCGGTCCAGTTCACGCTGAGGCCCTCATGTGACTGTTGCTGTTGTTCTGGGATCCAGCCGTGCCGGCCATCGACTGCTCAAATGTTGACAACTCCAGACAAAAATCTGGAAAGCAAAACACGGGGAGTGGGAGGGAGAGAGAAAGAGATTACAGAGGACTCCACATGGAGAGAAAAAAGAGAGAGAACAGAGAGAGTGAGAGAGAGAGAGCCAGCACCGTCTAATTCTTGTCCGGTGGTGGTTGCCGTGCCAAGAGCTAAACAAGCATTTTATCGGTTTCTGGGGTTCAGATTTATTCTGGTGTTGTGAGTTTCTGCCCCATAAATCAGTGCATGATTCAGTGTATGGAGCATCAGTCCCCATTGATTCAAGTAGACTGAATAAAAGCCATGACTCTGAAAATGATTTCAATCTAAACACTGATGTTAACAGCACATGAGTGTACTTCCAAAGCTTGGGAACTTCTAAAGAACAAGAATGTGTTGAACGAAAAAGTGATGACAAAAGACAATATTTGGCCTTTTGAGGTATTAGGCTGTGCCTTTTCCTTGGAACAGACTTTCTTCATTTTTGGTCTTAAGTTCACCGACTCACCTCATATGTATTTTGAAATGGTGCTGCTGGACACCAGTCTTCGTGGGCTAACCACTATGAAGTGAGAACAGGCGTCGACTGACTGCCTCCTAGTGCAGTGATAATACCTGCAATAACCCCAGAGACATAAAACTGACAGAGGATGGGTGCTACACTGTATTCAACTCCCCTGACATGTGTAACCGCGCATACAAATCTCGCTTTTTTTATGATGTGGTGCTACAATTGTAGACACTTAGCCCACCGCAGATCTTTTGTCTAAGGCTTCCTGGCTGCGGACGCTCCTCAGCTGAAACAATAAAGGGATCAATGCCTCGCTTTTCTTCTCCTCTTCATGCCAATATTTGTACTGACCTGTTTTACTTTACCCTTCCCTCCGTCCTCGTTCTCCTCCCTCTGTTGTATGGCTCCTTCGTGTGCTTTGTTTCCAGCCATGTGAGGAATCTAATTCTGCTTCTTATTAGGCGTGACCGCAACGACCCTGCTCTGTGATCGAGCCAGCATGTCCCTTCCCACAACAGGAAACACCATCACCTACAATTAGCCAACCAATATAGAATCTCTGGCTCCGATCACAAACTCTCAGCCTCAGAGATCGAATTCTGTTAAACATGGCAGTGGCTTTGCGGATGGGCCCATGGAGACGTAACAAAAAACATGGGGATTGCCTAATACTATGGAGAGTCTCGGTTTAAGAGTTTATAACAATGTGTACCCCATTGGCAAGACGGCTCTGACAGCGATACCCAGCCAACAGGACACTTCCAAACCCAGGAACATTATTGCTCACAATCAGCCAATCAAGACAGCTTCTTGGTTCCCCGTCAGGTACTTTCAGTCTGTAAGATTGTGTAATGCGATTCCTGGCACCGAAAACAGAAGCTTTGAAATGGAACTAAGCGCTGCTGCAGGGAGTTGGGGTTTCATGGGAAAACCAACCACTTCTGTGACCTAAAAGTGTGTGACAAATTCACAGCGACAGTGTCTCAACTTGTATCATCTATTAAGCCAGTGATATTTCCCAGAATACTTTAAACAGCCCCCAGAGAAATGGTACCATTTAGTCTGTGAGTACTTATTCTAAGTCTAAGGCTAAAGCTGCCTTCAGATGATCAGACAGGGCATAGTGCAGACACTTACAGGGGCAAAGCACAGCGCAGGTATACGTCATCACAAAGTGCTAACTTTAGCATCGGATGTGGCTCCATTTGTGAACTATATGCCTATTCACAAACACTCATATCACACAAATCACACTTCTGCTTTCTGCATAGAGCATGCAGAAACCTGGCGCTGAGAGAATCTGAAACTTGGCTGAGCCCGAATTCCTGTTGGCTCCCCGCACTCATGAATTTGATGAAATATCATTTTGGGGGGTTTGTGAAGCTCAGAAAAATGTATTCACGGTTTTACAGCCGCTCCTTTTCCAATGATTGTGTACGGGAAAAATGTTCTTGTGCAATACCGTGTGCGGCCACTTCCCTGCAGTTGGGTTAGATAGCTAAGTGTTTGCTAATCCGCCATATCAACTTTGAGGTAATGATATATCAATATTTACAACTTGTTTCACTGCCCCAAGTGGCCAAAAAATCACTCGATACGGCTTTTAAAATATACAGTGGTGTGCTCTGTTTGGCTTTTTCATTTTATAATGAGCAACAACCTATCAGGTCTGCAATTCTAAATATAAGGGAGATTTAATAAAGGATTGTAGTCGATTGAAGGGGTCTTCTGGTTTGAATTAACAAACTTGCTGAAAAGACAAAACATATGTCATGAATAAATACCGGGAAAAGGCATTTTTCCCTGCTGGTAACCCAAAACATGAACTTATTAATGGCTCATAACTGATTTATGATGATAGCATGTGTCCAGACTTGCATGCAGCTATACATGCCTGTACATATACTGTATGATATCACTGGTGTGCATATGCCCATATACGCATGAATGAACCTAGACACACATATGTACCCACACAGACTCCCATACAGTTCATATACTGTACTATACATTGCCTGTCTTGATATCAAATATTTGTACCACAGCCAAGACAAGCAGGTAGCCACTTGAGCAAGAGTGTAAACTGTAAATCAACATCATTTGTCAAAGAAAATATGGGAATGTGACAGAAATGATGGGAAGCAAGAGTGTAACAAAAGACTGTTTCAGATGCACACAGTTGCTTTGTGAAAGTGTTTGGATTTTGTAAACATTAAAGCTTAGTGAAAAACGCCCTCACACATTTTGATGTTGGAGCTGCATTATTAGTTTCCATGCCTTCTTCCTCAGATCACTTTTTTTTTTCTTTTACATATTCCTGCACACAGTATACCAGCTGTTATTTGGACATACCTTGTGTAAACTTTAATTCTTTTAGCGATAACATGACGTCTCCCAGTAGCACTTGTAAACGTAAACATGCCACAGGAAGAGTAATCTTTTGTCTTCCATAGAGTAATCCCACTTAACCTTTGTGTCGTTGACATGGTAGTAGCGCGTGAGGGAAGACGAACATTCACACACATGAACTCAGCGGCCTGTAGACACCAGGAAAACACAGCAACCAGAATGCTGACTTAGTACAGTCCCTCCCTAAGATTTGGGAGATCTACTGGAGCAGACGCAAATGGAGACTTCCAAGTGGTTGCTGCCAGAAAGAAAGATGGATGAGGGAGGCTAATCTGGCCAAAGGTGTCCGACTAGCAGAGCTCGACTGAGACACTAAAAAGCTTTAATATAATTACTTTTGGTACATCAGGAAACATAACGTCTTCCAAAACATAAGTTCAGACACAAAACGTGCTTATTTCCAGATGGTAAAATATAAATCTTTGTGGAAGCAGCACCTGATTTTGTTGATGAGTCAGTTGCAGCTTGGACCTGCTTTGGAGAACTCTGGAAGTCCCTGAGGGACACTGTAACTCAAACCCGTGTTCAAGGTCAGGGAATAGGCTCCTCCATGGGCTGTAGCTGCCCTGAAAGGGAGATTGTTAAAGGAAGGGAGCCATCAGGGGGTTAAAAAGGCCATACTTGCACTTGAGCTTAAACCCCGAGGTGCTGAAGTGCAGCTGTCGGTCTGCATTTTAAAAGGAGGAGAGCAGGAAGAAAAAAGAGGGGAACGAGACTCTTTCTACTCCATCTCACAGTAAACACACAGAGTTAGCTATGTGGCATGTAGAGACAAGGCAGAGAGTCAAACTGTGTGAAAAAGAACAAATTCACAGAGCAGCCAGATTGATCATGCAGAGGTCACTTAGTCTGCACAAAAAACTCTCATTTTCTTTTCCCCCGTTGGCCTGGTTGATCTTTTTGTACTTACTTAGCCATGTGCCATTTGCATTGCTGTCACGAAAGGTCACTCTGTTTTCTCTCACATGGTGTTACATAAAAGTTCCCAGACTGAAATTGGTTGATTATTCCTCTTTTCATTGAGGGACACCAGTGTTCTGCTGTTTCATTTCTCACATAATAAAACGAGACATGCCATGTTTACCAAAAATGAAAACTGAGGTAGATTATCACATTTTAGACATGTCATTCAATTCTGTTCAATTCAAACTTTATTTCAGATTCAGGGTCCAGATAAAAGACTGGACATTACAAAGAACAAATTACAAACAAGAGCAAAATATAAGATCATGGTTTTCATTGTAAAGACGCTTTTGTGTTTGTCTGCTGAGGGAATATACTGAACCCCTTAACTGCTAAAGGTCAGAGTCGGCAGTATGTAAAACATGTACTTGATTTGTCTTCTTTTCATAGGAGAGAAGCAGACAGCAGCATCAAAAGGACAAATGATTTGCTATTAGACAAATAGCTGGCACACAACAGTGAGAGAGAGCAGACCTGCTATGGGAGAGCTGTGGGAACTGAAGAGCAAGTGGCTGTCCAGGTAGAACGTAATGGGTTCTGTTACAGTATGCTACCACACTACATACATTTCTAATATAAGTGGATGAAACCTCACAGATGAACTGGGTCAGGGCAGCATCAAATAGATGGACGATACTTTAGAATGACTTCACAATACTTCCAAATTGATCATAGCATTTGTTCATTTACATGACAGACAGAAGAGCAGTGTGATGATTCATGGCTATGTGCAACATACTGTTTGAGAAGTATGAAAAGTATGTGTCTAATTACTTGCATTAACAAGTCTAAAGGAAGCCATATAGCATGGCATCCCTTTTTTGGGGTTATGATTAAATAATGCTTGCTTGATTGTCAGTCGGTCCACCAGTTGGGTCCAGACTGAAATATATCAACTGTTGAATGGATGACGATGCCAGTTGTACATTTGTGGTCCCGAGAGGATGAAACCTTCTGACTTTGGTGATCACTTGACTTTTTATCTGGCACCACCAGGTTGACAGTTTTGTTTTTGGGTGAAATTTCTCAACAAATATCGGCCATTAAAATTGGTGCAGACATTCATGTCCCCCACAGAATCGGAATTATTTATAACAACAATCCTCTGAACAAATACCTGCAAAGCTAATGACACATTGTGTTTAGTGCTAAATAATTAGTAAATGTTAGCATGCTGACATGTTAAACTAAGATGGTGATCATGGTACACATTATACCGGCAAAACATCAGCATGTTAGTATTAGTTTTATTATTGTCATGGAGTTAGCATTTAGCTCAAAGCTCCACTGTGCTTCTGCTAGAATGGCGGAATCTTTGTCGTGTATATTTCATATTTTTTGTACAAAATAAAACCTGAATGATTTGTGCAGAGAAATCGATAGAATGAAATAAAACAGAGTGAGTATTAAGGGAAATACAGCAAATGGAGCATGACTACATCTCTCAAATAGCTGCAGTAGTCAACAACAGCAGAACGTACGTGACAGTGCGTATTATTGTTAAGGTGGAGAATAAAACCGTAGCAGGGATTTCTCATAATTTTTTTCTGACCACGCTTTCCCAGAAGCTGAGTGATGAGGTGATGGTAAGAGTGTGGACCCATTAGCAGCTCAGTAGACTGGCTCGCTGGGCTCCGAGGACATTAAGAGTCCAGCTGAGGACTGACTCTCCAGTGCTGTCGCCAGGACAAAGTTTAGACTAAATAGCCAAACCCTTAGCAACAAACCTGGCCATCATCCCCTGCTAGATAAATCTTAATTTAATCTTAATACAACCAATTGCTCCATAGATGTGCAATCATTTATTTCTGAAACTGCAAAAATGAGAGAATGAGAAGTTATTCCAGTGAATCTGGCTAAATGATGCGCTAAATTTGATTTACTTATTTGATTTGGTTTGAATAAACTCATATGAATTGTGTATTGCAGAGTAAGTAAACTCATCATGAAAACGGACACCTGGTCCCTCTTCAGCTTGTCACAGAATCAGAGGAACTGTTCCACGTCATGTATGGAGTGTAGCTGATGTTACTGTAAATGATACAAAAGGTGTCCAGGTGTCGACCATGCTGTCCTCAAATGTGGCTACACAGACTTGTTCCTCAGCCATCACAGAAACATGGAAACCCCTCTGGGCACGACGCCAGTCAACAGGAAGAGAGAGTTGCTCAGGATTCCTTATACTCTCCAAACTCTGTGTGTGTGTGTGTGTGTGTGTGTTTAGTCTGGGTAATGTGTGGAGCATGAAGGAGGAATCACTCATGAAGTTTAGCGGCTACCTATGTCTGATTTGCGACTATGTATCCACTCTGAGGGTGTGAGTCGTCAGTGGACTGAGAGACGGGAAACAGAACTGGGTTCTTCATGGACGATTGATAGTAAACACAAAAAGACATACCCTGGACAAACAAATAGGTGGGGGGAGGGAGCATAGCATACTAATGGTTATTAGGTTGGTTTCCCATCTTTCCAATAAGCATTCATTTCCATTCACTAATTTCATAGGAAATTAAAAAGAAAAGTTCTTTGGTAGCTACTCAGAATTGTATTAAAAAGTGTTGCTGATAACTAGAAGGAGACATGGAAGGTTCTGGCAGATCTGATAACCCATTTATAGAATGTATATGTATTGAACATCACAGATTGATCCAGGGGTGGAGTATTTCCAAGGTATTCAGTAACAAAAGACAAGATATTACATAGTCACGGCTTGTAGACTCCCAAAACTGAACAAACTACCATAAAAAGATTGTAGTAAGACAAAACGCCAAGACCTAAGCAATGCAGGAATTACAGAGTAAATGTCACATGGAGAGGCTTTTGCCAGTGATGCATTCACTGCATGCCGGCAGAAACATGTATAAAATTAGAAGGGCCAGAGAGTTCAGCATCCCCAGAATTTCAGCTCTATATGGATTCAGTAAAACCACTTTCATATGACCAGAAACTGCCACGGCAAACCCCAAAACCTCCCTTTAAAAGATTTCAGAAGAAGTCTCCCGGAACAATAAGGAGTATGGGAAACCTCCCTCTGTAGGGTTAGGGTTTTTTTCCCAATAGGCATTTCCATGATAGTGAAGAAGAGGGTAATCTCATCGTGATATAGTGTGTGTAAGAGAGAATTAAAGGATAGATTCACAGTTTTTCAAGTCTGCCTTAATCAGGTGCCCATATGAGCACTGAAACGCATTTTGCTTGCTGTATTCATTCCTCCTGTCCATGCTGGACATAAAGAAATCCCTTCGTAATGTGCATCCATTCAATTCTCTGTATCAGAGTCGAACTTTACCTGAAGTTTAATGTGAGGCTTCAGCAGACAAAGTAAGTCAAAGTTAAAGTCTTTTAGTATAAAATTGCAAAATCGACTGTTGCTGACTAGAAATGAGAAGCCTGGTTTTCTCTACCTTTCTCTGAAATCAAGGACCCATTGTTTCAAGTATTACTAAGAATTTATTCTGGGGTAAATCTGCCATCTTTACCAATGTTAACTGCATATGTGCTGTGCGAGAACGGAAATCTTAGCTCGGCTTAGCTTAGCGAATGGCCTGTTTTTATTCAGAGTATCATGGCAGTCTCGTTGAGTACAGAGACCATAGAAAGAGACCATAGGGTCACTGCCAGAATAACATGTACTGATGCATTAGTCTCAAATTATGAAAAACAAAAAAACACTCACCACTATCTGGTGAAAACCATCTACCTTCACGTTTTATTCTGATGGGTTTTTTCTCCAGATATTAGTCAATTACAAGCTCCTTTATTGGTTGAAACAAAATGTCCCACCATAGGCTCCCTAAAACCTAAAACCTTCTCTCAAACTTACCCCGTCATCGAGCTTAAAAGAAGGCTATTTTTCATGAAAAGTTAACATTTTGGAGATGCATTATTTTACTAGGTTGCATTATTTAACTATGTTATCGAACATCTATCTACCTCTCAGGACAACAACCTGCTGCCTTAAAAACTCCCATCGATTTGAATTAGCACCTGTGAAAGTATTTAAAAAGTAAATATCACAAGTTACACCAACTTGACAACGTATTTGCTGCAGGGATATTGCATTGTAAAGTGTATATCTTCTTTTGTTTACCCCCTGTAGATCAACAGAATAAAAACAGCTGCCACCTTCGGTAACTTGACAATTGATGCATTTTGCAATCTCTCCAGCGATGTCACCTGAAGGAACTAAGCAGCAGCGAGAGAGCGGGAGATGTGATCTACAGTATGACACAACGGCACCAGTAAATATCAAAAACATAAAGTTACAAAAAACCCCCACTGACTGACCCAGCCAGTCATCAATAATGTAACACAGCAGAGACTTTCAGCCAGAGAGTATGACTTCTCTCTCCTAATAATCAGCATATAAACAAAGCCGTGGTGGTAATTGCATGTTTATGTCTTGAGTGTCTCGCACTCCAGCTGAAAGTGTGAAATATGAAAGTGTGTGTTAAGGTATTTCCGTGCGTTTCTAATTCTGTCCGCTCGTATTTAGGCGTCACTGTAACACCCTACAAGGCTGGTGGCGGTGTGTGTTTTGCTTTACTTGCATGTTGGTGCGGCCTCGCACACATGCACCAGCGTTTTCCAGACACATGGGCTGCATCACTGTTGGCCAGAACAGACACTTCACACAGTGGTAAACACATCCAGACCCAAGGTCAGCTGCTTGACGTCAGCCTCGGCTTCGCTTCTCCGCTGCTTGGAAATGCAGGCGCACGCACACACACATAGACACACTCATACGTAGAAATCCCTTGGGCATATAGGTGCACATACACTATATACTGTACAGCTGCTCTCGAATCATCTCTCCCTCCCTGTGTCATTCCCTCTCTCTCACACATAAACACATTATCTCCCCTTATACAAATGATGAATGGCATTGTTCTGTCTGCGGTCAATGTTTGATGTGAGCGAGCAGGTTGCTATAGAAATCAATAGGCAGCTTTCATAGATTAACCAGAGTAACAGGCCAGAAATCAAAGCCATGCATTACTGTGAAACTGCAGCGAGTCAGAAAAAGAGGGGAACTGATTCCAGTGATAGGAAATGGCTTTTGCTCTGAACTGGATTGAATGATATTAGGGGGATGCTACATTAAGTTTAAGATTTATTGCAGGTTCCAGATTTCATTAGTGCTTGAGTCCAGATGTCGATGTGTCACACTCAGCAGGCCATTGTGCCTTTAAAACGTTGCTTTACTACAAATTATATCCCTAAGATTTTCATTATGCCAAACCCTATTTTTGACACCACCGCTGTAATTTTATCTACTATAGCCATTCAATGTGCTAGCCCGACGACCCTCTCCGGTCTGGTGACCCTCGCCTTGTAGGGCCTAGTGGTCCGCCAAAAGTCTGCCAACATTTGGTCATGGTCTCGGCATTGTTTTCTGCCTTCTTTGGTCTCCTTTTGTTTCAGAGTTTGCTGCCCCTAGTGGTCGATACATGTGTCATTTTACACAAAACTCTGGGACCTGAATCATTACAGTGCTCTTGCCTTTCCTATCAGTAACCTCAGGTGTTGCGGGACTGAAATCCTGAGGATTATAACTTTAAAGTATGAAAAACTAAGCCCCGTGTAGACTTGAAAGGTGGCTTTAAAATGTTGAGCTGCGGCTGTGCCAGCTCGGATTCACAGCAGTAACAATGGAGTGACCCAGTTTTAGGGTGACCAAGAAAAGCAAAATAACATCCATAGACGCTTCTCAAATCTCTCCTTAAGCATAATACACTTCTATGATGTCCAACCATATGCTCTGTATGTTCCAGACACTTATTCACAGTTTCCATTTCAATCCTCATGCATGACCCTTGAGTTTAGTAAGGCTGATAGAGTTAAAAAACAGAAACCTCATTGTGTGGTGAGACGAAGAAGCAGTCTTTGAAATATAAAATATAAAATATAAAATAAAAGATGGCGACTAAGTTCAAATCACCATGTTCATACTGTATCTTCAGATCAAAACTTCTGCAACTGACACTGCATTGCATATTCAACATATACTCTACAGTCTGTAAGCGGCTCGTGTGACCTGACCCAGCTGGGCCGGGCTGTTCTGGCTCCGCAAACCATTTCAAATTTCATATCTTCTCATGGAACAATATGTAATTTGGGCAAAATATCTGGGTCTTGGCTTGGTGTTGACAGAATGAGACTGGCAAAAGCACAAATACTTATCTGTACTCACAAAATTAGTTTTGTTCTTAGAAGACATAACAATGTGAATTTGTTTATAAAATTATATGAAGGTGAAGTTTTCTGTTCACAAATCTTTGATGACAAGTGTGCAACCTTTTGGGGCACTTGTTCACAATTTGGAAACTTGGAAACTCTTTCGAAACTTGTACAATATTTCCTCCACAGAAATATTTTAATCCTCTGATTTACAGACCAAAGGATATTATAAATATATATATATATATATATATATATGTATAAATATAAATATCCACAGGTTTATATACGTACACTATATAGACTTCCCACGACACTGCTATCACAGAAGCCATTTCGGAGTGTTTGCATTACTTGTTTCATTGTGCACAAACACATCATCTCCAGTAAGAGTCTAGACAAAGAAAAGAAGCTCTGAGCTTACTGGAAACAGCCTTTATAAAGTTACAGTAATAATGTAACACTGGTGAAAGCTGTAATTGTTTCCTATCATCTGGCTTTCCCTCCCTCACCAGCATCTGCTCGCCAGGTCGCACAACATACAGCTATTTACATACCAACCCTCTTCATGTATGAACATTTCTATTTACTTGAAAATGTTCTACTGGAATGAGACCAAACTACTAAGTGATATTTACTTGGTAAATAAACACAAGATTTAAGATTGCAGGCTTGCTGAGCATCTTAATCATTCTCAGACTTTGTCAGATGTTATGTAAGTGATCTGAGCAGCACAATCAGTCAGCGATTTCTCTGAAATACGGAGCCTCTTCCTGAGGTCTGTTGTTTGTTGGTCTCACCATTTGGCTGATATGGCGTGGAAAAAATGCAAAGCGGTAATAGGCAAAAATAGCATTTATAGTGGCAAAGAACATCATCCAAGTCCAGAGCAGTAATTGGCAGAGACAGTTCAAAGTCATTGTGCTTGCTGACAAACTTGCTCTTGTTTCTTTACTGGCTCTCCAAGAGACATGGGAACCAGATGAGCGGCTCCGCTGCTGCCATTTAATCCCAGAATTCATCTGTGTGGCATCCGTGCCCACTGATTCACCCCTGCTCACTGCTCACACATGAATATGTGCCACACATTCAGGCAGTAAAGCCCCTTGATGCTCTATGGTCATGTAGAGATTCTGGGGAGCTTCTTTTAATCAGGACTTATCTATGTTACGGTATCAGACACGCTCATCATCTCACCCCTAATCAGTGTGCATCTATTGCTCTCACAACCCAGTGTGCTTATGAAAAGCAAGCCCCTGTTGAGCGACATCATGATCCCCACGGCTCATTGGTGAAACTTTTATGTCCTTGTTGAGAGTATTGATGAGATCTGGCAGCATCTAGCCCACTAAGACACAAACATTTCTTTCATTGGGCTTTACCAAATAAAACTGTTATAAACAAGACTCCAGCTCTCCTACCATTCCAGCATCCAAAAACAAAACAAGATGCTGAAGCTGCAGAAACACTTCCCAGATGTTTGTCATGGAATGCAAGAGGCTGGCTATATGGTGCGATCGCTCTGCTGCTCATGCTGAGGACAAGGAGCATAAAAACCTGTATGTAATACATGGCTTCTGGTGTCTCTGTTTTGAATGTCTCATGAAGGAAACAAAATTACATACTTGTCATGGCATCTGTTGGGCTCCACTGTTGAGTACATGCACAGACGTCCAGAATGTACCCTAACACATGCTAAATAACTCAGCCATTACAAATAATTTCCATGTGAAATCAATTTTCACTTCAGCAACACTTTCTCATATTCCAATATTTGTGTTTGTACGTATTGTGGGGGCAATAGTGCATGTATTATTGTGCAGCTTCCTTTGAGTTTTCAGAGCTGGAAAACAAAAGCTGGTGTTTTTTTCTGTCTTGTGACACAGTGTCCAGGAACCTAGCAGGAGCACTGGGAGTCACGCTGTTTTCCAGTTTCGAACCCTGCAGTCTCGTCATTTCTCTCAGGTGGAGAAAATGACAGGACGTACCGCACATCGTGTAACACTGTCCCAGGTAGGGAATGTTCTGACTGTCGTTCTCCCACGGCCATTTGCTCATGCTCAGCAGGGTCACGTCATGAGGTATCTGTGAAACCTTGAGGGATTTTTACTATACTGGCCTCACTGCTGTGTGCTGGCTGGGCTGGAAGGAACTAAATCCTGAGAGACAAATTAATATTTATGCACACAGGGATGTGAGGACAGCTGCTGAAAAGCCGCTTTGACTGTCCGGCCTGCCAAAGAAAACAAAACAAGACAATGCAGTGTCCCATAAGCAAGAGGAGAGGAGAGCAGTCAGATGTTGCTCTTAAGGGTTTTTAGAAAATATGATCACAGCTGACCATCATCTCATTTTCTATGTATGCCATGTGGTTGAGGAACATAAAACAAGCCATGTTAATTTCCCTGCTGAAGCTGTGGTTGAAGCTACTCATAGTTTAGGACAGTGATTCCCAGCCTTTCTTTGTTGTCTGAAAGACCCCCACATCCCTGTTAGATGAGCTCAAGTATCCCTTCATCAACACCACCTGTCATGTGTTCTTTTCAAATGTTAAAGCGGATTTTATGGAACACCATAAAAAGGGAATTTTGTTTTAACATTTTTTTCATACAGTTGAATTGTCAATGTTTAGGTTGCTTTGGTCGAGTTTGCTGCAGCTACCATTTGGAGTGCCAGAAGATCTTTCAACAATTTATCCATAGCTAACTTTTCAAACTTTTATGTATTTCTTTTAGCCAACAGTTTCACCTGTCTATCCATATATTATAGGTAATTATTTCAACTGTTTATCCTCTCTTCGCTACAATTTAAACTGTTTATTCATTACTTTTAGCTAACTATTTCGACTTTTCTGCTAGCCTGCTTGTTTTCATGCACTCAATGGCACCCAATGGCAACATGCAGTGTAGCCAACCATTTTCAATGGAAAGTCACTGATGTCATTAGAAAAAAACATTGTAGTCATGCTAAACTTAACTGACTGTAACCAACTTTATCATTAGCTCTAATGATTTGAGTTGAAATGAAAAATTCACTTTTAACCCTTTTAGATCACATCCCTGGTCGTATTGTGCACCTATTTAACAATATATGCCAAACATCTATTTCTTTGTATCCTTACATCAAAATCAAATCCTGTTTTCTTCATGGAAAACAAAATATGACGTGTGGCTTTAAGGTGTTACAACTGACTCAGCCTATTTTAGCCAGGAACTTAGTGGTCAGCATCACAACACTTTAGACGCTAATTGGATAGTTATTTTCCTATATGTGGATATTTTGTTTAAATCAAATAATAATTTTCATATTAGCTGAACTACTCCCCCTGTCAACTGTAGAAGTACCCTCTGGGGTACAAATATCCCTGGTTGGGAATCACTGGAGACAGAGGGAAATCTTTCACTACAGTGTTTTAAACTGATTAACGAGGCTCAACGGCCAAAATGTGGCCATAACTGAAAGCATATTCTACTTAGTTTATACTCAGCACAGCATGTAATCCTTTGAAGCGCAGCTGTGAACCGAGTTTTTTAAAGACGGAGGAGGGAGGCTCGCCCTGAGCCATGAGGTCCATCTCAGGGTTCCACATTTACTGTACAGGAAACGCCCACTGCCTACAGTGTGTGTACCCTATGGCCTCTTACACATGCCAAGTGAATATATCATCCACTTTATGTGGTCATATGGAAAGTTCTTCTGACAATATATGCATACACGCAGAAGAGCAGGTGCGCATAGACTTACACACACTCATGTACACACGCTCGCAGATAAACTAACATTTCGGTCTAAGAGAAACAGTTGGGTCTCTGTATTTAGTTGTGGGGTTTACAGATTGCAAACATTCCCATAAAGGCAGAATCTGGGGAATGCTCCACGGAACACTGACAGTACGTTTTCAAGTCTGTTTGAACCTGCCTGCGGTGGGGAGAGGATGACAGGATGCGGGCTTCGCAGGGCTGGCTTGAGGCTGAGGTTTACTGTAAAGTTTGTGTGTGTGAGCGTGTGTGTGTGTGTGTGTGTGTGTGTGTGTGTGTGAATGTTGCAAGGTGTGGGACACTAATATGTGCCTTTGCTGAGTGTAAATGTTTCAGAGGCATCTTGTGAAGCAGGCTGAAAGCATCTTTGACATAATTACACAGTCTGTCAAAGCTAAAGAGGAGGTTCCCTATGAAAGCAGGACTGGCAGGTCAGTGTGAAGAGTGGAAACCAGACTGCCAAAAATGGGAAGTTGTTGACTAAACATCTGTGAGTGCTGGAAAGTGTTTTCTGCAGTAACAGTACAGTGATTGATGACCCGATGGAATTTGTTGCAAAAGTGCAAAGTTTTAACTCTGCTAGTTAGCACATGTCCTGCTAAATTTCAGCTGTTACGGGCTTCTATGTGCTTTTTGAGCTCTTTCCCCTTCCATCATATGTGAAAAAAACCCATATTGTTTTACAAGGGACACTTTCTGCCACTGTACAAAAAATGAAGCCAAATGATCCCCGATACGGCCGCTGCCATCTTGCGCTGGTGACGTCACTTGGAGCCAGAGTCTGTAATCCAGTAGTGATCGGCGAGTGGAGCCGCGGTATCGGGGTCCCGCCCATACACCCGCCCAACTGAGCATCAGTGTGATATGAACTACCTACAAAGACAGAAACCATTTTGGCGAAAAATTGATTTGACGTGTACTTTGGCCCATGTCCCTGAGATATCTCAACAACTATTAGATTGATTGTCATTAAATGTTGATACAGATATGCATATTCCCCACAAGATGAGTAGTAATAACTTGATGATTCCCTGAATTTTCTTCTAGTGCCATCATCAGGTCAAAGGTCAAGTATGTCAAATACTTGAATTTATGACCAAATACCTGCAAAGCTAATAGCATTACCATCAGCCTCAGCTGTACTTTGTGTTTAGTGCTAATTAGCAAATGTTAGCATGCTAACACGCTAAACTAAGACAGTGAACATGGCAACCATTATATCCTGCTTAACATCACCATGTCAGCATTATTACTGTTAGCATGTTAGCATGCTGACATTAGCATTTAGCTCAAAGCATGTTAACATGCTGTCTCACTACAGTCTCACAGAGCCTCTTGCTTGGCTGTAGACCCTTAGTCTTAATAACATCATGGGGGACTATGTGCGAAATAATTGTGCTCACTTTAACATGTTGTCCCCTGGATTCAATGTGATTTATTCATAAAGAATAAAATTAAATTAAAAATACTTCTTTTAGAAAGTATAACTAATATCTTATTATTATTAGCAACAGTATTAATATCATAATAATAAACAATTTTTTCCCCCCTTTTTCTAATTTTATTATTAGCATTTCTCTGATGGATGGAGCTTTTGTTGGCGAATGTTCCACCATTTGTGCAATTTTTCCGTTATTGTTGGCAATCATAAATGTCAAATTCAATTCAAATCATATCACTTTGGGCTATAATTTTGTACATGTCATAAGAAAACTCAAGTGTCAGCCTCAGCTCACACCTGCCTTCGGGGACAGAGAAGCAAATCAATTTCAATCCCAAATGCTGTGTGTTTGTGAGTTTGGGCAACAGTCCATGAGTTTATGCCCTGAGGTGTTATTTAATGAAATGTCTGTTGAGTGCAGACCCTGAGATGATCCTGATCCATACAACCAGATCCACTGAAACTGTCAGGGTCAGGAGGTATGGTATGCAACGACAGCGGTTTATTGGTGACATGGGAAGAGGGATCCATCACATGAAAAATACAGGCACTTTTGGCGTGAAGTGTTTAAATTAAGCTCCCCTCAAAGACCTGACACGACTTGTGTTTCAACATCCTTTCAACAAAATACCACAGTACATCAGAACCAGCAGTGGTCTGATCAACTACGTCACAAATATTCCTTCATCCGATGCCAAACTGGGGGGCAACTCAATGACTGTTTCCTTTCAGCAAAATCTCCACCACATTGTTGTGATGTTTAAGAAATCTGCGGCTCCATGCTGTGCTGGTGTGTTCTTGATTGGGCTTTCATAGCGTATGGCGATATGGGAAACAGCATCAATGTTTTATTTCAACCGCAGCATGGGGGAGCCAAGGCTTGGCTACGGCTGCCACAGACTGTGTGTAAACATGTCATGTGAGAGCGATCACTATATGCCCAGGGGCTCTTTGATTTGGTTTGCTTTGTTTTCAGCCATTTCTTTCCTTGTGCATTGTCCTTACTCATGTATTTGTGTTCCAGAGCCGAGTAGTGATCTGTAATCTTTAGGTAGCTGATGATAAGATTAGGATAGGAGAGATTTATTATTATTGTCTTTAAATTATTAATTCACTAATCCTCCTTGTTGACATACTTATATATGCTGTAGTACACGCGTTGGGAGGCTGCATGCACGCACATATTCTATTATATAACACCTTTGTATAAACACATTTGCCTCATTCATTATATATTTCACACAACGGATGCATTTGAATTTCAGACACATTTATACTCATATCAAGAAAGTATTTCTGATTCTGATATAATCAAAATATGACTTTGGGTGATGTGACAGGGGTCGCTCATAGTTACAAACTTACAAATAATTATCCTCAACTCTGCAGTTCCCCACAGCTCTACAGAGCATTTTAGCCTCTTTAAACAGCAGAGAGACAATGTTAGGGACTAGCTGGTGAACATCGTGGAGCATTGAACAGCTGAAGCGCCAAATATTTCCCCAGGCTTTAATTGAGACCGAAACAGTGATAACAGGAGGGTAAATATTGGACTTGCATTTGTCAGGTGGCCAGAAACACAACATGCGAATGTTCCCTTGTGCTGGATGTGTAAACAGGCAACAGTTAGCTAATGCATTTGCCATATCAGGTGATAATATGTCTGTATTGTGTCTACAGCTTGTTGTGCTTCCCGTCAAGTGACTGATTAATGCAGGCTTTAAAAAATATACAAAAAGTACAAACATGAAACAGAAACTGAGACAAACAAGCTTCAGACTTCAGTAGCTTGCGTTTGATGTCGATGAAAAATGGATACAACACAGGGTGACAGCGTCCTGTTATTGCTTGAGATGAGTCAGAATTTAATTGCTCATGAAATGCTATAGGCAGTCAACCCCCACTCAACCAATCAGCATTTGTTTGCCGCTCCACTGAGCTGTAGCGGTAGCAGTATTAGCAGTCACTTTTGCTGTATAACTAGACCGTTTTTATTAACCTGATAGTTAAAAGCAGAGCGGGCATGGAAGCTTTTTAATCCGGTGGGAGGAGGACGTAGTGATCAATGGAGGAACGTTTGGCATGCGGACGGAGAAGTGAGAAGACTGTAATTATCCAGATACTACTGACACTGCCTGATGCAGCTCCGCAAGCTACACACACACATAAACACACACCTCAAAGAAGCTTGTCTCTAATAATGGTGTAACTTTGCAATAAAACCTACCTTTGTGAAGGTTGGAGGCTGTTTGTAGTGCTGCTGAATTGTATTGCAATATTCAAGGAAGTGTTTCTAATATTTAGTCTACCCTCACCGGCATAAATTGGGACAAAATATTAGAAGCACCTGCTTTATCGTGTATTCAAACAGTATTTCTCAGTTTTAAAAGAGAAACGGCCTCCAGGCTGACGCCGAAGTGGTTGCTTTCACATGTGCATCGGATTAACTTCCCCTCTTCTGATTCTAAAAAGCAGCGCAGTCGCTTCCCTGGGCTTTTCAATAGGCCTTTTCGTGGAGGACATTTTGACACATCACCGCAGGAAAAGCACAGGTGTCAATAATAAAAAGTAATTATGATCCATTTGCTGCTTCGGTTTCAGGGTCCTGTTATTGTGCATGCTGGCTCACTGTCACGCTGTCACGGCTTGCTGGGAAACTTGAATAGAACACAAGCGTTGTTAATGTGATTAGTAACACCTGTGCTTTCCCCAGTCAAAAAAAGGTCTATGGGAAGCATCTGAGACCCAAACTGGACCGCAAAGCATTTGATGAAAAATATTTGTTGACATTGTTGACTAAAACCAAATAAAAACCAATCTTTGTAAACAAAACTATGATGAAATGTATTACAATTTACTGGTTATCAGTAGGAATGAGTCCAACATTATTAATTTTTTTTTTTTTTTTTCGTAAAATCTGGGAAAAGGAGTAAAAGATGATCTGTTTAACATTATTATCTTCTTATCTTCAGTATCACAATCCAAATCATATCCATAAGGGTCACTACTGTTACGGAGCACGGAGCAAGGTTTTGGTGAGCAGGCATGTGGAGAACGGAGATGCGGGGTGTCAGATCCGTGGAAAAGAGACGGCAAACTGGTTTGTAATTAAGGATTCAAAATTCACTTGTCGACCGTGTTGGTTAATGCTCACAGCTCAGCGGGCGGACATGCCGCTCCACCAGAAACATCTCTATGCACAGTAGGCCGCAGATTCTAGGTATTGTTTTTATAACATCTTAGTTGTGATAGTAAGTTAGTTAAAATCGCCTTAATATCGGCATAGGAAAAAAAAACTATTGTCAATCATCACTTCAATCGATCACCGGCCTAACAACAAGCCTATCTGACAATTATTTTACAGCAATATATATATATATATATTTTACAATTTTCCTCCACGCTGTTGACTGCCCTTAAGGAAGCTCAAGTTCCATCCAAGGTCTTAAAAGAATAGATTAATATCTGTTCAGAGAATAGATATTTCTGCCAAGAAAACATGAGCCAACCTTGAAGGAGAATTATTTGCTCCCAGCCCATAAAATAAGTAAGACTGATGTGCTGTTTGATCAGCCAAAAAGGAAGTCTGTCCCTCCCACACTCCATCTCCCTCTTTCCACCTCTCCCCACTTATAAGAGACTTATATCAGAATCAGAATCAGAATCAGAATCAGAATCAGAAACTGTTTATTGCCAAGTAACATACATTACAAGGAATTTGCTGTGGTCTGAAGGTGCTATTGTTTTGATAACAAATAAGTAGAATATAAAAGCTAAAATAAGAATAAGAATAAAAATAAAAAAAAAATAAAATAAAAAAATAAGATAAGATAAATAACAACAGTGCAGTGACCAGAATAAAGTAAAGTGTCCAGATAAAGTGTCCAGTAGGGGGTGGGTGCGTTAATGTAACGCAGTGGGGACAGGGGTGATGTACGTTAATATAACGTATAGCTTGTGTTTGTGTTCTGGGGGGGGGTCAGTGAGAGTTTGTCAGGTTGACTGCAGAGGGGAAGAAACTGTTTTTGTGGCGGGAGGTTTTGGTCCTGATGGACCGCAGCCTCCTGCCAGAGGGGAGGGGGTCGAACAGATGGTGTCCGGGGTGGGAGGGGTCGGCAGCGATCTTCCCTGCTCTCCTCAGGGTCCTGGAGGAGTACAGGTCCTGAAGAGATGGAAGGTTGCAGCCGATCACCCTCTCTGCAGAGCGGATGATACGCTGCAGTCTGCGTCTGTCCTTGGTGGAGGCAGCAGCGTACCAGACGGTGATGGAGGAGGTGAGGATGGACTCTATGATGGCAGTGTAGAAGTGAACCAGCATTTTTTGTGGCAGGTTAAACTTCCTCAGCTGCCTCAGGAAGTACATCCTCTGTTGGGCTTTCTTGATGACGGAGCTGATGTTCAGCTCCCACCGGAGGTCCTGGCTGATGATGGTGAAGGTGGTGGCCTGCACCAACTGAATGCATGACCCTGTTTGTGTGTTGAAGCTATTACCACAGCTATACCACACCACCAAAAGCGCAACACATTGCCACAGGAGGGAAGTTGAAGACGACTTCATCGTCAGATTGCTCAGCCAGGAAGGCATTGAGAATTTGGTCCCGTGGAGATTTCAGAGACAAGCACGACTACGATTTTGGACAGACCTTTTAGAGGCCGTTCAGACTGAAAACAGCTCTAAGGGCTACGGTGGTGGGGACGTGTTGCTTCAGCTACCGGTGAGACAGTGAAATACAAATCCAGGGAGGCCAGTTAGTAAGTAAGTTAGAGTAATCACATTTTTTTAAACTCAGGGCTGAACACGGTCTGAACGCGACCTTAGACATTGCTCACCTCCCCCGTCATCAAAATACCAAATATGGGAATTATTTGGTAAAAATGGTTCATCACTCCAGTGGAGTTCCAGTGGACTTGGAGCATATATGCCAAGGAGAACTGAAGCTGTGCTGGTGGCCCATGGTGGCCTAACACCTTAACAAGACACTTTATATTGGTTTAAATTGTTGGGTTTGTCAACCCCAAGCCAAACCCATCCAGTCCAATTCCCAGTCTTTCACTACACCCTGTAACAACCTCAATGTTATTTGCCATGTTTGCTATAGAGCCTTTGCCTACATGGCAGATCTAAATACAATATGCAGCACTTTACCTGATAGAAGTAATGATATTTCTGCATTGGACTTACACTTGCACTGATCTACCTCCAACTTGTAACAGCCCTACACATCTGAGTTTACATTGAGCGTGTAAGGCCATCTTTACCCCATACTGAAACAGTTTCAGCAGGTTGCCAGAAATATTACTCACCTCCTTGAGTTTCCTCTCCAGACTTGAGTTTTCCAGTCCTCCTGTACAACAGGTATCCTGTAGCACCTGCAGGACTCTTGATGCTTGGATGATTCAACTTCAGTGATACAGAGAGTGATTACAAGTGCTGGGTCTTATTTTCTCACTGTGTTGACCAAAGAACACCGTGGAATCTGGATCTCGATCTGGGAATTTGAACAAATCTTGCGTAGTACTTGGAAGGACATGTTGCACGTTGTGGGAGACACGCTATATGGTTTATGGTTTTGAAACGCTATATGTCTTGAAACCATTAAACGCAGGGTGAGGGTTCGGTTGGGTGAGAATAAAGATCTGCATCTCTGATCAAAACAGCGTTTGCCTGTGGTTTGAAGCGATATATGAAATATGTGATCCATATGGTGAAAAGCTGTCTGCTTTTAATTTCATATTGTGTGTGAAACATTCAAGATACACAAAATAAAGCATGTTGCGCTCATCTCTGCCATGTCCTCAAGCGCCTATCACCGATCTGCTGCCGGTGAGTGGCGCCGACACAGAGCTCTGCAGGTAACAAAATAAAACTGTCGCTGCTTTTATTGCTGCTCCTCTGAGCTTGATTATCACTTTGGAGGCTGGAGACCGGAGACAGAGCGGATGGATGAGCTATTTTATTGTCATATTGTGAGCGGTGCGGCTGCTGTCGACTCTTCGCGGCTCTGGCTTCAATGGAGGGACACACGCCAGTCAGCGTCTAACCAGAACAAGCTGTTTTCCTTCTGCCCCGGCCAGCACATCATTATTTTGTTTGGATGCGGGCCCTGTCACATGTGTGTCACACTCTCTGGATGTTTCATCTCCACTATAGCCAATGGTGCACTTTCTTCCACTGCCCAGAGAGTTTTGTTATTTATGGTGCTCCCAATACACAAAGGGGGCCATTAGGTGTATGAATAATAAAATATTAGAAGTGTGTGATCCATTTTTTTTTCATTTCATTTGATAAACCGGGGCGTCTGGGTGAGTGTGATATTGAGGTCTTATCTGGCCTAGATCAACTGGGTGCCATGCTGACTCAAACAGTAGGCCTGAAAGGTTTGAATCGACAGAACTGAATATCATCATACCGTGGAAGCATCGCTATTGAATTAACATGAAATATCAACATCAAAGAGCAGGCGAGAATGTAAAAAAACACTGTTTTACCTTGAAGGCATGAGGGCAGAACATTGGTTTGCATTAGAGGAATGTTTTTTTACTATGGAACAGGGTGAAGTGGTTACAGCAACAGAGAGGCGTGTGAGTTAGAGCACAGTTTGATGCAGCTTGGAGAATCCATGTGGGCAAAACCAAGGCCATGTGAAAGCATATGGAAACATTTTTTTGTTTATTTCCTCAGTCAAACAATGTGCTCACATAATGTTTGCATCAAAGAATCATGTCAGAATCATGCTTTTTTTTTTTTAAAGAATAAATGACAGGACAGAGATAAAATGCAAAAGAAAAGGCAATCCTGATTGAAAGTATCACAACAGTCTGTTTTCCTCTTCAGCATAAAACTGAAATTAATGAACGAACAAAAGGTTAGAGGATCAGTTTTGCCTGGCACACATTTTAACGTCAAAATCATCTCATCTTAATCATTACATGAATAATGAATGATCCTCCATTCTGCCTTCCACACGACAGCATCTGATTATCGCTAAATCCAGTCGAGTGCTCGACATTGCATGTCACAGGGGGCTAAATGTCCCCGCTCCGGTGACTCACATCCTCACATCGTCACAAAATTCATGACGTTGACAGTCAACATCCGAGCACTGCCGACGTTGCGAGACGTCACTCGGGGAGTCAAAGGTCAAGGGAGAGGAATAAATAAGTGCTGGCTTGTATCAGAGGCATGCAACCCATGGCTCGACACCATCAGCCAAAGATCAGCCCTTGTGACGTATGTTTATGGGCATGAATCACAGTGCGGTGGCTCATCATACACTAGAAAGTCTCTGGAGAGTCAGTGACCCTCTTGAACTCTGGGAACAGAGGAGAGCGGATCAGTCATCTGAATGTGTTTGTGTAAGAGCCAAAGCTTGTAGGATTTTTATGGTAATTAAAGCTGCAATAAGAAACAGTGTGGACGAGAGAGGGGGGGAGATTTAACACTGTCCCAGTGTGTTCAATATCTGCAGGGAGACATTTTTGCCCTGAGTTAAGACTATTCCGACAGACACAGACACAATGCTGAGGACCATAATACAGAGAATGATAACACAGGCTGATGAGAAGGAATCAACACCACAGACAAGCTATCAGAATCATACCATCTCCTGCCGGGACTGCGCTTGTCTTGAAATCCCATCAGAAGTTTGGAATACATTTGCGGCGACGCAAATTGTCATTGCCTTCCACATACTGTCCATCTGTACAGTCTGCAGTGCAACATTTTGGTCAGAATCCATGGAAAAACATCAATTGTAATTAGGGGTTACATCAGCACGGGGTGGATGTCGTTTTCCTTCACATGGGAACCCAATTTATGGTTGAATTCTGAGGTTGAAATCACAGAGAAAGTGAAGGCGCAGCTGTCAGTCTGGTTCAGACGGGACGACAGGGATGGAACAGGGAACACACAGGGAGGTACGGCCCCTTGAGGTTTCGCTACAGCGCTGCCTTGGGCTGCCATCTGCATACTTGATCGTACCCGGGAGGGCCGAGCAGTCCGAGGTCCACACAACACTGTGTGTGGGAAAAGCTACTGCTGGCAGGTTATTACGATGAAACGAGGCTTTTCTTCTTGTTTGGACCTGCATGCCTCGTAACACAAGTATAATATACAGAGGATGTAGCACATAGTTGTTGCATATAGCACAATACAAAACAGGAAGGAGAGCTATATACAGTTTCATATGATATAATCTTGGGGATCTTGGGAATGGGGTTAAATGATAGGGTGCACTTCCGTATAGAGGAGGGAAGACGACACCAAAACCTCTCGTGATACCATGCCGTGCAGTTTCCACGCATCCAAACATCACGAGAAACTGATGAGCCAAAGACGACACAGATGTATCCTCACTACTTTATCTTTAGAGGAAAATAATATGCTGAGCTCTGGGGCCGTGGTGAAGCTGTGTGTAGGTCAGCGTCCACACCAGTGATCTGTGATTATGACTGACCTGAGTAAACATTTTGCATGGCAAAAAATGGGAATTAAGGATGAAAGGAGGATAAAAAGCCAACAGATGTGTAATTACATCAGGGCCAAGTCCTTTGAAGCCATATCGCCCGGTACTGCTGAGGTCACGTCAAGGACATGTGCTGTAGCATATAAGCGTGGTGCTATTCAAGGTCTCCTAACAGGGAGGCACAATAATTCAACAGGGATGAGCGATCCACAGAGTCCACGGGCAAAGACAGTGCGGTAGTAATGGCTGGTGTTCATCTCCCAACATCTGTGAATTAACAACCAGGGGCTACAGCGCAACATCCAGTAAAAAAAAATCCACAGCAGCATGAAATACCGTCTTCATATCTTTCGTCAATTGATCTCCGTGCGAAACGCTTCCTGTGGGAGGCGAAAGCAGAAGGCGAAGCCGTGTCTCACAGGCTGTCTGGTGAGTAATAGGAATGAGTGATACAGAGTGAGTCAGGATACCTGCTGCATCTGCATTTGCCTCCCGTTATTCTGTGTTCATTCCCTTACACACGACCAGGGTTAAGAAAAAAACGGTTGGATTTTAAAGACATGGCCGTCATAAGATACTGCAGTCAAACGAGACTGATTGGACACGAGGGATCGCCAATTTATGAATGCAATGATGCTAATTTGATAATAATGAATCACGCCGAAGCGAGACAGTTTATAAGTCACAGATTTGGCATCTGAGGTTTCAACGTTCCTCTGTTGCTGTCTTTAATTTGTGACCTCACAGGTTAATCATCTTGCCCGGACTTGATGTTGAATTGTAGGTTTTTTGAGTTTATCTAGCTGCACCAGCTGGAAGGATCGACGAACAGATCCAAATCTTAGCTACAAATTCTCACAAACCCACAGCGCTGGATTATTTCCTGGATCGTACCTGCGCTCTTAATCAGAGCGGCTGCTTGGCAGGCAGCTCACTGGAATGTGGTGAGAATCAATTAAGGGAAACTTTTGGGAGAGTTTCTCGGCTGGGGAGGCACACACAAATCTATGGGAAGGTCAAGGGAAAAAAACAATAAAGCTAAATCATACAGTATGTTATTTTATATTTTCATATTATCCTCTCATTTGGGAGCTGAGTTCTGAGAATATTTGAAGGCTGTAATTTTCTTTCCCTGCTTTAATGAATAAAGCATTTTAGTATATCAGGTTCTGTGAAAGTACTGATGTCACCACAAATCAAACTATAAATCACCCTGCACGAACACATTCGGTTTGAGTGGTTGTGGTCCCTGCTTATGTAAAGTATGTGAATGTGTGTGTGGGAGAGACTTAATGTCAAGAGTCCTGATGTAAACATTAGCAGGTATCACACTTTGATCAAAACAACTCACATTTTCATGTGAATCCTGTTGGGAAATAAGAGGACGTCTGAAGACAAGCAAAGGACGGAGGCGAGAGTGGATAGACAGAGCGCTTGGTTAAAAATGAGTGTGAGCGGCTCAGCTGTATTTAGCCATGTGTCAAACAGGGCATGCGGAGATGAGAAACAGCCTTCAGTGCCAGTAACCCTGGTGAAAGGGGGGGATAAACACACAAACACAAACACAAACATGAATACAGTGAAAGTCAGACAGAGGGGATGGGTTTCATTCATGTCAGTAAACGTGTGAGCATATTTAGAAGGGACCTGTGATGAATAAGAAGAAGAAGATCATGCAGCAAGTGAATGCCAATAGAACCCACATACCCAGAAGTAACATTATCATAACTTCATTGACTGTGATATTATTTTCTTTAGATGTCTTGATACATGTCTGGAGCGATGCAGTTCACCCAGTAGCCATACTACTTATTCCAAGCCAGCGAGTTCCCAAACAGCGGGGCAGAGGGGCACGGAGCTATAGCAGGGGGCAGCAGGAATAACACACGCGTTACTGATTACATGAGAGATGTCTCTGTGATGAGACTTCCAGTTAGCCGTGACAGTGTGACAGTGAACCACAAGGGCAGCCATGACATGTTCCCCTTGCTATTCAAAAATCTTGTTTTTGGCAGCTAGCCTCGATATCTCCTGTGAAAAAAGCCTATAGGCCTGACTCACAACAGACATTCTGACTTATCAAACGCAGATGTAGTTCATGAAGTTCAGTGAAAGTTCAATCTGGAAGACTACGGCCATGGTTACTCTATTTATTTCAATTTACTTTTTCACCTTTCCAGTTCAACCAATCAGTTTGCATTCTTCTTTTTTTTTGACTTCCAAAGGAAATCGTAACACAACAAGTTTGGGGACCACTGTTGTAAACAAACAGCCTGCTGTTACAAAGCAACAATTCCTGTGCACCAGTTGAATATTTTCCTGGAAAGGTACCAATGCAGAGTGTTTAAAGAGCAAGTCAACAGGCTGTGTTTTATTGATAGGAAATACATAAATAATGCATTACATAGATAATGAAATGCACATTAGAGTTTGCACACTGGGGACTTAATTCAGCATTTCAAACCTGCATGCATCTTTGTCAAGTCAAAGGCGGAGAGCAGCATTTATTTATATGAAAAGTGTTACACATCATTACTTTAGAGAAAAGGAATCCGCACAAGAGCAAGAGGTCTGAGCTAAACTCCGCCCCAACGCACCGTTAGAATGATGTGAGTCCTATGATCTCATGCTGTCCGGCCAACATTTTGTCAACACAACGAGCTCTCTTTCAGCAGGGATTTGTTGCTGATGTGATGATGAGGATTGGCTCTCTGGCTTCAGCAGTAACAACAGTGCTCATATAAGGCATCATAAGCACATTATAACCGCATTGCAATGGCTTGATTTTATTTTGAATTTCTCACATTAATCTGATGACATATTGTAAGAACGTCCACTTTAAAAGCTTCTATAATTTGCTGTAATAATGCTTTCATACACAAATGCATCAGGTGTAATGTACATTAACCATGTAGCTGAAACTAATTTGCAGAGTCGCGTCTCTGTTAGGCTTTAAAATTCGCATTCACAAAATCTCATCTGCTTCTATTTTCATTCTTTCAGCACCTAGAGCTTTTCAACTGGCGTGCTTTGCTTTGCCTGGTTCAACCAATTTCTCATCTTCCTCATAGGATGCCAAACAAGCTGTTCTCATTCAAGTGGCATTAATACCAATCAGGCCAACTAGCAAGCATCTCCAGAGAAACTGAACTAAACCTACTGTGGCGTCTTTGTTAGGGGAAACACCCCGAGGCTTTACTGAATCCCATGAATAATTCCCCACAGTGAGGAGCTGGTCGGTCGGACATGCTTGAAGGTACGGGATGTGTAAGATTTTGTCATTAGCTTTAAGGTATTATCACTTCTGACCCATCGGTGGAATAATTGGTGGAGAAAAAATTTGAGAGACAATATCAGTAAATTTGATATTGCCAGTGCCACAAAAATGCAAAAGACTAAAGTAAAGTCGGTGTACCTGCTGTAATTGCAGTCAGCTGTTCTTGCACTGAGGCTTGGCTTTGCTTTGAGCTTAGCGCAAACATTAGCATAGTAATACAGTGTGCGTGTTTGCTCATGCATGCTTGAAAAATCAGGTAATCACCAAAGTCATTACAGGTCTGTACCAAATTTCACGGAAATCTAACCATTTTGTGGAGTTTTTTCACTCTAGACCAAATGTTAGGCCCATGGACAGCCAGCCACAGAAGAATCAATAAACTGACTGAACGTCAGACAAAGAGACCAACATCTCCATCCTTTGGGCCCTGCCACTACGTTATGTTGACATATAAAATTAGAGTTTGGGGTGAAGGAATGATCAGCAGAAGTTTCTCACAAGTGTAGTAATACAAACGCATGTGCCTGTGTTTGTGTGTTTATAACACAGGGTTCATTGCTATTTCCCCAAATATTTGCCTTGGGTGTAGGGCAGGTCAGTGGCTGGATGTTGGGGTTGGAGAGAGAGTGCAGTCAGTGCCTTTGAAAGGAGATCAGAGCGAGTTCTGGCCTAATTACCAGCATGTTTCCACCTACACATCTGGGCCGCGCCGCCGTCTGCTGAGTGATGGGGAGCATGGAGGAGTACATGGGAGCAGGTCAACACATTCACTCAGCCAGGGTTGAAAACACATGTAGACCAAGAGGTTTAGTGGCAGTCAATCATCATGGTAACACTGAAGTTATTTACAGATACGTTACTTGGGATGAAGTAAATAAAAAATAAATATTTTGCCATATAAATGCATATAAATGCCACAGTTTTTGTTTTAACAAGGTTCCATTCATGGAATGGAAGATGAATGGTCCAAACAATGATGGCCTCCATCCAAAATATTAACCCCTTCTTTGATTCTATCATACAGGAGTTTATTCCCTTGATATTTTAATTGATTTTTAAAGTTGCTGGTTCAGTGATGCACACGAGAGTTGGGAATGGACATCATTTCTTGATCTGCCATCAACAATTTATTTTTGAGCATTTCTTTTGACATATCAGTCCATAGACACACATCCTGCACATATTTCAACTAAAATGGTGTGTTACAATACATATACAGTATATATCCATGTCTGCTTGCAACCAGCAGTAGTCTGCTATCAGCAAGGGTAAGTGTTGCACTCACTAGAGGTCTTCAGAGGTCCACTAGGTTCCTAGGACCCAAGACCTGACTTGGGGCCTGACTCCGGCCACGTACAAAAAAGAGTTAGGTGGATCCTGCAGAGTCTGGGTGTCAAAACTTGACAGTCTGTCGGTCCCCCACCTTGGTCCACACTGAAATATCTCAACAACTATTGTTTGGATTACAATGAGATTTAGTTCAGACAGTCATGTTCCCCTCAGGATGACTTGCAATAACTTTTCATTTAGCGCCATCATCAGGTCAAATTTTTGACCAACCCTCTGATTGCCATCAGCCTCGGATGTACTTTGTGCTTGGTTCTGATTTGCAAATGTTAGCGTGCTAGCACACTAAACTAAGATGATGAGCATAGTGAACATTATACCTGCTTAGCATCAGAATATTGGCCTTGTCATTGTGATAATGTTAGCATGCTGACATTAATGGTAAGCTCAAAGCTCCGCTGTGCCTCACAGAGCTGCTAGCATGGATGTAGACTCTTAGATTCTTAACCTTGCTCATGAAGAATTGTGTTGTCATGCAGCCACCTACACATTGCGTAGTTATTTTGACACCCTTTTATTTCAGGGTGAAATCTAAGCTCTTACTTGGGGGTATCATTTACTGCACAGCTGCCATACAGTTTTCACGAAAATGAAAATGTATGTGAATTAATTGCCCAAATTATAGCGCAGTAGAAGTGGAGTCCCCTACTGCTTACTCATTTGTGAACCGCAGACAAGTGAATGTGTAGAGGCTTTGATTCCAGTTTCACTTTTAAAGCAGGGAGCCAAGGGAAATGTCTGCCGGCCGCACCCACACTTCCTGCACAAGCCTGCCTCCACGGAGGACACAAACCCAAAACAGCTATCAGTATTAAGACACAGCTTCCTCTTATCAACACTGCCGCAGGGAGATTAAAATAGTTTGTTCCCAAAATGTCTATTATTACGCCTTAAATCACCCGTGTCACCCATGATTAGGGGGAACAAACCCTTGTCTTAATTACAAGCAGCCACAATATTCATCGTTTAAGCTATGATTCATTATTATTTAGGCAACGAATGTGCCAAAAACATTTGCTTAAACTAAATCCTTACCAGACATGGTACCACAGCCATTCATATTGTGTGTAAAACCCAGCAGAACAACAATCAACTCCCTGTCACTGAAGAAAATAAACTAGTTTTCAGCCTCTGCAATGAGTGGGTTGTTTTACAGTATCTCAGTTTTAACTGGATAGTCATATTTGACAAGATCTGCACTGGGTCAGTGCTGTGAAGACCTTCCCTGCTGCAGGCGGCCATTGTTTCCTCTATTGTTCTCCCTGGTGACTTAAATAAAGAGAGTCTCCAAAGCCACACAGCTCTAAATATGTATTTCTGCTGTGCTAATTAGAGACTGTCTGTCAAGCGGGCACAGAGCCCAGGACGAGGAATGGCTAAATATACCAAAACAAAAACAAAGCTTCCAAACGGAAAATTATAAACATTTAGACAGAAAGTCGCAGAGAAAAAAAAAGAAGCAAATATAACTGGAAAGGTGACTTTTTGTGTTTGTTTTATTGAAGGAGTCAGTGGTTTGGTCACAAGCTGTGAGAACGTGACCGTGGAGGTTGACTTGGCGACTTTAAAAGGCAGGGAAGGTGACACCGTCAATGTAGACACAAGAAAAAGTCATTCCTCTGGTTTTAACAATGGCTCAATTTAGAGGGCTGGTTTCAGATTTTAGCCACACTGCAACAATGTGACTGGTTCCACTTTACATGTTGACCTAAGGTCACGTCACTTGATTAAACAACCACTTGCTGCTGCTGCTGCTGGAAACAGGTTGATGAGAGCCGTGAGAGTGAACCAATACAGTAAAGTTGCAGGTCCTAAAACCAAAACAATGAGCTGAAAGACGCTCTGTAGAGCCGAGGAGGCTGCAGAGTTGGATGACAGTTATCTGTGAGTTCATCGCCACAAGCAACACCTTTCACATTATACAGTCACTTGACTCATTGTTGATATAAAAACATTGATTGGTGCAGCTTTAAAGGCATTCTAAATAGTGCTACTAAATGAAATTAGCTTAAGCTCTACTCCACTTTTTCCCTGACAAAAAGAAAAGAATACTTTTACCAAGTATTATGAGATATCACACAAGTCAATTATGAAGTAAAGTGTGCCTGTGAAATGTCTTTATACTGGATGTGTCCCTGCAAACCAGTGCCAGACTCAAATTCATATGACATGCCTCTGAGGAAAGTTGGCGCTGCATGATAGAGAAATTCTTAGCAGGAGCATACCAAAGTACGTCTGGGGTCTAAAGTGTTGTTCAGCTAAAAAGAATTTCCGAACTAACAAATTATTCAAGAGAGAGTGTAAACCATGGGAAAGCTTCAAATTGCTAGCTAAGATATTTTGCAAACCGTTGGATTTCTTCTCGCCCAAGCACCAGCTATATATGGATTCCCCTGCTACACCCAAAATCCAGCAATAATACTGGCATCTGAGACGGTAAAGGCATGGAAGTCTCCAGTTTTTTCCTGCTCACATGTCTGCCTGTGAGTAGTAGCAGAAGGGTAATAATCTCATTTAGTCCTCCAGTGCGATCCGCCGGTGTCATGGGTCAGTCGATTGCCATCACCCCCCCCCCCCCCCCCCCCCCCCACCCACCACCACTCCTGCCTCGCTCCCAGCTCAGATAGAAGTGCTCTGACTCAGCCTCCAGGAAGGTGAAATGTTTTACTGTTCACACATTTCCCCCTCGCTGACCTCAAATAAACTCCTCTCTTCCCTCCCTGCAAAATAGCGTTCCTTGAGATCCTTCAGCACCGTCGCTCAACAGCGCATCTGACACATCTGGGAACCAAGACTGGATTAAGTGCTCTGTGTCTACAAGTGTTTTTTGAAAAATGAGAGTGCGTCAGGGGCTGAAGAATGGAAGCCGTGCCACAAGCCCCAACTGGCATGTTCGAACTGTGGAAATATGGGACCAGCAAGAACTTAAAAGCACAACAGCATATTTATGAGCTTGAAGGCAAACCAAGAGTCTTGTGGAATATCAAGCTGTGTTAATGGTTTGGTGAAGCTGCCATTGCAAGCTACTGATTGACTAAAATTATAACAAACGTGTTATAATAAATGCTCTGTAGTGATGAGTGCTGGACATTGTTAAATTTCTCATAAACTATCAACATTGTGAGAGCACTGTTGTCTGGAGCTACTACAGCTGCACATGAAATACAGAAAATAATATGAAATCAGACTGATGGTTTGAATCCTAATGTAAATTGAACTTTCCCACCCCGCCTTTTCCCCCTTTTGTAGATAACTAGATTAACTACACAGTACAAAATGAGTCAGTTTCCCCATGGAAGCTCTTTATCTTCTGGAACGCTCCAGGAAAAAGAAAAGAAAGATGCAGCTTTGTTCATCTGCAAATATAAATCTTGGACATGCAACTGAAATCAAAACAGCGTTTTGTGAAGAGTGATAGGAGTGGTTTACACTTGTCCTTCTCAGTGTGAGCATTTCCACAGATGGACATCAAAGTGTTGGATGGAGATGAAGCGCAGGGGGGGCCCAGTTTATCAAGCGCGTCCACACTCTTTTACCTATCCATTTAACTTCCCTCCGACCGACAGCTGCTGAACAGAGTCGGCACCAGCTGACCACACACAGCAGATAGTGTGCTGAATGGGACTGTTTACACACAAAAAAAGATAATATACTTAAAACCTGGCAGCGCTTCACTCACAGACACTACATTCATTCTCTGACACATAACCCCCAACTGAAAGCCCAGGCCTAAGAATAAACTAGCTTTAATAGTCTAATCCCAAAAGGGATCGCACATAGAATGGGATACCCCCACTCTGTCATTTCACCGAGTTCAGTTCATCAATCACTCAAAGCTGAAACGGTGTAAACGTCTGCACCGTATGTTCTGGTGGAACCATCGTGTCTAATAAAACCTGTGGAAGTGGCCAGAAGGAAGGAAAAGAAAATTTTCAGAAAAACTGATTGTGACAGCGGTGGCTCTTTTAAAATATTTTAAAAGATACTATCGTCTTATAAAAGGTCTGGACATAGCAGCGTAAACAGCTCGATTCAAGTTCCACAGGCGACATGGTAGAAATACTGTGAAGCCAGTTTCAAATCTGCTCATCTGCTACTCAGAATCCATTCCAATCCCTTATCAGATCTAAGTAGGTTTAGTTTTTAACAGTTGCAAGTAACTAAATGTATAAATAACCAAGCCTTGAAGATTCAGTGTGGATGTGTAACCAACTTTTTAATGAGAGAGCGCAGAAACACTGTAGTTTTTAGTCTTAATGTACCTAATGTTTGCAACTCATAGCTATAATCTGGAGGTCCTCATTCAGAACTATTATGTTGACATGCCTAAAAGATTGATATGACGTCCATAAAGGTGCAACTGGTAGACCAGGAGTCGGGATCAGCAAGATTATTCCTGTCAGTCTTGATGGAAGCACATGCCACTAGTCATCTAGTCATCCCATAGTAATGTTAGCTATCTCAGGCCGAGAAAAATCAACTTCTTGCAGAGAGCACATTAACCAGTCAACAGCCAAAGGTTCTTTTTAGCCACTGATGATGTTTGACCTTTCTATCTGTAAAAGTGGTGGTGAGCTCTCAGTAAAAAATGCTAACATTAGCTCAATGTTCTGTGCGTTGCTCCTTGCTGATAAAAGGAGAGATAAAAGGTTTGAGATAAGACATTTGTTAGCATTGGAGTTTAGTGAATCTGGGCATTTTGCCAACCAAAAACCGGATCGCAAAGTGGAATACGCTATCAAAACCCAATCCTGCTTGTTTCCAACCGATTTGGCATGGCAGCTCTACTCATACACAAAAGATCTGTGATCTTTAAAGTTTGTGACGTGATAGTTTTAGATGTTATATCAGGTAGTCAAAAGCTGTGCTATGCTAGTTGAATGGAAAATACCATGCAAACTGGATGGATAAAATGAAAATACTTGAGTTGAAACTAACTTTAAGAAGCTTTGCTTGAAAAGATGGCTTTCAAGAAGCAAGCAGTCAGAGACTCTGCATGTTTTCCTTTATAGGTACAGCACACAAAATGTCTTCTATCAGGGATTTTAATTAACTGTCCCAAAGGACCAAGTTCAAAAATAGAACTGAATCTGTTTCTATTGCAACCAATGATGACATAATCTCACCAATAACTATGATGTTCCCTTCACCAAGAGCCTTTTGGGTCTACAAAAGTCAACTGCGAGCTGGAGCTTTACAAACATCATGTTCCCCTCACAGTCATACTTGGACAGATGGTATGCATTTGGGTAGTATCAGCTTTCACAGACAATAACGTGTTGCTCGCACCAAGCTGGAGAGTAGAAATGCTGTTGTATGGAAAACAAAGTACCATCCCTGACTTTGAGACAGACTGCCTGTTTGCCGTGGAGGGTATAAGCGTGTGAGCCTGACATGCAACGCTCCTTCAATTAGGGCTGGAAATTGTTTGGTTGCCACACGAACTAGCACCACTTACGTCAGATGAGCCTGAACTACCCTCTGTGTCTAACAGGATGTCACTGGTACACAAACACCCTGTCAAGCCGACGGCCAGGCAAAATGACCTCCGTTGGACCAAGAGTGTTTTTGTCTCTCCCCCCACCCCCTCGCCTTAGCAACCATTTGTCTGCCCCAACAGTCAGAATTAAAACCAACCCTCACCTGATTTATTTATTTATTCTTTTAAAGAAACGGATGCTGATTGTGAAGGAAGAGAAATTCATAATATCCAGCTCTTACATTTGTGTGTGATGGAAAGGTCTGATAGTCAGACAGGCAGATGTACATGTGTTTTGTGTTTCAGCGCTGTTGTGAGTGCTCAGTATGGGCTTAAAGAGGCAGTGGACCACAGCTTGGAAACCCAAAGACTATATGCTGTGCAGTCTTTCAATCCTATGGCGTCAGTGAGCCAACGTACAGTGCATACTTGTAAGCATGTGTATGCCTGTGTGAGACTTGTGAAAGCACAGCGCGCGCGGGTAAATGTTTGATGGGGTAATGACGCTTTGGATAAACAGAACAAAAACAGCCGGTGTTCTCCATCCTTTGCTAATGTGTAAATTGGTTGCTAGGAAACGCCTGTAGGTCAGTCCAATCAAAAGCAATCAACTATGCAAACAGGAAGACACTGTGGCACAAACTGTAGCATAACTTCCAGTTCAAATTTTATGGGGTGAACAAACAAAGTGTAGATATGACCGTTTTTTAAATATAGGCATACATAAAATCTTTGTGTTTCAGTGTGAGTAGTAATGCAGTTTCGAATCAGTTGGCAATATCCTATTATGCTAACCTAGCTAACGTTATTAGGTCATTTAGCTTTTTGTAATTTGAGGTAAGTTGTGTTACTTTTGTGAAATGTAATTTAAAACCTTCCCAGTTTAAATTAATATCAAACAGCATTTTAGACCTCGCTAAAACGTTAACAAGTTAATGTAACTTTTGTTGGTTGGTTCAGTTAGCTTTGCAACAGTTAAAGCTGGCGGTGTGTGTGTGTGTGTGTGTGTGTGTAAATATTTAGTAACAACTAGTCTCTACATAAGTACTAGTTTGTGAGGTGCAACCGATTTCAAATAGTGATGCATAAACCTCCACAATAAGAATAAAACAAACAAACGGGCTAAGGCTCACGAAGAGCTGGTGCAGCAGGCTACTGAGGAATACTTTGGAGGATTTCTCTGCAAAGACCAATGCAAGGTGACTTTGATTTGAAATGACTGACAAAGCCAGTGCCGGCAGTCATTACTGCAGGTATGTTGAACACAAATATGTCAATATAAATCTGAACCGTCAAAAGCTGTGGGTGTGATACTGTGTACTGCTCATTTCCTAGTGGTGTTTTTCTTATCAGTGAAAGTGAACATGTTTTTCAGGAATGAGCTCCTAATTCAATTATTGCAACAATGTAAGAAAAAGGCAAACAACCCTCAGTGATGCTGAACTGACATGAACTGATTTGGTATAATTTTTCTGTCCACCACATCATTTTTTTTTTTTTTTTTACCATCAGTATAATTTTCCACTTTAACCACAGGACAATCTATCCCAGGCTGTACCTATTATAATTAACTAGCAAAATAAAGTATCCAATGGATGTTGGATAAATACAATCATAGCAATCCCATGAATGTGTAATGATGCTGTAAAACATGCCCTGACAAGCATTCAAATGCACAAAAGGCCACATTACAGGCCAAGCGGTTCTATAATCTTCAGTAATCTCTGGTTGTACGGTCCGACATGCACCAGAGCATCCTCACCCCCCGTAGCTTCACGTCGTGACCTACCACCCCTGCTTTTTTGTGTTTCATGTAAATATAGTGTGTAATGACACAGTGTCAGAGCACAGATGCTATTATGGCCTTCCAACGAAGCAGAGGTCATCTTTGCCACCCCGCCCAAAAGAGGGGCCGCCTCACCACCGTGGTTAAAAGCCCTGCTTTCACCCAGACCAAAATGACAGACGTGATTTTATCTTTACATTTTGAGCAGGGTTTGTGGTGGAGAGTGCTGAGAATCCTATCTGAAACTTCACAAGGATTTAGCAGATACTCGCTGATTAGTGGAATTGTTTCAATTTTTTTCCCCACATTGGGTGAACCATCTCGATCTTTGCTCTCTTTCGCCCGTGACTGCCGATTACGGGTGCTGCAGACTGCCCAAAATGTTATGATAGGTGTCACACTGGCAAGGTGAGAGGGAGTCCAATATACTGTAGCCCAGCGATTATGAGAAACAGGGAGTGAGCATTTGGCGCGGAGGCACATATCCGCTACATTCCAGCTTTGAGCCAGTCAAAGACATTTACAAATGTCTCCCTTTGAAAGTTCAGATGGTGAGGGGCCATGTATGACTTACAGAAAAGGTCTGGTTGTTGTTACTGAGAAACACAACAGTTCAGTTCTATCACAACCATTCCAAATGTATTTATTTTTACAAGCCCCAATTCAAAATACACGCTGCCAACTGGTTCTACTTAGCGGCAGAATGTATTACTTGGATACCCAAAAAAACATCAGTGATGCAGTTTTCTTCTACTGCACACAAAGCTGTTCCCATCACTTTCACAAATTGTTTACAAAGTGACATACTGAAAGCAGTTGCTCCAAGAAATGGGTTGGAGTTGAGTTGAGTGCAATGCAGCACACATCTTGATCTCTATACTCTAAAAATATTTCCAAATAACACACAAGAAAAAGCCAAAAGTATAAACTGAGTAATGTTCATGATTTTATCAGAAGGTTTTCCAGATGGCTGTGTCATATGGGACCAGGAATGAACTGCAGATGAGCAAAGTTGGTCGCTCAAATCTGTTTATTTGGATTTTAATTCACCGACCCCCTGGTTCTGATAGTTCTTTGGTGTCTGAATTCAGTGATTTCTTACTCTCTATCATTAGGTTGGACAGTGATTTTAATATTCACGTCGCTGCTGCTGTTCTTAATGTCACGGAGTCTTTTAATTTTACCCAACATGTGTCTGGCCCCATACACATTAGGAGTCATACCTTGGACCTTGTTTTTATGCCTGGTTTAAATATGGATTCTATTCGCTCTGAGGCGCTGCA
Organism: Enoplosus armatus; assembly: GCF_043641665.1. Lineage (NCBI taxonomy): Eukaryota > Metazoa > Chordata > Actinopteri > Centrarchiformes > Enoplosidae > Enoplosus > Enoplosus armatus. The sequence goes on along the minus strand of NC_092188.1, from coordinate 20,636,253 downwards.
TGTTACTGACCATGAGCGGTTTTGTTCAACCCGTCTTTTAATTTAGATTCTCTGCCCAGTAAATGTGTAAATTGCTCTCAAATCTTAAATCGCCTCTCAGCTGAGACGTTTTCTGCGCAGTGTTGTCCTCTCATGACGGCGTCTCGTCCACTCCTTTTAAACACCCTGCCCCACCGTTTTGGGTGAACACACCTTAATGGCAGTCAAAATTGTGCAAAACAGTCATTTCATCTCATCAGGATTAAAAGAGACAGCTGGATATCACCAGCTTTAACAGTGATATGATATACCTTTAAATATGCTAATAATATGACCCAAGGGAAGCATATACAAAGGAGTTTCTTCCATCTAAGAAACATTGCCAAACTCAGGTCCGTTGTATCACAACCTGAGCTGCAGATGATCGTTCACGCTTTCATATCATCGCGGCTTGACTACTGCAATTTGCTTTTCATCTGCCTCAGCAAGTCGTTGCTGCAAGGATGTTGACCAGGTCCAGCAGGACGACTCACATCACACTTGGGCTTACTGGTAGGCTTCCTATAGATCTACGATCTGCTGTCTCTGTTGACGCCTTTAAGAAGAAGCTGAAGACTCGTTTATTCAAACTGGCCTTTGTCTTGCCTTGTGCTGTCTGGTGTTTGTAATTCTGTGTGTTTTTAAGGGCTGTTTTATTGTTTGGCACTGTGACCTTGCTCTGTGGAAGGTGCTATAAATAAATAAACTTTACTTCCTTACCAAATCATATGACTCTCTCTGGTGTCCAGATTTGAATTGAAGCCATTCTGTCAAGATGTTTGCACTATACTCGCCTAGTCTGTGCCATGGGGGAAAAAAATCGCTCCGTTCATTTGTTCATTAGTTCTTCAGTCCCACTTTGAAGTCGTTCTCACCTTTCTCCTAAACTCCACTGATGGGTTGAGTTCAGTACTTGAGACGCAAATTAAAAGCAAAGACCTCGAGGCACGGGGGCCATCTGGTCTAGCAAGTCTGTCTTATGCCTCCACTGTAAACGTTTAGTTAGCAAGCTGATTATTCTCTCCCCACAGGCTTAAAACTGCACGAGGAGTAAATGACCACAAGGCAGCAATACTGTTCACAGTGAGGACACGCAATGAGAGAGCTGTCAAAGCTACATCAACAACTACTAGCATGTTTGTTTGTGGATTGTTAAACTGGCAGATGGAGAAAATATGCAGTACCACAATAAGGAATAAATCAGTGCTTTTAGGTTTACATTTCACAAAACAGCACTTTCCACATGTTAATGTTTTCTCCTGTGCAGTCAGTGTGGGGTTGAGAGCGTGCAGGAGACCCCAGAAGAATGAGATAGTGCTGTGTCTTAACATGCTCTTCAAATAAAATGAACAGGCATGAATAGAAAAAAAAACCTTGCATGGGAGTGAAGTGTCAGTGAGGTGCAAAGGTGCTAAAGCAGTATTTACTTGTAACGCTAATCTATAAAATGCTAGGAGAAAATAAAGAGCAGACTTTAAGCAGTTTTACAGGGAAATCCACCAGGAAATAAAAGTTGTTTCAACATTGTACAGCTTAATTCCATTTGTCAATCTGGAGTCTCTCCTTAAATGTAGGATACTAGTAGTCATGATGTAATCCAGAGAGAAATGCAGCTGCTCCATAGAGTGTGAATAGTTGAACAACACCTGGGACACATTGACAGCACCTCCAGTATGGGAAGATGTTCTGATTTGCAGGTGTAACATTCAAATAAAACTCATTTGGATGAATTTGTCATTTGATGCCAATTCAGTCCCATTAAACATGTATTAAAGATGCACTAGTCAATATTGTTATATTAAAAATGGATTTTTTTCATTGTCAGTGAGGTAATAGTTTACCTATGATTCAAGATTTCTCAGAGCCGTGCAGCAGAAGGACATGATTGATTCCATGACTCTCTGTATCAAACTTTTAGATGGCAAGAGATGGCCAAGAAGTTTAACGAGGACATTGTCTCATGGAAGCACTGATGAAATGAAAAGGTCTTAAAACTTGATGATGATAAATTATTTTCAGCAGTTTTACTATTTTACATCTTCAAATCAAAGTGCTACTGTAACTGAAACTGACTTCTTTAAGAATCTAAGTCTAATGCAATAAATGTGTTCAACAAGTTTTAAAAATATGTCCTGGGGTTGTAAAATTCCCAGACTGCATCAGAAGATAGATCAAATTTTCAGACTTTGCCAGTCTGGTATACATTTCTCTTGGTGGCAACCCCTTAGGACAGGGAACTTTTGCTTTTTGCTCCCAAAATGACATAAATCCCAACAAATTCAAGAAACGCAAATCACCAAACCAATTACTTTATTTTCCTTAAAAACCACATATCCATTATATTAGTACAATAAGGGCCAGTTCATGTCAAACTAAATAAAGATTATGGCAGAGGTGAACACATTCAATCAAAAGTAACAGCACAGAGAGGCAGACAGTCACAAATCCAACCAAATAATCCCCACAGTATCCAACTCTTATTTAAGAGGAAATGAAATTATGTGCATTATGTAGTTGTGAGTTTCACCATATAGTGTGTATGAAGTCATTTTCCCCTTGCAACAGAATGAGGTTCCCTGATCCAGAGGTACTGTAACAGTCTCTTAGCTGGAGGACACACAGGGACATGGAGCCCATCTGGATGCTGGTTCCTGATTGGATGGTCAACAAAGTGTCTTTTCCCGGCTGCTCTCCACTGATTGGATGAACGAAGAAAAAAGGAGAGAGCGTGGAGTTCAGGGCTACCAGAAGTTGGCTCTGGAAGAGGAGAGAGGTTCAATAAGTTAAAGGGAATATCTTGGCGATTCGTCTGGGATGGCAGATGAGGAGGAAAAGTAGAGCTGGATGGAGGTGGTGAGCAGTAACTCAAGATGACACTGACAATTAAAAAGGGATTACGAAAGAGTCTGGCAGACTGACTGTCCCATCTCAAAGGATTATTCAACACTTCTGCAACCAATGAAAGACAATAACATGCCTACAGGATGACATAGCAGTATGAGGCTACACAAGTAAATGGGGCATATCCATGACATGGAGGCCCTGTTAACACTTGGCACTAAAATCAGTCCTGGGTGGTCTGATTACAAGTCGGCAGCTCTAAATACAGGTGTGAATGCAGCCAAAACAGATGCTTCAGAATCCTCTAAACACTCAAGCTTCACATTGGGAGGCTTTAGCATGTCCGCATACAGTATGCAGAGTAACATCCCGGGGCACAGTGAAGGCCTTGTAGGGCTGAGCGATGTCAAAATTTCTGTCACTGAGACAGACTTTGGGTTGCAACCAGTAATTTCCACTGTCGATTAATCTGCTCATTATTTTCTTCATTAACTGATTAATCATTTGGTCTGCACTTAAGCCCTTGGTGTTGGATTCTGGACAAAATGTTGCATGACTCACAGAAACTTTACCCTTTGAACTCTGCAACAGTCTTGCTTACCGTTATGTCATTTCTTGAAATATCTTTACATACTTTATATCCCTAAAATCTGTACAACCTAAACTAGAAGGTTATGTAAGTCAATAAACCATGACTGATAAAATGATGGAAACTAAATTAAATTAAATTAAAACTGCATGTTGTTGTCATGGCGTTTCACATCACGCGTAACAGAAAAGAATGAATGCTCTAGCTGTTATGGTTTTATTTTTAGATCAATTTAAACAGGATTATGCAAACAATGACGTCCTGCGGCCCGTTTGTGGCCGCCCACAGGACGTCTGTTTTCAAAGGGTTAAATCACCATTACATTATTCACTGAAGGTGGATGAACAGAAAGTCAATGTGAGTAAACTGCCCAAGGTAGCTATAGCACCCCCCCCCCCCCCCAAACCACGAGTCAAATTTGTAGAATGGATAAGTTTTAAAGCACCCACACAGTTTTTCGCCTGTTCTTCTTTAGCTTGGCCAAGCGCAAATGTGCATTTTCTTCTACTCAGCAGTTGCATCTTTCCACTGATAAAATCCAATGTGAGCTGGGAAATAAAATACAATCCCACTGTGTTACTAGAGCTGCATTTCAGATGTAAGTGACACTATGTCTGAGGAGGGCGCTGGAATGTGCATTATCCTGGGATGTCTGGATGTCTAGTGGAGGATTATATTAAACCGATAAGTATAAAGAAGTGTGAGGAAAAAAAATGCAATTCAATTTTCTGTCTAATGTCAGTTGTTGTTACTGATGGCAGGTCACAGTTAGTTGAACTACATTACTGGAATAAATAATGCAGATTATAGGGAAATTGTTGACAGGCCTTAATATACAGTAAGTGTTTGATGACATAGCGTCCCTTGATCAATTTCCTTCAAAGGAAGCTGTCGGATCTTTCCTACCTGACAGGAGTTCAGTAGTTGATCATCCTCCTGATTGCCTCAAAGCACTTCCACTTGTCTGGGATGTAGAAGGGTTCAAAGATGTGAGGGAAGGGGGTGTCGTAACCGCAGACCCTACTGATGGGAGCCTCCAGGTTAAGGAAGCACTCCTCCTGCAAGGAAAAAAAAGAACCCAGATGAGGACAAACTATTGGTTGAATGCTGTCAGCGCTAAAACATAATTCATTCAGGCGGGCAAGCCAAGCTATCATGTTCAGACTGCAACAGCTCTGATCCTGTGTTTGACACACATGAACATGTTGACAGAAAGAAATAGGCTTACCCAGTTTATCCCCAGTTTCCAACACTATCAAGAGGGGATATATGAGATTGATTGGAAACAAAAAAAAAAGTACAAAATTGTAACTTTGGACCAACCTGACAACTTAATTTCATTTTTATTGCCATATCTGACTTGTATGCTACAAGCCAAAACGGTTCATTCAGGCTCCTCAGAGCAGACAAGTGCTCAGGCAATTTGGCTGGAGTGCAAAACAAGCCATGACTCGTGTCTCTATATTGGCTTTTGACCTCTTCCCATGGAGACAAAGCAGAATGAAGTTGGCCAAAACACTCCAAATGGGACAAACCCCCCGATGAGTTAAATGAACACACTTGGACGCATGAACACACATTTGCAGAAACAGACCTGAAGTACCCTCTTTCCCATTAAATTGACCTGCAAACAACTCAAAATAAAAGCATACTAGTTAACTTAGAAGAAATTGCACAGCACCCTCTTTGTGTATTGCCTGTTTGTGCTTGCACAGACTGTCTCTGACAGACACACAGAACGGACAGCATCACCGTCCATGTAATCCCACATTACGAGCCCACCAATTGGCTGCCATGAAGCAGTTTGGCGTTTGGCAGGGCTGAACTTGTATGTTTCACACTATGTTTTTCATTTCTTATAAAAACATCTGGCATAGTCAAAGGGAATGTCCAACTTGATGAGGAGCCTTTTGTGCTTTGGTACTTTTTTTTTTTCACAGCCTGTAAAAATACAACACAACAAGAGAAAGAGAGACTGCAGCAGACGTTTGCAGCTCTGTGTGCCAGTGGAGTTGACTTGTTACAGTGAGAGCTTTCCCGCCTGGACGACAGGTCTTGGGTTGTATCACTGAATTCAAAGGCTTGCCAAGTAGGAAGACAAATCCAGAATGATCAAGTTTGGATGCAAGAAGCAATTAACCAAGAAGGGAACAAGGCTGCACGCCACAGAATTGTTCCACAGCCACGCTAGCAGCTCTATGAGGCTGTACTGAGGCACAGTTGTACAGTGCTTTGAGCTAAATGCCAACCTCAGCACACTAACATGTTCACAATTAAAAAGCTGATGTTTAGCAGGTATAAACATTTACCATGTTTGCCGTCATAGTTTTGTTTGTTAGCATGCTAACATTCGCTGATTAGCAATAAACACAAAGTACAGCTGATGAGAACATCCTTAGCTTTCCTCATACATCAAAAGACAAATACAAATTTTGACCTGGTGAAGGTGCTAGATGAAAGGTGAAGAGCTCACTAAAGTTGTAAAGATTAATCTCAAGAAGAACATGAACGTGTGCACCAAATTTGATGGGAATCCATCCAATAGCTTTTGAGATATTTCAGTCTGGACCAAAGTCCGACAATGCCATCCCTAGAGTCATGTCTTTAGCATGGCTACAATATCAAGCATATATTTCTGGGGATTTTAGGGGAATATGCGGCAATGTGGGATGGCTGTGGAGGCTATTTTGTCTGACACTTTGTGACGTATGAAGTAACCAGCCATTATTGTGTTAAAATCAGTCAAGTCATCAGTAACATCTTCAATTCGATTCTTTCACACAAAATGCCAGCCCAATAGTCATGAGGTCTCTCATTTTGGTGCCAGTAAGAATTAAACGCACCAGGGGGAGCTCCACCGGATCTGCTGTGCAGGACTCTATGCTGCTGGCACTGCTATCTGCCTGGCAGCTGGACTCCTGCACCCTAGAACTTGCAGTCTGCTCCACCCGGCTAATTAACTGTGATTAGCTTTAATGAATGTACACTGAAAGGAGATAACCAATACAACAAACCCTCTTTCCTCTTCACTGCGCCGTTTCCTCCTTCCTTGTGGACTTCAGGACAACTAGGGACTGGTTCTCTCCAACAGGCTGCGACAGATCCTGACAACAGATACTGTACTACTGGTGACGTGAAAGCCTAATCCTAGTATTTTCCCAATTTTCTTTCCTTAACGTTTGCTTGAGCACATTGCTTTCATGTGCTGACAAATGTCCATGCCCTTGGGGTCTATGAAGTGCATTCAAAGTCAGTTGTGTATTAAAAAAGTGTGTGAGTAGAGAAAAAAAAAAAGTCAGTGGTTCTGGATTGTGAAAAGCTCATTCTTTGAAAATGCATGGTGCTACAGCATGCTGCAGACTGCAGGCATGTTCTGGGTTTCTGCTCACATAGCCTCCAGCAGGCTACATCATGACTACATCATAGGTTTCTTTGGGTCATGATCTCCAGAAGTGGATAGTAATTAAAAGACTGATACTATACCCATGAGCTCACTAAAACAGTTCAGTCTTGTTTAAAAGATCATTTAAGCATCATGAATGCATGCCATAACTGGCGCCTAGCATACACAGTTAATGGTGTTTTCTTGGGCAGAGTTCAGTCTTATTCACTGGAAACATACAAACTTGGTCAAAGTTGAACATGAGTGTACTTGAATAGACTGGAGCAAAGCTGGATGATGGATATCATCCTTATCCTTTTCTTATCCTTCCTTTCATCCTTATGAAATGTTGAACAGTTCTGCAGTTGAGTGAATAGGACAAAAAGTTCCTACCAATGACCCAAAATAACACCACAGGGTGCTTTCTTTTCATTCCAATGGATTGATGAAAGTGACGATGTGATTATCCGTGTCCAGTGAGATTAAAACCTCAGGATCTATTCTCTGCCCAACTACAGACAACCAGTCAGACAGTACCAGGGAGTTTGCTCTTTTGTCTGGATCACATCTGTAATCTCCTCTAAATACATTTACTGAAAGTGGGAGAAAAGTACAGTACTCTGACTGCCTGCCACCACAGCTGGACAGAGAAAGGCCACACAACTCAGATTTCATTCAAATCGGTGTTTATCTTTTGGGAAGTGCATCATTATATGTAACATACTTAAATGTCAGAATAAAAATATGTCACCATTGCAGTGCCACAAAGCTTGTATCTTGTTGTGGCACAGGATTTTTTAAATACTTCACGGCGGGGGCTTTATAGTCACAGTGATGATATTGTGTTTTCTGTCACACAAAAATCAGAGTTTGTCAGAAACACCCAAAGATTGGGGGTTGCAGTCAGACAGGGGCGGGAAAGTGCCAACATCACTTGCTCAGTTAATACAATGCCAGGCTTCCAAAGCAGCTTAATTTCAACTGAGAACCAGCTGAAACTAGTTTTAATTCTTCAACATGCTCTCTAAATGATGTTGTGATCAAACAGCACTCATCACTTATGGCCCGTATTGTGAGTGTTACTGTGCCAAGTGCATGCATTTGAATCTGCAAAGTGTCAGTTTAATGTTTGCATTCAGCTCATGACAAAGCGCAGCCTAGATGGCTCATCTTTGACGTTAGCTGAGCCAAGTCTGACAATGTACAGCTCAGGCTCACTGTGTAGAGCTACCCCTGACCAGCTGAGTCTTCACTGTCCTAAAAACGACTTTTCTGGTGTGTGATGAGCCCTCATTGGGCTGCTGGTGCGGTTACATTTTCAGTCCTCAAGGTTATTTCTGCAGAACATCACGTCCAGATAAAAGACTTGCATTTCTTTACTTAAGACATTCAGAATGTCAAAAGACTTGGCATGAGTGAACTGATCTCAGCAGGTAAAATGCCACCGACTTGATTTTAGGTTGAGAAATGACTCTGCGCTACACGCAGCAGTTATATGAAGGTAAGAAATGGCTAATGAGTGAATCAGGCTTTAGGCTATTGAGCAACTGACGGGAACGAGCAGCAGCAGACCGCCATTATATAACCTCCACAAGCCCCTTACCCAACATGGTGGTACCTGTATCCAATTCTCAAGTCTTTTAAAGAAGCACACTTGTATAAACACTCTCTTTTGAAGGCAGTTTAGTGCATCCCCTGATGGAGAAAGACATGGGGAGGGACTGCCATGACTTTTACAGTGGTGCACGATGCCCCAGGCTTTAGGCTTGTCTGAATGAGAAGCAGAGCAGGCCCGACAGGCAACTAGTAGTCTGATCCTGATTCAGAAGGCATTTATGGCAAAAAACGTGCAAGCCTTCATCTTTAGCTATAACCAACTGAGCCAGAGTGGAGTCAGCAGTCTTTGAACAGTACCACAACTCAGTGGGATGTGCAGGGTTGGATGTTGTAAGTTGGTTTAAATTACACACAAATACTATCAGTGGAACTAGAACCAGGCAATCCAAAAGGCCCCACAGATAACTCTGAGGCTTCCTGTGTGGCAATGCCGTTCAATGCAGTGTGATATATGGTTGTGTGGAGAATAAACTGTAGTTAAGACAACTTTAACAACAAAACAACCATCTTTAATACTGCACCTTTTCTAATTATTCTACGCAGCAAATACAATACTTGGAATACAAAATGGTTACAATTAAACAACATGTCATTATCTCATTGACAACCAATGGAAAAAATCTTTTTTCTAAACCAAATGATCAGCAAAAGTGTGTACTTTTCGAAATCTGAATCAGCTATAGTTAAGTCTGTCGTGGTTTGGAGAATTAAGGGGAGGGGAGCAATTCACCATTTCTCTCTGTGCATCCCTGAGGTCCATGAATGCATCGTCTTTCGCCACATCTCATTCTGCCCTATTCTGTCCTATCCAGTCATCAGCCAAACACTCAGGAAAGGGGGCCAACCAATGACACATTATTAAATCACGAGGACTGAAGCCAAAGCATGACAAAGGAAACTTGCCAAGCCCGACCAAACTCCCCTCTGCTCTTTATACAAAAGAGAAAATCAATCCATAAATGGATCTTTATGGAAGGGCCTGTGGTGGATAGGTAGTAGTTGAAGCCACTCTCTCCAGAAATAATAGCTTAAAGCCCTCCCAGCGCCTGGACTATACAGGCTATACTGACAGCCAGTTTATCTCTTTGTCCCCTGATTTTGAGCCTTGGAGGGGTATAAGGTCACACTAATAAACAAGGTAGTGTGGTACAAGTTTACTTTAACATCCACACTGCTGTTGATCTGTAGTCCGACTCCAATATCCTGAAACCCAGAACTGTTATTGTAGTTAATGAGGACATGTGACACAGAATCTCCCTGCTAAAAGCTGTATTAAAGCTGTATTTCTATTAGCGTCCCATCCCATTATCAAAGCTGAGCAGGACTGCACAGTCAAATTAAAACTGCCATTTTGTTTGTTAGTTTTTTTGAGTTAGCAACGTAAGCTGAGTGAAACCAAGATTTAAACTCAAGCTGCATTTACAAATGAGAAGGCTGGGTTAGCAGGCTCACATGTCTCATTAAAATGCCTGCAACCTTTTTTTGTTTAGTTTTGTTTGTTCCTGTACATCTTAAATATAAGCCAATTTTATTGGGATTTGCTGCTTTTCCTTGTTTTATGTGACCTAAAGCTGAACATCTTTAGGTTTAGGACTGTTGATCAGGCAGAACAAGCAATTTGAAAACGTCACCTTGAAATTTGGGTAATTGTGATGGGCATTTTTCTCTATAGTAAATCTTGAGGCTGCAGTTTGTGCTGGTGTTGTATTTAACTGGTTATTATATTAGTACCGCATTAAAATGGTGGTAGACAAAACAATAGAAAAACACTGGTCATGATCATATTGTTTGTTGTACTTCCAACGGTATCAAGAGAAAATTCAATAAATGTTTTAATTTAAAAATTGCTTCCTTAAGAATTGTGAGAAACTCATGATCTCATTTTTTACCCAAAAATGTGCAGCCTGCACCACATCCCAGTTATTTTATGGTGAGTCACTGTGGTTGTGAACTCACTCTTGTATCTGGAAAGAGTTAAAACAATGCTACACCCAAAATCTATATCAACCACTCACCCCCTGTAGATGTTCTTTGAAATGCTTGATTTAGCTTGGTCCTTTGCAGACATTGGTGGCTGTAGTCAGCTTGGATTCAGTGGTTACGATAGATTCCAATGGTGACCCAGTTTCATGGTGAAGGAAAAACAATCAAAACAGCCACAAAATCCTCTCAAACCACTGAAGCAGCATTATCCACTTCTCTTCTGTCCATCCACGTGCTTGTTATATACCAAACATTTGTATTTTTGTATTTTATAGTGGATTTTCAAAGGCCGATAATACTGATAGTTTGGAGCAGGAAAAAGCTGATACCCGATTGCTGATATCACAAACACAGGCGAAAAAAGAAATTGACACTGTCGGAAATGAATTCATTAGAAACTGCATAACTGTTGAATTTAATATTTAAGTCAAATAAATAAATAAATAAATGAATCTGGATCACTGAACATCAAACTAACCGTAAAAAAATCGAGGTGGGAGCAATTTTTATTTTTTGAGCTATTATTTTCCCTCAGAGTCAGCAATTCCAGTTGAGAAGGCTGATATTATAATAATGGAGGAAACAGAGCTTGTTTGCATTCTCTCCAGAAAAACGGTGATGCACGTCCCCGCGTGACTGGTGGAAGCCACGCAGCCATCGGCCACTATCGGAGCCAAGTTCCGCCGATTAATCGGCAAAAACAAGCATATCACTTTCTCTTTGAATGTGTGTGTGTATATATATATATATATATATATATATATATATATATATATATATATATAATATATATATGTGTGTGACAGAGGCCTGTAGGTCAAGCTGTATCTAACTATCAGCCAGTCCAAGGTTTTCTTTCCAGCGAATACATCCAAATCGCCTGAGGCCGTTTGAAAACTGCAGATCAATGCAATCAGTGAACACACCAACAACTTACATCACCCGTACACAATGTGAAAACATGGAAACATGGAAATAAGGGGGATGACTCACCGGCCATTTAAGCCCTCACTGACGGGGGGGAGAGAGCAACATCGATGAGAATCGATGTGTGTTTATGCACATTAACAAGGGAACCTCTCTGGGTAACACATACAGTGTTGTGCATACAATCAGTACGATGACTTTTGAGCAGGCGGTATAAAAAGGGGCTGTCTTTGTTGTAACACAAATTGCTCATTGAGAACAGAGTGGTACTCACTGCTAAGAGCCTCACAGGGAGAAAAACACACTACATACTGAAGATAATTATCTCACCACGCAAAAATAGATTATCATTCGGATGCTGGGAAGGGGAAGACTTTTCATTTAGTCGTGCATCACACTTAGCTCAGAATTTGTCATCAGCTGGCAAGTCTTGGTTACAGAGTCCAGGCCTCTTGTATTGCTAGCAACAAGCAATATTTTGTAAACCTTATATGGGGAGTTAGAGTCACTGTATCAACAATCTCAAATGAGTAACATACTTGCAAAAGACAACTGTTGAGAATGAAGCTGCTCCTCTATAGAATCTATTGACTCCTCTAGTATTCATTAACCCTTTGAACTATTGGTTTTACCTCCCTCCATTAGTTTGCATGTCAGTGGTACTACACATGTTCATGTCCTATTGGCGCAATGAAAATTCAATGAACTAGAAATTCAATTTAGTGTACTCAGGAAGTGTACGTCACGCTCAGTCTAAAAAAATGTGATCATGTCTGTGTGATCAGATTTGACTGAGTTATGTTTTAAAGGATCTTAATCACCTCCATGAGTTGTGTGTCACTGTCGCTGATGCAACTGTTGACGGTGTTGGCGAGTTACTAACTTCTGTGTAATTTCCCCCCCGGGGATCAATGAAGTATTTCTGATTCTGATTCTCGTGTTTAGAACACAGACATGCACCTGTCCCTTTAACCTCTCGCAGTATCTTTGCCTCATATCGCTCCCTCCGTGCCTCCCCTCTCCTCTCCTCTCCCCCTGGGGAGGAGGGCCTCACAGTTTTAAAGCCACTGCTCTGGGGCATTCAGTGAAAGCCTGTTTTAGCTTTGTTACGAAGTTGGACTTTTATCGACAAAACCATTGCAACCTATAAAGACCAATACCTTTGAAGACCACCTCCTACCCCTGGAGAGCTACAGATCCCAATGAAACCTCATCAAATACAGTATGTTCTCATACACAGACGCCACACACTCACCTGTACTGTAGAGCTGATTTCAGCAGCAAAGCCTCCGGTTATTGGTGCCTCATGACTGATGAGCAAACGTCCAGTTTTCACCACCGACTGAAAAACAAAGACACATGCGGATGATTAGAGAAGGTTCGGCGTGCTCCTCCTCCATGGTTTCAAACCAGCAGTGCCTCGGAATGATTCGTTTGGCATTATCTGCAACATTAAAACAGGGCAAGTCGGCCAATTCATGGACATCGAAGATCCTCTGTGAAACCAAACATCGCTCAAATACAGTAAACCTTTTTTGAATGTTGGTGGTGACAACACATCCAAAATGTTCATTTATTTACACTTGATCATCTCATTATATTCCTGTATGTGCAGCAAAGGCTTAATGTACTCATGTAATGTGTGAACATTTCGAAGGCATTTCAAGTTTAACTCAGGCAGTGCCATAATTACAGGTAGGCAACTAGGAAAGGAATAAGAGATTTTATCAACATGCAAAAAGCTTTCACTGCGCGCTCCAAGAAAGCCGTCACTGCTTGCTCTCACATGTGTGCTCAGACAATGCGGAGGTGAGCGCTTCACTACTGGAGGTGCCATGTTGAGGCTGTATGTCGGCCGGGAGACGGGTGTTACCAAGTTGGAGTGGTTCACATACCTCCTGCTGTGGTATGCTATATCTGCTTACTACCCTCTGGGTGCATGTGTGTCTGGCTGTGTCGCTGCTTGTGTTTGCGTGTGCATGTATAAAATGGATATGACACAACAGTAAGAGCTGGAGGGCTGATTTAGGCTGGTACACAGGGCCAACGGGACAATCATGGACATTAGAGGTCTCGGACTCCCAGGCATTTGCATTTGGGTTTTCTGTAACCTGACATTACTGCAGAAGGATGCCTCTGCTCCACCCGTTATCTACCGCAGCATAAAACCAATACTATACTATAATCTCATCCACTCAGCCACTGGTCCAGACCAAAGCTATGTCTGTTCTCTGCAACTTCAGCAAAGCGTTCCTCTCCTCTACCCAGTTGGTGTGTTTCTGTTTTTTTCCAGCAATAAATTGGGTCAACACCTCTGAAACTCGACTCAGAATCATTACAGGGATGTGCATATTATTGGCTTCATTATTTAGAGATTTTCTTCTAATAGGACTTGTGTCGAGACTAATAAGTGAGAGTGGAATCCCTGGTCCATGTTAAGGAATATGTGTTTCCACTGAAATATCACTACACAAATTGGGGGTAAATATCAGATACCTCTCCCTCAAAACCACAAACCAAACAGCCACCATAACTAAATACTAAATGCTGAAAATAAGCATTGCATGTCCATAAGGCACTGTAAATTAGGCCTGACATTCTTTCCCTCCAACAGGACCACATAGTATCAAACACAGAGGCATTCTGGGGCTTCATGCTGATGCTAAACAGGCGAATGTTTACATTGCTGAGGTCCTGGGTTTGGCTGTGAAGCACTAAATGACTGTGGCAAACTGCACCACTATCACACACTAGTATCGGGGGCTAAATGAGTCAGCACTGTGCAACTCTAGGACACCAACACTTGATGCGATGCCAACATGCCTCTTCCTGGTGGGGCACACTGGAAGACCTTGTATTGTGTGCTGAGCTGTAAAGAAGCCGGAATGCAAAGATTTTAAAATTCAACATTAGCGTAGAAAGGCTAAACTCAGCTCACGCTCATGTAAGTTTACCGAGGCTACATATCTAGCCATCTTTAACCAGTTGAGGTGAATGAGTTCAGTGTGCAAAAATCACTGATTATATGACACTATCTTCAGGAATGTGGAAGTTAATAACACTGGAAGACAATAACAACAGCTGGCAATCTGCACAGTGAGGAGGAATCAAGCGAGGAGTTGAGAGTAGGGCGATGTCTTGATGTGACATGTTGCTGTTAGGTTCGCCTTAGCACAATGACTCATACAGGTGCGGTGCTGCCCAATCTTCTACCCCGCCCTGATGCTGAACCCATTCCTCATCTTACACACACACACACACACACACACACACACACACACACACACACACACACACACACACACACACAAAGACAGCGTAAACATAACTTACACAGTGACACCAGCATCACCCTGATATCCATTCATAGTACTCACTGCATCAGGAGTGCATTCTTCAGATGCTTTTGACACAAAAGGAGCCTGCCACTGTTTTTACAATATCGTGGGATAGAATTTTAGACTCTGGGGCCGGGGGAAAACTCATGACCCAGTTAGTGGACTTGTCCCACAACTCTGCTGCGTAAACACAAGTGACACTCGCTGGCAAAGCCTCCACTAGCTGGCATAAACTAGTTCAGTGGGCTATTCTAGAAGTAGTGCTTGCATGCCAGCTCATAATGTGACAATATGTTCAAAAAAAGGCAAAATGCGGTAATGTCTGGGGCAGCAAAGTGGCACCGGGTGCACTGGTACAGTAGGTAATGCAGTTCATATGATGAGCTGAAGTCACTGCATTCACAGAGGAAAAAGGAAAAAAATACACACCATTAAATTAAATTAGCAGCATTTTCTCACTGGACTGCTGCTGTTAACATATTACGTATTGCACTATGAACTTAGTGGGGTATACTATGGCATGAGTTTTGATTTATAGTTGAATACAATAGTTTATAATCGCATTTCTCCTGTTGATAGCTCCACCACAACATAAGGCATCTGCAGCGTACATGATTAGGCCGTGTTGTGCTTTAAATATATTTCCCACAGTAAGTGTTTACATTCTTTCATTGACTTAGTGATACATGCCTTGGTGGGAAGGTCTTATTTGCCTTATTTCATTACTGAATGTAAGACAGTCGTATTTAAAGTTGTTTTGTTCATTGTGATACAGAGTGGTGATTGTGATGACTAGAAGGTTTGCAGTGAGGATGGATTTGCTAGAGGTGTCTTTTTCAACTTGTTTCAATGTAATCTTCATTTTCAACAATCTCTATGCACATTGGAAACTTGGAAGAAAAAAATTTGCCCATGATGACCAATCACAGTTCTTTTTAGTTACATTTTTGAGGAGGCACAGGTCAGCTACGGCATGGTCTAGAGCATAGCTACACATCAACCCAGAAGCCTAAATAAGAGTCTAGAGCTCACTAGCTCACACTACGAGCTCTGTGAGGCTGTACTTAGGCGCAGCGTCTTCTAGTAGACAGCACTTTGCCATCTTTTGAGCTGCGCAGCTAGCGTGACTAAAAATTCATGCCATTCATGCGAGAGAAAAAAGCACAAGCTGTTTTACATTTCCCTCTATGAACCTCTCCACCTCAATGTATTCACTGTATCCGCAATCTATACAAAAGGGCAAGTGTAATGGCCTCTGTTGTCAGATTGCAGTCTACTCAAGGCCGACCTTACACCTCAACTGTCCAACTCATTCAATTCACCTCACTGCCTGAGGTTCAATTATACGCAGTTTCAAGAGACAAAAAAAACAGACACACTCGCGCTGAGTCGTTTTTACATCTCTGACAGGAGACTGTGACAGCACTGTAACTGCTACATAGTAATTGTGGTTGTAGCCTTTAACCCAGTTGCTTCCGGTTGCTGGATGGGTTTTCAGGAGACAGAACCATTCACTCTCATCACGCGGTTTGACCTTTTTTTCCAAAAGTCATCCAGCCATCTTATTTGCCCATGACAGCCACCGTTCATGTCGGTAAAATTGGGACTCTGAACAGGGGCAAAGCCGTTACTTTTAAAACAGCGGTGGAGCCACAGGAAGTACATCGGACACTGTAAGAAGATGATCAGTTAGATTCATCCAAGGGGAGAAATGATATGCCTTGAGTGAGGCCAGTTAAAAAGGTCATGAATCTTTCAAGACAGCCTCAGAAAGACGTGCTGGCGGGGAGATCTCTTTGTTATGGTTTCCCACCATGGACTCATGCCTGATGAGTTTATTACTGACTCGTGTCCTATGCATCAAACAGCATCCCCATACCAAAGTAAGAGCAGCGAGAAGGGCAAACTGCAGACTATGCTCCAATATTAAGGTAGACAGTGACAGTGGAAAAGGGTAAACGATCTAAAAAGAAACTCTAGTGACGAGTTGATGAGTTAAGGACAGAGGCTGAAACTGAGTGTGAGGTTGAACAGGTCCTGAATGTGGGTTCAGTTTGAAATGGATTCTGTCCTGCTAGTGAGGCAGAGCTCTTTTTTGGGTGGGAATTGTTACTGTAAATAACAGCTGTAGAGTAATGAGTGATGACAAATGGATAAGCATGAAAATACCGGAAATTGGGAAACTGATGAAATTAGTAAAGAGAGCAAAATGAGTGGTGGAGTTGCAATTCCATGGAACAGCAAAGTGATTTGTGTTGTTACAATGTATTTGAATTCTATTTACATTCCTTTCTTCACTTTTTTACTTTTTGATTCATGATTCATTTGCTGTATTGCACAATATTCTTGGACTAAGTCAAGCATCATTTTTTCCCCCTAACACTGTCTAGCTTCTGAGAAAAGCCAACAATCTCCAAAGAAGTCGGGCTATAAATCAGTCAGCTTATCATTCACTACGAAAATTTTCCCAGACAAT
Source organism: Enoplosus armatus (assembly GCF_043641665.1). Taxonomy (NCBI): domain Eukaryota; kingdom Metazoa; phylum Chordata; class Actinopteri; order Centrarchiformes; family Enoplosidae; genus Enoplosus; species Enoplosus armatus. The sequence goes on along the minus strand of NC_092188.1, from coordinate 20,619,082 downwards.
AATTACACCACAGAACAGGGATACACACCCGGAGTCGTGCTCGATTTAAGTGCCAGCTAGGACGCTGTGGCATCACTTCAATGACACCAGTGGAGGGTGGACACTTGCCAACGATAGTAGACAAACTTGTAATTGCTTCATGCAGCATTTGACTTTATGTTAAAAAAAGAGAAAACACTTGAAAAAGCCTGAATGTTACTCAGGTTAGAGATTCAATCTAGTAAGAAAATGGGGCCATACTTAAAAGTTGGCTAGCATTCGCACTAACATTAGAGTGTACCCTTTTCCTAGTTGGTGGAATGTTTGAGGTTGATTACGGTTCTGTATTTATCAAGCCAGCATCTCACTTCTGTCAAGTTTCTGGCTTGATGCATCCTCCTCCCTGCCTCGGCCCTGGCTCAGAGTCACTACGAGGGCTCCTGGTTGGTGGCGGCTGGTGGTAGTTGGGCTGGGCGACAGCTCTGGTGGCTGCAGCTTTACTACTCATTGTGCTGCAGGGCTGTCATTAGATGCCGGAGTCGTTCCGCTGGCTGCAGGGGAAATGTCATATTTACTGCCATTCCCATACACACCCAAACCTAATGAGCAGCGTGGAGCTCGTCCTCCTGCCTTAGCTCCATCTCTTCCTCCATCAGACTCCTTCCCGACTCAATCACTCCTCCATGCTGTGGTTCATCTCAATCCCGTCACCCATTTTTTCTCTTTTCCTCCATCCCTCCATCCATTTATCCAACTCTGCTTTCATGAAGCCTATGCTCTCAGTCACAGCGCTCCCCACTATGCAGCCTCACCACTTAGAGGCTGGCGGCCAATGACCTGGCACGGCCTCAGAGACTGGGGTCAGAGCTGTCACTCTCCCATGGCATATATACTCACAAGAAGCAGATGGGGGGGCCCCCACAAAGGCATGTGCGCACACACACACACACACACACACACACACACACACACACACACAGTCACATATGCACATGTATATAGCGTAAGTATACACGCAACTTTTCATACATTGCTTTTTCAGGATTGATTGATTTACATTTTCTGACAGTGACTGCGAGTTACTTGCCCAGGTTTCCTCCTGCTGCTGATGCTATCATGGTATTCTGACATGAAAGTGTCATCTTAGCGGAAAGGAAACACATGCGTGCAGGGAATACAAGAGATCTAGAAAAACAGTGGCATATTTATACAGTATGTAGTTATCACAGAGCACTAACTCATTCTAAAAGGACAGTGTACAGACTATGGGGATGAGAAGTGAATAAAAACAGTCCATACTTGGAGCTAAACAGGGCTGCGGTTTGACTGGTGCAGAATCACATAATGTACTTTCAAAGTTTTCAAAACACATGCAAGAGTCTTTCCAGAAGAAGTTGCCAACACTTATTTGTTGGATCTGTATTTTTACGCCACTAAATTGGTCAAGAATCATTTAAAAATAGTGATGACAAAAACAAAATCTGCTGTGCTTGTACTGTAAGCGTGCGCACACACACACACACACGCTAGACTGTAAGAGACTCCCCGCCTTCCCATATAGTATGCCTCCTCTTCCCTCAGGCCGTCCATCAAATTGCGACAGGAAGAGAAAGTTTAGTTCTGTGCCGCCACCGAGGAGTCGTCCTTGCCACTGGACCCGCTGGCTTTGCTCCCTTCCGCCGACCCTGTAATTGCGCGGTCACCGCGGGGTCCTAACTCATGCGCCACCATGTGATCTCCGTGACAAATGAGAGTCGGGACGAGGCTCGACTACTCGCTGGCCTTTAAAGTGGCACTCTGCGATTAGCGGAGAGGGGTGAGTGCTCGGCGAACTGGAGGCCCTGTTAAATCACAGCGCTGAGGGGGAAGCAGGGCGGGAGGAAACACAAACACTCACTCACTCTTTCTGTGCCATACAATCACTCGCTCTCTCTCACGACAGAGAGAGGGAAAGTGAGAACCAGGGAGAGAGAGAGAGAGAGAGGAGGGGGGGTGAGAGAGCACAAGAATGAAAGAGCAGAGGAGAACGTGTAGAACAGCCTCGGCGCTGGGCGGCGGGCCAAGCCATCCTCCAGAGGAGCCAGGACGCCAGAGGAGACCTCAGACAGAAATAACTCCAAACATCCCATAAAGACCCATTAAAACCAATTCATCTCAATTACTCCCTGACACACACACTCTCTCTCTCTTTCTCCCTCTACCTTTCTGCCCTGCAACCACACGGTACCGCCAACTGTGCATTAGTGTGTACGAACAGACACGCTACTATTACTGTACACACTCCAATGTGATGACAGCGCTTTGTGAGAATCCCACAGGCTGCCGCATGCACGAGCAGACAGTAAGGTAGTAAAAATCAATCAATGGCTTTTAAAGGCCCTATAAAATGGTGTATAACATAAGGGTGGGTTCTGTGGATGTTCAGTGGGATAACCTGTATAAAGTGAAATTATACATTATTTGACGGAAACAGAGTGTTTAACATGTTTTCCATCTTAAGTCGAAAATTCCAAAGCAAGTCAATCTGAAAGCACCATCATACTCTGCAGTGACCTTTCTGGTAAGGCCACACAACTTGTTTATCATAATGACTGAGAGGTACACCACCGAGGAGGGACAGAATAACATGAACATACATATTGGGGGGGGGTTATATAAATAGGGTCATATAAAACAGTGGCATGGCAAACCGTGTGAGAATGGAACCAAAGGAAAGAGCTAAATGAGCAGCTGCGGCAGAGAAAGAGAAGAAGTTGCTAGTGTGTCAGTTTGTGAAAACTCCTGAGAAATGCATAACAACGTAATAAAATGAAGGATGGCGTCACAATGGGTTGTGGTTTAGGTTAGCATAATTGTACCTCGGCATAGGTACAATAAATAAATAAATAAATAAATAAATAACTTACCGCACCATAAATCAAAACACACCCACAATGTTGTGTGACCAACAGGTGCAAGCTGGGTCTGGCTAAAATGCTCACGGTGGATCTTCCAGTGTGACTTCTGCGTTCACTTGAGAACTTCTACCTTCAGTGAGGTGTGTGAGGCCTGTCTGCTGTTTTTGTCAATAATCCCTCTCACAGCTAAAAAATGTCATTCAGACAGGTGAGTACAACTACAAACTCGCAGATTGTTGTAACTTTCTCTCCAGTGGCTGCAGCTGCTGTGGAGGTTTTATGGAGTTTTGTCCTCTTGTCTTTTGAATGCTAGTACGACCACACGGAGGAGAGCGGTTGTTCATGAATGATAATCAGCTGTATGCAGAGTGCCCGTCTACAGGAAAGGAATCTTTTGCTGGTTTGGACGGACCGGCTTGGTGGCGTGATGTTGTCCCACTCGTGTATATGTTGATATGTTAATACATATGTTTTTGTTGCCAAATGGTTTTCTTTAATTGAATCGTTCAATCATATAAATATCCGTACAATAAAAACTACCATTGTGAAGCTTATAGTTCCGAGTTTGGTCAAAGTCAAGTGGCAGTGTTGATTTGTCTCCACCAGAGGTGAACTGATTAGTCACAAGCCGTTAGTCAATTGGAAGAAAATTCATGGCCAACTATTTTGATAATCAATGAATTGTTTCAGTAATTTTTCAAACTAAAATGACAGACATTCTCTAATTCCTGTCTCTCTAATGTGAGGATTTGCTGCTTGTCTCATTTCTACATCATTGTTAATTGAATATTTTGCGGTTTTGTTCTGTTGATCAGAAAAAACAAGCAATCTAAGACATCACCTGAAAAAAAAAAAAAATCAGCAACATTTTTTTGTACCGTTTTCCTACATTTCATAGACGACAACGATTCATTAAGAAAAATAAGCAGCCCATTAACTGATCATTGAAATGATCAATTTTACTATAACTATAATCAGTTATTAGACCTGCAAAGTCCATGTTGTTTTTCTATAAACTGTTAAACTGTGGTTGGCCATGTTCTTGTAACTTTTCCTTTGTGTTTAAAACTTGTGTTTCCATGTTAAATATGAAAATCTAAGAGTAAAGCCAATTTTCTTCACCTAAGGGGAATTTAAAAAGTTTGTAACAGCAGTATTTGGCAGTGGCGTGTGACAACTCACATTGGTGTACTATGATGACAAGCTTACTTCATATCGTATCATTGACAGCGTCGATTTGCAGCATTTGCATTTGGATGACTTCTAAATAAAGACAATCTTTACAATTACATTGTGAGTCATAAATAGAATGAAAAAGCAGAAGTTATTAGCAGGGAACATTACTGCGGTGTTAATACATTCCTGATATGACTGTTCACCACAGAGTCAAACCATCAGAGTAACCAAGATGAGGAAAGAAATGTCTCCAGCCCACATAATCATAACTCAGTGTTGGATAATGAAAAAAATGGTTCATTCCATTGTGTTGAGTTTTATGGAAATAAAGACAATAATCAAAAGCAAATACAATGCAAACAGTGGTACTTTATGGTGGTAGTAGCATCACAAGACAATACCACAATTGACTGACATTCCTACAGGAGCACAGGGACATCACACAGGCAACTGCATCTGGCTCCCATCAATCCTGTGCAAAATGAGGTTTTGAAAAATATCATCCATGTCCCAAATCTATGGTCTCTTTTGCAAACATTGTCTTGCCCATTTTCTTGGGTAAGTCTATGACTTTTTTTTACATCATGCTATTGTGCATATACAATGTTTTAAAAAAAAGAAATATAAATGTGTTGTTTTTCTGAAATGTGGTGACATATCTTTAGTGTAAGGGCAAAAAAAGAAAAGGGTCACTTAAATTCAATCACCATTTTAGTTTGTAGCCCTGCATATCGGCACCTAGCTCCAGCAAAGACTGCCAAGGACATACAGTGGTTCAGATGAGTCAGAGCATTCTTAACTGCAGTTTCAAACAGGCCAAATCTTAGACTTTTACATTGACCGGTACAACACAGTAATGGTTCAAACTAAACTCAATCCATAAAAGCTTTCACATCTAAAGTCAGGTGGATCCTTCCTTGGAAAGATCCTCTTTTCAGACAGTGATGTTTTCACTGGCAGCAACTGGCAGATCTGTTTGAATGGATAGTATGGGTCCTATGTATGACCAGTGATGGCTGAACAGGCACAGAAAAAAGTTTTATTTGTTTGTTTATATTAATGTTGTCCAGAAGGTGTGAATGTTTGCCACCAACTGATTGCATTGATTTGATTGGTTCAATATCTGTGTGGGCAGGCAATAGGGGGGCATTGTTAGCTGTTGCTTAGTCCCATCTGTCATTTTAGCACTTACTACGTTACTCTCTGACTCCATGACTTTTGTACATGGTGTCGTAATTTACATCGCAGTGTAACGTATGGAGTGCTGAGGTTAAAGAACTACGTGCTGCAGTGAGTTTTTGGGCAGTCTGGTTATTTGCCGTCACCACAGCTGGATCCATTAAAGAGAGAGAGCTAATGCTAGACGGACTCCTCTCCTTTGTATAACGTGGGACGAACACTCAGTGTGAAGGAGCTGGGAAACTTTGTTTGAGTGGTGGGCTAGTTAGCCTAGCTGGCCTGCTTCCACTGTCTCAGTGGAAACAAGCTTAAATGGGTCCTCCCAAATGTTGAATGTTGTAAAGGGACAAATATCTTAAATTGCGTGGTACACAACCTACACTATGTGGGCTGATTGAAAAAGGAGGTAAAACATGTTGCATCAAGGTTCGTATGCTACACAGGAACAAAGGGCACAGGGCTAGACAGCTTCATCTCCCAGCAACGCCGGCAGATATCATGGGAAACACCCAGCTTGAGGACTTCAGTTTAGGCACCGTTTACACCAATATGTCCAAAAACAATATTTTCCTTTTTGGGAAAAAATGGAAAAATGTGCTTTAACTTTAAGAAAACTCTAACTTCAGCAACTTCAGAATAAAAGACAGAATGCTGGCCAAACTGCAAACTCTGTGAAGTGCTGTCAAAAAAGTTGTCAAAAGCCAATGAAAGTTCAAAATCAATAAATTGAAAGTCAAAGAAAAACATGACAATAATTAAAAAGTTTAACTAATTGTTAACAAATCCCAATCATGTTTGAAAGGCAATTTCAAAATATTGCGAGAAAGACACTAGTAAATGTGTTTTCTATTAATCTTAAGAGCTGTCTTGAAAAGAAAAACATAAAAACCTCTGTTAAAGATTGATGATTTTTTATTACTTTTTGGTTACGTTTCAGTTTCTGGAACTGATTTCATGATTTATAAATGACTTGTAAAAAAGGACCTGGATGACTTTAAAAGGACCTGGAGAATCCCTGGGCAACAGTCTATCTGGTGGTGTGTGCTGTATCTTAGCAGACCTCTTGGATGTCTCTGTGTCCATGTGACTTCACAAACTCTGCCTTTTCCACTCAGTCCTGCTATCGGCCTACCGGCTGACCTCGATGATCTCAATCTGCCCACACCTCTGGCCAAGGCTCCTTAAGTAAACCGTCCTCTCCAATGGAAAACTGACGACCTGGCCCAAACAAGCTACAACCGGTCCAATCGAAAGTGCCTTTTGCTTTTAGAGGGCTCGTTTCATAACACAAATTGTCACCGCCATCATCATCGTCATTTTCATATGGTATGGTAACGGTGTTTAGCCAACAGTCACTGCATGAGAGAGCTGGAACAGAAAAGTGTGATTTCCCTGTCTCATTTTTATTTTTGCGCCCATTTTCAAACAGTCACTGGTGATTAATCTCATCTGTTTTATCTGTATGGGAGACAGCATGGGTTGGGTGACTGATCTGTGGTAAAAACTGGTCTGTCTCTTTCAAAAACAGCAGCCAACAACACTGGCTAATATTGACAGTGTCTCTTTTCTCAGTGTCTATCAGAACCATGAGCCTATATGATTTGTGGATTTGGCCACATTTCTCCAGTGAGTGACACTGGGAAGAATTTGAGAAATCTCCAGTGCCTAGCTGTGGAATGTGAGTGCTAGCTACTGCCAGGAGAAAGACTGGAAAATAAGTCAGTAGCAGACAGTCAAGTGGGGGGTGGGGGGATTGGAGAGACCCAGTGGGGAGATAACTATACCATAAACATTTTTGGTAAACCACTAATGGCCTTAATTAACCACACGTTTTGTGATGTACACATCTCAGTGTTTCCGACAGGATTTTTGTCAGACTGTGGTTGGTGGACCTAAGACCCTCTAAGGGGGTCCAGGGCCATGCTCCCCCGCAAGAATATTTTGTACATTTTATTTTAATTTTTAAATTAAACACATCAATCTGGTGCATTTTCAGAGCAAAATTAAGAAGCTAGATGTATGAAGAACTTTATGCTCCAGATCATACATTTGAGCCATCACAGAAGACAAGTGGTTACCTGTGTTGAACTGGTTAAACTTAGCTTAAGATAAACTAACGTTAATTATTAATGATAACTTCTGCAGTTATCCGTCTGCTGTCGTACGTTGATAATGTGGCTGACTGGAAAGAGAGGCTTTGCTGAAGTTGTGGCGCAAAACTCAATGTTCTTTTATGAGACCTTTTATGTTATTATGAGAAATGTAAAAAATATATTCAGTTCATTGTGAAAAGTAATTAATGTGAAACATTGCATCTAATGTAGATAAATTACCCAAATGCTGTAAAGTGAAATGCTGGTCAAGGATTTATTCTTTCTGCAGTGTTGCATTACATTATACTTTTCACCAACGCCACCAGGAGAGAGATCGAGGAGCTGGACCCATCACCGAAAAACAACCATGAGTAATTTTCCACTGATATAACCACCGAGACTGCAGCAGCACACATGACAGAGTTATGACAGACACACACATCGGCCAAAAGGCACGTATGACCCCCCCCACCCCCACCCCTCGCCCCTAATCCCCCCTCTCCTGACTCCAATCCTTATCCGGCTCTCTCTTGCCCCACATGTTTTCTTTCTTTCTCTCCACAAAGTCCTGCTGGTTTGGTCCACAGAGCTCAGTGTTAACATTGTAATTACAGACGTGGGCTACAATAATAAGAATGTGGGGAGTGGGGCCCAAACCTCTGGCCACTTTCTTCCTGTGCCTTTTTCTTCTTCTTTGATTGTTTCCAGTGCGTGTGTGTGTGTGTGTGTGTGTGTGTGTGTGTGTGTGTGTGTGTGTGACAGTGGGCCAAAGATATTAGGAGCGTTGTGGTGGGCCAGTGGGCAGATACTGGCTGAAACCTCTCAACTGAAAGGGAAATACAGGCATGAGCACGGTCCGTCTGAGTGCTAATCGCTCGCAGGCTGCCTGGCTGCCCGATCGCTGGCCCGGCTCCAGACCACAGATTCAGATAAAGGCAGAGTTTGCTCACTGCGCTGGGTGTCAAATCTGGCCAGGTCTCACCAAGGCAAAATCTACGACGTTTATCTCAATAATATGTAGGCTCACAATAATATTCCACGACATTTTGATTAAACAAAAATCCATTTTAGAATCTCCCACCAATTGATATACCAAAACCGATCGAATGTACAGCCAGTTCATCAAAGGTTTTACATCTGCTGTTCTCAACAACCAGTGTGTTTTTCTTGGGAACAATCCTCTGGCACACAGCGGGTGTTCCCATCCTTTCAAAAAATCATTTTCCTGCACATTTCCAACATCGTACAGATTAATAATGATCTCGATGTGGAATTCTCTTTGCTGAATTTGCAAACATTTGACATGTTAATAGCCAACTTTGAGAACAGTTAGATGCTAAGACATGATGGCCAATCACTGTCATGAGATCTAAGACACGCACATGAGCGTGTTTGTAGATAGTTAGTGCTTAACTTCATGACACTACTTGATTTCTTCTTCTTTTTTCTCTTCCCTTCTCTCCCTCTCTTATTAGCTTTAATTACACATTTCTACACCAAGATAATTCACATATTGCCATCTTAAATATATTTAGACAACGGAACAATGATATAGCTCTGCTTTAAAAAAAACAGAAGAGTAACTGCTTGAGAAAAGGCTAAATTGGCACAACAAATTATACAATGTTTGTATCCTACTATATTTGCTAGTGTGTTAAATGCTGAGTATAACCATCCTTACACTTGTCATTATTCAAGGGTCTCATATCTGGATAATATCCAAATCCAAACCACCTTCGGATTTCAATCCGTCTTGAATGCTTCTTGGATACACTGACACTTGAGATCAGATAGCTATCCAAGGCGCATTAAGGAAGTGTAAATGGGGTCATTGTCTGATGTACCCCCACAGTGCTATCAGATGTAGTACCTCTTCATCAACACTAACCAAATGTGTTCTTTTGAATGGATTTTAAACTGGATGTTATTTAATACAATTACTAACATAAACGTGAATATTGTTACAATTACTTTCTCATACAGGAAATAGGAATCCTGGAATTGTAGACGTTTGTGCTTTTCTCTCCCTAGTACATTTGGTCAAGATTGCATTGGCACTACTACCACTTGGAGTGGCAAAGCTGGACATTTCAACAATTTCTCTGTTACTTTGGCTCATTTGCTAACTAGTTTAATACACTCTCAATCACAGCATGTGGTGTTAAGTTGTTATAACTGACTCAGGTTGTTGAGAGGCGTGTTCTGTGCAGTCGGCCTGTTGTGGCTGGTAGATAAAAAATCAGCCTCACACCATATATACATTTCATATATACATTTAGCTGAGCCACCAATATCTTTCTACGTATCCCCTGGCAACTGCAGAAGTACCCCCTATGGAACCACTACCCCTGGTTGGAAATCGCTGCTGTAAAGATCCATCCTCCTATCAATCATTTTGGTAATTTCTGATTAACAAAAGCACAAAAACATAGCAGTTGAGTCTTAAAATTAATATTAATTCATTTCTTTCTGCAGCAACTTCACAAGCTTTAAAAACAGAAACAAAATCAACAAATCTAAGCTTAAGTTTGGTGCTATCAGTATAGGCAAGAAGAGAAAAAAAAATCAAAAGCAAAGAAAAAAAGGCTGAATTATGTCCTTGGCCTTTTTTATTATTATGGATTCAAATGCAATATTAAAAAGACTACTAAAATGAGAAAAAAACCTTATCTGCAATGTTATCCAACATAATTACAAAATAGAAATCATTAAAATGTTTTATGGTTCTTCATAAATTGTATTTAATAGATTCACATTGAAGCAATGATGTGCTCTATTATTTGTATGTTTTTATTGCTTTAACATTATTACTTTTTGTTGTTCTTGGTAGGAATTGTCTATTATCATTTTATCATACTCATCAATTATTGCAAGAAAAAGTTTAGGAAGTATCAGAAATATCATGATCAAATCATATGGTTACAATTTCACACTATGTATGTGCCATAACTACTGTCCAGATAGTTTGGCAGCACATCTCTCCTGTAGCCTTGTTCTTATTTTAATGAACACAAGTCTAAAATACAGTGGAAACAAGCCCTTCTTGATAATAGCACTGGTCCTAAACACAGCAGAAACAGGCAGGTCCTGGGCCATCATCTGGAGGCCACCTGTTGGTAGCCTTGATCATAATGACAAGATCAAGGCTCATCTTTCTAGTTGGGAAATGAAGCAAAGAGGATTGGCCGTGGATTCTACTGTATGTTCTTCAGTTGGCTTTCATGGAAATGCAAAAAGCTCAGGAGGAAACTGCAGCTGGAACCAGGGTGAGAAGTGACGTTTCCAGGTTGAGATTATGTCATGAGACGCTGCTGTGTCTTATCTGAAGAGGAGAGGTGTATCTCTACTGGTGGGATACATCAGTGTGGTGACAACTTAAATGAAACCTGCTGTGCCGTGTTCATATGCAAAAGGCAAAATCGGATCAAGTAAGCGTGCTCTGGACCAGCACTTGCCAGCAGACTTGTTTAAACAAATTTCCATGTGGCCGTTCAGAACCCTGGCTTCATTGGACGGGCTCCACACATTTTCATAACTCAACATGATTGTAGCTGAAACACGAGGATAATGAGGCCGCTCGCTCTGAGTGGTAGATGTCAAAGCAGACGTCTTAAGTGGGGGGATAGGAAAAGTATCCAGCCCTTGTAAAATATAAAATTGTCACTTTTCTCTGGCTCCTGCACAATCAGAATTTTAAAAATATCAGTTTATTTTTTCCACTGACCACCTGACAAAAAATAAATGCTTCAAGTCGTGGAATCGTTAATAAGCTGACATCATCATCATCATTTACTCTGTAACTGAGCTCTCTTCTGAACTGAGCAGAACTCTTCATTATGGAGTTATTAAACAACGCTCGGGCCAGATGTGGCAGAGGGAAACGTAAAAACCCCTGGCAGATTCTTGCCATGAGGAAAACTGATCATCACATTGAAAGCTCACTTCACCACAATAATTCTGACTCTCAAACATGTTGATATTAGATCAAATTTTCCAAAACATGTTCAGAAGAGGTTGAGAAGAGTGGGGTTTGGGGTAAAACTCAGTGCATTGAAATTGAAAAATCGGTTTTCCCACTGAAAGCAACAGCCAGACTACTTTATTAGTCATAAATATTAAAACTTAAGGTTTAAATGTTTAAAGCAAACAAACTGCTTCTGGGTCTGCTTATTATTCATTAGCAAAAGATTGGTTCCATCTGAGGAAGCCAGGATCATTTTTGCGTAAATACATACAATCAAATATGTTTTAATGATTGTGTTCCATATTAATGTGTGGTTGCGCTTTTGGAATATTTTCCATCAGTCCATAGTGCACGGCTCTGCTAAGGTCTCTTTAACTTTTTTTTTAACTTCAAAAGACAGGAACCCCCCCCCCCCCCCCCCCCCCCCCCCCATATAATTATGGTAGGTGGTATTAAAAACAATTACAACCACAGCCGTCAAGACGAGAACAACATGTTGAACTTGACATAGAGCAGAAAACACTGGTGGCTGCCTGAGTCTATTTGCTTTCATGTCTTTTTCCACCTCACTACATGACAAACAAACATATCTGAGCGTACCATGTCCTGCCTGACTCCGGCCTGCTTCCACACACTGTATTTACCTGCCGTCTTTGGCTCGGGACACACATTACAGCTTGAAACCATTAGGAGAGAGTGAGGGGGAAAGCAGAGCCTTGATAAGGAGGCCTTATCTGTACAGTGAGTCAACAGACGCCAGAGCACTCAGAACACGCAGACATTGCAACCTGCATCACTTCCAAGAATCAGAACAGATGCTGCTGTACATTCCTCTTTAAAGCACCCTCCTACATCTCTTCCTCCTGAATCAACCATCCATTAAATTCTGCCTTTGACCTGGACAGAAATGTATTTATATGCTACACGACTTGAGCTATTGGTGCACTTGTGCTCCACAAGTCCTTAAGTGACTCCTCCTGCATGTGTTTTTGAGGGTTGAACAGGTTCAGCCAAATTGGTTGCATCACTACGAGGGCTGAGATCCAAGCAGCGCTGCAGTCACAGAGACTTCAGCGGGAGTGCAGGCCAAGAGACACATCTATTGTGGGAGGAAGTTTACACACATCTAAGCGAAGACAATGAGCAGGCGAAAAACTGTCACCAAGTACGCAGGGACCTATAGGCCATCTCAAGTCCTGGTAGCATAGCATCGGAATCAGCACTGCTCCCAAATATTCATACAGTTGGTTCCGCCAGTCAAGATTTCCTCATATCAAAAATGTAATGACAAGCACTTTGGCAGGATTTTACACAACTTGATAAGCTCAAAAATCTGCTTTGACATGACATAATTCTAAGAGGTCTGGACCATAGCTGCAACTCACAGGCAAGGCAGCTTTTGTTTTAAACATTAGGTTTGGTAATGCCTGTTAAATTCCTTGTGGGCTATATGCATCATCTTAAACAAATGACTATGAATACAGTGTGAATAATATGATATTTCTGCATCTGAAGTAGCCAATTCAATGTGATTGTCCTCATTGAACTTAAGTTTCAGAAGAAGTCACGCAGCCACAGTGTTCCTAACAGAGCTGGTCTGTGAGGGACACTCACTGTCACCAACAGGTAGTAATTGAAAATGGTTCCAATTGTACAACGATTTTAATGCATGAATTCTCATTTTTCAACCCATGTTCTTTGCATAAGTGTTCATGAAAGGTCGAGATACCTCTCCAATTCAACAGTGGGTCTTCCTGACTGCCTTCACCCTGCCAGACAGATGCATGCTGGGTAAACAAGGTCACAGACTAAGTGTGCAGGTGGACAGCAGAGATATGAATCATGCTGGACATGACACACAAGAATCCAAACGGACCACAGCCAGTACTCATGAAGTTTTACGTCCACCTTTCAAGCCCACAGGGGGGCGAGTGTTTAATACTCAAAGACAGATTTTGGATGGAACATGACTTTAGCTCTTTTATAGGATCAGATGGGACTCGCAAACTTACAGGCTAGCACAGACCTGCTAAGAGGACATGCCCAGACTAACTTGCTCCCTGTGGCTGAAATGAACAAAATTCTGTGAGAGTCTAATAATACTGAGTGAGGTAGGCAGAGATAATAGGGACCGAGGTTTGTACTCAGCGAGTAACTAAGAGATACCAACACAATAGAGGCTATAAAAACAGCCCCCCCCCCCCCCCCCCCCCCCCCCCAAGATATTACCGCTCCTTACAGTGACAGACTCTTGGCCCACTCTTGTGCAGTTCCCTTTTAGTAAAAGTATTAGTGCTATTAAGTTGACTGAATACATCAATAAGAAAAAGAAGCCCTTTAGTCGGGCTTTCCTAAGCATTGCAACTTCATCTTGGCCACATCAAGGTTTGTCACCGGTTTGTCTTGGACAGACTTGTTTAGAAGGGCAGATGTGCTTGAGCAGACACAAAGTCAAGTAGAGTCAGTAGAGAACCAGTGAGGGGAAGAAAAGAGGCCCTTTGTCGAGGTCCACGAGGTATCCCGGGTGCACGAGCTGCTGCTTAACAGGACTTGTGTGCGGTGCGGTGGGAGTGCCGTCTCCAATCATGGTTAAAGAACTGTAAGTGACTGTATTACGAACTGGCCCTGGCGAGCCACTCTGATTCCTCACTGTCCGGATGTGGACTCTGGAAAACCTGAGAATGAGGCTGACTCACCAACGATGTACTAATACAATAATGGGAGCAGAGATTTTTTTTCCTTTTTATACTGCTGACTGGCCAACTGAAAGCCAAGTCAAACAAATGTAGATCCGTGTAAGAACGTACGGAAATGTTGGCTAACTGGCCATCTGAACAACAACAAAAGCCATTAAACGATAGCAGTGTGTGAAGCAGACCGCTCAGTGAGGAGCTCTTATGCAGCATGAGCATCTTTACACAAGTACATCTCCACACGTCTGACCAAGCACGGCAGGGAGACTTTCCACAGCATATCATCTGAGCCATTGGTCTGGCAGAGGTAAACCAGCCATTTTGTTTATCCCTTAAAGAACAACTATTACATTTACTGGACCGCTCTAGACAGCCGGACAAAATAAAACACACTCACTTTTTCTCTACGTTTACAGCAATTTTTGCCCATGAGTCCCTTTGTCAACGAGAGGGTTGAATATATTTAGATCCAAGTATAGCTGGTGGCTGCCAGAATGGATCCCTCAGGAAACAGAGAGATGGCATGTCCCTCCAGAGTGCTGCCTTAATGATCTCTCATGCTGAAAGACACATAATTTATTTTATACATCCATGCTCAAAAACAACACGCGGGCTACATATAAATCGGCTCGCCACACAACACACACACACACACACATCCTTGACTGAAAGATGCGAGGTAAATGTGACTCACAGGAAATTTTAATTGGCTGCCAGGAGCCGGATGCGTGTCTGTGGCCTATCTCACCGTCTGCACCCTCGCCGCATCTGACGGCCAGTTAATAAGCGGTACAAAAGGCCTGCTTTACGGAGATGTGCATGACGGAAATGCTGGACACCAGGTGTACAATCTTTTGAATTAAGAAATTGACACAATGTCTTGGTTATTCCCTCTCTAAAGCCAAGAATAGCACTGGTCCCAAGAATCTATTCATCGGAGGATAAAGACCTGTACAAAAGGCTTCACCACTTCTTAAGGGCAGATGACCGCTCACCCAGAGCCAGAGCCCGGTTCTGTTCGAGGTTTCTGCCTGCTAAAAAGGGAGTTTTTCCTTGCCACTGTCACAGAGTGCTTGCTCATAGTGGGAACTGTTGGGTCTCTGTAAATAATATTATATAGAGTACATTCTAGACCTGCTCTATATGTGAATAGCTCCCGTTATGATCATGTGACGTGTTAACTACAACTTTGGTAATCAATAAATCGTTTCAGTAATTTGCTGAGGACAAATGCCGTACATTCACTAGGGATGGGTACGACTAACAGATCAATCAATTACTAATCGGACACATACCTGATCGATCTTTTTTCCCCCTCAGAGCCTAGACGGCATTCTACAAAATACATTATTTGCTCAAACACAGGATATGTTTGAGGTTGTACTATAGATATAGGTATTCTTTTTGAATGCAAAGAGTGTCTCCTGCAGAGAGTATTGCATTATCGGTTGTTTGCAGCCTTAATCGAGGGCTATCGAGGGCTTGTTTACAGTGTGTTGGTTACAATTAGCTGGTCCTAAAAATGTTTGGTTAGCGTCGTTTAACCTACAGGAGTTTCTGAGGGATCATGCAGTGCGTGTTGCTGCCACAGAGGAAACAAATTCATGAAGTGAAAACGAGTTGAAAGCGTCTCCAGAGGTCTTGACTCCAGAAACACAACCCAGGGACCATATTGTATGTCAAACGGCATGAATTTATCAATTCATCTTTAAAATAAATGACATATTAATCTGTAATGAAAATAATCATTACTTGCAGCCCTGAAATGGTGCTGTATAAAGATATTCCACTTAAACTAGTTGTGCATGGGTGGGTTGTTATGTGACAAAACTCTTAATGTCTGAGCCTCAGCAGAGCTGCAGCCACAGAATCATCTACAAGTCATGCCAGCCCAGAGCAGCTGCACAGCACCCAGTAGTTACGGCACCACTGAGGGGGGTTACTGAGGACACGAGGAGCAGTGTTTCTCATTTTATGTATTTGTGCTCTTTCTCTTCATTGCTGCAGAAAAGTTAGTATTAAACTTTTCCATTTCTGGGAGATTCAAAGAATTATTTTGCACGATGGATTTAAGCACAAATTATACTTTTGGCATTTGCATGGCTGCAAGTGACTGCACGCACAGGCTAACGTGTGAGCATGTACGCCTGTGCAGACACTCAATGTATAGTAGTATAACAGAACCACATGTCCATTTTGGAGCCTTGAGACGGGCTAGAACGACTACTTCTCTCAATGACAGAATATAATCACCTCCATCATTTTTCAGTATAATATACATCAGAATTACACTGTATGAAAGCCTGCAACTATTTATTATTTTCCACATTAATTGAAAATAGTCAAAAATACACATCACAATTTCCCAGAGCCAAAGGCGACATCTTCAGTTTGCTTGTTTGGTACAACCATCAGTCCAAAAGACAAAGGTAGTCCATTTAAAATGATTTAAAAACAGAAAATCAGCTAATCCAGACTTTTTTAGAATTCATACAACTAATCAATTATCAACAGTTTATTGTGATGAAATTTCTGTCAATTATAAATATGTTAAATAAATATGTTAAATATAAATACATTATAAACAGGCTAAATATACACCAGGAGCACACAAACAAACCCTTCTTACACAAGTCCAAATGCATCTGTGAGCTTTGTAGATTAATTCTAAAGAGTTGCAAATAAACAATGGCAGACAGGTCTACCTTTGGACACCAGAGGTTATCCCAGTGTTACACCTTTTATGCATCAAAGGAGCAGAACAAGATATTGTATTGATGCTTTGTGCATCAAACTAGTGCTGATTCCACCACCATAGAACTCACATTTGTTTTCATCCCAACTAATGCACATCTGGATATTTGCCTATGCACTTCAGATTAATTAAAAGATAAAATAAAAAGGCCTTAATGTGTATTCCTATGCATTAGTCTAGGTGATAAGAATCATGATTTAGCCTGGAATTAATTCTGCGCCTTCACTGAGATTTGATAATAGCTTGATTAAGACGGCTCTTTCTGTGCTCAGCCAGCAGAATACAGCAGGAAAAATAAGGGTCTCGATGGAGAAAGAAAAAAACAAAACACTCCAGGGATACCAGTGTAGCAGTGTAATGCAACAGTGCCTTAACTGGCAAATATGAAAGAGGGAACAGGATCTGTGAGAGAGAGAGAGAGAGTGCGTGTGTGTGTGTGTGTGTGTGTGTGTGTGTGTGTGTGTGTGTGTTTGTGGGTTGTGGAGAAATTGGATTATGGGTTTTTATTATCGACAGACATTCAAGAGGGCATTTGGTTGGAGGAAATGACAAGGAGAGATGTTGTTGACAAGCCCGAGGTGGCAGGCCGGGCATTATGCCCACTAAGCAGCACATGAACACTTTCACAATTTCATGGCAGTTGATTAAATGGGGCACTAATTCAAAAAAACAAATTAAGTACCACATTCACTTGGTGCCCCCTCTTTGGAAAAACAATCTGTACTTACTACCACTCACTTCGAGCTGCAAGTCCTTCAGCGCCAGCACAATACTACAGTCTCTGCCATCAGCATCGATTGACTCCCTATTAAATTACTACCCTCCTACCGCAGTTGAATCCTGTGCCCCTAACTGTTGGTTATAAGAGTTGCTTGGCAGCATGTTGCTTACTGACAAAGCTGTATGTTTCACCCGGGGAGCATGGAAATCAAACAATAAATATGCAAAACTAAAACGTTTCTGGTGATTCAGCTGCAAAAAGCCGCCGTGTTTACAACAGAAGACAGGATGTGACATATTCAAGGGCCATTTAAAAAGCAGCGTCCTGAAAGTGAAGCTCCTTGAGGACACACACACACACACACACACACACACACACACACACACACACACACACACACACACACACACACACACACACACACACACACACACACACACACACACACACACACACACACACACACACACACACACACACACACACACACACACACACACACACACACACACACACACGTCTCCTGGTGGTTTAGTCTACTGAGACATGATGCACTGCCATGGTGACCAGGAAACAATCTTTTTATGCCACTATTCTCCAAACTGTCTTGCGTCGTGCTCCACACCCCCATTTCAAAACTAAATAAAGATGGAATACCCACTGGAAAGCAACTTCTTCCTCAAAGCCCTCCCAAATGAAACGTTTTGTTTTGCTGAGTGCCACATCCGGCATAAACTAGTAGTTGAGTCTTACCAGCTGTGGAAGGAATCCTGTTTATCAAGCACCATCAAGAGTGCCACACAGTCCAGAGGAACAGCGCCTCTGCACCGCAATAAACACATCGACAGTAGAAGGATGATTCCAATGAACAGCAGCTCTTCAATGACAAGATTATGTATGCCAAAGGATGATCTAAATGATCTATGGAAGAGTAATCACTTGGGAATGCAGAAGGTACACAGTCAGTGACCAAAGATGAAAGTAGAGATATAAACTATGATACAAAACTGATTGTAGAATATTGGTTAATAGGCACCAGAAAGGAATGCCACAAAGATAGAAAAAATTGTTCTATGCAGAAAGTGTGTGTGTCTGTTACCTTACAAACAGTTTCAACATCCCAGGGCAGGATGGTCTGCAGATCGATGAGCTCGCAAGATACTCCCAGTTTCTCTTGAGCCATATTGGCCACCTCCCTCATCACATGGATCTAAATGGAAAGAGGAAAAGGAAGGAATGCCTTTAAATCTAATGAGCTACTGCACTTTGGATAGGATCTTACAGCTGCTACGATATAAATTCTTTCCTACATTTGCTGCGTTTCAAATCTAAGGTGACTGCCAATATACGCGTTTTCATTTTACCTCCAGATGTTGAACACAAGCAGCAATACAATACAATGTCAAAAACAAACTAACAACTATTTAGTTGTACAACATCGAATCATGTGAATGCATCATAATTAAACACAGTAAAATATTGCAGTTTGTGATGCAATTGCAATGCTGATATATCAAAGAGATTTCACCATTTTTAATAACAAAACTGACAAACGTTTCCTTTAGATTTGGTGTTTCGACAAGACAAAAGCTTACCCCCCCCCCACACACACTACATTTAGCTACTTTTTAAGCACTATGCTGGCGTGCAGGAGGTAAAAAAGGTATATAGTAGTAGTAATAACAATAATAATAATAATAATAATAAAGTATTGATTTTTATTATACTTTCTGGGGGACACACAGATTCTCACAGATCAGTGCCTAATAAACAAAGTTGAAAACAGCTATTTGAAACATGGCTTGCAAGTTATTAATTCATCATTCATCATTATTCATCAATAAAGTACTTGAGTTCACTGAGTCCATGTTTACTGGCAGTCATTGTTGGCTGCTTCTAAATAAGACTTGCTGTGATAAATCTGAATCATCACAACTAGAAAAGTTGTCAACAGTCAAGCCAGTTTGAAAAATACAGGCCCCGGCCTCAAGCTAACAAATAAAGCTCAATAAGCGTAAGCATTTATTATGGAATATTTTGAGCAGATAAAGTGGATCTTTGTGAAGGAGAAAACATTAATAGAGGGACTGTTAAGACTAGAACTTCCTCTGTGTGGGTGATTAGAAACTGAGGATTGGGCACTCGTCCTTTCACTCTGCACAGGCCCGACAGACGAAGGGAGTTATGAGGTGGGAAAGAAGAGAGCATTTTTTCGAAAAGGAGAGCCACGCTTACCAATACTTTACTGGATCCACGTTCTTCTCTATCCACCCTTCAACAATAATACTGGCTTTGATGGAGAAGTTTCCCCACAATGCCCCCAGACCCCCCTCCCATACTCCAGGTACATTATGGCCTGGATAAGCCTGTTAAAGTGGCTGGGCACAATCATAGTCGGGGATGACTCCTGGTGAGTTACAGGCACATTGATCCTGAGCGGCAGAAAATAAAACCTCTCGGATGAAAAGAAAGGCAAGAATGGAAAGAGTGCGGCAGACATGTAGTGTTAACACATGGAGAGCCTGGATGTTGTGGAGATGTCTGGGCAGATACAGCCACAGATTGTCGGCTGAGGGACCCTGCTGGGACAAAAAGGGGGCTTGTGATAGACTTAAAGTTAATCCACTGCTTGCCTCTGTGGCTTTAAATGTCATTTAGTGGAGACGAGACTGGGCTCCTGTGTTCCTGTGGCCATGGAAAATGATCCAAAGATAGATGACAAATTGAAACTCCTCGGGTCGCCCACTGGAAAGTCTGTCAATGATGCACGGGATCACCTACCTGTGTCCCCCAGGCAACCAGAGTGACGTCACTTCCTTCCTGTAGGATCTCAGCCTGCGAGAGCGGGATGGTGTAGGACTCCACGGGAACCTGCTCCACTGAGGAAACACGCACACATTCAATAACTGATTAATATTCCCTCAGTGCTTAGGTGCAAACACATTACATGTAAGCTCACGCGCAAAATAAACGAGGGTCGAGTCACTAATCATTCTACTATGCGCCTCGTGGTTTTCATGTAAAATACTCGCAAACTGACTGGACCTCTAAATGATAGACTAGATGACAAGCTGGTGAAATGACAGACACAACACAAATGAACACAAATTCCTACTCTAGAACATTTTATCTGGCCCATTCCAAATGCTTCTTCATGCTTTTTTCCAGAACCTCATCTCTCACCAGAGACCCAGTGTGCTTTTATCAGCACAATCTAATGCATGACCTAATGATATCTGCTGCCAGCTACAAGCCCATAACCCTGATTGATCTGGACAACAAAACATTGGTGGGATGGGATATCAATCAGAAAAGTGGCCACATAAACGGGACATCGATCCAAAAAGCCAGCCCCTCTTTGAACCAAAGTCCAAGACTCAGTGCGTGTAAGTATATGGTTTGAATAATAGTTAATAATGTCTTGGAAAACTGAAGCATGATCATGGAAATCATTACAATGTAAAAACTTATCGTAAACTCAAGCTGCCATCACTTTTAAACATGCGGCTTATTAGCAATATTTATACTGCCCAGACACAACATGTAATCACTCAGTGTAGTGTTTTAACTATCTTTGAATCGCATTCACTATTATGGCTTTGGCTGCAAAACACGCAGAGCACAGGATCCTAAAGTGTGAGCGGATTTTGGGGGAACCAAACTGCTAAAAGCATTCCTACATGGCAACGCATGAAGTCAAAATTACAATTAGACAGAGTAATTATACTCTGGGGAGACGCTGGGTTTGAGACCTTTCTGGAAACCTTGAATGACTTCCATGCTCCTTTCAAGCCTTCGAGAAGCCGTAAAGGAAAGAAAAATTGCCCATCCCGACGACTCGCTATGTTAAAACAACATAAAGGGTTTGGGTGAATCACATCCAGACGAGACAGAAAATAGGCCGTTTGAGTGGAATAATAGCATTTTGCAGAATGTTAAAATTGAATTATGAAAACTAGGTTATGGTTTAATAAGTGGAATCTCAGGTCCCACAAAACAGTACGGCCTCAACCAGACAAATGTGTGGTTTTTATCCTAAGAGAGGCCGCTGCAATTAAAAACATGACTTCATGGTCCAGGCAGAGATCATTAGAGGCATGAGGACCTGGCACGAGAGACACTGGCTCACTCTGCCCCTTAAGGATATCAAAATGACTCTTGAAATGCTACCAGTACTAAACCCCCTGTGTGAGATGGATTACTGACTTCATACAGCTTTCAAAACATAATTTTTTTTTTTTTAATTAACTGAACTACAATGCTAACAAAAACACTGCTACGAACTCCGACACCTGCCACATCTGACACACCATTCTTGTATTATAGTAAATAATACCCATTGACTTGCTCTGACACGGTGCTATACATTTCCCATCACACATGATCACAATTGGACCAATCAAATGTCACTGAATCCTACACAGTTTTGACAGACCTCACAGCTGGTGGTGACCTGACGAAGACATCAATAATAATGAAAAAAAGCTTGAATCAAGTATCTGCCGCTATGTGTTGTTATGTTCCATGTCTACACTTTGTGTTTCGTAACAGTGGAAAAAGGCAAGACTAGGGATACCGTGAACTCTGCCTCTGATTGGCTAGTACTCAAGGTTGGCTAGGTTGGTTAAGTTTAGCCAATGAGAGAAAAAAAAATAGTAACAATAAAAAAACTTTCAGGGAATGGAGAGCTGGACCATCCAAATTTCCCCTCTGGGGATCAATAAACGCTTATCTTATAAACCAAAAAAGTGGAAGCTATCGTAGGTTGTCATCTCTGTCGCACCATCCAGTTTTAATCAACCTTCTCTGTTGGAGTATAAACTTCTCCACAAAAGAGGAATGGTTGGCAGACAGTTAAGAGACAGCACTCAATGGGTCAAATACACATTTTGAATGAACTGTGTGAACTCATGAAAGTTATTAAACAGGTATAAATGTGTTAGCTCTGAGAGCTTTTTTCATTCATTGAATGATGTCCAATCCTGACAACAAAATGCCAGGGGGAAGTAAACAGCACATTACAGAAACAACAGAAAGAAGCTTGAGAACCTCTTGTGAATAGCGTTTGCATGTCGTTGGCACGTTGGCGGCTAGCTCGACAGCTACAGACGTTTGCTGGTGGGGGGGGGTTGCTCATTTTTTGCGAGTAGACGTCACTAAGCTTCTAGAAACAAATATTTTTTCTAACAAAACTCTTTAATTAAAAAAAACAAAACAAACAATGTGATGAATGAATCACTCCCTTTGTGCTGATGAGTGGTTTTAATATCAGACGGCAATGTAACATTAGGCGTTTTGAACAATGCTAACTATAATTGAAACAATCTCAGTCGGCTGTAACATTTCACAAACTCATCTGGCTCTTGTCAAAGCGGGAAACTAACAAAATTTGGGAAAATCAAAGGCTTCGCTTCGAGGCTGGCAGTACCAATCTGTTCCGGTTCTGTCTTTCATTACTATAATGACCTCAAACATCATCTTCAAGCCTCAAATGCCGTCTTAATCATGGATATCATATTATTATCATGTAGCCAAGGCAGCACTGTTTTGCAACAGCTGCCAACAACTGTTAACAGTTTATTACGACATTGCTGGACACCTTTTTGCACGGCAGCCTGCCCAAAGCCATGCTGGCCTCAAGTTTAACCGTGCTTCACCGATGTTCCCTTCACGCAGAGAGGGGAGGGAGGGAGAGAGGATTCAGCTCGGCACTGTCAACACTTCACAGCCCATTTGGACGGTCTGCTTCACACTTGTGGTCCTACTGATCTCACATTGTTTGCAGACGGGCATATTGTTTGTTTGTCTTGCCTCACACCTTTAAAAAGGGAGAACATTCACTTTCAATAAAAGAACCCAGGCAAACAGATCAGGGGCCAGCTAGGCACAATGCTAAGGAAGCTCAACATCGGGGGGGTTGAACAAAACTAACATGTTATATATTTACTAATCTCATATGAATGCAGAATCTGTAGTCCCAGTAGTAGGCTTTGGTTGCATGCAGGTAAACAGTCCGTGTGAAGAGCAAAAGAGGCGGAACGCATTGGCTGAAATGCAATCCTGGAACTCATCAGCTATCACCTGCCAACAATTTATCTTTTTTTTTTAAATCAATCTCAGATCCTAATAGATTACCTTTCTATTGGCTTTTTTTAAATCTGCATTCAAATCGATCAGACAAAAGCCAGTGGGTTCCGAGATTGTACGTTTACAATCCAGCTCACCTGCTGCTCTGTACAGGATCTTGGGCTCAAAGAATATGCAGGGATTCTGGTCAGCGATGCACGAGAGGAGCAGCCCCTTGGCCTGCACTGGACCACGAGGTATCACAACCTGCGGAACACATGACACTTTATTAGACCTGGTAATGATCAGCCCCGAACAGGACCGCAAGGCCTTGCAAAGAGTGGGATCCTAAATGAGGTCACTACCTAAGCCTGACACAAAACCCACAAAAATGATTATAAACTGGTATTGTAATTGTGCCAGATATGAAATCTCTTAACGGTATTTAGGTCAGAATTGGGGTCTCATGACAACACTGGGCCACAGCTGAATCGAGGCTGTCAGGCTGTGCGGTGAGACTGACCCTCAGATGGAGCCAACAGCGCTGATAGTACGCACAAAGATTAACATTTATCAGCCTGACCTTTGCTGGGAGACAACATGTTTATTGCTCTCAGCAATGGTTACTCACAGTGGATAGTAGCTGTAAACCATTCCCAGTCTGTGGTGTATGAGAAACTTTCATGATGCTCAGTATATCACAACCTTTTTACCATACTTGTTTACTTTGAGCACATGCTGTTGATTCCATCTCACTGAGACTATGAGTGTCTGAGAGACTCATTTTCCTCCTCGGGCCCTGTTCACACTACGAACCTGAAGCAACAGGCTCTCTCTTGCCTTTTTACAAGCCTGAGGCTCTCAGGTGTGTTTAGCTTTGAGCATGAAGTTCACAATGTGTATGTTGTTTATTGTTTATACGACTGGACAGTTATTTCTTCTAGTTGCCACTACACTGGCGAGCGATGAAGTCACTCATTTCCCTGAGTGATCGGTTTCAACACATCGTTTTTCATATTCAAGTAGTAGCTTGTTGAAGCTGAAGTTGAACCAGGAAGCTGTTGAATCAGCGATTCCTCCAGTGAGTTTGAAGTACTTTCACTTAGTTGAGCTGGAGTAGAAAACAGCTGTGCTTCCATTTGGGAACTAAAACAAGCATGGTCGGTTGTCTCCAAGTTCTCGCTCCCATGGTTTGAGAAAATCTGCATGAAGTTGAACCTGGATACGCGGGGCGACCTTTGAGTATTAAATTGTGGTGGGTGTTGCCAAGATGTTCTTTAAAACAACAAACGGTCACACCTGCTGTATTTGAGTGTATGGTTGAGTTGAGAGTAAACTGTAGTGAAAACTGCTCGACTACCTGCCCTGTAAAGCATAGTTCTATGGTTCAAATATCTCAGCAAATCCCTAAAAACACTTTTCTTTTTAAAGTAAGTATATACCCCATATATATATATACATATACACACACACACACACACACACCAGGAAGTTATGTGGGGTAGGGTAGAACCACAGTAATGTCAGCCAACAAAGTCAGAAATGTTGGGTTCATACAGAGGAAGAGAACCGTTTCTTTGGAGTAACTTGACACTTCTACTGTATGTGAGGGAAGATTAGATAGTAGTTCCTTGGTTTCTCTCTAACCAACACTCGACACCCTCCCATCTCATCTCCTCCAGTGGCACACCAGTCCTCACCAACTAAAGAGTATATTTACTCAACCTATGGTATCTTTCTAGATTATAGTTGGTGCAGGTTTTATTTAAGATGCTTTAAGTGCCCCTGGTTTTACTTTTGTTGGGGCCATTCTTGAAACCATTCATTCGTATACATGTACTTGTATAGACTTCACGTGCTTTGTTGTTGACAATATTATAATAAAAGTGATCTGAGAAACGAAGATTTTGTTGTTTCAGCTTGAAGACATTCTTTACTTTTAGAGGACACTGACCTTCAATATAATTTATATTTATTGTGCTTATTTCTCCTACTCCTATTAGTTTCAGTATTATGGTTCTATTAGCACGACTATAACTGATGAAGACTTGGACTGTGCTTCACCAATGTAATCAGAACAGACCATTTCATACACCTTGATGTTTTGGGGGAAGATATGACAAAAAAAAAATACAAAAAGGGAAACAAACACAAGCCAGAATTTGTAATAAACTACTTGGCTGACCTTGATGCCAGGGCAGTGGGCGAAGAAGGCCTCGGGGCTTTGAGAGTGGTAAAGTGATCCGTGGCCGACGCACCCCCACGGGGCCCTAATGGTGAGGTTGCCGCAGTCGAACAAGTTGCCAGAACGGTAGCGGTACTTGGCTGCTTCATTGACTATCTGAAAAGAGACCAATATGACTCAGATTAACACGACCACACATTATTAGTTGACATAAGAAGATCTTCAGTGATCCTTACGGGGACACCTCGGTTGTTGCAAAAGCAGACAGTAACAACAACAACGTGATGTAAACACTGGAGGTGAAGTGTATGCTGGTTTAATCAACTGTGGATATATTTAGCAAAAAAGCACCCTAGAAAACAGAGCACTTTCTTTTGTTTTTATGAATAAAGGCCACACCAGTGGACACTTGATTTAGGCTTCATGTGCCAAGCCATTCTCTCTGCTATTCCTCTTAAAGCTTTAAAAAAAAAAACTATTCTACTTTTAACAAGCAAAATCGCCTCAAGTTTCTGGTTTCTTTTACCTACTACAGTTTTGGACACTGGGCTTCCTCCAACAAGGTGTCCCAAGTTTTCCTCCCTGAAACTCAGGTGGGTTGTTAATTCAGCTTTTATGTCTCTCTAAGGTCAGTTTGGACGGCACCATTTTAAGCGAGAGCGCAGAAGGAGAGAGAGAAGGAGCGCACTCAAGGCCCGACATCAGATTTATTCTACTGTGGCTCTGCGCTTTAAAAACAGGCTCCATTATCACATATTCTGTTGCCTTGCCACAGCAGGGACTCCCATTCATCTTGTGGAGAATGACAACATAGTGTCAACATGTATGCATGGTAACACAGCAGCGCCGTCCACTGTCCTGCTCAGCCTCTTAATGCCACATTAATCTTCCACAGGAAAGACTCAAGAGTAGGAAGGCATGGAAAAGGGCCTCTTTTGTTAAACACATTTTTCCGAGCTCGATTGTGGACTATGAAACAATAGACTATTGCAGGTCTGTTTATTGAACGCCTGCATGCAACAAGGAACAGGCTATACAAACAAGACGGAAGACAAGTCAGAAAAATAAATAAAATCACTAACATTAGTGCGTGCCAGGCTAGCAAACGGAAATGTATTTATTTAATGTCTTTCTTTCTTTGCCAAGAGTTTCTGAGATACTCCATTTTGTATCTTTTGCTAGAAGGCCTCACTTCTGCACAGAAAAAAAAGCAGTTTATAGCGCTGGGGGAGATAACACTTTGTTTATTTGTGTGCAACAATGGTGGTGTGCACTATTAGTGGACGACAGTATAAAGAGTACAACCCATCTCTACATTCCTGCAGCAGCATAGTAGAAAGTAGCATAGTGATTTCAAACTATAGTTACTAAGTTCACACGAGTTGACGCATAGATTAAAAGGCAGCTTTTAGTCTATGGCTTAGTCACTCAGTGTCTTGGCTAGGCATACACTGTTATTTTCAGGAGTAGTCAGGCCAGATCTGCCATCATTTAGCATGTGAGTGGTACTATATCTAAAAACCAAGTAGATGGGATATTCTTAGCCTGAGTACTGACATTAAATGTATTACTGTAAATCCATCCATGTTGTTTTTCCCTTTCCTTCTACGTCCATTTGTGATTAATATGTTTTGATTTTTGCCAGTACAGTTCTCATCATGCGTTGGCTGATGCAAACAGGATGTACAATGTTGCCATGGAGTCAGCGAGATAGCCAGGGGATTCATCTGAGCCTCTTTGTTGATACAGAAGAAAAGGTTCCTTGAGCTACGAGTAAGATTTCAGGAAAATAGCTGTGCTGATTCCGGCAATAACTGTGTGACATCTGCGCGTCCTGGTTTTCCTGAGTTAAGACTGGATTCTTTTATGCAAACGGCAGGTTTGAGGAGTTACGTCAGCGTACTTTCCCTCGTTCCGAACACCTACAAAGTGCCAGAGAATGTGATCCGCTGCTCAGAGAGAGGTTCCTCCTGGAACACATCAACATTAAAGCTTAAGATGCCTGTAAATTACATTTTGTGTTTCTTTGCAAAGTGTAAAAATATTTAGACTTCTTGTATCTACAACATCAACAGCTCTTGCCATGTGTTGACACCGTGTTAGTCTGCGACCGTGTGTCACAGACCAACACAGTGCGCCTTACCTGTAGAGCTGCAACGATTAGTCAATTAAATAATTAGTCGCGCAACAGA
This sequence comes from Enoplosus armatus, assembly GCF_043641665.1. Classification (NCBI taxonomy): domain Eukaryota; kingdom Metazoa; phylum Chordata; class Actinopteri; order Centrarchiformes; family Enoplosidae; genus Enoplosus; species Enoplosus armatus. Next base: position 20,591,182 of record NC_092188.1, on the reverse strand, counting down.
AAAATAAACTATTTTGATAATTGAATAATTGTTTTAATCATTTTTTAAATGCCAAAAATGCCCATACATTTTCTGATTCCAGCTTCCCAAATGTAAAGAATTTTCTGTGTCATGCATGGAAGTCAACTGAACATCTTTGGACTGATCCGGTCATTTCTCTGTTTGACATTTTAAAGACAAAATGATAAATCAATTAATCAAAACAATAATCTGCAGATGAATGGGCAATGACAGCAATCATTTGTTGCAGCCTTACTCACCTGGTCAAAAGCAGGATAGATGTAGTCAGCAAACTGGATCTCAGCAATGGCTGTGGCCCCAGCAACAGCTGCACCGATACCAAATCCCACAATCCCCTGCTCACAAAGGGGAGTGTTGAAGACTCTGTCCTTACCTGGGGAGACAGTAGGAGAGAGGAGGGGGGGGAAAGCTAACTGTTGAATCAACTTCCACAGAAAGTTCACACAGAGGTTTAAGGTTTTAAGTGCGGCAGCCACTATCCAGGCATGGATCACTGAACAGCCAATTGTATCTAATTACTGATTTGGGACCAGTGACCACAACTGTAGAGGGTGTCTACTGAATAGTGACAAGCTGATGACAACTCCTCCTCAGCTGTAGCGAACCAAGCCTGTGATGCACACACAACCCCCGCGGAGTAAAAACAGTGGAAAAAAAAAAAAAAAAAAAAGTTCCATTCTCCACCCTATAATCTGAAAAAGAGCCGCAAGTGTGGGACTCTAAATTTGGGTCGGGAGTGTTATTTTTGCTCTCATCTTTGTGTACTTGCCAATCCGGTCTTTTTCTGTTTTGCTGGGAAGCGTGCTTCTCAGCAGTGAGACTCTTGCTTTTGTGTGCCCTGCTCTGTGCTTGCAAAGTTCAATTAGCAACCGCAGTACCACAAACCCTCGGAGGAATGAACAATTAAGTGATCAAAAGTTAGCGCATTGCCACTCACACTGAAGCCAACCGCAAATATGCAGCTTCATGTGAAAGTGACATATGTGACAAATAACACATGTGCGCGTGCTTCTGCCTGTCATCCAAGCAAAGAGTAGTAAGTCAGACAAGAGAAATACAACCGAGTGATGTTACAATAACTTCAAATGCATCGTCTAGAATACATATTTAAACAGACAACGTGTTTGGGTAACTTCTATCGTCAGTGCCAGCTTTCAGTGAAAAAGGCTACACACATCTGTGAGAGCGTAGGGTCGATGTGTGCTGTTTTCAGAGAAACAGCCCTCAGAAGTAGCCAGCGGCAGGAGAGAGCTGGATCACCGAGGTGAATGCATCTGCCTCGTAAAAAGCCATTCATATAGTGTCCGCCCCGCATTAACCTCTGGTCTGTATAATGGCTGTGGGTGGCAGAGGTGTGCACCATCCCTTTCAGTAGTGAGAGGGATAAAAACAGCTTTGCGCTCGTCATTGTACACAAGGATGAGATGGAAAATAATGATCCCTCTCCAAAAGGTCAACACTTCTGACGTCAATGAAAACAAAAGGCAAAGCCGGCTACTGTAGGGTGGATTTGAGACTCCTCGCTATTAAAAACAAACATACAAAATAAACTGGAAATTAACTCAAAACAAGAAAGGCAATCTACTGACATTCAATTAGGTCACGCTGCTTTTCTACCGTGATAAACAAGAAAAACAATTAAGTACTGTTGTTGCACAGTTTCTGTAGTCTGTTTCGTCAAGCAGTTTTAGAGGACCTGAATTTAGCTGAAGACACATCGGGCTGCTTAATGCTAGGGGGAAAAATAGAGCTTGCAAACTGGTTGTTCTCAGATTTACTGAAAAAAAACAACATTTTGATCAAACACGTTGCATACTTTTTAATAAATCTAAGGTAAATTGCTTAAAATACAACCACAACATTTTCCTCTACTCTGCATCAATCTTGGGCATGCTCATAGCCTACTTTATACAGAAAACAGCTTAATGCTATTGAATTGAACCAGCGGCCAGCCTCTTTTGAAGGACAAATCCTCACTGACTAACACCGGGTAGAAACATAAATTACTAATGTAATAAACTGCAGATGCGGCTCTCTCTGTGGGTTCAAACGTCAAAGCAAGTTCCAGTAGCTACATCCCAATAAGCCTTTTTCACAGAAGGCATTTTGACACGTCGCAGCAGGAAAAGCACACTTCCATTTAGCTGCTTCAGTTTCAGGGTCCTGGTATTGTGCATGCTGGCTCACCGTCGTGGCTTACTGGGACACTTTAATAGAATTGAGTTAATGTTATTAGTAACACCTGTGCTTTTTTCCTACAATTTTCCCACAAGTCAAAATGTCTGCTGTGATAAAGGTCTCAGTAATTTCACATGACGGGAAAAATCTGTGGGACTATAACCTTACATGACATTTTGGGTGGATATTGATAGTTCAATGTAAAATATGATAGTATATTGGCTGTTTGTCTTGAAAGAGTGAGGACCATGAGTTGGACATTTTACAGTTTAAAAAAATGAACTTCCTCTGGTGAACAAATCATGTAATGACAACACTGTCTTTGAAATGGCCTCAAACATATCTTTGGCATATTGCTCCTTGTCAGCTGACATATATGCCAATTCTGATATATCTGTAATAATCTAATATCTGCTGGAAAGGCTGGATCCATAGAGACCAGAGCAGCCTCAGTTTCTGTCATATGCAATTCAGAGCTGATTTACTCTTTAAATCATACACACACACACACACACATTTGAGGCATATTAAGGAACACCTAACAAGCAATTCAATGGCCCTGAAATACTATTTTAACAACATCTCTCTGACATCACAAAGAGGGCCACAAGCCTTTATCACGACAGACATTTCTACTTGTCATTGCAGGGAAAACTCAGGTGTAACTCATGACATTAACAATGGCTTTTCTACATTTCACTGTCGCTATTTTGAATGCACCGTTTCAAATTGAAGCAATACCAAACTCAGAGCAGTGAGCATTGACGTGCTATATCAGCTTACTGCATCAAGTTTGTAAGTCTACCCAACTACAATGGACACATAAGTGCAAACAGATCCTTGTGGTCCTCTAGGTGAACACTGAACAGTAATATGACCTTGCCAGTGAAAAAGGAAGTGGAGAGATTTTTCACAGTCATCTGCTGCCACCTACTGGCATAATCACGTAAAGCAGATGAAGAACAGGTTGCTGATGCTTCTTTTTCCCCCCTCACAAACTCAGCATTAGAAGCTTTTGAATGGGGAGAATCACAGGAGAATGAAGCATCTTACCATATTTGTCTCTCAGACCCACTGTGCATCGGAATACTCCACCAAAGGCAACATCTTCCCCAAAGATGACTGCAGAGAAACACACAACACAGTCAGTGACAGAATGGCATGTTTTCTCATGGTTGTGTGCTCCAGCGTAAGAATAGAATAAACAAGAACATATAAGTCAAAAAAAAAAAAAAAAGTAACATCATGAGACGGGAGACAAAGAAAAGTACAATTATTCTTAACACGCCACTAACCCCGCCTACAGCTCTCGGATTGGATCTTGATCTTTGAGTCTTTGGCTCAGAGAACTGATCAAGCAACATTTCTACCTTTTATGAGGAACTCATCGGACATTGTAATGAGACACCAAGGTCTTATTACTATGAGGATGCAACTGAAGATTTGAAAGTGTTCTTAAATAACGTGACCCCACAACCTGCATTATAGTGTAATCTTACGATAAGGTTCACCTTGTTGTATGGGTCTTAAAAATCTGTTGAAATGCAGTAACACAATAATTAAGAATAGCATGTGTAACATCATGATGCTCCTGGACACACGGTCATCCAATTGTGACACAGACTAAGATTACTTTACTTTTATGATTTAAAAGTCAGTGCTTGATGATAAATGAGGTAAAAGGGAAGATTTTTCACAGATTTTCATCTAATAACAGCTATAAAATTCCATATCCTGTTTTAGCATCCTACCTGCTGTTGGATCGCTGGCGAGAGTGTTGTCCAAGGCACTTGTAACTGACTGGAACAAGTTCATCTTCTGGGTGGGACCTAAAAAGGGTTTTACGATAAAAAAAAAAACATTTTAAAAAAATAGTTGACACAAGCAACAATTACCTGATGTGCATTTGGATTTGACAAACAGTGCACTGTTGAACACATTGAGGAAACTTGGCAGTCATTCAGTGCCGTCAATCAATGGGACACACAAGTATTTGTTACAGGAAAGGAACGCATGATAAAAGTAGTTCCTCACTGCTGGGTTGTCTTTCTGGATCCAGTAAAACTGCTGATGTATACTGATGTATTGTTTGAGTACCAACATTCTGGTCAAATGAACTGCAGGATGAACAAGAAGCTGGTTTGGGACTGTCTCACGCTAAGACAGATAAAATGTTTGTTGATAACCTCATACGCTGACTCTTTACCAATTAAGCCAAGGTCATCTTCTACCACTCACAAAGATGATGTGATTTATACTGGGGTTTGTACCAAATAAGCATGTTCCCTTACATCTGGACAATATGATCTGTAGGCCGGGACATCTCTGTAACACCATAATGCTTCATTTATAATGGTATGTTATGGCACATTTTACCTTCATCAAAAAAGTGCAGGTCCTGCGATTCGGATATTGCACTTGGTCATATTGTGATCTCGATAATATTTCAATGAATTGTTCAGCCCTAGTTTGGTGTTAGCTATAGTCGACCAACGTTACTCCATACAGGAGGCATCATGGTTAGAAATCCCCCTCAGTCAAACATGCGTTTCATGTGTTTTTTGTTACTTCGCTGTGCAGAATGAAGTATGTGCAGACTTAAACACTAGAAGGCTGTTTTGAGGTTCATCTGCTGAAGAGGGGGAAGTTCCTCTTTGCTCACATAATCATGGTCCAATATGCAGTGTAAAGTGATGTGGAAACCTGAAAGCTCCAATGCACATACACCGAGTCCTGACTTTCAGTGAAGTAGGAGACAGCTCGTGTCTCAATAATTCGACTTTTAAAATGAACAACGTTTTGCATTTACATAAATTCTGTTTGTTTCAGTGAGGGAGAAGAAGTAGATGTCAATTAAAGAATGTTCAACTAGGTAATTGGCCTTTTTAGTGGAAAGAAACATATCAAACACAAATTACTTTGTGCCTTTAAAAATGCTTAGGGATCTTTACATATTTAAGACAGCTAGGTGCGTTGAACCTGTCCCGACTGTGAGGTTAAGTGACTGACACAGTAAAAATAAATAGACAGCGCAAATACAACCCTGTCATATCTCCCAACCAGAAACTGTTAACAATGAAAGCAACTTAAGTCACTTGTCTTTTTAGTTTAGTAGCTAAACTATGGAGACTTCCAGTTATACTGTGTCCTCTTAACGCAGCTAGCGTTAGCCGCCTAGCCAGCCACTCACCATACTGTGTCGGGACGGGGTCAGGCTGGTAGGTAAAGTGCGTCGCATGTCTTCGCTGTGTTTTTGTACGGGAATTGCAGCTCGGCGACAACTTCAGCAGAGTGCCACCAAAAGAGATCTGAGCCCCGGTGCCAATGCCGGAGATGGAAAGTTTCGAGTGTGCACCTCGGATGAGGAACCGTGCTGCGGCCGCCATCACTGTTGTTATGGCCGACCAGGAAGGGCAAAATGAATCAAAGTGTGAAGATCGTCTAGGCAAGCGAAGACAGCATCCCTCAGTGAAAGAAAGAAACTGGATTATATTCCCGCATCCGGCCGAAATCCCGCCCCGCTTCTGGGTTACATTTTGATATTTCTGGACTTCTTTCATCAGTCTTTCTTAAACCTGACACACGATTCTGGGGTTTTCTAATTCACTACTGTGGTGGCTAATGATATTTCAACCCCGGGTCAAAATTCAACAATAATATCCCGTGGGGTTTTCGAACAACATATTCGGTTATTCTTTGTGATAACATTTTAAGAGCTATTACAGTAGATATCCATTTGGCTTAGAATATGGTGAGAAAAGCCCATTTTAGAGGTGGTAGAAAGACCGTCGAAAATGTAAAACAGGCTCATTTGAGAAGGGAAAGGAAGGACGGCTCTTTGTGGTAGCCCGGAATAGTGTCAGAGTGAGAACTCTTGTTTCTTCCTCTCGATGTCAGCCTCCATGGGCAGATAACGGCTGTGATTGGCCGAAAAGGAGGGTGGTGTGCGTGGTAGAGATTGTGCATACGGTCAGTGCGCATACTATTGCGAGCGGCCCAATTCACTTAATTTATAGGCAGCAGTTCACTTGGAGAAGTATGCATCAGCTTTCCTCATGACTCTGCACTTTTACTTTCTCCCTTGCAAATGTGTGCAAGCACTGTGATCAGTTTTCAAAAGATTTCAAATGATATAAATGTTGTTTGTTGCATTTGTTTAAGTATGGCTCTTTTCTTACATCATAAAGAGTGCACACTTGCACATCTGAGTATAGCTTTTGAAATGTTTAATTTTCAGGGTTATGCAAGTTCCCAACATATATCATATTAAAAAGCCCAAATGTTAACCTTAAGCAAACAGAGACAACTCTTCTTTTGACTCTTATCTGTTTGATCATGTGGAAATCTTGCCGAATCTTTTTTATCACTAGGGGCTAATTTACATAAAGGGATTCATGTATTTTAATTAACCCAAAAGAGAGGATTGAAATAAAAAAATAAAAAAACAGAAGCATTTACTTGCAGAAACTTTCATTTAGTGAATATTTTCAAAGACATACAAACATTCATTCATGTGTTAAAAAGGCACAACCTTGTCAGTTACCCATCCTTTACATCAGCCGAGACAAACAAACCAACAACTCCCAACAATACAGTATGTTTATTTGACTCTACTGTACGCTTACATTTAATATAAGAGGACGCAACTAAAAATGAGGCAATATAATGATTTTGTTAAACATACAAATACAGACTGGTTAGTTCTACATCTTACAGGAAAACATTGTTACTGTACTGAAGTGGTTAAGTGGGGTCAGAAAAAAAAAGAAAAGAAAAAGTATCCACATCACATTTTCCAGGTTAGGTTGATGACTTTGCACACTCTGCAACATCCAATTTCCTGCCGCTGCTGCACATTTTTGCCAGATTCTGTGAAAAGCAGAAAGCAGAGTTAGTATTTAAGATACTTGTTGCTGGAGAAAAACAAGTCTAAAATTCGACAAAGTAAATCTTACATTGGCAGCTCGGATGATGCTGTTTGGAGACTGGAGGGCTGCGAGGTCCGTTAGGATCTTCTGGAGATCACTGTTACATGGACGTTCTGAAACAGGGGAATTAAACAGGCCAGTGTCACATGGTGAACAGCACACAGACTTTGATGAGCGTGCTTGTGTGTGGGTAGGTAGTATCTGTTTACACAGTCACATTATGGGGACAAAATGCAAGTCCTCATAAAGTAAATCATAAAATTTTAGGGTGAAGACTTGGTTTAAGATTAGGGCTAGGGCTAGGTTTAGGAAAGTAGTGGTTATGGTTAGGGTAAGTCTCCAGGGAATGAATGCAAGTTAATGTAATGTACCCAAAAGTGATCTGTGTGTGTGTGTGTGTGTGTGTGTGTGCGTGCGTGTGTACCTGGTTCAGGCGATGCTTGTGGCTTCAGCTGCAGATATGGATGCTCCAGCAGCTCTGCAATACAGATTCGCTCTCTGGGGTTTCGTACCAAGCACCTCTGGAACAACCAGACAATTAAAAAACAGCTCATTTGTACTTCACATCACTTCAACGAAACCCAAGCTAAATTCTTTCTGAAACATATCTTTTGTGTTCACGTCACACTATCATCGTTGAGTCATGGCCTCTCACCTTCAACACATCCAGCAAATCCTTCTCCGAGATGTCGGGAAATTCAATCTTATGGGAAGGGTCGATGATGGCGTGCAGTTTGGCAATCTGATTGGTGATGCTTTGGAATGGCGTTTTCCCAAAAGTCATGCAGTACAGGATACATCCAAGGGACCACACGTCACCTTTGGGGCTGATCTTTGGGGGGAGGAGAATAAATAAATCAGAAAATGATTTTCAGAAAAGACCACTTAGAATGTTTAATTACCTTAGTAATGAGTACCTTTGAGCGTGCTTTTCCTGACTGTGATGAAGTGTCCTTGATGGCTTCAGGGGGCATGTAGTTCAAGGTTCCCACCTGTTTTTGACAAACAACCATATATTACATGCCCTCTCCACCTGGAGTGTAGATCTGATACAGCTTAATTATGTTTTCAGTCAAATCTGTTTTTTTCTTTCCACAGAATTTCATAGGTTTCACATATATTTAACAAAATCTATTTTGGTAATTGCACTTCCATGAGAATCAACAGGCACAGTATACAGCATTAGCAACTTGTATTGACCAGTTGCAGCTATGCATATGAGTGGGTTAACAATGTATCTCAAGTGCATTTGCACCTGGATTTCATTTGTTTTTCAGTACTTGCGACCCAATCAGCTGCATGTCAACACTACATGAATGTGTCGGTTAAATGTATGACTCGTCATTGATGTAAATCTTACTTGTGAATCCTTCATAATGCTCGTCACATCTGGTTGGATTCTGTTTGCGATGCCAAAGTCAATCAACTTCAGCGAAGCATTTACGATGACAAAATTAGCTGGCTTCAAGTCACTGTGGACAATTCCTGCACAGAAGACACACACATTTGGAATGGTTAGAAATGAAGATCATTTGCCATGTAGTAATCAACACCGGGAAACGACGAGGAAACAGTAGTGAGAGCAGTAGAGGAAGAGAACCATGTTTATGGATGGTATGGACGGCCTCCAGCATGTTCTTCCAGTAGAACTTCCTCTCCAGCGGATTCACAGCTTTGCGGTTTCGCAACCAAGTGTTCAGATCCAAGTTTCCACACTCCATCAGCATGTAGATGTAGCTGTTGGTTATTTCACTGAAAACACATATACAACCATTATGGTATTTCTAACTGAAATCACAAGCACAAGCAGACCTCAACTCTTACATTTCTTTTTAATATACAAATATGACATGAGTGGTTCCTATACAGTGCATTGATGTATTGTTTTTGGACAGGCTGTGTACTCACTAGTCATAGAGCTTGATAATTTGATCGCTGTACTGCTGCAAGTGGTTCAGATGTTCAATCTCATTTTTGTAACTTTCTATTGTCTGAGCATCGGCCTCCTCAAGGTCGACATATTTCACTGCAAACAGCTGCTTCTTGTGATCAAGGACCTGGTACACCTGAAAGACAACAGAAAACAATGGTCATTAATTCAATTTGCAAACAACAACAACAACAAGCAAAGTGTATGAATGCTGGAGGATGATTTTAATTTCCCGTTAATGTTTTACCTTGCTCGATCCACCACGTCCAATCATCTTGAGTATGAAGAACTGCTTGCCCTTAATGGTAATGGATTCATTTGACAACGCAGTTAAGGAAGCCTGAAATGACATTGACACAAAAGTATACAATGTTATTACAGTTTACAATTATTCCTTGTGTAGGTCATTTCAAAACAGGAAAGGGCCTTTTTGCATCTTATACTGCAAAACGAGCTACACTGCTCTCTACATGTCCAGATATATAAACGCATTTCATCTCTGCTTAATCATTTGAATTCATCCATGCTGTAAGACACAGTCACATCATAAGAAGATATCTGGGCCTTCTGAGTGGAAGCTAAGGTTATGGGTATTGTGGTAGCTGTAACGGAATCAGTACCTGTTGGGGAGGGAAAAAAAGGCAGATTTCTTTGTATGGTGGTTGACTAGTAACAGCTAGGTATACAGTAAAAAGCACCACACAAAAAAGGCTTTCAATTTGTTAGAAGTCACTTACACTGTTATGTTGTTGTTGCCTAATGTTACTACAGGTGTGTGGTGTCATGGAAAAACTTGTTCATGGTCACATTTAATATGTCCTCTGAGTCTAAAAAATGATCACAGTATATAAGATAACAGCAGAGGCATGAACATGCTGTACCTGTGGAGTTTGGAAACATGGCGCTTGGTTTAGTGGTGTGCATGGCTGCTGAACAGGTCCAGCTCTGTGTGCTGCCACTGCAGAGAAGGACACTTCAGGGACTCTCTTTACAATAGGAGTAATAAAGCTGGGGGGGAGAAAGATGGAGTAGATGAGCAGATGTTGTGATGGTACAAAGAAGCACAGAAAGAATCAAGATAATGTCCTTGAAAGCAAATCAAGTGCTACTGATTTTGTTCCAGACCAGCAGACACCCAAATCAAGATAATACCTGCTGGCAGAGGGGTTTCTGTAGCTGCTTGGTGTCTGACAGACCGCTTGTGGGTTCAGTCTGGACGGAAGGTGGAGGGATGGAGTGGGGAGTGACTCCAGAATACGAGGAACAGGTCTGGGGTCAGGAGGTGTTGTGCGTTTATCCTGGGAAGACAATAATTTGGAATGATTTGATCACCACTAGGGATTAAAACCGAATCTGGTTCAATTGATATATGACTTGAAGTGGTCACAAAAATAAGAACCATTATATCACATTGGAACCTGCTGAAAATTTTCGTCTCACCATATCTGGCAAATTGTCATCATAGTGACAAATTAAGGAACGTAGTTTTTAGTGCCTAAATCTGCCAGCGAAGAGGGGCAGACAAAATAAAATAAACAGGGTAACAGACACTAGCCGGCCAAAATTCTAATTTAAGATTAGATTAGTAGATAAAGGATGCCATCAGACCTCTGGAGAAACATGGCGGTTGATGAGAGTGGGCATCTTCCACTCCGATAGGGGCTCCTTGCTGGTAGGTTTAGGCTGTTCCACCAAGCGGTTCACAGGTACCCGAGCAGGGAGCTGTAGTTCCTGGTTTCCCCCACAAGTAGACACATTTACTGGAACACTTGTTTGCACATCTACAAGAAAAACAGTAGAAATCAAAAAAGTATTTAGTCTCAAAGCATGTCCAAGTCAGTGCTTTCACCTCAATGAAAGACTATTTAATGAAGCTCTACCTGTGGGGTGTACCTCCTCCCTGCTGGGCACAAGCTGTTTCTCCCCAGCTTTCAGGTTACGTATGGCCACCTCCAGGAGCTCTGCTGGTCTGGCATTTAACGCCTGGGCTTTGTGCAGAATTGAAGTTGCTTTGATGACATTACCTTAAAAAAAAGAAACATTATAATTTCACTAGATTTTAGAGACAGGCTGGCTAATCAAGTATTCACTTCACTGACTAAACAAAGTTAGTGGTTGTGAGGATATTAGGACACTGGCACATCTGTAACAACAAACGTTAGCTATTTGTCCATCTATTCCATGTATCAGATTTCTGGAAACTTAAATAAACAGCCATTCTACCTTGAGAAACCTCAAACTGGGCATGTGCTATGTGGACAAAGGCAAAGCCTTTACAGTTGGATCTTGCAACTATAAAGTGGTCTTGGGCTTCATCTGGGTCTTCGATCCTTCAAAAGAAAAGAAAGAAATGAGGTTACACTTAAAAAGCCCCTGACAAAGCTTTGAAGTTCAAATTCAAAGATTAAGTTTCAACATTCTGGCAACATTTTTTTTGAGGGGTTGAAATGTCCATGTCATACAGAGGCACCAATTCAGTCACTCTATATCACCAACACCACACCTAATAATTCAGTAATATTGTATTGCTTCTGTCCATATAATAGTAATGTGATATTAGGGTCCACAGTGTCAGGGATGACAAAAATAAAGGTTTGCCAAAAATAAAAGAAATATGAGCCGAGCTTCCAGTAAAACACTAAAAAATAATTTGACTTACCGGAATAAACTTTTTGCACTTTACAAGTGTACTTTTTATGTTTCAGTAAATATGATGACACATTGATAATGCTGTGAAAATGATCATAATCTTAACTGTTACCCCCAACACATGCCACAAAGTCCCAGGTACAGGATCTTCATCCACACTCACCCCTTGAGTTCTGCATATCTGACCAGTAGTCTGGCATAGCTGGCATTTTTGCTGAATTGTCTTATTGGCAGCCTGGAGAAGATCTTAGAATAACAGTCCTTGAGCTTATTAAGGAGGTTGATGTCTGTGTAAGGGTTGCCTCTTTTCTCCAGGTTCATCAGATACGTCCAACAGGACTCGGGGGAATTTGTATTGATGACCTGGTCGAAGTTGTGCGTTACATCTGCCAGAAAAAAAAGGACTAAATGTCATCAGAACAGTCCAAACACTAAATGCACATTGTTCACACAGCTCTAAAAGTTTGATTTAAACTGCAGGGCATTAAGTGTAATGTCATACAGTACCTTCCATTCTCAAGGTGTCCCTTGTGCCATGTGTGTGAAGGAGTGTGGTGGTGGAGTCCACCGCTGCCTGGTCCTCCCAAGGGAAACGCTCTGGGCTGATGACTGGTGGCTGAGAACACAGTGCAATACAACAGAAAGAAATTACACTTATTTCTTCACTCTTCTATGCTTAGTAGAGCACTGACAATGAAAACAACTGAGTGTTGATTCTGACATTGTTCCTACTGTCGCCTGTTTATACTCACTTGAACATCCCCAATGACAGCATTTTTCTTTGAGGATGATAGCCCGAATACCGGGTTCACATTTGAACCCGACGTTTGCCTGAGACAAAATGTAACAAATCTGGTATCAACAACACATACGACACTTGAAATGAACTGTTATACGTTTGATTGAAAGTGAACAGGGACGGAACAAATCACAAAATTCGATGTCTTACATTACACTGGTGCCACGCACCAGCAGTATATCTAACAACAACAAAGACAACAACAGTGCTTTAGAATTTATGTCAAGAAAGGAGATCATTTCTCAGCTTGATAGCACTGCATGTTAAATAAAATGTGTGGAAAATAGTTTGATTTAACTCATAAAATAAAGCAAACCATATGTGTGTTCTCCATTATGGTTTTTCTAAAGTGACATTTGGGAAACTCTTGCTGTCTTGCAAAGCACCTTGGGTGTTCCAAGCAGGATGATGGTATACGTAATATTAACCTATCATTAAAATAAGAAGCTATTTTCGATACTATGTGCAATATCATATTTAATTTGGCAACACAACTGTTTTCATACAGCATTCCCCAAGACATAATCAAATGAAACATTTTTGGATATAAACAATAACCTGGACAAACTGGAGTGGATTGACGCATCACTTCTCTTTGAGGGTTTCCCATTCATGTAGTCGTCATCATCATCATCCTTTTCTGGGATAGAGAAAGGTACTATGGGAACTCTCCCTGGCTGGAATACAAAAGGTCAGAACACAATGTCATAACTTCAGGGACTATTCTGTAATACATTTTATGCATTCAGTGGCAAGGGGGAAAAAAGCAAAGTGATTTGAAGTGTAACTCTCACCATGCCAACTGCTCTCTTGCGTTGAGATCCAGATCTCCAGCCTGGTAGCTGGTCATCTGATGAGCCACAGAGGGGCTCTGCCCTGCAGGCCAGAGATCAGCATTAGATATCACATTCACTAAATCAAACTGATGCCTTCTTAAAAGTTGAAGGCTGTCGTTTTATTCTTACCCTGAACCAAAACTACTGGAGAGCTGCAATTCCCCTGTCCCGTCTGATATTCTGCTCACTTTTTGGAATGCTGAGCCTTTTTTGACAGAATCGTGCACATTACTGTTCGACAATACTGGCAGAAAGAAAACACAGCAAAATGTGAAAATCAAACAATGCAGTTAATATATCACATGATAATACTCAGTCAACTCCGATTTTCTGAATTGCTGTACACCAGTAATCTAACCATAAAACACCATGGAATAAAACATGAATAAGTACTCACATGGTACATTTTCCTTATCCTCTGAACACAAGAATTGTGTTTTCCCCGTCTGCATGCTTTGCAAGGCAGCCTCCAACAGTTCCTTTGGTTTGGCGCCCACTTCAAAAGCATTCTGCAATATGTAAATGCTTCTCTTTGTGTTTCCTGGTAAGATGATATAGGAGACACTGAAATACCCCATATAACATGTCATGAGAATGTGCTCATATGTAACAAGAACAAAAAGCACATCTCTCTACCTTGAGAATGTTCAAACTGTGCATGTGCAATGTGAACAAATGCAAAGTTGTGGCTGTGAGATCTGGCCACGTTGAAGTTAGCTTCTGCCTCATTGACATCTTGAATTCTAATAAAAGAAAAACAGGGAAAACAGACTAAATGTCCACCATACTGCTTTCTGAAAAGCACATGAATATGATTTATTTAATCTGGCCTACTCATTCTACTGATGAGCATATAGAGGACAAAGGTCTTTGATATAAAAGTTCTAACTTCGGTTACTCACGCTTTAAGCTCTGCAAATCTGACCAACATCCTGGCATAGCTCTCATTCTGACAGTGCTTCCCGAGTGGCATATTGGAGAATACTCTGGTATAAAAGTCAACAAGCCTGGTGAGGTGATTACGATCCAGGTGAGGGTCCCCCTTCTTCTCCAGGTCCGTCAAATACGAGAGGCATGATTCAGGAGAGTTTGAGCCGATAACCTGGTTAATATTGTCCGTGTCATCTGTAACGAGTGCAAGGGGTCACACTTTACTATAGACTATAGACAATGTGGATCTTACAGTGACAGGACTACTGGGCATACCATTACCTTCATTGAGATACTTTTTTATTTTGTTGAGCTTTTGATAAAGCATGGCAAGCTGCTGCTTTCTGTCTGTATGCTCCTCTTCCTCCATCTGAAATTGGGGAGCAGATACGTTTTATTAGCCCAGATTCTCTTGAATGAAGATATACACCAAGACACCAAATTGGGTTTAAAGGAATGACTATTTATTACTATACTATAACGATTCCTTACTTGGTCTGACAAAGTTCATTAGTGATACACATGGCTTCAGACGTTTTAAAAATCCGTACAAGACCAAACCGCTAACGTTATAAGTGACATTTAACATACCAGCAAGGATGTGGTAATCAGAATAACGTTAAATTACCACATTGATGTGCTGCTTTAAGGATCGCTTATTCACCTTTCGCCTGTGACGAAATGTATAGACTTGAAGTATTACGTTAACTTTCTTGAAGATACCTGTTAGCTACGTACGTCAGCTAAGTTATATTTGCTGCAATGCAAGAGAGCGTTTCAATGATACATTCAAGACACCGTTCCTCCTTTATAAAAGAATGCACTCTTTCGTGTTTACACTCCGAGTTAGCTCAGTTAGCTAGCTAACTAGCTGACATGTTGTTAACGGTGTTGTCAACGATAACTAGGTTAGCGAATTGGTTCCCCTGTGGGTCACGCAAACTCAGATGAAGTTAAACATGTATAAATGTATCTTCAATAACATTAAAACAAAATATTGCTATCCAAAGAGGTCTCACCGTGTTTACGCTGTCATTAATCCCTTTTCACTTACGGGGCAGGAAAAAAGGCTCGACTTCAACTGCCAGTTTTCAAATATGCCACTTCCGTCCAAGCCGTGTGTTGATTGGGTAGTTTGTGGTGACGACAGAGTTGGTTAGGTTTACAAGCTAGACTGTTCATGCAGACAAGTCACTGTGCAACAAATCGTCTACAATGGATTCACCATAATGGATTTTATATATATATATTGACGGTTGCATTATGTTGTATTGTCACTCTCCAGGATTTATATTTTATTAACATAATTCATTTTCCGTAAAAAGACGGTAGCTGTGAGCGTGTGTGTCTGGGACAACCGATGAGTTTCCTCTAGAAACCCCGGTGATTTGCATATTCACAAAATTAAATTAATGTCTGTTATTGCACAGTTCTGCAATAATAAAAATACATTCTGCTCAGAGGAAGTGAATCTTCTTCCCTGAGGTTTTACAGCAATTGGCATCCTTGACATTGCATAGCTGCCTCCTTCTGGATATTGGATATAGTCCTCAGTATCCATTTTTAAGTCATGTAATTAGTCAAGTTGCTCTCATAAATCCAAATAGCCATTTTCTACCCTTCACACTGTCTCCACGCTCTAATATATATTTTTTACACTGGCCTCTACTCGCCCTGTATTCTGTAATTGTGTGATCATCGCTTGTCTTTCTTCTATATATTTTCTGCATTTTACTAGAAGATGCTCCACTGTCTCTTTTTCATGACACTGATCACAATGACCTGTTGGATGAAAAGTGTAATGTTAAGATTGCTGTGTCTCAGTCTGCTCATTGTTACTTGTTCTTGCCTGCTAGTTCCCCTACTTCTTACCAAACCAACTTTATTTTGGATTGAGTGTAGATGTTGTCTTTTTGTTTGCGTTATCCCAATACTGGTGCCACTGTTGATTTATTGTTCTCCACGCTATGCTTTTCCCCTCTGCTATTGAAAGTTAAATATTCATTTCAATGATTTCTTTTTTTGATTGCTTCTTTTCCAGTAGGTCTGCTTTATCGTTTCCACAGATAATTGTATGTGCTGATTGAAGGTGCTGGGACCCACATGAATGTGATATTTTCCCTCTGACTAACTATTGTTGAATTGGTGAGTTCTCAAAACAGATCCTGATGATTACTGGCTGTACCTGTTAACACATCTTATCCTCCAGACACAACACTGGATCTACAGTGCCCCTTCCTTCCTTCCTCGCTGTACGTCTTTTCTCCAAGAAGAAGGATTAGCCTCTAACCATCTGTTCCATCAATTTATCTTTTAGGGGATGAAAATTCCACCAGTAGAAAAAATAAAGTCTGCTGAAAAAAAAAGAATAATGGTGGGAGAAAATACATCCTTCGAGGTGACAATAAAAATGCACTAAATCTGTTGTTTTGATCCACCTTCTCACTTGCACGTGTTATTATAGTTAGTTCAGACAATACACTGTATATAAATACAAATATATATATATAAAATATATGGGTTCAGACACAAATTCAAAGGTTCACAATCAGGAATTACTCTATGGGAAGAACAAGTGTTTTTGCTTCCTTAATTTCCGACAGTACTTGAATGCAGCAGGACCACGCTGTAAATCACTTCCCTGTTCCTGCTCCTCCCAGCTCAAAGATGGCAGCCATGGGACAGAGATGAGAGACGACACAAATTTAGGAGTTTTGTCATGAAACCGCTTAGGTGTGTACAGCTGTTACATGCACGGTTTTAACATGACAACGATGTCATTTGTCACCGCCAATGTGTCGTCCCACGAAGACAATTAAAGGATTCAGAAAATATCATGTTTTCCTGTGGGCCAAGCTAGCAAGCAACGGTTAGCAAATAAATGAACTTGTCTCTTCTGCCATACAAGAAGAAAGCAGCTGCTCTGCATACGGTGTATTGACATCTTGCAAGGTGAGTGTCTATTTGTATGATAGCTAAGACGTCCAAAAATCTAATGTGAAGACGTAATTTAGGTGCGTTAACTTAACGTTAGCATAAATATTAGTAGAACTTGCATTATATCTAGTTTAACGTTAACCTTAGCTCGATCCTTTTGCTCTATGGTGAAAATTGCGTATTAAAGGAAAGTATAAATCTGTCAGTTTAATTGCTTTTATTGGTTTTTAACTATGTTCTTTGCATCTACTGTTACTATTTGCATACAATCTACTAGCTAACTAAGTGTATCCGATTACCCACGAGCAGGGTAACGTTAGCATTTTAATATGAGGCTGGTGTCACGGCTCTCCAGATTATGGGTAATATGAGTGGTGACTCCTGGCTCCCAACTATTCTCAATTTCATGCAACCCTGTATAAATATTAGCCCACTGGAGAGTTATTTACTACACATCCTGGTGCTCTGGAGCAAAACAAGACACACATACGCATCATTGCAAATCCAACTGCTAATGTTTTTCTCTTTTCTTTCCCACCAGCTCAGTTTCATCATGGCCATCACTCAGTTCCGCCTTTTCAAGATCTGCACATGTCTAGCCAGCTTACTTTCTTTCTTTAAGAGGTTGATATGCAGGTGAGCACAACTGAAAACCTAATAAAATGCAATGTCCAGTACCCCTGATACAGATCTTGTCAATGCAACACTACTTTACTTATTAGTAAACATATAAATATGTATGTTGTAAAATCCAACCCCATACTTTTGAGAAATTGACTGGGTGTAGCGGTAGAGTTTGTATCCATCTAATCCACAACTAAATAGCTGTTTATGTAAATGAATTAGATTTTCGTACTCACTACCACCCACCATGATGTATTTAGTGGAACAGTAACCAGATCAGTGCTTGGTGGATCACATGCATGCTGATTTATCACCAGAATCTAGCAATTTATAAAGGGTCTCAATTCATGTTCTAAAGCATGTGCATCTGTAATGCTACAGCATTAAATTAGTCCCTGTTGACTGGTTATTGTATTGTATTGCTCTGCAGGAGTGGAAGGGGCCGCAAGCTCAGCGGTGATCAAATAACTCTCCCGACAACAGTGGATTTTTCATCATCGGTACCAAAACAGGTCAGTATTGTGCCAATTGACAGCACCCATCCTGAGTTCAGAGCCTAGCGTTCAATGTTTGGAAAGGCAAACTACAAACACAATCAGAATTAACTTGAATGTATTTGCTTATACAAATAAACTGCACAGACCCGTGCTCTTGAATTCCACATTTATACATTTGACTTCAAATAGTATTTTATTGTCTTGCCTGCACAGCCAGAGATTGAAGAGTGGAGCTCCTGGGATGAAGAGGCTCCTACAAGTATTAAGATCGAAGGTGGCAACGGAAACGTTTCCCCTCCAGCCAACGAGTTGGACGAGGAGCCAGACTACTTCAAAGACATGGCTCCCACCATCAGGAAAACACAGAAGGTATGTCCACAGACAGTGCAGCTGATCCAGTATTACCAAGCAGAAGCGAAATCAATGATATCCTGAATATGCTGAGTACATTGCTTTCCAAGTTGGTGATATTCGTTACATGTCATCTCTAGCATTTCATTGCAGCTTAAAAGAGGTTAAATATTTGATTAAAGGAAAACAAGTGTGTTTGTTTGCTGTCTTGTTAGACTACTTAAATATCATCTCTGCACATATAATTCGGACACCACTTCTTCATGTGTTAGGTCTAGCTTATCACAAAGACTGGAAGTAGGGGCTAAGCTTTCTAGCAATCTCCTAGGAAATTCTTAAGCTAAGGTGTTAAGCCACCCAAATCGTGACATGTCACCTTGTGATCAGTCTTCATTAGTAGATGACAGCATGACCAATAGCCACCTTCATTGAATATGTGGTGTTTTCTGTTTCAAATTGTGCCCATGGTCTTTCTTACCTAATGGTTAATGTTTTATTTCATAAAAGTGTTACATTTTTACGTTGTTAGTGTAGTTGGTCTTGGTTCCAGACAAGGTTGCCCCCCCCCCCCGTCACCTATAAAACACTGCAACTCTAATGTACACTTTGTATCTTGTTAGCAACCAAGCCTGTCACCAGCATATCCAAGAGTCAGGTGGGATTAAGAAATGGGATTAGAATTCAGAAAGTGTTCAAAACCGGGAAGTTAACCACAAGGGCTGAACCTCAGAGATACTGTGTGCAGCCGCTGCTTCCAGCTGTTGGCCAAGAAAAGCTGCAATGGATGAGCTAACTGCTTGTTAAACTGCATAATTTCTATTTTTGGGCATGTTACCGTAAATGCACACAGTTTTAAGTTGTTGAAAGGCATCTTTAACAGACCTTGGTTAGGTCTGTCAAAGACTCCTGCTTCCAATATTTGAGAAAAACTAGACAAAGCACGCCTCTGATCTGTCTCTGTAGTGGACACACAAAGAAGAAATACATTTCAATCCACTTATGTATGTCTCGACATGGCAAAGAATGAATTTCCCTAAATGTTGGTCATTCTTTTTTTTAACAATATCAATAAACAAGTGAGAGGTAAACTAAAATTATCCTGCTACGATAGACTATATAATAAGCTGGGTGTGACCATAATGCACTTAACTTGAGTCAGTCAACAAATCTCCAGTGTAATAGAAATATCAGCTGACTCACTGGAATGCGTCTATCTTCACCCTTTGCATGTCTTTCCTGGCAATAGTTTACTAGAGATGCTTGTGATGTATGTACATTATATAAATATAATGTAAATGCATGACATAATGCACAAAATAGTGAATAGCTAATAACATAATTTCATTGGAATTTGCCTTGAATTTTGTCAAATTTTAATGTAAAAACGTCTAAATCTATAAATCTATACCTAGAATGGGATTGTGCTGCGTCGTGAAGTGCTTCAGTTTAAGTTTCAGCCCCTGTCTCTCTGGTGTCCATGTTGCAGATTTTACTGAAGAAAAGGGAGCCTTTGAACTACCCGGTGCCTGATGGCTCAGCAGGTTTCTCCAGCAGACTGGCAGCCTCTCAGGATATGATGACCTTCAGTCCACCCTCAGTAAGTTCCAGTTTTATACCATCTGAAGCGTCGGGCAGCTTTTCTTTTCCTCTCGCATCAAGTAGAGTATTATAAAATGAAATGCAGCTCAGTCTAAATACATGGCCATACATTTTATATAATAAGGTCACATAATAAATGTGTATGTGAAATATCATCAAATTACAAAGCAGAAAGTAAGGGCTGGAAAATGAGTAAAGATTGAAACAGACAATGTGTAGGGACCCCAGTCTTAGTCTTGCAAATTTAGACTATATAGGTTATACACTCTGTATGTTGCTTTAGGAATAATAGGAAAGTAAAACTTGTGTAACTTGATAGGCTTGTATAGAACTTTTTTGAAGCTGCAGGAGGCAAGACTTAAATGTAAGAACACACCCATATTATCAGTCAAAATGTGAGTCTCCAGCAGAGGATCACATCACTTTTTATTTATCCTAGTGGTCTGAATGAAATTCGGGTGTCATTCATGGATATTTGTCAGACCAAAGTAAATGACAAATCAAACCCTTTTGGAATCTAATCCACGCATTTAATGGACCAGAGATGTAAACATTGTAGAATTCTGTTATTTTTCATGAGACTAGCTTGTGACAGATGTGTTAAGACACACAGATATACAGTCGAAGGTCAACCGTTAACTCGTCTCCCTGTGATGCTTGCCCATTAGATTGTGCAGTCATTGCAGCCATTGCTGTTAAGGGGTAATTAACTAAACTATTAGTAGGGATGCAACAATATAAATTGTACAGCGTCCTCTGTACAGTTCAGCTCTGGTAAAGCTAGAGGAGACATCCAAAACAGTTGCTTAGTTCAGAATGAAAGCTCTTGCAATAGAAATGCTGTAATCATGGTAACGTCCTCATGGATAGAATTGTTTGCTATCCTTCTGTACAGGCTGAACTGGGAGAAATGGACAACTGGCAGGAGGATGCAAATGCCTGGGAGGACGAGTCTGATGCTGCCTGGGAGGCAGAGGAGGTGCTCAGGTAATATTTCAAGAATGCTTCTGTTTGTCAGGATGTTTCAGTCCATCATTAATTAGTGCACCAGCCACTTGTAAAACAGTTACAGGATTTGCTCTTCTCCTCATGGAAAGGTAGATTTTGTTGAAAGGAAGATGTAAAGAACACTTTCATTTTTCCATTTGAGTAGTGTAGATTCCCTCGATGGCCAGCAGGTGACAGTGTTAGCCATTATTACAACACATGAGATCAAGGAACAAGATTTTGTTTTCCCCACACCCAGCTGACCTAGCTTCCATTGATGTGCACTGTAATGACATTGCTTGCAATCGTATATTTTCTCTGCCTTGTATCTGACAGACAACAGAAGATGGCAGAGAGAGAAAAGAGGTCCATGGAGCAGCAAAGGAAGAAGATGGAGAAAGATGCTCAGAGGATGATGAAGAAGGAGCAGAAGATTGCCGTCAAGCTCTCGTAACATTTTAGAAATGCTCAATTTTGAGCCAAAGGGATGGGGGGAAGGCAAAGACACTAAATCATTTGTTACTGTCTTTAAAGTCATCAAACCGAACAGGATCATCGCCCTACACTACTCATCTGTTAGCAAACTGTCCTCCTTCTCCACCCTGTTTCCACCAGCAGCCATTTTAGTCTGTTGTCCAGCTGCAGCAGTATAAAACGCAACATCCTGGAGGGCAGATAACACACCTGGTGTACTCGTTGTTCATGGTCATTCTGGTCTTCAAGGCAGAGCTGTATTTATACGATCCAGTTCATCTTAGGTGAAAAGTTAGATTCAGCATTAAATCTGTCAGGTAGCGTAAAATGTTTCATTTTGTTTTTCCCTGGAACATTTGTAAATAAACAGCTACCTGTGCTACCTTTTGAAACTCAAATAGGGAGTACAATTCCTTTTTCTTTGTCGTATTTATAACCACAAAGGAGTGTAATTAATTTTAAGCATCACTGTTTACCAGTGACATCCCTTGGTTTGCTTAAATATTGTGTTTTTATATTTATGTCTTTCATCGTCTGAGAACTTTTTTTCTTTTCTAATGAATGTTGCTTGGTATTACACATCATCTCCCTGTGCTGTGCAGCCCTTATTACACTGGAAATCTGCTTTAAAACGAAGGCTGAGAGAGATTGTCAATAGGAGTATGGATAAATGACCATAGACTAGAATCTAGCCCAACTATAAATGTTAGCTGTGGGTTCCTATGGTAATCTCATGGCTACTGATCTGCCATTCATTCTTCTCCTTTGTCAGCTTTTGATATTGAAGGAAAATATCCAGTGATCACGGCATTGATATATATATATATTTTGCCATTAAATAGTTGATACGCTCACTGAACTGATGCTGTCTTTATAAAACATTGATCACCTCCACAGTGTAATCTCAGACCAGTTACCTTGGCCAATATGAGAAATCCATTCTTGTTTCTTTTCTCATCTGAAAATGTGAGGTTGAAGTGGATGGTTTTGACTGAGCATCCTGTTATGCATCATTATAATGAACTTACCAGTCGGTGTTGGAAAGAATTGGTACCAGTGCCAATAGGCAAGCTGTTGTCATGGAAACATTGGCAGGTGCAGAAAGGCCCTTTCTAAATTGAAATGTGCAGATATGATACAAAATGTCTCTGGTCTATGCCGTCTGGTAAATGACTTGGGAGGCAAATTTCTATACTGACTGTTAGGACTGGAAAAGCTTTGCAAGCTAATTAAGGGTTAATGTTATCTAGCAATGATTTATCAACACGCTCAGAGGTGCTGATTCTGTTTAAACTTCAATGATAAAATTAGTGCATGATCAGGTTGAAGAGTTTAATTCAAAGCAGGTGTTTAGTTTAAGGGGATTGGGCAAACTATCTACGTGTCTCTGCCTTCGTGTTCTTTGGAAATGCTCTTTCCCCACCTTTTTTCATTGAGAAAAGCTGCATGTTGTTCGGTTTTGTCATTTTGCACATTTAAGTTTTCCCCAAAAATGAATCACAGAGAACCCCTTGTCTCTCATCCATTTTTTTTACTCATTGATTCACATTATGATAAATGTCATGGTTGAGCACAAATTAGTCCACAAGCTCAATCAATCCAGAAGGTTTGGCAGATTGTATGCCTGCTGTATTAGTCCTACACAGGTTTTTAATAAAATGATTTGATTCATACCTCTAGAGGTGAGTAACTTTGGTCACGAGTCTGCTGCCTGGTGTGTAATTTGGGAAAGATTGTCTGAAGTGTTGTGGTAGAGGTGTCACTACAGATGGATGACATATGACATGGTTACTGAGCTTTTCCATGGGTACAACAAATGGGTTTTGGCCTTATTGTTGGCCATGCCAGCGGCGTGGCTCCAGGGATGGCAATGTCGGTCTGTCACTTTTGTCCAGGCTGAAATGTCTCAAAAACTATTTGGATGGGGTGGCACGACATTTTGTACACATATTCATGGTCCTCAGAGGACGAATCCCAATGATTTAGCGATCCCTGACTTTTCCTCTAGTGCCACCATGAGGTGAAAATATTGGAAAGTGAAATATTTCAACAACTATTGGATGGATTGCCATGAAATTTGGTACACACACATGGTCCCCTTAAGAATAAATATGTAATAACTTTGGTGTTCTTGACTTTTCCTCTAGCGCCATCATTGGGATAAAATTTTAATTTGTCCAGTACTTGGACATGTTTTACCACCAACCACCTGCAAACCTATGTAATTCCCATTAGCCTCAGCTATAATGTTTAGTGCTCATTAGAAAATATTAGCATGCTAAACTAAGATGATGAACATGGTACATACCTGAAACCATACATCTGCATATTAGCATGTTGATTTTAGCATTTAGCTCAAAGCACCATACTGTGTACTGTGACAGTGCTGCTAGCATAGACACTATAGTCTATATATAGTATCACAGCATTATGATGTCTGACACTAAGGTGGTCTTTAGCCTGGATTGACGGACGGTTGTCGTCACTCATCTGACCCCTATCACA
This sequence comes from Enoplosus armatus, assembly GCF_043641665.1. Lineage (NCBI taxonomy): Eukaryota > Metazoa > Chordata > Actinopteri > Centrarchiformes > Enoplosidae > Enoplosus > Enoplosus armatus. Next base: position 20,566,937 of record NC_092188.1, on the reverse strand, counting down.
ATGATGTCACTCCCATCTGTCAGGGGACAATGCCTGCCCGCCCGCCAAAGCCTCTCAGAGACTGACCCACTTTCAAAAAGGGAAAATGCACGTCATCAGTCTTCAGAAAGCGAACAAGCTATTTGGGTGAATAATTGTCCTGAAACGCTTGACAATCAAATATACTGATTTTACAAGACTGGTGTGTTCTGAGCTGGTTCGACTTACAACCATTGCTGCCCACTGATTTTAATCTAGCATCCACAGACTAGTGTGGGGATTACATCTGATGACTCATTTGTCTGATGCCTTATGAAGTGAGAGGTCATGGTTATGCAACTGAAGATGCATCGCCATATGGCAGAGTGGGAAATGGAGTAATCATGGTGAAGATGCTAAGTGCTAGTTCATTTAGACTTAATCAGCTTTTTCTTTCATTTTCATTGAACATGGGTAGATGTTATGTAAAGACTAAAGAAAGCACTGGTAGTTTTGCTCTGGCACTGACCCAGTTTTTATTGGTATGAGGGTACAGACAGCATTTCACAGCTTCTGGGAGAGCCCAGTAAAGTGGATCTAATGCACTTCACATTGTTAGCTCTGCCAACCCATGGGAGGTCCTAAAATACAGGCCGGGAGAGCTTTTACGTAAGATGAGCAGTCATCTGAACACCGCTTGGTTGCACTTGGTTTCAGACTCACTATTTTCCCCCTTTTATTAATTTATGTGAACATCTTGTGCAAATGAAGCAGCCTGGGCTCTCCCAGTGTTCGCTAGCATTTTTAACTGAAGTCTTACATAAGCCAAACTTTTAACAATTGTCCCCGTTGAGTCATTTCCTCCCTCATAACAAACCTGTTGCATCAAAAAAACGTCACGAGTCACGACACGCGGCCAGAATTTATCATGCTTTAATAATAAAGATACAAGGACATTTGATGTAAACCACCAGTATTGCACATAGCTCAGGCACATAACAAGTGTCAATTGCTTTGAAGCGTCAACTTATTTCTATGAACAATACACAGGCTGTACTGAATAAAGCTCTACTCCCGGGGAGGAAAACAAAATATATATACACTTCTTCACAAAACAATAACAAGTGAACTCACAATAAAGCTTTGGCTGAAGGTTTAAGGTTTCTTTTTGAACAATAACTCAAAACAGTTGAAATTTTCAGAACCCATCAAATAGAAACTAACATTCAATCTTTCACCTCCTAAAAAATAACTTTTTTTTTTTTCCAAAAACACAAAAAGGACAGCTAGGGACACCACCGGACAATGATAACACGTAACCATCTACCCAGATGATCAGCTTATACATGTTAATGATAAATGAATAAATAAATAAATATATAAATAACCCTGTTAAAAATAATCCCTTTCGTGTCACCATTTTGCTTCAACTCATGGTAACCGCACAGTGCAAAGTAACAGTGTTGGAAACAAAATAACTGCATTGATGTCATCAAGTGTGAAACAAAAACGCAACAAATCTCACAAATACTCTTGAAAAGATGCATAAGTGCTTTTAGTTCAAGGTTAGACGTGTGCATGCGTGGTTGAAGCCTTTTACGCATCCGGCCTGTGAGCGACGTGGCGAAGAGAGTGCAATCCCATGATGCAACAGCCCCTGATAAGAGCAGCAATGTTGTATACCGGAGCGCTTCCGTCCACACCGTGCCGTGAGTACAGCCAGGCCACCGTGGGTAGCACCGGGGCTGCCACTGCGACCAGATCCACTAGGAAGCTGTTGCTCCAGTAACGCTTGCCGACCACATCCAGTCCCGGCGACAGACAAGGTTCCTCCTCACCGACATCGAAGTCCAGCTCCTCCATGAACCTTCGGCTCTCTGCATGTTCCGAGCAGCACATGCCGGAATCAGTGGAGGTGTCGGGGCTCTCCGGGGGAGCAGGACTGGGCATGCTGGGTGGGGGAGGTGTCAAGTCGGGGAGATTGGCAGTGGTGGAAGTGGAGGTGGGCAGGTTTGGGAAGCCCAGAAGGCCGCTGGAGGCTTGCAGAGCTGTGTCCCCTGCTGTTGCCCCATGGAACTTTAGCAGCTGGAGGAGCAGAGCCTGCAGGTCTGGCGACATGGGCATTATGTCGGTCTGGATTCCTTTATCTTCTATGTTCTGCTGAGAAGGTGTGCTTTGAGAAATGGTGACAGTGGTGGAAACCATATTTGGTAGATCTGGTGGGGGTGCACTAGATTCATCAATCAACTGTCCCTCTTCCAACAGCGTCGACACCCCAGGCCCAGACTCGGTCTCTGCCTTTAGCTTACTGCTAGAGTCCTGACTGAAGTCCACCGCAGTGGACATCAAGACTTGCTCCAAAATGTCCGCTCTGTTGGCCATCTCATCATTTACCAGCAGCCCGCTGTCCGCCATCGCCTCCGCCCCTTGGTCTCCCAGCTCCATCCCGCCCTCTTCCTCCCCCACCATCTTCTTCCCACCACTATCAGGGCTGTCACAGATGAAGTCCAAGGTGTTTTCATCTTGGAGGTTGGCGCCACTCTGGGCAAGCTCCATGCTTTGCAGCAGGGACTCCAGCTTCCTGTTTTGGATGTTTATGTCGATGAAGTACTTCTGTATTCCCTTATCCTTCTCCATCAGGCTGCTCTTCATCGTCTCCACGACCTGACGCAGCTGTTTGATCTCTTTGCGAGCCTCTTTGAGGGACAGCTGAGCCTCCACCCGGTGACACTCTTCTTCGATCCAGTCTTCCCTCATTCTGCTGAGCTGGGCCTTAAGCTCCTCAATCTCTGTCTCTCTAATAAAAGAGGGACGAAAAAGTTACTTAAGGAATAGTTTGACATTTTATTTTCCCTTTCTTGCCGAGAGTTAGAGGAGAAGGTTGATACCACTCTATATATACACACTATATACTTAACTATATGCTAAATATGAAACTACAGCAGCTGCCAATTAGCTTGGCATAATAATACAAGCAGCAGGGAAGGAGTGATGCTCCTTGGCTGTAGTGATTGCAAAGATATTTAGAGGTTATGATGAGAAAGGTGAGACATGAAGCCGTTTTATTGACAACTTGTGGAATGTTGCTAGCCATGCTAGCTTCTGCAGTGTATGCATACAACCCTCCGCAAAAAATGCGATCAACTGTACATCCAAAGCTCAACTTCAATTCGTTAAATCTGGGGTAAACAGTAAAGACAGCATTTTGTTTATGGTTAGCTTTACAAAGTGCCAGGCAGATTTTGGATAGAGCTAGGCTAGTTGTTTCTCCCCGTTTCCAGTTTTTATGCTAAGCTAAGCTAACTGGCTGTAGTTTCATATTTCACAGATGAGTATGCGAGTGGTATCAATCTTCTCATCTAACTCTCGGCAAGAAAGCAAATATTTGTGTAATGGGTAATATAATGCTGAACTATTTCCCTTTAGTAGATGAATAATAAAGCATACTGCTTGTTGCCTTGTTCATCTTACCTACAGTGCATATTTCTTGCAAGATATAACTTGTAGCATCATGCGGTGGGTTCACACTTTAAAAGGTTGAGCAGAGCTGCAGTATGTACACATTACGTCAGAACCATGATTGCACCAACCACTATCATCCTCCCTTAAAACCATAAAAAGCTACCGATACAATTACAGGAGCTACTGTGCTGCCAATTCTTAACAAACCTGTCATGGACTCTGTTCTCAGACTCCATCAGTTTGGTCTTCAGGTGTCGGATGGCCACTTCCTTCTGCTGTAGAGGGGTGAGATACTGCTCAGGGTTCGGGGGTCTGACACCATGGTTGTCTCCACAGGAGTGGTAGCGGCCCAGGTTCGCCCTTCTGTTGGCCAGAGAGACGAATGTGTTGGTTAAATGCCATGTTTACCCCTTTAGAACCAACATTATCAATCAGTTCCAACTAGACATTTTGAAGCAACAGCAGAAAACAAACCAATTTGCAGCTGAAATGTAAAATCGCTCCCTGCAGACAGTAATTTGTCTGAGAGAGTGCTGTCAGGGCAGATGCTCTCTGAAGCTTGGAATTACTGTCTGACACAGGATTACTGGCATGTTGACTGGAGGCAAAAAAGACCCTAAAATGCTGGTTTATCTAAATACAAGTAGAGTCGGCAAGAACCTTACTAGAGGAAAAAAAAAACTTAATCTAGAAGCTAATTGCATTAACATTTAAATGCCCTTTGCACGTCCTATGATCAGTGTTTTATCGTGCTCAAAGAGAACTGATAAAAAGGATTGCTGTTTTTTTTCTGTAGAGGATGAGTGGGTGGATTTGGACAATATGCAAAGCAGCATCTAAGCCCCTCTCTTGCAACTAGCACAATATCCTAGCAACCTCGGATACTTGAGGCTTTGATGCGAGCGCTCTGCATCCCTGCCAGAAATAGAAACAGCCCAGGAGAAGGAAGCATGAGAGAGGAAAAGACGTCACATGACACTTAGCCAGGCAGAGGAAATGTCTTAAAGTGACAAGAGTACAGGGTTATAATGCATTTATGGAAGCTGCAAACACAAGATAAAGAGGGCAGATTCTGCTGCTGTATAAAAACTCAAAAGCTGTGAGTTGAATCTGTCATTTGTACTGCTGGGAGAGGATTTTTAGGTTCAACCTTAAGCCGGGCTGCACTGCCAACAAACAAAGTCTAGGCAGTAAACCTTCTAAGTAATACAGAGCCTGGAGCACCTTGTCAGAAATTCATGGTGGTCCCTGGTCCCAAAACACTTTTGAGCTTCAGGCTATTCAGTTCACAAATCAATTCTGCCATTCTGAAATATTTATGACCCCATTCTCTCCTCCAAACCAAGGTACGTTCAGTCTAATCCAGTTACGAGTCGGCTGCAGCCAGCTGTCTGGGTACCATATTCAGGCATTTGCTATATTAAATCCTCATTAATCCCGACCACAGCCAAATCATGACCGATATAATCCCAGACGGGTGCAAGAGAGGGAGTGATAGAGCAGTCTGAGCTTAGTCCAGCCACCCACTCATCGTTATGCTGCACATTGCCTGAGCCACAACCCAAAAATCTCTCAAGTCTCCAAAATCGACTTGCCTCTCCCTCGTGTTGGATTAGTAATGAATCCACGTGGAGAAATGTGGAAAGGTTAGGAAAGACCAGGAGGTCACACAACTGATCAACAACCTTTTCTCCTTCAATCTTAAAACCACAATCTTTGTTCTGTGATTATTAATAATATATGACATGAAAGCCATGTTTGGTACCTGGAGGTGGGGCTGGAGTTGCAGCTGCTGCTGTTGGTGGAGGAGGCAGCTCTGGGAGGCGTCCTGTAGGGAGCGTAGAGCTCTGCATCGCGGTTGGCTGTTGGGCTCCCGGCTGGTTTGAACACTGGGAGTGGTCTGATGTGGGTGCCACGACTTGATAAATGAAAGCATTAAGGGGAGAAAAAAAAAATCATTGACTTGTTAATTCCAAAAAAGTAGGATAAATGTAACTTTTAGTGCACGATGAACAGGCCTGTTTTAGTTCTAGTTCAGCTAGAACGGTCTTAATATAGAAGTGACTCGGCAGACCATACTGACGATACAAATATATGAACCTCATACCTGCGTGAAGGAGCTTTCTTTCCAGCCGAACTGAAAGTGAGGTTCCCCCTGGCCTTCAGACTGCCCGTGCTGCTGGAAGAGCTGAAGTCTGCCTCACTACCTGCCGGGAGAAGCATGCAGCATCACCGCATCAGCATGTCAGCAGACATACAGCAAGACTTTTGAGAGACGATGCAACATCTTCCTTTTTACATGAAAAGTTGAATTCATAATAAGAAATAAAACACTTTTGCTCCATTCAACACACTCTGGGGTTTTGCTGGTCACACCAGACCAAGTGAGGCTGGCAAATGTTAGCAAATATTAGCAAACTTCAGATGGATATTGAGGCAGTTTGTTGACTTAAATATCTCTGTACTTGTGCTAACAGCCAACCAAAAGTAAAACCAGACGTAAACACATTTTTACCTCACCAGGAAACATGTTTGCTGTTGTCCTGTTCCACTCACTCTCAATGGCAGCTGTTCAGAAAAAGCTATATTCTCACGCTCAAATCACAACATTTAGCCCAACATGAACACAAACACACACTGTGTGATGAATGAAAAACATCAGGCATTTGGGTCCAATTCTGTTCTAGCCTCTCCTCTTCTAAGCCTGTTAGGATCAAGTGCAGAATCAAGCAGGACTATCATGTTACATGCTTCTGTAAGCAGGACTTCCATCAAGCCTCCCTGGTAGCACAGCCTGGAACAGATATTCTCATACAACAGCTTTTGGATGGGCAACTACTTCCCATAATCTACACCCTTTGTTACACTAATGTGAGTTTGAAGAGCAGGACATACACATAAACCACTTCATGTGATTGCAAATGTCATTAACACTCAAGAATTAGGAAATACTTCCAGTCATTTTGTGTAACACTATCTGCTGTGCTCAAATGTCAAACACAGACACTGTATATAGAGGCCTGAAGCCCAGAACTTCACCATCGTCATTGTTTGGTGAGAAAAACTGGTCACTAAATATTGTGTTGAAAAGATTAAACGTAAAACCTTACCTGAGTAGCATCTTTTGCCGTCAAATAAAACCATATTACTGTGTCCAGTGATGACTGTGACAAATAAAATAGTTCAAAACTAAGTGATCCTCCACCCCTTGAGTGAGTCAACTGAGGCTCTGTGCACGTTCAGTCAGTGTAGAAAACTCCTGCTAATCAGCCTAATTGGCTAAGCTCCCAAACCTGTTTTTCCTCAACCAATCAGCTTTCCTCCTCATCTCTCCTTCCCCAAGATTAAAAGAAAGGAAATTCAATTTTTGGGTAAAGACTGGAGTGCACTGTTTCTGAAATACATGTTAAGGGAGCACAGAGGCACAGATGACAATTCACTCCAGTTATAATTGTCCTTTTAGGCAAGCAGCTGCTTCCCAGCCAGTGTTTGTTCAAGTCAGCATACCAGGGAATCTGTTAGCTGCTGACATGTGATAAATACACAGTTATTGTACTTTGGTCTTTGGGGAACTACTGGCATGCACAAGTAGCCTATATAAGTATGTGCATTTAAAAGTTCAAACAGTATAGGATAAGATCATAACAGTGCAAGCCTTTCAAATGTTGTTGATCCTCATTCTGCTTTTTCTAAAAAAAGAAAACGAAATATTTTTCATATAGGTATTCTTATTTACCTCTGGTTTTCATGGCTGACCTCAGCTCCCTCTTGTGCCTCTGCGCGCTCCGTGGTTCGCCGCTCCACTCGGCCATCACCCTCACCCTCTTCACTTTGGTCTTGCGCTCGGGGAGTGTCGGCGAGCCGCGGGCACTCTGCTCTGAGCCTGACGGGGTTTTGGAGGGGGACACAGACTGACTAGTGGGGCAGCCGGTGTCATCTATTGTAAACAGGCACACAGACAGTAATAGCCAAGAACGGGCCGCGCAGGGCAGGCAGCGAAACACAAGCAGTCGAACAGAGCTCAAGGTCCGGCCCGGGTGTTATCTGGCAGATAGCACGGCAGCTTTCACACTGGCTTGTCCCTTTCATAAAGTGGTTATCAAGTGCTTGTTGTGCGTTAGATTACACAGTGTACACACACACATGCACACTTATTGTACATACACACAAGCAGTGTCATTTGATTGTTAACGAAGCAAATTTGGGTGAAGATAAAATAAACGTAACTGACTTTTTAGTTTTAGCATGCTGTGCTATAAAAAAAAAGGTCAAATATAATTACTCAACATAATTACAATCATACTGAAGTACAATTTTGAGGTACTTTTGCTTTACTTGAATATTTCTATTGTCTGTATTTCCATAATTCTACTCTGCCACATTTCAGAGGGAACTTTGCATCGTACAAACACTTCAAAATCTTCATTTTACCAAGTAATCGGTGTCTATTACTGAGCCCTAAAAGTCTTATTTTCTAATAAGAGTAAGAAAATCTGCCATAGCGTGAGATAATAGTTTTATGCATTTTCTAGAGAGGGTTTATCTCTGTGAGAAACAAGTTTAAACAATCTAACCAGACTTTTTCACTTATCTTAATGAATAAACACAATATGATAATGTTGATGCATAGGGGATCAAATCACTCATACTGTAAGGACTTTATATTACCAAGAGCACTACATTATACCAAGAGCATTGCAGTGCAATCTTGTACCTGGCAGCCTGTAAACTGTGTTCTGAGTATCTGAGGCTCTTTCAGCTATAAACTCAGCTGTCCTCGGGCTGGAGCTGAACTTCTTACCAGAGCAGAAGCTGTTGGTGCTGATGGTCCTTTTGGAGTGGTCTGAGCTGACGTCACACTCCTTCCCCTCTTCCTCGGAAAAAGGTGAATCAGACAGAGGCGAGCCTTTGTCCTTTGGTCGGAAGGGATGGAGGACCAGACGTGGGATGCGGCTGCGGGGGCTTCCTTTCTCCGGTGACTTCTTTTCCTGTTCGAAGCAACATCTGTCAGAGCTTCAGGCAGGGATGTAGCCACCCACCACAACTCAATGTATCTTCTTTTTATATTAATAAAAGATGACATTTTGTTCATGTTGTTGGTTGTTTGCCCTATGATGATAACTTTATGGTCACATTTTACACTTCCTTTTCTTACACATTGCTTTAAAAAAAACAACACTTCTATTTAGAAAAGACTCATTCAACATCCACAAATCTATCATCAGTGACCAGCAGCAATGATTCTGACCCACCTCATATTCTTGGAATGGTCCCATTGTGCTTCACGTGGCGTTTTCCCCTGATGGATGAAAAAGAGGAGAAAAATCAGGTGAGTCACTTTTTTCCCCCTGTGGACTGTGTATGTGGCAGCGTTTTGACGTGGCACTCAAACCCTTCACAAACAAGGGCCCTCTGTCTGAACTCTGTTACGCCAGTAAATCCCACCCACCACACACACACACACACACACAAACACACACACACGTCCCGTCTGGTACAGATGGCACAACAAGCCCAGAGCCAGCTGCGACCAACACACACTGAATTTATGACCATACGAAACAAATTCTACACGTCACCACTAAAAATAAACATCCAAATACTTTTGTAAATCTGAATTTGTGAAGTCATTTAAGACTTAAAGAGCAAAAACAAAAAGGTAAAAAAATACGAGATAACAGTGATAATCCTAGCATGTTGATATTCAGCAAGTATGTGTTTATTTCATATTTATTGTCTGGGAACCATGAATGCCTGTACAAACTTTCATGGCAATCCATCAAGTACATGTAGAGATACATCACTGAATAAGAATGAAAACTTTAACCTCACAGTGGCACTAGGAAAAGTCAGGAGATCACCAAAGTCTTTAGGATTCATCCTCTGGGGACCATGAATGCCTTTACACATTTTCATGGCAATCCATATAATAGCTGTGGGGATTTTTCAGTCTGGACCAAAGTGGTGGCCCCACCATGCCATAGAGCCATGCTGCTAGCGTGGCTAAAAACAGTGAAAGAGATAAGACAAAGGCTAATTTATGAGATGAATAGATTTAAAATAACTCAATTATCGGCTTGTGGTTTCACAAGAGTTCAGAGTCTACACAGATACCGCTATAACGGAGAAAGATTGGTATAACTCCTTTCAAATTCTGGTCTTTCATCAAAGTCATCCCGGATTAAGATGATCAGATGAGGCACGGTAATAGATGAAAGGTGTCCAACTTCAGTATATCACTCTGCTAAGCAAGAACTACACTGCCTCTCCTTATCAGCCTTCTGTGCCAAAACAGTGGGGCTGCCTGCAGAACAGCTGCAAAGAGCGATATTATATATAAGTGAAAACGAACTCTCGTCTAGTGCTGAACTTTCCATTTTGTACATGCACATTTAAACAAGTCAGAAACATATCTTATTGATGCCTTGAAGCTAAATAATGCAGAATTTCTCTCATGCTTGAATAAACTTTATACAATCACTTCACTTCCTCTCGCCTGTTGATTTCCTTTGCCTAACGGGGTCAGTTGCGTAAGTGCCTACGTGTTTTTTTTCCCCCCTTTTTTTCACACTGGGAATGATGTAATTGACCCCAAGGCCTGTGTGCTGCTGTCGCATCAGTGAGTCTGAACCTGTCTTCCCTCGCTTCATCCAGATGGTACCTTTTCTAAAACTTTGGCTGGAGGAGATTGTGTCAGTCTTGCCTTGATCATCTGACCTCCCCGAACAATCCTCCATCAATAACAGGTCACCACTTGACCTAATATAAGCCAAGTTCCCTGTAAGAGCAGCCCAGACTCGTGCAAAATCCTCTTTCTTCAAGCCACAGAGGCCCAAAGAGGATTGCAAAAATAGAGCGGAGAGTCGTGGGAATCACACATCCACCTCCTTTTTATCAGACACAAAAATAGATCTGCGTTCTGGCTGCAGCACCACCTTGCCTTCACTTTTTCACTTGTATTTTCAGGCATCCACAGCAGCAGCATCATATTGTAGCAATGCACAGCTGCCTGGCACACTGGCACAGCAGAGTCAGATTAAAGGCACCAAGCAGAGCCGTGCCCTAGCAACAGTCTTAGCAACCGAGGAGGGGGGGAAACGCTGCACAAACGTCTCCAGCTAGATGGGGCCAATTATGTGTAAATCTGCACAAAGTGTAAGCTTCTGCTGCTTCACCGAGGAAATATCTGGAGTGTGCCGACGTGGTGCGGGGGTTTTCACCATTCAGCTGTGCTGTGTTTTCTCAGACTGAATGAACATTCTGTCCTTGAGCCAGCGTGTGTGCGCTCAGGGAGCTTCTGTGTATACTTCATTACTACTGACTTACATTTCAGCTATTTGTAGAGTGTGCTTAGGGTACACTTTGGAATTTATATGGAACATTTTGCTTTTTTTAGACAGATCTTTCTTAAGAGGAGTGCAACAGATCAAATTTTTAACATCTAAAACAAAGAAAACAAATTAAAGTTGAAGACAACAAGATGATGATTGATGTTAAAAAGAATCCTCTAAGGAATGATTAATAGTGCTAGAAAAGAAATTAGGACCGAGGCGAACGAACAGGAGGAGAAATAATTCAATAAATAGGGTGTGGCTGAGAGGAGAGAGGTGTGAGGGTTTTTTGCTTCGGAAGGGACATTTATAAATTCACGCACCTACAAGCAGCCATATGGAGGACACGCAGGAGGGCGGTGACATGAGAATATGAAGAATAAGAGTCCAAGATCAGCTGACGTTAGCATCCAGGAGCCAAACCATTCAAACATTAGAAATCATCCCATATTATCTGTTCCAGTGCAAGATTGTCCTCCTCTGCTAATGACCACTCAGCAGCTTGTAACCTGAAACCCTGAGAAATGTTTGGATACAGACGCCTGCCCGTGCACGCTCTGCTACCTGCAGTTACTGTACTTAGATGTTTTCATTTTTAACTGTGGTGACATTTTGCCATTGTGCTTGCACTGAACTAGCACCCCGTAAAGTAGGATTATGCATCTGCTGCTTGACCCCAGACAATGTTGATTGGCTACCTACTGAGCGACAGGCTAAGCGCTATCTAAGCTGCAAACACGGGATTTTCAGTTCTCGTAAGCAATCCAAAATACCTGCGTAAGTGACACACAGTCACTCCCAAAAGTCCCTAATTTAGGAAGTGGATGCACTGGGGAGAGGAGGACTCTGGTAAAAGCTGTCAGTGGGATGCTGAGATAATATGTACATGACTGGCAAAAGTCTTTAAGCCTCCACTGAAGCTATTTCCCTTATCCAGATGGTCTGCTTTTAAAACAGCATGGAGTGGGCGTGAATAATAAACTCCTTTAATCCCAGCCCCAGTCTGTGTTTATGTGCTTTTTAATGTTGCTCATGCACATGGACTAACATGAAGCTGTTTATTCCTATTTCATATCAACCCATGGCGCACTCAGTCCGTTTGCTGTGTTGATGTGACGGTTAATGAGGTGTTGAGTTGAGTCATTTCAGTGATGACGACATTTGATGCACACTGAAGAAGTGACAGACTGTTCCAGAGGTGTGAGCTTAACTGAGCATCTACGTCCAAACGCTCCCCCTTTTATTATTAAGTCAAGCAGGAAATAATACTGAAACCAATACCAACATTCATAACAAGGTTTCCTGATAGTACACAAGATACTGTATCATAAAGAACAACACAGCTGACTGCTATGATGAGCCCTAATACAACCCTTCTCTGTGTTGTAGCACCATATGGTTCCACGTGGTGCTAACACTCTTTGAAAATACATGCAATTTTCATAATAAACTAAATGTAATCATGTTTAAGATTATGAGCCATCATATAGAACATCTGCGTAACCAAGGAACCCCTGAAAATGCCCCCCCCCCCCCCCCAACCCCCCACCCATGTGTTTACATGTTTACATGCCTCCCTTTGTTTTCCACACCACACTTCAGACATTTTCATTGTTTCAGAAGGCTAATGAGATATTCGTGTCCTGACACCCCCTGATAATGACAGCATCTTCTCCCACACTGTCTTCAAATGGCATGCTTTATATTCTATCATGTGCTACCCGTGTTTTGTTTCATCTGGTGCCCCCCCCCCCCCCAACACACACACCCCAGCTGCTGGAGATGGGGATGTTTTTCTGGGGCGCGCAGATGCCTCTAGAATAAATACACGCGAAGGACGACATAGGATGTGACCAGCGGGGATGTAAACACCCAACTTCAGGCCCAGCGTGTCCACATTTCACCCAAAACACGTATGAGTGTGTGCGCACATGTGGATGACTTGACAAAAGACTCGTTCCTGAACTTGTAAACAGCTCTGCCTGCGCCCACCTGCGCCCACCCTGTCAACACTTCCATCACTTCCATGTGTTTTTCCTTTCTTTTCTTTCTTTTTTTTTTTTTTTTTTGAAGCTACTGGTAATAATGCTCTGGTTTGAAATGATCGGACAAACAAACGGAAGGAGGCTTGCCTGGATGTCTGATGGTGGTTCCGCTCAGAAGGATGCGCGTCGGGCGGTGAAGCACAAAGGGTCGTTCCGCTGCTGGTGCTCCGGCGGTGCCAGCCTCCGCTCTGCCGTGTGGATGGCGGGTGGAGGAGAGCAGTGTGTGCAGACTGAGGACACACACGATTGGACAAGAGGCGAGACCACTGACGGCGCACGCACATTATGACTACCATCCCAAGTGAGTTACATAACGCGCGAGGCATTACTCGAGCAATGACCCCCCCCTCCATCATACAGAGCCATGAGCTGCAGGCAGGCTGCTGTATATTATGTAGGCTGCATGTGCTGACGTGTGATGTCACTTTAAATGTGTGTTGTCCCCATGTTTGCTCCGAGAGAGCCATTCTAACATCTGACACATTATTCATAAATGCCAGTTATGATAAAAACACGAGTGAGTGCTCGTCGCCAAACTTCATTCACTATTTTTTGAATATTTCCCCAGAATCTAAAACATTGGCTCCATCTCTGATGCGTTAACAGCTCTTGCATGGACATCTGGCTCACGACATTTCCTCAAAGCTACGTTGTCGACTGACTCACATTATGATGACGCCAGACAAAATACAGGTCTAACACATGTTCACGGTGATGTGCGTGGAGCCATATCCAGTCTGCGGACTTCCTCTCAGTGTAACAGCGAGTTTGCTCTCCATGGTGCTGAACTCGGGGAGGTGTACCCGCTGCTCTTCATACCATCACAGTGTTTACAACTGCGCCATTGAATCGAGTAGGGAAACTAGTGCAGTGACAGTCGTTGTGTGGCCCGGATGAATCACACGGTGTCATGTGTGTCCATGAAACAACGCGTTGGCCGTGTCTTAATGTTGCGCCCTGCCTGGCTGGCACAGGTGCTCACCATTAGGAGGGTGTCAAGGGTGGATTCTGAAGAAGCACATTGGGTGGTGCTGAGTCAAATGTCAGCATGTGACCCGTGAGCAGCAGTGTGTCTTCTTATCACTGAGGCCCTCTGCTGGAACAACAGGATGGTGTCATACAGTGGGGCTTGCAGGTCAACGAGACTGACGCCAACATCCTCATCACAGCGGTCTGAATCACTGCTGTTCCCGTAGGTAATATCATCATATCAGCAACCTGAACATTTGTATTTATTACAACTCACAGCAAACAGGCCCTGATTAGGCCCAAAGAAAGCCTCACAGCCCTCCATACCCATCTGACACCCAGGCCTATCCTTATCTGTTCTTGAAGCAAATCAACTTTAAAATGGTTTTACAAATCACATTGACATTTCTTTGCTCCCCATTTACTTCAGGTCAGCTGAAACTCTCTCCATCTTGCCCCCATAACAAGAAAAAAAACCCTCTTTCTCTGTCTCTTATTGTTTCTAAACGTAGCACTTGAGGCAGTTCAGCTTATTTGATGAAGTTGATGTACCTGCATGATTCTCGCAATTGTTGGGTTGTCTCCACATGGTTGATACGCACTTATAAGTCGCTTTGGATGAAAGTGCCAGATAAATAAATGCAATGTTCCGTGATTTGCCTCATTATAAGTGATCTGTTTCCGTGTGTACTAAAAGAAATCCATCTGATGAGGTTTTTCTAGAATACAAGATCAGACAAAGAGACTGACAAAATAATGTGAACGCGTGGCAAAGGGCTCCAAAGGACTACAATATTATTTGATATAGCAGGGCTGAGCTACTTTAAAGAGTCAGTGTTTCTGTAGGGCAACACATCCCTCCTGCTCAAATATTTAACTGCTGACGCAATATGAAAATGAGATGGTGTCGAATGTACAAATAAATTACAAATCTGCCCACTTTCATCTTTGGATCTGTTGGTGGCATGTGTGTCTTTGTGGTGATCCAGAAACAGCCCTGGTGATGCATTCAGATAACATGGAGACAACACTTTCCTACTTGATTTGTCTTTCACTGACCTCCTGAATAATGAATGCTGCAGAATAGCTGGGAATTATATGTTCACTTCATATTTAAATGAATTATTTTTATCATTTGAGATGACAACGCCTTAACTCATTGTTAGACTTTTTTTATTTGTATGTTGCATTGAAATGTTTAAGTCCAGGTGCTAATGGATGATTCTAATTTAAAATCGGTCCAAAACCATTTGAACGCTGGAGATCTGTCCTATATTGTACAGTGGAAACTGTTGAACACAGAGTTCACGCTGCTAGATTTTCCCACATGACCTGAATGCAGCATTTGTCCTCGTTTCTCTGTATACGAGATACATCAGGTTGTAATAGATAGCAATGGCCACTAGAGGTCACTAGCGTTATTTAAAATGCGCTTGATGCATTTGAATGACTCGCCATCCAGGCTGGAAGTTTCGAGTTTACTGAGATCACACCTCTAGGTTACATTTAAACGCACGAGACCTCTGCCCCCCCGCTTATCCGACCATGTCTCTGCGTCTGAGGAGTTGCTTCTCTCCTCTTCAAATGCCACCCGCTACTGAAATTGCACCTTCCTTGTGATATTATTAATTCCATATCATTTACTAAATAACGTGTGAAACTCAGATGCACAATTCATGATGATTCTTCAGAAAAATTGCCTCTGCTTTATGGTCCCCTTGTGCACGCAGTCTTTCCAGCATCTGTGCGTCAAATCTAATCTAATCTAATCTGATCTGGTGTGTCCTTGGAAGCTTTCAGGCTCTCACAGACTTGGTGATAAGGAGTACAATAACTCTGTTTTAGTTTTTCTGAAGATGGTGTGGGCCTACAGCTACTCTGGTCAACTGTATAAACTTGGTAGTGACGGAAGTAGCTCTATGCTTTTAGTCTAAAGCTGTCTACAAGAAGAATAAGCAACAGTTTCATTTCATTGTGTTTTGAGGCACTAATTAATGTCACAATTTGAGTTATTGTCATCCAAAATGAAATAAAGCGTTGCTCTCTATGGGCAGTGGAGACTGTTAAACCAAACCTTTCCCACATGGACTCTGGTGTGTGTGTATCCTGTGGCGGTCCGTTGGCTCTAGTGCGCGTCTGCTTGGACGTCTGTGACATGGAATTGTTTGGGAAGCCCTGCTCTGGGCGACCATGTGGGCGTGTTTCTCTCGGCCCGACAGCCTCCGCTCTTGTGCGGAGTCCAGAGCGCAGAACGCACTTCTTCTGGTGCGACCGGGGAGCGCAAAAGTAGCAGCTCTCCGATCCTGACGCGCACACCATCTCTGACTCCGGCGGCCCCCCGAATCCAACTCCAACTGAGCGGGAAGTAAAAGAGTTTCTCAACATCTCCCCGGCGACTCTTCCAGCCATGGACGCATCGCGACTCGTGACGCTTTATCTGGGCCTGCTCCTCGTTTTCCTTGGGAATATACCGTGTTTCCAGTCTGCTGCTATCATCTCCCCCTCTGCGCCGAGGAGGAACAGGGGAGCCAGGATCCCTCATCCGGACGGACAAAGGTCATCCAAATTCCTAAAAGACATCTTCGCGTCTTCGCATCCCATCTCGGGCCACCACAAAGAAGACCCAAAGGACGCTATTGTGCCGCATGAGTACATGCTCTCTATATACAGGACATACTCGGCTGCAGAGAAGCTCGGACTAAACGCAAGCTTTTTCCGCTCCTCCAAATCTGCCAACACCATAACGAGTTTTGTGGACAGAGGAACAGGTTGGTTTCAGTCCGCTGCCAGCTCCATCAGCTCAGTCTTGCATAATTCTGGTGCACAGCATTTCCCCCAGCTGACTGGTCTCATATTCTCCTCTTGTATAGATCTCTATAAAATGTGGCTAAAAACCACAGTGAGGCATGAAAACTAACAGGACAAACAGGCTCGCGGCAGCAACTTTTACGCACGGTTTAGATCAGGCGAAATGAGGTGCGAGTGCTGCTTTAAAAGAGCCACAGAGGCGTTAAAAGAAAAGTCTTGAAAGCTGCAGGATTATATGTGGTTCACGGGCAGTTTCGTGAGTGTGTATTCCGCCGTCGAAACATGCAACTTCTCCCGAGTATGAAGTTGTGTTACACTTAAATGAACCTCCGGGGAACGACAGTAAAACGCTAATTAAAGCGCTCTCTAAATGAAGGCTGTAAATCACTGTCAGTGCAGGCTGCAGCTAAAACCATCCTGCGCCCAAACCTCCACGTGAATATACACAGGAAACTTTCTGTTCAGCTACGTGAGTACGTGATTCACCCCCCCCCCCCCCACCACCCCCCATTCATCTCAACAAAATGAAACACACGCGAAGATTTAAAACACGAAACTCCGGCACATATTAAAAAGTTCAGTCTGTTGCCCTCATGGTGCCCATGTTTAACCAACTTGTGCTGACAAAGGGAGCTGGGAGGTGTGTGTGTGTGTGTGTGTGTGTGTGGGGGGGGGGGGGGGGGCACTGGGTCGGTGTGAGAAGCAGGTGTTTTGGGTCAGTTAACATGTGTAACCAAGTGATCTGACTGGCCCGCGAGGACAAACACAATCTGATAAACACAAACACGTCCAACACACACACTCTCACACACACAAGGGAGGGGGGGTGGGGTGGGGGGGGGGGGACATAAGCCGAGTTAATCTTTGCAGGAGAAATAAAAGCTATCTTTGTTTGCTGTTCCCTCCTGTCTGAAACACTCCGAGCAGCGCGCTGCAAAAAATATCCATCGTTGCGAGTTATGTAGTCCAGAGTCTGCTGCTTAAATCACACGAGTGTCTGCCTACTTGTTGAGGCGCAGCTGCCATTATTTCCAGGGTAAATCAACTTTTTTTTTTTCCCCCCAAGACTTGTGTTCAAGGAAATGTATTTCTTTTTTGATTTCAAGGTTTTCCTCAAAGAAATGAAAGTGTTGTTCTCTGAGACACAACCGCCGGTTTTCAGACGAAAGGGGACGTTTTAGGAGCGGACACGAAGCTAGAAGGCCATTTCTTGCAGCGCGAACTGATCTGATAGGAAAAACGCCTCACTTTCTCCCGTGATTTTGATGTGATGTGTCACTGGCTCTGACCCCGAGCTGGACCCTCTGAGAGCTGCTTGGCATCGAACGGCTGATTGGAGTATTTGAACTCGGTGATCTAATTGAGTGTTCATGTCATAACATATCAAACACTGTCTATTCTCCCATAATGACCCAGCTCGGCCGCGATGGGCACTTCACCAAAATAACGACGAGGAGGGGGGAAAAAAAAAATGAAAGCACTTCCTCCGCTGTGAAGTGGTTCGTATTTTTTTTTTCTTTTACTGCGCAACCTCCCTTTGCGACCGCCACTTTAATTACGGAAAATTATTTTTCTTCCCGTTCTTTCAGCTCAAGCGCCTTCGGTTTCTTTTTGGGGGATTCCTCCCAGCGTCCCCAAAGTGTTGCATTGCATTAACCTGCAGAATGAACCTCAGCTGGGCAGTTTTCGTTATTCAAATCAGGAAAGAAATACACGCGGGGGGCAGCTTTTGACGACGCGTAAAGTCACTGGTTTTGCGTCTTTTACGCATTTTCTTACTGAGTGCACCCATGATCTACGGCTTCTTTGGCTTTCCCCACTTTTGTAGGTAAATTAAATCTGCTTATAAAAGCAGGCAGGGTGTTTCCTGGAGGTCAGAAAAAAGGCAAGATCAGAAAAGAATAACCCGAATCTGAAAATTACTTTTGGCACTTGGGGTAACTCATTAAAGCGCAGATGGTGCAGCCCGGCCTCTCTCTCTCTCTCTCTCTCTCTCTCTCTCTCTCTCTCTCTCTAAACAGAGGCATAGATGACAAAAACATGTTTTGCATTTGTTCAAATACAAGCAACAAGGTCAAACAAAAGCGCACAGGATGCCGCTTTAACCGAGCAGTAAAATCCCGCCGCATTCTCCCCCAATTATCCACCGTCAAGCATCTTACACGTAATGGAAAAAATTGGCTTTTTACATAATAATGAAATTAAGAAAACGTTGTACACTTTTTAACTGTCAGCACGGATATCTCTCAGTAATTCCAACAGTGTGTTCAGTCAGTCAGTCAGCCCGTGCAGGCGCGTTTTCAGGGGGGAATGTTGTCGTTGGCAGGATGAGATGAAATATAAGAGGGGAAGTGCGTTAATGAGGAAGTTGGGAATTCAGAACTGTTAATTATTTGGTGAACTTGTATTCGATTTGTTTGAGGTCTTATAAAAAAGGGAGAGAGAGAGAGAGAGAGAGAAAGGATCTTAATGCAGACCATACGCGCTGAAAAGTCGCTGAAACGAGCACCAGGTTTCAATCTGCTTTTACTGTTTGACTCGGCAGGGCTCACGGAGGGAAACTGATTCAAACTATCTCCTCAGGACGGGTTTAACAAATCACATCGCAGGAGCGTTTACATGTAGGGTGTCACTTTCATTTTTTATTTTTTAACCCAATCAGACAGAAATGGAGACAAACAACCGAGGAAACGTGTTTTTATTTCATTAAAATAAAAGACTACAAACCATCCATCTCACCGCGCCATCTAATCCCGCGTTTAGGTTTAAAACCTGATGTTGAAATAAGTGGAAACATTTGACATTTAAAAAGAAAGCTGTTGCTCACTCGCACCAACGTGAATCAAGACTTTTCTTGATGGATTTAATGTCATTTTCTTGCTCATTTCTGCTCCGGGTTCTGCGCAGTTCTTGTTGCAGGGAAAATGTCGAAAAGAGAGGACCAGTGCGGGACATTCTCACCCCTATTTATTTCTGTTTTTCATAAGAAAAAAAAAGGAAGTTGTTAAATCGTTTTTTTTTGTTGTTGAGTAAAACCATTTCAGATTGAATTGTATCTCTACTTTAATGTGCTGTAAGTGGCAGCTTGATGTGCATGACAACATATGTTGAACCTAAATCGTTCGGATCCAAATGTATTTAGAAACACCCCCCCTCAGGCTGAACCCCTTCTTGGTTAAATGCAGATATTTAATGCGGTTTGTGAACGCTGACGCCTCCTCGTGCATTGTTGTGTTCCAGTCTCATTGGTTCGCCTTGATGGGATATTTGCAGGCCTCCTGGGTCTCCAGCAGGGAATAATGCATTAATTGTGTATTGTTCAGTTGAGTGTACAGTATGTCGCCTTTGGTCCGTTGTGTCTGGCAGCACCCAGGGGCCTTCACATCACTAGGCCCCTTGTTTTTTTTTTCTCCCCCCTTTGCCTTACAACTCTGCAAGAGTTCTCAAAAAACTCACCACATTTCTGATGTTCTGACTGCTGCTTAGATTTAAGAGCTTCTGAGACCGTGAAGAAGGAAGAGTTTACTTCCACGCTGTCAAGGGGCTGTGAATTAATAATCAGCCTGTCATCAAGTGGAATGAAAGCAGAAGTATTTTCATTAAAACACGCTGGCTTTGATTCAAAGTGGCGTGGCATTATTGGGATTATTGTCGCTGCAATATCAGGAACGAATTTCAGCCGATAAATACATGAAAAGCACATTATTTGGAACAAGCGAGTTTAAATGCAACTGAACTTTGTGTGCTTTGCAACACCGTATCATTTCAGGTTGTTCATGTGCAACAAATGTGCATGAAATGCAATTAAGAAACTCGAGGAGCCACAATTTTAGGGAGGAAGGCTTAAAGCAGGCTTTGCAATCTTAACCCCCCCTCAGCCTCTAGCATTAGAAGATGCCGTTGAATTTTATCGAATCAAATCAAAGTCAGTTGGAGGCTTTATAAGAAAATGACACTGAGGCTGAATTTTTTTTTATTTTTTTACCAACAATAAACGTGATCCAAACTGGGGACTTGTCAGCTGCAGTTTGTTTCAGGCAGGTTGAGGGTGGACATTTGAAAAACAAGAGAGAGAGAGAGAGAGAGAGAGAGAAGGCCTCTGTGGGAGAATGTGAGTCCCCCCTGCTCCCTCCCTCCACCCCTCCATCCCTCTGAACACTGTACACCCTAAGTGAATCTGACTGCAATTATTTTCTTCTTTTATCCTTGCAGACGATCTTTTGCACTCTCCTCTGCGAAGACAAAAGTATCTGTTTGATGTCTCAACCCTTTCAGACAAAGAGGAGCTGGTCGGGGCGGAATTAAGGATATTCAGGAGAGCGCCCGGGGATTTGCAGACTTCCCTGCAGACGACGGGCCTGTACGACATCCAGCTCTACCCCTGCCGCTCGGACAGACTGCTGGACTCCAGGTCTCTGGACCCGCTGGACTCCGCCAAGGGCGGCTGGGAGGTTTTGGACGTGTGGGAAATGTTTAAGGCACACCAGCATCACTACCACCACCCACATCACCACCACCACCAGCAGAAGCAGCAGCAGCAGCAGCAGCAGGCGAGCCAGCTCTGCTTCCAGCTCCGCGTCACCCTCGGCAAGTCAGACACCGAGGTGGACCTGAGGCAGCTGGGGCTGGACAGGAGCAGCCGGTCCCAGCGGGAGAAGGCCATCCTGGTGGCCTACACCCGCTCCAAGAAGAGGGAGAACCTGTTCAACGAGATGAAGGAGAAGATCAAGTCGCGGAGGTCGGGCGATGAGAGGGGGGAGGAGGCGGTGGCGGCGGCGGCGGCGGCGGAGGAGGGGGTGTCGCTGAGGGGGGTCAAGGGAGAGGGGCCTCGGCGGCGGCGGAGGACCGCGCTGAGCAACCGGCACGGGAAGAGGCACGGGAAGAAATCCAAATCCAGGTGCAGCAAAAAGGCGCTGCACGTGAACTTCAAGGAGCTCGGCTGGGACGACTGGATCATCGCGCCGCTGGATTACGAGGCGTACCACTGCGAGGGGGTGTGCGACTTCCCCCTCAGGTCGCACCTCGAGCCGACCAACCACGCCATCATACAGACGCTCATGAACTCCATGGACCCCAACAGCACCCCGCCCAGCTGCTGCGTCCCCACCAAACTCAGCCCCATCAGCATCCTGTACATAGACTCGGGCAACAACGTGGTGTACAAACAGTACGAGGACATGGTGGTGGAGCAGTGTGGGTGCAGGTAGCGGCCCTCATTCACACAACACAAAACTTTATAAAGACAGAGCAATCAGAGATGAGCCTTGATGGGTCCCAGGCTGAAGAGAAAGAGTCCTCACAGGTCTGAGTGCTTTGACGCATGACGCGCCTTGTCTTTATTCAAAAGGGATGCACACAAAGGCGACAACCTGCTATTTATTCAGTCACAATAACTCACACTCGATGCCTTAAAGTGTTAACGCCGCCATCCCCATCCATGCAACGTGGTCACCGCTCATCAAACAGGCTTTTGTTTCCCAGAGAGTGAGACGTGGGATGGGCAGCCTACGAGGCGAGATGGGAGCCCATTGAGTGCGACCGTGCACCTGTTCGTGCCGAGGCCAGAGGACAGTGGGCTCAGCGCTTTGTTGCAGCTCTGCCGTGTGATCCTGCCAGCCAGGCCCGGACCCTTTTGGGTATGTGCATCCAGGCCGTAATTGCCACCGTCCAGCTGGAGTCATTACAGGCCCGAGCAAGTTGCCTGTTTTCCAAAAAAAAAAACAAAAAAAAAAAAAAAGGGCGAATGTCTAACCTACCAAACACACACAGAAACACACCCGCAGACTGGTCTGAGGAGAGGAGATAAGATGGTGGTGGTGATGCCTTCAAGAGATTTTTTTTTTTTGTTTTTACTGGAGACCAGTTGAGAGGCGCTGGGAAAGGCGTCTTGTTGGACAAGAAAGGACACAAAAACCAGACTTGTGCCTGGACTGGGGCCCTGTTGTGTAAAAAAAAAAAAAAAAGAAGAGGAAAAAAAAAAGCACACATTACTGAGGCGAACTTTTTTTTTTTTTTTTTTTGCTCAAAAGTCTGCATCTTTACGAAATGCACTTCCACAGCTGACAGCGCCGAGGACACAGCGCGCTCAGCGACGAGAGTTGTCTTCTCTGATGACGAAAATAAAAGACAGAAAGACTCGCGAACGAGACGATATTTAAATGCACATTAGCTTTGAATGCACTGCTGTTCATTATTTGTTTTGTTTCTTTTGGAGCTGTAAATATTTGTACAGTTGAAAACTTTACAAAGTGCAACGAATGAAGAAATGAGAAAGCGGCATTTCTTTGTAAATATACAAAAATGCACTCAAATCGGTATAATTTCTATTCTATAATTATTTTATTATTTGTGATGTACAGAGTTCCATGATAATCATATATTTCTTACATTGATAAGAGTAATTTAAGGTGTATTCGATATTTTTTTTTTGTTTTTTTTGCAGAGGGTGGAAAATACCATTATTAATGTCTACCTCATCATTGCATATAGGATCTGAGTTTTGAGGTGCATTCAGTTAGAGTGTAAAGAGCTTTTACAATGATATATAAGATCATTTATATACATATATTACTGGATACTATTCCACACCATTACTGTACAAATAAAATTCAAAACAAAGTCTGGTACTTCTGATGATTAATGCAACCCTTTCTGCATTCATTTCATTCGCTTTAAGTGTTTTTAAGACTTGACTTGACTAAAAAAGAAGTATAGGGCATGACTTTATGAGGGAATGAGAGGCCAAGAAGTTGTCTTTTTATCAGTGGATTCATTAAATGAAAAAATGTAATCACATTAGTCGTATTTTAGATTCTGTAGGCCTAAATAACTTTCTATAGTCTCCCTACAACCACGCATACTTAAAAAACTTTAATTTTTTCTTCCTGGATGATTAAATATGCTAAAATTACACAGAAAAAAATACTATATTGTGGCGATTTTATACTTTTCCATGTGGTTATAGAGACTTTCTAAGCTTCCGTCAACACTAGAATCCCCCAATAAGAACAGCGCATATGGAGCACATATATCTTTGCCTTCAGGTATGCTAGCTTCCCCTTTGTAAACAGTCTCTCATCACAGACAACAAATGTCATTTTTCAGTGACTGGCTGGCCCAGGATTGCGCCCCAAAAACCATAGAAACATATGGTGGCCATCCAGGCGGAGGGAAGTCCACTGACTGACTGTCACTGATATGGCACTGAATGTACGAACCCCAGCTATTTCCCAATGAATTAGCCCGCCTGGGTCAAGTTTACTTAACACTTTAATGTTTCCCAATCTGTGGATGAAAAAAAAAAGTTTGAAAGGAGGGATTGCTTCCATATAAGCCGTCGACCTTGGCCTGGAAACAATTAGGAAATTGCTTTGAAATGTTATATGTTGTCCAGGCTCTTGTACAGTATCATGTCACTCCCCACATGTTTGCTAGGGGGAAACAGAGGATGCTAAGTGCACTCTTTAGTGGCCGCCGCAAATGACTGACACAACAACCATTCCCCTGAGTGTAACCAAATGGCCCTCCAGGCTGCAAGTCTGGAACAGCATCGCCGGGGTGCTACCAGGTGCCATGCTATCTCTGCTAGCTCGCAAGTGCACTTTGGGGGATACTGTGCACCACCATGAGTCTTTGCAGCTGATTCTGAATTTGAAATACTGTAATGTTGCACAATCAAGTCTAAATCTCTAAGCAACTTCACGGTAACCTTTGGGATAAACCTTTGCTTTTTGATTTATATTTATTTGACAAGTTTCCCCCGGTCTGGTGGGCACTGGCCTGGGAGGTGAGACTGAATGTTAGGGGAACAGTTAAATGGTGATGAAAGGGAAAGGAATGCTTTGTTTACCCGCTTCAATCCCTCACTCTCAAGTTAAATGTTCCTATAAAGTTCTTCATCACAACCGCCTTATTGTCCCTCTGCTCCACGCTGAGGCAGAGAGAGCAAAAAAAAAAAAAAAGAAAGTTGTGTTTATTTGAAACTGGGTCCTAATATATTAGTCTAAGCAAACCCAAATCGGCAAAGAGACGGGTCCTCTTCATCAGAAACACAAATAGTCTTGACACCCCACATCTGTGCATAGAGGCTCCTCTTTGGATATCTGCAAGGCTGCAGAAGTGAAGATCTACTAGGTGCTGCTCCGAGTGGAAAGCCCGGGAGCCTCTCCAAGATGTAAAAAAAACATCTTGGCTCGTATGGAGACATAAATGTTCCTCATACTTAACCTCTTCCATATCAGTGATGTCCTCATCAGCCACAGGAAAGGCATAAATCATGGCTGATCTTTCAGACAGCGAGCAGAAATTAGTTCAACGGGCATTAGAGAGCATTAGAAAATTTATCGCGAGGACTTAGATCTTGTGCTTTGATTTGTTTGAATGGATGCGACTTAAACGTAGAGCGAGGAAGAGAAAAGAGGAGCTTGGACGCTGCCAAGGCCTGACTTTGAAACTGCTACTGATAAAATCCAGCAAGAACTTACATATTTTTCAGTCACTGTTTCTCCCCTCACAGTATTTTATTTATTCTTTTGCCTCTAGAGGGGTCCCTCTTTCCCTGGTTTCTTCTCCGTCCCATTATGGTTTGCAGATACTGTAGTTCCCTCTATAATAAAGCTTGACACCTTGTTCGAGCCAAGAACAAATCAAATCAAGCAGGGGCGGGGGGCGGGGGGCTTTCACCATGACATTTGGGTGTCAGACACTTTATTTCCTGCATTCTGGTGAATTTCTATGCACCAATTTGTGGTTTTTATGCATCAGTTCCAAAGTCCTCTGCTACTCTCAACATGAATGTAAAGGAAATAAAGAGTCAATAAGAGTGAAGCACAGTTACATCAATTAGATGTCTGCAGTGTTTGTGAATTTACATGTAACTTGAAGGAGTGTGACTTCCTATATATGTTTGTGTGTCTGTGAGTGTGTATGAGTGGACAGAAGGGCAGCGGCGTACACAGATGGACAGATGAGTGGTGCAGGAGAGCAGCAGATGCCTGAAGTGACCCCTACTGCCGCCTTTCATTGAACCACTGGCTTTGACACAAAGGCGGGGGCGGCCCCAAACATTAAATACACTTGCTTGTGCCTTAATGCCAGAGGTCACTACTTTTCTTTTTCCTCCTGCCATCCATGTTTTCAAACATATTTCAGGAAAACAAGAGTGTGTTTCGTAGAAATGTTTGAAATCACTTGCCCGAACGGCAGCCACAACTGTAAAAATGCGTCTTTTGAGAAGAGTGGTGGTTGGTTGCACTTGGCAGCTGCTGTTTAAGCAGAGGCAGATAATAAAGCAGCCATAGTGTAACAAAAGACCAGGGTGTTTCCTCTAACGGGGCATCTGCCCGTCTCTTCCTCTGTGGTCCTACAGAAAGCCGTCCCTCCCTCCTGTCAGACCATAAGGTAACAGGAAGAGAGACACCTCCACTTCGCCACAGATAACCTGCTAATTGCATTAAACTCACTCCCAACTGGGTTTTTGAAATATGAGGATGAAGCCATTGCTCATGTATCATATTTCAAATGCAGTAGAAACTTTACTTTAACCTGCATTTCTGGTTTTTGTATCGGGGAAAGATCGTATTTATAAACTCAGAAAACAGCAAAAACTAAAGTCAACTTGATAGATCTGCTTGGAATACCTGTCCAGAGAAGCCCGCTTTCATTTTGTTTATTTTCCAAAGGAATGTCTGAGAGTGCCCTTTCACCCCTCCTCATTCATTTACTGCCCCTGGTCTATGTTACAGATGGTGACCCGGGTCCTCGCCGTCCCTGATTAACCAGTACACCTTCTGATTCTCCCGCAAATCTCTGCAGAAAGGAAGATTGTCTTTTTGTACGCTTGCAGTTCATCTTTTTTTCTCTCTCTCTCGAGTGTCTCTGTGTGTTTGTGTGAGGGTCTGAATGAGCTTGAGTTAAAAGTAAATTTACTCAGTTAACTTGGACAATGCTTATGTTTGGGAGCAAGGCAAGGACGTGACCTCGCTGCCAATTCACATCCGCGAAGGCTTGGAGGAGAGGAGAGGGAGGGTTGTTGACCAACAGGGGCTGGACAATGGCATTCACTGGTCTGGACACTCAGCCCACGGGTGGACAAGTTAGACCTACGATGAATGTTTTGACTTGCAGTGTCAAAGGAAAAGGCAGGAATTAAATAGCAAAGCAGCTCCAGAGTAGCACGGAATAGCCTTTATGCCTCAATGGTAAGAAAAAAACAACAACACCATTCTTTCCCTCCTGAGCCATGTTCGATCAATGCCTGTTGACCTTTTCTATCCAATACATAACACATACCCAGATTTAAAGAGGGACCTGGGTGGTAGAAAGAGGTTTTGACTCTGTATTGTAAAACGAGACATGCAGGCAAACAAACATGGGTCAGGGGCAACGAGGCAGCAAGACAAGGATCTGACTTTGGAAGGGGGGGTGATGGCGGGGTGCAGGAGGACTTGATGGACAACTCCACAACTCGGCAGAGGCAGAGCTTTCACTTAAAAATGGTGCCTGGCCTATCTCAAAAGGTCAGAGCCCAGAACACTAACGCACTACATTAATCATGAGAGGCTGCGGCTTACCTGTCTAGCGTTTCAGCCGTGCCGTACAGTTAACCTCAATTATGCTTGATTACGAGGTGTGGAAGACGCCGGGCCCGAGCCGGGCCATGCAAAAGATCAGGCATCAATAATGCAATTTCAGATTAGATGTTCCTGTCTGTCACTGTGCAGAATGGACGGAGTGGTTTCTTGGCGAACAGGGTCCAGGGTCAACGAACAGGTAAAAGTAGAGGTTTTTGCAATATGATTCGCTCCGTGACTCTTTTAAGACCTTCACGTAGCGGTTCCTAAACTGGAATGAAGCACCAACATATGTATATACACAGACCATATGCATATGAGACACAAACACATACACCAAAGCATTGTGTGGTGTACCAAAGAGAGCTAAAGGCTTCATGCTGTCCCAGCCCCCCTTCTTGGTAATTGCCCCATTATGTGTTGGTGGTGGATGGAGCTATTACAGATGTTTTATGATGGGGCCATTTTCATTTTGTCTTCCCAGTGAGGGACAGATTTATGGTGCAAGGCAGTCTTCCATTCAGGGGTAAAAACCCCTCACCACTGCGTTCCCTAATACACAAACACACACACACACACACACACACACACACACACACACACACACACTTGCTTGCGTTTACACACACCAAAACTGAAATGCATATAAATTCACCGCATTATCTTTTATATGACTGTCAGAACTGGGAGGCTGACCTGGCCTGCCTCTGCCCGGCTCGCTGCAGTGCCCACGGCAGCGAGTGAGGCTGTTGGCAGCAGCTTATGAGATGAATAAATGTTTGATGGCCCCGTGGAACAAGGCACACTTCCAGGGCCGGTCGTCAGTCTGTTCCCCAAGGGTGGGGTGGGGGTGGGATGTTGCTGGGGGAAGATCTCCTCGAAGAGTCCCCGGCCTGCAAGGGAAGCAGCGGGCCTTGATGAAACCAAGTCTGACACTTTCTCACCAAATGTTAGCCCACTAAAAGGAACCATCATAAAGGGCAAAGTAAACACCAGTTAGCTTTTCAGAATTAATCTGTTTTAGCTCGCAGTGAAGTGTTTGAAGTGCTGAAGACTCTTTGGCTGCGTGGTTTCTTTCCAGAGGCTGTTTTGGTGTGGTTCCCCAGAGTTCCCGTTTGGAAATCAAATCTTTTGCTCAGTAGCTTTTATGCCAAGAAAAATATTGGTCATAAATTGGTGCCTGAATAGGCAGTCTAATTACAGGGCTGCGGTCTGAAAATCTACCCTGCAACTCATGGCTACAATTATTAAGGTTAACAATAGGGACACTGGGGTAGAGATCGCAAAGCTTCAAAGAGCTCAACTTATTCTATGACTCGTTCAAGCGGCGCAGGGGGACGTTCTGAAATGGGAGCGGGTCCCTGAGTCAGAAATAGTTTTCCTTTCGTGCACAAGCGGTGGGAAGTTGTCAGGTACAAGTCTTTTAACAAACAAGGTCAGCAGAGGAACACTCATTATTAATCATTTACCAGAGTAGCACAAAGAGAGCTGGAGAGACTAGATAGCCCAGAGGACCCAGGGGTTTGGACTGAAACACCGCCTCATCATGTTACACACACCGGCCACTGTGATATTTCTGACACCTCGCTCCTATCAGCTCTGTCTGCCCATCGATGATTGATTTTCTCATTGTGATGGTCACCTCAGACAAGACGCCCTTGTCTTCTCAGTCCCAAATTTGTCCCACTTTTGTGGCTCCAAACAGTGCGTTTCTACTGCAGCAGTTTGAACTACATCAGGAAATCCGACCTGGTTAGAAATCTCTGTGCAAGGACGTGGAGTTGAATGAATGATGTATGGCTGACCATGTCCGAGGTTAGTTTCTGTCAATTCTCTCAAATACCGCTCTTTATTCACTGCAACATAAATTCTCCCGCTCTGGCATGAAGAATGGAGTGAGGTTTGTTTGACCAGATGTAACTTTATCAGGGACTCTCTTTTCCCCCAGCTATTCTTGTGTCTCTCACATCCCTTAGCTCAGGCACAGAAAAAAGTGAGCTCTCACACAATATTTCTGTTTGCTGTAGTCTGACCTCTTTGTGAACTGCGGTAAAGTGAAAGGCACTTTCAGCCGAGGGGAATCGGATGGCAGTAACCATATGCCTTTCAACTGATACAAAGGTGGGAAAGGGGGAGGCCAGGGGTGTGTGTGTGTGTGTGTGTGTGTGTGTGTGTTGAGTGGGGTTGGAGGGGAGGGGGGTTGCATGCTAGGGTGAAAAGGAAAGTGCCGTGCTGCATCTTTTTGTGTTGGTAAAGTGGTGGCGGTTTAGTGTTGGGGGTGGGGGGGGGGTGTTTGAGGGAGGAGAAGGGGGGTTGCTGGCTGGATGTGGTGCTGAACTCAAGGCAACGTCCGGCTGACTGACTGTTGAGATGGAGCCCTCTTATGGATGAGTGCAATGAGTAAACAGCATTCCTTTCTCTCTGTCTGACCCTCTCTGCCTCCTATTTTTGTCTCTCGTTCTCGTCTTTCTTATAGTCTGTCTATATTAGCAAAAGCACTTCACCTCCCAGTTTGGATCAGCTGTCTGGGGTCCACTGACCTTGGTATAGCAGTAGTACAAAGTAGAACATCGGCTAACTCACTCTTTTCCACAGAGAATATAACGATATGTAACGGACATAAATGTCTAATTTCTCTATCATCACCTAAGCTAAAGAGGACCAACTCGAGCTAACGTTAGCTGCTAATGTTAGCTGGTCCTCTTTTGGATCTCTATGGACTCGGCGCCTACAAGGCCAGCCCCAGCCTCTGGTTAACGAGGCGTGAACAAGGCCAGAGGTTCAAACGGGTAAGGCTCAGGACCTCCTTGGTCTTTCATTTATTGTTGGGGGTTGGCGATGGGACTCTGGTCAAGACAGGTCTTCCCTA
Organism: Enoplosus armatus; assembly: GCF_043641665.1. Classification (NCBI taxonomy): domain Eukaryota; kingdom Metazoa; phylum Chordata; class Actinopteri; order Centrarchiformes; family Enoplosidae; genus Enoplosus; species Enoplosus armatus. The sequence continues at coordinate 20,536,924 of NC_092188.1, read as the reverse complement.
TACAAAATAATGTCAACGAGATGCAGTCCATGATGTGATCTGTCCATGCATTTGAGCTACATTGGTATAAAACAAGTGTTATAGTAACAATGTGATACCTTAATTTCGTTGATCACTATAAGGAAAGTAACGCCAGTTCACTTCTCTCTGTTTCATTTCCCCCTCTCGTCTGTGCATGTTCATGTAGTAAAGCCATATTCTCTATATTATACATTTTCATGCTCAAGATAAAACATTTTCAGCTTGTGTACACGTGTGATGCCACCCTGGGTGAATTGGCTGAGCACACCTTTAAAGCCAGGATATCTCTGCTTCGTTGATTTTGAATATTCTTTTAAGTGTGTTTCCCAAATCCCCCAAATGTATGCGGTATGTAATATAAAATGACATACCTCTTTAGAGGCTACATTGTAGATAGGATGTGATGAAAACCTTGTCACAGCATTTGAATGGTGTCTCCAGGCTATCTCCAGTACGCTGACATGAAGGGGAAGTAAAGGTTAATGATTGTTACCTATAGAGATCCCTTCTCATTCATTTCTGTACAATTCCCATTGACCTGTGCTGATACAGACAGTATAACACGCAGACTACCTCCTCTTGGTCTTATGACATGCAAGTGTACGGTATGTGTTCTCATGCCTTTCCTATTTCGTTGGCATAACGCAAAGACATGTATAGATTACTTTCAATCTACATTACATAATGGGATACAGAAGCACAAATGCCTTATCAGTTTGAAATCATGGCCAGTATTATGTTGATACACAGACATCTTAAAATGATTTGCTGCCTTATTACTATACAGTCAGTAATCTCTGTGCATGGTTACAGTAGATATAGGGAGCCAGCGTGTTTAGTAGGAAAGGAGAACAGACAGGAAGAAGGTTTGTTACAGAAGCGACATTAATCTATTCCTCTCGGCGCTCTTTGAAGAGCGGCAGCAGCTATGACAGGCTAAATGTTTCCAGAGATGTCACATTTCCACAAAATCTAAAAAGGCTCTTGCGAGCACTCATCCTTTCATGTTTGATTGTGTGTTGGAGATCCTATGATAAACAGACGAGGGTGGTGGTTGGAGGGGAAAGAGGGGGTTTTGGGAGAGGGGCTGGGGATGGGAACGTACTCCTTCGCTGCTCAGGCCTGCTTTGCCACCGGATCCAGATGCTTTCGCAAATTACCTCTTTGTCTACTTCAGAGGAGCTCGAAACGCAAGTCTGAATTAAGATCCGGGGTTTCTCTTCAGACTTCTAGGATTGCAGGGTTATTGAACTGAATCTGATTAATCTGGGGCGAACTACTCCGTCCACCGCTGTCACTTATGCACTTATTGGCCCTAAAAATGCATATCCACCCTCAGACAGACATTGAACAGATGCTGCAGGGCTGCTGTGAACCATTAAGCATGTGAGACGTAGCTCATCAACGTCAAATCGGACCACAACTGGGCAGAGCAGGTACATTTAACACCATATGTCCTCGGGAAGCCAAATGCACACTTCCTGTGAGATCTGGAAATGACTTTAAATAACGTAGAAATGCTTTGTCATCACACTAAAATATGTTGGCTGCACACACACACACACACACACACACACACACACACACACACACACACACTCTCTCTCTCTTCCTGTCCGTCTCCATCTCTCTCCTCATTCCTCCAAGGCTTTGTGTCCCTGTTTGTCAGTCCCGTCCCGCCGCCTTTTCCAGCGCCGCTTAAGTGTTTTTGTGTCTCAACACTCTGTTAGAGAGTCGTAAAATTCTTGTGGAGAAAACAGAGCGCTTCCAGCTGAACTCTGGAGAAGAGGCAGTAAAGAGAATGTAAACTGAGGCAAAGAAACTCAACGGAAAGGGAGAAAAAAAGAGATGATGTCCTCATAAAACTAAAATAATAAAAATACCAGAGCAGCAGTGAAACATCCTTTCAGCATTTTTTAATAAAACCTCTTGACTGCATTGATGGATACAGTTTCATGAAAGAGTGCCATTCACTTGTCTATGAATGCATTTCAATTGCAACAATGCCTCATTACAGGCCATAATCAATAGTTTATGAAAGAAAATCCCAGAAGTGATATGAAATATGAATAACATCCATGAGTATCTTGTCTTTTTTGCTTGCAAAAGGAAAACATCAGAGCCCTCTGCATGAAACTTTAACCTCTGGGGACACAAGACTGCCTCCAAGTACATTTTGCTTGCACAGATAGAAAGCACACAGATGCAAAGCATTTGCTGCTCATAATCCTCCACCTCTGGGGAAGTTGGTGGCAGTCTTCTCATGGTCTCAGGATGGTGCGGTCACAGATCTCCTGGTGAGTTTGGTATGAGCCATTAGGAAGGGAAGAAGGAGGCGGAGGCGGAGGTGGAGGAGGAGGAGGAGGGCATTCCTGATTTCCAGCCAGGCTGATCGGCAAAAGCCCACTCCTCACCTGTCCCACAGAGGCAATGCTCTCTGCAGCCAGCAGGGTGTCCTGTGACTGGCACATCTCGTTAGCGCGGGGAGGAGGGGACGAGCGAGGGTGAAATTGAGAAAATGAGGTTGGAGAAGCAGAGTTGGCTTGTTCTCAAGCCTGCAGCCTGTTTGCTTTGGTTTAAATCGGGGGATTGTGTTGCAGAAATGCATCATTTCAATACATCCAACACAGCAAAATGACTAAAGAACCATAACTCATCCACAAAAGCCATGTGAGAGCCATTCCTTCCGTCACTGCGCAGCAATGTGGGACATGAAAGGACTCTCTTCCGGGTTAAAACCTTAACCCATAATTCATGGCACGTTTAACCCGTCATGTACAGTGCTTCCTGTCACTGTGTGGGATCACCGGTGGATCAGAAACCTGATTCTGAACAAGGTCTCAGCCCAGTTGTTATGTTCTCATATGGCTGAATAAACCAAAAAGACAGGCAACACTTACTTCTGAAATAACTTCGTCTTTTAAACTCTTGTGTTGACATTGGCTTTACTTCCTCATTGTTTGTGGTCACACAGACCCCAATGCCGTATGTGTAAAAATTAAATAGAACAATCGTAATTTTTCTTCCTGTCATATTGACTTCTTTTTCCTTTTTCCTCCGACCTCATTAAAACCTCGTATGTAAAAAAGTATTGAAGCGGTAAAATGTCCTTCGGAACGAAAGGGTGCAATAACGTAAATCTAAATAGACGTATTTGGGATTTTGGAGGGGTGTGGTGCTGCGTAAAAAGTACTGTGAAATCCAACCACACATATAGAGAATATGATCCCAGACCCCAAACCAAACCCATCATGTTCTGGCGTGGACTTCTGAAAACACGTTATCAGTTCAAAAACGTGTATTAGCAATTCTCATACAATTAGGCAAAGTCATGAAGAATGATGGTGATAAAACAATGTTAGGTTTGTTTTCTCTGAGCTGTTAAAGAGGGTGCAGGGTTTTGGGAAACGAAATGAATTAGATCAGAAACAGTGGAAGATAAGGATTGGATTCAGTGAGAAAAATCAGAGAAACACCCTCCCACCTACTGAAAAACTGGGAGTTTTGAGTTCACCTGCATGCGTCTGGACTGTGGGAACAAACTGGATCACCTGCAGGAAACCCCACACAAACACAGACAGCACATGCAGACTCCACACAGAAAGCACCAGCACCAGATTCAAACTGTCCCCTCAAAAAATATTCTCCCCGCTACATAATGTAATGGTTTGTCCTTGTCTGAAGAAGAGAGCCCCCTGATAGCCATAATATACAGTCAGCCATGACTCCTTGGCTCGAGTTCCTGGACTCAAACTGAACTTGAGTGCATCTGTGCACAGTAAACTTTTCTGTTTTCTGTTTAGTCTGGCTGCTGCATTCTACTCAAAGATTTTGAAACTTGCCTCTTTAGAAAAAAGAAAAAAGCACTTCCCTTCGACTGGGAACCTTGTCCAAAATCTGGTTGAGAATGTAGAGAAAAGTGCAGAATGAAATAGCGGAGAGAGGCATTGCATCTATTAATTTGTGTCAATAAATGCATGAATTTACAGACATGTCAATTTTATGAGCCTCGGGCCGGAGTGCCAACACTTTCCACTAACAGCGAGTTGGCCAAATAAAATGGCTCAACTGTTTATGATTGACTGCTCACAGGAACAACAGTTAAAGTTTGGCATACTGGGTCTGCCTACCTAAAGCAATTTTTATAGTGTGTGTGTATGTGTGTATGCACATTTAATACTATTTTGAACATCTGCTCAGAATGAGCGCAACACAGATTTTTTGTAATACACATTCAATACAGATGCAAGTTTCCACGCATAATTCAGATTTAATTTCTCTTCTCAAAATCAAACAACTTATCATTAAACCGCGAGATCTATGCTTGGAAAGAAAATTACATGAGCTATTTGAAATCGATAACAGAGAGCCCCCCCGCCCCTCTGCAGAAATGAGCGGGACTGTTGTGGTTGGCTGTTAGTTGATTTATTGCCCTTATATACTACTGTGTGTACTTAACTTGCCTTGGAAAACATGTGGATAGAAGTTACAGCTCCTCTCTTTTTTTTTTTCTCTCACACAGACCACATTGTGCTCTTCACCAATCATAGCGCTGGCTTCGCGGTGTCATTTGAGGTGGGAACCCTTGTAGGAGGGCCTGAAGTGAGGAGGGGGGGGTAGGTGGGTTGGGGTGGGTGGGAGCTAGTTCTTAGCCAGACACTAGGCTGAATAAATAAACCCGGAAACATTAAAAGGCCTTTTCCCCTTCACCTTTGAACTTGTGCATTAGATTGTGTAAACATACAGCGAGGCGTTTAGACACAGCTTGTCCTGACACTGTGCTACACACTCCGATGGTTCTTCCTCCTCTGCAACTGCAGATCGACCCTCTGGTTTGTCTGTCTGGGAGTGCAAATTGTCAGGAATATAAGCAATACTTATGGGAGGTAATGTGAGATTTTCTCTGCGCTTTTTTGGTCAAATGAGAACCTGTCGCACCGCCACTGCATCCTCCATAGCAGTGACTCCCAGGCTTTTTGGTTTTGTGACCCCTCCAAATAAAGCAATATCTCTTTGTAGCCCCTCGTCACCAGAAACATGTGCCCACTGTTGTGACAACTTCCACCAAAAAGTGATTTTCCTTGCTGTAGTTTTTAAAGCCTTGAAGAAGTAAAATCACCCAGTATTTTACAAGAAAAGAGCAAAGATTAATAAAGTTAAACTTTGTGTAGCAGAAATGAGTCTTAACATCCTTACTGTTTATTTTATGACATTATATCACATTGAATTAAGGATATTTCACTCATGTCCACTGGAAATAAACCTTTTTCAAAGATTTTCTCGAAATCAGGTTTATTTCTTGAAGCATAAAAAGGACAATGCAGGCCACTGCACTAACATCAAGAAAAAAATAACCATTTAGAAAATACTGAAAACAATGATTCTTTAATTATTTTCTATTGGAAATAATCTCACTGTGCCAGCAGATTTCTCATAAATAAAACAAATAAAAAAGAGCAGTTGGTGTATCTGTTTACAGTGCAGCCAAACACACTCACACTGTAATGTTGTTTTAATAAAGAAGTTGGTCAATAATAATTGCGATGGCGATCTCATTTCACGCTGCGCGCCATGTGAGTAGTTTTGTCCCACACAACAAGGCACTCTAAAGTTGGTGAGCTTGCTGAGGAGTTGAAGGTGTACACTATTAAAAATGATTCGCTGGTGAAACTGAAGCAAAGACAATGGGGAGAAATGACAATTGTCATGATTTTTAGACATATTCTGGATGAACAATCACGCTCAGTTTTAATTCTGTTTCCTGTGAGTGCTTCACAATAAAAACCACCCTGTATTCCGCCAGGTGAATGCTTTTGATATGAAGCAGGAGGAAATGTTGGGTTAGCATTAGCAGTAACTATAATACAGCTCTGATTCATTTGTAGGACAGTGAAGAGTACTGAGGCTGATATCAATAGATAGAGAGATAAAATCACAAATAGTATCGCTTCCTATTGCATCATTCCCTGTGAATGCAGCACAGGAGGGGCAGACTCCGCCACTATCTTGAAAACTACTTTATAGAGACGTAATTCGAGTTAATTACAGAATATAAATACAATAAATGGCTACGACAGAAAATATGTTGACCATGAATAGTATCAAAAACGGGGTTTGATTTCATACAAATTATAACTTTAAGGACTAAATCACAGAACAAAATGACTGGATTTAAAGATTATTTTGCAGTGTACATACAGAAATACATATGCACATGCTGGGATGAGACGTTAAATACAAGTTGACGACATGTTTTTGAATTCACTTTGGTCTCCGTTTAGGTTGGCAAATGAACGAAGGCATTTCGGCAGTGCCATATTTAAGTAGACAGAGGATGAAGTTACCACTGTGTACTTTTGAAGAACTACCTGGGTGGGCAGAGAGGAGAGGAGTTTGCAAATGTGCAGTCAACACACACACTTACACACACGCTGGGCTAAAAGAGGAGAAGTGTTTCAGCTTTACAAAGCAAGTTCAGCTTGTGGGGATCATGTTTTTGTCCCCAAATATGAGATGAGTCCTTATCATGTGACTATGCAAACATAGTCCCCACAATGTGAGTAAACCTAAATTAACAGGGGAGTAGCAAAGATTGCCATTAGCAAACTTTCCTTAACAACATCACTCAAAAACAAAACAAATCAGGTTGTGCGGTGAAATAAAAAATGTAATAACTTGAAATTCCACATTTTAAAAAATACCTGCACTGTCCACTCAAACCTCTGAAAGCTAATTTTCTCATTCGTTTGGCCTCAATAAATAATGTTTCCCTCATGAGTGCGTACAGTATGTTTCTGTGTATGTGTGTGTCCCTGCTTGTTGGTGTGTGTCAGCCTGTTTGTGTGCATATGACCTGCATTATCCTGCTTTACTTTGGTTACAGAGTCCTCTAGGTTTTTTTTGACTCAGGAGCTGGAGCCCCGAGGCAGACAGCAGGGGTTCCATACTTAGTTTCCTGTAAAAAATACCTCCGCACTCCACATCCTAATTAATGTGAAGGGCATGCCCAAGATCCCTATAAAATCATACAAGACTATACCAATTTCCTGGTAGCTTGCTCGCTACATGTGCTTCTTGTTCCTCAGCATAAGAGTTTCCTTCCCTGCAAACCCCATGAAGATTTATACATCACCACCACCAGCCCTGCTCCCCCCACCTTTCATTCTTCTCTTTTCTAGCATTTTCCCTCAATGTGATTTGTACTTGATACAGAGAGATTAGACTTTCTGTCCCTTTTACTCTGAAATAAAACATGAAGATCTCATGAACAGGGACCGTCAGGGCAACATGAGAAACACATGGCGTCAGCTGGTTGAATGAGGAACTGGCTTAAATCATTTGGCTTGGAAAGGAGTACAAAAGTTTTTTTGTGTGTGTGTTTCTCTGTATCTATGTGCGTGTGTTTGGGAATGTGTGATTGTGTTGATGAGTGGGCACATGAAGTATAGGAGGCCAAAAAAACTGAATTGTTGAAAATTATAAAGAAACACTGACTGATTGCATGCACGGCTGCACCCCAACACTCAGAAGCAGTAACAAAGCGCTGTGTCTGAAACGTAACAGATCCCCCTAAACACACACACACACACACACACACACACACACACACACACACACACACAGACGTGAGAGCTAACACAAAGCATGCATACTAACCTCTATGCCATTGTTACCATGTTTTCTATATGTGTCTGTTGTATGACTGTCAGTGGATAATCTTTCGTTTTCCGTGGTTCATCATGGGCATGCTTATCAAAGATGCTTCTGATCCAGTGCGATAAACTGATGACATTCATATGCATCAAGAATCACTTTGGGGGTGCAAAAATGAACAATATTGGCAATGTATGCATTGCAAGGAAGCAATGCTTTTGGCCACTTGCAATAAGCCGAAATACATTTTACATTTATATTGTCCAGATTTTCAAGAACCTTTTAGTGCCTTAACCATACCTTAGTTATCATATGCAAATATAGTAAGAAGTGAGAATATAAAAAACGCTGGCATTGGATATAAAAAAGACATTACTACTGATCATAATCAGCGGTTTTGCAGAATCATACCACTTCACTCAACTATGTAAAGGTGCTTCGAAAAGCTGGTTGTTGAGGTCAGTGGCTTCCCACTTAGCTTTAATATAACTTTAACAAGCTGCAGGGACTTGAACAATAAATATGATGCATTGAAACAAATCACTCTGGAAATGAACTAATTCACCATGTGCCGATGTAGCGGCAAGGCGAGAAAGTAACTGTCCAATTGGAGTTTTGGAGTATGTAAATTATGCATTTTATGGCTTGTGAGAGGCAAGAGAGAGTCTGTATATGTTAAAGGGGCAGTATGAGCAAACTGCATGCTGAGAATTTCAAACCCCTGATAACATGTATTGTGTCTATAAAGTGTAAAATTATTGGACCTCAGTTTCCCATTGATTGGGGTGGTGTTGATGAAGCAGGTCCAGCCATTTTCTCACTGATGCAAACAAGTGTAGGATATAAAAATCTCGCCTAGTGCAGCTTTAAATATTTATAATAATTCAAACAACATGACTTTAAATGGATCGCTAGGATGTTTCCAGGTTCCTCATCAAGGTTCGAGTATGGTAGTGACCAACATTTGCTCATGGCTTTTGCTTTTATGGCGGCCCAGGATGAATCATCCCTGCAGCTCACTGAAGTCCTTTACACAGACCAGGTCCCAGTTCAAGGAATGTGTGTGAGTCACTGCCGCTCATCGGACGACTGTCTACGGCTTGCCTGCAGCTTCTCTCCCTGATCACTCCCTGGAGACCCATTCAATCAAACCCCCATATATTTTGTAATTAACTTTAACTGATGACTTTATGCAATAGTTGTGTTTTACTGTCTCCTTTAAATGCCATTTATCATCCTCCAGGTTTGGAGGTCCGAAAAAGCGAGGCCCTCCCCTCAGCTGAGCCAGTAAGGTCTGACTGAGCCTGTTCTGAGCCGTGACCCTGCTACCCGCCCCCCCCTCACACCCACCCTCTTTCTCTCTCTCAGGGTGTCTTATGACTGATCAAGACAGTTTTATTAGCCTCCGACTAACCCGGCAGGAAAGGGGGAGCTTTTGCAGGGTCTTAACAAACATGCTGGCAGTCGAGGAAACAACTGGCAGAAACAAGGAGATTTTCCCTGAGAGATTGATGATAGAGCTGAGGGAGGATTGATAAGCAAACTGCTGGGTGGGGGTGAGGGAGTTGTGAGGTCAGGGGACATGAGGAAACAGTGGCTTTAGTGAATGAGAGGAAAAGGTGGAGATGCGCCCCATAAAGTTGTTTTCGGCATGGAAAGTGTTGTTTTTAACACCTCGGTCAGCTAAAAGCAAGGTTCAACTCTAGACTTAAATCTAGAGTGTTTTACCTTTCAGTATATTTTTGATATAAGTGCAATGATAATGTACCGCTCAGAATATGTATCCACAACAAAAAAAGACCACATTCTGAAGAAAACATCAAAGCATCAACAGGGATTTGAAGGAGGAAAAGTAATGTTCAATGCGTGCCTGTTATTTCCATACAAAAACAGAGCAGTCTTTACATGCCGATGTCATTCTACACAGTTACATGAGCCAAACAATAACTGCTGCTGCCAAGCTGGCTGCTGCTTTTACCAGTTTGTCCACAGATGTCTGGGCAAGTGAGTCCCTGAATATCCTCCTTTATCCTCTTTTCTTTCCAGGTGCTATTGGAGGTCCCTAACACACAAAAACGACTCGGGCCAGGCAGCATATGCAGTCAGACCATTCACGAGTCTGTGTGCAGTCAAAGGTTAGATGTACCAGAGGCCTTTAATCAAGAAATGTTCTCAATTTCCTCCCTCCGTGGTGCTCTTCTTGACCTCTGGTCCTCATAGTAAAGCTAGACGTGTACTGTAACACCCTAGACAACGCAACTCTTTAATCTTCTGCTCCTCATTAGAATTACTAATATGTCTGCGGCTGACGAAAGGTGTGTGACCGCCTGCATGTGTGTGTGCAAGTGCGTGCATTTGGCCAAGTAGGGAGGGAATACTTGAATAACAGCCTAATAAATATCAAGGGTAGGTTTATTGGTTTTGAAGCATATTTGCCGTTTGTTGGGAAACACTAAACCGAGGAAGGTTCCTGGCAAAGTGGCAGGGTGGTGCTCTTTTCTGGGTTACGGAGAGCACAGAGGAAATCTGCTCTGACATTAACAGGCTGCTATAGGAAGTGTTTTTGGATTAAATTAGCATGGCATGAGAGGTTGGCTGGTCTGAGCCAAGGGTGAGGGCACAAGTGTGGAGAAGGTTGGAGTTAAGGGGTCCTGAGGGGCACTTTTGCCCGGTTGATAGGTGAAGATGATACCAGAGCAGGGGATCAGGTGGTGAAGGTGTCGGTGCAGCTGCAATCTCTGTAAGAGGTTTCATTATGCCCCGGGCAGCAGGGTGCGTCACCAGTCACAGATGACAGAGTTGGAGGATGAATCATGGGATGGATGGACGCCGAGACTTGCCGGTTTTGAGATGTGGGGGAAACGTGGAAAGGGTTGGGGTATGGGTGGGGTAGTGCTTGTTGTTCCTTTAAAGCCTCTTTAAAATTCTTAGGTTCTGGCTTCATGTAGGTGTTCGCCCAAGGGAGGATGAGTGAGGGCACAAATTCCCTTTTGCCAACAGAAAACCCTGCAGGAGACATTGTTCTCCACCACAGTTTTAGTGCTTTGTGGTAAAAAAAAGCACCAAATTTATTTTCAGGCGTTTGGGACACTTCCAAGGGGTCATTAGATAAACCTGAGGGGTCTCAAGACAAGTTACAGGACAGGAATACAAACATAATACTTTTTTTTTTTTTTTGACATTTATTTCAACGTTGCATGTTTCTTGTAAAAACTGGATACTTTTACCTCTTCAGGCCTCTAAATGTTATTCAAATGAAAAAAACATGAGCAGAAAAAACTCACAACTCGTTGACATAATGCAACATGCGATAGGTGTCGTGAGACAATGCCTCATTTTAAGGGCTCATAAGGCAAAAAGGTTGGGAACCACTGCTGTAAAGCATCTTGCCAAGGTTCATTGGTATCTCTTCTATACAGTAGATGCACTGTAATTCTGCACAAACATTGTATGTGATTTGAATGCTTTAAGCCCATTACTAGAAGTCTCATACTTACTACCTACTTGAAATGGCTACATTTATACAGCGCTCTTATCCAAAGCGCTTTACAAGGTTTTTGCCACTTGTTCACCCAGTCATGCACACGCTCACACACTAATGGCACACAGGGTGCTGGCCCACAAGAGGGTTAGGGTTTTAAAGAGGCTTTACAGGAACAACAAGCACCACTCCGCCCATACCCCAACCCTCTCCACGTTTCCCCTGCATCTCAAACCCCAGAAATTTGGGGTTTCGTGTCTTCCCCAAGGACACTTTGACATGTGGACAGGAGGAGCCTGTTGCCGACAACCACTTGATTCCATTCATTTCAATTTGGTATAAAAATCAATTCTGCCTTGATAGGTAACCCGTCACAATGAATATTACTGCACATTTATTTAAATTGTTCCCAATTACTTAAAAATTTCAATTGAAATTTAGATTTTTATCGTTTACAGTTTAACCAAAATTTCAGCTCTTACTCTCCAAATTACATTTCAACTGACAAATGAACTGCTGCATCTAGTTTTATTTAAGATATAAATATTATAAAAGCATTGCAATTATGAGACATTTTGTCAGAAAAATTGATGTTGTGAAAAGGAAAATGTGAATTTTATCATTTTTTCCATTGAAAGTTTGCTCTTTGGCAGAAAAATAGATGCAGTTCATTCTGCTTGCTTATATTTGTCCTTTAAACAGTAAAATACAAAAATATGTAAATTCTAAAAAAATGTAGTAGAACAAGGATATTTTACTCCCACTGTTGCTTACATTTCATGGACATTCCACACCCAGATGTCTGTACCTGCACAGTGCTGAGTCGCTCCTGTGACCAGGTGACTTCCTGACCTCCATAATTTATCGTTCTTTGCTCTGTCTCCTGCAACTTGGAGAGAAACTTTCGTTTTTTTCCCCTGAATTTTGAGAAGAAGGAGGGAAGTGAGTTTCAGCTCTTTGTCCTTGAAAGAGGGTCACAAAACCTGGAATGCACAGGAAGGAAGTCACAGAAGCAAGGCTATCTGTACTCACCCCCTTCCTTTACTTCCCTCCTCCTTTGTTTCCTGCTCCTTCTCTTTCTGATAAAGGGGAGAAGGGATGATGGAGCAATGAATAAGTAGAGCCCTGGGGTAGGGGTCTGTGCATATGAGTGCACATGTGTGTGTGCGCATGTATATGTTGCAGGAGGGTTAAGCGTTTCAGGGGCGGCAGTCTCCCCTCCCGGGCTGTCTCTCATCACACCGTTGACCCCCCAGGAAGCTTTAGATGTCCGTCTGGCTTCATAATTCTCTTATCGAGCTAATCTGGGAGATAAGGAAGGGGGAGTTGAAAGTGTAAACCCAGCACCGCGGCCCTGGAATCCAGTTGCAGCGGGTTCATTCTTTACCTGCCTGCCTGGGAGACTTGTTAACTTTGTGTGTGCTGTGCCCATGTGTGCATTACACTGCACAGAGACTACCAGAGCTTTTGTTTGTATGTGTGTGTGTGTGTGTGTGTTTGTGTGCCTGTGTGTATATACCTCCCAACTCTCTGTACTGATATGGTTGCCCCCCCACATGCAGGTTGCCCCCCACATGCAGGTCTGCTGGAGTATGATTGATCTGGGCAGAGGTAGTGGTCACATCCTGAACTGGAGTTGATTTCCTCTCCTCCCCGAATACAGACCTGGTGTTTATCATAGGCTCAGTGTCATGTTTGTATGTTTTCATAGATCAGCGCTGTTATGGGAGGCGGTAGGAGGGTGGAGGAGGTGGGATTGGGTCTGAGAGGAGGAAGAGGAAAGGAATAAAGAAAAAAAGAGAGTCTGAAATCAGAGAGTGCCTTCCCTCGCTGTCTTTACCTTCTTTCAGGCTTAAATCTCCAGGCAGACGGAGCGGATGCAGCTACTCAGGGAAAGTGCTAATTCATTGACTGAGGTCGAAAAGCTTAGAATCAAGCCTGCAGATTTACATAAGATGCTGTTGGTGTAGCAGAGGTGACCCAAATAAGACCCAAACTGTAATAAAGTGGAATTACCCTTGAATTTGTGGTGTCTTGTTAAGTCCTTCATCAACATCCTCATATCAGCCAGTCACTCGCTACCACCTTAGATATCACAGGTAATAACAACTAAGGTTGTAATATAGTTAATCCACTTTAATATGGATAATATTGTGGGACAAACACACTCATCTTGGGACATGTTCTTTTGCAAAGAAAATGATCCTGTGCCCCCACTTCACCCAGTCTGCATGACTGCAGGCTATTCAATGTTTTCCTCTATACATGCTTCATACTCTTCCCGCCCTCTGTGTAATTTGCCAGAGTAGTTTCCTGTGCTTTGCCATTCTGAATCACTGGCTGGCTGCTCCGCCAACAGCGGGATGACGTGGTTTCTGTAATAGATGGCTTCTTTTTGGGTAATTAATAATCAAAGGTGTAATTTAGATGCCCCGGGGTTTTCAGGGCTCTTAATAAAGTTTCGTACTCCCATGCTCCCTCGGGCAATATGACTCATGCACTGAGCACGTTTTTTGGTTTGTATCATTCTGTTATACGCAGGCTTAATTGAACTCTGGCATTCTCTTTTGAAGATGATGGCGATATGTATTTTATTTCTTAGACGTTGAACACCTTATATTATATTTTCTGTGGTGACAGAGGTGTAAATATGACCTTGCAGGATACAGGTGCGTGCCAAATTCCTCTTATGGCAATGATTTACCGATGGCATTGTGAACAGCATTCGCCTGTCTCCTGTGCCTTCCTCTTTCTCTGCAGTGTCTTCTGGCCGAGCTTTAGATTATAGAGCAGGAGGGCTGGAGCTTCTCAGGGATATCACAGGAATTGAGTAATCGCATGGCATGACAAGATCCTGCCCTCTAATTATCCTCCGACAATGTTAGCTGCGGCAGGGTTTTTTTTTCCTGTCTGTGTTTTCTTTCTATACATTTTTTTCTCTCTCCGCTGTGCTGTCACTGTCTCGCCCCTTTCATCTTCATTCTCAGCTAAACGTGGGACGGTGTGAATTGGAGGGTAGAGCGTGTTCAATGACCAAAAGACATGCCATCACTTACACGCCACTCTCTTCTGCATGTAATGACTCTTCAAGCCTTCAGCCGCATCCCCACAGGCCAAACAGGCTGGCTGTGCCCTCATACCCAACACTGTTTAATCTCTGTGATTCACATAAGACAAGTCAAAGCAGAAGAACTCACCTTTTAATTCAGGTAAACGCTACAAGGAGGATTCATGAGGATTCAAGTATTGAGTTTATCAATAGTACCAATGAGTTGCTAATTTAATGCAGCTCAGGTGTTAAAATGTTTAAAATGTAATGTGCAATGAAATAGATAAAAAGAGAATGTAAATCATAAACATTTAGAGATATATAAAACTAAGAACAGTGTCAGCTTGCATGAGATGGTGAATTGTTGTACTTTATAATCCGCTTTGTATAGCCATCCATTCAAGAAAATACACTTTCCAAGAATCCACTTGTATTCACATTCAGAACCAATTATTTAGTGATATATGTTTGTATAGTTGAAACTATTTAGTCACGTTCAGTCGTGTCTGCATTTGTTAATATTACAGTGTCATCTGCATACATGTGGAAGGAACAATTATTGTTTTTGGCAGAATGTTGCCTTTACCTTGTTATAGATTGTAGTGAACCTACCAAGCCGTCACTTTTTCTCATCCTCTTGTCCACAGTCCGGTTCAGACACTGTAACTATATCTCAGGTTTATAATTTGTTTCACTTGTATTTTTGTATAAATGCTCTCTGTTTATTGTAAGTGACAGAAGTTCTTTCTTCCACTCTTTGATGCTGTGACTTACTCTGGGCGGTATTAGCTGAAAAACTGAATACCTCATTAGAGTTATGTTTGCATTTATCTCACCATCTTTGGACGATTGTATTGATCCCATGCCAGGAAACGCAAAACCCCGCCCCAGTAAATTACCTGTGGCAGAGCATTATTTTCACTGTACCATGCACTAAAGCAATCTAATGAATCCATGTTTGATACCCAAAATATTTATTGTGGATGATTTTCCCCAATACTCACTTAATCAGGAATAATGTGATTCACGTCAGCCATATGTTTCTCATGAAGTTGAATCTTGAGGAATGTGGACTTTGGTGAGAAGCTGCTATGATTTGTGAGGTGTGTGTGGTGGAAGAACAACGGGGGGATGGGATCCTGCAGGGGGATTTCCCCCTCTGCACAACTACGATGCTCCCAACCTGTTTACCTACAGCAGGTCCCTCCTCCCAGTTTTCACAGTCTTACACCCACTTACTTAGCCATGTGTTTTAAATGTATTGTACTGTACGTCTATTTCCATATTTGTGCACAAGCATGCATGCAGTATTTGCTCTTGGCAGCTACAATGTATATGGCCAAATATCTACACGTTTCCCAGGCTTTCAGGCCAAGCCTAGTCCCCACAGTGCGACCCTTGACACATGGGTCCCAGCCCATTTTGAGCTCATATAGGATGAGGCAATGCAGGACCCGGGGAGGTTAGCAGTAAGCAGACACTAGTCGGAGCGAGGACAGGGTCTCTCTTTCTCTCTCTGTCTGTTTCTCTCTCCCTTCCTTTCTCTGTCCTTCGCACAGACAGTCGAGGGGGGGAACTGCATTGCCTCGCTGACAGAGTTAGTTGGATTGGGACTCTGTCCTCCTCTCCCATCTCTCCCAGATGGTCAACACTTTGGACCACACAGCGAGCCAGAGAGAGACTGTGAGTGAGAGAGGGAGTGGTAGTGATGATCAGACCTTGCCTGCTTGCCACACGCCTCAGTCGACTCCAAATCAGAGTCTGGACTGCAGCGTCCCTCGGAGCTGCAGGGACGTCTCTGTTAAAGTCTCTCTGATGCTAATGGCTTCCCCAGCTCCACAGCTGAGCTGCAGGGACAGTCTGAGATTCAGCTGAACCAGGGCAGAGCATCCAGGGTAAAAGAGCATGTGAAACAAAAGCATTTAAAATGTTAGTTCCCTGGTAATAATGTTAAAACATAATTTTCATTTTCACGACTTTTAGTTTATTACCCAGTTTAGCTAATTTCACTGATTGGTGCTCTGTCATGTAGAGGGGAGAAACTGACCTGTGGAGGTGATTGGGTTCTAGTGAAAATCTGCAGACTGTTGGCCCTCAATGGCACATGAACTAAAGTTATGTCTATGCATTTAAGTTATCATGCATTACGAGTGAGTGACTCATATAACCTTATGTAACACCTGGACACTTCAGTGCATTGATATCTTCTCCCTCTATAGTCTGGATTCCTTTTGTTTTGACTCATGCAACACACAATAAGATGCATGAGTGTTATGAATCTGCTGTCCTGATGGACCTGGTGTTGATCAGGCTGGAGATGATGCCTCTGTTCCTGGTCAAGTGGCCAAGTGTCCTGGTAAGCTGTGGAACATGCACAATACCTGGACCCTGGAACAGACAGATCTAAATGGAATGCAGCCGTCAATAATGTGATTAATTACACCTGAGCTTTTCTTGCTATGACATGTCAAAATGTCTGCTATGAAAATAGCCTATGATTACAGGGTTTGTGAGTGGATTTCTAACTCCCTCTAACATGCATTTATGGCATATTTGTACCCATCAGTGTATGAACATGTGTGTGTATGGATGAATCGGAGGCATTGAAATAAAGGTGCATAATGTGAAAATGCAGTCCATGTAAAGGGGAGCACCACTGATTTTACACGTCTTTGAGAGCACTACTGCATATGTGAAAAAAGTTACATAAAGTCTAGTGGCTCCAGAGGGAGCTGTGCAAAAGGGATAAATTGCCTTAAGTGATGTGAAAAAAAAAAAAACTTAATCAAGTCAGAAAGAAGGCTAGCGGCTTGAGGCTACATTAGCCGCTACAAGGATGACGCACCCAAATCTCTGACCGAACTGTAGGCGGTCATCAAGTTGCATTGTGGGTAATGTGGGCGCCGGGTTTTGGGAGGAACAGAAATGTATGCTTTAACAGTGCTTTAACTGTACATTGTGTGTCCGACAATGTTAAATGCTAAATTGATGCAATACTCGCAGTACAAAATCCCCCTCTTGGTTAATAGTCTACCATCACACTACCAGACATATAGAGACAGCAAATGAGGCCACTCAGAGAATGGTGTTGGGCCATATGACATAAAAATTGAACACAATACAGGAAATAAGATGTCTAAATCTTAACATTAATCATTTTCACCCTATGCTGTAGCTGCATATAGGTTTGTTTAGTGTTGTGTGGGTGGGAAGAGCTAGTCCTTCTTTCAGCTTGTTGCGTGCATCCCTTTCTCTCAGTGGTGGACCTTTTATAGCCTATTCCTTACCCCAGGCATTACTGGCTCAGATTAAGCACTTCCAATCTTTGTACTTTTGTCTGTCTACGTACAACACAGGCAGCACAGGTTGGACACTGCCCTTTTTTTTGGTCCTGTGACTGAAGCCAGAGCTCAACCCTGTTCCCTGTAGGTACAGAGCAGAGGGAGGGATAGATGCATACGTGTGTGTGTGTTTAGAGCCTCACAGAGGATCCCAGAGACCCCACCCTTTTACTAAAATGCCACAATTAGTGCATGTGCAGCCTGGATCATGTCACACGGTGCGTTTGTAATTGTTTAAGAGTAAAGCGACCTCAGTTTCTAAAGAGCTCAGTCAGGAGGGGCCATAAAGAGAGGCTTTAGTTATTTCTCAGTGGTCTAGTTGAAATCCCTGACCCTGCGCATTAGTCTACGTCTCTGTTCATTACACCAGGAGATAAATACTACCGCTCTAATTGTACAACAGAGATTGTTCTCGATTTTGTAATATCTTCTCCCACAGAGGAGGGAAATTGCAGAGGAGCCCAGAAAGCCAGAGCGCTTGCTGGATTTTGTACGACATAAGATCTCATGGCCTTACCTTCAGGATCTCTGTACATCTGTCCCGTCACACCACCCCCCTAACCCCCCCAAACCATATTATATGCTCCTCAATGACCCAAGAGGATCAGGGATCTGCTCTTAATCACATGTCCCTCTTTATAAGCTCCCTGTCTTATTAAAGCACCTCATGGCTGTATTTAGGGGCTATAAATCATATTTTGTAATATAGGCGGATGGGGGGAACATTGGCGAGGAGCGTAGTAATGTGTGTGTGTCTTGATATGAAGCCGTCTCAAATTTTACCCCAGGGGACCTCAGGGCAGACTGACACACACACACACACGCGCACACACACACACACACACACACAAAAGGTATGTGTCATCAGGGGCTGAGAGAAGCCAATCCTTTGAGCTGCTGCCACGAGGAATTGAGTTTGTTTTACTGTATCATCATTTGTAAGATAGACATTTCAGACATTATGATACAGCCAGTGTGTGTATGTGTGTGTGGGCACGCATGTGCATTGCTGTTATCATGTGAAAATATCAAAGCTTTGGTTCTGGGGATTCTTTAGGTTTTAGCATCAGTTGAAGGACTACATATTCCTCTGCAAGGTGAGAGAAAGACCTTTAGGCTTACGCAACCCTTTAGAAAACTCACACTGGACAAAAATGACACTGTCCTCATCAGAAAAACAAAAGACATCCCTGAAACATCATCGCGTCTAAAAGCTTAAAACAATCTATAAAATGACCGTCCTCCTGTAGAGACAAAGGTAGAACCACCATGATGTCCATGATATTTGTGTACCACCACAAGAACTCTCAGTCTGGAGGTTGGGTGGATGGTTAAGCATACAAAGTGTTTGACTTTGACACCTGAGACCATGATTTGCATTCTGTCCTATAACAGTCATTGTTGTTGCTTTTAGCCTTGCTTGCGGCATTGCTCAAGGGATGTCAGTGGGTCGATCCACCACTTTTTTCCAGATTGAAATAACTCAGTAAACAATGGATGGTTTGCCATGAAATTTTATAGATATTCATGGTCCCCAGAGGATGAAGCCTACTGACTTTGGTGATGTCAAGTGTTGATGTCAGCAGAACCTTTTTGGAAGTTTTCTGTTGAGATATATATAATTTATGGCCATATTTTTGTGTGATACAGCCATCCTCACCTCAGCAAAAAAACAAACAATAAATGATTGTTGAATTATTAATGAGGAAACAGTCAAATGCCTTGTATCATACGTTGGCTAGTTCACACGTGACTGGATACATTGGTCTCTTTTTATAAAACAGTCTTGTAGGTCTTTTAATTTTCGTATCTAGCTAGTTGTGGCTTTCTCTCCCATTTTACCTAATTTCTGCACTAGGTGAAATGTCACACTTTGTGACAATGTTTTCATTACAGTCAATATAGTGAAGTTACAGGTCTCTCTAAAAGTCCACGAGACAGCTGCAGCTGATTAAGAACGCTGCTGCTACAATCCTCACTAAGACCAGGAGAACAGATCACATCACTCCAGTTCTCAGGTATATGCTTCCTGTTGGTCAAAGAATTGACTGAAATATTACTGTATAAAACATTACTACCAGAGGGAGGGGACAGACCAGAAAACGCTATCATGAATCATTTCTGTAACATCATATGGGTTGTTTTGGAAGGCACTGACATGTAGTGCCCATTGTTTACATTATCTATTTCATTTGTAAGATGTTAGCACTGCCAGTCTAAAGTAAAAATCCAAATAACACATTGATCAATATAAGCATTTATTGTCCATCTCTGCTATGGTAGAAAAAAGCACAGCATTTAATACATCCATTGTATGCTATATGGGTGAATGTCATACTGGTTGTCTATGGTCAGACCTTCAACTTAAACAACAAAATGTGACATTTTGATTTCATTTCAGTAATTTTATTTATTTAACTTTTCAGTTCTATGGTTTGGTTTGTTTTCAATATTGGTACAAAATAGCTGCAATAATTCACAAATACTGTCGCAAGCCTCATACGAGTCCAACGCTAGTAGCTAAGTGCACTTGTTGTGAACCTGTTATGGATTATGGCAGGTAGGAGCAGAGAGAAGTTGGCTGGGTAAGGAGGGAGGGAGGGAGGGTTTGAGGAATGGAGACTGTTGTAAATGTGGGATAGTTGACGTATGGTTAGCCTACTTTTCATTATTATTACTCGGAGGGACGGTTCCCTTCCCACTGTGGTGATCCAGCCTCCTCTCTGTTTGCTTAGCCGAGTGGTTCCATATGGAAGAACACATCAGTGCAGCATCTGGCACCGCAGAGAGAGGAGACAAACAGGTCTGAAGCGGGACACGTGTGTTCACAGCAACTACCCACTACTGTGTACAAGTCCTCATGTCAGCTGTAAGACCCATAACTGCTCTGCGTCAGGATCATGCTTTACTTGCTTGGACGCATAACGTGCTTCAGGAGAATCTTCTTAAAATCATTTCTGACACATATTTGGTGTGTCAAAGATTCTTTCGCATCAAGCAAACAGGAACCACAAAGGGTTACACTGCTGTGCAAGGCCTGCTGAATGCTGAACGATTGCCTGGTATCACTTGGGAAATACTAAACAGGTTTTAAGGGCACTTATTAACACTTCCTTAGACAGGGAATGTTCCCTGAAGTAAGGAAATTTTATTTTATTAACCTCCTTGTACACAGAAACACACACACCAGAAGGCAAAGGGCTCTCTGGAGAAAAAACACATTTAAACAATTATCAGGCTACTGTAAGGCCATGGTGCATAAAGACGCATCCTAAATTGCAGCGCTTAAACTGCTTAAGAAAATGTGTAGATTCGCTTAGTAAGGAACATGTTTACATAAACAACAGCCTCAGGCTTCACTTTGGCTTTTCTTATGGTGGAGCATGAATGGAAAGTTACTCATTGAAGCGGGTGTTTGCTGTTTGATGAAGTCGAGGTGAGAACTGTCCCTCTTTGTTAGTTTGTTTTGATGTATTGATCTATCTGTGGTTGATGCATCTTGATTCATCTATCACCGTGTTCTGACCGTTTTAAAATCACACTGATTAGTCCAGTAGAGGTGCCATTCACCCATGTGAGTCATTCATTTCCTGTTTGTCTACCACGCATGGAATCTCAGTCATCACTGAGCAGATGGTTATAAGATCTGGCAGCGTGAAAAGTGCCGTTATTTCATTTCACCGTGAGAATTTTTCCAAATGTGTCCCATGACTGATTGGCTCAGTGGGACACTACCGTTATGCAAACCATTACCTTGTTTAATGTTAACACACAGTGGGTGTTTATGCTAGAGATCAGATGCTACCTGGTTTTGTACAGTACATAAACACAATAGTAGGAATATGTGGACACTGTAGTATCAGGAGTAAAAGTGTATGCATGTATTATGCATAAACATTGTCATAGTGTATTATTATATGTTATATTGTTAGGTCGTTATTACAGATGCATCATTTTCAACTACTATATATACTGTTATGTATTTAAATCATCAATCATCACTCAGAACTAAAGCTGCTGAATACAGTATGTATGTAGTGGAGTAAAAAGTACAGTATTCCCCTTGAAAATGTAGTCGAGTCGAAGTATTAAATAGCATACGAGAGTAAGTACCTACAAATTGTACTTCAGCCCAGCTCAGCACAGAATGCAAGTACTTAATTACATTCCACCACTGCTATAATTCCAGACATTTTAAAATACACCAGTAAGTAGTTTGATATTTTGACTCAAACAGCACCAGTACCATCATATGTTTACTTTCAGTGTGGCCTTGAGCTGTCATCGGTGTGATGCATGCATAAATCCAACGTGTTTGCGCAGCCCAACACAGCGAGGAGGATTATTACCAACAGTAGAACTCTCATCCTTCAACATCCAAACATTCCTCGTCCTGTGGAGAGACGGCTTTGGGTGTTGGAGAGGAAGTTAAACAATGAGTCACTTTACTGACAGACAAGAGCAAATCGATATCACATGTCAGAGAGAGCCTTCTTAGGAGCGTTCACCTGGACCGTTTCTCCCCGAGTTAAAGTACTTGTATATTGTGAGAAAAGAATGTCGCCTCTAATTGCATTTACACTGATTACATTGTAGCACTAAACGTGCAGCGATTGTTTGCTTTTAACTAGGGACCTCCCCATGGTCCTCTTTGCCCCCCTCTTAGTTCCCCTTTCCTTTGCCTCATGTGGGCCGCAGCTTCTCACCACCTCTACAGTTTTTTGGGGAGGGGGGTGGTGAAGATGGGGCTTTTTTTGGGAGAGGGGCGCAGGCAAGGCAAGTGGGGGTTTAGATGTTGTTAACCCTTGTTTCACACCAGCTGCTCAATACGGGCGGTTCACAGTTCAGCCTGTTGCAAACTTAATGTACCTCAGGTGTTCTTAATTTTTACACCACTCGCCCCCTTTAACTTGGACATACACTGGCCGTACTGTGACCATGTTTCTGTAACAGCATTCTGTTACTGCAGGGAGGCAGAACATAGACGGGGTCACTCAAAACAGGGAATTATTGTTGGATGAAATGCTGCACAGTTAGTCAAAACCATGCATTTTATTCCCCTTACGAAACACCACAAGTTTCAAAATGTAGAATAAGTCTTTTCTGAAATAAAACTCTCTGACACAGTAAATCTGTCACAGTCATCGGGGTATCCTTCATTTGACTGTGATACCACCACCTCACTGTGACTTCTTTTATTGAGCATAAATGTCTCAGCGCTGCCACAGACCGTGCACAGTGGAAGGTAAACAAGCTTTCAACTCGGGGATCAAGTTGTCAATCAGAATGTTCCCGTGCGTAGCTCATATTTGAAGCCCGCTCTGCCTCGCCTCTGTGTTGCGCTGCTTGGTTCACACTTACGTCAGCCCGATGAGGAAAAAGGCAGGAACGTCTTGGCTGAAAACGTCTGCCTGTCTGCTCTGCGGAAAAGAGAGCGTTTCTGCTTTTCTTAACGTCAAACCGCTGTGGTTAAAGAAACACACAGCTCACTGCGCCTGCACCTACAGCCTTCACGGGGGTTATTATGGCCGCGGTGACGGAGCAGGAGGGGCACGGCTCAGCCAGGCCGGGCTGGGAGGAGAGTCTACGATCATTGACCCTGGAGATATGGCCGCCATTATCTCACCTCTAATTGTTGATTGATCTAAGAGGCCCTTGGAAAGACGGGTTCCACAAGCCTTTTTTCCCATGCAGATTAAACCGTACTGCTTAAAGTTGTTTCAAACAACATGGTTGCTGGAGGGTCAGAGGGCAACCGCATACTAGTGGCTAATGGTAGCAAATAATGTCAATCATGCCAAATGAGCCACTGGTAAGACTCGCTCCTGCTTCCCACTGGAATTTGAGGAATGAACCCACCCGGTGAAGGCTATTCTCTGGGATGGGAGCAAAACCTTTTTCATCCCCGAGCTTTGATATCTCTCTTTCTCTCTGTTTTTGTAAGAAATAAACGTTCCACACATGATCCTCATTTCTGACTGTGTTTTACCCATCTATCTCCTGTGTCCTTATGCCCCCTATATAAAACAGACAAAGATGGAATGAGTCATGGTGTCAGAGTCCAGACCTGTCTTTTATTAATGGCTTCAAACTGAGTGGAGTGAGCGGATGATGAATCGTACGTCATATAATGGCTGTGCTTCACTCACACGAGGGCTTTATTCTCACCTGTGATGTCCTGTTTGTCCTCTCAGAGAATGTACGTGTGTAATACAGCGTCTGGTACAGCTCATCCAAACACTTCAGCTGTGAGAATAATCAGCAGCAGAATAGCTCAACTTTTACTTGCACAATGTTTTTAGCCCAGCTAGCAGCTTGGCTCCATGATATGAAATTTGGTATTTGACATTCATCAGGATGAACTGTAATCACTTTGTGATCCCCTGACTTTTCTTCTCGCACCATCATCATCAAACGTCCATACTTTTTAGTGCTGATTAGCAAATGTTAGTTAGACAGCGATCATGGTAAACATTATATCTGCTGAACATCTGCATGATAGCTTTTTCAATGTGAGTGTGTTATGCTGATGTTAGCATTCAGCTCAAAGATTTTATTTTGAAGGGTATGACATGCAACAAAGCTCCGCCAGTTGGGAGTCAAACCATGGCAGTTGCAGTTTTGTGGTATGCTCCTAAACCATTAGGCTACTGGGGCACCCCAAGCAATAATGTTCTAGCTGAGCTGACAACATGAGGCTAATATTTCCTCACTTATAGCCTTCCTTTTGCAGGATGAATACACGCTTGCTTCTCTTCAACCAATATTATACTTTTTTTTGCGCTCTATTACTTTCCAGACATGTGCAACGCATGTAAAAACAGCCCAGTATCAGTTCTTATTTAGCTGTACTTCATGCAAATCAGATGGAATGTGTCTGGGCTCATTAATATTTTAAATCTTAGTAAATTTATATCTAAACTGAAAAATTGCAGTGAAGCAAATTTTTAAGTAAGCCACAACAGTATGTTGCAGCAGGCTTAATATCCCTCCTGAGTCTTGTTTCCATTTTTAGACATCTGAATACTATGTTTTGATCCCAGAATCAAAAACGTAACTTTGAGAGGTTTACAGTTCTGTATTTATGATTTGTATTTTTGACCCACTGCGCTTCAGTGAAGGGTTCATGAATCTTCGAGACATCATCCTGACCCCTCTCACCTTTCCTTTGTACCTTACGTCTGTACCTTCTCTATCACCTCATCCTTCTGGACTGAGCGTGCACATGTTCTCTCTTTCCAGACGCTTCCTTCTTACTCACTTCACCCCCCTCCCCTGCTCCCCCTTGCTCCAGTGGTAGTGAAGGCCCAGATTAGACCAGTCCAAGCTAAGCCAGGCCAGGCCAAACCTGCTCCCTGATAGGTCCGGGTGGACGATGGCAGTGATGGCTCGTGAGCTGTAATCCACACAGAGATGTCAGAGAGCATATCCCACATTCCCACAGTTCAGCAGCGTTCACCCCAGGTCTCTGCCACTGCTACAACACCCCCCCACCTCACCTCTCACCCTCCCCAACCTCCTCCATGGTCTCTCTTCTTGACTCCCTGAGGCCACATGACTGCAGGGGTAGGGGTAGGGTGTGGGGGGCCTGCGGAGGTTCATTCAAATTTACATCTGTCCCTTAAGAGAGATCAATAACCTTTTATGTGGAAACTGTCAGAGCTCTGTGACCTCATATTTCAACCTCAATATTGTCTCGTGCCATTTTGTCGCATTACAAAAAGACTTGACAAAACCTCCAGTGGA
The DNA here is from genome assembly GCF_043641665.1 of Enoplosus armatus. Classification (NCBI taxonomy): domain Eukaryota; kingdom Metazoa; phylum Chordata; class Actinopteri; order Centrarchiformes; family Enoplosidae; genus Enoplosus; species Enoplosus armatus. Next base: position 20,511,633 of record NC_092188.1, on the reverse strand, counting down.
ACTCAGCACATTACGTTCTGACAGGTGACGTGTGTCTGTAGGTGTGTGTGTGTGTGTGTGTGTGTGTGGGGGGGGTGTTAAGGAGGTGGTAAGTAAAAGAGGCTGAAGGCAGGGATGTGGTCTTTCAGAGGGAAGCTCAGTAAAAATTCCTTTGGGGAAAAGACGAAAAGACACACATGCCACTCTGTGTTTTAGCAGTTTTATGGCCCGACTTTAGCGCCGTGCTGCATGAGAGAGATTGATGTACAATGTGTGTGTGTGTGTGTCTCTGCCACACAATACAGTAGGTACTGTAAAGAACAATCTGAAATGCCAAATGCTCCATATCTTTAGGATTATTTTGTCCTTTAATGTGCAATCTATCTGATTAAATGAATCCCACTACAAATGAAAAAATGCTTATTTTAGTGGTATCATGTAACCTACTGTTGCAAATTTCAGAGGTGAAAGAAGACCTCGACCATTCACTTAAGGAAAAATAGCAATACCTGTTACATATGAAAGCATTCAAAATTATACTTAAAGCTGCATTCTCTGATTTGTTTTGCCATTTGTGGGCGGTGCAAAGCACACTGTAAACACAATATGGAAATATTATCACCTTAAAAATCACATGTTCGCAAACAGTTACCTATTTATGCAACCAGCAGGCATTCATTTGGTGTCATGTTTCTGGCGACCTGACAAATGCTCCACCATGAGCTAGTCGCTAACTTTGTGGTGGGGGGCAGCTAGCATTCAGTGGGTTCATCAGAGCCTTTTTGCTGAAAAAAACTGAAACATGGTTGATTAGTGCGGTGTGACTGAACCAAAACAGTAAAGTTGTTGGCAGTAAAACCAACACAAAGGGCTGAAAGATGCTATAATGCTCCGCAGAGCCGACGGGAACTGCTGAGTTGGATGACAATTCTGTGTGGATTGTCACAACAACTGTGCTTTACTTGAAATATTGTACTTTTTACTATGCTACATTTATTTGGTAACTTTACTTACTTCGCAGATTCTAATTATTAATACAAAATATAATCAAATAAAATATGATGATACATCATTATAGTTTACTGTAAACTACCCAACAATCAGTTTAAATCAGCCCCACCTTTAACAGCTGCAACATTAAAGTGATGCCTACTCATTAAGACAAAGTGGGTAAAGGTGAAACGGAGCTATTTCTAATTAATGTTTGAATAGATGAATCTGTCAAAAATGCATTATATTTGTATCATATACAGTTGTCAAATCAATGTAGTGGGTAAAAAGTACAATACTTGCCACCAAAATGTAGAGGAGTAGAAGTTTCATCAGTATTATCTCAAGTAAAATAGCAGTGCTTTAAAACTGTGCTCATGTACAGTACTTGAGTAAATGTGTTTAGTTACTTTCCGCCGCGGCAGAGCTCTCTGTCAGATTCATAAGCTGAGCTTTCATGCGCCCCTGTCCTCCCTGAAGTTCAGCCTCGTCTTTTTACTCTCATAAAGTATCCCTCTTTGTTCTCAATGACAGACAAGAACTATATCACAGTAAACCACAATGACACTCAAAAGCAAGTATTTTTACAACCTGCAAGCATCAGTGACCAAATCTAAAAGATTGGTTAATTCCGCTGTTGACCTGATTAGGAGCCAGTGGATGTGTCTACGAGAGGCAGCCAAGCCTTTTCAACTCAGCAAGGTGCCGGGGAGAGAGGGTAATGAGCTTTAAGCTGCACTGCTATGCCTCTCCCTGCCTTTGCTTTGCCACCTTTCAAGTCCAAGCTTATTTTGAAGAGGAGGCTCAAAGCTGTAAACCCTCCTAGTTTTGGGCTCACTTTGCCAAGCGACTCTGAGAGAACTTTTGGACGTGAATCCGCATGTGATTTTTTTTTTCTCCCCCCCCCGTTCTGTTTTAAGAAGGAAATCTTTTGCTTTTTCTGAATCCCATCAGAGCTAAAGAAGCCAACATTAGAAAGGGAGGGATAAAACTCAGGTTGAAACAGGTCACAGGACTTTTATTTAACACCAAGTTCTTACCATCCTTCATTCTGTCCACATGGGTGTCATAAGTACAAATATGTGTGGCAGTATGTTTATCCATGTGTTTTATGCATATGGAGAGTTTTCCCTGTGTTTTGTGTGTGTGTGCGTGTCATGGTGTATATGACAGGACTTGCTGAAATCATAAACAGAACCTGCTCCCTCCTCGCTTGCCAAACGCGTTCCAAGGAGCCAACAAAACAATCAGGTTCAGTTGAATTTGTCACTCCAAATTGACCCTAAAAACAATTAAGTCATAGGGACCATTAACTATGTATTACCATCATAAAACATGTTCCTGCGCTAGAAAAAGAAAAGGGGGTAAAACTGTGGTCACAGGAAATGAGGTAATAAGGACTGCACAGCTAGTCAACCTGTCTTGCCACTGCACTGCCTCGCTGACCTGAGGGGAGCCAGATGAACCTTTTTTTTTTGAGGTGGGGAAAGGAAAGGGAAGGGTGGCTCGGAGGGGTGAAAGGGTGGCGGGTCAGTGGGTGTGGGTGAGCAGGGGGATTTGAGCAAAAGCACGCTCTCTAATCTTGCACTCAGCCAAGCGATCTCATGATGCAGGAGGCTTAGCCACCGCAGTGAAAGCAATCTAATGGCCAATGAGTAATCAACACTATTGCCTGTCTCGACTAATATCCCTACGGCCTAGTCCGCTGAAGCAGGGAAAAGTTCTCCATGTAGGCCCTGCTTCACAGAAGGAAGGGGAGGGGGGGGAGGAGAGTGCGAGACACACAAAATAGAGACATAAATATGCATTTGATTTACTTTTGGATGCGGCGAAGACTTCCTTCCCGACCATCAGGAGTAACATTTGTTTGGGAGACTCTGAGGAATTTCAAAGCTGTCACATGCTTGATTCATTCCCATAAAGCAGTATGTTTTGCATGCTCAAAGCCCCTTTCCCAGCTTGCTTAAGAATTTCAGCATAACCTGTATGACTATAATCAAGGGATCAACTGAAGGATAACAGAGAACATAATTCTTCAAGTCTCCTCTGGGCAAAAAAGCAAAACAAGCACTGTGTCCACGTCTGGTTTTAAAAAGTCCTCCTCATTGTTTTTGGATTTCGGGTCCTGATTTTTCAGCTGTCCTGGCATGGAGCGGCATGCGTGGCATGAGGGAGCACCACTGAATCAGATGGAGTAATGAGGCAGAGGGGCTTGTTTGATTAGATTTATGGAATGCATTAAACAGCTTTTATTTAGCTGGAAGGGTTAGGCGGCCTGGCAGCTGTGAAAGAACTCGTCTCCCCAGTTGTAATTCAACGTGCCAGAAGAAGGGGCGGGCTGCGGCGATGGTGGGATCCACCTGCCAGGTCGGACACTGAGCCAAGACCTAAGAATAGGTAGAGGTGGGGGTTGGGGGGGATACCTGCTCGTCATTAAAATGAGTCTCCCATTCATTTCTCTTGGAGGTACATATTCCTTCTTTTTCAGGAACCTCGTGAATGTGTTTCTTCTTTTATGGCTCTCAGAATCACTTGTACGGTTTTGTCGTCAAGCCAAAGGAAACTTGCTTCGATCTCAAATGTAACTCTTTTGGCTCAGTTTTTAGGATTCAAATCCACACATTTAGCTCCTCGTGGGTTTGGCAAAGCTCAGAGCGGATGAAATGTTCAATTAAAAACATTTCGTCGGATGGTATCTCAAACCAAATCCAGAATGGTTCGGTTCTGCAGTCGACGCTGTTCTGCCTTCGACTCAAATGAACAGATGAGGTCTCAACAGCGATGGCTATGAACAACTGAAACTTGAGCAGAACCGTCTACAGAGACCTTCATTTTCCCCCTCAGATGCATTGACTAGGGAATTAGTTGAGTTTATTGTACAATACATTTACACTAATAGACAGGGAAAATATTCTCATGCCAGCATAGCAGTGGCTTTTTATGATTGGTTCAGTTTGTGCTTTCCCCTCTAAATTCATCTCTCATCGTTACATTCATTAAGATTAGTCGCTAAAAGGTTTGACATGCCCATTTATCCCATACTCCCAAAGTGACTTTGGTACCGCATGAAGGAATTTCAATGTGACATTATAACCCAAACTGGGTGAATTATGTTCCAGTCCAGAGTAAATATGTGGGTTCTGTTCCTTGCTAATAGCGCTATTGTTTTCCTTAATTCGTGTTTTATTTAATGTTAGTAATTTTAAGTTGGCCTTGAGGTTTTGGTCCGGGATGAAGGGGTTCAAAGTGGATCACTTCACCAAAGCCAGTGACAGGATCCATCTCTCAGAGAGAAGAATAGCAGTGAAAGCGGAAGCCGGCTAACCTCTGTCAAAACTGCCATCCATCACTCGGCGTTTTAACCCCGGCCACACTGAAAGACAGCCAATTACTTGGGCCAGTGGATGAAATAAATACGTCCTCACATTAGGGCCCATTACCAGGCCTCTCTCTCCCATTTCTACCCCTGGTCTGCGGAGGGACTGAGCGGTGGCTCGGCCCGGACCATTATGTCTGTCTAAGATCTACCAAACTATAGCCCTCTGTTGAGAGGTCTCCATCCACACAGCCGCTATAGAGCACTCTAACCGCTGGGCAAATGGCCGAAACTACTCACTCTGACACTGACAGAAATATATCCCTGCAGCAATCCCCGTCATCAGTGATTTTTTTTTTTGACGTCTCTTTTTGTTGGCTTTACTATTGAATTTAAACTAATTTCTTCATTAATTCCTCAGCTCCCCATCAGATTTGACACACTTGCAAATATCTTATTCCACTTGTTCATCATGTCTTGTAAACTACGGCCCTTTAAGAGATGGACCTCGTCACGTAAATGTGACGGAAATTTCACGTCTCTTGTCTGAAAAAGCGTCTAAATTGATTTTACATGAAAGTCACAATGGCAAGATTACATGGTCAGGCCTGTAAGACACTTTTACCACGGCACAATATAAAGGCTACATTAATCTGATGGCATTACGTCAATCTTTTTCTGCCGTGTTCAGACCACTGTAGTAAAGTATCATCTCCTGTGCACAAACAAATGAAAAGCACTCCCTCCCTATTTTTGACATTTATGAGCAGTAAGCAAGTTACTTGAAAAATATCATCAACTATACATCACACATTACGCATTGAAAATGTGAGTGCATTAATTTATTAATTGCTCAACGGCAAAAGTAATTAGTAATATTACTTATTACATTACTTTCATTACTCAGCCCAGCTCCGATGTGCCTTTAAACAACTCCAAATCCTCCACAACCACAGGTCACATATTCCGTAGGCTGATTCACTGTGAGAAATGGGTGAATGGGAAAAGATGGTGATTAATTAAGGCTTTAATGGAAAATACGTTTCACCAAATAGGCTAATAATAACTTTTAAACTCATCACTTTTCCTTAGCAGGGACACCGCTGCTTCTTGCGCACCAGGTGCCGAATATTGGGCAACCATTGTGGCTCTTTCCATAACGGTCCTCATGCCTGAATAAATCCGTAACAAACATTTATATAAAAGATACCTGTAAGTCTAAATGACGTATTCCCTGTGTGAGGACACATACTATATATTGACCTGCTATTATGATAGATTAGCATTGGAGTGCTGCGTAGCTCCTACCATTAGCTACAATGTCAAGAGAGAGTAGCTTTGATACTTGCCTATAGCTGCTTCCATCTTCTCTTCAGAGGGCTTTCTGAGAGGCTCTTCATCAATCCATTCACCACCTACGCTACTTAACTCCTTTTTGGTCCCATGGATCTGTATTTTAGTTGATTCCAGGTGTCCGAAGTTTACAGGCATCTATTTTTTTCCCCCAGAACAATAAACTCTGAGGGGCTCAAGTAAAGGGGACCGAGTGGGGAAAGAGGGGGGTCGGCCAAGGTAGAGGGGCTCCGTTTATTAGACAGCAAATAGCCGGCCAGTGGGTTTATGATGTGGAAGGTCATTGTTGGTTAATAAGTGGCCACATGAGTGCAGGCAGGTGCTGTGTTAACACCTCCTCTTAACTCGCCTTTCCAGCAGAGGCCATTCATCAGCCCAGTGTTAATGAAGGCCATATAATTAATAGGTGGATTGCAGAGAAAGCCCCCCGAGTTAATCAATGCAGGCCTGTTTGAAGAGCAGGGCTAAGATGAGACACCGGGGGTTTCTCAAAGGGGGGTTGAAGAGTGCAGGCTTTTTAAGAGACATGCAGGTCACCGAGACGAAGAGTGGGAACCCTGATGGCCTTCGCTCTCAAGCTTTGTTCAGGTGTGTGATGTCACTGCATCTGCATGCAACGTCCAAGTGATGTTTACAGCAACTAACCTATGTGGAGCGTAAAAGCGTTAAACAGTTAAAGGCTCTGATAAGGAGTTTTAGAAGAAAGATGGAAGGATCTGCCGTAACGTACACATTGTTTCAATGAAGCAGCGCAGCAGTTCAAATGATTTAACCTTTTTTCTTTTTTCTTAGCCAGTATAGCCCAAACCGTTTTTTCCTGGCCCCATGCTCACTCCTTCACCTGCACCTTATCTCCACAAATGGAGTGTTGACTTTCTGTTCTTCAAAGGAGAAATACTGTCAGGCTGCTGCTAATGGGGATCAGGAGAGGCTACTGTTCTGGGACTTGTCAAGCCCTGTCCAACCTGCCATCCTGCCCCGAAGTGTGGGAGCTATTTAACCTCTCCTCCTCTTTCTTTCTCACATTCTCTCATTTTCTCTCCCCCCCCCCTTCTGTGCATTAACCCCCCCCTTTCCTCCCTCTCACGCGTTATGAATTTTTCCTCTCATACTTACTGCATGCCATCATATGTCATCTGATTACGGAGGCAATGTGAGTTTCATTTAGATAAGTAACTGCACTGTATGTGATCAGAGGCTTGCATATTTGTGGAATGATGCCACCTCCTTCAGTACTCATCTGTCGGGGAAAGCCGGTGGATTATCAGGCCCCCAGTGTGCGCGCACACACGCACACACACACACACACACACACACACACACACTAGACATGTATTGTTGTTTCTTTGAATAACCTAAAGTGTTTCCACTGCAATAGAAGAAGTCTGAGTTTTATTTTTATCATCATGTATGTGTGGTTGTGTATTTGCACTTACTTTTGCATGTGTGTGCAAATGCATGTGTGTGTCTTGCTTGCATTCTTGTAATATTTCTATGGCTGTGCACATATGTGTGTCTACGTGCTTGTATATGTCCCTGTGTGTGTGCTTTCTGTATGTGTGCTCATATTTCTGCGGCTGTGCAGTTCTGTGTGTGTGTGTGTGTGTGTGTGTGTTGAGGAAGGCTTGGTAGAGGGGTGGGCGAAGCTTTACAATGGTCAACTGAAAAGAACCATTCTTTTATTCAGCAATTAACCCCATCTGGGTAAATAATACGCTGTTGTGCAGCCGAGCCGTCACTGTTATACGCCGAGCCCTGAACCCGAGAGCACTTCAAACAGCAGCCGGTCACCCAAACGATGACAAGATGCTGCAGAAACCGCTTTTCACAAAGTATATAATGCAAAGTATTCAGTTTCACTGTACAGTTTTAGAGAAGCAGGAGATACCCTAGAAAGAGAGAGAGAGAGAGAGAGGGAGAGAGAGATGGAGAAAGAGAGGGGATAAGGGAGAGAACGAGGGAGCGGGACGAAGAGGGCTAAAGCACCGGTGATATCACAGATAACAAGTCTGGATGCACTTACCTGCCTGGAAACCTGATCTTATTATTTTAAATTCTGGGGGCTCAGGCAATTATAAACAGAGAGCAGGGGACTCTGCAGCGGCAGGGAGGGGTGGGGGTGGGTGGTGAGGAGGGAGGGAAGCATGGGCTGTCCCACTGCGTGGATGTATGGTGTGAGAATTCAATTTGCTCATCTCCTGTTATCGTAACTCAATTTCCCCTTTCACACGCACGCACACATGCGCACAAGCTTGGTGCACATTAACGGCCCGGCCAGTCCTCTGACAAGCGGACGGACTTCCTCGAGGAGGAGTGCGGGTAATTAACGTCGATCAGGGCCGCTGCTCTCCAGATTTACGGTGAGAAGGAAGTGAATCTGATCCGGCGGACGTGAGAAACGGCGAGGAGAGGTAGGCCGGCGGCGTGGACGGGGGCCGGAGCCTCATTAAACAGGGGAACTGATCTTTCCACAGAGATTGGGGGTCCATCAGGATCCCCATTACGGTTAGGCTCCTGGGGGCCTGTTAACTCCACTCCCCCAAGCCTTTTGGAATGAGATTTGGCTTGAAGGGCGAACCTCTTGTGTAGAACGCACAGCACAGGGGCTCATGGACACACGCCAAACCACTAAGGGATGCAATATTGGTGTCAACTGTCACTTCACCTCTTCATACGCCAGCAGAGGAGCTACAATATAATACAATTATTTTTCACATTAAATGTGTGTACATATGGATCTCCAGGTGAACAGGGTTGTGACTAGGAAAGATGCTAATGGTCAGAGTTTATGATTGTAGTAACAGCAATAAGCAGTAAGAAAAGAAAGTTAGAAAACCCAAACGTGGTAGAAAACACCCCTGAATCCAGGCTCGTAGAATTAGCATTTTTTTTCTCTAAAGCTCCGTTTGAATACAATGCAAATTTCTTGCTTGCCTCTTGCTCTCGGCAAGAAGAGAAGCGTAATTCCCACAATGTCAAACTATTCCATTAACGAAGAGCTCCAGTTGACCCCCCTCCAGGTTTTCTTCTTTTTTGCTTCTGTCTTTGTGCATTTATAAAGTGGAATCAATCAGAAAAGCTGCACCTTTTTTTGCTCAGTCAAGATGAAAAGTTTCCAACTTGAGCAGACTCCTCTTTGTTTCACTTTGTGCCACCCAGAGCGAATCTCCTTTTTTCTCTACTCACGTCTCCTCATTGACTTTCTGTGCTGCCCCCAAATTGCACTTGATCTGCACCATACCTATCAACAGGTTTCAAATTAGCCATGGGGTTTTGTGAGCATGAACACGGAGGACAGGGGTCAGCGGCAGTCGCACAGTACGCACACACAGACACACAAGCTCCTAGTTAGCGTACATTTGTCATTTGACAACAAAAATACATCACTTAAATTGGGCGGTGAACACAAAACCAAGAGGAAGGGGAGTGGGATTATGTTACATGCGCTGCGGGAAGCGTGACTGATTCAAACAATAATAACGCTAATTTATTTTTCTTTTAATGAAAAAATACTTCACACCACATTTCGACATGGGGGAATAAACAATCGAGGGGGAGCTCTTGTGTTGAGCTCTCAGCTGTGTGTTTGTGTGTATCCTCTTGCCAAATCGTGGTTTGGCAGCATGCTGGGGTTCAGTTATTACCCCGGAACTAATCTTCTCGAATCAAACATCCACAGGAATATCAAAGCACCGATGATTTGTATGTTTTACTTATCAAGTTGCAAAAAATGCAATCTGTGGCTGGCTCTCAACTTGTGTAATTCCTTAAACAAACGGGTAAACATCCTGTGTTTACGAAGCAGATAAACCCCTTATAGTAGTTCATGCCATTCTTGATAAAAACATATTTAGTTATAGATGAGTAGCTGGCAGCACAGGCTGGATGTCAACACTTTAAAGATCTCCAAAAATGTTTGTGCAGGCCTGGTTTTTATCAGGCATGAAGCTTTTTAGCATCCAGACAGGACGATGCAGCTAAAAAACAAAAAAGCAAAGAGGCCTTCCCGACTGTTCTGTCCTCTCTCTTCGTCCTGCGGTTTATTATCTAATCAGCTCGGCCCTTGGACACACAGCCACGCTCAATGGACCCAGACCACATGGCCAATAGAGTACCCAACAGACTGTGTCATCTCAGCCCGCTGAATCAAAAACAAACACAAGGGCTAGTTCACTTTTTTGAGGAGACTGGGATTAAGAGAGAAGTCTTCCCACCCTCTTCCCGCCGTTTATTTTAGCTTCATTTACGCTCCTTGAGTTTGATTTATTCTCACGTCTTGTCACTGTTTCAGACAAGCCAAGTTAACCACTAAAAAGAGGGATTTTTAAGGGTGTTTTTGCGATTTTATTTCCTCAGTTAATGATAATCTGTGAAATCTGCTGTGTGGAAAAAAAATATATAATCGTTTAATTGCATCTCAAACACTTTTACTTTGACTTAAACGCTATGCGTGGCATCTGAGGCTGCTTCAGATTCTAAATAGCCTACAGTCAAATCCCCACACATTCACACACACACACACACCTCCGGATTACCTCAGAGCAGAAGGGGGACAGAGCCCGACAACATCACAAAACAAGACAACAGGCACAATTACAGAGCAGCCCGGAGACAATCCCGCACTTTAATGAAAGTCCAGTTTCCCCTGCCCCAGGTAAGTGCTCAACGTGATTGTATCTGTGAAACAATTACACTGTCACAATCAAAGGAAGCTGCCTTTAAATGGTCTGTCGAGGCCCTCGGTGGGGCTAATAATCACTCATCTCTTTCCCACTGTGTCACTGAGGTGCTGAATCCTCCCTTTGTTCTGCACATCACCTGCCTCTCAATAGACTGCTTGGTGTTACACTTCAGGCACTTAGACGGCCACGCTTTCAAAGGGGGGCCGGGGGCCCTGAGGGTATGCGAGCTTTTGAGTAGATATCCAACAACTAGCATTTCAGAATCACCCCCTTTTTCTCTCTCAGAGACCAGCTCAGAGTTGGATTTGTCGAGTAAACCTTTATTATTCTAGCTTGTGTTTTTATACCGCACTCCCGTGTCATGTCTTTTCCTGCTTCAAGCTTTTTTTTCTTTTTGGCGAGGAGGCCCAGAGGTAAGCTGTAATCCTGGGAGCAGTCAGCTGCCGCAGGGAGATAATACTCTCCCTAATTTATAGAGTTATCACATATCCTCGTTGGAGCATAAAGTGCATCCACTTCCAAATGCCCCTGCAGATTTCCATTTTCCTCCTTCCCTTTAAGTTAATACCTGTTTCATGTTTAACATCAATTAAAGGTATAAGGGTAATTAGAGAAGACATGGGAGAAAAAGAGGGTATCCTGCAGTTTCTCTTCCACAGTTTAATGATTCGCCAGCAGCCCCGACATGTGGCATGTCTGGAATGTTTGTCCCTCCATTCAGAGCATGAGAGTTATTGTGTCAGGAGAGGGAAGAAAGGGATCTATGTGGCTATCTCTGTGCGCGCACACACACACACACACACACACGCACACACGAGTAAATTGTGTTTGAGTGTGTGTGTTTGTACTGTGTTTGTAGGCTCCGTGCCCACTGGTCATTGTAAGAAAGGGTAAAGAGAGGGTTAGGTGGTTTTAAATGATCCGCCAGTTGATCCGCGTTGCCATTCTTGTTCACGAGAACCCCTCACTGCAGCTGGTTTTGGTTTCCCTGATTCATCACTGTACAGAAACACACCCAGTAATGGGTTCACATTTTATACCTTGTTTTTCCTTCCCGTCTCCTCTCTTGCTTGTCCTCCACTTCAGGGCACCAACTCCAACTTCTCTTTCCCACTATTCGTTCACTCCGTCCCTGGGACACCCCATTCATTTATTTTTTATTAAACTTCAGCGCTCTCCGAGACTCATTTCCTGCGGTTCCTGGTGGAACAGAGAGCACGCTGGGAGTTTCCCAGAGACTGGCAGGGGTCGGGAATGATGCCAGAGGAACAAAGCTGGGGGTTGGTTTGGTTTGGGATGGTGAAAGAGGGAGGGGCGGCCGTTTTGGGAGTGCCCTGTCATCGTGGAATTTATTAGGACGGCCGCTTTTCTCTATTAGAGAGCGATTGTGTAAAATAAATAAGAAGCTGCTATTTTGATAATGCTTTCCAATAAAAATGACAGTGGGCAGAAGATAACAAAATCAACATGGAGAACTACCTGCAGCATACAGGAAGGACAGGCATCCAGCCACAAGCATATAAACTAAAGCTTGGCAAAGTGATGGCTAGAGGGCCAATATGTGTAATGTGTGGCTATTTCACACGATTCATGTTAGAAAACCAAAATACACACGCTGTTTAAAATGTTCTTCTTCTTTCCCTTATTTAAGTACATGGCAGCTGGAAAACAATGACATGGTAAATGATCGCCACCACCTGGTAGGAATGTGGTCGGATGTAGTGACCATTTTGACAAACATGGCTGAACTTTCTGCTTGTGTCAGAATTGATCAACAGTATAGGCAAACACATGATACATGTGTTATTCACATATCTTTCTGTCTGTGTTTTCAGATGTCTGCAAAAGTGTATCGTATCTAATTTACAGTGTTGTATGTCAGTGTGTTATACTTGTGACTATATAGGCAGCTGCAAAAGGAGAATAAAAAAAAACTTCCCTGTCCACACTTCCATGAGAGAAACAAAGACAATGTAATTCTTACTTTTCCTTTAATTTTCTGCAGATCTTGGAGAAAGTGTTTTTTTTAGCAGCTCCAGTCTCAGCTTCTGAAATGTACTTTATCTACCTAAAAGAAAGAGAATCGTACCTGTTCAAGGGTTGCATTGTATTTTAAAATGAGTGTGTGAGTTTTTTTTCTTCTTCTTACAAGAATCACTGTGTGAGATTTCAGTGCATAATGATCTGTCAGATTAAAACCTACAAACCCACAATTTATTCATTACAAATCGCTTATGTTTGCATAGGTCATTTATTTATTGTAAATGTGTGATATTTATATATTTAGTTCTCTGTTGAAAAAATCCAGCTCACATGACATCTGTCGTTACCTTTAATTGATATTTTATCCACCCAGGTTTTATATATATATATATATATATATATATATATATATATATATATATATATTGCATATATATATATAGATATATATGACATATTGCACATCATATCTTGTGCACAGATATGAAGCAACAAGGAGCCCGAGCACACAGCTAACACACACCTAAACAGAATTAGAAAAGTGTTTGATTCACATCTGGTCCGTCTTTTTTCCCCTTATATGATGTGACCATATGGAACGTAACTCCATGAATTTTAATGTGAACAAACATCATACTTCCGATGTATGATATACATGAAGTTGAAATATACTTGTGTTGGGAGGGGGGGCGTTAGTGGGTGTATGTGTCTGTGTGCACACGCATGGAGAGAATTAGGGGGTAACCTTAGCAGTTTTATGAAACATGTACAATAAGAAACATATAACGCTATTTTCATGGTTCTTAAATGAACCATCTGGGTACTTGTTGGCACAGACCCCAGTTTTTATGAGGTTTATTTTCTTTGCTGAAACAGTGTACATTGCACACTGGGGCAAAAACCTTTGACACAGGGGACCCAGACAAGCCTCTGAGCAATCAAATTATCCCAGAAAATGGTTATATATGAAGTGCTTGGGGTATTGTTTGCAAATTAGTGCAATAACAAAATGTATCAGTGTGACAGGCAAGCGGTTTCTGCCTCAGCCCCCAATAAAACCCTGCTGGTATGGAGTGAAGGCTGTTGGGTAAACCAATCACAAATCGCCTCTTTGGCTCTAAAAAGTCTTTCATTTGTAATTCTACGCTATCAGACATAACTCTTGATTTTAAAAAGGACATTTCACACTTGTTTAAATGTACCAAATCTGAAACACTGTGAACCAGTGAAAAGCGTGAGAATAATCTGGGTATACAGACTTGCACACCATTTGAAAATGTCACATAAATCTTACAACTTTATGCTTGGGTACGATTTTTTTATAAGCCACCAGTAAATTACAAAACCTCAAATAAATTACAACAATGCCAATCAAGAGATTGAGATGTTTGAGATCCAAAACTGAAAGAAAATGAAAATTACTAAACAAAGAAAAAGACAACATAACTTAGTTTAGCTGGTATTTAATGGCTAAGTCATTTACAGGTAACTGGGTAAATTGTGAAGGTGTATGAAGAAGAGGAGAATATAATTTGGATTTTCCAACAACACAATACAACCAACTCCCCACTCCCCCCCTCTGAATACCTCAGTTTAGCCTCCATCCATGACATGCGGTGCTTATGAGAGCATTCATCACGACACAACAGTCTGACTTCCTGTCTCCGTGCTGACGGCAAGCTGTTAACTTAATGAGATGCATGCTAGCGTTGAAGGTTTTCGGGAGACAGATTGGGCCTCCTGCTAACTGGGTCCACCGCGGTCGGACCTCACCCTGGCAGCCCTGCAGGCGAACTGTTTGAGCAACCTGACCCTCTTTGCATAATTTAACTCCCTCAGCCAGCAGCCATATCTTTGGCAGAGCCAAACACAGGCTTATCATACAGGGTTCAGTGAAGGAATGTGTAATAGTGAGGTTGATTAAGGCCGATCAGAATATTAGAAAGTTGTGTATATTTTACAGTACTGGTTCTTAAATTGGAGCCTGGGGAGCTGTATAGGAGGCCTCGATGCAGCTCCATGGACCCTAAGCACCATGAAACACACTGTAATTTCACTGTGATTTTCATTCTCTAAAATAATCTCACTTCACAGTTTGCTAAACCCTGCCTCCCTAGGTTTCAGTTGCCACGCCTGTCAACCTTTCCGTTCGACTACAGCATATATGCAGTTTATGATGACTGTGGTGGATTTACTGCTTGAAATTCTTAGTCAGAGGATCCTCGAGTTGGTTGAAATGACAATTTTCAAGGCATATTTTATCAGCTATACTGTAGCTAGCTATCTAGCTAATTAAACTAGCGTACAAATGAATACGAAATACCCTCCTGGAACTACATTATATCAAACAGCCTCTGGGGCCCTAAAGCTGCCCTGCAGTGGAGGTCAGAAATGGGAAAATCCGAGCTGGTTTGGTTGTAATTATAACCTCATGCAAAAGCTGCTACATTAGTGTTATTTGGGAATGTTAGCTATCATGTCATCATAGAAGACTAAGAGCTGAAAAGCAAAGCTTTACACATCCAATGTAAATGTTTAGCCATTTATTAGCCTACACAGGTGTTTTCATAGTTATGCAATACTGAAAATCAAACTTCAGCATTAAAGAATGATGTATTATAGTGTATAATGTCACTGTAACATGAGAGACAACTGCAGATCCCTGCAGCTGAGAAAACTTAGTGTTGAATAGAAATAAATGAGGATCTTGCCTCTGTTTCCCAGAAGCTTGACGTGGGCCGTTTTATTACTTTGTTCCTAATTTCCAGCTTGGAGTTTCGGACTTTACATCATGTACTACAACACAATCTGCTACGGGGATCTAAGACACGACTCCCTCATCTTGATCCTGCTGATAAGAAATCGCATGTAAACAGCGATCCTCTGTTGAATTGGGAAGACCTTGTTTTACGATAGTGCTGTGAACTACCGGCTCAAAGTGAACGGCAATTATCCTTGTCCATTTTGGCTCACATTTCACATTTTTCCCCCAATTAACTCCGGTGCTAACACACTGCATATTGAGCAGTTTCAGCAAATTGTCTTTGTTTTTTCTCAGCGATCTAACCCAAACAGGAGATTCCATTTATTTTCTTTCAGGGAGAGTGTATTCTCTGGGATATTCTCTGGCACGCGGATTGTTTGGAAAGGAGTTTCATTTTGCACCCCTCCTCCTCCTCCTCCTCCTCCTCCCAGTCCAGAAGTGTCCACTGGTGTGAGACCACGTTTGATTATTACTGCTGTGATTCTCTGACAGGTTTAGCAGCAGTGGCGATAAGCAGAGATGGTTTTATCGTTAGAGCATCGCAGTTCACACTGATAGTATCTCTCCCTGCCTTACTGCTCTGTCTACAGTATCTAGGCGCTTATATTTTAGACTTTGCAACGGTTTTGTCTTTATGATTGTGCTAAAAACAGCTGGGACGACCATCTTAGGGTTTATCACTCTTAATCCCTCGTTAAGATAAAAGCTGTTTCTACAACCATAAAGGCTGGCAATAAAGATAAAAGATCACGTTTTATAGTGATTTCTATAAGGAGATTCTCACCTTATTGGGTCATCCTCATTTTTGCGTCCTTTCATCTTGTCCTCGCAAAAATGTCCTTGGTTCATGCAGGGACGTGCGTAGGAACATTCTTGGACAAACATAACTTTTCATTTGTTTCCGATCAATGGATAATGGATGTCATTAACCTACAAATGTGTTATATCAGAGAGCAATCGCTAGCAGCTACGCAAACAACTGGGAAAGCAGTGGAGTGGAGTAGGTGTTTATTGCGGCGCTATTTATTTTACAATGCAGTTTTGTTTTAGGAGTTGGAAGTCTGAGAGAGGTTTTTGGCGGGGGAGATTAACGTCAATGTTCTGTGATAGCAACACAGCTCTCATCACAAGGCAAATATTTTCACTGACAATAGACATGAGTGTATGATTAAACCACAATTAGATTCATTTGACCCTCTGATTGAGCGAGGCCTCAGCCTAAGGTGGGACGCCACACCGAGGACATCGTACGTACACCCCTCCTCCCTCCTGCGAACTCGTTCCAAAGCCCGTGTGAACCCTGCGAGCTCCCTCCTCGCTGCTCTTTTGATAATTATGAATTATTACAGGCCGGGGTTTTGTTAGTAACTCTCTAATTTTGCAGATCATAATTGATCACAGGTGTGGTGTGTGGAGTGTTTTTGAAGTTCTCTTCTCTCTCTCTTTTTTTTCTATCTTCTTCTTTGCTTTAGCAGTGAACCGAGGTCGTCTCCCAGGCAAGCCCCCGTTGGAGAGCTTCCCCTTCTCTTAATTCCAGGCGTTCCTTCTGCGTCTGAGACGAGTTGATGTCCTTTCATCCTCCTCGGTGGAAAGGAGGACACCAGCTAGCGCTCACTGTCAGTCCAGCTGGGATGTGGCGCAACTCGCTACATTCCTCTTGTTGCTCTGGTCACTCAGGGTGTGTGAACATGTGTGTGTGTGTGTGTGTGTGTGTGTGTGTGTGCGCGTGCTTCCCCCTCAGCAGAGCCTCCACACAGTCCTCACAGCCAAACCATTTTGGGAATGGCTGGAGAGGAGGGGATATTGGATTAGAAAAAGGCAAGGGATATAAATCTCTCACTGAGGCTCTCCAGTCTATCTCCCATCCAGAGGATTTATGATGTTTAACAGAGTCAAATAATAAAGAAGAGAGAGAGAAAAAAAAACAACTTATGAAATTGTGCTTTTTTTTCTGAATCTCTCTTTGCTCGGCTGTGTTCATTTCAGCCCAGCGCCTCACAGCTCTGCTCCTTGATTGATTGTGAAGCCTACAGTGTGTGTGTGTGTGTGTGTGTGTGTGTGTGTGTGTGTGTGTGTGTGTGTGCCGTTTTTCCAGATGATCTTCACGTTGCCTCGAAACACACTTACAGCAGGTGAGGAGAGGAGGAGGGGTGCTTAATTGATAAACCCCCAGTTAGATAAATGTGTGTCCGCTCTGGGTGGTGAGCGGTGAGGTAACCGGCTCCTCCCTGGAAACACATTTTCGACCAATTTATGTACAACTAAATCAATGGTAAGTATTTCCAGTTTACCGTTTAATTGCAGTCAGCTGGAACATGTTGCATTTTGACACAGCAGAGCAGGAGTCTCACACACACACACACACACACACACACACACACACACACACAGACGCAGAGGACATTCTGCGGGCAGTGTGAAGGTGCAGCAGGTGTGTTCATGCTGTAGTGTCTCGGTCCAATTAATTTCTGAGCCATGAGTCACGGGTCTCAGTCTTTCCATCAGTTCAGCCTTTTAGTTCAGAGTGTAAACCTCGTTCTCACCTTTGTGCAAATCTGATGTGACACACCAGCTTTTTTTTTTAATGTAGGTTGTGTGTGCGTGCCTCTGTGAGTGAGTGTGTGTGTGTGTGTGTGTGTGTGTGTGTGTGTGTGTGGTAGTGGTAGTGGTAAGCAAGATACAGGATTTCAAAAATCAACCACTTTTGCCAGAGTCAAATTCAACGCGAGCAGCGATCGTGATTGCTTTAAACGGGGGGCTTTACCCCTGGACCCCACAATGAGGTATCAGTTACAACGACTACCAAATAAATGTTCTTTTAATTAGCCACATTTATCCCCCCCCCCCTCCCCACTCCATGTTTTGACAGAAACTCTTACATAAACACGTGTCAACAAAGGGAGACGGAGCAACAGAATTCATGGTCATTTTTATGTTTGACAGCGCCACTTGGAACAATAACAACCGTGACCCTGGTCCGGTGTATTTTGGTCGGTTATAGTTTGCAGTTTTAGCTCTAATCGTGCTTAAACAGCACCTGCAGTGGAAATTTAATAGTCAGCTATTGCCAATCATGTGCACATCATTACCGGAGTTGCGCTTTGTTTTGTCTTGTTTTTTTTTTTTTCCGAAATGTTACGTAAGACTTCCCACAGTCTGAAATGGATTTGGACGGTAATGTTCTGTTTCTATTTGATCCAGTTGTAATCTTTCTAACTGCCTCCATCTAAATCAATATGGTATGCAGCTGGAAGCAAATTATTTTGTTGACAATAGTTGCTTGTAAGTTTGTCAGCGTGATCATTCTTGCAGAGCTGTGTGTGTGTGTGTTGTCTGTGTGGTAATCTGGCTAGTGTTTACAGCAGGCTGCTCTGCGGTCAGACAGCTGATCTTGGCCAGGAGAGAGCTAGCCTACAGGGACGGGTCTGCGTTTGGTGTGGTGCGGGCGAACTCGGAGCGGCACAACATTAAAATTCTTGCTCGAACATAACGTTTTTTTTGTCCTGTGAAGCGAGAGAGAGCGGAGGGGAGGTGGGGCAGATGTGATGAAACCCTTACCCATTGCGCCGCAGCCCTCAGCTTTGTCGCCCCCACAGCAGTTGTCGCACCACTTGCCTGTTCTCCATTATGCCACATTTCCATGTAGTTTCCTGTCAGATATAAAAGGCTGGTGTGAATTTTACGGAACCTAAAACCACGTGTGGACATTTTCCCCACCTGGCCCGGGCCTGAAACAGTCAGCGAGGCGGAATGTGAAAATGTACACTGAGGAGTGGGGGGGATGATGTGTTACACTAAAGTGTTTCACAACAAACACTCTCACAGCCATCAGACTGTTCGCTGCAGGGCTGTTTGGGCTTCTTTACAATGTACAGGTGCTGAGGAGAGGAAAAAGACGGCGGGCGGAGAGGTGAGATGGAGGGCCTGTAGTGCCACAGACCAGGTCTGCCTGCTCGCCCTGATGCCGTAATGGGAACTGCCAGCTGTGGGCTTAATTACAACACAGTGGTGAGGGAGATTGGTCCTGTTTTTCTTCTGGGACACACAGCTTAACTGATGTGTAGAGTCCAATGTTTTTAAGCCACATGAAGGGCATCACTGAAAGTTCTGCATCAGTGGGAGGAGGGAAACAAGACCTGCCTTAGCTTATTCATCACATGAAACAATAACATATAGCCAGCCATGAGCCATGAAAGTAAATCCACCATCATTTTCCCACCTTTTTGAGTAATCGTCTGCTAACTTTTTTTGAGGCTGACTTACATGATATAAGGACCAATTATCGATGGATGCAATAGCGTACACATGTTAGTATTTCAGGGATTTTACTGCTTATCTAGCAGTAAAATAACTGCTTGTATGCATGTGGTTTGGGGGTATGTTGAGCAATGCGCTAATTTCATAGATGTCTATGGGATTAGTGCAGGTCCACTGACAGATAGGGTTAGGGAAGTGCAAAATAAAAAATGAATGTACAATAAGAATACGTTCAAGTATTTATAATGTCACTAATTTTGCCTTAAACAAATTGGATTATATCCACGGCAGCGGCTTTAATACCATGTAAACAAGAAGTGGATCAGCAGGTCCAAAGATTTTGTATGTTCTTGCGAAATGTTTGTCATGAAAATGTGTTAATAAGACCCAGCAACAGAGAGGGTTCATTTTCCTGATGGTAAGGCTAAGTACTGTAGGTAAAACAGTAAAATTAACCAGAACATGGAATATGCCTTTAAGGAGGAAAGCAGAAATTACTTTTTAGCTGCTAAAAATATTGTGTTCTGTCAGGAGCAGGGCCTTATGGTGAAGACTCACTGGAAGTGAACTCATCACTGCGGGCGTGGCATGCTCATTAGCAAGCATTGTGTAAATAAGCAACCCACAACTCTCTCCACCAATGATGTGACTTTCCCATAGAGACATTTATTTCCACAAGGTTAAGACTAATGAACTAACGACTCATTATGGGGGCTTTCAAACTTATTTTACTCTCATTTGCATGAAATGTTTAATTTGTCAACTCTTATTCCTCCATTGGTCTGTGTTATGTCATTTGCTATCCTACATGCTTTGAGGAACAAAATTAGAAAATCTAGAGGACCGATCTTTATGTCGCATCCTGTGGGTCTTCAGCAAAAGGCTGCCGAGGTCATTCAAGTACATTCAACACTTTAGAGAAAGACATAAAAATAAAAGATATGAATCCGAATGATTTTGGTGACCCCCCCTGACCTTTTTCCCCTTAGCACCACCATCAGGACCAACATGGCTCTATAGAGACTCTGTTTGTCCCATACAAATTGGTCATTCCCTTTGCTCCCAGACAGTCTAGAAAACGAATGGCCAGATTTCCATGACATAGCTGTGGGTATTCATGGTCCACAGAGGATGATTCCTAATGTTTTTGGTGACCCTTGATCCCTCCTTTACAACCACTATCAGAAACAAAAGCCCCCATGTGTATAGTAAAGAAGTATCAAGAGCTAAAGGACGGCCATGAAATTATCTACATGTGAAATATATCTGTATCACACACATGAAACTGCCAGATAGGAAATTGGAGTATTCTTTTATTATTGTTTGGGACTATAAACAGTATTAGGTGATACACACTCTTCTACTAGCAACACAATCAATACCTCAGTTGATTACCTGGTTGTGTATTACCTTCTGACCGAACAAGCCAGCAGTGAGCGTAGCCCTTGGTGGTAATGTAGTGCTAGTGTAATGCATTGTGCTTGGCTGCCTCTTCTGAAACATTTCGCTAATGGCATTAATGTTCTGAGTACTCCGGCCCTTAGCTGTGCCAACTTAGCGAGGAGGGGAAACCGGGAGACGGAGAAGGGGAGAAGTTGAGCAGCAGTTGAATCTAAGCAGATGGCACTTGTTTTACTTTCTGCCTGGCCATCTGGAGTTTACTTAAACTGATGACTTCATCATCAAACACTGGCCCACCAGCCAACTATGGCACTCACCACACACATATACACGCACTCACAGGATACGACAGCAGCCGCAGAGCGAGTGTGTTATGGTGAAGTGTGTACAGTGTGTGTGTGTGTGTCTGGTTCTATTTGGCACGTAATGCCTTGCAAATACACACAAATGTGTTTATAAGTACCGGGCCTGTAAAAATGTCATCCCTCTGTCTCTTCAGTCCTCATTCAGAGTGACATAATACTGGCCTCGAGGATGCCATCATTAATCTAAATGTCCCTTGGCATTTTCTAACTCCTCTGTCAACTACATAAAAACTTTAATCACCGCAAGCCACGGAGGACTGATCCCTGTCCCAGCTCCACCGTCTCCAGGAGAGAGTCAAGAGCAATCAGTTGACTTCATTTACTTGGAAAAGCCTGTTTGTGACACCTGCGTTAAGAGACGTAAGCACTGTAAATGTACAAAAGCGGCGAAAAAACCACCCATAAAGCCGCAGATTTTCCCTAACAAGTTCATAAAACCTGAGTGATGTTAAGAATAACCACCTCAAGTAGGTGATGTATTTTTTTCCACAACACAACAGTAAGATGTGTTTGAAGATCCACACCAGTGTTAGTACAGTTGATCCTTTAATTCAAAAGGCCACATTTAGCAGTCCTTTATTTATTCATTTCTAAGTACAGACCTGAATGTTTGGGGTCTTTTTAATGGATAAATTGTGTTTGCTAGTAAGCAAACAACAGGCCTTTTTTACAAACTTGCATGAATTCCTGCCTTTGACTGTCTAAGCTGCCAGGATCGCAAGGGTCATAGCATCATAGCATGCAACTCAAGGCTCTATTTGATTGCCTTATGTCCATTAATGTTAGTTTACTCACTCAGAAAACATCTACGCTTGAGACAGAGTCGGATGAAACCGCTGTCTACCAAGGGTCTCTGCTAAATGCCTTCCCATAATAAGGCAGAGAACAAAGAGGATAACAAAGGACGTGTAGATTCCTCTCGTAGTCTTTCTGGTGTTTTATAGACTAGCTTCAAGGCTAATGCTCAAACCCAAGCATAGAGGAATCTGTTTGTTGTGGTCATGGGCTTTTCAGGTTAAAGACATGATTATTCCACATTGTTCCGTGTGTTTTATTTCCCATTGTGCTTCTGTTTTATTTTATTGTGTGTTTTGCAGATTTGTTGTTGTTACTCGATAAATTCTCAATTCAGGTGCAAGGCACGCAAATGAGAGGAACTGTTTTCGGGAAGTTTGGCCAGTAGCTCACAATACGACAGCTTTGTTTGACATATTACTCTGCAAGGCTGTTGTTAATCTGATATTCTTTTTGAATAGTCACTGCCATAGAAACACTATGCACGGCACATCCCAGAGATAATCTAACAAACTGCACTGATATGTCGTCTGGTCACAGATGCCACAACAAATTTAAAACCTTTATTGATATCAGACTAATGAGATCAAAAGTCCCCTTACTAGGTAAAGTAAGTAACCCTTCTGGCTTACATTATTCTGTTATGTATATTCTTTCTAAAGGTCAAGAATAAACTCATGTGCTCAAATTTAAGTACCCTGTGGAGCTTTTGACCACAAATAGCACTATGGAAGAATGTTTCAATGAGTGGGCCCCCATTTTGTTTGTATTATTGACACTCACGAGGATGAGACACAATACAAATCCCTGTTGCTGGTTTCATGCTGGATGGACAGTTGGTAGCCGTAACACGCAGAGAGGCATAGCAATGCACCTGCAAAGGCACCTGAAGAAGAAGACTGCTAGCAAGTAAACATGGATGTAAACAACGCAGAATTGCCAGTGCACAAGATCATATGACAACTGTGATGTTGTCATCAAATGTGAAACCTTTAATCAAGTACAGCTATAATACATAAAACAGAACAAAGCAGATTGTTTAATGTTAAAATATGTCAGGGATTATTACTTAAAAACCTCTGGCTGGATTCAGAAGTACAAGGAGTTAATCCCTTGCAGGAGCATGTAGGCCAGCTGTCCAAGGATTGTGCAAGTTTCCCCTCACTGGCCTGCGGTGATGATGGCAAACTGAGCGGCGGTTTGCCAAAGCCATGTTCACACTTTTCCTGCCACATTAGGAGCTGAGAACAGAGGGCCGGGGTCGACAGGGACAGGACAGGCGTGGGCTCCCGGTGTTGGATGCCCTCACCGCAGATGATGCTGGTCATTTGGCTCATCCACAAGCCTAGTGCTGGAGAGCAAATGTACAGTACAGGAAAAGTAGACGGCAGAGTTGATTATGGGCTGGCGGGCAGCTCCAGCTGCAGCTGCAGCACATAAGAAGAGGTGGCTGTGCTGGACTCTGAACTGGACAGACTGTTGATTTCTGCCCAGGATGTGGGTATTATTAGCATAATTATAGAGTTTGTAGATTTGAATATATGTATTTGTGGTGCAGTATGTGAGGATATTAATACTTTTACTGGAACTGCAGTTCAACGTGGATTAGAAATGACATTTTGGGTAAACAGATACTGTACACTGTATATTTGGTTTGGTGCTCTTGTCAAACAACGCACTGCCTATAGATTTCTTCTCTTTCAATAAATACCACTTAGCCCCCCTCCCGTGCATTTTTCTCCAGAAACTTATATGATCTCCCCCAGCGTGTTTCTGGAGGAAGGGGTTGAGGTCGCCTCAGCAAAGAAAGTGAAAAAGCTTTCAAAAGCATTTCTCTTGGCCCACTCGCCCCTGAACAAAGCCTGCTGTCAACTGGTCAAGGTTTCACTTCCTAATTACCTTCTCCTGGGGCACAATGGCCAGGCCGTTGCCTAACCCGGGCCACTCTAGACCCCTAGCATTCTTTCCCAGAAAACTGGCCCCTCCACTGTGGACCCGCGGTCTCTAAGGAAGTGCTAGACACATGGTTAAATATGGCCGCCTCGTTGTACGTCTGATCTGAGAGGTTTGTTTACTAGGAGGAGTCTGTAATAACTGCAAAACTGTTACAAGAAATAATCATAAAATCGGCATTTGCATTCTTTTGTAACAAAATAGCTTTGTCTAGCGATACAGTAAATCTGACCCAAATATGATTCTTTTTCATAATTCGGGGAAATCGGATTTGCATTAGATCACATTCTTGGTGCCGTTTTCAAGCTCTTTTCCAGCACTAAGCTAATTCCCTGATTCATGCACAACAAGACTTTTTAAGGATGTTTTACCCGGGTTAGAGGTTGTCGGAAGTTCAGACGGGGCTCCCAGCCAGTCAGCGTTGCTTTCTCTTTCACCTTTTCTGCTTGCTGCTGTAACACGTTCAACCAAAACGGGAAAGAAAGAGCCAGACAAAGAAGAAACAAGGAATAAGAGTGATGTGAAAGGCAGCCATGGCTCATACTGGTTCCTTATTGAGTGGAGTGCTGAGTGATTTTCATTGACGCTCCTCTGCCACCCAGGTCACTCCCAAGAACACCCAGACGGGAATTCCACCCAGGCTTATCTCACCGGCTCATCGACCGCCACTACCACGTAGGAGGAGGAGGAGGAGGAGTGGAGGGGGTTTGGACTGAGGGAAGGGTCAAAAGGGTAAGAGGGGGGTCTCCTCTGCGGCCTGGATTAGGGGTTAGAGGAAACCTGTTGTTGGGGTAAGCAGTTCAATCTTGTTTACCAACAACTGCTCTGCTGTCAGCGAACCGTACGCGGGCCAGGCCGAGTCGCTGAGGAGCAACAGGTTGCAGGAGAGATAACGGATTACATGCCCAGTGTCCAACTCCTGTGTTTTTTCCCACTCAAAGTCCCTCCATCTGGCAGAGGCTGGGGGGGGGGGGGGGGGGGGGGTAGAAGCAGTGTGAGCTAATGCTTCATTAGGTCTTTACAACTATAAGCCAATGTTTTTCCAGTTGAGGAGCCACTTACTCACTGCTAAGATCCACTAAGCCTTCATGACTTCAGGAGTGAACAAGATGAAGTCTGAACCATTAAACTTCTTTGTAGATAGTAATTGCTGTACTGATTCAGATGGTTTGAAATGATTACACCACTAAACCTGGACAAACTGAAAAAAAAAGTCTAACAAAAGTGTAAATGTATATTATACCAAATAATGCTTTTATTTAAAATCCCAAGCTCTTCAAAAATTGAAGATCTTTTTAATGCTATGTTTGGAGAGCACTTCTATGTCTGAATGTATATGGATGGATGTGGTGTTGATAAATAAAATCAACTGCCTTCATAAATCTTTAAAACAGTATGAGGTGATCTAGGGGCATTTTGGGGCAGTACAAGTTGTAAACGGCATTTGCATACATGCTAGCAAGCAGTTGCCTGTTTACACATCCAGCAGACACTGGACGACATTAGCCTTCATTTGAAGTTGTCCGCCCAACAAATTAAGTCATCATCCCTGTAGCTCTTATTTGGTCTCCAGCTACTCCTGGGAGAAATATCTGGCTTCACTGACAGCTAAATGCTGCTAAAATAACGCTGACGAGAGCGGTGAGAGTGAGCTAAAACTGCCCAGTTGTGGGCCGTAAAACCAAAACAATAAGCTGAAAAATGCTAAAACGCTGATGGGGAATTGTAAAGTTGGGGGATAATTCTCTGTGGGTTCGCCATTATGAGAGACCCCTTTCACATTACACATAGTCATTTGATAAATTGTTAATATCAAAATATTGATTAGTGCAGCTTTAATATTCAGCTAAGTGTTTTACCTTTCAGCAGTCTCAGTAGGAATGGCTCAGGTAACAGGCACGAAATGATGTTAAAGATTTTGGCCAGTGTGTTTGGAAACTTACTCCACGTAATCTTTGACACCTATTCTTCGTCATAAGTAATTTCTTCTGTAGCGAAAAAAAAAATGAATAAAGAAGTAACTCAGTTACAGCAAAGAAGTCCATCAAGCAATATGCAAAATCAAACATTCTAATGCTGTAAAATAACTTACTGTGCGTTATCAGGAGACCAGAGGACCTGAAGCAAATATTCAGCTGGTGTGCAAAATGCTTTCACAGGCAATTTAAAAATGAACTGTGAAATGGAAAAGCAATCTGTCTTTTCAACTGCTGTGAAAACTAGCATCAGGAGAACTGTAACTTACAGTCCATCAGCTGGAATATACAGTAAATGACATTTCAGGCTTAACACTTCAACAAGAACAAAATAAAACACAAAATACAACAGTCTCATGGTAACACCAGCATGTGTAGATGCTTATTGTGCTGTGTGACTGTTTTGAGAGTTTTTACAGTCAACCACCAGCATCTACCCTCAGCCGCTCACACATACACAGACTGGCTTTTCTGTGTCTGTCTTTCCTTCTTTCTCTCTCTGACTAATTTGTACCTCTACATATTGTCACTCGTCAGTCCCCCATTACGAGCCACCTATGTTTAGCCTCCTACAGTTTCGGTGGGCCTCATTTCTCCAGATTTCACTGTGTGTTTGGAGTGTTGAAAGACTTCGACCCAACCACAACTGAGCCAAAACATGTTCAAAACACAAAGTGTGCAAGCTAAATGTTTTTGCCACTCACGGGAGAAAAAAATAGACTATTTTTCAGATATTGTCACCTTTAGTTAAAAGGTGAATGTAAACCCATTCCATAAAGGAATAGCTTGACCTTTAAGAAATACACTTAAAAAAAAAAAAAGTTTAGTAGCGTTACATGAGAAGATCAATACCCCTTTGATCTCTGTATAGTGAATATGAAGCCAGCAGCTGGTTAGCTTAGCATAGCATAAAGACAGGGGGGGGGGGCAGCTAGCCTGGCTCTGTGCAAAGATTACAAAATACACCAGCACCTTGGCTGAGCGCAGTGACTTCTGGAGCCTTGTCGTCAGGTGGAAACTCCAGGAAGTCACTGCGCCTGGCCAGTAAATTGTCCCACACACAACCCCCCTTAAAAACAACATTTCTGTACAGATTAAACAAATTAAATTCATCTGAGCCTTCAGATACATAATCTCTGGTCTATAAATGATCAGCTATGGCTTTTAAGGTCATGCACCTCACCCTCATTCCTTTCTTGGTACTGGTACATGGGGTCATGACCTCCATTGCAGGAAGGATGAGGGTCGACCGTATGTGTGTGTGTGTGTGTGTGTGTGTGTGTGTGCATGTGCGCCTGTGCAGTAATGGCACAGTGGGAAGCTGACGATGAGTGTTTCTGACTTGATAACTGATTTGCCCCCGTGTTCACCTTTAATCTTTGATGGGCCTGGCCAGTGGAAGGGTCACGGAGTGGTACTGCGGGATTTAACCCAAAACGACTCAATGGTTCGTCTAAATCCCATAGAAGACGCAGCAAAAATAAAATAATAAAATTTGACATTGACTTTCACAGTCCAATTGTAAATATATATATGGCTGCGGCAAAAGCAACATGGTTACAGTTGCAACACAAGTTATGGAATGTACTTTGTGTGTATTCATCCAAGGGGTCATTTGGACTGTAACCTGTGCAGTAATGTGGGTATGACTGAGAACAAGTTGTTACTGTAGTTTTCTGCCATTTTGTTTTTCTGTGCAATTCATCAAATAAAAATCATAAAAAAAACAACTACAAATCATCATTTACGCTTCCTCTCTGTCAGTTTAAGTCTTGAAATAATTGCGATGGTGTAAAACTCCTGAGTCACTATCAGTGAAAGTTGATAGTCAGTCAATGTGTTGACAAGACGGATGTGGAGCAGAGAGGCCAAAAACAGCCGAGCAACAACAGACTTGGCCGTCCCATCCCTCCCTGATCAAAACCACACCATTAAAAGGCGAGATGGCTCACTTACTTTTGGCTGGCGAGAACAATTCAAATCTAATTAATCTTCGTCATCTCTGAAAACGCTTTCATTTGTTTAACTTCCTATTGAGCGGGCCGTTGTAGCGGCGGCCAAAAAAAGAAATGTGTTATTCATCCCCATGGCCTCCTTTTTACTGTATGTTCCTCCCCGCTTCTTCCGATTGGACCGTCCTCAAAGATCACAAGGATGTTTTGCTCTGCTTCATATTACAATGTGCTGCCGGTTGGGATAGCCATGTTACACTGCTGCTGACAGTGGTCAGGTCCGGTGCGTTCACCGCACAAGACGTTGGAGTTCAACAGCTTCTCCCAGTTAGATGGTGAGCCGGCGTTTCTGTAGGATTAATAATTCCGTGTGAGACTGATCCGCTGGCCAGCGATATCCTCCAGGTGGTTGTAAGTTACAGGCCTCAAAATGAAAAAAGTGCAATTCTGGGTTTCACAATGGAAGAGAGAATGTATTTGAACAGCTGCTATAGTTGCTTCTCAGCAGAATATTGATTGTTATTATGGGATAACTGGCGAGTTGTAGCTTACGGAAAGCACACGCTTTGAACAAAAAAAGCTCCCGAAAGGTTTGGATGAAGACTTGTGCTGTGATTTGTGATGAGATCCCAGAGATTGGGAAATGTTCGTGCAAAATAAAGAGTGACAAATCATTTTACAGCTGATTGTTTCAGGAGAGATGGATTAGAAAAGGACTCAGCGTATACACAGATCTGCATGTTTAAATGCAGAGCGCCATTAGGGTGCCGGCGGAGAAGTGCCACCTCTCCGAAAAAGCCCTAATGGCCGCGGCTGGGCTTTCATGTGAATAATGCTGTTTATATTAGGCCTCAGCTCCTACATTAGTGTCCTTCAAACGTCTACACCCTCGCAGCCGTTTGGCATTTTGAAATACTTCACAGGCTTCCTATGTAGAGTCTATTATCAGGGGCCGTGCACCAGTGGAAAGTGTGTATGTGCGTGTGTGTGTGAGGGTGTGTTTCAAGTGCTGTAGTGCAGGAGTCATTGAAAGGCTTCATTAAAGAATGGAAAGTATGTAGCCATCTCTGCAGGCTGGCCGCTGCAGTCTTTGCTCTCACCTGCACCATATATGCCCAGTTATGGCCAGAGTCAGACCCTGATGAGTAAAACAAACACTGCCCCCTACAGGTTTGGGAGTGTCCCTGCAACACAGAGTTGAGTAAAAAGTAATGAGCATGAATCTAGGATGAGGTGGAAATTGGCTTTTTTTTCCCAAAGTGGGGAATTTAGCTAGAATGACACAAAGCTACACACATAGAAATAGACATTTCCTCATAAGACCACTTGTTTGATCATATATCTAACATAACAGCAGACCTGAGGCAGAGTGTATGTGCAAATATGTTTCAGCGTTTCCTTTTAAATCCCACAAACAGATCTGAGTCTGCACCGTTGCGCCCTCAAATCTGTTTCCTTTTCATTCAGTGTTCCCAGCTTGCTCTAACTGTTTTCAGACAGAACAATCAGTCTTCACAGGGCCGAACACACAGGAGTCAGGCAGCCCTCCATCATGGCCGCCTTCCCAGAGTTTCTGATCACCAGATATGAGTGTGCGTGTCGTCAGTCCCAACTTTATAAACGTTTTACACGCAAGCCAAGGCCGCTCAGCGACGCTGACAGATCCACACACGCAGATGTATTCATTCACAGTCATGTTCCTAATATCCGATTGCCTCTTCTTGTGTTTTTACATACGCCAACGCAGGTCCTAATCTGTAAACGAAGCATGGGAGGAAGGGGAGCGCTGCGGCGAGAGAGTTATTTAGGAACAAAGCGTGAAGTACATAAGCAGGCGAATGTTTTCAGGTCAGGCTTTTGGATTGACAAATTCACATTAGAGGTAGAAGTCCAGCAGCAGCAGCAGAGGCCAGAGAAACAGACGGCGAAGCAGCGAGGGCTGAGCAGCTGAACAACACGTGCAGGGCGT
The DNA here is from genome assembly GCF_043641665.1 of Enoplosus armatus. Taxonomy (NCBI): domain Eukaryota; kingdom Metazoa; phylum Chordata; class Actinopteri; order Centrarchiformes; family Enoplosidae; genus Enoplosus; species Enoplosus armatus. The sequence continues at coordinate 20,481,898 of NC_092188.1, read as the reverse complement.
AAAAAAGCCCATCACAGTCAATCAGGCGTCAGCCGCTAGTCAGGGAGGAAAAGAGGGGAAACTTTACCCCGGCCCTGGCCCTGCTGAGTTGGCCTGCCGTGTGCCGCGCGGGGGAAATCCACTGGATGTCACATACATCTTGATTTTTATGAATGCTTTGATAGCTCCCCTAAAGACACTCCCATGACCAGGTGGAGGGTATTTATACAAGCGTGTCAGACAAGCAAAGACGAGGGGGAAAGGATATTTGCTGATCCCCTTCACTCACAGAGAAAAGAAATCTTGCGGTTGTTCTAATTGCAACTGGAAATAATTATCTGGCTGTGGACTCTAGGAAGTGGGTCACTTGAACGCACCCTGCCCAGATCACCAGGTGTGAAGGGTGGACGGTTGTGATGGACGAACAGCTGTCCAAAGGGAGAGAAACCTGTGTGTCAGTGGTAATATGTCAAATGAAGTCCTTTTTGATGCATTGGAAGCAGATTACAGAAACACCAACACAACACCATAAAGACAACATGAGACTTAACTTCAATACTCATAATGTGCTTATAATACCTTCCAATGACTTATTTGATTGAAGGATAATTCCATTTTATTCCAGCTTGTATTTTTTCTGGAACACGGCCACAATGAAGTTTGACCGGGCAAGAAATGAACGGTCAGGATCCGGTTGCTTCAGTTCTTCGCAGGTTAAGTTACTTAACCTTGTTATAAGGTAAGTGTTTACTAAGAGGAGATTACATATCGCTACATTAAAGATATGTTTCCCCAAACTAACAAGTTCGTATGAATAGTTACTGAAAGTAACTGCCAGGTGTAACTGATGTGTAGCTAAGTGAACCTAACTGACAAAACATACATTAGCTTGCTAACGTATGACCCCTCCAGGTTGAAAAGTAAAATATAGTCGACGCGTCAGACCTCATCAAAATGCTCTTTAATAATGATGTAAACTTATACAGCTTATACACTGTATTTCTCTTTCATATATTGTAATACCTACATTTACAAAATGTAATAACACCTGACCCTTAAAAACTGTTAAAACAGACAGGTCGCAAACAAGCCAAAAGTTTAGCTAGTTTCTCTAAAGCACTTTATTTGAAGGTGATACCAAAATATCCGTGGGAATCCCTGCTTGCACAGGAAAACTATGTGCATGCACAGCTACACAACACGAAGTGCCACAGTTGGTCCAAATTTAACCAGGAAGTTGTGTCAAAAACTGTGATGAATCTTTACAAAAGAATAATTTCACAGTTTGCCTTCGTTTTCTCGCCTGACTGCTCGTGTTTCTTGCCCTGTCAGACTGCGTTCCCAGATCTCAACAATTAAATTAGTGTGCACAATATTATCTTTACCAATAGAAATCATGGCCAAAACTAGACCCAAGTTGTATTAAGCAAGAATTATCCTGTGAGACTTAAAGTGAGATGTTAACTTTTGAAAGAAGAAATAAGACATTCCTCCTCTTGAAAATGAAAAGTTACAGCCTTTCTTGGTGTGGCACGACCAGTAGCTTATAGTGGCTAATGTTGGCTAATGTAAGCTACAGATTGCTTTGTAACTGGCATTACTCAGTTCAGTTTGCTGGCTTTATGACTCTTTTAACTTGTAATGTCTGTCAGATTACATGTTATATGTTAAAAAAATGTAGCACCATCAGACCACGGCAAATTCCTTGTAATGTAGGTTACTTGGCAATAAACAGTTTCTGATTCTGATTCTGATTCTGATTGTCACTTAGGCTTGCTTTAATTGTGGTCAAGTAATAGACCTGTTTTCTATATTAGTTAAATTAAGCCACCGTGGCCACAAGTGCCAATACGGGATAATGCTAATGCTAACACATAATGTAACGGGAGCACAATCATCTGAATGTCCATTATATGGCAATATCGGCCTCAAGTTTAGCCACCATAAGCTACTGGTTATGGCCTACTGATGAATTCGACTTTTCATTTTTAAGAGGAATGTGTTATTTCCTCTTAAAAAGGTTACATAGTCTCACTTTAATGCGTTACCCACGCACGAGTGTACATCCCAAGGTTTTTGCCTGCACTTACATACACACACATTACAGAGAAACGCACAAGTGTATGTGTGGTGAGACAAAAAACAGCTGCCATTCCCAGAGTTTACAAGAGAAAATTTCAAATACGCCTCAAATCAAATCAAAAAAGCACAAAACTATGCAAGCCAGTTCCCATTAGTGCAGTATGACCCAAGACTTTATTGCTTCCAACACTGCAAACGAATTCCATGCATTGTAGTAGTCAGTGATAATTAGGATCTGTTGAACACCTTCAGTTTCCACTGAGCTCTTACATATTCAGTATTACTGCACAATAAATGCCTTTAGTTCTTTAATGGTCTCTGTGCAACACGAAGAAGGAGGATGGAGGAAGTTTTAATCTGTAAGAATGCTCTGTGATGTGACCACAGCTCAGTGAACTGAAACAACACACCAGATACATTATTCATAGACGTGAACACCACGGCTTAGATGACGAGAATAAGCTGGAAGAGTTATAAACTTCTTATCATGTGTAAGCAAGGAACACATGTTAATGGGCTGTTACATATGCACAATATATGGCGTATTGACAGCTTAAAGCTTTATCTGAGAGGTGAGGGAAGTGGAAGCTGAATGGGGATAAAAAGATCTTGTGAAATTTGAACTTTTTCTTTCTTCATCCTCTGTGAAATAACACGGGCACAAACTTCTCCTTTAATAGGTTATTTTGTTTTGAAGAGCTCATCGGAGAGCAGTGAATGGGCCTTTTAAATCTCAGCTGCAGATGCAGAATGTGCACGAGTGTGCTTTTAAATGCACGATATGTTTGTGCATATACATTTTTCCATTTCCATTTTTCTTTGTGCATGAAGTGTATGCTCATCTACAGTGTTGCTGTATGTTAGCATTTCTCTGCTCCCTGGTTTTGCAACATGGTAATTGCACAGAGTGAGTACCAATGTGCCAGGTCTCTGTTTAATGAATCCCACCTGTAACACATTTGCACATTCATTCCTCTCCAAGGAGAAATCCTGTTGCCAAAGCAAAGCCCGAGCCCAGTGGAAGTTTTGTGGCTCTGCTGAGTTACAAATCTTAATAGCGTGCCCAAGATGGCTGCCGATTTTATCAACCCATTTAGAACCTGTTGACTTGTGAGGCCATATGAATGAAATCAATATTTGTGCACATTTTACGGCGCTCAACGTTGCGCTCGGCAAACAGGCGAAGGAGGGAAGAGAAGGAGTAGGAGAGGCCTATGGAATGTCAGAGCGAGTTGCCTCGGTCCTGAAACCCTCTGGCATGTGAAAGGGATTTCACAAACATGAGTACATCGAATGATTAATTCATCAGCTAATCTCGCCACAAACTGTATACATACCAATATCTTAAGAGATTATTACACCATTCATCTAGGGCTTTTCCATGAGCTCAGTATAGGGCTGAATAACCTCACTGCAGACATTTTTTTTCATCATTCTTCTCAGGGATTCAGGGATGGTTCATTCGCTTCACCTGAATCTCTCATTTAAGCTGGATACATACTTTTAGGCATCTGTAAGAAATGCCTAACCATACCAGTGTAAAGTTTTAATCGTCTATTAGACGCTCAAGAATAATCAGTAATAATCATTGAATTAATTGGATTATCATTGATCGTTCAGCAGCATACATGACAATGTATGTAAAGTCTTCCTGGTTACAGCAATGGCACAAATGAAGAGAATGACAAGAATCAGAAAAACTTTATTGATCCCCGGGGGGAAATTACACAATTTGGGTAATTTGAACAGCATGCAAATGATGTCGGTAATATAGATATAGGTAGATCCCCTGACTTTTCATCATCAGGTCAAATATGTCCAATAGTTTGTTTTATGACATATTACAGACATGTGAAAATACTTGAAAACCACTGACATTCCTATCAGCCTCAGCTGTACAGCTGTAGTTTAGTGCTAATCAAATGTTAGCATGCTAACATGCTAAACTAAGATGGTGAACACTGTAAACATTATACGATAAAATAAGATAATCCTTCTTAAACATCAGAATGTTAACATTGTAATGGTAAGCATGTTAGCATACTGACGTTAGCATCACGCTCAAAGCACCGGTGATCATTTTGAAGTACTTGTACTCCCTAAAACCATCTAAGCCCGTGATTTGTGATTCCTCATTACGGAGTTCCCAACAACAGTTATAATAATAATGACACTGAAAACCCTGATGAATCGTCTATTTTTGCACCCTGATCTCATCATTCAGTAGCCTTTGTTGCTCATTTTTGTAGCACTTCTGTCTCTTTGGTTGTCAGTTAAAGCTGAAACTGTGCTGTTGTTGGTCACTTCAGTAATGTTGCTCCCAGTTGGTGGTCCCAGTAATGAGCAGCGGGGGGTGGGTGGACTACATTGAATGGGATGCCAGAGATCTTTAGCTGCGCTCCTCCAGGGCCTTTGGCATTTAGTCACCCTGAGCTCATAATTGTGTGACTAAAGCAATTGTTCTCTTAATTGAAGCCATTCAGGGCCTCTACGGGCTTTTCCCACTTCCCTCAGGTGGGACTCAGGTGATCATCCAAAACTTTCAGGTGGGACTCAGGTGATCAAAGGTGCTGAGAGAAAAGGATGTTTTCGTATTGTTAATCATGATTGTACTCTTGTTTTTAGAACAAAATATCTACATAGATAATTCAAAACTGAACTAATTTGAAAATGTGTGAAGTTGAATAGTTCTGATATATTATTTAGCTAATGTCATCATGTAAAAATGTCCTCTACTCACAAAAGAAACCATCCAGCTCTCTTGTTCTGCTGTTCTGGCATAGTAAATGCAGTCTATGGGCCCTTATCTTGGGCACCACAGTTATAATAGCTCATAATATGCATTGCTGGCTCATAAACACAAACATATGATTATGAAACTGCACACAGGTAAATGACCCAATGACACAGCATAGGTAAAAAGCCCTATGCAGGATTTACTGCAGCTCAGGGTATAGCCAGGACTTTTATTGTGGTCAACTGCGGAGTGAATGAATACGCTTGAGCGTGTTCGTTTTGTGCATGTGTGTGTGTATTGCGCTGTAATATGTGAAAATGACAAATTCTCAGACCCCCTCTCTTATTTTCCTAAACTTGGTGTCACAAATATCTGGCGTGATGGATTAGAAAGCGCTTGCTCCACCTTGAGTCATCAACATATGTGAAGCACTTGTGTCTGCAGACCACCATTTCAACTTTAATTCCTCATCCTGAATAATTCACAAGCCCGAAGAGTGTTAAGAGGGTGGAGGAAGCTGAAAGCGGAGCATATGTGCAAGAGCAGTTGACACACAAAGAGAAGTCGCCCCAAAACTTGCAAATGGAAAAAAAAAGAATCTGCTGGGGCCACGGTTTGTTTTCACCTGAAGCAGTCATTTATCTTGGCCAGAGCCCAACACTAAACCACTGTGTATGTTTCTATGGTCTCAGTGGGTTTGTGTGTGCACCACAGCCACTTAAAGTGGTGGGGGGGAACTGCAGATTTCAGTCCTAATCTAGGAATTGTGAAACCGCACCATTTCCTTGCACTTGAGAAGTGCTTGGCATCTCATTCGGCTGCTGAAGACCTGTATACTTCAGCTCAGATGGGGCATGCAGATGAGTTTAGGATGTGTGTTTGTTTTATTTCTCTGTGGTGAACATGTGAAGGGAAAGAGGGTGATAAGGGGGTTGTTGCCGCTGGAGCTTTAGCACACTTTTATCTACTGTATCAACAGCAGCAGGTGGCGGCTCTGCAAAACAATAACAGGCTTAAAAAATGTGAACTTGCTCAGCTATACCAGCCTAAAGAGTGTGTGGTTCTTAATACCAAAGGAAAGAAGGAAAATATCTAATGTCATTGAGTCCAGTTTTCTCTGGACACAGCTTGGATATTGGGAGAAACCAAAGCCAGCATTTAAAGCTGCAAAAATCAATATCTTATATGTTTATTTATATATAAACAATAGAAAGAATGACTATGTGTACTGTGACAAAACAAGTACTTTTACCTAGAAATCATCTAGTTCAGGTCTATGCTTTAAAGTTCTGTCTGTTCTTCACAGATAGTAATTGCAACCATCCTTCCTCCTCTCAATTTCCAAGCCCCACACAATAGACTCTACAGTGACCGACTGTGTGAAGGCAGATTAGCTCAAATTCCCTCACAAGATGTTACACAACATCAGCAAAAAACAAAGTCCTCAAAACGGAGGAGGGGGGGATTTACCGCCTCCTTCCAGTCAACAGCCCCCTCGGGAGCTTTCCCGAATGAATCCCAGACTGCTACGGAGCTCAGCTATCTCGCTGACCTGCCGTGCCACCGGCTACTTCACCCTCTCGCTATACAGCCACATCCTGGCAATAAATCACTGGGTATTGTGAATTTCCCTGGAATGCTTGTTGAGTTGCCAAAGTCCAAGCAAGGTCCAAACCTTATCAGTGTTCAACACATCGCTGTGTTATCAGAGATGAAGCTGAGATAAAAGTGATCTCTTCAGCCTCAGAATGGTTTCCTTGAGGCAATATTTCCAGTAATAGAACACTGAAAAGGTGTCGATCATGTGGCCTGTATGCAGTAACCTGCTGCAAATCAGATACATTCTGATTACATTCGTTCCATCACTAGAAGACGTTCAAATCAATACAAGGAAACAGGGCTTTTGGTGTGGCATCAGCAGCTGAAATAAATATAAACTTCTCAGAGCTTCTTACGAGGGATTTAGGATGGAAATGGTAAAACAAATATTATTGCAGCCAGTTCAACCGAGGAGCACTTGCTTGCTGCAATTAAGGCAAAAGTTTTGATCTGCCAACCTCTGTGTGCCAACAGGATTTCTCACCCGTGTCCACACCTGACTTCACACCAGCAGACCCCAATCCACAGCATCTTAGAGACCATGAGACGTTTAGAGACTGAGCTTCAGCCCCACTCTGTGATGTAGTCTGAATCATCGAGTGTATTTTGACATGCAAATCTGGCCTCGAGCGAGCTTTCAGTTGACCCCTTCGGAGACTTGGGTGGGCTCCTGAAAATACCTCCCTTAATTTGACATGACCTGATTTGGAGGATTTCAGTGTTATTGCTCCTCTCAGACGTGTGGACTCACATGCGAGGCGTGAGGTTGAGGGAGGTCTTCCCGGAGCTGTTATGAGAGCTGATGTGAGACAACAGTGGACCGTGCCCGGAGCAAAAGAGAGGTAGAGGTAGGAGGAGGGGAGGAAAGAGGGAGCATTAGACAGAGAGGTAGGTGAATAACATAAGTGACAGAAAGGAGTGAAAGGGGAAAAAAAAAAGAAGAAGCGGTGCAGGGAATGTGGATCCGACCTGTAAAGGCCTAATCTGGGGCATTTGGGTTGTCCAGAAGTGTCAGTTCAGCATCCACCACATCTCGTCTTCTCTCTCTTGTCTTTCTCTGGCGCTCCCAAGCCATCTAACTATTGATGTGTTGGAAGTCCCTGAGTTTTGACAGCTGTGCTTGGAGTGCTGTGACGGCAGTCTGGAGGGAAGGGTGTGTATGTCTGGCTGTGTGTCTTCTGGTGGTTTGTAGTGGATGTGGACACTTTGGTGTGCAGCGTCTTGGTATGCAAATATTGGTGTGAGTGTGACTCTAGTGGTTAAGCCTGTAGAGTGAGCATGTGTGTGTGTGTGTGTGTGTGTGTGTGTGTGTGTGATGAACAATAAAAAATAATAAATTTGATTTATGCAGCACCTTGTGGACCTATAATGCAGCTCAATATGCTTTATTAGCAGCAATTTGGCAAGTAATGTAGCTATGCAGACAGGAGAGGCACAACAAATGATAAAGGCACCAGGCATGCTAGTGGTTGTATTAGGAGTTAGGAGGTAAAAACTCCATCAGCACTTAGTGATGGAAAAGGAACAACTTTAATGCGAGACCCTGATGAAGGCCACAAGGTGAAAAACACTGGTGTCACTATGAATTTGTTTGTTATGCTCCAAGTGTTGCTTTTCAGGCTGTATTAGGCACCGCAGTGCTTTGAGGTAAATGCGAACCTCAGCGTGTTAACATGCTCACAATGACATGCTGTTTAGTAGGTATAATATTTACCATGGCAACCATGTTTGTTTAGTGTATTAACATGTTAACATTTTCTAATTAGTGCTAAACTCAAAGTACAGCTGAGGCTGTACAGGTGTTTGGTCGTAGGCTAAAGCACCGGACAAATGTGACCTGATGATGGCGCTAGAGAAGTTTAGGGGTCATCAAAGTTGTTTCGATTCACCCGAATGTCATGCCAATCAATCCAGTAGCTGAGCTGTCAGACTGGATGTAGGATTCATCCTCTGGGAGCCGTGAATGTCTGGACAAAATTTCATGCCAATCAATTTGACATAGGCCGACCAACAGACAGACCAACAGTGCCACACTCTGCGGATAAAAAAATAAGTGCTTTACATCTCTGCAGCAGCCTACCGAACATGGTGTGTAAATGTAGCCCGCTGTGTGTGTACATGACACATGCACATACACATTCTCACACAACCAATAGCTAACTTTTCAATACCGTGCCTTCAAAAAAACTGTGCAAGGATCCTATTTGCTTAATGATGTTGCAGCTGGTATACATTTCGTCCTGACTGGTGTTGTAACTGAGGGAGGCGAGCTTGGGAATAAAGCAGGAATGCGTAGTGGGTGCTAGGCAGCTGGGGGCTGAGCCCCGCTGGGTCGCAGGGAGCAAGGCCAGGCCAGCCACATGAGCCTCAGCTGATTCACACTACCAATGCCACGCACACACACACACACACACACAGCCCTACCTGCTCGCCCGCACGTATCTGTTGTATGATCAAAAAACAGGATGTGTGTGAAAGAGATGCTGGATGATAACGATGAAAAAATACAGAGCCAAATAGAATAATAGCATGATGCTAATTAAAACAGCCACGTTGTTAATCATCTATAAGCTTAATAGCTTATTCGCCCACCCAGTGAGCTGCACACTCTTCCGCAAAATTAGCAATAATCACAAGGGTCAACAGAGTTCTCCCTGCTTTCCCAAAAGCAACTGCTGAACACAAATGAATGTAGCTGGCTCTCGACTCGAAACTAGTACGGCAACTGCGTTATCACGGTCTGAGCAGAGTTGTTTCCAGCAAAGCCAGAAGTTGTTATTTCTTACTGTAACTGACTCAACGCCAATTAGCATCAGAATGAGCAGCTGTATTACGGTAATGACATGGCAAGCACTCAGGTATCAGACTTATCAGTCTGCCCATGGTGGTGTCGCACCATAAAATACTCTCGTGTCCAAGGGCCACAGAGCGTTTATAGCAGGCACCTTTCCCTCTTGTTTGCTCTCCAAACAAGGAACCTTATCAGCTGATGAGGGGGAATGAAGGAATATTTCAGGAAGAATGCTCCCCACCACCACTTCCTTCTCATCACTTCTTGTTAAATACATGGGTTACATAACTACTGGGCTAGATTCAGAAAAGTGTCAGTTTGCACCTAAAGGAACCTAAACACCCATTTTCCTCATATGACCTTCAGTGACATCCTCGGGACCAGGCTGACCTGCAGTGGCCCTTCGGAGATGCTGGAAGGCAGGCTGAAGTCCGCGTTTTAGGGCCCTGGCATGGTAGGGTTTTGTTGTTGTTTTTTCTGGGTCCTTCCCAGTTGTTTCTGGGACAGACGGAACATGTGGTGAGTTGCTCTCACATGCTCGAATCAGGAAACATTTTTCTCCCCCCCACCTCCCCAAGCTTGTCTAAGAAGCTCATAAAAGCACAGGACTTCCTGCGGTCATTTAATGACACGGCACACATTGTCATCAGCTGAGTCACATAAACACTCCCTGACATGCCCGCTGAAGGACTTATGTCTATTTTAACATTAGCATTCAATTCCTTATGAATGAAATGTTTAGATGCACCTGAAAACTGCCAAATTAATTATTAATTATGTGAATTATATCAATAGCCAAGGAGGAAAATGAGAACAGTCTGGATTATTCAAAGGACATAAAAAATATACTTGAAGCAAAATATTTCCAAATTTAAATTGGAGATTTGCTAGGTAGCCAGCAGCTTGGATGACCTAGTGTGTCTCCTCATGCTCAGTGTGTAGATTCTCCTCTGTCATCTGTTCTGTGACGCCCTCAGCTGGTTGCATGCAGAACTTCCTGCTCTGCGAACCACAAACGTCCTGCAGCTTTTACTGGCATTCATGTTGAAAAAGAAACACAACAAATAAATCATTTTTTAGGTGGTGGTGGAGAGGGAGAGGGGGGGGGTTCATTTAAAACTGAACAAAGGGAAAATAAACAACATTTCTTTGCATAAGCACAACGGGTACAGCTAGAAACATTTTAACAAGAGCATGAAATTAGACCAGAACACGTGAGTCACAGATTACAAATTACCGGGATTTAACCAGCTGAAAGATATTTCCCTGTAAAAGCATAAAGGTCAACATGTTGACATTGTTTTCTGATCGTCTGCTTCTCATTGAGGAATGTTTACAGTAATTGCCCGCTCATAATTAATGGAAATGTTATGTTATGTTACTCAAACCAATAAAATAGTCCATTAAAATGCCATACTGAGTGCAATGCAATATGAGCTGGTGTATTAAGAGCGAAACATGTACATGAGTGTAATTAAAAACGAGGAAACGTTAACGTAGAGCATTAGAGTGACTTAGAGACACCTCGGCTGTGTTCACACCAGTATGTATTGGGTTATTAATAGTTGCTATGGTGCCCACATCCTCTCCCCACTTCTTTGTCAGAGCCTCCTGTGATTTAGGGCACTATATAAACCCTACTGGGCCAGCCCTCTGTCCTTTTCTGGTTGCTGTTATTGTTGCGGAGCACAGGCCACGGTGTTTGGCTGCTCCAGCTGGGAAGAGAGCACCTACTGGGCTTTTCCCATGATGATGAGAGTCACTCTACTCGGCCCAGTCAGCAGGCAGTGGATAAGGGCCCCCGAGCTGCGCCCACCTCCACTCTCTCCCCTTCCCTGAGGCCCCCTGAGCCTCCCCTCCCCTGCCTCCCTCCTCCTTTAAGTTCCCTCAAGTCAAGATGTGGCCCGTAAATTAGTACCGGGAGAAAAATAGGTTCTGTAAGATGAGACTGGGTTTCTGTGTGTATCAGCACACGACTCAGGGGAGACAAGAGAGAAGAAGCAGGCAGTAAATCCATTGGAGTCCACTGATAGCGCCTGTTTGCACAGCCACTGCCGCTTCCTTTGATCAAATGGCTGGGGGAGCGGGGGGTCGTGTGGCGCTGCCGAAGGTCAGCTATATATTACACTCCTAAAAGTGATTACTGAAATTCTTAAGTGAAACCATTCTGCTGCCAGGGTGTGCTCTAATCCCCTGCAGCGTTGTCTGGGCCGGGGCCGGGGCTGGGGCCTCTCTGTGGATCTGTGCGCCCAGCACTCCTTTTCCCCTTCCCCACTTGTGTTTTCTATCATCAGAGCAGGCCTAGAAAGAGCCCCTACATGGAAACATGGCCTATCCAGTTGCAATATCCACTGGTGGGGCTCAGAGGAAAGAGAGAGAGAGAGAGAGAGAGAGGGAGAGAGGAAAGGTAGTGTCAGGAAACAGAAATATGCACACACTTCAAAGGCTGGGGCAGCAAATTAAGGGTTAGGCATTGGACACGACAGTAAGTGGCCTTTACATCAGAAACAGGGTAAACAATGTCTGGATTGTGTTTCGCTTCTTTCCTCTCGTGTTGTTGCATAGAGACCCCCCGGCTCTCCATCTGCACACTGGCTGTGCTGTAGGTAGTAAGAAAGTTTTTTTCTTTCTTTTTTTGACATTGAGCAAATCATTTTCAACCAATTGAGCTGCAATCAACTGTTTTGTGTCTGTGCCACCGACGTGTGCAAACGAATGGAAAACCTGACACGGTTTTGCAGAATGAGCGGTTACGAGACTGTGTGATGTAATAAAGCCTCTGTTAAAATTCCACCATTTATGACTGGTAGCTAATCCTTGCCACAATGTTACACTGTATCAAATCAATTACAAGCACTTATAAAACAGAAGTGCTGCTTTGTAAGCGTGATACAAACAAGCTTCGGGAGAGAAAGCTGTGTGTGTGTGTGTGTGAATGCATGGTCTCTACTGCCGCGGCATCACAGTTGAGACTGAGCCAGCCAACATGATCTAAACAAGAATTATGTGAAGTCATGCTCTATGAAACTTTATACACATTTGCTGATCATTACCTAAGATTGCTTTGTGTTAACTTTGGCAGAGCGGCTCTTGGCTCTCGGATTGAGAAAAAAAAGGGGATGATGTATTTCCTCTTATTTATTATTTGCACTGGGCTACTGAGAGGGAAAGGGAGGGAAAAGCGAGCGAGTGTGAGCGGCGTGCCTGCGACTGGTTGCGTCCATTGCCAGGAATAACAGAATGAAACTTGCTCCTCAGCCTCATTAGTGTGTAGAAAACAGTTCCCAGGAGACACAACAGAGTGTAAATATATTTAAAACTCTTTACACTGCAGGATGCTACACGCCAACTTCTCCCTATTTCTGCATCCCCCCCCTTAAAATGAGAATGTAAACGGCATCGAGTGCTGCAAGTGTGTAGGCTTCAAAAGAGTTGCAACCCCATGTTGCACGTCTCATAAATTCTAGTGAGGGAATTCAAAGAGAAATTTATCGAGCATGGCATTCACACATGTTGACAGTAAAGAGGGCCAACTGCACACCGGGTCTTGGGAATTTGTAGGAGCACATGGCCCCCTATTTTTTTTTTTTTGCTTTGAAACACCCTCTTTGACCCTTTGTCTGCTTATGCAATGTCTTTGCCGTTTCTATTATGAAAAAAAAGATGGGGAAATTTATATGAGACACAAAAGCCCATAGCAGTGTGCTATAAATTAGAAATGTCAGATATGCCGCTGTAAACATGGGGAGATTTATCTGTCCATGTTACATGACCACGTCCAGGAGATACAGTACTTCATGGACAGTTCTGAAACCATTACCCCCTGAAGCAGGTGCACTGTTATCCCAAATAAGGCAATGTGCTATAACATCATCATTTCCCAACATTTGTTTATAATGTGAAGTCCCTGCCATCTGTTTCCACCCTGTGCTGCCTTTTCTACAGTTGTTTGTACAGTAAGGGAGGTGTTTATGGTCTTTGGATGTTGCCAATTTTACTAGAGAGAGGGCCGCAGAGCACCTATGGGACTCTGTGAGCACACAGGACCACACTTTTGGCTCCATTGCCTATTGACACAGCTGCTATCACGCTGAAATGATCCGATTCCAGGGGTGGTGAACATATCTGCGCACACTTACCTACACTGCGCACAAAAAAAAGCACCATGAGGACACGCACGACGTGTTTGTCTTTTCCTTTTAAATGTCATTAAGTGCTGCTCAGGCACAGCTTGATATTGACTTTGGTGGAATGAGGGCGCTCTTGGCCCCTTTGTTGTTGCTTGACTTGACGGTGGTTCATTCAGAGGCTGCCTCACGGGATGCTACAAAGTGTGTTCTTCCTCGCTATCAGGCGCTGCTGAGATCAAAACAGGTTCTTTTAGGGTTTATTCAAATCTCTGCCTGCAACCCCGAGCCAATGAATAGCAGAATGGGTTTTTTTTAAATCAAGTTTTTCTTTTTATTTGGACAACTCTACTTTTCTAGTTTTTTTAATGATGTGCCGTCATCTGGTTACTGTACAGCTCCTCGGCAGAGCTGCGTAGGCCCTGAGTGATGGAGAAAAGCTGAGAACGAGAGAGTGAGAAAGTAAATAAAAATCTGTATGATAATAAATTGCATCACTGGTAATTCTATCCAGTGCCGGTCCGCGGTGCGCCTGAACCCCCTTTATATGCGGGGGCCCAGGGAGATCTGCTGATAACATGGGGATTGATGTAGGCCATTAAAGGAGCGTGTGTGCTGAGCTGGAGGGGTGCGTTACATTTGGCCTCCACAACAGCACTGTATATCAGCATGTTGTCACCTGGGCTGATGTCACGGCAGGTCCTTCGGCTAAGAAAACACACTCTTCTGTCTTGGGTGGGTGACCAGCGCAGGCTCACTCACTACCCACTAATGTGCTACTCGTGCCGAGAGGGGGTGCGTTGTTTTGGGTTCACGGCCTCTCCAAATGTAATCCATAACCAATTAGGCATTGTGCGTGCGTAACTATAGAGACCTTTCAGCAAAACAAAATGATGTGGTTCAGCATGTGGATGGAAAAAAAAAAAGTGAAACAAAGAGTGCTTCAGGACCAAACATTCCTGTAATAGTCCTGTTTTTATTGACTTGATGGGGAGGTTATAAAGCTGCACGACAACATCAAACCCCCCCCCCCAAAAAAAAGGTTTTATTTAGTCATGACATTATGTAGGGCTCTCGGCCCAGCTTTTTCTACCTCATCATGGTGTGAGTAACTCTCAGTGGAACACTTGAATGCACTTGTGCATCTCATACACAACGCACCGAGGACCTTGAAACGGTGAAGGCAATTTGTCCCCTGGTGCATCCACACTGGGTCACTCCTGTTTATCTTTTCATGATCTTTTTCTCACACCCCAATCTAACTTTCACCTTGAAATGAGATTCACACATTGTCAAATGAATTTCTTGTGTGATGTGAGCAAATGGAGACAACATGGTCCCTGATACAATTACGCAGTAATACTTGTTTTAAGTATTTACTTCATGAGATTGCATCATAATGGTACAAAATACAATCATGCAATCAGCAACTATGTATCCACCCAATACCACCTTAAAAGATTCAGTAAAATAGCAGTTAAAAGCAAGGACTGCTACAAATGCTTTAATGAAGTCAGGACAGTAAAAGCTTCTATTCAAATATATTATCAATCAATTCACTTTGAATGCATTTTATTTGTCACATGCAATCATATAAGGTACAATCACAGCAAAATGCAATAGTATATTATATATAATTATTATATATTGTTTTGAAAACTGTTGTCAACTCACGTCCAATAAATCAGAAACTTTATTTAAACAGTGTATCTCATACACAGAGGACAACTAAATGTGCAAAGTAAGTGCATTTACAAATATGTGATAACTGTAGAAACAGAATTAGTATATAATAGCCATGTGAGTGTCAGTATGTCAATTCAAGTAAATCAATTCATTAAAAATATTCTGTATCATGATAGTATAGGCAAGTGGTCTAAGGAAATGTTAAAAATCACACTTATGTGGCATGCTGAGCTAAAAAGGCTCTTATTCTGTGGAGAAGCTCTTTCTTGACGCTGTCTGGCACCAAGGCTGCAAGAGAGAAACATATCCATGACCAGGGCTCATTCTTTCACACAGATACAGTGTAATGCAAGTGGTGCTGCAAAACCTCTGAGTCCGTGATCACACCCACACCCATTACTGGAAACATAACATCTCGTGACTGCACCACCTCCTACTGAGGCTACGGTCTGTGAAGTAACTGGCATCTCTGTCCTCTATGATGGATGCAAAATGGTAACTTTAGAGCTCTGTCTTTAACTCTGTCTTTAACTCTGTCTTTGAGGGTGGATTTTTAGAAATCCTTGTGGGTGGCAGGGAAAATGAGAACAACACAGCCATAAAAGCTGCACAAAAGTTAAGATACCTCTTCCTTTAGGAGTGATCTCTACCA
Organism: Enoplosus armatus; assembly: GCF_043641665.1. Lineage (NCBI taxonomy): Eukaryota > Metazoa > Chordata > Actinopteri > Centrarchiformes > Enoplosidae > Enoplosus > Enoplosus armatus. Next base: position 20,466,245 of record NC_092188.1, on the reverse strand, counting down.
CCAGGTCCTCCACAGTGACATGCTCCAAGCCTTTTTCTTTGATTACTTCTAGAAAGAAAAAAAAAAGTGGATGATATTTTAACAATGTTTAAATATCATTATTACCACAAACATTGCTCCAAGCAGCTTGTGCAGCATAATGAGAGTTCCACAGCAAAACCAATGCACTTTAGTTCCAACTGTCGCAGGTTTAAATAATAAAATGAATGATGACTGAATTCCATTTAGCTGCTTCAGTTTCAGGGTGCTGGTATTGTGCACGCTGGCCCGCTGTCATGATTTACTGCGACACTTCAACAGATCAGAGACATCGTTAATGTTATTCGTAACATTAGTGCTTTTCCCCGCTATGACAAGTCAAAATGTCTGATGTGAAAAAGGTCTATCGTTTGACTATTAGAACACTCTGCTTTTTGAAATATGGTTGTAGCCTTTTTTTAGTACAGTAATCTGTACCTTTGCAGTGAGCTTTCATCTGGTCCTTCCATCCACACTCAGTGAGTTTTGCCCTCAGTAACTCCTTCAGTCTGGCAATAAGATGCAAACACATGTAAAAGTATAGCAGGCACGTTTCTGTCTTATGCTTATTAGAGTATTAATGACAGCTGGCAATGCCTCCATCTTGATAACAACATTGATAAGTGCCATTATCTCTGTCATGTGGACAACACTACTATGCACTGTTCAGATTATGCAGAGTGCTGCTTCTTTTGCATGCCTGAAAATGAATATGTGATAGAGCAGCCGTCTTCCTCGTAGCTTGGAGAAGCTATTACAGTTCAGTATTCATGACACATGCCAAGTTTGATGAACATATAACAGGCATGTTTTGGCCTTATTAACAGCTGGAAAGCTCTCTGTCTTAAGCTGAGATACCAAAGTGTGACAGAGCAGCTGTATATATTCTATATACGTGCACTATACCAAGTCAGTTCCTCACGTTTTCCCTTAACAAAAATAACACTATGGAATAAAGTAGGCTTATTGTTAGTAACTCTTAACAATACTATGGAGATGTGTTTATTGCACAGCTTTAACCTACATTTGATGAAGAATACAGCATGCTACGCCTATCTAAAGAATAAGTTGCAGAAAACGTATCTAGCAATAGAAACGATGCCTTTACTGTCACAAGCAAAGATGTAAGGGGGGCACTAATATGCTAAAATAGCCTTAACAGCTATTATACGTTGTTAAATAACAAAGTGTTTGTTAAACCAAGTTGTTTGTAGTGTTTTATCTCACCTCTCTCGTTCCCCCATCTCTGTCAGCTTCTGGTTTATTGTTGCCCTCATTCTGGACTCTTTACTCATAGTCTTTTTCCTACAAGGTGAAAAAACCGGCAGGGCATGTGAATGCAACCAATGTAAAATCAAGCTGTAAGCACTTTGCTAACGCGGGACTAGCCACGTTAGCTTGCTAAGCGACTCCAAACAATAACAGTGTTACCGGGACGAGCAGCTACGCTTTATATGTCAGTCATTAACTACTCTTCGCTGGCTCCGTTGGATGATTCTCTTAACAACATTTACTTACACACTAAGGAAGGATCAATACCAGAGGTCACACTCTTCAGTTTTACCACCAGACTCTCTGTGGCGTACATAGAAAAAGTTAAGATGAAATAACGTCGACTGGCGCTGAAAACACAGCAGACATATTTGGTGCAAACATCACTAAATCTGACAGCCGCTGTGAGCTGAAATATATGTTTAATTTACGTGTTAAAGCAACTCAAAATTAAAATTGTACTTGATACAACACTTAAGAAAGGAGAGGCTGGGCTTTTGATTTCACTGGTTTTACCGTCAGATATTACAGTCCGAGAAGAAACACTGCTTGGTACAATGGTTCCTACGCCTTCATTAAATGCAATGCTCTGTCACACCACGCAGCGGCAGTGTTGGTTAATACATTTAATCAAAGAGAGTTCTGGGTCAGACTTTGACCTCTCACCTGCCTTTAGGTTATCATCATTATTATTATTATTATTATTATTATTATTATTATTATTATTATTCGTTTTTCTAAATCCCAGTTTCACATTAGCACATTGGCTATCAGTTCCTGTTGGTATTTTTTACATTTTATAAATGTTTTACATATTCTTATTCCAGAAATTTTTCCTACATACTGAAATTTTTATGATTGTTTTGTACAAGAACTTACTAAATGTGTGATTGCTTCAGTTTGAAAAAAATCAAAAGAACCAAATGTATTATAAACATTTTCAGTATGTATTTTTGCAGTGGAGCAACAGTGTTTTTTCAGTGACTACTCATAGGGCACAGTATTGTATGTGTAACTATGAATGTGTTCTGACTGAAGTAAACTCACCCAGTAATAGTGTTTATTTACTTTCATATGCCGTGGTGCCAGGCCTCTTCCGCGAGTACCATTACACTGAGATCCTGGTTCTTAGACCTGCTGGAAAACAAGCTCAAGTTGGATGCCAAAGAAAGGATAACAGCCTCTAATGCTCTGGAGCACACTTTCAATCGCAATGAACCAACTAATGAACTTCACTTGCATTAGCCATTAGTAAGCGTGCATACATGTGTATTTGTGTGTGTGTGTGTGTGTGTGTGTGTGTGTGTTAACCATGTCTGACAATATGAGACATGAGACTATTCTTGTTGAGCACCTCATGTATTCTTGTTTCTAAAGGCACTGCATCTTTTTTTTATAGAATTGTATGATATGCTGGGATGTACCTTTTCATACATAAAGTAAACAGTCTAAAATAAGTCTGTCCTCAGCAGAATAAAGTAGTATTTTCTGGGTCATGGTGTTTGGTTTATGCATTCTGAAAAATGTAAAGAAGAAATGTATATCTAAAGGGCATTAATGGGGATTACGAGGTAAATTGGAGAATTGAAAATATGATTTAAGTTCAAGGGCATAGATTTCCGATTTTGTGGGGGGAGAAACCCTGGACCAAACACATGGCTGTCAATCAACAAGGCAGAACACAACTCTGTTTTCCCCCACTTTTCAAGAAATATGGGAAATAAATATGTATATATATTTACATGAGACGTGGCTGCAGGTATTAGAGTGAGGAGAGTTACCGGTCATTGAACCAGTAAGACTTTGCTACACTGAAACCTTCATCTGATCATGAATCATAGAAAATCAAAACATGAATTATGGCCGTCTGTTTTGTTGTTACAAAGTCTTTACAAGCATTCAAAACAGCTAAAGGTTCTGTTGACCATAAATAGGAAAGGCTGTTGTGCTTCTGAACAAAGCTGACAAGTCTAGAATATAATTACAAGGTCGAAGGTTTTCCCTTCAGGGATGATCAACATCTGGATCACAGCATCAGGGTGTCAGCTGCAGAAATGTCAAGCTGGCCAAAATCACCAATATGACTTCTGTTCAATTTTAAAATAAAATCCAAAATGAGCAAGTAATGAAAAGTGTCAAAGTGAAAATGATAGATAAATAATGGGGCTTCTGTAGCAAACAGAAAGGGAAATTGGATGCAGCAGGTCATGTGGTGAGGGCTTAGTGATGTGGCATGATGTGAAATTGAAGCTTCTTCTCCATCTCAACAGATATCAGTCAGTCTTTTGTGGTGCACAGCAACCCATAGGAGAAGGAACTCAGTCGTGGCTATTTGTTCTTCATTCATATTGCCCCTTGATAATGTACTACAGTATCATAAACTGAGTGAGTGCAAGCAGATCACTTTTATGGCAAAGGCAACTGCTGAAAACAATTTAAACATCTCTGATACCATCCTAACCATGAAGCCTGTAGCAACACCACTGTGCTGCAGGCCCTGGAAGGCTGATGAAGTACAACATTGAAAACCTGCTGGAGTCCAGAAGAGAACTTCAACCTTAATGTTGTTTTCCAGTGAAATAACAAAGCAAAACAAAGGCAACGCTGCACAGGAAAGGCTGGAAAACATCAATGTTAATGTCCTGGAGAGGCCGCATCAGAGTTGATGGTGGGACTTGTAAACTGCTGTTTATTCACGGATCCCATGCAACTGGCAGAGCTGACAGCAGAAAACCAAGATGAATTGTTGAAATAGTTTGTTCACCGGTGGACCTGGGCGATGCATGCTACATGCCACCTGTTTAAAGGTCTTTTCATGCTCTCATGATTATTAAAGGAGGTTGTATCTCCAGATCTCATTACAACTAAGAGGGGGACCACAAATTTTCTCAAAAGTATTCCCTGGAAGGAACATTAATAATATCACAAACATAAATCCTCGTCCCCACCGACACCCATGGGATCGGCATCCAAGGTCAGAACTGTGGTTTAGACCCCATTTTTTTGTCCCCCTGCTGCCAACAAGGTTCAGCTTTCTGTCTCATATAAACGCTTTTTCAGTTAGAAAAACTGTTCTAACTTGAGCTGAACCTCGGCTACATGTCAGCAGTTCTTATCTTCAAACAATATTGTGGCAGAAGATCGTGTTTATTCAGGCACGTAACATATTTTTGCATTACCTGGATCAGAAAGTAGCTTCACCTCACCAAATTAGTTTTGCATTCATAAGGTCTAATGGTTCACCTGTAACACCTCGTCAAGGTTGCATTCATATTTCAGCTTTAACTGCTATGATGTGATCATTCTGTTGCAATTCTAAACAGCGTTTATATCATTTTATCCTGAATAATATACTGAACTGGTCTACAAAGTCTAAGAAAGTCTATGAGGACTTTTGAAGCATGACATAAGCCTCGTCTCTTCAAATGACAAGCTGTCATTATATTCATAGGTTTCGAGTAACAGATACATCATTCAAACTTGCCTTCTCTTGATTGTTTTGCATTGTTAAGTATTTACCAGGTAAATGGTATTGTTTTCACCTTGTGCAGTCACAAAACTTTATAGGTGTGTAATTGAGATCAAAATGAAGGCTGAGTCGAAAGATGGGTGTGGTCCAAGCAAGGGCGCCGAAAGTAGGGGGGTAGGAGGTAGGGAAGGGGCCATTAAGTTGAGGATCACTGTATCCCAGTTAGTATGTGGGAGTGGTCTGACCCATGACTGCTGAGTACTTTTGGGTCGGAACGTCAACATGTTGACAGGCATCGCGGCTGGTGTGATCCCATCACAAGATGGTCTCTAGTGTTGAAAATGTAAAGTACGCTATAACTGTCTGGCTAAGAAATGCCGAAACATCTTTGCGCTTCATTTGGTAAATAAGTTATTACTTCAAGTGTGCTTCCAGCTGTCTTTTTGAAGTGAACTGTATAAATGTGAATGCTACTTTTTATCTTTCTTTAATACCACGCCAAAGGGCAAGGCATCACACATTAATGTCTATCATTTAACTTTCATCATCACTTGCAAGCAATCCTTCCCCTTTTTCCTGAGCAGTTATATCTCTTCAACCTCAAAGCCCCTTGCTTGTCACGTCCTCCAGAGTTCTGATTTAGCTATTAAGGACAGTAAAAGCCTGTAGGTGCAGCTCCAGAGAGCAGATATGAAAGAGTACTTTTACCATACAAGTTATAACACCTAGATGTTTTACACTGGCAACTGAAGAAACCCAGCCTTGGTGTTAAATATTAATGCAAAGAATCTTGCAATGCAAAGTTTTTAATCAGATCAGGGATTGAAAATGAGAAGAGAAATGGAAAAATGAACAAATCCAAAGGCCGAGACTCTTGCCAAATGAAGTTTTCCTCTGTTTCAGTCCAGCGCATAAGTCTCAAAAGATGCTGCGAGTTCTTGTCGCACACAATTAATAAGTCCAAACTTTATTGAGTCTGAACAACTCAAAAACTCTCAAATTTAAAAAAAGGGCCACAACTTTTTTTGCCTTATTATGAAATAGCCTGTGACACGGCTACCACTCCTGTTCTGCTCAGTTGCTCTGTTTAATTAATCACTGTACTGACTTCTGGTCGCTTGCATAAGTTTAATTGCTTCTGTTTCATTTACTTTCCCCAAAATCCAGTAGGGATAGCCGCAACTGACAGGTTCTCACTGTAGGTCCGAAAACCTTTTGAATAAAAGTGACAAGATGGGGAGGCTTTTATATGTAATGTGTGAGGCTGACCAGGACTTTAAATTTCAAGCCCAAATAGGAGAATCTGCCTTTTGGAGTCTGGCCAAGAATTACTGCCAGTCTGTCTGACTGAGAGTGGAATTTAGTAGGGCTTCCTCTCATGTTCAAGTGGGAAATGCCTCCCCCTGCAACACCTCATGACAGACTGATTGATGCCCTACCTGCTCTAGACAGAGTAATGGCCTTCTATGTGAGCGCAGGTCTACATGACACAGAGAAAACTTGTCTGTGTGTGTGTGTGTGTGGAGCCTCAGTTAATTACATGCCTCTCTGCTGACAGTTTGGCGGCACGATGAGGGGAGAGTGAAAAGTTAGAGAGGGGTTTTACTGCTGCTGCTGATCGTTTCTACAGCTCAGACACAATCTGAGGTGTTTACACCTTTATTTAGTTTAGTGGACGTGTTCAAGCAGATGCCCCTTTGGGGGGAAAGTGGAGGGCCACGGTGCAACAAGGTGTATAAAGAATTTCCCTCCCACTCCGAGCTTTTCAGACTGCTCTCCTTCCCCCTCTACAATTGACATAGTCCCAGCCTATTACTGCCGTTATCTTGGCTGAAGCAGCCCGAGGCAGCTGGACAGCTAGAAGAAACGTACTGCACTCCTAGCAAAGCAACAATCCACAGGGATCCTCATCTGAAGGCTTTTTTTTTTTCTTTTCTTTTTCTTTTTTTTTTACAATTGGGTAACCATAAACCACAAGATGCGGCACAGTGGCTGTGTTTTTCATGAGCGTGGCATGAGGCTCTTCGCTTTGTTTCATGCGAAGCTGCAATTATTTCTTCTCTGCAAGAACTTGGAAAGAGGCAGCATGCTGCATAAGGGAGAGGAAGCATGAAGAGGGAAAGGATCATCCTCAGACTAAAAGGCTGATGATACTTCAGTGAGCTCCTCCTGCGGCCACGTGCCCCCCGAGGCCCATCCGAGACCCCCATCCTAAAACTCTAAATTGGGTGTCCACATTAAATTGGCTGTTTTTATGGTTTTGCCTTCGAGCTGACAGTCCCACCCACCCTAAGAAGTCAATTCAGTGTCTGATGTGCTAATAATACATATATGGCACTTCACACTTGGCATTGGTTAGCAGGAAAAATTCTTACAAGATGCAGCAGGAAATGTAGGGGTGGGAACCACCTGCACTCACCCAATAATGACTAGTTCACAAATGACCATTTACATCTTAATGTGACGACACATTAATGGCCTAATCTGAACTATTGCTTTCCACTGGGAAACACAGATTTCTAGGCAGTAATTATCTTTGCCTATGATATATTTTTAACATGCATTGTCAAACAGTGCATCGTGGGAAGAAAACAGCACCACTTTCGGGACATAAAATCAGTGCTCTTTTGTCATATCATACAATATTTATAATTTCTTCCACTAATTCCTCTGATGAATTGACGTTGGAGCGATGCTCATTAAAATTCCTTTTAAGCGTTGTCATGGCGCCAGAAAGATTTCCCATTTCCTGAGCGCGTTGCCTCCGGTGTCACCCAAGTTTAGCCTCTGAGTGATCACTTGCAGTTGCCATCTGCTCTTCCAACTTTGCCAAAACCAGACAAGCAGCATTTTGCAGAGGCATCCAGAGGATGGCAATTTGCAGCACCCTCACCACTCTGTGACCCCCCCCGCCCCCCCATCATTGAACAGATTGCACTCTCCACTACACTGCAAACATGAATTCTGTGTTGTCATCTCCAGTAAATTGTAGTTTTTGCCCACCAATGAAATCCCCCCAGAAAAGAAATGAACTGGTTTGTTACAGACTCTGTGATAAAATATAGTTTAAACATTTAGATAATCAGTGTGTTCCTCGTGCATTTTGTCTTCTTCTCTGTCCTGAGGGTGCACACCTGCTTTTTCAACAAACACAGTGGTGAGCCAGTCGCAGCATTAAATGGACTCATCGCTCATGCTTTGCCAGTCTGTTAAGCCAGAGGATCATCAGTGTGTTTGTGTGTGTTGCATTACCATGACCGAGACAAACGTAGAGTCAGGCCTCTGCAGCTGAATGAAAGGATTATTTATTTTGTGCATGAAGTCTGAGGTTCTGTAGGTGGCGCTCCTCACGTTCTTTGTCTGTTACTTTTACTACATTCACTTGTAACTTTTCATTCCTCAGCACAGCTCAGTAAAAGGTGCCTTGCAAACATGTTACATCTTCTGTGTTTAACAAACAGAAAATGGGACAGTGTGGTTTCACCAGCAGCCTGTCTCTCTGAGCATTCCAGAAGTCCTCTCATCTCTGAACAAATCCAGGGTGATTCCCGACGCCGCAGTGGCCAGCTAGCATTTTACAGAGGTGTTCAGTACATATGTGAATTCATCTTTAACACAAAATCTTCAGAGTGAACTGACTATACTGAGTCACCGCTGTCACCCACTGAATAAGCAGCTTTTAGCCTTGGAGCTTTACTTACGTTTGATAAGTCTGTTGTAAATACGTGGTAAGACAAACCTGTGGTTTTAAATCAATCATGTTTATATTCATTTTAGCATTTTTATTGTTTGGGTAATGTAGGGGTGCACCCTGGGGTATTGAATGGTTTTAATCATAATATAGTGGGTAGGTCTGCCATAACTGTCAGCTGGTGCAGATGTATGTAGGTATCAATTTAGCATTTCAAATGATCAATGTTTACCTTCCAGCAAATTAGTGAGAGTGCTCGGTTTGTTTACAGGCAGATCGCTGACCGCTGTTTATTTTAGTATTGCGTATTGTAAACTTATTTAACTTACTCGTTCATTTTAGGGTTGATTTTATGTAGTTTAGGGTTTCAGTTCTGTCTCCCTTTGTTTCTCGTGCTGCAGCTAGTGGTGGCCTCCAGTCACGGGTGTGGTCGGTGTGCTGGGAGTTCACTCACTGTTGATGGTGATATGGTTTGTGGAGGCACATTTGATTAATATGGTGTTTTTATTTGAAGTGTGGGTTTTGGTTTGTGTTATGTGTCACAGGTAGAATACTGCAAGTGCTCCAACAGTGGGGGGTTGAAGTACATTTGAACTGTGATATCGTAGGGATGAAAATTGAGAACTGGTTCCAAATTGTCTGATCCATTGCAATCATATCCCTCCGAGTTTATCAATTCCTTTTATCGATGCTGGCATGTTGCAAAACTGTGACATCTTCAAACTCATGCGTCTACACGGCTGGAAACTTGCAGCAAGAAGTGAATATAGGTAGGCTTAGCAGATTTTTCTTTGACTGAGAAAACCTAAAAGAAAATGAAGGCTCCACAAATATTCTCTTATTTCCTCCATTTTAGCTGATGCCAGGCAGACTGTTGCTAGCTCTCAGGCTGTTTTCTCCTCTGTGTTCAGACTCCAAGATTATAAATCTTGAGATGTCCCGAGCCGATCCGGGCACATTTTAATTGACCATATCAGCTAAAATAAAATTGATCCAAATCCGAGCATTTCGCTCGATGTGTGAGTGAAAATTACGGATTGTTATCTCTCCTTCGCTTCAGGTCATATCAGGTGTTGCTAATTAACTTTCAGCCAGTGAGTAAGTTGATGGCAGGCCAAAACTATACTTAGCTGTTGTGTGTGTTTGTGTGCTCTCTGAGAGCCGGTGTCTGTACTCTGCCAAAGATTGTTTTATGAGGTCAAAGAGGCATCACTCTGTAACACCACTGTACAGCTGCGAGTGCTGTTGTAGTGATACGTCTCTAGCAGATTGCATCAAGTCAGCTTTAAATTTACATCCATATCATATCCATAATTCAACTTTATAGTTTTTATAATATACAAAAAAGACTCGGATCGGAAAAAACTTGATCATACATCCCTGAATAAAACAGTTGCGTCGAAAACCTGTGTGGGCCTACTTGTTTTCCACACAGAAAATTGATCATGAATTGATAAGGGAATTGATAAAGAATCGGACCGATAAGCAGAATTGATAATGGCATTGGTATCAATAAAATCTATTGAATATTAATTCCCATCCCTAGTGATATGTTCATTTATTGTTGCACTTACTGAAGTGGATGATGACGTGGCCACTTACTGATGTACATATTGAACATTTGAACAAACTTCTCTCTATCTTTTTATAACAACTCTATTTTGGATGACTGAACATCCCGTAGTGACTCATAACGTTCTTTTCTTTTGCCACTGGCGATCATTTTCGGATGAGTGGGTCGGCGTAGGTCTTTTTGATTCTCAAATGTTGAATGTTGAACTCCTCGAATCCTCTCCTCCACGTGACTCATAATACAAAGATGTGGGACGCCATCGCTGAGCTCAAAAAATCGAACAGAATGAATCTGAATTGCCATAATGATGTGATGCTAAGGAGTCTCTTTTGTTGGTGGTGAACAGACAGGGAGGGGGTGGGGGGGGGGGGGTAGCAGTCAGAGTGGTGTGATCACTCATGCTTTCCTGTTTGTCCATGTTGGTGGGAGAGGAGTGCTCTGTGTGCTCTGAGGCTCCCTGACTTCATTACCTAGAAGGGCAGACGGGCTTGATAAATGGTCCACTTGGTGAGAAACATTTGTCACCTTAATCACAATATAACACACACACACACACACACACACACACACACACACAGTTATGGAGTCATGGAAACTCATGGCTATACCACACACATAACACCTACAACAAACACATGGCATCACACTCACTCAGATGGAAACACAGTCCAATAAAAAAGCCTAAATAAAATGCAGCCAGTGCTTTGTCAGGGCAGTTCTGTCTCGATAGCTGTTACGAGGACACAGTATCATGGTGCTGGTGATAAAGGGGCTGAGCTGAAGTATTTGCTGTCACAACTCTGCATTCATCATCACACTGATGAGCTTCAGAGTCTAATGATTCACCACCGCTAATGTGTGTGGGAATGAAAAATAAGGATCAGTTACTTTGGAGTGAGTTGGTGCTCTTTGCTTTGCCGAATGTGCTTAGCCAATCGGAATGCCTTATTAAACGTCAATCACACCTCATGATATATGTGTCCAATATGCTTGGTGTGAAAAATGGGATTCACCACAGTCGCCTGTAAATGCTTCGTGTATATGACCATTTACACAGTATCATACTTGACCACATATTTCTGTTTTCAATCTTCTAAAAGTGTATTCTTTCACAGTATCACAGTTTTGTGAAACCCATCGTTGTCGAGCAGCTGGTAATGACTTTGTGAGATTCTGTCAGACGGCCAGCAGACCGATCTTTCTGATAGGACTGGAAAGCATATTTCTGAAACCGTTTCTCGCTGGACAGTGATCGATGACTTCTACGGAGGGGAGACAAGAGAAGAGAGAGAGGATATAAAAATTCTGTCTGGCAAAACAGAAACGTCATTAATGTGCTAAACTGTCTGTGGGTAATCTCACCCTGATCACATTATTTTTGTTCACATGACAGCATCAGTCATCATATCTACCCAAAGGCCCCTACTCTCCAGATTCCTCACTGTAGTTGGAGCAATCACTGCCTGTTGCATAACCTTTTAAACATATTGGCTATGTAGCTAATTACACGAGAGCACAAATAGCCCATTAGATGTCTCTTTACTTTTTTATGAAAGCTGCGGGGTGATTTGAGGCATAATTGTGTTTTTAATTTATGCAGCCTGTTTCACTAAAACCTGCAACATAATGCTGTAAACATGGATTTAGCTATATCAGAGCACAGCCCTCTAGAAGTTTTAAAGAATACAGCTATGGAAGAAAAATGCATTCAGGCTTGGAAAATCTCCCCGTTGTTCTTGGTATAGGTCGAATTTCTACATGAATGGGTTTTTGAATTGGGCTGAGAATCATTTGTCCATGAAATACTACGTTCAAGCTGCACTCTGAGCGACTGGGTCACAGGTTCAGCGGTATCTACCTTGATACTGAAACTGCGTGGAGCCGACTGAATTTAGAATTTAAAAAAGGCACAGAGACCATCTTTCATGCTTTCATCTCCTCACACCTGGGTTATTGCAACAGCCCTTTGCACTTGTCTTCAAAAACCTATTGACCGGCTAAGGACCGTACAGAACTCAGCTGCTAGGCTTTTTACCAAATCTAAGAGGTGTGACCACATCCAGCCTGTTTTAACCTCCATGCACTGGCCCCCAGTATGTTTTAGTTTTAAGGTATTATTGATTACTTTTAAGGCTTTGTGGCTATATTTGCAGCTTGAAATCCTTGGACAGCATAGTTTGCGCTACGGTTGTCTAGATGGGGCTATAATTCACATTGATAAGCAAATAGTGTAATGAAAATTTCATCTTCAAACAACCCTGTCCAGAGGTTCCAGGCAGACAGAAACACCACTGTTTTATTTTCCAGCAGTGATGATGTCGTCCTGCCAATAGGGGCGTCAGATGGAAAAATGCTTCTATGTGTTTTTCCAGAGGAAACGGACAAACAACGCATTCATCGTTTCATTTGGAGGACTTGCTAGTTTAAAGGTGATTTATAATACTCTGGAAATGCATCACCGCTGCAGCTATCTTTTGATTGGCCACCTGGGTGGATGACGTTACATTCTGGCAGAAGTTAGGCCGGCTTCAATTTTATTGCCAGACGATCCTGGCTTTTTTTTTGCTGGAGCCCTCTTTGGCACCCCCACTGTGTTGGCAAAGTGGCCATATTTTGGAGGAAACGTGATTAAAAGTATTTAATACTTTCTGCTTTGTTTTTAGCAAAAGAATACAGTTGGAGAAGACACCTGACTACTTTGTGGATTCTTTTGGAGCGTGGTACCCATATTGGTAAAAATCCTCTTTTAAGACACTGGTTTGAACAAGGCTTTGCTTACTGTGATCCAGTTGATCTTAGGAAACACATCTTCTTAACAAAACAGTCACAACATGACACCAAGGGCTGGACACAGTCAACCCATATAGCAAACAGAGGCCATCACACTGTGTTGGAATAGCAGTTTAAAGCAGATTCAAGTGGGTTCATCTTACTAAGTCAGGCAGTTTGACTGGCCTGCAGCATCTGGGTTAATTTCATAGTTTGTTTTTCCGATTGGTGGGAGAAAATGTGCTTTTATTTCCTGAATGAATGCCCCTCTGACACTAGCACAAAAGACGTTAGAGCTTATTGCTTTTTAACTATATTAATTATATATATTTAATCACCGCAGGGATTCCGGATGCCTTTATCACCAGTGCATTTTCCAAATGTCCTCCTCCTCCTCCTCCTCATCGCCTCAAAGCTTTGTATCTGAGTTACTCATGCATGCACAAACACCCAGCAAGTACGCTCACCTTTCTTTTCTTTAATTTTAAAATTATGAAACTACCCATCACTCAGGTTGCCACAGTAACAACCAAGTGGACGGCATCACCGTGAATGGAGCGCCGCCGGATGTCGTACAGGACAACACATTGTACACTCCCAGAAAAGGGGTCAGTGAGTATCCGTCATTATTCAGTCTTCCTGAAAAGGTTAATGCACTACCTTTCTAATTCTCCTCCCCATGCTCCTGCTTTTTCCAGCAAGCTTTTTTCCCCATTATCTTCATTTAGTGACCTATTAAGCCATGAGCTTTGAAGAGGGGGTTTTAATGTTGCAAACAAACATAGTTGTCAATGGCTCATTTCATGCTCCCATTTTGTTATAATCTAAATTAAATATGGCATGTTTTTTCCTTCTCATTACTTCTGTCTATATACAGGAACATTTCTAAAGCTCAATGTCTTTTAACTTGCTCTTCTAAAAAAAAAAAAAAAACCCTACTGCTTTATATTTCATTAGAATCTGAACTGAAAACACTATGCAGCCAAAGTTAATAGATGTTTTAGGGAGAGGGGCCACTTCAGTTCAAGAACACGGAACACATCCCATCACTATTGCTCTGCTGTATTGTTCTTTTACCCTAATGGACCAGCTTTTAACATTTTCTCTTAAGTGCAGCATTTAAAACAATGTGAAAAGAAATTACAAACAAAACAGCAAAAGCCAAGTTAGAAGCAATTAAGAAGGCTACATGATGAAGTCATTACTTCAGCGTCTCTAAAAACAACTCCAAGTGCTACTTTCTGCTGCACTTTATGGATGCTATATATTTTGAAAGTTTTGGCTGTTTGTATTGGATTAACAGTGCCCTCCTTTTTCAACTCATAGTGAAGCCATGCATTCAGCCATTAGCATAACAACGACGGCAGTGGATATCTGCAGGAGAACGGAGACCAAGTAATGATGAAAGGCAAACATTTTAAAGCAAATGTGAAAAGGCCCAGTTTCATGCGGTTATAAATCCATATCATATTCTTCCTCCCTTTACTTTCCCAGTTCACAGTGAGAAAAGAGACCTATTGTCCTAGCAGTGACCCCAACAAAATGGAATCTATGAAACTGTATCAGCTTTTCTTTCTTTTGGAGAGGACATTTATTGGTCATCATCACTCCCTATACTTTGCTCTCCAGTCTGGCTGCTCTCTGTCTCAAAGCACTGCCACAACATGGCTGTGTCTCATCATTTCTTACAGTACATACAGTTGATGCATGTGACTAGATAAGATGCAGCCACTGGTGAAGCACTCAACACACAGGTTTGGACTGCACAAGAAGAGAAACTAATCACATTCAAAATACAATTTTAAAATTTACAACGCACTAACTCAATAAGACACTGCATTCAAATTTAAACATCAAAATGTGCGGATTAAATTAGGCAAGGCTTTGCAATGGCACATCCATCATGTCAGTCTGAATGAATCCTCAAAGGCAACGTAAATGAGTTCTATGATAAATATTCTCATTTCTAGTTTTCCTGCCGACGTAGGTCTCTGAGGAGCATGTTGGGGGCAGTCCAGTGGGCAGTAATGATGGCAATGCATTTTCTGTCCCACAGAATTTACAGATGGGAGAAATAATTCTACTATACTGGTTCTCCTTGGGCCATATTTATATATATATTTTAATTTAAAAAGAATTCTTCCTTCTCTTCCACTAAGCTTTTCTTAGAATTACCAGCTGTGGACACAAAACATGTACGGCTTCAAATAGGAAAGCAGAGACTTTTAGTCTTTGCAGGATCTGTAGAACTCTATTATGTTCACATTTGGTTACTTCGTTCAAAATGGCGAACACAATAAGATAAGAATAAACAATATAAACAACTCGCATTAGAAAATGAGCAATCATGGAGCTTGCGTTGGAACAAGACTAAGAGTCACCACCCATGCTAGCGGCTCTGTAAGGTTGTACCTCGAGTCAGCATGCTAACATGACAGAGAGGAAATGGGAAACAAGAGAACACCAGGCAGGTAGAAACAGTCTTTTTATATTTTATATCGCACTCCCTGTGGACACAATCCACTTTGTTCTTATTTGTGTCTCTTTCAGTGCTCAAAGGGACTGTGAGTGTGTGTGTGTGTGTGTGTGTGTGTGTGTGTGTTTAAATCAGAGTACATTTAATAAAAAGGAATGAATACTGTTAAACCAATGAGGACAACAAGTGCATCTCAATAATGTATGAATTGCTTGTTTTCCCTTGAATAATTCAGGTAGCTGTGTGGCCTTAGTCAATTGATTTGGGAATAGCCTATGCTGTGCCAAGCAATTTAAATGTGTGCTATGGGGGTTTCCCACTGTCCATGTGCAGGAGGATGAGACTATGCATAAATTCACAGTGTGTGATAATCTATCCACACATGGGGAAAAAAAACACAGGTGGCTTTTCTCTCCTGCATGTAAATAAATATTTAATGAGGCAAAAACAAATTCCAAGGTTTGAGTGGTCAGTTTCATTTCCTCCCTGCCCAGCACACAAGTTTAGAAAATGCAGTGAAAAGTGCTGTGAGAGCAATAAAGGGAACGTAAGCTGCAATGGGAATCATTCAAATCAATGGCACCACCTGCATAACTGATAACGTCTAGTGATGTTATATTAGGAAAAACAAAGGTGACGTGGAGCATGAAACACCAACATCACAGGATACACTTTTAACTGTGGAACTCATGGATGTTGTCAGCTTGGTTAGAGTCGGATAGTCTTTCAGTGATATGTGATCTAAAATCCAGCTTGAATATGAAGACCTCGATCTCTATCAGCTCAAAAAGTGTCCTTAAAACAACCTTTAAACAACACCAAAGGGGCAATCACAATGGAATATTGGCAGCACCACTGATTTGCTGTTTTGCAATAATGAGATGCTGAAGTTCTCATCATGCTTGAGAACTAAATAATTACATTTTCTAAAGTAAAGCCTACCTTGTGGAGGTTTTGTCCACTAGTAGTGCAATGGAGCAATGATTTAATCAGTGGTCTCCCATTTGGTTTGTATGGTGTGCACGAGGACGCATGTTGCCAAGCAAGCGAGCAGCACAAAGTATATCTCTGAAGAAGAAGACTGCAAGCTAGTAAACATGGATGTAAACAATGCAGGATTTCAAATTATTATATAATTATTATTTATTTATTCTAAAATCCACAGATGAGTGGTTGCTAAAAAAAACTTGATCAGTAATGTAACTTAAATATAGTGAAGATTCTGGTTTGGAATGGGCACCAGAGAGGGAGGAACCTTCTTCCCATCTAAGTTGACTTCATAGCTAATTTCCAATTCTAGTCAAAAGGCTAATACACACCCAATATGTTGGCCTGATCCTTGTTTGTGTGTGTGTTCGACAGTGTTTGAGTGTACACGTATGTGCCTGCATACATTTGCATGCTCTCACACAGGCGTCTTGAGGCTCTCCAGCATCTCTCGTTGCCTCTATCCCAGCTGATTGACACCAAGTGGCCATCTGCTCCTTGTTTATTCAGACTGAACCGCAGCTGGTATAAGAGGCTGTAAATCAGGTAAATTGTTTAAGAGAGTGGTGTGTGTTGAGGCCCGAGGCCCATCTGTTTTGCGGTGAGATGGATGTGGCCTCAGAAAGCGGTGATCTGATCTGATCAAAGAGGGGCTGATATTAGATTGTGTATGTGTACATGTGTGTTTGTGCGCATGCATGAAACAATCCCAGTTGGTACTGCGCAAAATAATTTCCTTTCTCAATATATAATTTAATGCCACCATGCCCCCATCAAGGGCTCTGATTGATGCAGCCTTTATGGCATTTAATCACTTTCAACACCAACAGTAACATTAATCTGTTCAAAGTGTGCATGCAAAAGAAATGTAGTTTCACATTATTGTACTCTCACTAGTTTTTGCCCCACTAGTCAGGCTAGGTAAAATAGGAAAATGGTTGTTCTCACATCCAATAAAAGGTCATGGTCCACTGTCTACTCCATCCCCTCCTCCAAGGTCTCAAGTGTTGAGCAGTTGCCAGCGTGGAGGGAGCGCATTCGTGCGCGGAGCAGAAATGCTTCTCTGCTCGCGGACACTGCTCTGTATGTGCGCAGGTTTTGAGACTAATTAAATGCCAAACACCATCCTCATATCAATCTCCGCTTCTCGCAAATTCATTTGAAAAACAGCAAAGCTGCAGAAGATCCCTTTATGATGCTGAACTGAATCTGAGCAGCCGGCTACCTGCACATTAAAAACACGATTCCCTTACTTGATGGTGCCATCTGATGTTAGTCTGTAAGCATATTGATGGTGACATTTCATTCATGGAACCCTCACAGCTACATCATGGGGTATTATGGAGTTGATTTACTGATGAATAATGCATTAGGAGATCATGGGCCTCACTGTTTATGAGATGGTACCTATGGCTGTCATAGAGATAAACTCCTACGCAATGATCTGATGATGATGCATTCACTTTCTTGCTCTCTTTTTGTCTCAAAGTCTTCCCTCAATGAAAAGCAATACAGCGATTGTCGATAGGAAAGGTGTGTTTTGGCACTTTAATGTGGTTTCACATTTATCACTGCCACCGTTCAACTCCAGGAGTGGAATGACAGAAAATCTAATAGGTTAAGGCAGCTCGGGATTAGAGGCTCGGGTTTAAAAACATATCAGTGTGACATTCCTCATGGATTTTCAGTCTTCTGCCTGCCCTCTCCATTCCTCTCTGTCCACGTCTAATGCCTTTTGTGAGGGGGGAATTAAAGTATATCTCTGCTAATTCTACAAGATTACATGCTTATGTTAAGATTATCATTCGCAGACGATATCCAAGCAGTGGTGCGGATCTTAAACCAGTACCAGACAGTTCAATGCAGAGCTCTGGCGGCCTTGTGTGCCGCTCAGCAAACCTCCGCCCACACAGTTCAGAAAACATGTCCGCCACAACTTCACTCACAAACCAACGTTTTCAAAAGCCGCCGTGGGATTTGTCGGTTGTCGCATGTGTCGCACAGATTGGGATGTAACCGGCTTGTTTACACTGAGGGGAGGATGGAGCCCACCACGGCCAGCTGCTTTGCACTCCACTTGAGCAGATCCACCCCCATTTGCCTCTCTTGTTACTCATTTCCCTCTGCTGCTGATAATACACTCTCTTGATCCTCCTCTGCTGCTCTCATTGCATCCACAGCCTTTTTCAGCCTTGATTTCGAAAAGAAAAAAGAAAGAAAGAAAAAGCCATCGTCGGAGAATAAATGTCATTGTCCTCGCTGTCATCACTGATGCTGAATTGAGCTCATGTGTATGTGCGAGGGGCCTTTTAGCAGGTGTCTCTGCCGATTCTTGACCTGCTCTTGACTCTTGTCATCTCAATCACAATGCCACGCTTTCCATACAGGAGTGCAGTTGCCAGCCTGTATCAAATTCAAGAAGCAGTGCGCTGTTGGATTAGTCCTCGACACATCTGCTTGTGCTCACTCTTTCCAATGCCTCGATCTTCAGTGGACATGCTTGAATCCCACTGCAGTTTGAGATAAATTCTACTTGGCCTGCAGATGCTGACTGAAATTCATTACTTCAAAACATGTTGTGTGATATAAATTAAATAAATAGTTCTACATTTTGGAAATATGCTTATTTGCTTTCTTGCTGAGAGTGAGATGAAGTAAATATGAGGCAGCAGTCGGCTGGCTTAGTTTAAAACATATAGACTGGAAACAGCTAGCTGGCTACCCTGTGGAAGTGAACAAAAGACAGCCTGTTGATGTTTTCACATTGTTTTTTGTGCAGATTAAACAAACAAGATATAACATATTCATTATTAAGATTTTGATGTGCTGGTAGGCAGATTTTGTGACTGACAGGGTGCTAACTAACAGGCTAGCTGTTTGCCCCCCGCATCCAGACTTCATGATAAACTAAGATGATCAGCTGCTGGCAGTAGCTTCATATTGAACAGAAAGTGGTGTTCATCTTATCATCTAACTCGAGGCCAGCGGTTCCCCATTGGTGCCTCAAAGATGAGTCAAGGTTGCCATAAGACTTATTGATTTCCTATTGTCGTTTCGCCAAATTAAGAACGGTTACAACATTTTATGTTACATTTTAAAACACATCAAGATGGGAGAAATGAGAAATAAACAGGAGTGCCTTGGTTTAAAGAGTTTCAGAAACACTGCTCCAGTCAAGAAAGCAAATAAGAGTATTTTTCAAAATGTCAAACTATTCTTTAAATGAGCCTTTGCGCAGTGATAACCTACAAAATCCTATTACCTGCTAAATAAACACATATACCATGAACAACATATTCTAAATGATTGGCATTCAATTACTGTTTCAGTACAAGTCCCTGAAGTGTACCCATTAGTACATAAACAAAGAAATGTTGTTGCCGTTATTACTGAGCTCCTTATTTTCATAATCCTTAAGAAAGCCATCAGATAAGCGATAAGGTCAGCGGGCACATTTCTGTCGACACTGCCGCCTTAACCGTGACAGCTCTGGCTGATGAGGGAGAGCGTCAAGAGGCTGATCAGAGCTCCAGCAGCCTCCCTGTGCGTGGCCTGCCCTCCATTAACATTTTATTCTGTCATGCACTATTGTGATAAGCCCACGTCTTCTCAAGCTCGGGTGAAGGAGGCTGACAGCTCATTTGCAGCAAAAATGGCAAACGCCTGTTAATGTGTACGCATTAGTGAAACTGAGAGAGCAAACAGGTGAACTACGTGTCGCTGTGTGTGTGCTACCTGTCATGTGAAATGTGAATGTCACATTTCTTTTGAAAACCTTCACAGATGCTTGCTACGTAATGGATGCTTCATGCAGTAATGGCAGATAGCAGTGAAAGGCTTTTGAAACTTCATTTGCACACTGGGCTGTGCTTTGGAGTACCCTGCAGATGCTGGTTGAAGTGAGCTATTATATTGATATTTCTACAAAAAATCTTTTCACATATTGATCAGAGTCTTTCCCTGTACTCCAAGCTTTGGGGGTGCGAACACTTGACCATTGTCTGCTGTCCTCATGGCAGCGAGTAGAGATCTATATTTTGCTGTCTTGCCAGCAAGAAACCAAGCCCACCAGGGTTCAGCAGTGGCTGACATTTCTCCTGGCATGCCATCCAGTTTGACCCGAACTGAGGCCGAGCAGACAGCCCTCCTCCGGCCGCCCCCCTGCCGAAACGTACCTCCATAGTCCACAGCTGGAAAGCCTCACTGGTAGGCTTGGCACTGTGTTACATCTTTACAGAGGATTGAATAAGTGCTGCTCTGGATGTGAAAGTACTTCCTGCTGATTGCCATTTTCAGGCTTTGTCTTAAGCTTAAGGCACCGGGGGCTGGGCTGCTATGTGGTTGTCTTTAAAATCTTTATTTAGACTTAAAGGTATTCTGCGCCATGTTTGTTAGTGTTGGGTTGTGTACTTACACAAGGGCATTGAGGTAGGTTCACATTTATGCACATTTGTATGGCGGGGACTGCTCAAGCAGGCAAGACAGATGGCCAAAATGTCTGACATACCACAAATCCATCCAGTTGTCCAACAATTCGCCCCCCACCCCCCCCCAAAACTGTACATTGTATGTTGAGGGAACATGGAGCCTTCTCCAAATGTGTACATTTTTGAACATCGCTTTGAGGAAATTAGAGCGGTTTCCAACTGAGGCAACATAGGGCTGTGGGAACGCAGGGTGACCCCCCCTGGCTGGCTAGCAAGTTACTGCTTAGCTCACCAGGTACAGTACTTCACTAGTCCTGTGAGCAGTCACTACATGACCAAGCTTCTAGAACCAAATATTTTCACAGACACGCAGATTTATTTCACTCTGCCACTCTCTGGTTTGAGTGGGCCTCAAGAATGGAAATCGTAATGAATAATGAATGTAATCTGTCACCTCTTCTCTCTGCAGACACCAGGGAGGCAACACATCATATTGCAGACATAAATTGGTTTACTCATTAGGGCTTTTTTTTTTAACTTGATACAATTATATGTAGGTAATTCATTTGAATGAGAGATTATTTTGTGAAAAATTAAATCATGTAACAAGGTGACGTGTAATAATGTGGACTTGTAATCAGAGCAGACAAAGCAGAACTGTTTTTGTTTCACCATCACAGAGGCTGAAAGCTACATTATCACACGTGAACCATCATGCTGAATCTCTAATGAATCTATGATGATATTACGGACGGAAACCTTGTCTAGAATAAAGCTGAGCGCATTCAAAACTTCTGAAGTGAAGAGCTTTGAAAGTCGGATCACTGTGTCTAAGCCTGGTAATTGATTTTCTGTCTGCTATCTCCAAAGTCCTCTCTCTGCCTCTCTCTCTCTCTCTCTACCTCTGTCCCTAATATCTGTCTCTCTTTAATTCCCTCTCTCTTTGTCTACTTATCCCCCTCTGTCTGTGCTCGCCACCTCACTCAGCCATCCAGCGGGCCTGTCCTCATTAATCAGGCGTATAGGCAGCAGGAAGAACAAGGTTATGTTAATGTTCTCTGTCAGGAGCCTGCTGTACGGCACTCATGGTTGCTTGCGTGCTTACTCGCCTTTCTACCTGCTAGACTCCCCCCCGCCCCCCGTCTCCCGGTCTGCCTGTAGGTGGCCATGCACCAGCAGGGTTTAATGAGCCTTAAAGGACAGGGGTTTTGACATGGAGCTTTGCTGTCCATTTACGTCAGACCTGCAAACACAGATGCAGCCCTTTTTCTGGGCTCCTGGCTTGGTTGCTCACACTGTAGAGAGCGACGGTATGATCTTAACCTTGGGCTTGTCACTTTACTAATCATAAGAGGCAGGCTCATCAAAGTGACGATCTTTTATGTGTCACATGTAATCAATAAAATTATGAGGTTGGACTGCAGTTCATGAGGTGGCTCGTGATGGGGGATGGAAAAGGTTGAGCATCCTCCCGGGGTTACGAAGGATCAATGTATACAGGCTGACTCACCCTTCCTATAGAAGCGTGAAGCGTGAACCCAAAATAACTCGCCTCACACCGCAGGCGCCACGAGAGCCACTGAGGGGAATGGATGGGTGAGGTACGTGTAAGCCGCTCTGGGCATGAAGACTCAGGTGGAGTGCAGAGAGTAAACCACGGACCTGAGAGTTTGGGTTTTTTCCCCCATCCCAGCTGTCAAGCCAGATCACACCTTCACATGTTGGCCTCAGTGTTAAAACAGAGTGGCATCGCCCCCCTGAGGTTAACTTTCTCCTCTGTTCGTCACGGAAAACAAGATGGTCAGATCCTAGAATCAACCACATACATTCTGAGGACATCTAGTAAGTGATGCTACCTACTCACAATCTAAACCACAGGACCACAGAACACTCAGTTTGTAACGTTTTCCGAATACACAGTGTGCTGTTCGCAGCTCTCAGGGGAGGATCACGACAGGAAATATTGAATCTAAGAGGTTTCTGTATTAAGCCACACGAGCCTTTTAAGTGAGTGGTTTTCAAAAAGGTTAGGACATTTTTCTAGCTCTCATGCTGATGCATTGTTTGACAATAGCAGGTGTACAAGCCTCGATATGGGATTTCTCAATGAGCAGTGTCCCTCCATGCAGCTAAAATTCTTGTCTATGAATCGGCATCAGCCCTTGAACTATAAAAACTAGGTTAGGAAACATGTAGGTTCAAAGCTTTCTCTCTACAATGGTGATCATTAGACCAGTGGTCATTTGACCAGTATTAGCTTGGATTGCTTGCCTAATAAGCAAAAAAATAACAGAAAATCACAATCTAACCTTGAAAATGAAAATAAGAAGAAGAAGAAGAAGAAGAAGAAGAAGAAGAAGAAATCCAAGCTGTCAATCATCTCCACCTGCTGCCCAGCTGCACAACCTGCTCTGACTACTAACCACTGTATGCCTCCTTCAGATCAGCTTTATTTGTATGAAAAGAGAGAAACTTATAATGTTTTCATTCAGGTGATGTTCCAGATATTAACAAATGAATATATTGGTGGATGAACAGTTAGGCTCCATCTCATTTGTTTCTGTATATGACCATGTGGAAAACACACACTGTCAGTAACGAGGAGCACATTTACATCATCATTCCAAAGACTACTTTCTACTACATACCTTTTCAATTTCATAATTTATTTCTTTTGATGGAGTAAAATCCAAATATGCATTAGCTAATAATTGAAAAAAATATTTTTTGGACAATTTACATGTGGAAATAAATAATTATATCAACACGTGTGTTATTTATTCCATGTGCAAAAGCATATTTACCTACATACATATATGAATTCATCATGTGTGAAATGCTGTTTCACCTGTGATGAATAAAGTGTGCTTTTATGTAAATGTTGCTTCCTATTGTTGTTTTTGCTTGTGGTGTCTTACATTCATGTGTAAAATATCCAAAATCACATGTAAGTTCACACAATTTCCACATGTGATAAACATATTGTCTCACATGACATCAATTCCTTACTTAAAAGAGAGAGAAGGAGAGAAAATGGGCTTACTGAACGTACACAGTTAAAGAAAACTGTAGAGGGTTGTTGCTAGTACGGAGTTGCCCTCCACTTAAGGTAATGAAAAAACAATTAGCAGACCAAGACTTCTCCAGTGTAGCTTCTGTTTGGTTGTGTGGTTTTCACAATTCTTCTAAAAGCCCTGATTACTATGACATCAAGTAACTTTCTCATCATAAAAGCCAATTAGGTGGTGAAGCCTCGTGATGCTGAAAAAGAGCCAGTGCAGCACAGTTGTCAGGCAACTCCTCTGGGAAGCTGGGAGAGGGAGAGAAGCAGCGATGCAGTGGCTGAATCCTGAAATTGAAAGGATTGCGTTTTGCTAGTCTGAAAAGCTCTTAATCATTTTGAATGAAGTATGGTAAAAAGGCGTGAATGCTTCATTTATCAAACAGAGAACTTTCTCCCTAAACACTGTCAATGTCTTGCAGCAAGACATTAACATCGACTCACAGATGGTGAATCGCAAACTGAGGACGATGACAAGACGAGGACATGAGCTGATTTAATCATTCTTAACCTTTAATTCACCTCAAAGATCATGTAGGAAGAGTCCCCATTTACAATGGTGTAAATGAAAGGAAACAAATAGAGTGAAATTGGTGGTTATATCAAAGAATAACGCAAGATATCTAGCTGTGTAGCTCAGGGGATGGCCGCCCACCACCTTTGGTCCAGACAGAAATATCAACTTCTGGATTGGTACAGTCATTCATGCTCCCCAGAGGATGAATCCTAATGACTTTTAATCTAGCACAAACATGAGGTTGACATGTTCTCGACAAATACTGGATTGATTGTCGTGAAATTTGGCACAGACGTTCACGTCACTCTTAGGCTGTATTGTGATACTTCATCCAGCGCCACCATCAGGTCAAACCTTTAATTTGTCCAACACTGGTTTGTGATCAAACACCTGTCAAATGACATTAATGACATTCGCATCAGCCTCAGCTGTATTTTGTGTTTGGTGCTAATTAGCGAAGGTTAACATGCTAAAACGCTAAACTAAGATGGTAAACATTATACCTGCTAAACATCAGCATGTTAGCAGTGTCATTGTGAACATGTTAGTACCCTGATATTAGCATTTAGTTCTAAGTAGTTGTAGTTTGTTGTGTGTATTCTGAGTGCGGAGGTTGTTTAAATGTTTACTGAATATTGAGGAATTAGGAAGTCCTGCTTTTGTGCGACGTTGTTAAACTTGTTGCCGACTACTGTGTATTTCAGAATCTGGTTTTGGTTGGGTCACGGCTGAGTTGGGGAACTCATGCCTGTTTCACACAAAAACATACTGGTGAACTAACTGTTGTCCCCTGGCGTTGCCTTGGTGATGAGTCTCATTAAATCAATTACCTTTTGAATTAGCAAAATGATGAAAAAGAAAATGTTGCTTGCGCCAGCTCCTCACACTCAAATGACCTTTCTTCAGGCTCCTCTTTGGGTAATTATTACTTTGATGTAATTGAAAAAAAAGTCATTTACGCAAAATGAAATGGCAGCAGCATATTGAGTCATTCTAATAGGGCAATGCAGAACTTCTGTATTCGGCCCATCCTGAATACATAAATGTCATTAAAAAATTGGTTCCATTTATTTGAATGTCATGAAGAAATGTTGCATAACATGTTATAGCATAATTAAACAAATTATCAGTAAAGCATCTTTCATGAGAGTTAGTACAATAGATGTAACTGATTTAATGTCTGCTGTTTACCAAATCATCAAATAGACCTTTCTACTGATAAGACTGCGCAAGATTTTGTGTAAAATTCCTCCCATCTTGTCATCAAATAGAGAACACATCCCCTCCCACACTAACTGAGATATCATTTCAAACCATATTTTCCCAAGTGACAGTCTGAGTATGCTTACTGACAGGAAGTATTGAATTCAGAAGTCTATTTGGATTACTACAAAACCAGATAAACTGAACTGAAAACAGCTGGAAAGGTGGTCGGGTGATAATTCAGGTGGGTTTGTCACTAACAGCGACAACTTTCACATTACAAGTGTCATTTTTGCCAGGTTTATATGAAAACATTGATTAGTGCAGCTTTAAAGCGGACTTTGCAGTGTAATGAGGTTCACTGATTCACTCTTTGCATCATTTCTGGGTATTTAAGTCCTTCAAAACTTTAAAAATCCAACAGTTATTAATTGTTGTGAGTTGGAGCAGCGTAACTCATAATGTTGACGTTGCTGGGCAGAGATTATGTCGAATGTATTAACAGTATATGCAATAACACAAAATACACACTGTGATTTATGAGCAAACTCAGTCAGACACGCCAGTTCTCCACTCAGCTGAAATTGCTATCCATGGCAATTACAGAAGCTGCTGGCCAACCGAGGAGGGTTATCTGTAACAAACCTCACGAATCAACCACCATTTCATTTTACTTCCATTTTCACAGCAGTCTAAGAAGACAAGATCTTGTCCAGAGAAGCAGAGAATCCCTCTACACCCTCATGTGACGACGACTCCTCCGTTTTATGATCTTAGTCAAGGCTTTTCTGAATGGACTGTGCAATAAATTATTAAAAGATTTTCAGTCAAAGTTTGTCTGTAATTTGAATTTGTCATTTCACTCCTGGAGTTCCCTTTACCTTACGGTAAAGGTCAAACTAAATCTAATGTTAGTGTTTAATAAGTTTGGTCTTACGCAAGTCTCAGAGTGTGTTGTCTTTAAATTAACTTGTATCTGTATGCACTCTCTTCAGGTGAACTAGGGAGAACTGCTGTGATAACACACGACTAGGCCAGACTTATGTAATCACATATACTTCACATACAATGACAAACACTACAGGACAGACTAATAGTGCTGGCCTGTAAGAGCTTGAGGCAATGCCATCAATGATTTGATTTCAAGTGAGCCAGACGAACGAGTTTGTCAATACTATTTGTTTTACTGGGAATGAGATGCCAGCTGCCTGATCCCCACACATACCGCGCAATTATCTGTCAATTCAGTGTGTGGTTGGAAGTTTATCCTGAGGAATTCTGTCAGGTTTAGTCCGTGATGGAGGGGAATCAGCGTGTCCAGGCCTGAGCCCGGCTCCACTCTCTGACCTTTTTGATTTGTCTCTTCGATAAAGAGATAACTGACCTGCAGGCTGGAGGAGATTCCTGAGACAACATGTCTTGTTTTTTGGGGCGGAAAAGTCATTTTGACAGATGAGTGTTGTGTTCATGATGCTATAGCCATGTGAAAGTACTGTAATATAACAAATCATTCCTATTTGTAGCAGATGGAGGTCAGCTTGACAGGAATGAAAGGTCACAATAAAACACATACATTTTGCAAAGGTAACTGGAGTAGTTTATTAACTGTTCGGATAGAAAATCTGATTCTGAGGATAGGTGTGACCATTGATTTTTCCTGTGGGAAGAAAACGAATCGACTCTTACAGTGCGTTTAGACAGAAAGGTAGGCAAATTTTAGAGGCAGAGCGATTGCATACGAAGTCAATGGAAAGATGCACCACAAATGACATGAAGACGAGTCCGTGCAAGTTGCATCTACAGTTTGATATATTTTCTCAAATGAAAAAAAAAGGGTCAGAACATACCCAGCCCCAGTCCTTTTATTCATTTAGATTTTGTTGATCTAAAATCAGTCAAATTTAAATATATCAGGTATAAACATACCTGAATCAGCCTGTAAAACACACACCATTTGTAAGTTTGTAATTGTAGGATGTAAACTCCCACCAGATTGCTAAAACTCTAAACTTAATGAAAGAATGCCAAGGACATGGCCTCAATGTCCTCAATGTTAGCTACAGTTCTAAACTTCTTTTCCTTATATAAAACATATTGGGCAAAACCATTTAGTAGTATATAACATCATTTTTACCTCGAAGAGTTCAACTATCGACCAAACACAACATCAAAATCTTAATCAATGGCAAACAACAGTCGAGTAGCTGAAGTGAAAGAAGCAAGTATTTACTTTTGTGATAAGATTACATAAATGAAATACCTGCTTGAAACAGTGTATTCAGTGATGTGCTGGAATAAAATCTCTTTGCAAGGTCAGACGTGGTTTCACTCAGATGGAGCCGCAAAAGGACCCCTAATGATTGAAAACAAAAACAGTAACACGAGCATCAAAATTAGCCATGAAAATGAAATGAGATGTCCTTTTGTTCCACATACTTGCCAAATGGCCTCAGTTTAGGCCGAGTTCTGATAACGCCAAGGAGTGAGTCAGTACATTACAAATTGAGCTTTTTCTCAGAGTCCTTGGTTATTGTTGTCGGATGTTACGTCAGCACGCACAAACAGCGTTTATTGAACCTGGTGTATGACCTTGAATCTAATAGAGGGAGACTGTGCAGAGGCCTGACGAAGGTACCGTTCATCTGGATGTTATTGGTCGACTAAATGAAAGAGACTCTCCACCGCTCACCTGCTCCTGGCTTCTTTTTTTCCCCCCATCAGCTCAGTACTTATGAGTGAAGTCTGCTCTCCTGTGAAGCCTTCAAATGGTCGGCGGTCTGCTGTTGACACCAGAACTTATTCAGCAAAGGCATTTCCATATCCCATTTAACACATCAACTCTTTTCCGACAAAGCAAAAACCACCTCAAGCAAGCTTAAAGGTTTTATCAAATGTTGCCATTTCCATACAATTTCTCGAATGCGATACTCCAAAACGCACGTAAAAATCAGTTAATGGAAACACGACTCGATGATATAATTACAAAGTCAACAAATGGTAAGTCATATTCCTAAAATAAGCAGTGGAAAACCAGAGGTTCTGGCTGGAAGGGACAGCTAGCTGTTGTTGCTCAGCAACATTTACTTCAATCTGTCAAAAGAAGAAAAGCAGGGCCAAGGTCAGCAAGGCTCCTAGCTGCCCACCCCATCAGCAATGTGACAAGAGTGTGAGCTGGAAATGTGCTGTGCTGGACACACACCTGACACTGCTCCCATCCAGTCAATAGGAAATGTACACAGCTTTCCTCTGTTGACATTCTATCTACATTCTGCTTGGAAGCAAGAAACTTTGAATTATCTGATAATGTCTCGATGATGTGTTTATGCTTGTGTAATTATGCTACTCTCTTATTTATACTATTGCATGTACTATTGTTGAATGATGTTACTATTGATTGCTTGTATTAAAAGTTCTTATCATTCTGTTGTTATCAACATTTTCAGTCTAAATCACTGACTCTGTCGAAGTACAGCTAACACACACACTGCCAATAGCAATCCCAAGCAAATACCCACAAATCATTATGTTCATTGGGAACAGGTCTGTGGTGTTTGAACTGCACAACCTAAGAGCATCCTTGCAGATAGGTGCTAAATGACCTGAAGCTCAATACACATCCACATGATACTTTTCACATGTGAGGACCAGAATCTGAAGCACCAGCTGAGGAAATACACTGGCCCTCTTGAACTGAGACAGAAAGCACTGTTACAGTACAGTACAACTGACACAGGGTCAGGTGCCTGTTGTTGCTGTTAACTTACTGTCTTGATTAATGTTGTACACACACTGCTTTAACAGCACTCGGAATTACCTTGTTAGTTGATAATGACACTGCTGACAGGAATTACCACTTATTTTGCTGGTGCAGTTATTTGAAATTGGTCTGGATAAAAATGCTACACGCCTATACAGTAAATTGCAATGTCGTGCTGGTAAGGAAGCCTTTCAGACAGATTTGCTGAAGTCAGATGAATTAATTACTCTCACTGAAGAAACTGTCCAGTGATGTGCACACCTTTGCTAACTTGAAGGGACCTGTTGAACATCTTTAGGCACGTTAGGTCGTTAGGTTAGCTCTGTGTTTAGCGTTAATTAGCAAACATTAGCAGGTTAATACATAAAACTAAGATGGTGAATTAGGTAAACATTATACATGCCAAACAATAGCATGTTAGCATCATGTTATGTCATTGTGAGCATGTCAGTCTTAATTGTTAATTGTGCAGAATGTCATAAAATAAAATCCGCCTTCCTTGCACAGAAGACATTCAGTAACATAAAGTACACTTTGTCATCACAAAAGCATTACTGTAAGTAGAAAGAGAGAGTGGTGTGACATAGAAGCTGCTCTCCACCAACATCATTTGCCTTGAACTCTAATGACCTGTCTTCATTTTCTAACTCAGGTTTTTTCTCGAGAGTGAAGCACGGTGACAAAAGCCAGAGGATTCTCTTTCATAATAACTCTTAAAACATGTTTTAGTGTTTTAGTTCCCTGAACTGTAAATGCATTTCCCCACTGATGAGGTACATGTTAGTTCATTTTGTTCAATATTCATTTTCTTCTCCCATCTTAGTAGGGTTTTTGATTAAATATTTCTTTACCCAAAAGAATAGGATGCCATTTGTAAGCCACAATTCTGTAAAAAATGCAGGTTCCATTTGTTGGCTGGTTTACAGTAACTGCAGAGAAAGTTGTTGGTTTAATGTTTTATTCTGTGGTGGAAAATTCAGAAATGGGATTACTGTTGGAAGTTTTACAGCTCAATACAGAAAAACCTGTGTTTGATCCATTCATCCATCCATCTCAACCTACACACCATATGGACTTTGTTGCTCTTTATACTACGTCACCTGACTTCCTAAAGTCTATCTCTGCGGCCGGCACTACATCCCCGCAGCTGATGCTGAACCACCCTCGGTCGACACTCAACACTCGCCGCATAATCACCCACAGACGACGCTCACAGCGGGTGTAAATATGCGAATCGCTGCTATTCATTCGTGCAAATAGACACTCTGAATATGAAATTACATTGGAATTCTTCCTTAAAATACAACAAACACGGAGAAGTTGCTTCTATGAAATTGACAAATAATGATATAATAATTAGCTCTACCGGTGCTAATTTCACAGATTTGTGCAACAGCGTTGCATAAGCAACCTACAATAAGCTCCTCTCCAAAGCCCACTTTCTAAGTGACTAGCTCATCTGCCACAAATTGTCTTCAGCCTCCTTCCCTCTGGTCTTATCGACCACCGACATGTTTCATAAAGGCTGTACTCCTGTGAGAGATGTCCTGGGGCGCCTGAGAAACAAGCTGTGATTACATGGCTTCTTTCATGCCACGGTCTCTCTTTCTGTTCCCAATTTGATTAGCTGAGGTGATGGAAACATTAGCCTACATGGTCTTATTTTTCCTCTCTTCAGTCAGGATTTTTCATGCCTCACCGGGTGCTTGAATGCTCCATCAGGTGTTGTAGCTTTTGTCTGGTTTGCAGAAGCTGCTTTATTAACGATCACAAAGATTACCTTGCGCTTTAATCACAAACAAATTCTACAGGAACTTAACTGTTGAGAGACTGATCTCTCTCCATGTTTTATTGCTGTATTATGTTTTAAACAAAAAGCTTTTTTCACCTCCACTTCAGCGTACAGAATAATGGCTCTCTGAAAACTTGCTTCACATCAGACAACTAAAAAGTTTAAAGTAAGTGCACTTTAAAAGAAAGTGTCTATAAAGATGCTCAGAAATCACCCAGGAAGGTACTTAACTGAAGTTGCTTTGTAGAAATTTCATTCATTCATTCGGTTTCACAGCGTGATAACGTTTGGATGTTAAAATGTTTTGAATTTAAAGTTTGCTGCTTCTTCAAAACACACTCTAAGCAGATATTTACAAAATAAAATACATTACATTTATACTTTTTATGTATTTTTTTCAGTGCTTTGAGTCACTGATGCAGTCTATGTGTAAAACATTACACTCAGAAAGTCCCGAATGATCAGACTCAGTGTGAAGCAAGTGCAGGGTGTCAGACAACAACCCATAATTCCATAGGGTCTCTTCCTTGCAGCCAATCAGCAGGTTAATGGTAACTGACATTGATGCACTTATTGGTTTGGGAGAGAACACCAGCAATTGTTCTGTAGTCTTGTACACGCAATAAAGTGGGGGGTCTGGGGGTCCTCCTTATGATTAAGATGGCTATCATTTTATTATCATTTTTGTTTAATCATTCAGCCAGAAAAGTGGCAAATATAGATCAGAAAAAGCTGTCTTACTCTCTGCATGTTTAACCCATAACTGAACATCACATGCTGTGTTATTGAACTAGGGATTTAAGCTATACTTTGAAGAATAGGGCTGGTAGATCTATGGCACATTATTTATGGCAATATCAACGGATAATGTTCCATTTGCAATTTCAATCACATCATATAAGAAATTTATCAAAATATCCTATTTATAGTAAGAAGTCACACAGTCAGTAGTTTTATCCAAAAGTTAGCTTTTGTTCATGCTAAGTCAAGTGTACTCTTCATAATGAGAGTTGGCAGCCCTGTGTATAGCTAGCTAGCTGTGTCGCCAGCGGCATTGTCAGGCCTGGGCGTTCGAGGCTACCGCAACAATGTTTTACAAATAGCCCTGGACATCAGCGGCGTCTTTCTGACAGGAAAAAATATATAATGAAACCCCCGAAATGTAAATAATCTAATTCCAGACCACCCCCAACCTTGCTGCTGCCTGTGTGTGGATGTAGAGAGACTGAAGGAGTGGGCAGAGCTAGGTAATGTCCTCTTACAAGCTCAGTCAGTCCATCTGCAGCCCGTCTTTTGGCATGGACACATTAGCTGCATTATCACATGACAATACTGTTTCACAAATGAAGTACAAAATGTTCACTGTGGAAGTTGAGTTATATATCGTAATAAAATGGGAAGTAAAGGCTGAAATGTGCAAAGTTCTAACATTATCTCTGAGTTAGCCGCAGTTTCGCTAGCCTCTGTAAGTCAGAGCAATCTCTCACTGAGCATACTTTGATTATATATTTTTTCCTGATATAGTCAGAAGAGAAACGCTATTATTCCTCCTGATCAATACAATGTGATCCACAATTTGCACCCCTGCTATGAAGATGCAAGCTTTTAACAGCACACTGATTGCACTGACAGTAATAAATGGTCATATTTGCACTCTTGCAGGGGTGTTATGCTTTTCAGTAATATTAATACCATAAAGGCAGCCACCTCGGATCCCATGCTTTCAATAATTTGCAGATAAAAAGATGGAGCGCAAAACGGTGGGATGAAGGTTGACACCCTTGTTTTCTCATTGAGTTGAGGCTGCTCAGCCTGTAACAAGGCTGGTTCTTTGTGACAGAACCAGATCATTTCAAGTTCAGTAGTGGTGTAAGAGCGAAGCATGCCTCAAGGGAGAGAGTGCGGGACAGAGGGTGAGATTATGAACACGCGACATCATAAACTGGATCAATCACAATGTGGTTGTTTCCTTTGTTTTTACACCTGCATACAGGGACTCAATAGCTCGTCCTAAAGTAATGATTGTGTGCTGATGCAAGACGTGGTGAAGTTGAGCGTGAATGCGTCCTCTCAACAAGGGACTCTTGTTGAAGTGCAGAGTTGCTTGCAGAGCTCGCTGATCTCAAAAACATTAAAACAACAATTTCAACCTTAATTGGTTTGCATTGTCTTGATGATTGTGTACTGGGGACAGACTGAGTTTGAGTGAGCCTTCTCAGCTCCCCATGTATGCACATCCTGATCTCACCTGGTTGACATGCAGCTAGATTTAACTCATTGATAATGGGAAAAGCTTAAAAAATGTGGATTTACTGTACATTTCATGTTAAATGCTACAGTTTGTTGATTGTGTTGTTCTCTACACCATAGAAATGGCAAAATATAGATTTGCAGAACGAAAACCCATTCAACTTAAATAATATCGTCTCAATCCAAGACCAATTATGTGAAGAATGGCTGGATGAATCAACAAGTATGAAAATGAACTGTAGAGAAGGAATAAGAGCCGTGATTCACTGTTGGAGCGAATGATTGGAATCTGTACTAGAGGAAAATGTTCATCGCAGCGACATTCTTTGCTCATTCAATTCTGTTGGCATTCTGCTGATGGCAGAAGCATCGTTTCCTCCTCTTGTTCCTCATTGTCAAAAATGAACACAAAAATGTACAGCACTCCAAAACGTAATAGGGCTGGAAGGCAGAGGCAGGCAGACAAATAAGGTTCATAGAGCCCGTTGCATTGGTGCAGCTGCCCACTACTGAGGCTTTTATTCTGATGTCTCATCCTCTCAGCCACTCCAGCCCTGCTCAGTGTCTCATTTTCACCCAAATCAGTGTGGCTCTCTCTGGCCAGTAAATCTGTATTGGTACCACAGCCTTTCATATGATAAAGAGTTTAAGAGAACTGCGTAACTGGTGCCTCAATACAGCTTCATCACATTCAGTTAAGTATGACGCCTACCTTTCAGCAATTCTCTGAATTAGACACACAATAAACAGTGTCCTTTTTGCACATAATAAGTCTTTCTCAGCTGTTTCTCTAATGGATGTTGCATGTTTCTGTGCTGATTCTGATGGATCTTTGACTTTAAAAGGTCATACACAAGAGGTTGAGGATACATCTGTTGCTTGAGGGCAAACCCTTTTCTGAATGGTAGCTCCAATTACAGAGTACAAGACATTTGAATCACCATAACAAACAAAAAGTGCAGCAAAGTGGAGACTTTCACCACCTATGAATATGGAAATAGAAAATCAGAGTGGGAAAGGTTGTAGTTGCATTTTGACCTTTTAGAGTATTTTTCCTTTTATTTTGATGAGTGTGAAGTAGATACTCTCTCTCTATATATATATATATATATATATATATATATGGCCAACCAATCATAGCTTGCCATCTTTTACAACTTCAGGGGCTGCCTTCACTGTTCCACCTGTAAGTGCCAATAACAATAGCAACGATCTTGTATGTAATCACGGTTTTAATAATCAAACTGAACTTGGAAGTGAACTTCATCGTCACTCAGCGGTGTGTCTTCTTCCCTAACAGTCGGTACAAAGGGGTGCAGGCATGCATGTGTTATTTCCTTCCCCCAAGTCTGTCGGATCGGCCTGATTTTGTGTAGACTGACCTCGGCATTAGTCTTGCCCATTTACCCCTGCCTTTAACATGTGATCTGTATCTGGATATCCTATCTGGATAAGGAAAAGCTCATGTAACTGCGATGTGCGATAGGATCAGCCAGACCACATCTGGAGGTGGTGTGGCTCGCATTGGGATTGGATCTCAGCCACAGAGTGACCACATTCTGAAGAAAAAAATCTGCCCAGCAAGTTAAATGGTCACCTAACCAAATTCAAAACGAATGACACCTGCATTGCTTCCCTTGACCTGGAAGTTTGCTAACAAGTTCGCCCAACTAATTTGCATATCCAGATCCGATCACAAGAATGGAGAGAACAAGAATGCTTATTAATACCAGGTGTAGATGTGAAGGCCTGTGGATCAGATGTCATTGTCCAGATAATGTAACCAGATACAGGTAACATTATTACCAGGTGTAACTGGGGCCTTGGTGCGTCCACATGTACGTGTGACGACATTTTAAACAACTTCACTGGTGTCTTTTTCATTTCATTTCATTTGAAACAGCAATCATTGTGCGCATGAACTGAAGAAAGCCAAAGCAATATTTAAAAGGCATTTGTTGACCTTTTATGAATGACACTTTTGCAAGATAACAGCTGTATATACCCAGTGTTTGTTTAAGTCCATGGGTATTTGCATATGTACGTGGTGTAACCTGTGATTGTCCAAGTAATACCGCTTTCCTATCAACAACACACGCTGGAGTAACTATTGTGAGTGGCATTTCATAATAAACAGAAAAGGTGTGTGTGTGGCATTAAAATGTACAGCTGGAGTGCACACAGCTGATGAGATGTTCCAGCAGTCACCAACTAGGGCCTCTGTGTTCCAAGGATATTAACTCCCAGCATCAGATATTTAGAGTGACACTACCTACAGTAGCTGAACATAAATTGCGCGGGGGTGTCTTATTGTTTGTGTTGGGAGAACAGTTGGCGTCTGATAGCTTCGGTGAGATTAATTTGTGTCACCACATGCTGAGTGACTTCAAAACAAAGCCATCGACCCCTCTGAGTGATGTCCTCGGGGGGGGGTCCGCCCTGATTCATGGCGGTCTTGGATGAGGCAGTTTTCTTCAATGGCTGCTGGTAATAGATCAGTAGAGATGGAGGTGCAAGAGAGATCATCAGGCATTAAAATGTAGCAATAATGCACCATTCACACAAGGCGCTGCAATTATTGTCTCCGTTTATTGTAGACAAAGAACAATACAAAATACAAAACAATCCATCAAACAGCAAGAGCAGAAAAAAAAAGCTACCGTGAGACAGAAATGTGCACAAAGCGTCGCCTCAGATGGAAATACATCAGGTATCAGATTTTGTCATCTTTGTGTTCACATCACAAAAGCTTGCGTTCATGCTGCAGACTGCGCACCGTGCACAACAGAAAACATCTCCATCACAACTGTTTGGCATTTTCCCAAAAATGAAAGAGCGTTTCAACTGAGAACAAAGGGGGGAATTAATAAAAGTGCACAAATGAGAGGTACTTTACGCTACAAACTACAGACTTCAAACCTTTTTTATGTTTTTTGATTTTCTCCCATATTCCACTTTGGAGCTTGTTAGCTTCCACTGGCTGGTTTGAAATGACAGAAAACACATGGGTGGAACGATAGATCAAAACAAGCTATTATTTTAAAAATGCACTCACTGGCACACATTTGGAAAACACAATATTGAATTCATTTCACATTGCACTGCACAATCAATTTCAAGCAACTTTACAGTATAGACAAAAAAGCCTGCTGCTCTGTATGAAACCGGTCTTTTTCATTTAGTTCACTCAGTATTCATTCTCTCTGAGTGCTCTTTAATTTATACATATACTGTACGTAGCTCAAACTAATTCTCCTTTTAATAGCAGGGTGTACATACTGAGGATTGCACCAACTTAAATATGGCACTTTGTTGTGATCTATTTACACGGTCCATCATTGCTCTGTGGGTTTTGCTGAGCAGATAAATCACATAAAAGTGCTGCACTCTGCAGTCTCGGCCAATATCAGTGATTTACTGCTGCAACAGTTATATCTGACCCCTTGAGGAACAGCCTCTCTGTCTGCACGCCAGGGTTACACATTGCTCCCTCGTTATTATAAACCGGCCACTGACCTTGACAGGCTCCTCACAAAGTCCACTGTGGTCATCTTCACAGTGACCAAAGCAGCATATGGCTGTCACTGTTAAGCCTAATGTCCCTGCAGAAATCAGTAGAGTTCAGGAGGATTTTAAATTGACACAGCAGGTTTAAGTGAGTGTCTGTATCATCTGTCCTGTTCTTTACTTGGACCTTTTAAAAAGGTCATGTAAATCTGTGCTTTTGCTCTCTAGTAGCGTGATTGAAATGTCACAGTGTTGTGCATTTGGATTCATTTGAATTACATGGTTTCTGGTGGGGAGGTACATGAACAAAGAGGGAAAACTTGCTAGTATAACCTTGGTGCCACTGAGGTGGTATCCTATGTCTGGGCGATATAAACACTTATCGCAATAGAACATTTCCATGACTTGAAAATTAGAAACTTTGATACACTGTAGATAAATTAGATTGCTTAACAACGTACTATTAACCCAGTCCCAACACAGAAACAGTTATTAGTTATTTCTAACCACTCATATGCAGTGTTGGGCAAGTCACTTGATACATTTTACAATTTACACATTACATAGGAATTACTCAATGTCAAAAGTAATTAGAATTTGTTACTTTACTTTAGTTACTCAGCCCAATTCATCTGTGCCTTCTAAACAACTTCAAAGCCTCCACACACCAACACATTACATGTTATGTATTTAACATAAGTAGAAGACGAGACGAGCAGCCTACAGCCTACAGTTTGGAGGTATTTAGTGACCATCAACAGCTAGCTTGACATTAGCAGTGACTGCATGAAGTTCCGTTAGCAAGACAGCTAATATGATGCAATATCTATATAAGAAATCTTTGTAGTTACTGGAAGTCGCAATTCTTTTTTTTGAGGCGCCCCTCTTCCCCACACATCCAGCGTCTGGACCAAGCACTTTTCCCCTGTCCTACTACTGCCTGGTCCCTGTACCTAGGAAGGGGCACAATAACACCTCCAACGACTACAGACTGGTGGCGTCAACGTGCCTTTGCTCACCTGGACGGGCCAGGTAGGACTGTGACAGTCATGCTCAACACCATCTGGCCTGCCCTGCTGGGGAACAAGCAGACGGCGATGCCGGTAGATGCTCCCCTGGTGTCTGACACTGTGGTGAGCAAGGGACGGTCCTGTCACCCTTTCTGTTCACCATCTACACCTCGGGCTTCAGATACAACTACAAAGTTCTCCGACAACTCTGCAATCGTGGGCTGCATTACAAGGGGGAATGAGGCAGAGTACAAGGGTGTTTGCTAAACCACCTGAATCAACTGGGCTACAAACACTGAGGCTGTGTACAAGAAGGGCCCGGGCCCACTCTACTGTCTGCGAAGGCTCTGGACATTCACTGTCTGCAGTACCATGCTGATTATGTTCTATCAGTCTTTGGTAACCAGTGCTATATTCTTTGCTGTTGTGCGCTAGGACAGCAGGGTGAGGGCAGTCACTGCTAACAGAATCAAAAGGCTGACTCTGTCCTGGGGGTGGAGCTTCTTTGGTGGTGTGTCAGAAAGAAGTATGCTGAGCAAACTGCAGAGCATCATGGACAATGACTCTCAACCTCTTCACGATGTGCTGGTCACGCACAGGAGCGCCTTCAAGCAATCAACTGTTAACCACCGCAAGGCACCCCAGAACGCCATGGGAAACCCCTTCTTCCTGTGGCAATCAAACTTTACAACTCATCTACCTCATGTCGAGCAATGGAGAGCAGAAGCATGAGGTGCAGGGATGGCTCCAGCCTCCACTTCAGCTCTGTTCCGCTCTGTTCATTTAACCTCTTTCTCTTTTCTTTTCTTTTTTTGTGTCGGTACAAAAAGCGACAGCTCAGCAGTCACAGCAACCTTAAATGTAAAGAGCTGCTGTGGATAAACAAGGTTACGTCGGTGTTGTGGCGTTACTTCGGCTACTTAAAGCCCACCATGAAACAGACTGTAGGTGATGTATACTGTTAACAAGGGAAATACCAGGAAGTTAAACCTAAAGCATCACCATCCGATAATGTCAGCAGAGTGCAGGTGCTTGATATAAGAAATAAGCTCCATGACTGTAAACATTTCACACTTCAAGATACACTGACAGGATTGAAGATTTTTTGTTTATTTTTGTAGAATGTATTCATTTAAATGGATATTCTGTCTGCAGCTTACACAATTCTTCCTCAAGAAAAAGGATTACTGACTTAATTTATATCTTAATAAATATCAATAGACTGACTGAAAAAAATGTGATTGTGATGAAATGTGATGAAATGTTTTGCCGTATCACTCAGCCCTGTGATATCCATTTCTGACACTTCCCGTTGTTAAGTGTGATGTATCGTAGTGTTTGGTTTAATAGGGTCTGGTTCTGTTTAGAGTGAAGAGGGAGGAGGATGTGGATGGAAGCAGTTTGCTTCAACCAAACCAGTAATTCAACTATAGGATAAACTTGATGACATTAACTGCTCTCATGCACCTTTTGCCTGCAACAGCTTAAGTAAGTGTCTGGGTACTTTTGATTAAACCTTCTCTAAAATGTCCATACTGCAGCTGTCAGAATCTCTGCTATCCTTTTTTAGGTGGAAAGTTTGTTTTTAGTCAGGCTTTGACTTCACTCCCCGACAGGGAAGGCTCCTCGAACGATATCTTCTTGGCACTTGGCAGGATACTGGCGGGTAAGTAATGGTCTGTCGGCGTGTTTAGCTCGTCCATTTCTGTAGTGAAGTGGTCGGGACTTTCCCCATTGGACGTCTCCTTGATGACGCTGTAGGTTAGCGCCACGCTGTAAGAAGCTGGTTTCTCCATACGCTGAGGGCCACAGTGACACAACTTCTTAAAAGCAGCGCGGAATTTCTGGGACATGGCGTTGTAGATAACCGGGTTGATGGCGCTGTTTAGGTAGATGCAGAGACGGCAGAAGAGCAGGAACCAGGTGTCCAGGTAGGCCTTGTTCAGGAAGGAGTTAACCACCACCAAGGTCCGGTAGGGCATCCAAAGTAAGGCGAAGAGGATCACCACCACAGCCAGCATCTTGGTCACCTAATAAAATTCAATCGTGTGTTAAAAAAAATGCTACAACAAAATGAAATCACAGAAAACTGGACAATTAAATGAACTTAAGTCTTTTTCATGCACATGGAGTCTATACAGTATGAGCCACAGCACAAGGCACGTGAACTACAGGCCTTTGTGACAGCAGACCTTTAGATTTGTCAAAGTAGGAAAACCACGTGTTACTAATACTATTAACGATGGCTCTGTTCTATTTAAGTGTCCCAGTAAGTCATGACAGTGTGACAGTGAACCAGCATGCACAATACCATGACCCTGAAAAATGAAACCCTAAATGAAATTCTGCTATCATTCATTTTGTCTGTGCTTTTCTATTCTTATAATAATAATATAAGTTATAATCCTGAAGATTTTAATGAAATGAAATTCAGTTTTTGATGCTATTTATGGTCTGTATTTACGTTCTGTAACTACCTCTTGATACAGTAGTTTTCATTGTTAGTGGCAGAGTCCGCCATTCCTATTCAAGATTCAAAGAATCCACCCACGCATGAGGGGTTCACAGAGAAGAGATGCATATATGTAATCCACCATTACTGTTTGTAATTTTATCTCATTGACATTAACCTCTCTGTTTACCGAACTACTCACTGAACATTTCCCACTGCTGCTGCTTCACATTAAAAGCAATCAGCTTCCAAAACGAGGTGACTTTTATTGTGAAGCAGTTACAGGAAATGCAAACGTATTTGGGAAAGGGGGATGTCATTCATCAAAACTGGGTCTACAAAACAAAAGCTAGTTTTTGTTTGGCTGCGCTGTAAATGGATACACCAGTTGTTCCTCTGTTGTATTTCTGACAAATGACCTACTCAACTGGTGAATTCTGGGACCTGTTGTATTAAACCAAACCACACCAGCGACCACAGGTGTAAAGTAGGAAAGTAAAGTAGATTTCACCGAGCCTCTCTCCACCGGTGCAAGGGAATCATGTTTTTGCATACTGTACAGTGCATCCGGAAAGTATTCACGGCGCTTCACTTTTTCCACATTTTGTTATGTTACACCCTTATTCCAAAATGGATTAAATTAATTTTTTTCCTCAAAATTCTACACACAACACCCCATAATGACAATGTGAAAAAAGTTTTTTTGAAATTTTTGCAAATTTATTAAAAATAAAAAACTAAGAAATCACATGTACATAAGTATTCACA
The DNA here is from genome assembly GCF_043641665.1 of Enoplosus armatus. NCBI lineage: Eukaryota > Metazoa > Chordata > Actinopteri > Centrarchiformes > Enoplosidae > Enoplosus > Enoplosus armatus. Next base: position 20,425,246 of record NC_092188.1, on the reverse strand, counting down.
GCCTTTGCCATGAAGCTCAAAATTGAGCTCAGGTGCATCCTGTTTCCACTGATCATCCTTGAGATGTTTCTGCAGCTTAATTGGAGTCCACCTGTGGTAAATTCAGTTGATTGGACATGATTTGGAAAGGCACACACCTGTCTATATAAGGTCCCACAGTTGACAGTGCATGTCAGAGCACAAACCAAGCATGAAGTCAAAGGAATTGTCTGTAGACCTCCGAGACAGGATTGTCTCGAGGCACAAATCTGGGGAAGGTTACAGAAAAATTTCTGCTGCTTTGAAGGTCCCAATGAGCACAGTGGCCTCCATCATCCGTAAGTGGAAGATGTTCGGAACCACCAGGACTCTTCCTAGAGCTGGCCGGCCATCTAAACTGAGTAATCGGGGGAGAAGGGCCTTAGTCAGGGAGGTGACCAAGAACCCGATGGTCACTCTGTCAGAGCTCCAGAGTTCCTCTGTGGAGAGAGGAGAACCTTCCAGAAGGACAACCATCTCTGCAGCAATCCACCAATCAGGCCTGTATGGTAGAGTGGCCAGACGGAAGCCACTCCTTAGTAAAAGGCACATAGCAGCCCGCCTGGAGTTTGCCAAAAGGCACCTGAAGGACTCTCAGACCATGAGAAACAAAATTCTCTGGTCTGATGAGACAAAGATTGAACTCTTTGGTGTGAATGCCAGGCGTCACGTTTGGAGGAAACCAGGCACCGCTCATCACCAGGCCAATACCATCCCTACAGTGAAGCATGGTGGTGGCAGCATCATGCTGTGGGGATGTTTTTCAGCGGCAGGAACTGGGAGACTAGTCAGGATAGAGGGAAAGATGAATGCAGCAAAGTACAGAGACATCCTGGATGAAAACCTGCTCCAGAGCGCTCTTGACCTCAGACTGGGGCGACGGTTTATCTTTCAGCAGGACAACGACCCTAAGCACACAGCCAAGATATCAAAGGAGTGGCTTCAGGACAACTCTGTGAATGTCCTTGAGTGGCCCAGCCAGAGCCCAGACTTGAATCCGATTGAACATCTCTGGAGAGATCTGAAAATGGCTGCGCACCGACGCTTCCCATCCAACCTGATGGAGCTTGAGAGGTGCTGCAAAGAGGAATGGGTGAAACTGCCCAAAGATAGGTGTGCCAAGCTTGTGGCATCATATTCAAAAAGACTTGAGGCTGTAATTGCTGCCAAAGGTGCATCAACAAAGTATTGAGCAAAGGCTGTGAATACTTATGTACATGTGATTTCTCAGGTTTTTTATTTTTAATAAATTTGCAAAAATCTCAAAAAAACTTTTTTCACGTTGTCATTATGGGGTGTTGTGTGTAGAATTTTGAGGAAAAAAATGAATTTAATCCATTTTGGTATAAGGCTGCAACATAACAAAATGTGGAAAAAGTGAAGCGCTGTGAATACTTTCCGGATGCACTGTATCTTGTCTGTGAACACAGCTGCAGCTCAACTTGAGTGTGTTTAATGAAATTAACATGGTAGAGCCACAGTCCTGTACAAATATTGTGTAATAATTTTGAAAGGGTTAAATACCAGAATACCAAATTCAGAAGAGGAAAACGTCCTTTGCTGAATATTCAATTTGGTGCTCTTCTTCAAAGCAAAACTTCAGCATCTAGAGAGAGAGCAAATGCTAGTGGATTGGCTGAGGAGTGTTACTTCATGAATGCAGGTATCCAAAAACAGGTGCTCTTTGGACCCAAGGACATGTCACGAGACCAAAGGAAGAGAGAAAGGTTAGACTTGAACATTGCTTTGTGTGTCAGTATGTCATAACGAAAAATACCGAGGTACACTGCTTTGCAAAAACTAAAAAGCCTTTAATAAATGGGCTTAGTGTCTGCAGGTTTCAACTGACCGTCATCATCAGTTGGATAATTGTCACAGGTGCAGTCAACAAAGCATCAATATCTTGAGGATTAGAACATTCATCATAAATAATCAAAAGGGAAAAAATGTCATCCCATCACAACAAATATATTTACAGATATGAAACACAGTGCAGCTCTTCATTCAGGCCTAATCGTAATGTTCCTTAACAGTGTCTTTATTTTATCTCCTCCCCTCTTAGACATTTCTATGACCTCCATACTGACTGCTTTGAGTGAATCTGGCTTACATCCATGGTGCTGTTTATAATGCTTGGCCATGGGGTAGTCTTTATTTCCTGTATGAATGGAACATTTGTGCTCAGCGATTCTCAATCAGTTTTCTTTTTGTTCTCCCCACATAAAAATAGCCTCATGGGCATTGTATGCAGTATACTACATGAGTTGCATTGCAATTAATGAATCCTTTTATCTGAGTATACATCCTTGAAGTTGTTAGCTTGCTGCATGGTGTCGCAGTGATTACATCCACCACACTTAAAAAAGCCTTGGGGTCTGTGACCGAGCCAAGTGGCCTTTTTGTCTCCCTATAGATAGCTATGGACCAACTTGTCCCCTTTTGAAACCGACAGCTGGTGCAGATGGGAATGCTTTTTGTTGATGGTTTGCTTGATTTTATTTGCTCTAGTGTTGTACTGTGTCACAAAGTACAATTTTCTTTGTTCTTCTGGTTTTTGTTTCTGTTGCAGGAGATCCTGTCTTCTTAATTTCTTAGCTTTAGTACAGGCCTTGTTAATAGTATTAGTTTTGTAGCCTCTATTTAGAAATCATGTTTGCATTTATTTTGCCTTAACTTCAAAATCTGTCTCTTGATCACAGAGTATGTGGAGGTGAAAATGTGACCACAAGCAAAGCAAAGCTGGTCCTTGGAAAACCTTTTGAATTCACCCTATTGCAGATCTCACAAAACATTCATTATCTATTCAGATGCTGTTGATTAATTTCCATCTAGGAAGACTGATATAATCTGTATGCACGATTTAACAAAGCCTGGATTTGTAAACATAATTACCAGATGATAATCCTGATGTGAAACTTGTATGTCATTACACCTTATCCATATTTATGTTGTGCTGTCTCCGCTGCAGTCAGGTGAGTCTAATTGGATTGGACAGGGGCGCTGACAGTGTCATCAGTGAGCGAAATACCTAATCCTAGATCCTCCTTACTGCTTGACCTTTAGGTAATTCAGTATCGTACATGGTGGACAGAATGAATTGTTCCTTGTGTCCACAATGAGCGGTTAATGTTGGCCACCAGAAACACATGCGAGCGTTTGTTAGTGTTTGTACGTTAGTCAAAGATGAAAAGCCATACTGATGGAGGAAAAAGCCAGAAGCCTATTTGAGTTGGGGTTAACTGATTAGACTGTCCAATAGAGCATGGAGCCCCCTCAGGGTACCACCCCCCACCCCACCCCCTCTGTCATTCCAGGAAGGCCTCTTCCAGTGATCTGATAAACAAACGTCTAGCCCAGCTATGTACCTGTGCGTCTGACACACTGTGACTGTGCCTTTAGAGGATTCTGCTTTATTTTTAACAAAGTACGAACTCTTAGCAAGGTGTTAGAAGCTAAGGAAGAAGAAGTACAGTCTTGGTTTGAACTTACTGCAGGGGTGATGAGCCAGAGTGCTTTACTATCTATAGCATGTATTTTTCTCAAGCATGCACATACACACACACAAACTGAGGCAGGTACTTGAGAAGACGGCTGCACCTTGAGCTCTTATAAAGAAAGCCCTTAAATATAAACCAAAAAAACCAAACAGTTGTCTTAATACTGTCTGTTCACTGTGAGCCGCTGTATGGGTTTGTGCTTTAGAGTTTAAAAAGGTGGATCAGCTCTGTTCCACTGAAGAAAAGTGTCAAACTGAGCTCTAGATGTGTTTCCACTTCACAAGACTCAACGTGAAGGTACATGAGTGCTGGCAGCACTTTATTAGGGCTGAAACGAATTATTTTCATTATCGATTAATCTGCTGATTATTTACACAGTTAATCGATTCATTGTTGAATCAATGAAATGTGAAAAAGTTGTGAAAAATGCTCAGATTTCAGTCCCCAAAGCGACGTCTTCAAATTGTTTCTTTTGTCCAACCAACAGTCAAAAACCCAAAGACTCACATTTTCTACAATAAATGACAAAGAAAAGCAGCAAATCCTTAAGAAGCTGGAAATGGGAAACGTTTGACATTTGTGCTTGAAAAATGATTGAATCTATGAATCGATTATCAAAATAGCTGGCAATTAATTTTCTTTTGACTGAGTAGTCAACTAATCGCTGCAGCTCAACACTTTATGTCACTGTCTATCAAAAAGTGAGTAACTAGGGGGAGGTTGGGGTCAGTTGTAACATTTCCAAAATAAAAAAGATGAGCAAACACATTTTAACAGAAAGTGCATATTATAATGTCTCATGTGCCTAACACTTCTGTTGTTTCAGAACACTACAGAACATGATGCATTACTTCTGTTTGGGGTGTTTGGTTCAGAGACTCCAGCTGGACTATATATCTGTGCGTGGTGTTGACTGCACTTTTTTTACCCTCCTGAGACTCTCAAATAAGTCTGTTAACATGTCTGTTATTATAGCTTTCAGAACAGTTTGTTCTATCAGGGAGTTCAACCACTCGGAGTTCTAACTAACCCCAAACATTAAGTAACATCATGCCTTTATCTGTAAATGACTTTTGAACAAAGGGAATATACAACTAATAAAACATGAGATATTTCCTTATATGGTGTAATATGCAGTGCTTTAAGCTCATTTCTGTTTCTGTCACCTTCATCAAATGTGCAAACTCAGTTTGTGGCAAGGGGAGGAGTTTCTACTTCACTGCTAGGGTTTAATATGGTCAGAGGAAAAGAAAAACAAGTAAAGCAGGTTGTCTTTGCAATGATTGTTGTGTTTTTTCAACACATATAACAGTGGGATCTGTGGGGGCCCCAGACAGTGAGGAGGTTTTGTGAAATCAGTGTTTTTATTAAAATGACCCCAGTGTGTGGGGGTCAGCCCATTATTCCACTGTTTTATAATCACATCTTTTCCTCAGTAACTAGATCACATTTTGTTGTCAAATGATGCTTTTATTATTCTTTTGAACAATACATGGCGGTTCTGTCTGACTGATATCATGAGGGGGGTGACTGACATCACCCAAAGCATTTATCTGACCTGTGGTGCAGCTGGACCCCCTCTCCCCTACTCACACACTCACACGCAAATGCAAACACAACGATTACGCACAGCGAGAGATGTGAACGAGCAAACAGTCTCCCACCTGTCTGCGCGACGCAGCCGTGGCGCTGCTGGAGGAGCTGGTGCTGACCATCCTCCCTCCCTGACTCGTCTCCTTCTTCCACTTCTTGCTGCTGTCCTTGGGGTCTGAAGGCAGCGGGTTTAGGAAGAGTATCCGGGCGATCAGCCCGTACAGAACTGTGGCCAGCATGAGAGGCAGCACGTAGAACACCGCGAAATCCGTGAAGTAAATGGGCAGGTAGTGACTCCTGGACACCTTGTAGGCGCAGCTGACCAGCACCGCGTTGTCGTACACCAACTTTGTGGTGTCTGACAGGAAGAACCACATGACGCAGTAGACAGAGGTGAGCGCCCAGACCAGCATGATGATTTTCTTTGCCCTGGATAAAGTGCACAGGAATTGCGCTTTGATGGGATGGCAGATGGCGATGTAGCGCTCCACGGTGAAGGCGGTGATGGAGCAGGAGGACGCGTTTATTCCCAGGTACTGGAAATAAGTGATCCCCAAGCAGCCCGCGTAGCCGAACACCCACTGTCCGTACAGGGCGTCGGTGATGTTGGGCAGCCCGGCGGCCGTCAGCACCATCAGGTCAGCCGCGGCCAGACTCACCAGGTAACAGTTAGTGGGGGTCCGCATGTGCTTGGTGGTCAGCACCACCAGGATGACCATCACGTTGCCCACGATCCCCACCCCGCATATGAGGGACACCAAAAACACGCTGACCACTTTGTATTCTACTGTGTAGTCAGTCCAAACACCCAGGGTCTGGTTCTGCACCGACGTGTCGTTCTCCACAGTCATGTTGTCCATGGTGAGGTTTTCCATAACAGGGGGAGGCTGTGGCTCTGTGCGCTTTTAAGAAAATGACACCAGAAAATCACAAAAAAATCATTGCAATAAACTGCAGGGCCCTGGCACCACAAGTCCAACCGGCATAAACCCTCCAAAAACTTCACTCCATCCACACATAATCCAGTCCAACTGCCTTCTCCTCTGCACCACTTCCAATCCCTGATGAAACTCCAATGCGTTTCCCATGCAAGCGCAACACAGAGTGGCTCGAGCTGTTGGTTGAAGTTTTGAAGGGAGAGGGGGAGAGGAGGTGTCGCAGCAGCCCCTGCTCCTGTCTCACTGCTCACACAGGCATGACTGAGAGCTTCCTGCAGAGCCTCTCACACGCTGCTCACAGTGAAGTCACGGGCTCTCACTGGAAGCACAAAAGCTGGTCCTCTCCCGTGTCAGGGACTCCCATGCAGATGTGCATCCCACCACACACCCATGTGGTGTGTAAGATGTTGTTTTAAGGAATCTTAAGTTTGTTGCTTATTTTAACATCTCTTATTTAACATTTATAAGCAGTATATCAAGGCTCAGTACATAGTATGGTATGTATGGTAACATACCATACTATTGTGTTATATACATTTTAAGTGTTTATGGATGCATTTTGTCAACAATTAATTAACAAACAATTATAAACAGTTCATGAAGTTGTAATTATATATAATTATATACGAACACATCTTTTAGTGTAATAAAGCATTTAATTAACTGCATATAAACATGTACAGATCAATTATTACAGATGTAATTACAACTATGTTTTGTTATTAAGCATTTGTTATACACCAGTTATTGATGCTTCATGAGAGGAGTAGTTGACACTTTAAAATGTCTGTTCACAACTACATTAATGCAGTAGTAGAGGGCTGTAATGTGTTACAAACCATTTATTAATTTATTGATTACGTTCATCTATAACTATAAATGCTAAATAGGTGGGGGTCAAAATAAAGTGCAATAAAGTTTCCAATGAAATTGTTAATAAAGGCGGTTAAAGCGACACCTTCATCAATATTCCACTATTGCTATTTTAGAAAGACAGGTAGTCATGAAGTTACACAGCAATCCATCATTTGATATTGTAGAAATGTTACAGGAGATTTAAAACAGCACCATTATTCCCTGAAGTTCTGCTTGTTTTTCTCCTGAAGTAGCCTCACAGTTGGAAAATCTTATTCCATCCTGCCTCACAGTATATATCCTGTATCAGCGTGTTCCAGCTCGTCATTGAAGCTGCTGTATATGATGCTCACACTGGGTGAAATATTCAAAAGATATTGCAGATGTCTGCATCATGTTTGGCCAAGAATCAGCCTGACATATTTGATATCTTTGGAAATTAAAATAAAGTTCTGGGGATTTGGATAATGTTTGTACTGACTGACGATCACACAAAGTATCATTCACACTAATGATATGATATTGTCAGATAGTAATATAGCATGATTTACTACAAAAGTAAAATATATATTTGAAGGATATAAAAGAAGATGTAGAGGCATAAAAGTAGAGAGAAAAGGCATTTATCTATAGAATAAAAACTATAGAAATATGAGTGACATCAAAAGATGTATTCAAAGCATTTCATATGGAGGCACTATAAACTCCAGTAGTTTAATGTAACGCAGTACATTTACACAAATACTCTACAAGTACAATTTTGAGGCGCTTATATTTTATTTCAGTTCCATTATATGCCACTTCACACTCATTTATCCCACACTGAGCGCACATTTATCCTTGTCAAAGGTGATATTTTCTCTTGAGAAATTCAGCTAAAGAACACTGACTTGTTTTGGTTGCCTGAAGGTAACATGTTGAGTTTAATGAGGACGATTTTACACACAAAATATTTGATCTTAAACTGCCCAACAAAGTAGTTGAAATGAGCTTCCTCTTCTGTCACCAGCTGCGACATTAAGATGCTGCTGAAACACGAATGCAACCATGATAATAATGAAATAAAATTATATGCAATATATCAGTTGCAGGGCTCATTTATCTGCATCTCAATCAGAGAAATTTTTGATACTTTAAGTACACGTAGCTGAGTGTGTTATGGTCCCTGTCGCTCAGTACCACAGGAAGTCTGGGTTGTGAGAAGAGGTAAAAATAAACCCATAAAGCACAGTAAGATCATTCTAAACTTCTTATAGAGTCCTGCAGGCACACTGTGACCCTATTATAGGAATATTGCAGTCTTGTAAGGAGGTACAAATGTCAAAAAGAAGGACATGGTCACTTTAATATCACGTTTTAGTGCAATATTGTGATGATGTGTCATTTCATGCGGTGGCTCCAGAATGCTCACAGCATGGCTTGGAACCGTGGGAGACGAGACAGCAGCCTATTTGCACTGCCGTTGTTTGACTTTTTTGGCACTCTGGGTCTGCAATGTAGTGCAGCTCATTACTTTTTAAATTGGCTCACTTGCATGTGAACGATGTGTTCAATGTAGCAGGCAAATTGGGTGTCTCTGCCTCCTTTTTTTGTGTCTACCTGTCTCGCTGCCTCACGCCCCAACGACAAGGACAGGAAATGAAGGTTCACTCTGTTCAGATAGATTACAGCATCGCTACGTAGAAACAGAGCAGCGAGTTCTCAGGAGCTGTCCCAACACCCATGGGTGGCATTGCAGCAATTCTCCTCCCTAGGGGTAAACACCTGTATCATTGGACAGGGGAGCTGAGAGAGACATGTGCGTCCGATGGAGCTGCTTCTTCTCAGTGGGAGAGAAAGTCCTCTACTGTCTGCACTCATCTCCATCTGCAGGATATCCACTGTGGGACGACAGACTGACACGTACATGATCATGATTTAACTGTTCATGATTAGAACCCCCCCCCCCCCACCACCACCACCCCCCACCCGTAGGTCCCGTAGCCTAAAATATAAACAAACTGGCTGAGGTTTCAGGCAGTTGCTCAACACTAGTTCAGATTAGTGTGATTGTTATTCCCGGGGAGGCTGCACGGGTTCTGGTGAAAAAGGGGAAGGCGGAGGATGAAAATTACTCAGATCTCGGCACAGTAGGTGGTGCAGCTGTTTATATTACCGTCTATATAACCTTCCCAGGAGGCTGGTGTAGCAATGAGAGCTCAGCAGTCTGCAGGACAACTGCCTGGAAGGAAGCACGGCTCAGTTTTTAGACTACATTTTGGGGCTGTGGACAGATTATCCACCGACTGTGTGGATAAAAAAGTAACATTACCTTACTGTGACAGTGACAGTGTTTTTAAGAAGTCAGCAGTGGATTATCATGGTTTTAACTGCTCCCAAGTCTCATAATCTTCAGCAGGTTCATTCTCTTTGGTTAAACCCACGATCCCTCCAAAGATTTTTACGTCACATAATTTACCATGTGGTATTAATTCATTGTCACCTCTGTATCGATCCCCTCCGTGTCTATTGCGCCATCGGAGGAGGGCTAAATGAAGTGTTCGGTTCAGGCGGGACACCATGACAGATCATCACTCCTCGCAGATGGGGGTGCCAAGGAGCAAAATCACACAATTCACAGGTGGGCGAGTAATTTTGTAATTGCTGCCTGTAGAATGCATCCACCATCGGTGTCAGAAACAGCATGCTTGCCAAGTAATTTAAAGTGAATATTGATTCTATTCATGTGAATGGTTATGCTTGCTATAATTCATTACTGATGTAATAATATTTACTCTTACAGAGAGTGCATGTGTTTGATACCGGTTAGGCATCCGAATCTATGAAGCAAGTATACTGAATGCGTGAATCTATGTACTTCCTGATCATGACTGCAAGACCATAGAAGTGTAGACTGATAACATCATTGTATTTAATGGTTTTCATCCCACTGCCAGTTGACTTCAGCACCAGTGGTGGAAGAAGTATTCAGCTCTCTCCTTAAAGCAGCTATAATTGATATTTCCACAATAACAATACATAAAATGACAACGTGAAAGCGGCCGCTCGTAGTGATGAACCTACAGAGAATTATCACCCAAATCTGCAGAAACAGAAACACGACTCCAAATGAATGCTAATGTTGCTCCATGTATCATAATACTACATTACATGTAAAAATCCTGCATTAAAAATCTTACTTAAAGGAATACCTCAACATTTTCAGAAAACCACTTATTTGCTTTTCTGCTGAGAGTTAGAGGAGACGAGTGATTGAGACCGGAAACAGGGAGAAACAGCTGGCCTGGCTCTGAAGCCGGACGATAACGAAATCCACCAGCACCCCTAAAGCTCACTAATTAACACATTATGTTTGATTTGTTCAATCCATTTAAAGTTCCCAGCCAAGAATAGACCAGCACCTCCCGTGAAACGCCAAATTGTCATTTGTTACATGACAGATTGAACTATTCCTTTTGAGTAAAAGAACAGAAGTATTATGAGCAAAAATGATCAAAAGTAAAAGCACTGATTATCTGGCTGAAGGGCCCTGTGAGTGGTATAATAATATATACTATTTGATCTGATTCAGTCATGTATATGTTGGTTGTTGATTGATTGACTGATTTACAAGCTGGGTGAATCTGCATAGTGACTACAGCTGTCAAATAAATGTGGAGCAAAAAGTACAAAGTATATAGTAGCATAATATATACTCACAAGTACCTCAAAGTTGTACTTAAGTATGGTTCTTTCCACCACTGTATCATTTTCTCCCCTGCTCCTGATCCTGATTCTGCTCCCCTCTCCTACACCACTGATAGTGGGTCTTCACTGCCACCCCATGGTCACACACTGCTAGTGATACATTACACAAGGAGGGGGGCTGCTGTTTGCACCTTGTTTTGGTATACCGGACTGAAACCAGACAAAGCCTTTGGCCTACAAAATGTTACTGAGCTTCCAAAAGCAAAATACTTTGTGTAATACCTTTTTAAATTGTGTGCCGTTTGTGGAAAAGGGTCTCCTCCCTTTGCCTCCAAGTTCATTCATATTTATGAAATGCATTCCTTCAGACATTCTGTTGGGCTGATATTTCCCTTCCAGGGATTAGAAGAACGGTGATTGGAGGACATGAAACAAACCATGTTGGAGAGCCAGCCATCTAAAACTATAATACTCCCTGTTTATTTCTACTAGAGAAAATGAGATATTATGTCTAAGTATCTCATCATTAGACACATTCACACATTCTCAACAGTGACTTCTGTTAATGCCATGCATTATTCATCCACTGCAGCTTTTAAGGGAGAGGTCCTTTTGTTCCTAATTGAAAATTCAAGGTAAACATCGCAACAGAAATTCAGAGGCAAAACTGTACCAATGGCAGCAGTGCCAGCAGACTACTCAGGACTTGGCTCACTATATTCACCAAATATAAATAACGTCTTTGGCCTGAGCTCAAGACTTTCTCATTTACCTAATGAGTCAAACTCATCCCATCTAAATTTGCCTTGTCCATACTAAACAGCTGCTCTGACTTTGCTTACCATACAGCGCGCACAAGGATACCGAGAGCTAAACTGAACTTGACTGTGTATTTGTCAAAACAAATGGGAGCCAGCGGCTAAAACAAAATGTTTGTTGTGTTATAATTAGGGCACCATCATAACCGGGCACATCAGAGTAGCTGCGAGAGATAATCAGTGCTCCAGATGGAGACAGAGAGGCAGAAGACAGGACAGACAATTATCATCAAGAGCTATTGAGAGCATTACAATGCGAAAGGCGCTGTGACGTGAGGGGATAACATCACATTAATTATGATAAAGAGACGATAAAGAGAAGAAGGGTCGATGAAATGGCGGAATTAATTATCCGCGTCGGCTTGCTCAATCACCAAAGCAAGCCTTTCTTTTTGTGGTCTTATCTCAGCATGAAGCATAAATCTTTGCCTACACACACACACACACACACACACACACACACATACACACACACACACACAAGGCACTATGAAAGCCAATATTATCCTTCCATCATCCCACCGTGTCTGTGTTGAAGCCAGCCACACCACTTCAATTAGGAAAGTCGCTGTAAATTAACGTGAAGGTCCAAGTGCTAAATATTTCATAACAGTGTCGGCCACCACGCACGCACAGGCACACACACACACACACACACACATACACACACACACACACACACTCAAAAAAAGTGGAAAAAACCCTCCACACTGAACCTCAGTCTGCCTTTATCTTAATTCCCTTGTCATGTCTCTCTTCTCTGGGAGGCTTTTTAAGAGCTACTGGAGGGTTTGCGTGCCAGACTTCCCAAACAAACCCAGGGGGCCGTGTACACCTCCCTTATTAATAATCTACAGTACCTTGCTGCCGTGGCACACTACCCTGTCGGAGACCTCAGAATGCTCTCTGGCTGCTGGTGATTCAGATGGTTTACTTTGACCTGCAACATGCACATCTTTTTCAAGGTGTAATAAAGCTCCTAAATGAAACTATGAAAACTATTTCTATGTTCGGAGTCTTATTAATTCATTTGTCTCTTTGTTGTTCTGGATTGGGTTGCTTCAATTCAATCCGATTTTATTCATATAGCGCCAAATCACAACAAAAGTCATGTCATGGCATTTTACAAATAGAGCAGGTCTAGAGAAGCCAGGTGTACCAGGACCACGATCTACAGGAACCTGCAAATCAACTGTATCAGTGTTAATATTCAATTTCATTTAGAATTCGGGTAATGTGGGGCACCTATGCTCCAGCATGTTTATTTCCTCTTCTTACAAAATCAACAGCACTTTTACTGTAGGTTTAGCACAAGGACTGAAAATCACATGACTTCATGGGGGCGATGTCACAGAAAGGGGTAGGGCACTCAGGAAGCTCCCCAGGGGATTGCATGACAAGGTGACATAGGATTCTGATAAAATTAATGTTAAGCATATAAATCTGTCATAAATAAGACAACTGTTATCAAATGATGTTTGTGATCTATTCAAACAACAAAAGTATGCATTAAAGTGAATGTAATGTCAATGTTTTTGTTGTCCTACTTTATAAATTATGATTGAGAATGTGGGACGGCATGCTTTGGGTAATCCAGGACAGTCATTTAAGTTCTTCAAATGGGGGAAATGTGCATTTAGGGACTTCCTGAAGTTGCATACATAGTTATTCAAGGTTTATAAGTCTAATGCTGGTAGACGGTAATGCCGGTGAGACTCATTAGTCAGCTAAAATATGAAAATATACATGACCTATAATTAACTCAATGAAATGTATTACAGAATACAATGGCACCACAGCGTCAGGAAAAGAGAGGACAACATGAAGATGAGAATGTTCTCGCAGAGCTTGTGAAGACACTAGGGGAAAAGGGGGTTTCCCCTAAGGATGGAGGATACCCAGAACCTTGCGTTCAAATTCAAGCAAAAAGCTGGCTGCAGCTGGCCTGCAGGACCACTTCCTCTGCTTCAGGGTGGTTACCAACATTGGGGGACCATGTTTCGAGGTCACTGCTGGTGAGACAGGAGAGACCACCACCTGCCTTGCCAGTGTGAATGCTGCTGGTGGGTATGGCACCACAGTGATTATATTCAGGGGCAAACGGCTAAAGGCAGAGCGGCTCCTGGGGTGTCCACCAAACACCGTGGTGACAGTGTCTGACAACAATTCGTGTTGCACATTTATAACGTGGAGTTTTTAAACCTGGAGCAAGGCAGCGACTCCTTCCAATGTCATGGCTGGCTTTTGGGGGAATGTGATCTACCCATCAAACCCAGCCCACGTTGGTGCTGCCCTCTTCGCGCCAAGTGAAACCATGGAGAGCATCAAGAGAGACCTCCTAGTGCCCCACCAACCCACTGCCATCCACACTGTCTCCTGCAGGCAGCCGTGCGCCCTCCTCACCTCTGTCCTGAGGCCCATCCCTTGCAGGACCCTTTGCAGGCAGCCGTGCACCCTCCTCACCTCTGTCCTGAGGCCCATCCCTTGCAGGACCCTTTGCAGGCAGCCGTGCACCCTCCTCACCTCTGTCCTGAGGCCCACCCCTTGCAGGACCCTTTGCAGGCAGCCGTGCACCCTCCTCACCTGTGTATCAAATGTCCCAGATAACCCAGATGCAGCGATTGAGGTTTTGCAGTCATCTTGCCAACGCTTTATCACTTCTGTAGGTTATTTTCTATGGAAGATATCGTAGCTGTCAAAAATTCCTGATATCTCCGACTGTTGCCACCCATTTGAATTTAGTGATGTGTAAATTCACTTTCATACAGTTCAGCAGTCTGCTACTGCAGGACACTGACCATCTCCAGCAGCTGCTGCTGGGGGTGAGGTTAACTCAGTCACTGCCTCATTCATTATTCACACTCCCACACATGCACTGTCCCACTCTTAATCTAACTCCTACTGCTGTATTTGCAGCAGTAGTACCCCCCCCCCCCCCCCCCCCCCCCGCCCCCCACACCACCACCACCTTCTGATAGGCTATCTGCTACTGGGGCTAAAGAAAAAGCAGTGCTACACCCTTGTCTCCTAATCTTTATTCTGTGGGTGGGTACATGCCTGTGGCAGGACACACACCACGAGGATTTATAGCCTTTAGAAGTACCGACTCCCCAGCCGCCCCCCCCTCTCTCTTCCAAGCCTGGTGTCCTTGCCAGCAGGAAAAGTGGTGCACTGTTGCAGACAGATAGCATCTGATAGTTGGCTGTTGTTACCCCTCAGACGAGCGCACAGTCAGATTTCAGCTTCCTCTCTCTCTATCTCTCTGCGGGAGACCCACTAAAGTTGACTACAATCTGACCAAACACACCATAAAGCATTATGATTCCCCCTCTGCAAACTCATTTCTGGAACAAAAATGGTGGAGTAAATCTTTGTCTGTCTCTGACTCCCTCTCTCCCTCACTCTCCCTCTCTCTTTACTCATCTGTTAAATGGAGTCTTGTTGGGAAATGAGCCAAAGCCGTTCACCCAGCCACTAGGACTCCAGGAAAAGTGGCGACTATATTTATAGCTGCTGCCTGGTTGTGCTAAATAAGGTGGAACAGTCAGCAAGTTAATATTCAGTTGAAAGTGGGATTAGGCACTTAAATCATTGATGGTGGCCTGCGTTTAACGTCTTCTGTCACTCTCCAAGAAAACTCTTGCCGCGTTGATTGTTTATCATTCCTAGGACGCGGACTCACTGAAGATGTGGCATAAATGGGATGAGCCTTCCCAAAGATTTTACATGAGGTCGCAGATCAGATGACCTATCAGATCTCGAGATTAAACATGGATTAGGATGCCGCCGACATAGTGACCGGTAATCTTCTTGGAGAGAGCAGGAGAACAGATGGTGCGTGATACGCGCAGCTTGCTTGCGTAGCACCGCTGGACAGATTGCTCTGATGGCGGCATTAACTGACAACATACAGTACATATTATCGTATGCATTGTCCATGATCTTCCATTGTGTGCTTGTATGAACATTATAATGCTACATAGGTCTTGTTTATTTGCTCTGACATCACTTAAACAGCTTTAGGGAGTATATCCTGTAACTTGTGGTGTAAAATGTTGAATGTATAATGCTTAACTGTACATTATGAGTGTTTATCTTTACTGGTATCGCTATAATATTCCTGTATGAGCCCTGTAGGGATTTCAAATGCATCTATGGTATTCACTACTGCCTTTACGGCGACCTTGTGACACCCTGAGCTCCTGTAAATTCTCCTGTAGAGATTTATTTTATGTCTTTAGTCATTTTTATTTCCTGTGGCCCACTAACCTGTTCGCAGCCTCCATAGGAGCTTCACGGTAACATTTCTATGGCATCACAGTCTCCTAAAATGTTTCCTGCGGGAAGGGCATTGCTTGTAAAAGTGATTGTTAGGTCTCCCTCTCAGCCTTTCAAATCCTCATCCCGTGTGTGTGTGTGTGCGTGTGTGTGTGTGTGTGTGTGTGTGTTGACTGACTGGTTGTGATCTCAATCGGCTCACAGATAGCGGCGCTCCTTTCAGCGCCACAGCGCTGGCAGCTGAGGCTCTGTGTGTGGGAGGGACTAACAGGAGAGCTCCCCTCGGTGCAGCCTGCCGCCACAGCATCGAGCAGGGAGAGAGGACACATTCAAAGCATATTCACTGATAAGGCTTTTTATATATATATATATATATATATATATGCCTGCCCCCGTTACGTGCTCTCACCCGCCCTGGTGAAGAGGGAAACGGCGGAAGGGATGCTGAAGTAGCGCGGTGAGTGCATTTCTCTTTTATCAGCGCAGTCTGAGGAGGGTTTTCGTTAGGGATTAGGGGGGGGGGGAGATAAAACCCGCGTTGTGCATGACTGGTCCACCCTCGTGCAGAGAAGCCTCTCAAGTCCCCTGCCGAATTCAGATAAAGTGTGCAGGAGTATTCCGACACGTATTGTGGATGTATTTGGTGCATTTCGTATTAAAACCGGCTGTAGTGTGAAATCATTTCATGGTGATTTCTTTTTTTTTTTTTTTCGGAAGTAGATCTGAACTGTGGTTATGTGTAGTTTTGCTCACGTGTACGTTCTGTAGGCTGTGTCCGTTTTTAAAACCGAATTAGAATGCAGCCTAATCTCGGTTTATACGTGGATTGTTTTCCTAATTGGATACAGAGGCATCGGGCTAATCGCAGCCACGATAAGCGCCTTTCAACGCGGGTCCGCGGATTCTTCCTAAACGATCCAGTCAACTTTAAAGTGGTGTTGATTTCAGTATAGCTTTACGATAGAGGAACATGCACTGTTCCAAATTACGCACAAGTTTTTGCGCATTGTGGATATAAGGTTTCACGCCTTACCATGAGGGTCATCTTATTGTATCGTATTGTATAATTCCCCCCCGGGGATCAATAAAGTCTTTCTGATTCTTATTAAGATGCACCGTTTAACTTAGAGCTGGTGTGCTCCCTCTTGTTAGGGATGCGGCGGAGTGAATACATCGTGGGAGGAAGGCTCAGAGCGAACCAGCGGGTGGTACAACACGAATGGCTTCTCCAGAACTGCTTCCCGCGGACGAGGGAGGCAAACTGCCCGATCACCCCGACGTCCTTGACCGGGTCTCCAGCATGCTGCATGTCCGCAAGTCGGGCGGATCAACAGGAGGAGCGCTCTCGGGGGAGGGCGGCTGTAACCCGGCCCGCAGCTGCCATGAGCGGTGTCATTCAGCGCCAAGGACGGCGCCGCGCAAGGGAGGCTCGGAGGTTAAACTCGGCCACCTCGGCGAGGAGAAGTTGCGGGTTTGCTGCGACGAGGAATTAGAGACATCTTTCACCTATATTGATGAGAATGTTAACCTGCGACTGGCCAGCCCGGAGACTAGTTGTAAAAGTACTCACAGACCCGTGCGCAACGGCGAGCCTTGCTCCGAGACTTTACCGGAGTTTTCCTTCATGTCCGAGGATGATCTCTCCTTCGGGGAGGGCCCCGGGACGTCCACAGACTACGGGTTTATCAGTGCAGTCACGTTCTTGGTGACCGGGATCTCCTTGGTGATCATCTCCTACGCCGTGCCCCGGGACGTGGTGGTGGACCGTGACAGCGTGTCGGCGAGGGAGATGGAGAGGCTGGAGATGGAGAGCGCCCGGATAGGCGCCCACCTGGATCGGTGCGTCATAGCGGGACTGTGCCTTCTCACGCTGGGCGGCGTGGTGCTCTCCACGCTGCTGATGATCTCCATGTGGAAGGGGGAGATGTACAGGAGAAAGGTCATCGCTTATTCCAAGCGTTCAGCCAAACAGTACGGCTCCATCAGCCTGAAAACTCGATCCAGCCCCAGCCACTCCTCTGCGCACTTGTCCCTGGAGGAGGAAATAGAGGAAACTTTGACTTAATCTGCATATGAACCTTTTGTGTATAAGTGAGGAATTAACGCCATGCACACACATCCTCTAACATATTGTAGCCTAAAACTGTATTCAAGTGTAAATCTGCAACATTGTTGTCTTATATAGAAATAGCTGGAATACTGTATGATATATCCACATGGCAAACGGAGAGGGCAAGAAAAGCACTCAAATGCAAAATGAACAAAAGCCAGAAGAGCATTATGTGGTATCGAATTGTTCCCAAATGATTTTAAAATTGCACCAAACCATAAAAGTGACTCTGGAGAATGTAAAGAGCTTTGTCTAACAAACACTGGGTCACATATTTTTTCGTCCCCAGGATGCAACTGAGAGCTTCCATGTATTATTAAGGCTATCCATATTTAATGCGAATGTTTCCAACAGGGAAATTGTGCAGAGACACATTTCAGGAGGGAAGTGTGTGTGTGTGTTTGTGTGTGTGTGTCTGCGGGTCCCCACGGGGCAGGAGAGTGGGAGTAAAGCTGTCCCTGTCCACTGTGATGGGGGAGAGTCAGCTCAGTGGTCCACATGGTGATATCCAGTGACAGTCCCTCTCTGGTGCATTGCTGAGGTAAGCCAGTAAGCCTGGCTTCGTGCATCTGAGCCAAAGCTCCACGTTGGTTTGATTGTAGCGAGCAATCTGACTGCATTTGACAGCGCTGACATACTGTGTACACTCTCCTCTGGTCTTCTCCTCCTCCTCCATCCCTCAACCTTCTCGCTGTCTCTGCATCAGGAGACTCCCTCCTCTCCTGCAGTTTTCCAGTGCTCTCCTCGACACTGTACGTTCACACTGTATATGCGTGTGGAAAGGGTCCTGGACGACCACAGCCAAGTGCCTGTGACATTTCAAGGATGATGAGCCTTCTTCCCTCACCTGTCTCCTTTCATTTCCTCTTTCTCTCATTCGTGAGGACGGACTTAAGAACACCTAATCACACATGAAAGAGTTGCCCTACTTCCAAAAACCTTAAGCCTTCGCGACTTCAAAGAGCTAATTACATTTCCAAAGTGAGGTATCATTCTTTTTAAAAAGGTTATATTTGATGTTATCGTGGTGATTTGCAGACTAAAATATTGCAGATGACACAAAAAGCTTAGGAAAAGAGGTTTCTCTTGTGCAGACTTGCTAAAAATGTTAATGCCCGAGTGTCCAGGCAGGTCAGAGACCAAGTTCCTTTTCTTGGGTGAGGAACATTTTAGTTTCTGTTCTCAGCTAAGTCCATGTGATAGCAACCTTCTCCCTTTCTCCCTGACGGTTGTTAATGCTGTCTGAGGAGGCCTGCAGAGAAGAATAAAGAATGCCGAGCAGTTCTCCTGGAAAACAAAGTCATTTCTCATGTATGCTGCCCTGGAATGGCTCATAAATCATGCATGAACCACTAGAATCATTCATATTTGCATATATTCATATACACAGCCAAAACGTCACGTTCCGCAAGACAAGCGCTAGTGATTCTTATGCGGTGTCACTGTTACCTTGGTTTCTTGCTCCTTTTATTTTTCCGGGCTGCGTGACCCTATTTCAAAGCTTACATTCAAAACACCATGAGTCAGCCGGTATTAATGAGATGCGTGGGCTGATTACTCTATGGTAAACAGCTCCCGGCCACACTGTGCTTTCATTGAATTGCATTGCTTCTATGAACATGTCACAGCATTTTCGTGTATTGTAAGTGCCAGTCAGTGCACACACAGATGAATCAGAGTGTTTCGAAGTGAAAAGACTGGATCACTGGCCTCTAATGAGGTGTTCAGGCAGCACTATCACTCAAAAATCATTTGTTTGTAGCAATGAACTAATGCAACTGTTGTGTTACTACTTAAATTTTCTGTGACCACAGAGCTGACAAGTGCGAGCGCATCCCTGAAAAACAGCCATTACTTCCTGAAATGGCAATAAAAAGCCAAATGAAGGGGATTTCCAGGAAAGGCGATAAAAATTAATGATCCACATGAGGCAATGTTGTCCTGCTCTCTTCACAGAAGCCGTAAATCCACAACCAGTATTACAGATGTTAAAGTGATATTTAATTTAGCGAGCTTTCCTGGTGTTGTTGGCTGTGGAAACAAGGTGCGACGCCCAAGGGCTGGACGCTCGTTCCTTACCGCTTCCTTTTTCCCTCCCCCTCACCGGTATGTTCATGTAAAATGTTTTGAGAACTTGTTCAACACTTAAAGGGCGGCCAACAACAATGCTGCTAATGCCAAAAAATTATGTATGATAATATTGAGCAATTAATTCAAACTCCAGCAACATAATTACACATGCGGTACATCAGTGCTTTCCATTCAGTGTCAGAGTCATATTCAGAGGTGGCATCATCTGGCGTCATAAAAGCCTGAAGGGAAGCCATTAACATTGCAGACTTCAAACAGACTCATCTACAGCATGTAATGCACTACGCTGTAGGTTTTCAGACACTACATACTATTCCTGCCGTTCTCTCCCTCTCCTTCTTTATCCACCCCCCACCCCCCCTCCTCTTTCTGTCCTCCTCCATGGTTGGCACTGTGCCTCACAGCCAACACCAGGCTTCCCCTCATACAGCCAACCAAACATGTTTGGGGGATTTAATCAGGGATTTGCTTGAAGCGACAGCATTTTACACGCCAAGCTCAAGTGTATTTCCAGAGGTTTCATGCATAAGCTCTTTATCCTTGAGCAGTGCACAGCTAAATCACCCTTATTGATATTTGGTTGGCTCCTCTGTAAGTCGATCCCTTCAGGTAAGGCCGGGGAGCAGCTGAGCTGCTGCCATCAGCTAATTTCCTAAAGGTGTTATTACACTCCTCCATCTTGTCAGTGCTAATACTCCATGTGTGTGCGCGAGTATGTGTGTATTTATTTGACTTTGCTTAGGTGTTGTGTGTAACCTTAGATTAAAGAGCTGCTGACTTTAACATTTTATTTCAAACAGTTTCTGTGAAGACATTTAGTGTCCAAAGATGGTCTAAAAAGGCTTTGCTATCCTGGGAGTAATAAAAGTTGCTGGAGACTGCAGACAAGACAAGGGGAAGCTACACAACACTGAGATACTGTATATGGAGCAGGAGTGACAGGAATGACATTTGGTCATGTCTGTCTGTTCAATATGAAGCTACAGCCATAAGCTTAGCTTAGCTCAGCATAATGACTGGAAAAAGGGGGAAACAGCTAGCCTGACTCTGTTAGAAGGTAACAAAATCTGCCAATCAGCGCCTCTAAAGCTCACTAATAGAGTTGCAAAGTGGGAGGAGCTATTTTGGGCACCCCTGGTTCCAGAAGTAAAAGCCCAATTAATTTTGTCGATAGACGATGTTACATGACTCATAGTTTGAGCACTTCGGTGGCTTGGATCGCCATGAATCTCTCCTGGTTAAATCATCAGTACAAAAAATTAAAAGCTGTGTTGGTTCTTTGGTAAAAAGTCAAAGGTACAGCCGCAGACGTTAACTAAGACCCCAAGGTTCATTTCAGCAAGAAACATCCAATCACTGAGCTGAAAATTCACAGCAGGTGAAGGCTAAAGATCATTGTGTTGAGAAATAGGGTAATACAATCTTCAGCTTAAATCTATTCACTTTGAAATTCTGGGTTAGTTATGGATGTATTCAGCAACATGGCTATTGTAGTATTCAGAGCTGTTCCAAGATAACGCACAAAGCATGATTTCTCATGAGTTCCGTGTTTCTATGTGAAGTGTCCATTGAGAATATTGTTTAAAGACAAATTGTGAAATGGGAACACAAACTGGGGAAACCAGCGGCCCCTTCAACTTAACGTAACTCTGTTAATACATTATATCTTGTGTCTTGAATCTGTACAAAAACCGAAGTGTAAAAACGACAAGTTGCTTGTTTTAGGAGGGGTTAGGTGCAGGATTATATTTTGGCTGAGTGCACTGACTTCCTACAGTCTCCGCTGGTTGCCCCCGGGAGTTCACTGCACCCGGCAAAGAAATAGTTCCATGCCTAACCCCTCGTAAAACCCAAACCACTCTCCAGTCTTTATGCTAAGCTAAGCTAGCTAGCTGTAGTTTCATATTCAGCGTACAAACATGAGCGTGGCATCAATCTTCTCATCTAACTCTTAGCAAGAGAGTGAATAAGTATATCTCCCATAAGTATATCGGAAGTATTCCTTTAATAGTGTGCAAAGTACATGCAACTGTGTGGACTGTGCACTCCGGCTTTAAGCTAAAAGTAGAAAGAACTGCTTCTCTTTCGTTATACATATTAGATATATTCATATCTGTGGTGAGCTTGCCCTCCCATCCATCAGTGGATTAAAAAAAAAAATCCACTTCGATTGATTCCTTTGGAGTGGTAGACTAAAGCCAAACTCCTCAGGGATATGACTTCATTCTTGGTCGCTCCCCCCACTGCCTTACTCAGACAGGATATTTTTAGTCAATGTGCATATTGGATTTTTGGAAAGCTCATTGTATTGTAAATGTAGTCTACAAAGCTCATTGCTAAGGATGCACTTAGCCGGGCTGTTTTACATTTAGCCTGCAAAAACATCCTTGTTCAGCTCCATCTGAGCCCTTTCCTGAGGTCTCATCTCTACATGACATTAAACTCATGAAAAATATGTTTATTTTGCCCGTGTGTGTGTGTGTGTTTTCTTCAACTCAGTTTATTATTAGATGCCCCCTCCTCATCAGCGCTGTCTTGTCCTTTCCTTCCTCTTGTGCCACACTATTTTGAAATCCTCAACGGTTCAGCAGTTTCCCATTCTGCGCAGTGAGATTGAACAAAACCCTGTTCTTACAAGAAAGGACCACAACTGCTCCGTGTCAAATCGATTTACGTCTATGGTCAGCCGAGTTCTGCATGGCTGACACTGAAACAGTCCTCAGAATCGCTTTGTCATCCGCTCACTGGTCAACCTCGCTGATGCCGGCAATCAGGCCTGCCATAACCAGACACTGGAACGTCTGCAGAGCCATTTCCTGTGTTGTACTTGGCACCTTAAAATCACTTTCTCGGACGGATAAACTATTGGCGCTTTGGCTGCTATGGCAGATGAGAGAGGAAATGAGGTGATCGGTTGGATCAATCTTACAGTAAAACCACTCAACCGCTGCAGGAAGGCAATACAGGTTACATCTCTCTCTCTGTCTCTCTCAGCCTCTCTGATCATCCACTACGGTGAATTTTAAAATGGGCTGTTTGACATGGCATAGGCTGCGCCCCTGCGAGTGATGTGGTTACACAGCGGCTGCTTTAACAATAACATTGCCATCATATTTTCATTGAGCTAAATGCCTCCTCAGCTTAGCAGATTCGGGTAATGTAGACATATTACACAAACAAATCACAAGCTTGGTTCACCTCGTGATCACCTCGCTGTTTAGCCCCCTCTGTTGTAAATCACACGGTCTTGCTGGGCTCCTTTGATTTAATTTGTATCAAATTGCTAATGCAGTTATTTGTCATGCATGGCCTCCCTTGTATGCTTGTTTCCCCCCATTATGCCTATGCATTTAACTCTAATTACAGTAAATAATGACTGCTTGCTACAGTAGTGTGCTGCAGTAAATACTGTAAGTGGGCTAGAGTGTGGCCTTCAGAAAGACATCAGTGAGCCAAGAAAGCAGCTTGTTTATCTCCTCCTACAGCATCTGAACAACAGAACACAAAGGAAAGGCATGCAAGCAATCTGACACATTTATACCTAAACACAAAGTGCATGATGTGTGTCTGTGTGTTTTACATCTTTATAGACATTTCTTCAAAGACAACTGCCTCATTGGCTGGGTTGGGGGCATGACTCTCCAGCCATGCTAGCAGCTCTGGTAGAGTTGGGAAGTGTGCAGCTTTGCCGTCACTGATTTGCCTCTGAGAAAGTCGAATGAGTCCATACATTTACGACACAAGCCAATATTTCCTTGCAAGCTTTCATTCAGTGTTTTCAGTGAGATCATCCAAAAAGGGAGGTCTGCCAACCGCTCAGGGTTCAACGTGCTTGTGACCTTTTCTTTTCAAAAAACGGTTTTCATTTCATTTCATTTTCGAAATTCCAAGGGAATTCATGAAACAACAAACCAAAATGTCTCGGGACGCAATTGGATAGACCTACAACCAATTAGAGCAACAAAACGTGCAACGTAGCAAAGTGTAAACAGGCTACAGCGTGCAGAGATGAGCTGTGATGGTGTAGAGAAAAATAAGAGAAAACATAGCGTCCAGTTTGTTTAATACTGACGCAATAGTGGATTCAACAGGATGTTCCACATCAGCGGTTGTTTACGTAAATGCCCCAACAGCGCCGTCAAACCCATATTAATAAGACCATATTAGATAAACTGTTGTGAGTGTCCCCGAGTGGACCATAGCCATATTGGCCTATCTGGTGCTGACCTTTACAAGATGATGAATGCCAGACATAAAGGAATGAGAAAAGTGCCACAGACATTGTGATTTAATTTATATTTCAGCCAGAGTTCTTTGGCATTCAAATTTGCCATTTATCCAGCTTGTGCTCAGACAAAAACTGCAGCTTGTTGGCTCCACCCAGGGAGATTATTTCTATGTTCAAAACGTGTATTTTGAACAGCATGTCAATCTGCTGGTGTGCATGTTTGCATGTGTCTGTTTGTGGTCTCCAGCACTTCCAGTGTGCCCTCAGCTCGAAGGGGAGAAATCAGCTCTACCCAATCCGCTGTGTTTAGACTAAGAGCTGGGCAGCAGATAGAGGATAGGCTCTGGATGCAGTCAGCAGCGGTGTTGGGTCTGAGGCAGACCAAAAGCAGACACTGCAGAGCTGATTGTCTGTGCTGCATTTCATTTGCCTCGCGTGTTGTGTTACCAGTGAACACTGGACTGCTGAGAGATGATACTGGCCGGTGGAGACATCCAGCAGGATGAAGAGAGGGAGGATGCTGACAGGGTGAACATACTCTCACACATGCACATATATTTGCATGTATGCCCTTTGACACGTTACCTTTCAGCAGAGTTCAGTGCCGTGCAAGATAAGAGTCATTTCATGGATTGCTGTGGGTGAACTGGGTTATTGCGTCAGATAGCATAGCTTCCAAGGTTGCTCACTGTTTACAGGTATATTGGGTCTCTTTCTTCAGGTGTGCAGTCTAATCTTAGAGATCTGTGTGTTATATTTGATCATGCTATGCTCTTCAATCAACATTTCAAATCGTTGACCCGTACATAAAACATTGCCAAACTCAGGTCCGTTGTATCACAACCTGAGCTGGAGATGATCGTTCACGCTTTCATATCATCGCAGCTTGACTACTGCAATTCCCTTTTCATCTGCCTCAGCAAGTCGTCTCTGGACCGTCTACAGATGGTCGCTGCTGCAAGGCTGTTGACCAGGTCCAGCAGGACGACTCACATCGCACCCATCTTATCTCCTTTACATCGGCTTCCCATCAAGTTCAGGATTCATTTAAAGGCTCTTGTTTTCACTTATAGAGCCCTGCATGGTCAGACAACTGTGTACATCTCTGACCTGCTCCATCCTCACATCCCCAGTAGGTCACTCTTGCGCTCGACTTCCTGCAGACCTCCTATAGACATATGATCTGTGTTATCTATTGACACCTTTAAAAAGCAGCTGAAGACTCATTTATTCAAACTGACCTTTGTTGTGTTTTTAAAGTCTGTTGTTGCTTATGTTTTATTGTTTCTTTCTACTGTTTTTATTGTCTTATTTTTAACAATTTTCACCTTGCTCTGTGAAAGGTGTTATACTAAATAAACTTTACTTACTTTGCTAGGATAGGGATAGGGTCCAGAAGAAGAAACTAACTAGAATATCAGTGGTAGAGGAGGTATTCAGATCCTTTACTTGATTAAAGCAGCAATGCCATGGCAGTGCCTCTGTCTTTCCCTTGTATTTCCCGTGTCCACCCTATCCTCCTGTGTCTCCTGCGTCCCCAGTTTGTCTCTCTGTGTTTGTGTGTTTGTGGGTGAGTAGTTTCTGCCTGGCAGCTCACCTGTTCCTGCCCTCCACACACCTGTCTACCATCAAGCTCATCACTCTCTGTATATCAACCCCCCGCTTTCCTTCCACTCATCACCAGATTCAGTAACTCCAGCAATAAACCTGTTGCTCTTTTTTATCTGCCCCTTGATCTGTGTTCTGCATTCAGTTCACTCACAAGCAATTCACAACACAGTGAGACTGTAGAAGTATTATCAGAAAAATGTAGTTCAAATGCAAACACTCAAGTTAAGTATCTCCATGTCATGCTTAGTAACTTTATTCAAATACTTTCCACCACTGTAAAATACAATACAAACAGTGAATGTAAAATATAAAATGCCAGTCAAAGTGCTCCACAAAATAAAAAAGAAAGACAAATTTAACAGTTAAAATATTAAAATACATTTAACAAAAGAAGGGATGCTAAAATAATAAACATTAAAAGAATAAAACCAAAAGAAAAATAAAATAGTAACAGTAACACTAGCAATTATCATTATTAGGTCAAATCAAGGCTATAACAGAAAGAAAACATTCAACATTCACTTAAAAGCATCAATTGGTGTTACTGTCCTCATCAGAGGAAGAGAGTTACACAGTTTGGGTCTAGAACTAAAGAAAGCAGCTTCACTGTAGGTGGTTGTCTTGTTTTTGGCACAGTGAGGAATGTGTGAACTGTAATTGATTTAAAGACTTTGTATTCACAGACCTGTGAACAGTAAAATCCTTGTCCAACCTGTGTGAATCAGAAGTTGGGGGTGAAAGAGAATAAAGGACTCTGTTTCACTGATAACAAACTGCTTATGGCCAGATCCTAAAAACGAAGGCAACGTTCATCTTCATGGAAAGATCACTTTAATTCATTTTATTAATTTGTACCAGCACCAGTATCTGCATGCATGGGAGTCCTCAGTGCAATATCAGTTACTTGGATAACAGTCACCCCTATACAGTAGTTTTGCTTTCATCCACACTCTATTCTGTCATTTTAATAGCTGAAGACAACCTGAAGATGGCAGCATTAGACCTTCCAATGCAACCTGCCGCCTGAACCCAAAGCATCACACTTAATGCACTGTCAGCATCGAGAGGCTGATGGTCTGGGAATAGCCTGTGTGAAATTCCTATATTGCAGCGCTGAGTTCCGTAAATCACTGCGGTTCTGTCAGAATGTGCATGGTTAAAAAAAAACATGACGTGAAAGTTTTAAGCGAGCCACTCTACCGTCTCTCGTCAATGTATTCACTCCCCTGCAATCTATTGGCCTGCCCATGAGTACATTTATAAATGCAGGCACACAACTTCCTCTGGAGGTTTCCTCTTAGAAACCTTCCATCCCCAGTGTGGTATTGTGCAACATCTGGCTCCGGCTGTGTATTGATCTTGGTCAGGACAAGGGGGCGAGTGTGGGGGGGGGTGTAGTGTGAGTTAAGTGCACAGGTCTTTTTTTAAGGACCTCTTGTTTGTCCCAGTGAGCATTTACCGTCAAGTGGTGCTCTAACGTTGGAGGAGAGCGAGCGTCTGTCCCGGAGGAGATCAACCAGCCAGAAACTGAATAATTCATCTGGGCCTGTGCCTCCTCAAAGCACCAGGAGTCTGGGCTGATGAGAGGTTATAAAACCTCTACCTCCAAAGACTTTCTCCTTGACTTTGTCTCCTTCTAACCTAAGTGTCCTTGCTGTTACTTTCCAATCACCCTGACCCCTTTTCCTTTTAGCACTCCCCCAGTTTTAGCCATCTCTTTCCATCCTCAACAATCCTCGTCTCTCATTTTTCAATTTCACAGTTTTTTCTGCCTTTCTGCCTTGGCACTGAAAGTGTTATGCAACTGATATACAGATGATGATGCCCTGGATCTGATGTCTTAACGCAATAATACCTCCACCCTGCTAACCTCCCTCCCCTCCTTCCTCAATGCTCTGCCATGATGGGGGCTCTTTGCGGGAAACTCTAGCATACAATCGTATCTGCTCACGTCTCAAGTTTCCCAGTGGCACAGTGCAATGATGCGAGGCAGTGCATTCTCATCATCCGAACCTTCAAATTTGCTTTTCTCCTCCTTTTCCTCCACCACCACCACCTCAACCTCCCCCTCTTTCTGGAACTCTTCTCTCCTCTCCCTTCCACTCATGTTTCAATCTCCTATATTCGCCTAACTCATGCTCCACCTTGCAATGATGCAGAGGAAAATCAGGTGGGAAGGTGACAGCGAGGAATTGAAATCATGCAATGGAGGTATTTACTTGACCGACAGACATCCAATAAATCTGTCAGACAGGGATGTACTTGTCTCTGTACCTAGTGATTTTGGAATTTTGTTTTGATAAAGCATCCCCTCCTTCACCTTGACAATGCAAAACATGTAGGTTTGCACAATTTATTTTCGTACGAGGGCAGTTACAAGAAGCAATGCAACTCAACATGGATACTATATGTTGTTAATGTGGTTTTGCTCTGGGAAAGTTACTTGAAACATGAAATCACGTATTCATTACTTGAAAAAAGCAATTGCCTTAATTACAGCAGAAGCGGTTACCTTACTTTCCGTTCCTCCATCCTGCTCCAAAGCCCCACACATTATCTTCTGTCTTGAACATGTAGAGATAGAAAAGTAAGACATTGTGGTTTAACAAACTGCCAGCCATCAGTCTAGATGTATTTTCTCACTTCACTCACTTACTTCAACAACTAGCATAGCCCCTGATGTTGCCCGCAGGACAGTTGTGTCCTCACAGTAAAGCTGCAAGGTTGACAAACTTTCCTGAATGTAACAATATCTAGCTTGCCAGCTAAAAAGTCAAAACACATAAATAAGGCAGTTACTTATGAAAGACAGTACATTGGCTCCTCAGGTTAGAGGTTTGGGCATGGAGCTAACAGAGCACCATAACAAATTTTCTGTTACAAAAACTCTTAAGAGCTGCCAAACAAGGAGGGAGCTCAGTGTGAGAGGATTAAGAAAGTACCTTCCTCTAGCCCCTGCAACACGTTAAAGTCCGGGGTATGTTTGAAACTACCTAGTTTGTACAATGAGTCA
This sequence comes from Enoplosus armatus, assembly GCF_043641665.1. Classification (NCBI taxonomy): domain Eukaryota; kingdom Metazoa; phylum Chordata; class Actinopteri; order Centrarchiformes; family Enoplosidae; genus Enoplosus; species Enoplosus armatus. The sequence continues at coordinate 20,396,509 of NC_092188.1, read as the reverse complement.
TCGAACCATGTCTAAAGGAAAAAGTGTAGCTGCTCCAAATGGCCACCCTCAAAGGCGTGACCAAAAGCCTGTCGTCATAGAGAGGAAGACTCGATTAATCCTAAAAGCGCAATTTTGGACAATCTCTCCTTAAAGGCATTCATGGTGTTGCACTCGTTTGTACACAAAAACTAAGAAAGTAGTTGTATGTAGAAAGAAAAAAGAGCTTAAGGGGGAAGTTAAAAACACTGCATGAAGTGGGCATGCTTGTTGGATTGTCGGTTTTAAAATGTTAATGAAAATTGTAGAACGCATCCCCTCCAATTCTGACGTAGGAAAGGTGTAGGTGGTGGGGGTTTCCAGTGCTATTCAACCATCTGACAAACACTTCGGTTGAAGCGCACTGGTGCCTTAGCAAGTCCTGGACCAGCCACTGAACACACAGATGAAACTGATATCGACCCATCCAACTGCTGCTAAAACAGCAAACAAGCTGACTCCCCAAAATGCCAAAGTCACTGTAACAAACGAGAGTCCCTTCCTCTACTCATTATGATCGAAACATGTCGGATTGTCGCCTCTGCAGTTCTGACATTGGAAAGGTGTGGGGGAGGAGGTTTCGGACACTATTCGACCATCCGACAAGCACTTTGGTTCAAATATACAGAAACCTTCATATGTTGATCAACCTGATTCAATGTGAACTCAACAACTCTAAATTCTGCACAACAAGCCTGCTGTCACTCCTTCTGCAGACGAAAAAAAGTTTCTTTTATCACTGTGCCGCACAAGACAGGCTGTAGATGACGTAATGAAGTCTTTGGAGTCAACAATGCTCTGAGGCCAATATGGATTAAAAGTCTAAATTCAGTGGCTCAACATAGTGCTGATACATTACGTCACTCCTTGTGTGCTGTTATTCATTTCTTGCAGCGTAATTGAAGCAGCCACAGATGATGTCATCTAAACACAGGACTTCCTTTCAGAAGTTGTTTTGTTGCTCCCGTACACGACGGGGCGGACCAGCCCCGTCACCATAACTCTAATAAATGGACTGGATATGGCGAGCTGAGAGCGTACTTGGCCTCCGCTGAGGAGATTGGCAGGTGTTTGATATTCACTGAAGGCTACCCCCCTCCCGCGTCTCTGTCTGTCAGTCCCCCAAAAAGGCACGTCTGAGTCTAAATTATAGACTACGAGACTTGGAACCCGTTAGGAACAACGGATGAGTCATCCTGGACAGACAGTGGCCGAGGTGACTACCTCTAACCCATCCGCTCATGGGATTAATGACCTATCAGCCTGTTTATTGACACAAACAAAATGACTCCTCTTTACTTAAGCCAAGGGTCTCTCTCTCTTTTGCTTTTCATCCCTCTGTAATGTCTCTCGCTCTGTCACTCTGTCCCCCTCTCTCACTGTTGTGGTGGCCAAGGTTAAAGAGGCGCAATGAGAAAGGGCGGGGAGTCGGAAAAGAGAGGGAGAGGGGGGTCTCTGTCCTGCCAGGACGTCCTCCTGCCAAGGTTTGTCTCGGGCTGGAAGGGATGAAGGAAGGCGGGGCCGGTGGGTGGGGTGGGTGGTGTGGAGGTGGGGGGTGATGGGGAATGACGTGATCCCCTTTATCCCGGCCAATAAAACAGAGTGGCCGGTGAGATCCGGATCCGTACGTGCCATCAAATTCAATAAGGTAGTGCTTTAATGTTTTCTTTTAATCAACCAAATTGCATTACGCACTGCCTCCTCTGTGAGGCTCCACGGCGAAGAGGAAGGGGGGACAGGAGAGTTGGATTTACGGGGATGAGGACAGTTGGATTGGGGAACTGGAAGCACCAGGGGGGCCATTCCCAATATCGAGAGGAATTTTAGAGAAAACCTCATGTCGCATGTATGTTGAAGTATTTCTACTGTACAGGCCCACTCAAAATTGCTCCTCCTTCGATTCCCCTTCACTGAGAAGAAGCAGGGGCCAGTATGAATTCAGGGTCAGACTGGGGACAGACAAGGTGTACAGACAGACTACGTCATTCTGGTAATGAATGCCAGCTCAACTTTTAGAGCATCGGCCGCTTTAAAGGCAGAGCACTCTCCTCCCTCCTGGACGGTGGTGTCTCTTATCATGAGCAATGCCCTCGGCAGTGCCTTCCTCCCCTCCTCCTCTTCCTCATTTTCCTTCCTCCAGCAACTTACTCCTCATCATTCTCTCCTCCTCTCCCTCACTGGACCCCCCCACCCACACACACACACACACCCGATATGACTCACCCTTTGGTGAAGGTACATCAGGAATGCTCTTCTAAACACTTCATCATCAAACCCCTTTTTCTTCTCCAAGGCTGGAGGGAAGAACGCAGCACCCAGCCGGACGAAGAGGGATTGTATATCTGCGTCATGTACCGTAGTAATCACCAGTTGCCGGATCAGCTTGCTGCCCCAGTCCACTAGAGTTACTGGGATTTTAATTCTGATTGGGGTTTTACAGTTGGATGTTTCATTCCACCTTGGATCAGGCACTGCTGTTGTGGCCCGAAGGATTACAGCCTGCTGCCGCTGTCGGCCGTTCATCCGTGGACAGATGAAACTTCACAGAGAGCAGTAATCCACCGAAGAAGGGTGGCTTTGCTGCTCAGCTGCCTCAGCCACAACTTTAAAGCCAGCTGACATTTAACATAATGATCAGTCAGAGTGGTCGAGCGTTTACACACGGGAAAGGTTTCCCGGACACAATTAGACCACAGTCCTCGCATGGGCTAAAAATGAATCACAATACACAATACCATAGTGTAGTCCCTCTATCCATCTAATGGTAAACTGTGAGTGGAGTGACTGGAAGAAAAGCCTCAGTCTCAGCTGTGATATTACGGTGGTTTATCCACAAAGCTTAAAAAGATGACCACAGTTACAATCTACTGCACAGTGTATAGTCTAGAATACAGGCTGCATTTTGGTTTTAGCAATCCATCCTGGTATGAGTCATTTACGGTATGCTATTAGACAGAGGGGTTACCCAAGTTTTCCAATGCTAAAACAACACAGTGATTGCAAGAATGTAATCCCTCACTCCATCTTATTAACATTAAAGAAACAATTAAACATTTTAAGAATTCTATTTTATATTCAACTTCTGCCACTCAAACTACAAAACAAAAGCCTGTATCCATGCTCAATATGCCCCAAACGCTTGGTCACAAATATTGGTGAATTAACTGCCTTCTCACAACTCTGTCACGCTTGCCTCTGCCTATTGGCCAGTATGCCTGCTTCATGTAAGGGTAGCCAATGGGTGAGCTCTGATGAGGCAGCAGTCCTGTCCAATAAATGAGCAGGAATGAGAGGAATTTAAGGAAGCAGTTCATGTAACAATAAATGATGTACTGAGCGTTAAGTCTCCTTAATGTCATATGGGATGGATAGTAAAGATTGGAAAAACTCCCATGAACATCCACGTCATCAGACATGTCAAGATGTCATTAGAAATCTCAAGTTGGTTGTGTAGGTAGTAGTAATACTGTGCATTACATTTGTATTTTATTTACCTTGAATGACGAACTTTGGCTGATGTGAGGCATCCATGCACTACAGTAATACTGAGTGAGCCATATTGGAGCTCCTTGTCGTAATTAAAACTTGGATGTTGACATGAACGCTGTTTACAAGATGCAAACTGGTAATTACGGTAACTCCAACATGACATGAATGCAGCATCAGAGTGTATGTCTGAAACTTGCACTGCACGAGTTTTACGGACATTTTGATTCTGTGAAACGTGAAAATTTGAATCCTTTTTATGCCTGTACATGAGTGAGTAAAATATAAATAGATTTCAAATTAAATATACAGTATATGTAATCTACAATAAGCTCCAAGAAGCGTCAACCGACTATCACCAGAGTGCTGCATACGATCACAGATACCGGCAGAGCTGCATGTCAGGATGTGACGAGACACTGAAAACAGCAGAAGAATGCAAACTGTAACAACAACTGAAACAACATGCTGCATGGTTCATGTTGAACTTGCCCCAGAGGTCCCTGATGGGTGGATGACTTCAGCTGCAAAGTCACTTTGACCCAGTGAATCAGGAATCAGGTAACGGGATCAGGCTTCATTAGGTGACTTCAGCCGAGCTGGCAGACGGCCAGGTGAGCTGGACGCACAAATGGACATTGATTTTTCAATAAGGGCCCTGAAGCTGTCAGCCAACCTGGCTATGGTGATATCTTCTCTCGCGGGGATGGCCTTCTCCCGATGATGGCCTGACTGGCACCCAACCACAGGCCACCACACCGGCATCCACTTCATCTCCAGCTCCACACATGCCCCTGGCCCTGTCCCATGGCCCCACACTGGTGTTAATGGATATTATCCCGAAGTGCTGCTGAAGCTATAAAGCTAAAAATGGGCATCAGCGTAGGCATGGGACTAGCTGGTATGTTGAAAATGTTGATATGATGGTTTCCTAGAAATGTTGATAGGAATGTGTGTGTGTTCCAGTATTTATATGTGTTTGTGCAGTTGTCTTTATCTATATTTTACAGTTTTAAATGATTTGTATTACACTGAAAAGGCAGTCAGTTTACGTATTGGTCTAAGGTCTCAGTGGGGTGAAAGAGGTTACAATCATGTTTTCCTGTCAGGTCATCCATATTTATCTAGTCTGGTTCTCTGTTGGCTCTCTTTGACCCAGGCCTAAAGGGGCCAAACAAACATAATGGTCTCCATCCATCAGGCCTCCCTTTGGCCTGCCCTCGGCCTCAGCAATTAGTACCTCTAAGACTGCGACCATCATGGATTGCCCTTACCCTGAACCCCACAGTCAGCAGGGCATCATGCAGTGAAGGAGGTGGAGGAGAGCTAGCCCGGACTTGACCTACTGTACGACTCTCCAAAATCCAAATGTTAGATGTAAGACGGCCTTGACGTAAGGAGGACAGCAGGAATGAAAGGAAAAGTGGGAAGAAAATGTCAGTCAGCAATAAAGATGGAAAGAGGAATGTATTATGAAATGTTATAACTCTCCTGAGTCATCAAAACATCAAAGACTTCTCTAAGTTTTGCAGTAACCTAGAATAAGTAATTATTTAATTTTCCTCAAAAGCAGTCGGTATGTACAAATGACTCAATCTCAAGCGACAATATTGTCTCTGTTAAATGCATTACAATCTTCAGTCCAAAGAAGGGGCTCTGAATATGACCCTCAGTCCAGCTTGTTGGGCTCGTTTTCCACAAATTATCTGTGATTTAACAAAGAATAAGGAGTTCTAATTAAATGTCCAGCAGTTTAAACGCTGAAATGTTAAACCGGGACGTTATAAATCTTTCCCTGGACAGGCATGTCCAGGTGAGCAGCACTTCATTTAGGAAACGCGCGGCCCTGTATCAACAATCAGCCGCTAATAAAACCTCCAGTTTGAATTGGATATCGGGGCTGTAAAAGAATCACCTGCAGGCTTTTGGAACTACTTTACCCTCACGCATCAATCAAGTCACAGTTTAGTGCTCACACTGGCCAGATTTTAATTTTTCTTTGAGCTTTATTGGAATTTGATTTGCCAAGATAAAGTTAAAGCCATTAATCTTGTTCTCCCCATGCGTCCCTTCCAATAAACTCACTGAAATTGGCGTAAAGGTCTCTTTGCTCCGAACCTCTCCGAAGTGAATGAGTTTGTAGGTATTTGATGACATAATTTTGTGCTTTATTCAAATATTTGCTGTCAAAATCGAAACACTGAGTGAAACTGCTGCAGACGTTTGATATGTGGACAAAAACCTCAGCGGTAATCACTTTCACAGTTCTCAGCGTAAGCCCAAAGAAACGGGGCTGAAGCAGCTTTCTGCACGTATTCCGTAGAAATAACTGACTTAATGGCTACTGTATGAATAATTCTTCCAGCATAACCTGCTGAGAAATAATCAATAGCATTCCAAGTATCTCACAGTGATTCAAAAGCCCTTCATCAAGTGACATTACACTTATTTGCAAATGTAAAAGAAAAAATAAATCATGCGTCTGAGTGTTATTAGCAGGTTGTGGTGGATGACTTCTTGTCTATGCGAACTGGCTCCACTCAGTCATCTTTCCTCAATTGTTTCCCTTTGCATCTTGGACGTGTAGACCCCTTCCACATCTGTCAACATCAATTACCCATGGCTTTCCCCTGCATCTACATAACCGCCACCACCCCCGTGGCTGCGACAAACACACGCACCCACACTTTAATAATTGCCCTTGATTCTCCGCCGTTGTCCCAGCGTGGCCCGGGCCCAGCCCAGAGTGTCTACCACACAAGTCGCAAATGGAAGTGCAGCAAATTCGAGTCCGCTGGATCACACTGCCACTTTTTTGCCTCGCCTCTGTCTTATTACCCGCACATTTCTCAAACAAATTTTCCCAAACTGTCTAGATTCTTGCAGCAATTAAAGCATTTCTCTCATTCCCGCTTCCTTTCTTCTCTGTCCGTTTGGCAAGATGCACGACCATGTTGGTCAGGTCGTCTCAGTGTTCCCGGGCCAAAACTGACACAACCAATTGGAGGAGGCAACCATGATCTGACAAATAAAAGGAACAGAGGATTACAGCAAGGAGGACGTCTGGGGTTCGAGGAGCAGTGAGAATCACACAGGGCGTGCCATTGTTTCTCAACCACCGATCGTTTTTGGCAGCTGTCGGGTCTTTTCTTTCCTAAACCCAAAGAGCCGTCCTGCTCTGGCAAACCCTCATAAAAGAGACACAGAGAGGTTGCAGTGAAAATAAGAAGCATTTGTGTGGCTTGAGGGCTGTTGGTGTATTGCACTGAACTGGAATATAAACCCTCTTCTGGGGTGAAAGGGTGATGGTGCTCTGACGTGTACTGGAGATGCTCTCTGTAAAAATGATGAGTCACTCATGCTTACTGCAAATATACTTGATAAAGAGAATGTGTAACGTTATATGAAGATGATAGGTTGGTTGGTTGGAGCTTCGGCCTGTTTTATTTCGAAAAAGCGCACCAATGTTGGGATGTCTCGGAGTCTGGAGCAGCACTTGTTTCCATTGGCCTCGTATTCAAAAAACTGGCAAGACAGGATTCTGAAAATTATAGCAAATGACAGCACATTTTCCACTGCGCCTCTACATTGTTTCTTTGTGTCTGTGTGTGTAGTGCTAAAATGGTCAGTGGAATTGTGCTCCTTTATTTCACCTTATCTTTTCTTTTATTTATTTCTACATTGTTGTTGCTTCTTCATTTCTCCGCCTAGTGATAATCTGTCAGTAGCTCCTTTCAGACACACTCACTACTTTAAAAGTGACAACAATTTAACATGTTTGTCTCATTCCTGAATAACTGAGTCACTTTTACACAGAAGTCTCAATTGAATGTTGAAACATGTACAGAGGGAAATTAAAGACAGGCCTTGTTTGCCTTATAAAAAAGCACTCCCACTTATTTACTTTCTTCCCTAGAGTTAGATGAGAAGATCTAGGTTAGCTTAGCTTAGCACAAGACTGGAAACAGGGCCATGTGTCAGACTATTTCTTGGTCAGGCGCAGTGATTTCCTGAGTCTTTGCTGGTTGGTACAGGTGCCTGTAGGAGGATTTTGTTACCTTTGGACAGAGCCACGCTAGGTGTTTCCCCCTGTTTCCAGTCTTTGTGCTAAGCTAAGCTAACCGGCTGCTGGCAGCACAAGAAAAAAACATTAAAACAAATGTCTCACACAACTAGAATGAGACCAGCTGTCTCCCTCCATGTATTTCAATTTCCATCCATGCTAAGTGCAGGGTGGCTCTTTTTGTAAACGCCCTATCATGTCTGAATGAAATTATAATTATTTGATCTACTATCTATTCCAACTGAAAGTTCTCTGGCCTCTCTGCAGTAAACACAATGGTGTAATGGGGACACAACAACGCACTTTATCATTGAAACTGAGGGACAGGACAGAGGGAGACAGAGGGATAGGGTAATGGAGACAGCCAGTGTTGGACTCCTTTTAATATCATTAACTGCATGTCCATTTTCATTTGTTCCCAGGCTAGGACAGCACAATGTGTGTGTGTGTGTGTGTGTGTGCATGTACTATGTGTAAGAGAAAAGAGGCAGAGGAAGGAGACAGAGGACAAACACAAATTTGTCTGACAGCTGGACAATGTCAGATCCATCCACTTGAGAGTGCATACTTTGGACAGGATTTGCTCATTATTTATTACTTTACTACTGCTTTCATGACCATACCATGCTTCCAAACATCATTAACAAACCCAGCACAAATCCTGTCTTATTTATACAGCCAGGTGCACCAAGGGCACAGCAGGACAAATATAAAATATTTGGCAATCTAGCAATCAAGGGCTGAGAGGTTTTCGCGGCGTCCAGGTCGGAAAGTCCTAAATATTCCCACCTCCGCTTCAGGTCAATAAAGTTAATCATAAAAGGCTATTTATTTTAGTTTCAATGTTTGGTTTCCATTTCCATTTCTCGTGGGAAAGGTCCGTGTTCAAAAAATAAAGCGCATGCTGCTTTTGCTTGATCCTCAAATGTAAATTGTCTAAATGATGTTGTTGAAGGGGCTTTTTAATAGACCTTTCGAGGATACTGAAACACACTGTTAGCTTTGAAAAGGGCACAGGGTGGCTGATGACTCTTATCGGGTCCTGAGAGGGATCCGTGTAAATCGACGCTGAGAGAGTGAGAGCTTATTGTTTGTAATTAGGGAGAGATGAAATTGAATGCGATTCCTACAGCAGCACAGCATGCTGCGCTAATGTAACAGAGCACTCATCAAGTCCACGCCACAAAGCCAATATGAAAAACATCTGTTTCAACATCTCCCACTTCCCATTGCAATGTGCTTGAGTGGATTGTGGCACTGTGACCTTGACGGTGTTCCGTTTTTATTCAACCTCAGTGGCTGCGTTCGTGCCAGCGCCTCTGTTGGCTCTGAGGCAGAATTATGACTGTGGAGGTTTGCTATTGTTCTGTTATGACTGCTAACCATGACTGTTTTCAGACAGTCAGAAATGTGGTAATTCCCATTATAATATAACTGGGTGGGGGGTGAGGTCTATCTACTGTGTTGTGGTGCTTTGTCAATTGAATGAAATCAGGACCATGTTTCAGGAATTTTCCTGCAATGAATAAGCAAGCGCTAATTAGGCAGCATTAACAGAAAATTGACAGAAAATATGTAAAATTGTTCTGGGACGTGCCATTGACTCCAGCATAGGATACAACTGCTCTTCAGGAACTGGAGTTAAGAGTTTCCTGCTGTATTTAAAAAGTTTGCATTAAAACAGGAAGTCAACATGGTAAATATGATCAGATTAAAAATCAGAGAGGAGTCCTTACTAAAACTGATTTTAAAAAAAATACAACAGGGTGAATTAGTAAAAAAAAAAAAAAGGGCCTCACTCTAATAATAATAACAGCCTGTCTCAAATAAATACCTGGCTCCCCTGGGACAAATAAAATCCTGGCCCCCGCTTGATGATTTACTGCTCTGACTGTGTTGCACACTTTAAATGAACAGTTAGCAAGTGCAAATATGCAAAATTGGGAAGATTACTGCAGCAGCATCAATAACTTGACATTTCGTTCAAGAAGATTCATACATCGGAAAGTTTAAATTCTCTCAGGTTTAGAGGCAATCCTACTGCCCTCAGCTGCTGAAGTGACTATAATTTAGTGAAGAGGGACCCGGGGGGTGTGCTCTGTAGTTTCTTGGGAGTTAGAAAGGTAAAGAGGCACATTCACTTCACACGCGATGTCCCTCGCTCTTCTCAATCCAGTAAGTGTTAAGAGGCTGTAGGACGAGACGTGAATGCCTGATCACATCTGTAACAGACTCACTATCACAGACTCAGCTTCTGTTATTGCCTCTGCCTCAGAAGAAGTCTCCTCATAGATCACCTTTAGTGCCTTGCTTACACTTTATTCTCCTCATAAACAATTCTTAAAGGTAGGAGGATAAGAGCCTTGCAGAAAATGTACACAAAGGTAGTAGCTCAATTCTTTTAAGGACTGAAATGGAGGAACCTACGTTTGTGTCAGTACAAGTATTTCACTTAGAAAACACGATAAATTATTTTCCGACTGTCATGTCAGAATAAATTACAGATAAATCAAACTCTGTCAGGCTGCAGGAGAAACGCAGTGGATGAAATAGGAGGAAACACAAGTTTGGCCTCTGGGTATTGTTAAACATTCTCGTTGGTTTTGCTGCGCTATCTTTGATATTTTCACATGCTCCTCCTGGGTTTTTGGGGCCAAGAGAACAGTCTGGACCAAATGCCGGGCAGGGGGAGTCACCGGGAAACCCAAATATTATTTCACAGAAATCCAATATGTGGGTACAAGTATGACAGCTAATAAGTTGGCCCCCGTCCTTGCTGTGCACCACCCACCGAGCGACGCCCGCTAGCGTGTAAAATCCTACCCTCTGTCTGGATGACCTCACAGCTCGGACCTCTGTTCAGGCCAGTGTCTCCAACCAGGGTCCAATAAGCCACCCCATAACTCGCTAACACTCTTTTCATTTGTCCTCCTTGCTCTTTTTGAATACGAACACCACATAGTTGCACCAATTCAGACTAGGATGCCGAGCGTCAGTTGAACACTGCACTAGGTGTGTCCAGATTAGCGTGGGTTGCGGCCTGGCGCCTCCATTGTTCTTCGTTGTTATTTCAGAACCTAAGATGAAAAAAAACACACATGCAGGATGGTTTTCACTGGCCGAGCCGTCAGTGAGGGTCGTGTGAGCTCTTGTGCAGAGGTCTCTCTTGCAGTCATGTGGCCCCAGACTTCCGGGAGAAGTTTTTACACAGGCCGCACGAAGATAGCCGCACGGCTTTATGCTGCGTCATAGCCCTTTGCCAGGCGTAATTACAATGTCAGTCTGTTTAAAAAGCAGTCTTACGGGAATGCGAGGGCCCCATTACTGCATCAAGACCATGCGCTAGGGGCCGGGGGGCCATAAAACACTCATCTGTGACCAGCAGTAAAAGAAGCAGCAGAGCAAAAAAAAAAAATGGCACTCTGACAACATAGTATTTAGTGCAATAATAATCACACCCCCTTTTTGCTTTTATTGCATGTAAGCTTGATTGATTCATTGCCTTGAGGAGAGAACACATGGAAATGTACTTGTCACAGTGTGTGTGTGACCATGGCAGCACAGTTTCCAAGGACTAACCTCACACATGCTGTGCCAAATGTGTGTCTTAAGTTGGGAAACATGGAAGGTAAGAGGTGGCTCTGCAGCATCAGTAGTGTACGCCCTATAGGTTGACTCTTATATTGCTCATTATGTTGTGATTTTTCAGTTTGTATTCTGATTACTTTGTTTGAATAAAACAAACTTTTACTGCCTGGGCAAGTAAGTGATCCGTGTCTCTCAGGGGGACACTCTGATAGCAGACATGGTTGTTGGACAGTTTATAGTCCCATCATGGACACCTGTGTGAATAAATCTTGTAGCTTTCCAATTATAGCAGGATCAGTTCTGACCAGGCACCCTGCCACTTGTCTTTCATCATGATTTGTCATCATTTCACCAAGCTATTCTGTTTAATAACTGACATTATTAATAGAAAAAGCCCATGGGTACAATGATACAGTATTACTTTTTTCTTTTTATTCTCTTTTCCTCTTCCATCAGTTTTAGCAATGGCCAAAAGACTAATGTTCAGTGCGGTCAAGCCAATGAAAAGGAAAGGGTATTTCATAATGACATGAGCCTATACGAGAGGCCTACATCATCTTCATCATCATCGTGGAAGTTACATGCACTGACAGGTAACTCATTCACTGGACACATGCGTAATTAGAGAAAAGTTGATTCAGGCAACTGACAACACATCATGCTGCACTAAACTGTGTTGGAAGGGTTTATTTATCCTCACTGGTCGTCTGACAAGAGAAAACAGATAATATGGAAATAGTTTGATATGAGCGTTAGCTGAGACACATCTGTCATAAATAATAAAGAAGGGTTTGAGGTTGCTCCAAGGGCATTCTCATTCCAAGGAAACCACACAAGGAGTCTGATGGAAGAGGACCGAGACTGACCTTTTTGTCTGTTGTTTTACAGGATCTGCTGGTTCAATTAGCAACATTCACACCTGGTCAAACGAATGCCAGGGTTTGTTTGAATGAGACCAAACAAGTCAAAAAACTTTGGCCATCGTTAAACCTGCATTCATTGATTTAGTCTGGCCACCAGGGGGCAGTGTAAGAAGCTGTAAACACAACAGAAACATATCAAATTATAAAGTGGATATGGCTTATGTGGGTTAGCAAACAATGGCTTGTTTACTCATTGAGCAGACAGAGCAACATTAACATTTTTTGCGTGTCCACCTGAAGAATGAAACTTTAATATTCACTCTCCTTTCAGCTCTGTTTTGGCCTCCAGTAACTGCTGAGGGAAATAGCTAACTGCTCTGTGGTTGCTAACTGTGTCTGTTTGCTGTGTAGTGCTGGGCAGGTAGTGTACAGTGGGTTTATTAGAGCTTTTTCACTGAAAACAGCTGCCTGCTGCTGCTGGAAGCAGTGCTGCTAAGAGCGATGAGGCTGAACTGAAACAATAGCTAAAAGACGCTAAAACGTTCTGTAGATCTGACTGCAGAGTCAGGTGGTAATTCTCAGTGGGTTCATCACTACGAGAGACTCCTTTCACATTGTACATAGTCATTTGATCAGTTGTAATATAAAAATGTTAATTATAGCAGCTTTGAGGTCAGTGTTTCATCAGGCAATGGCAAATACAAATGACATTAAGGATAGGCATCTAATGATTTGGTCATGGTTAAGCAGCTAAAAATTGCTAGGGTAGTAATGTTTTATAAGAAAAAACTGTTAATTACAATTAAAACCACGTACTGGAGAAGCTCTCTTGTTATGACTTGAGAATTGAACCTGGGTCAGTGCAGTTAAAGGCAGAAAGTACATAGCTCTCCACCACCCCAACCACAACAGCCCTACTTTCCACTGTGCTATTTCTACGTCAAACCGCTGCCTGTTTCTAGTCATGTCTCCTTCATGTAATCCTTTTGTGGTGGGAAAATGTATTTCTCACTTGTACTGTTTAAGATGTTGCGCTCTTTCCGCCAAACTTCAGGACAGCGCACTCACAGGACTGTCACAGGATTCATTGCTCACTGGAAATGATAACAGTGCGTATGCTGTTGATGCCATTTGAAATGGACAAAAATAGACTGGGGTTTTCCCCAAGATAAAAATAACAGTAAAGTTGAATTTATTATGTAGCATGTGTCCACTCAGAGGTAGGTATAAAAAAGCGTTGCTTTTCAATCATCTGAAGAAGAGGAATATCACCAAGTGTATCTTTGTAAATAACCACATGGAATTGTATCTAAAATACAGGCTTCTTCCTTATGATTGAAACTGATGTGTATGGAGACACAGTGCTATTTTGTCTCCATGCGTGTCATTTTAAATCATAAGGAAGAGCCAGAACTGTCCAAAGATTCTGTGTGGTTTCAAAGTAAGCGTCAGAGTCTGTAGCAGTAACACAATAATAGGGGCAAAAGCAACGGTCAATAACTATGAAACTCACGCAGGACTTCGAATTGACAACTTAAATATATAATTTCTATTGTCTAATCTGATAGAACATTGCATTTAAATTAAATAATGATAGCCAATGCAGAAGTTAATACTTATCGAAATATAATATTCTGAGAACTTTATAGAATTCAATCTTCTGTTCACTGTCAAATCATAAAACCCACAGGTTAGCCAAGATCGCCTGTCGATATCCATATTCACCTCAGTCAGAGCAAACATGCCTTCAACGTAGCGTATCGAACAGAGATTTTATCACGGACAAACACACATGGCAAAGACCACATGGAGTGCTCTAAAATATCTGACCTCGAGTGATCCTTGGTTCACACGGAAACATCCCAGAAACTTAAAAAGTTTGATGCTGTGATCAAGGCAAGAGTCCAAAGGGCCTGAACCAATAAAAGACCATGGAAGGTGTCCAAAATTTCTGGACAATTGTAGAATGAGAAGTGCTTGGCTCAGTTTGCTCTCTCCATCCGAGCAAAGGTTTGGGCTGGAGGCCTGTCTTCAGAGTCTTGACTGGGTGCCATGGGAGCAGGCCGCAGCAGAAAAACAGGTCAATACTGACTGTTAATGCCACGATTGGATGGTTTGTGGTCTGACCATTTGGACGATGGAACAAAATAACATTTTACTGGGGTTCATAAACCTCTTGTGGATGTTAGAATGGCTCCTCCATAAATCCTAAAGTGTTGAAGGCAGGACGTTAAAGTCGAAGCTACAGGAATGACAAAATGTATGGAACTGCAGAGTTTCAGAGTCTCCGGTCTCCAGCGCATGCTGGAGAATTAAACTATAGTACCTCTGGTGTTATACAGGCAATATAAAAAGCCAGTAAAGATCGATGAGTGGTAAATGATAATCACTTAGAGAGGATACAGTGTGCTACAGTGCAGTAAGAACCATGTTGTTCCTCTGTCAATAAAACCTAACCCAAAATTATAGCCTCAACCCCTTTCAGTTATACATAGTGCTCTCCATTATTTACTTATTAGTAATTATTAAATGTGTATAGTGCTGCAACTAATGCTTGTTTTTGTTATTGATCAATGTGATTATTCTTTTTTCAATCGCTTAATTGTTTCGTCCAAGGCGTTGTCTTGTTTTGTTCGAGAGAAAAGAGAGAAGAAGCAGAAACTCCTCACACTGGAGAAAATGACACCAGAGACTGCAAGGAGGTTTTGCTTCATGGTTAATGAGTGGAACGATAAATCTATTATCAAAGGACTTGCCACTTAATTTTCTGATTCAAATGTCCAGATGTTAATTAATGTTTGCTAAGAAATCAGTGTATAAATCCAAGCTGCACCAACGGTATGAAATGGTATACACTTCCTCACCCCCAAAGTTAATTTTCTCCTGATCTGTCAGTCTGCACAATGCCATTTTAGCATCAGAATGTTTGTAAGATATGTGGCTTGTGAAGAATGGGTCCAATATTTACTTCGGTAACTACGGGGCAAAAGAATCGGTCATAATTTGTGTTCACGTTCACTTCTCCCTTTGGAGTGGCCAGGCTACTCCAATTCTACTGCAAGAAGTGACATATCGGGACGAACCCAGCATCAGACGTATTAAATTGATAAAGGTACATAACCACCGCTATGTGTGTTTGTTGAAAAGAAGGAAAAAACATGTCATGTCATCAACGCGTGCTCCAGTCAGTAGCGCAGGACAGAAGTCTCCTAGCAACGCCGGCACTCAAATGTCAGTCAACAGCTGCAATGGGACACGCCCACCCAGAGGCTTGAAGATTAGATGCTAGTTTCCACAAATATGTTCAAAGAACTGCATATATGCGTATTAGCTGAAGTGCATCACAGTTTATGTTTCCTCTCACAAAAAAATGAAAAGAATTCATATTTCAGTTTGACTTTAAATGCTAATAAAAATGTGTGTATGATGTGTTTGCTACTTTTAAAGTGCTGAGTTTATGTCCTTGGTGCTGCGGTCATGGTGTCTATTACAACAGCAGGGACAAGATTTTCTTTTCTTTTTTTTTTTGCATGGGGAGAGCAAATAGATTACAACTCACACTGATGCCAGAATGAAAATGAAGATTCTGTTGATGTTATTGAAGGGTGACTCATCCGATGAGCTGTAGCCTCATCTGACGGGGAAGCCAGCAGACCAAAGCACATCTGTGTATTACATCCAGTAAGTGGTGCATCATCTGATTTGATGTGATTTAAGCAAGTGCCTCCTCTTGAGAAGACAGAAATTATACTAATGTCTTGTGTACTAACAATGAACTAATGGTAGTTTGAAGTTGATAAAAAGCCAGCTCAGTGTGTGTGTGTTCTGAGGTCAGGTTGAAAATAAAGTATACCAAAGATGATGTTCTTCACTTACGGTTATCATTATGTGTACAAGGAGGATTTGGCTTGACATGGAAGCACCAAAGTATACATAATAACAGCAAAGAGCATCCTCAGGGTTATTAAAGTTCACAGCATCTGTATAAGATCATCTTCTCTATCTCTGCGAGCATATGTACCAGCTCAGACTTGTTTATTTTCTAAGTTCTGCCGTGGTCAGTTCATACTTTTTGCCCTAAACCATTTCTCTGTCTCATGTTGTGAGGGAGAAGCATCAGCAGATAGCACCTGCTGGTCCATTACCACTCTGCCCGCTGCTTTAGGTGAAAGTAACACAAGTTAACACGCACATGTGGAATTTAGCCCTGTGGTGGTTGGAAAGATGATCCTCTGAGAAGTGTGGCAAACTCCAGAACGGAAGCCCCGCTGTGAGCAATATATAACCCAGCGTGAGTCATCCTGCCAAGACCCCACAGATACGATGACCCGACCCTCTCCATTGTACTGTAGCTGCATCAGCCGGGGCCCCTTCCAGACAAGGTTTGCATCTACCCTCTCTGATCGTCTTCAGATGTTCCTCCTCTCCCTTGGGGACAGTGAGAGGGCAGAGCAAGGGTGAACAAGGGAGAACAGGAAAGGGGAAAAAGAAACTAGGAGAATCAGTCATCTCCTGAAGGCCCAGGGTGTTTCATTTTATCCACTGCTTCCTGAACTAATGCCACTGATTTGATTTGTCTAAGGTAGAGATACACTTCAGGGCTGCCTTATTCACTCAGCGACTTTGAATTATTTTAAAAGGGTGTGTGTGTGTGTGAGTATGAGTGAATGGTTGGACTTTCATCATGAAATGACAATGAACTATCAGGAAGACTGATGTAATGATAAAATCAATCAGGATTTGATACATGGCACCATTTCGCTGCTCACCACAGCCGTTATTCCAAAGATATCACCGTTTCAGTGTGCCAGGAATTATACACAACCACAGCTTGAGTTCTTTCCCCCCGTCCAGTCTAGTGCGGCTGAAGTGAGCCACAGGGGTGATGAGGATAGTCTGGCTGACCCTTACCTCAAAGAAAACTCCCTTCAGGTGCCAGAAGCTCCCCCGAACACAGGGATCAGATGAAAGAGAACGGACCTGTTGAAAGTAAACAAATTAGCAGTTGGCTTTTTATGTTGCCCTTCGGTTTCTGGGATTTTGTTGAGAGTTGAAAGTACATATAACCGCAGGTAAAAACCTTCCTGGATGCAAACTGGGGTATGTGTTTGAAGTGATAACTGCAGGGCCTCTCCAAGACAAGCACAGGTTGTGTCCAGACCCACAGCTCATACGCAGAAAGGACGCAAGAAGGGGAAGACCTGCTAGCATACAGAGAGGCTCCACAATGTCAAATGGCCTTTCTCAGTATACACCAAGTCAAATTCACTTGCGATCTTGGAAGTTCAAACTTGGTAAACTGAATTATTATGGTCACTGCCCACTCCCTGCTGCATATTTCTACAGTATCTGCTGCTAAAAGATACAAAATAACTCAGTGCATGCCTACAGTGCATACACAGACTGACACTAGTCCACATGCATGTTTTCCTGTGGGGAGTGACGAGGTCAGAGCGTAGACGCTAAACATCAGAACTGTGCATATTCTACATTCACATAATTCATTCTAGTTGAGTTTACTGACTGAAAAATGACTGATATATTTTTTCTTTTATTGAAGTGTGACATGTACATAGAAGGAGCCAAAACCACACAGAGGCAGCGCTCTTGTATTATGTTAACTGACCAATAAAAGACTGAACCTTGACTTTGCCTTTAGACAAACCAATATGAGCAGCAACAAAGATTAGATTTCAATTAATTTCAAACCTAAGTTTATTCTCCACACATCAGTGCCAACAGTAAACAGCTTTCCAAGATAAGACTGCTCATCGATATCCAGCCGGTTGTGAGGCCATCATCTCCAAAAATGTTGGAGAGAATTATTTTGATGAACCTTCATAGTTTATGTGAAATTGTCACAATAATACAACTTAGTTCTTATGACGTACTATTCAATGAAGATTGGGATCAGAATAATTTCTAGTTCGTTAGTGCCTCAGTCCAAATTGACTTTAGATGGCCACAGCACTGATATGATAACAACTAGAGATGGCTTGGATCTGAAACTGAAAAGAAAAATACATCAAAAAACATTATTATTGCCTCTTTTTCCCCCAATGTTCGGCCAAAGTCAATGGTCATAAGTTCACAAAGTCCGCGACTGCAAACAATGATGAAATACATTTTTCTACTGACATTCAATTGCAGCCAAGTTATTTTCAGTATTAGCTGCAGTAGGAACCTTCAAATCAACAGGAAACGACGGTGCACTGACCTGTTCTGTCCTGTGCCATGACTCTACGTGGAACAAGCAGTTTATGAATCTGGTCAACGAATGACATACTAACACTGACACATCCTCTTAGATGATATACATTACATACAGTGCCTTCAGCATAAGTCCTCCATTCCAATTTCTCTTCACGATGGAAAACCGTTCGAGAGAAAGCAGAAAGGAGAGGATAAAATAACATTTGCATACTATACAAAAGTGATTTCCTGGTTATGCTTGTCAGGGGACTGCTGCACGAAGATGGACAGTGAGATTCAGTGTCTTCTGTGGTCTCTAAATGTGATGAATCCAAAATATTCACATATTTTCCCAGACACCCTATCTCTTTCATACTCCGGTCCAGCCAGCAGGCCATATGTATTGAGCTTCACGCTTCCCAAGCCCCTTGCCTGCCTTCTACAGACCACGACTTCCTACCACAGGACCCCTGCCGCTCAGCAAGGCCCTGAGGCCAGACCACTCGTCTACCCAACACTAATGGCTCTGTTTAGTAACTCAGAGCCTTTCGCAGTTGAGCCAAGCACTCTCCAGGAGTCAAATTTGACATGGAGACCCGGAGCACATTCTCACAGATTCCACACGACTGGATCAGGTCAAATCGCTCCAGCATCTCTCTCTACCACAACCTATTTATTCACTAGCTACCTAATTGTTGTACAGGGCTTTCAGGTTGCAAGGTGTCCTTAAGAAGGCCGTGTAGGATATCCTCATTTCTGGAGAACTCTCCGGGGACCACTACAATATGCAAGACGAAGTGTCCGTCAAGATGGAAACAGTTCATTGCACTTCTAAAGGTTTGCAATGACAGCCTGTCAGTTGTTCAGTCCGTGTCCACCACTTTTGTCCAGACTGAAATATCTCAACAATAATTGGATGGATCCATTCAGACATTCATGGTCCCCAGCGGAGGAACCCTAACCACTTTGGTGACCCCCAGACTTTTTCCTCAAGCTCCACCAGCAGGTCCAAGTTTTCATTTATCCTGCGAAATATATCAACATCTACCTGCTATTGGCTGGTCTTTCATGCCCATTGATGTCACTACTAGAATGTGACATCACTACCAGGTACCAGCCAATAGCAGATGGACAGTTCAGCACACTAAATTCACAGTAAGATGTCATGCCTCACAAGGGAAGTAGGTTTGGGACCACCATGATCACACTGTGTTATAGGCAGGACTGTGTGACAGGACTGCCAAGCCTCGGTGAAGAAAGAGAAAGCCTGATGAAAGTGTCTGGATCCAAGGGTGTATGAATTTAATACTGGACTATGGTTTTGTCAGCCAATCAGGGCTTGGACATGCATTTTAGGAAAAAAGGAGAACTACAGAAAGAACACTGTGCTCATATGGTCAAAAAAGTGACTCCGTGTGTTGATTCTCAGAAATATCAAATGCTTTTCTGTGAACGTATGAATATAATGTCCTCAAGTTGGGCGGGTGTTGACTCAAAGTGTTAGAGCATGTCAACAGACCAGCAGTAAAATCATGTTGGACCCTCAGACATCACTTCCACACTTCCTGTATCTAGCCACCAGATTTATTGAAGGGCCACGACAGCCGTTGAATTGATTTCTCTGTGTGGTCAGGAAGTGCATTGGGCTCGTCTCAGTCCTTCTCATGCAGACCAAACATGCGTATACTGCCATGTGATAGTTTCAAACTTACACACAGTTCCAGAAAACAGAAATCCCCTGATACCCTAGTATCATCTTTGCAGGATTAAATAAACATATGTTCATTCCAACCCTTGTTAAATGAGCAGTCACATAAAATACTGCTTTGGATGATCTAAGGCACAGATCAAAAAGAGTCGGAGCCACTTCATGAATATACAGGATATCGTCTTTGTAGACTCATCATATAAAGTTGGTTAGACAACGAAATACTCCCAAGTTGAAGGTTAGAGGGTATGATATCAAAATAAAGTCACCATGTGTACAATATAAACCTCAGTTTTTTATATATATTCTCAAATTAATTGAACAGGACTGAATTGCTGTTGAAAAATTAGATCATGTGAATACTCTATATCTTGCTTCATATGTGTCCCCAGCCTGAAAATAGTTGGAAATACAGTATATAGGAGCACCAGTTGACTACCTCTTGTATGTAGATGTGCAGCATCAACTCTCACTGTAGTTCAAGTGTAATTTGCCTTTTCTGTCTCCTTTATTTTCGCTCTTTAACCACTTTGTAACTACTATTTGCAAAGTTTACTTACATTCTTACTTACAGTCCACCAATGTATTGTTGAGAAGGATGCATTGCTTTACAAAGGCAAAACAATTGTGCACTTTTTAGCTGTTGAAGAAAGACTTCATCAGTAAATTTAAATGCATATCCAGTATGTCTCATTATTATCAAGAAAATGTTTTTGTAACAAGATATTTCAAGTATATGTTATTACAAGATATTTGATCTCATTATAGTGTTTCTTTTTAGTGAATATGCACACTCATCAACCATTGTGTAACATGCAAAATGTCTGATTGACTAATCTGAATTTGACCTGTGATCACTATTTAACGTGCAGAAAAATGTAAGTGTCAAAACTGTTGTTGTTAATGTTTTTCAAACTATCCATTGTTGTTTTATTAATTAAGGTAATAAATACGGTTTACATAACTCTTTTGTGCATTTTGTCAGCCTCCGCAGCGGTTCAAAATTCCCCAGATGGCATAGTTACACAAGCTTGTGCAGAAATGTGCTGTTTCTTTGAATCATCCACTGCAAACCTTGGAAAACGTGCCAGAAAGCAATACTGCTGGGCATATGCTCGATTTCAGTGTGTGAAAATACAAAATATGTTGTGCAATGCGTCACTCTGTTTTGAACACACTATTTGTAATGCTACCCAGAACATGAGCTTATGAGCAGAATAGTAGAATATGGAGATCCAACCATGGTTAACACTTTCAGTTTGATACTTGACCCACCAAATGAATGTATTACTGATCAGCCTGATTAATTCAAAGAAAAGTGAAGTTAAAGAAAAGTTCATTTCTTGTGTTCAAATTTGCAAGAAATTACTAATTATTAAGTAAAGAAATGATTAATTATAAGTATGACAAGGAGATCATGATTATCAGTAGAAGTAGTAGTATATACTACTCAGACAATAATGCAGCTGCTAACACTACTGTGCACTTTGCTCCTTCTAAAAATAACACCACCAGCAGCTGGGGATTCACAGCCGCCGGCTTGTTGTCATTCTAACCCCTCTCCACTTCGGCATCCATATAAAGCTCTGGCTTCCCACTTGACTGGCTGTTGTTGAGTGACAGCATCCCTGATTCCCAGACTCTAGAGCCGGCCAGCAAAGAGAGAGGAGGGTGGGCTGAGATGCCAGCGAGCTGGATCAGGGCATCTGTTCTGGATGATTTGGTACAGGCATGGTCTGGAAGGCCATGAACAAATCACTGCTGCTCTGCTTCTTGATGACGGACCATTTGCTTTCCTTATTTTACCGTTAACAGACGAGGAATGGTCGATCCAACCCCAGAGGAAGACTTGGTAATGTTTAACCCCGATAGCTCTTGTTTTGTCTGCGGGAGTGGCTGACAGTGGCAATGACATCAGTGGTAGCAGTGAGGATAAGTAATGAGATGGTATGGATCACCAAGGAGAGTTATTTATGCGAATGAAATATACCTAAAGAGCCAACCCTTGATCTGTCAGTTTGAATAATGGTGGTCTCTGTGTGTCTCTCGGATGCAGCCTGGCTCATTAATCTCCAGGGACTAGCCCTAGCCCAGAGGGATCAGCATGGGTCCATTTACCCTTCAAATATAAAGGTAAGAAAGCTTAAGTCAACCCTGCTCTTACTCACCCCGCCTGCACCAATTAAGTTCAACCTACCCCCCCCTTTTTTTTTTTACAAATGCTCTGGCAACACAAGTCAAACTCAGCTCTTTAAATGTTGATAAACCACAATCCAAGTTTATGCTACCATCTGTTCTGATTGTAATTCCGAGGAGGAAAAGGCGTTTCGTCTTTCCTGGTTCAAGTATGCCCACCAAGCATTCAGGTAGACTTGCAGACTCTACTCCTTTAAGGGCTTGATAACGCTCCAACAATGTATCAAAAGAAAATAAGAACCATAAGAGTGTTGACGCACGAGGGCAAAACAGTAATGCTCTCCGTCAAGGAACTTAATAGTTTTGGTTTTTTAATCCCACTCGCTGAGACCTCTCTGAGGAAAAATAGCCCAATTTGGGCCGCAAGGAAACCGGACCGGTCTCGATCTTGGACTGAATCATAGCCTCCACAACAAAACAAATTTGCATCAACGATTATTTTCCAAAGAGGCAGAAAAATCTTGCAGAAACTTTCCAGAGGTATAAACAGCGCAATTATTGACAAACAGCCACCACAAAGGTAACCTTACCCTTCTGACGAGCGTGCATCCTTCAGCATGTGATATGTATTACTTATCCAGATCTTTACAAGTGTTTCATTGCTGTACGATACAGTGGGCTTAATGTGAGCAGGCAGTGGCAATTATTGAGCTGGACTTAAGTGTCTCGGCCGTCAAAGAGAAGGTAAACTTCATTGGACCTTGCAGAATTTGATAGCTTAAAGAAGAACCTGATCTCCTCTTTCTGTTGGCTGTGGTGTTCTTGATGCTCCTTTGGATGTGCTGATACATAGCTACAATATCCAGGCTGGTGTTATTTAAGTAATTCTACCTAAAGCCTGTGTGATAATATTACTTGAAAAGACGGCATTTAATCTTTTTACTGTGTTATTCGGGGGGTGGAAGAGTATTCAGATCCAATACAACAACGTAAAAATAAAAGTTCTGCATTCAAAATCCTACTTAAGTAGAAGTGCAAAAATATTTTCAGCAAAGTGTACTGAAAGTATTGAAAAGTAAAAGTACTCGTTCTGCAGAAAAATGTATTTATTATTATATTTTACATAGATAGTTAATACAGAGGCAGTGATACATTAAGCAGCATTGTACTGTTGTAGTTGCTAGAGGTGGAGCTAGTTAATCTACTTTATACACAGGTGGTTGTTAGGTGGTTTAGGGTCACAAAAGGGTCACAAGATAAATCTGACGGTTCGTGAGATTATTAATGGGGTATTAAAAAAAAAGTTTTGTTACACAAATTTGCTTTCCGATTTTTCTCTAATCTTTTATGAAATAATGGATGATTTTATTTTTTTGGGCATCAAACAACTATTTATTGTCAGATGGTCAAACAGCTTTGGAAATCCCCGCCCGGCCATCAGTTCCTTTTTTGCTGAAAACAGCTGCCTGCTGCGGCTGAAAGCAACACTATGACAGCCAGTGAGAGTGAACCAAAGCACTTAAGTTACAGACTGGACAGCCAAACAATGAGCTGACACTATAAAGCTCAGTAAAGCTGAGGGGAGCTGCAGATTTGGGTGATAATTCTCTGTGGGTTCATCCCTTCGAGCGACCTCTTTCACATAGTTTTCACTTTGTCATTTGATACGTTTTTACTATAAAAATATCGACTATTGTCCTTTTAAATGGCCTGTGGAAGCATTCTTGATCATGAACAGCCATGTGAAGTATGTTTGTTGTTTGCCTCCATGACGCATATAATTTTCCCTCTCTGTGCTGCTTTTGATGCATAACTGATGAATAATTAAGAATGTACAAAGTGGATCACTGCCAATATTGATTGTAATGCATTATGCTTTTTGCATAGTGCAATACAATCCGCAATGTCGAATGTCTCGCAATTAGCTGCAACGAGGCTGACTGTGGAGATCCTCTGTGCAGCACCTACGTAATGTGTTTTCATGTGAAAGATCCCACTTTGACCTAAGAGGAATATGTGGTGAAATTAGACTCGATGGTTTGGCTCTCTCGGAGACCGAAGAAAAACCTGCAAACTTTAGCCAACACTAATACTGAGGGGAGGTCACGTGGGGGCAACCGCAATTTAGCTGATCAACTCTGTCATTTAAAATAGGAAATGTAACGATTTATACGTGAGAATTTACACCTACTGTACATTAGATTGAAGAAACATGATGTTGGGCGAACGCCTGCAACTTTAATGTGATCACTCAAAACCAGATTTAATAAGTATCATTAGTGGCTCTATGAATATCTGGATGTTTTAGTGTTCCTGAAATAGAGATATGCATAATTAAGAGTTTTTGCTGTCCACAGTCCAGATGAACAAAGTGTCCATTAAAATGCTGCCATAGGTAATGGATTTGTAGCCTAAGCTTTTTATACTCTGGCATGGATTCTAACTGTTCATTTGGTTGAGGACCCAACTCATAAACCGAGTTCTTTTATTTTGTTTTTCTGTTTTTCTGTTAGTCCGTTGGCCATACCTCACAAGTTCAAGCTTTCTCTCTGCGTGTTTCTGTGCCTTACTTTATGTGTCTCCAAGAGCAAAGAATCCTCCACACGCAGAGCTCCCCCCGCCCAATTAGCATTTATTAAAAAATCCCTACCTGGAAGTATTGTCGGAAACTGGCGCCAAGATTTACATGGGTAAGAACTGTATGAATAAGAGATTCTGTTTGGTTTACACAAAACTACGTAAATGTCTGAGAAATGTTACAGTAGCTGCCAGCGAACTGGAGAAGCACTTTGTCGTTGTGCCGTGGCCCATGTTGTACAAAGTCCAAGCACTGTGGAATGAGGAGTCTACTGCTGTCTGGGAGATAGAGACTGAGTGGAACCCATCACTATTACCTTGGCTGTTTGTGGTCGTCCGCCTGCCATATCCCTCTCCCCACAAGCAGATGGTAGCATCGCTAGCCTGCCAACTTTACACTGACGAGAATGTGTGTGTGTGTGTGTGTGTGTGTGTGTGTGTGTGTGACACAAGTATCCATTGGTGTATATGTGTGTACGTGACCGCACATAAAATTGTACGTGGCAATAACACGGTAGAGTTCATTCCCATCCATCGCGAAAGGCTACTCGAAAATTCCCCCCTTACCCTCCACAACAGAGAGAGCACTGTATGTTTTTGCGACTATTACAGATCATGTCACGACGAAAGAGACTGATGGGTCTTGACTGGATATATGTGAGAAAGGATGTAATACGGTAACCTTACTATGCTGCAAACAGAGACGGCAAGTGAACAGTGGGGAAAGGAGCACAGTCAGAGCCAGTCAGCAGACCACATTGCATGTCAGCGTGTCCTGCACATGTAGGCTTGAATCTCTCACTGATGCCATAATTTACACATATCAAACAACACCAGGCTGAGTCAGGCTTTTCACTGGGGATCCTTGTGTTTTTTAAACCCCTCCATGTTTGCCAGTTATCATAGTTGGGGAAATTAACAGTGACCAGCCACCCCAGAGACAGTGGAGGAGACAAATGGCTACCATGAGGATAGAAGGACCAGCCAACTGATAAATTAAACCATGCATGGCCGCAGCTCTTATGAGCACATATGGATGTAATTAATAACGGTATTGTTGGAGATTACTAAAAAGGAAAGCATGCTGTTGGAGTTAGAGCAAAAGGCTTTGGAATGAAGCTGAGGACCTCAGCCTAGTGCCGCATACTGGAACAGGTAGAGGGGTGCTGAGTCAGGAGCTAACAGCATGCAGTGGACCTGTACTGAAGTAAAAGTAGCAATACCACAATTTAAAAACACTCCATCACAAGTAAAAGCCTTGCATTTAAAATGTCACTTAAGTAAAAGTATGTAAATATGTTAAGTATGGTATCCTCAGCCAAATGTATGTAAAGTATCAAAAGTAAAAGCACTCATAATGCAGCAGAATGACTCCCGTCAGTGTTATATTATTATATAATCATATTGGATTATTATAGTAATACTTGCAGAGGGTTAGCTGAGTTGGTACAGCTAGCAATCTAGTGGCAATCTAATGGCAAATCTAGTAGAGTAAAGAAACACAGTATTTTCCTCTGAAATGTAGAGAAGAAGATGTATAAATGAATAAAAATACTAAAGTATAAGTACCTCAAAACCTGTGAATGCATTCAGTTACATTCCACCATTGACACTACGGTGGGGTGTGGGTAATCAAAATCAAGAGGAGGAAGTGTTCACACACCATCAACGCTGCAATGCCAAGGAATATGTGTCCCATTGTTCCCAGTTGGAATGTTTGGCACAATGCCTGGGAACTCCTTTGACTCCGGCACTGTAGTAAAATAATGTTACCTGTCAGTGTACACAGATGAGACGTCTCACTATGCCTATGGAATAAAATAACATGTTACAGCTTGTATGTATTCATAAACCCATGTAAAGCTTTGTCTGTACAACCCCAAACCTCCCCTACACCCACACACTCCCAGTCTCTGTTGCATCCCTCTCAGGGTATAAAGTATCCCTCTGTGGTTGCCATTAACATTCACCCAGGAAGCTCAATCAGTAGCCAATTCTGGTTTTCCCTCCTTTTTGTAATTAGGCCCCAGGCCTTGTGTGGGGTGAGCCTGTGCATTCTGGCTGAGAAGACGCTCTGAGAGGGGATTTGCGGTTTGGGAAGCCTGGGCTGGAAAGAACAACTGTCTATTGGAGCCGGCAACTTGCCCCTCTCTGATTTGACACATGCCCTACACTGTGACAGAGCTTGCAGACAGGATGCAGCCTCAACATGTGCACGGCCGAGGCCTCTGCCAGAGAGCCTGGAGCTGAGAAGCCGGCACAACAACCAGAAAAGGCCTGTGGAGGCCGCAGAATATCCCCTGGAAGACGATTGCAGCAGTCTGGAGCCTCCTGGTCAAGAGGCTTAGGAGTACAAGCATCGCCTGAAGCCAATACTTTTAATTCCACGGGCAAAAGCTCTTCATATTGTTGAAATTACCACATAGTCTCTCACGCACGCACACACACACACACACAC
Organism: Enoplosus armatus; assembly: GCF_043641665.1. Classification (NCBI taxonomy): domain Eukaryota; kingdom Metazoa; phylum Chordata; class Actinopteri; order Centrarchiformes; family Enoplosidae; genus Enoplosus; species Enoplosus armatus. The sequence goes on along the minus strand of NC_092188.1, from coordinate 20,369,420 downwards.
ACACACACACACACACACACACACACACACACACACACACACTCTAGCTGACACAAAGGCATGCCTGCACATTGTCTGCACATTCATAATCACACTTTCATAACCACACATTCTCTCCCTTTCTCTGTCAAACACACACATGCTTTTCTCAGGGATGTTGTCTTGCCTTGAGAGGAAATTATTTCCCAGCATCAATGCCCTTAGAGAAAAAATTAAGTTTGCATTCATGCTGGTGAAATTGTGTAAGTCGGGATCAACAAAGAGGTATTGTGCAATGAGCAGAAGAAAAAAAAAAAAAAAGATCACTTTGCCAGATGACCTCACTGTTTCATATGTAATGCTTGCATTTTATCATGCAACACAAATCTCCCCATTTCTACATAAACATCCCACCTCCTTATCGGTATGTAGTGAAGCAGTTTAGACGCTCTGACTGTGCTTTGTTGGATGGATGAATGAGACATGTGGTCAACTCTCAGCACTGTATCCAAGGTAAAAAAAAAAAAAAAAAAACCCAACTAAAAACTGCTTTGATGAATGCATGCTTGTCAAACATTATTTTCCACAAAATGAATTTCATCATGAAAACTGAGTTAATGTGACATGACAAGTCAAGCAAATCTATGCAAATACACCAGAATTAATGAATGTGCATTTATTATTGTGTGTGTGTGTTTTAATATTCAGAGCTAATTGAAATGGATCAAAAGCTTGGAAGCACTCAAGAGTTGCAGATTATTGTGAATTTGTTAAATGAGTTCTGGTGGGCCAATTGCATGGCGACCGGGGTGGTTATCTTCACACGACTCTTCTCTACGTGTCAGGTGTTATTTGACTGATCCATCCTCGCTGGTCCAACTCCCTCTGCTTCTCCCGCATCTCCGTTCCCAGAAAAGAGGGAGTGGGTCGGGCCGTCCCTGCTCGTAGCCAAAATACTATTTTATCACCAGGCCCGGTTGTGTGACTGGACAGGGCAGGATTTACCACTGCATGCCTCATCCATCTTTAGCACTCCCAGCCTCTCCCCCTAAAACGGACAGAGATGGATGAGCTAGCTGGAGCCCTGCTCTCCCTTTTCCACTCACTCCCTCACCTTGGGAAACTTTCCCTGCTCCGGTCCTGAGCATCATGAAGCAGTTTGCTCCTCCCTCTGTCTTGCAGCCCTCCACTTCCTTGTTCCCTCAGCTTCTGACCCCCCTACCCTCACTGAAATCAGCTCCTCGTCTACCGCCACTTTGATCTCCCATGAACCCTATTCCTCCCACCTCTGCAGCCCATTCCTCCAGCTTTTCTGCTGGCTAGCACCCCCCTCTGCTTCAAATAAGAGTCTATAGCCAAGCTAGTGTCTCTGTCACAGCACATTGTTGCTGTTAGCTAAATGCATTGCAACACAATGACAGTGCTTGCGTGCTGATGTTTAGCAGGTGTTTACCATATTCACATGTTAGTTTAGCATGTTGGCATGCTAACATTTGCTAATTAGCACTGCACACAGTACAGCTGAGGCTGACTGGAATGTCATGTGTTTCGCAGCCATTTGGTCATAAACCAAACTATTGGACAAAATGAACGCCAGTACTGAAACGTCATTCTCAACTCAAAACCACTAACGTCAACCTCACGGTGGTGCTACAGGAACACTCACCAACATTGTCCACCTTCACCTGTCACGGTGACCCATCCAATAGCTGTTGAGGTATTTCGGTCTGGACCACAGTGGTGGAGCGACCAGTTGATGCCGGTCCATAGAGCCATGCTGCTAGCTAGGCTAAATATAGTTTTATGCATGAAGATCTATTCCTCTCCTCATTCTCAATTTGACATGTGGTTTAAGACCTTTAACAGGAAACTAACTTATAAACGTCTTGCCTCTTGCCCCAGCACTTGTCAGTCATCTCCATGAGCTGTCTACTAGATGACAAAAAAAGGCTCTCGTACATGTTTTGTGTCCTTATGTGTTATTATTTTAATGTAAAAAGATACATATGGCCAAGAGGACGAAGAATTATTAAATTGCTGGAGAAATATTAGAATGCAATGCAAGGCTTGGACACTTGTGAGTCACTGTCATAACCTCTGCTTTTGATGAATAGGCTGATCAGGCACGGTAAGCTTATCATCCCGGAGCTCATCCTGTTCAGCTAACCTGGCCACTGCATAGTGCCCGAGGACAAGCAAATCCTTTCCAGGGGCTAATCTCCCGGGGAATCCAGGATTATGGGCAGCACTAATAGCGAATCCCCTACACACACTAAACTGAGCCAACAGCTTAGTGGGGTTACAAGGTTCTCTCCTCGCCTTCCTCTGTCTTTTGGTCCGGCTCTGCTGTCCAGGTACAAACCGTTGAGAGGTTCGTAGGCTCAGAACTACTGGGACAAAGGTTGAAAAGGCTGTCAGGAGCTGGAGGTGTTGTAAACAGGGAGGTGAGAAGTGATGCTAAGGTTTATTCAGACTCTGCAACACACGGTGGGGCCAACACGCTATTTTTCTTGCCTCTACAAGGATATGTTTGGATAGCACGGCTGAATGCGAGGAAAAGATTTATCAGAATTCATGACTGATAAATTGTGCGTAAACCACTTTTTTTCTTGCTCAGCAAAATCAGAGCTGCAGACAGGCTAGAAATAACATCTCACACAGGATAAGTTAGATGATGTTTAGTGCATGGCAGCGAGAGCCTACTTCCAGGTGCACATTGTCACTCATTGCTGCATGCAGTCAAGGGTTTTACCCAAAGTCATGAGTTCTTCCTCCAGACTACAGATGGCACTATTGCCTCAGTATGGTTGGCACTGGATACCAATATCTCATAATGATGACCCATCAAACTGATTGGCAACCTTTATTCCCCTTTTATAAGTTCATAAATTACCTTAGCAATATTTACATGGGAGCTGCAACAAAAAGGAATCACTCTGCTTCGAATCAAACAGCCTTCATCCTGCAACTCCTCAAAAAAAGAGGTTCATTTAGCCTCAGCCCTTTTCCTTCAAAAATAACTCAAGTCCGTTTACGCTCAAACGTCCCCTGGCTTTCATTGGTTCCGCCAGATTGGCGAGGCAAATCAAATGCAGACACATTCATCCACTGACCAAGGCCAGAGAGTATTAAAAACTCGAGAAAACGGCTTTCCACACTCCGGGCTTTGAGCTGGTGACCTCTCTCAATTTAAAAGCCGTCCAAAAAAGACCATAAACTCAACACTCAAGTTTTCCATCAGCCGAAGAGTGAAATTATGAGACAATTGCCACGACTTAATAAACAAAAGGAATGGAAGTAACAGCTGACCCTGCACGGGTGAGCGACAACTTAAGATGATCATTTGGATCAATTCAGATTCAACAATTACAGAACCCAGTGAACTGAGTGTACTAACAGTTGAGGAAACCAGGGCTGCTGCCTCTCACAGCACTAAGATGTCTTTCTTCCCCGCCTGTCATGAAAGTTCCCAGATTCATGAATACATTTTTTTTTCCAACTTGTGGCGTGTTAATTACTGGCAGCAATCTCTGAGGCTCCCTAAACTGAAATGACAGAGGTGTTCTTCAGCACGCTGAAGTTGGTTCAGCTGCTGTCCGGGGTAATTGAAAGGCAGGAATTCCCAGCTGGAATCACTGGGAAAAAAAGAGGCCCTTTTTATGCCCCTGTTGTTACCAATGCTTCCTTCATAATGACAAATGTCTCTCATCCTTCTCCAGGATAATTACAGCAGGTTCAAATGTGTCAGTAAGTGTCACTGCTGGAGACAACATGACATTCATTTAGATGCACGGAAATCCAAAGAACAAACCACTAACTTTGCTTCATGAAGAAAATGTATTTTGAACTCTGCAATCAGTCCAACTTTTATTAAGACATTTTAATAGATTAAACAAAAAAACATTTTTAGATAAAGATGTTTCATTTACAGATCGCACGTAGTAGTAAAGGACCTCAGTGCAGACAGGTGTGAGCTCCACGTTGTCTTTATAAATAGCATTTACTGTACAGCTTGTTATCTTTCCTGGCCACAGAGTTGTAGCCTTGATAGGGATGTGCTAATTAGTGATATCAGTTGAAAGTAAACCTAAAAGACAGCATGGGACGGGGAAATCACAGCTGGGTTAATATTACGCAGAACTTGTTTAAATATGTTGGACCACTTTCTGTTGTAGGTTCCAGATGGGTGGGGAAAATATTTGCACTTGAGGGAAACAAATGTCTTCCATTGTCCATGTCAAGTTCAATCAATTACAGAATCGAACCTGAAGGGATAAAGAAAGGGGAAAAAAAAAAATCAGTTAAAAATCCGGTTCTGGTCACATTGCAAGGCTATTTGAGCTGCCATGTCGCTCCAAGCGGCTGTGTGTGAACAGGAGGGAATAAGGGAAGCGTGGAAGAGGGGACATCTAGGACATGGTGATCTGCATGGACTCCAGCATCTCCTCCACCGCCTTCATGGAGCATTTGTTCTCCTTGGTCCCGCGACCGGCCATCTGCATGTCAGAGGGGAGGGGAAAAGAGAACATCAGCTAGTTAGGTCTCTCCGCCAACTAAAGTAACAGATAGCACAACCCGCTTGAATGCAGCAAAAACATGCGACAATGCAAAGCGAGAGGCAAAAATAATTCGATGACAGTGGTTATTGGATAGAATGCAAAGTAAAATAATACCTCTAATCGGAGGGTTTTTCCTCAACTGTTGCATAAGTGCCATTTTAGTTCTCTCTATGAGCTCCGAGACAGGATGCCCACATGATTAGTCCACTTCCATGGCCTCTGGTACAGGAGTACAGAACACTCCACTCTAATTTCCACAGTGTCCACAGGGTTTCACAGGAAGTGCCGCAAATTATAATCCACAAGCACATCTAGGATTACTCATGTGTGAACATACAGGCACACACTTTTTCTACCCAATTAAACTTTGCAACTGACAAGGCATCCCCTCAAAAAATACCAAAGAGAAAGACAACTTCCTTAACCTTGGGCAAGGGACCAGGGATATAATAAAAGGGTCAGTCTAATTAACCTCACTTCACCCACATTTATAGACAGACATAAATCTTCATGAAATCTTTCTAAAACTTCAAAGTATACTTTACTTTAAATGTATCAACTTGGTGCAAATTAGATTATAAGATCTGACCTGCAGCACAGTCAGATACAGGTGGTTGCCGTTCCAATGTAGCTACATTAACACTACTATGTATTGTTAAGGTGCGAGACTAAGAGTCTACAGCCACGCTAGGCTGCACCTCGGCACAGTGCTGCTTTGAGCTAAAAGCTAACATCAGCATGCTAACATGCTCACAATGACAATGCTAAAATGCTGATGCTCAGCAGGTATAATGTTTACCATGTTCACCACATTTGCATATTAGCACCAAATCAGCAAAGTATGGATGAGGCTGATGGGAATGATATTAGTGTTGCAGGTATTTGGACATAAATCAAAGCGTTGGTCAAAAGAAAAATTTAACCTGATGATGGTGCTAGATGAAATGTCATGGGATCATGGGAGTTATAACAATTCATTCTGAGGGGGGCATTTACTCTGAAGAACTAAGAAGAATAAGCAAAATAGTAAATGTCCCATGATTTGATAAAAATCTAGAAGACTAACAATGGTGTTCAAAATGAAAAGATTAAAGCCCACAAGTCATTACAAATGTTTAAGACTCTGGGGACTCCTAGTGCTTTTATTAAAACATTACTGTGGCAGGCAGCAATGAACACCAACACACTCTTTTGCAATCCCAAAACCTGAGTAAGTAAAGTCCCCAGGAGAATTTGCAGCACATCAATCATCATATAAAAACTTAGAGACACAACTTCATCTAAAATATCTGCTGCTTAGTCAGCAGCAACAACAGCAACAACACAGCTGAACAGAAAAAAGACAAGCAGGAGGCAACAGCACTGTGGGGTCTTTTCAATTGAATCGTTATGAAAACACCATTAACCTGAGTCAAACACAGGCAGGGGATACTGTTTCAATGCTGCCTCTGGACTAGAGAGCTCATTCTGCATGTCCTCCAAGGTGAGAGATGAACCCCTTGAGTGTGTGTGCACACTTGAACAGACAGAAGCACACACATTCACTGTAAACATAAAAATTTCCATACTTGAAACACACATAGTTGGGCTGAAGAAAGTCTTGTACCAAGACCATCCTGGCTTTCTTCCAAAACCACATGCAGTCCCTTCCTCTACCTATTTGTTTGTGGAATAACAGCAAAACAGAAACCCTATGTTCAACATTAAGCAATGCTTATAATGCTGAGCGGCATTTATTCATTCAACCTTTGGCCCTGCTCAGGCTTCTACAAACAGGAGCTAACTGTAGCCTAAACCTCTACGTATTTCCATGGCTAAAGTTTTTTCCTTCCTTTTTTGCCAAACTCCAACTTAGAGAGGGCAGTTGGCTAAGGTGTGCGATTGGCTACGTAATTTCCAAGTGTGACTCATTCTTCTAGATTTAGGGTGTGTGTGTGTGTGTGTGTGGCGGGGTAGCTATAATGATCAGTGCATTTCATTGCCTTGCTGCCTAATGCGCCATTACCCCGGGCCCGGTAGTCAATTATCTTCTCAGCCTGAGGTGAGACCACCACATTAACTCCTGCCCTGTTCTACAACAGTAGGAGCAGACCAGACAGCTCCACATCTATTTAGAGCATCTGATAATAGAGTCATGACGCAGTGAAAGCCTGTGGTCCGTGACAGAGGACCTAATCAGAGAATCTGTTTAGAGAGTTAGGGCAGGCCATGTAGGGCTGCTTTGAAGCCCCCTGCACCTACAAGCCACACATCTCCATCTTTTACATGTCAACCGACCCCAACATTGGTAATTACATTTTTTTTTTGTTTTCTTTAAATGGGCCCAAGTTAGTGGTGACCTCTCACTGACGTCTGCTCCCACTTGCACTCACCTGCCCACCTTTTTCTCTCGCTGAGGTATGACAATCACCAGGTACCGGGGCCCTAATAAAAGTGGACAACTGACACGAGCAACGCTTTAAAAAGGAGCCATCAATCAGCAAGCACAAGCCCACAGCAGCCTGCAGCTGTCTGATGGAGGCTCACAACGTCGCTCCCTTTTAAAGATCTCAGAAGTCTTTTAACAGGGTGGTGAGGGAACGAAAAAAAAACATAAAAAAGGAGGCAACCTTACACCTTGTCATTTAACTTGCCTCACACAGCAGCCAAAAGAAAAGCCCAACCATATACAAGAGCTCGTGCGTGGTGCCAGGCTTGCATACACATACTGTATATACACACAGTACAACCTCACTATTACCGGGCAACTTAAACAAATACAAGAGGTTGTAGACCAGGGGCAGAAGGGGGGGAGGGGGCTCACATTACGTTCCCTGGAGGACAAAAGGTTTGACTGACTGAGGTGTCTCATTATCGTCACCAGGGGGGTCAAAACTTCGTTAACTAACCTTTAAGAGGAGCTGAAGTATTTCAGTCTGTCATCCTAACAACTCAACTGAAACTATTTTCCTCTGGGCCACTACAGCATTGCCTGCCTATCATAGCGATGCCCATATCAGCTTCCCTGACACTGATTTAAGTGTTAATTGACAACTGAATCTCTAAGCTGTTAGTACAGTAGTAAAGAATCTACTGAACTGTATATAGTCACATGTAAGGCAGTGTTTGGGCAGCAAATAGCTATCTATTTGATTCATTACAGCCAACATCACCAAACACAGATGTGTGTTCCCTGTCTGTGGGCAAACCCTCTCCCACACCTCCTTGGCAATAAAGAAAATATTTAAGCAAGGAAAACATGTGCTACACTACTGGTTATGCTACTGTTAAATCCCTGTAACAAGTTTCAGATGAAGTCCCAAAGTAATATATAGTTATAATAGGTCTGTTTCAAAGCTTGTTTGGTGTACTTACATACAGCCTGGCAACTGCCAATAATGGATGCATAAGCTGTTTGCAATCTAAATACAAAGTGTTGTGTAATTAGTTTAATATGTCGTCAGAAAAGAGGGTTCACTTACAGACTGTAACAGGATTTCTGGCAGGAGGACTGTTGTTGTCTCAATCAGACGTGTTATTTGGCTGTCAGCCTTTCACCTTGCCCTTCTACTCAACTTCAGCTGTCCTGTCAAAGCCCGGTGCCTCGGACCCTTCACTTACTTTCTTCAGAGTTTTGGACACAAAGTTCCCTTCAAATATGATTTTTCACACTTCGTCCCTCTCCCTCTTTCGGGCCTCTGATTTATGATTAAAAGTTAGCAGTTTGAGATATTCATCTTGTCCCCTGCTGGGTTCAAAGACTCTGTCAGACAGCGAGGTGAGGTCAGCAGCCGCACTGATCAAAGTGACGAGTGGCGTGGGCTTGACATCAATCGAGGCGTTTGATTAACTCATTTTGTTGACCAAACCACCTCTACACTTGTCCATTTATCAAGGTGATTTATATCTGCATACATATTAAGTGTTAACTTAAACAAAACAAGCTGCAAGTCTTCACTCAGGACAGTTCACTCCACTTTAACTCAAACCTAAAAGGAACAAGTTAAAGCTCAGAGCTCTTCCATGACACTTCTACAACAGCCATTCGCCGTGACGTTACTCGCATTCACATTTTTTTCCAACAGAGCCCTCGTACTTGTCTGAGTGTTCAACACGTGAGATGTGTCTATAAGGCCAGGACAGCTGAGTGTGGTGAGACAAGGTCTTTAGAGGCTCAGCGGGGAGCCCCTCTCTCTCTCAACAGGACCCACACAAGCTGAGCAAGAAACCGCTTATTACATGTTTAACTGTGGATGCCCAAATAAGCAACACGTTTGGCCCGCTTGGCAAATAAGATTTCTTTTAAATATGCTTTCAAACTTGGGTTGCCATGACAACGTCATAAACCATTTTAGTGATCATCTGAGCAGCTCCTCACTTTTTCCCCCTCCTTGCTTTGCGTACGTGTGCGGATACTAATACATACACACACCTTTGACTCCCACTTTCTTACTCTCTGAATGTTAATAGGTCAGAGTCACAACGTAGACCTCAAGGGTCCTAAAATTTCCACATCACGGATCCTGGGTTCATTGGGCCCCGCTAATCAGATTACATTTCAGGGAAGTTCTGGGACGATATTTGAATTTGTTAATTTAATATTAAATGTTTAACTAGTTAAGAAACACTGCAACTGAAGAAATAATATAAAAATCTATAATTAGGCTCGTGAATTTGCTTGGGACCTCCTAGATTCAGTTCAAAGGCACTTGAGGGTCATTGAACCTCACTTTGAGAAACACTGAACTAGACAACGCTCTGCTACAGTCTAGTGTGATTATTGTCGTCAGAGAATCAGCTTGTGGCTCTGCGAGAGGCTCATCTGTGAAGCCAGGGTGTGGAATAAAGTCTTGTTGTGGCCTTAAATCAACACATGAACAGCAAATGTACCAAGACACACAGAAAGACACTAGGGTTTGTTATTACAACACTGCAAGTCAAAGGCATCCTTCAGGACTGCTGTGCATTCAGGGGTCATTTGCTGGTGGTGAATATTTTTCACATACTATGCAAATGAGGGGATTTCTGGATGTCTGGATATTGTGTGCAAATACCCCATGAAAGCTAAAACACAACAGAAGAGTCATAAGATAGTATGATTGGTGGTTTTCAGTGTCTGGCGGAATGACGGGGGATGTGGGGAAAAAGGAAAAAGATGTTTTTCAGGAGACAGAGACACCAAAGATACAGAGGCGAGACAAAATTAATGAAGATACTGGCAAGAATAAAATATATATTGAATGTGTAACTCACCTTATAGGCTCTATTTATTTGAGTGGCAGCCCAAGCAGCATACTTCATGTTGTCCTTCTTCACCTTGGCACTAACTTTTGGACTGGCAGCAATGTGACTTGCAGACTAGAGGAAAAAACAGAAAATGGGAAGAAGAAGCAAAAGGAGAAAACAGGGGAAGGGGTGTTCTTATATCAAAACTTGGTGAAACAGCAATAAAAGCGTAATTGAGATGAATGTGCAACCACTCTTACCATCTACCACTCCACTAGTCATTGTGGCAGAATGAAGAGAAAAAACAGACCTTGGCCTGATGACACAGGAGAAATCATTTATGGGGAGGAAAAAGTGAGTGTTTTAATGCTTCATACGTAAATTGTCACTTAACAGGGCCTAATTTCTCCAACACCATCGATTCATGGTGATGAAAGGACCTTGTATGTCTTCAAAAAAAAAAAAAAAAAAAAGCAGCGCACAGTGAGAGGAGCGCTGTGTGAATCACAGTCTCTGCCTTCCCCGACAGCTCCCCTCCGAACCACAAATCCCATGTCTTTCCCATGTTCCTGCCATCATCTCCACACAGCAAAGCCCAGAGGGCTTACCCTGCCTGCACTTCAAAGCCCTCCCTACCAGTGCGCTGAAACTTTAACTACACACCAATCAACCTGGCCCTGCTTTTTCTATCAAATGGTTTGGCTTCTGTATTTTTTAGTAAGCATTTTCTTTCTTTCTTTTTTTTAACTCCTTAATTTAGATTATGTCAACCCAGACAGGCTATCCCCGAATAACAGTGTGCACCGTTATGGATGGGAATCCCCACGCAAGTGTTGTCGAGTAACTAACCCGCAGCCCAACTGTGGTCAGTGCTACCAGGTCTTCCGTCGAACTGACTCAGATGGTGTGAGATGGTGAAAGTTTCCTGCCCTTTCACTGAACTTCTTGCACCTGTCAAGATCTGGACCACCGAGACTAGCTGACAATTTGCAAAACACACTCTTGAGGCAGGTCTGTGACTGATAAAAGAATAAACTCCCACCTGGAGTATCCATTAAAGGCCCAAGTGTCAGTGGATGACTTGTCAGGAAACCGTACAGGGGCCTGCTCTTTCTCCAGACGAACGTGACAGTTAACAGAAGCGTCTCGGTTCGACCCTGCCCTGCTCCTCTCCTGTACTCTGCCTACACCTCTGAATGCTTTCAGGGGGAATGGGCTGCTATGAGGTGTTTGGACTACCTGAAGACTCCCAGTGCAGCAGAGAGGAAAACACTGGGGCTCTCTGTGTTAGACCTGCTTCCCCTCTCCACATTTTATTCCCTGCACTGCTTCGTTTGTGTTTTTATGTCAAGTCTCACTTACATATGATGCATTGGCACTAGCAGACAACATCCTGTTTAAACAAATGTGTAGATGAAAGGGCCAAGACTACAATCAAACTGGCACCTGGTTGAATAATTTGCCAGTGACAAAACACTTGCAGCAGTTGTACTGCTCTCTCTCTTGCGCTTTTCTCTTTTTTACTCCATGACTACTTTATTTATTCAAGTCATAAACAAAAAAAAAGTCTCACCAAAGGGGTATTATTACTAAAATAAAGAGCTCCAGAGGGGCAGAGTTTTCCGATGCTGGAGTTCACCGTCTGAGTCAGCAGTGAGCTGACCTGTCTGAGAGCCCCTTCTTCGCTCCCCCCCAAAAAAACACACTTACACACATACAGTACAGTCTCGCTTGACACACTCAGTGGCCAGCCTCAACCTTGACAAACCACAGGGTTACAAAAAAGGTTCTACTGTTTTTGTTTTTTCTCTCTCTCTTTCTCTCCCACTTTCTCTTCATGCACAGCGGTACTCACCATGTACAGACCAAACAATGCCCTCATGTTACGGTTGTTCAGCCTCAGCGCCTGGGCAAAATACTTTCTGGACAGCTCCAGGTTTTCCAGCCCCCCCTGAGTGTACTTCACCTGTGTGAGGAGGTATTAAACACGGCCAATAAGCAGTGCTAAAGGGCAGCTCAAGCAATGACAGCATGACATCTGAATAAGCAACACATGACAACCCCGTGTAAACACGTCTCCTTTCATGAGCCTATATTCCCAATGACGTTAAGTGCGTATCGGTGTCTCTCTGTGTTACAGAGAGGCACCATTCATTCATCCACAGTTTGCCCCCATGCTTGATGATGGACATCCAGGCGGGTACCTACCTCAGCGTACTGCTCACAGTACAAGTGATTGTGAGGATTGGTCATCATCAGCTCCTCCAGACAAAACGCGGCTTTTCCATAGCTGTGGAAATGACAAGGAAAACAGTGAGCCAATTGATACAGCTGTGGACGTGTCATCCTTTAGCTTGCTCAACTGTGAAGCACAACATCTATGCCCAATAAATTTACAGGTATAAATTTGAATTGAAAACGCCATGGGGTTAGGGTTAGTTTACATGCAATTCAGAGATCTGTAAAGATCCATCACATGACATAAAGTTTATTTACAGGCTTACAGTATAGCTTACTCAGTCCAGACAGCTGGCAAAGGTAAAAGCCTATCTAGTGTGGCGATTCTCCCTCCTTTGGGGACACTGAGGATCAATCTTGTCTGTCTGTGTGTTTTTTCAGCATTTAATGTGTAGTTAACTACCTTCCTGAGGTCAGCACTACAGTAAGAGCTGGCACACTGTGTCTATACTCAGATGAGATCACTTCTCAGCAGCAGACTGCTGAGCTGTTGACCTCACACTAATCTGCTGCCACTCCACTTCTAATACACAGTTTCCCATTCACGGGCCCAGGCCAAGACGAGCTAAGATACAGTATATCACTAAACACAAAGCCATAAAACGTCTGTACACCTAACAAAATAGAAGCCAACACACACAGACCAAGGCAGAAGCAGAACCTACCAACAGAAAATGGTGCTGCATTGGCTGTCTGTGAGCACATCCAGACAAAGGTGATCAAGGTCATTCTGCCAAGTTTTTGCTTCTTGAGCAATGACGTTTCTTTTTTTGTCTTTGCGAGATGTTTCTGAACCTTATCAGTTAAAAGAAAATCCAAAAGGCTTCTACACTGCGATAGACGGGGAGTCATTTCACGTGTGAGAAACGAGGGAAATGTTAAGATGCAGAGTTTTTGTGGGAAGCAAATGATCCAAATGTCAGTCTATTTAAAGTCCGCCATGGTAACTAGCTGAAAGATTAACAGCATAGGAGGGAAAGGAAGGTGGGGACAGAGTAAGAAAGAAATAAACAGGGGGAAGGGGTTGAGTAGAGGGGGAGATCAGAGGGCTTGGAAGGTTGGGGGCTGCTTACAATTACCACTTCCTCTCCATAAAGGCTTTCAGATGTGCTCATGCAGTGGCCATGGCCTGCAACTGAGCCTGCTCCATCAGCCATCAACCAGAATCTTGTACCAGAGCCAGACCCTTACCTCTTCTACTCTTCCTCTAAGCCATCTAACCCCACCATAACCGAACTACTCTCTATAGCGGTTCCTAAGCTCACTCTTTACCACAGTGCTCGAGGAAGGTTGTAGCCTCCATCGTGCGCAAGACTGTAAGAATTGTATTTGTTTCTTTTGGAGGTTAGTAAAACCATCAGCAGTGGCTTTCCCCCATTTCAATACCACATTCTGACTGCATATAAGACAAAAATGGATTCAGACTGTGCAAAACTATTTTTGAAAAAATTATTACTATTTATCCTGTAATTCTGGATGACCAGTCCAATTTTGTTGAACAGTCTCATAAGCTGGGTCAGAATAAGAGCCAACAGCAGATCCCGACAGTGCACTACTTTGTCTGTTTGCACTACTCGCAAACAGACAAAGTAATCTCCTGTGTAAACAGCGCTGGCATAAGGATTGTTTTAACAGTGTCAACTCAGAGGCAATTAATTACGTTATTAATGTGTTAACACTGATGCCTGCTGCAACCCTCACAATGGCAGCGCAGAGACACACCGCTTTGTTTATTTTTAGCTCCCAGGGTGTTGCACAGTGAGGGGAGGAAAGTTTATTTCTCTTCCTCGCTTCTTCATCACCCTGTTTTCTCTGGCTGGGGGGGGGGGGGGGGGAGAGAAAAGTGCCACCACCTTCTCCTGGGAATTTCACAGCAAGTGCCCCCCCCCCCCTGCATGCTCTATCCCTCTGGAAAAGAGTGGTGATAATGCTGGGCTATCCGGAAGAGGAGGAGGAGGGGAAACAGGGAGTTTGTAACCCAAAATAAAGAAAACAAAGAAAAGAAATTGACACGCCTGTAGATAAGGGGCTGTGGGAGTGAATGGTGTGATATTAGAAGTGTTGGGATAAGCTGGGAGATAATCCGCTCACCCCTGGATTTCCTCTGGCTACTACAGCAATAAAGCCTCCCAGACAAAAGCATGAAATATCCAATAAGTAGCCTTCTCTCCTCGATACACATTCCTGCTGCCACTGCCCTCGTACCAGAGCAACCAGGCAACCATAGAGTCAGCGTGCCCCCCCCCCCCCCCCCCACACACACACACGAACACACACATATAAAACCATAGCTCAGCTACAGACACTGCTTCAGTAACTTTTGAGCCTCCAGACAATTAAGGAGGGATAAAAGGTGACACAAACAAAATTATTTTTTCTTACACTGCTCTCGTCTGTCTGGCTATTCTCCTTGGCAACTGAGATATCATTGGGAGGCCAGGGAGTCTGTCTGCTCTCATATGAGAGGAGAGAGGGGCTTAAGACTCAAATCCTATTAAACAACTCTTATGTGACAAACATGGACAGGGCTCCATTCAGACCCCTGGCTGAGTTAGGCATCTCACCGCCTTCCATTGTGGCCATCCAACGGCCCTCTAGAGATCAAGCCATCAGTCTGATGTGAAGCCCTGTTAAACTGACACATACGCATATATAACATATGGCTGCCTCACCGGAAGCAGATTACTGATTTCTAATTTCTATGTTACATGATGAACATGAACATCCATCATTTAAGGAAGAGTTCACACTAAAATTACTTCACACATGGGATACACCTCAAACATTCTCTGCAGAAAGTATACATTTTACTATACAGGATGTTCATTGATTTAAAAAAAAAAAAAATCTTTTTGCCACGATGATGAACAAATTCAAAAGTTTCAAAGGACAATTGGCAGACAACTGGCTGAATATTTTGCTCATTTGCTGCATTTCCTATCTGTTGTCCATCTCCTTTTCTAGTGCTTTTACCCCATTTTGATATTTACCATCTTTCCCTTGTCTTGGTTGTTTTTCAAAGTTGCTGTTTTGAAATAAATGCTCCCGGATACTTATTAGATAACCCTTGTAATGAAAGAGAGCTTATCTTATGTGTAAAATCAAGCTTCAGTTTACCCACTACAGCTGGTGGAAATGCTTTAAGGATTGTATACTGGTTTAAATGGGTTGTAATTGCAAAGGTGGGTCACAGCATAACCACAAACAATGTGAGCTGTTGGTTCAGAGCTGAATATTGAATAGGCAGACAAAAAAGTACATAATGGAGGAAATGTGCCCCTCCTGTCTCATCTAGCAGTGCTCCTGAATGGATGCATTAATACACAAAGGTAGCTGTAAAGCTTGACAACAGCATTTTAATGCAACTTTGAAAAAGCACACTTGCCAACCTTTGTTTATGGTGATGAATAAAATGAATCATGATGATGAAATCATCCTTGGGTTTTAAAATACATTAAGGTGGATAAAAAATGTGTAAATACTAAAATCATACTGTTAAGTTAAATAAAAATGCATTTACTCGTGTTCGTTGATGTAGAGCTCTGACAGCTCATGCCAGGCTTCTTGGTCCCCAACAAACCTGTAAACACACACACAAAACAGAGAATGCCTTTGTAACATAGCAAAAGTGAAAATGTAAGTATTACTTATTCCAATAACAACAACACTCATCCAACCATCAAGGTAAGAGAAAGAATTTGCTGGCGTTTTATTGACAAGTCGTGCCAGCTCAATTGAAAGCAAACTCAGTTTTTAATTAAAATAAAAGCCAGGGGAGGTTGGGGGTGGGGGGTGCCTGACCCTCGCCCCCTCTTGTAGAAACACTCACTGTTCCAGATACTCATTGAGCTCCCGGATGGCTTCAGTGCTCTTCCCCTGGGCCTTCAGTATGGAGATCTTGCGTTTCCTCGCTGCCTGTAGAGCAGAGAGTAAACAGGATTAGGAACTGAGCTCCTCGAGTGTTCGTCTGAAGGGGGGCGAGAGGATGAGTGAGTGTTAGAGTTGTGAGTCTAAGTGTGTACATTAGCGTCTTTTCAGTCCGGCTCTATGTTTTGCTATGAGACTGACTCATTTCTATAGGATGAATCAGCTCCTTGGATTTTATTGCAAAAAAGGCACAGGCACTTTTGGCCTCAAAGTTAACTTTGTCAAGTTTATTCGTACTATTACTGGGAAATTTAAATGAATACAAGCCTACCAAGACATAATTGGAGATAGTTAGTGGCCATGTCCAACAGGAGATGGACACATACATTATGAGTCAATGTTTGGGAGTTGGAATGAGCTCAGTGGCTGAGATAAAGTGGTGAGTCATCCCCTAACCAAGTGGGGAAAATGGCACACTCCCCCAAACCCCAACGCCTGTCTTTCTGCCGGCACGGCACGCATCGAGCACTGCACCAGCCCAACTTACATCAGCTGAAAATTGCTTTCCGCTTCGTTTTGATGTTGAAGTGACCTTAAGGTGGATTAGATTCTCATCAATCTGAATTAGAAAGCATTACTCCTGCTGCTCCGACTTTTCCAAATGTTTTACTCCCTCCTCCTCCTCCTCCTTTTGGTAGTAAGTGAAAATCTTAACAGGAGGCTGCCGCTCCATTAGAAGTGCACTGCCCTGCCACAGCCTATTTTATTTATGGACTGGCACTTGATTGAATGGGGCTTCCTCTCCTCCACTCATAACCAAAGCCACTCAGGGCTGTGTATGAGTCATGTCTAGGGGCTGTAAATTTGGGCCTCTTCTGACACTGCCATCACAAGAAATCCACTGATCCATCAAGCTGGGACAAGGACCTGCAGAGACACTGCTGCCTCAGCTGACAAGCAATATTTTAACTTCTCAGAGAAAAAAAAAAGCATACAGGCAACCGGACATCATCAACATCTTGATAAAACAAAGAAGCATTGTAGTACTACCTACACCACCATGTATCTTATTCCCAAACACACTATTCACATCTGTGCAAGTGTGTATTTTTAGTATCAGGGTGGTCTACAGGCAACAAAATCATTAAAATATGTTATGAAGTTATCAAGCAACAAGGAACAGTGAAAGGTCAACCCATTATTTCCTCTTTTATGTCCTCTGACTATAAAACAAAAAATCACACCACTTTAGATCCAGCGCATTTCACCAGAACTTGATGCTAAGTGAGATTCAGGAATTTATACTCACTTCAGACTAAATTACAAGCATGTGGGATCTTTCCTCATCCAATACCCAAAAAGGGAAGCATAAAAAAACTAAACAAACACTAAAGTGATGTTGAATGTGGATTTTTGCACTTGTGCGCTCCCGCCATCACCACACCCACCTCTTTTTTTCCCCTTCTTTCCCAGATAAAGAACCACTTGGGGCTCAAAGGAACATATGGAAGTTGGTAGCCCAGAGAGTCACACAGCACTTTATTAAATGAGAAGCAATTCCAAACCACTCCTCTCTCTCCTCTTTTCTCTAACTAATGATCCAGAAAAAGCTGGCAGTGGGTCTGATCCCTCTGTTGTCGTGATTCTTTTTTAATTAGCGCTCTGAGGAGACCTTAGGAGTGAGGACTGAATTATTCACATCACCCCTGGCTCTTTGCTGCGACCTACCGCAACCTTCCTTTATAATAAGATACATCACAACAAGGGTGGCAAACCTAGCACACTGTACATACTTGAAATTGGACTGAGCAAAAAAGGGGAGAAGGGAAGAGAGAGTGAAAGACAAGTTAATTCAAACATTAAGGTTTTATGATGCTGTTAAAGGTTTGTGTACATAGCAGCAATGGAGGTGCATATTTTCAGTTATGATCAGTTACGAAACAGAATGTTATTTTTGATCTGCAAGTCAAACTCTTCCATAAATATTGTGAATATACTTCACATTTATGTGGTCAAAAAATTCTGAATTGTGGTTTTAAATTTCAGGAGACTTGACCTACTCAAATATAATCTTGTCCTACAATGAATCTGTAATTGCATATGATTGTGGGTCAACCTCAGTGGCTTATTTAAGAAATACTAGCTTTTTATATTGAACAATCAGGGTGAAATAAGAGCGTTGGAATTCAATATTAATGCAATCACTGAGTCAACTCAATGTTAAACTAAATAATAATTTGGTTCATCCTTATATGCAAATGTTGTGGGCACTGCATAATCTAAAATACTCACAAGAAGAACTAAAAAGGTGGAAGAAAATGCATTTACGCACACAGACAAGAATTTTGCCAGATCATTGCTGTAGGTATTGGAACACAGCAAGCAATGGAAGGGCTAAGAGTTTGAAACATTTTTTGGACACCGCCATGGCAAAAAAACCTTGAGCAATTTTTGTTGATTCAACAATTTTGGTTAATGGGTACCACATCTATTCCACAGCCTGTAATTACAACAGCTCAGTTTCCAATCTCTGCTTCGCATGCTGGGATGCCTCGCAAGTCTTCCTTGTGGTCGCCAATTTTCCGCCATTTCTCAGGCCCATCCCCTGTCTGATTCTTAAGGGCATGTCGGAGAACATGCAGGGAGGAGATAGCCCTCACTCCAAGACAGGTGACCTAAACAATGGCATCAAATCATCGCTCCACCCTCCGTCACTACACCCAAGTCATTCAGGACAAGGATTGTGGGAAAAAGGTTTAAGGTTAACATCCCAGGAACAAAGGACCTATTTGTCTATATTGTTCCAGTCCCGGCCCCAGGTTTGACTGACAGCCTGCGCTCACTAGGGTGGCAGTATCCAGCACGCAGAGACCAGGAAACCGACCATTCCCTTTCCGAGGATGTCCCTGGAATTCCCAGAAGATCTGTGCCGTGTCGGGGAGGTGCCCTGTGATTCACTGAAATTACAACTCCCATTGTCCAAACAGTGGATAAATGCGAAGCAATTTGTTGAAGATTACTCCAATTACTTAAAACATAAATTTGCTGGGAGCAACACCCATTTTGTATATGAAAATGACAGTGTTACAAGAAAATATCGTGACTTGTGGCTTTTACTTCAATCTAGTGTTGGACAGCGTGACTGGGACAGAATATTCACTGCAACCATCCCAGTGTTATTTCCCTGTCAGACATGGCATGAATCAAGCCTTCTGCATAAATTAGTAAGCGAGACTATCACAAAAAAGTTTTTGCTCGTTATTTGGTTTTTTTTGTGTCGCCAGAGATGCATAAGCTATGAGACTGAGATATTGGAATTAAGTCACTTGGAAATCCTTCAGCTGTTTGTTCTGAGGCATTTGTTTTAGGTCGCATCAGCATTTTTGAAAGCGTGCATACAAATTCTAATAGTACTTCAGCCCTTTCTGACTATATTTTGATATATATATATATATATATATATATATATATATATCTATCCCTTGCCTTAAAAAAAAGTATATACCATGACCCACTCATTTAAATTGAAATATAACTGAGGGGAGCTGCCCATGAAAACAGTCCTGTCCCTTATTTTAAAGGCTGACTTGCCAACTTCCAACAGCACCAAAAGTGTAAAATAAACAGATGGTCTTAACAGAGTGAAGGTGGGAGTGAGATATGGTGTAAGGCAGCAGCTGTGGCTAGATAAAGACATAAGGATTATTGGGGGGGGGGGTTTCAGTAAGGCTCTATTTGTTTAAAGCAGATAACCGACAATGTGAATAATCTTTGCATGACGTCCAAAGCACAAATGTCTATGCTGTGTCTGTAGCGCAGAGAGAAAATGTTTAATACATTTAAAGCAATCCATGTGTTAGCATGGCACCGGAAACTTGTTGAACATCTTTGGGGTGAGGGTGAGGGGTATAGCCAAAATAAATAAGGTCATGGTTTCTTTTGAAAACCCTTGAAAAGATTTATTTTCTTGCATGGCCACATGTCCTTATGGAAACGATTAACAGCAGGTACATAATGCTTTGGGTTGGTGGTGTGGGATTGGCAGAACACTGGCTAGACATGCTCCTGCAAGTCACTTCACAGAGATGAATAGTAAATTGAGAAGAGAAGATGGCAAGGAGAGAGCTTCAGAGAACTAAGGGTTATTTAGGGTTTGTCACAGCAGACTTTGCACCTGAAGCCAGTAGACGGCAATAGAGAAGGTGGGACAGGAGCTCAGCCATGTTCACTCAGGGTGGGGGTCTGAAAGGTCCAGTAAATCACCATCTTCAAAGGCCAGACCTTTATTTACGTTTTACTTCCATCAAACATGTCTGCCACAGACTAAGACCATGAATCACCCCTTCACCCACCCAGCCCCCTCCCTTAAACACTTCTCAGTTGTGTGGGTGATAGGCTGATCAGCACTGTGGTTGAGGTCAGAGAGGCCAAGGGGAGTTTAACTTAGCAAACTCACACTGCTAACACCAAAGTGCCTCGGCAGATTTAAAGCCCTCCAAAAAAGCTGAGACCACAAAGTGAAGCAAAGGAGAAGGCCAAGCAGAGGGATTTTCCCCTTTCTTTCCCTGCTTCTCGGTCTTACCGTATTGGTGGGGTCGTCTTGTAGAATGGCATCATAGTGCTTGTTGGCCTCATCGTACCTTCACATAGAGAGAAAAGAATACAAATTTGTTTTTTAACCAGTCCCAGTCCCCAGTCGGGTAAAATTAGGTGGTGGGGAAATCAAACAGAGTTCAAGGTAATCAAGTTTCTGTATACAGCGTGGCAGGTTCCTATGATTACAGTGAGGCTGCACAGAAATCAGTGGTGATCTGAAGGAAGAAATAAACACTCATTTAAGTTTAGGTTGCCGGTCCCACGGCAAGCATTGTGAGAGGCTTATATCACTTCACAATGAGTCATGAAATCAATACAAACAAAGCACACTCGAAGATTGAATTTTCATTTGATTGTATCCAGTTTGTTTCACCTTTAAACAAAATTAAATTGCTGCTTTTACATCTGTCCAGATCCGCAGCTAAGTTGTTGGTTCAGTTGTCTGTCTCTTGGCCAATACATAATACCACAATACACACATATGAACCTGATAAGCAACAATATCCAACACAGCGTGCCTCAAACTGCTGGACTGAGCCCACATGATTCTGTTTAAAAGGGAAAATTTATGAGCTGTAAATATCAAATCATACGGTAAAGAAATCTGGGAATAGGAGGCATGTGCACTTCACTTGTCATGTTAAATAAGGCGCTGAAGGATGATTTTAGAACTTTTTTTCTATTAGGGGCAATCTGCAACGCTGACGTTTTAGCAGCCAAAGGCGGGGGATCAGTGATCAGAAACTGTCCCGCCCATAGCCTGCAACAGACAGAAGCAACTCTGGTTCCCATTAGCACTGAGAAGCCCCACTTCCAGCGCTGCTGCTTCCCTCACATTCACTTTATTACTCAGCCACACTTTGGGAGATTTCAGATGGCACCAGGCGAGCACTCACAAGCCACTTTGATTTGCTTTATTTATTTAGGAACCGTGTGTGTGTGTGTGCATGTACGGAGGGGAAGGGCCTTGCTGTTTGAAGCTGTGTCATTTAAGAGTAGCTCTGTCTGCTGCCAATTAGATCCCAGTGTGCCGTTTATTTAATCTGACAGTGCCGAAGCAATCACTCTCAATTATCACATAAACTCTGACATAACCGATAAACCAGCATTGGTGATCCGGGTGGGAAATGTGAGCAGGGTAGTAAACAGATTAAATTACCCTTACTTCAGCTCAGTACAGACTAACACACTCACTGTTTATCTTTCTCGCTCCATTCTACTTACTTTTTTTTTTTTTTTTTTTAAACTGCAGATTCAAAAATAAAACACATCACTGAGGGAGGGGGAGACACAAAGTTGAGATTGTGGTGACATGTCAAGACATTATCCCGTCCTGTTGTGGTACAGAGACCAAAGCGGCACAGGAGAGAAAGCATGAAAAAAGGGAGGGCAAAAAGAGAGAAAAATACAGAGATAGATGAGGAGTAACAAAATAAGGAAACAATGGAGGAATAGAAACCAGAGAAGATTGAGGGACCCCCAGAATAACAGTGGGATCCGACCACTTCCTTCCCGGGAATCCCTAACTCAGGCTAAAAGGGCCACAGGACTACCCAGCGCTGAACCTTTCCTCTCTCCGTTCCCCTCTTCTCCAAAGGAATGCTGGGTGATCCAACATAAACACAATCTACCCCACACACATACTATACTTACACACACCCAGACCATTGTACCACGTAGGATCTGCTAACAGTTTCTCGCCCCCGAGCCACCCAAAGAACCATACATAACAGCAAGGCTAAGCTTGTTTTGCCTCCTCTGCCTCAGAGCTTTTGGTACCCAATGCTTACCTTTCCAGCGCTTCCAGCCTCATGCCCGATAATCGCTTCACTCTGTGGCTATCTGGAAACTGCTTCCTCAGTTCCTGTAGACAGGTCTGCAAGGATGTGGGTAGAGTAGAGAGACCAATTATAGTTGGCTGTAACTAAACTTGTGTATGTTACACTGTCACACACATACCTCTGCAGATACAAACCACCTGTCTGAAAATGTCAGATTCTGCCTATGTTTCAGCTACACTGATATAAAAACAGACAGACAGTCAAAAGGCCAATTTCACAGTCTTAGATGTGAAAATGTGCTGTTACTACTATGTGTTCAGCAGTTAAGACAACCATGCTACTATAAAAGAGGAATGAGGATGCTCTCTGCCACTTCCTCCTCTACACAGAGCTTGTTATTGTTTGATCACACGGTAGTAAAAGAGGTGAGGAATGGTTCTAATCACATTCAGCAGTATCCTGAATGAGGTGAAAAAGTCTGCAGTGTGACCTGAATCATTTGCGCTATCCATCTGCTGAAGTCTGGTCCTTCTGCTTTTTTAAAGCCTGGCAGCGGGGCTGAAAGGATAGCCAACAGACAACTAATTCCAATGACTGAGTCCTGCCTTTTTCTGTACTCAATGAGTCATTCTTTTTGCCAAGAGTCGTTTCTTACTGATTGCAGATGAACCATTTCAATTACCATGATCTCTTGTCTTTTTTTTTTTATCCCATGCAGATTTGACCATTTTCAGAGCCATGAATATTTCAACGTGAACTCAGAAACATCACATTAAGCTTTAGGATGGCAAATAAATCCTGAGGGAAAAAAAGAAGTTGAACTCCATAAGCGATGGCCAAGTTCAGCTAACACTTGAAGCATGCTTCTCCACTCATTTGCTACACCCTCTAATTCCAACTCTCAGCAAATTGTTTTTCCAAAGTACAGACAGAGTAATACCATTTGGCCAAATAAAAATCAGATTTTCACATTTGGCAGCGGGGTTGCCGCAAAGTAGGAATGGCTGTGAGGGAGTGAACGATGGGCTTTTGAAGCTGGGTGTGTGAGGAGGAGCAGTAAAAACTTACCAGAGCCAAGTCATCTCGACTGCAGTCCAGCGCTGCGATCATCACCTGCTCATAAATAATCCATACTGGGCAGAAGAGACACAGACAAAGAGGACTGTGTTAACGCCCTTTCCATCCCACTGTCTAATGTAACATGAAAAAATGATATATTGAACTGTACACTTGATGTCCCAACTGTGAGTGTGTCCCCAACAGCTGCACATCATGTTTTTTACTCACACACACAAGCTTCCATGATGTGAATCAACAGCTCAAGACTTCATTCAAAGAACTTTCCCCATTTCATTTAATATGTAATGCTACGTTAACAATGTTCTGTATGGAATACATTGAAGATAATGTTGCTTGTTAAAAACCATAACCAAATTCAAACTTGGACAGCACTACAATAATAACAATCGTAAATGTAGGAAAGTTTCAAGTAAACGCCCTTGTGTGAGGGCTTCACAGTCCTGTTATTCATTTGCCCACAGTGAGTTGGTAATAAATTACTAATTCAATTTCAGTAAAAATGTGACATTTGAGGAAATTAAGTGTAACATTATCAAGGAAAATAAGTTGTTACGTTTGTTATAAACACCTCTCAATTTCAGACTGAAGTTGAACTATCTGAAAATTACCCTACACCCCCAACCACAATACATTTTCCTCATTATTAGAGGTCTTCCTCACACTTTGTAGTAGTATAACTGAGACATGGAAGAGGTAAAAACAAAAAACATTGCTAAAAACACGGTTAATGCTTTGTGCTGAACTAACATTTCTGTCCATCCCTCACTCTGGGCAGTGTGACGGTGTTAACAGTTACTGTAGTTCACATGCCAGAGCAAGTTCCAACACCAAAATGTGGTTGGGTTCACAACATGATGTGTCTGTTTTCAGTAAAAATAAAAAATATATATAAATACATATCAGTTTCAACATAAACACAATATAAAATTAATTTGGTCAGTGAGTGACGTTAAAGCATTAGTGATGTGTTTACATAAACGTTGTAAATATCCTCACACTTTTCACCACAAAGAGAACTATTAATGAATGTTTACATTACAAGTGGGTTATTTTTGGAAGGCGAAACATTTTTAATCCCCGGAAGGCTCTTCTCAAAAAAGAGCATTTTTGCACATCTCTGCAGCTTGTATTTTTAATATAAAGGGGCGAGATTAAGTCAATGTCTTGCTACTGTGACATATTAATGTGATTGTACATTATGTTGTAGAGAGGTTATAGTTTAGTAGGTCATATAGACAATTGTACCAATATCAGCATCTCATGCTTGGTCCACTTTCTACTCCACAATGCTTATTGAGATTCCTTTTGTGTAGAGACCTTATGGTTGAATATACTCATTTTTTTCCCTAAGTTTTCTTTAGATACATAAAACCAATCTCAAGCAAGTCTGAAAATGTCAGCACTGTTATATGTATACACTTGTAGAGCAAGGCATGTTGAGCTCCATCATTACCAGGCACAACCATTCCATGTTTCACATGGTGGTTAGCTATAAAAAAAAGAAATGTTTTTTCATTCAGTCAACTGTAACATTATAACATACTGACTAATAGCCTGGCTACAGAAGCCAATTAATGGAATTAATACAACATGTTAGACAGACAGCTTTGACAAGTAAACAAGACATGTTCAGCCAAATGAACACCCCCTGTTAATTGAAAAGAATAATAAAATCCAACTCCACCTAAAAGCAGGGTTGGGTTATGCCAAAACAAACAGATGCCTGTAGCTTTTCTTGACTTTAATGATTCCAGCTCTTGTTTTGATAATTGCCATCTCATTTCACAGCCAATTTAAGAGCTGGTTTCAATAAAACCATGGCCTGTTAAGTGTTTATCCGCCTCTTTTGAGGACTGCATGAATCATAATGACGAGGGAAAAGGGGAGAGTTTTATGGGATAATGCAGCAGGACAGTGCTGTTATAAAGGAAACCATGACCTTTGATATGTTTATGGTAGGTAAAACTCATTCCTGCTTCAAAAATAAAATCTTAAGAAATCAATAGCATACTGTACTCAATGCATTTCTAAGCGGACTATGCTTACTATGGCACAATTCACGTCATTGCCATACCGTCTGTATCCCTGCTTACAATATGTCTGGAATATAGTCATCTTTCAAAGTCATTTTTTACTTTTACTGATGATCTACTTGTTTATTTTTTGTGAAGTTGCATACTCATCATTAAGATCCCCAAAACAAGAGATATTAAAACGTTAACCTGTTTCCATTCATGCTTTTCCAATTTTTTCCAAGTTAAGTGTTTTACCTTTCCCCCTCAAAGCTCCTAAAGATCTGTTTAATGCAAGTGATCATGTATTTCAGCCATGACTGCGTCTATCTGTGTTTTCCACATCACAGGAAACCTAAGATCCCGTTCAGAAATGTATCCAAAAGAAAAATATATACCACAAAAGAGAGGAGAGAGAAAAGAATCTAGCCAGCAGAGAATCGCCCACTTAGATCAATCACATCTTACTCAGTTGTACAGATGAACCCACAGGCAATAACATTGGCTTGACTGTTTTTACAGAGGGACATTCAGTGGTTTTCAACGCTGCAAAGCAGAAGATCATCATTCAAAAAAAATGTTTTTGAACAGACCTGTAGGCTATACTCCGGTGACAAGCTGTCCGTTGTGTTATTACCAAAACAGCAGTGTGTTCCCCCTACAAAAGTGTGTCATAAAAAACACAATTTTCTCTACTTCAGTGCATGTACAGTCTCCCGTTTTAATGTTAAAAAATGAACAGAAGACTAGTGCATGACGTGGAATTCTCAACTTATTGTCTAATCTCATTTCTAATGGTCCATCTGAAACAATGCACCTCATAGTCTATGTTGGCAACTCCTGTGTGTGTGTGTGTGTATGCTGTCTGTTCTCTGGAATGATGTGAAATGATGTACTGATTTATTTAGTCTGGACACACTTACTGTCGTCTCCAAGTTTAGATGCATGTTCACTGATGAGCTCCTCACCAACATCCACAATTTGTTCACTATTTCTGCAGTTATCTTCTCTCCATTTGCGCAGTTTGTCTCTCATCTCTGTGGACAAAGGACAACCATAAGAACAGCTGAGATCTGTATCAGTTTTCAACATAATAAACACAATCATATCAACCCTGGTCCTTAAACTCTGGGGTTGAGCATGAGTGTGAAATACAAGACATATGATGCTTCATTGTAATGTGTAGTAACGTTTTTCATTAATTTCCCGTCATTTGAACTGTGTGTATGATGGGACTAAGGTTACTGGGGCTATTCAGACACCCCAAAAGTGCCAATCAATACATTTAGTTCAAATGATCGTTTTATCAGAGAAATAAGGATAACTTCGAACCACTACGATTATATTTGTGCAACTAGTACACTGGCAAATACACAGAATGGCACTGACGTTACTATTGCAATATCATTATTGCGTTATATGTGCTTTGCAGAGCCAGAAATCTATCGCGACGTAGCTATAGCTCACGTTAACCGAAGGAGCTATAACTGGCTAGCATGCTGCAGACGTTAGGTGGTTCACTGAAACACACATCGTGCACAGCTTCTCATTAAACGAGAATTTACCACCGTCAACGACTAAGTTACAAATGACGGCTATTACGCTGGTATGGATGTACTATATGGATTGACCGGATAAGATAAGCTAACCATGCTAACTAGCGTTAGCTAACAGCTTTAGTTACATGCTGACTCCTTAGCTCGTATTTTCAGTCTGGGACAGCGACGACTTTCCCCATCCTCTTGCACAAGAAACCCACCAAGAAAACATCGAATGCCTTCAAAAACATAAAAACATGTCTGAATGACACTTGAGGAGAATCTATTTTATCTTTTGTCTTACCTTCCCAACCCACATCGTACATTTCTGATACCGACGCCATCTTTTCTCTTTTTGACAACATACGCCGTGCCTACGTCATGGACTTGCCAGTTGTGGGCGTGCCTGACGTTGATAAAATTATAAGTAATAATAAAAATAATAACGTTGTAATTATTTGAATAGTGTACTAATAATACTTATTGATAATCATCTTGTTTTATAATGTTATGAGCTATGATATGATTCATCTAAAAAGCTTACATATTTAGATCAACAGAAACGCTTTTGGTCAGTTTTAATCATGTCCATTCAGGTTGAGTTAACTGGTGTTCTGGCTTAGGCACAGGGCAAATGTGATTCCAGTATGCTGTAAACCTGCATACAGCAGTCAGCAACATGCAGCATGACGGTGAGCAGGCTACAGCAGACATTTACAATCCAGACGATGTCATTCTCATGCTCCATTTCCATTTTTATAAAATTCCCCTGCTAAGTATTGGGTAGGACAGTCAGCTGAGCCTAGAATCAGTTTCCTCCGAAAATATGAAATGTGCTTTCCAAGCACATCTACAATTTTATCCTGATTTCCCTCAGGAGCCTCTGTGAATCTCATCCCCTCCCTGTGTATGCTTGCTTACACACTTCTCTCTTACCACATTGCACACTTGTTGATGTGGGCTCAGCACAAACTTGCTTACTGAGACATTTCGGAGATCTGATGTCATATCCAGTGCTGCTCACTGCACACAGCCTACTGTTATGCATACTCTGTGGATGTTCTAGTGTAAAGGGCAACAAGGAGATGTTTTCTTTTCTAAAGGACACTGATATTGTGAAACAGCCTAGCATCATCAGTAATGGGCAAGTGCACAAGGGAACGATGAAATGTCATCATCTCTGTCAGGGAAACAAATAATAACACTGTGTACAGTTTAAGTTACGCTCAGCTTTGGCGATCTGTGCACTTGTAATTTTCAAGTCTGCACATGGCAGTCAGTTGATATGTGGTCGGGTTTTTGCTGGAACACGAAATACCAAAGAAACCACATTAAAACAATCATACACTGTCCTTTGGGGTAGAGGGCTTTCCCCTGTCTGCCAAGGTGCCACTGAAGGCCAGGGCCCTACCAGTGACCTGCAATAAACACCATGCAGCGGGTGGGACTCTCGGGATTTTAGGACATGATGGTAAAAGCGCTCCGTGAACAAGCTGTCTATAACTTTGAGATGCAGCTGGATGTGGTGGTGGTGAAAAAAAAAGGCCTCTTGACATAAGGCGCCTGTTTAACTTGGAGCAGCTCTCTTGTACAGAAATGTCACAATATGTGGGATCAATTGCAGCCATCTGAAAACCCAAATTGTGCTACTTGACTGGTGCTTACGTAGGTTTCCATGCTCTGGAAGCCCCCACATATGGCACACGGGACAAGCATGTATATATATTTTCCTTTTCAGTCTCCATGTATGAAAAAAAAAAGAAATATTCCAGTAGAAACACTTCACAGGCATTATATTTTGATTTCTGACAGAAGCAATCAGAGTTGGCAATCTCTGAAATGAACAGTTATGGACTAGAAATTGAGGTAAGGTTGAGGTGCTCGCTGTGGTTTTGAAATAGTTCCTGTTCCATCTAGATTTCTTTTTTGTTGGTGTTGTACAGTGAGTTGCGGAAAATGAAGACAGATGCAATTAGCAACAATGTTTGGACTCAGCCTTCTGGAGCCGGCGGCACCGTGTTTACTTTGAAATCTGATTAGGTCCCCTGTCTGACCAAGTTGCTTTCACCTCACCGCGAATAACTCCGTACAGATGACTTCAGCACGCTTTGCCTCTGATGGACTCCCTCTATTGCACCTTTGACCTCGCCCATATCCTGAGTGAGAGGCCCTGAGCGGGAAATTATGGCACATCACAATTAGGCTTCTTCACTCTCCTGCTCTTCTCTCGCTTGGTCTCCGGTGCCAAGAACAATATTCAGCCCCATGTCAGAGCAGCACCACGCTGGTAATTGATGTTACTCACACAGTACGAAGCTTAGGATGTATTGCTCCCCCGACACCTCGTGTAGTAGCGTGATTGCTTATTGTGGACTGGAGTATTACCACATGTAGTATATTATGTGTTGCTAGATTGGTTTTAATAGCTAGTCGTCCTTTCTCATTAAACTCGAAACAAGGATTTAACATCACCATGCACGAGATTACCTCCAAAAGACTTCAGTGCAGGCTATAGGTTGATGGCCACATTCATCATGAGAAGTGATGGTAATTTAGATTGAGAAAAACTCATCCTTACAAGCTTCTGAGGCCATAAATTGATTTCCACACGAACACATTCCTGTGCTCCTCCTGGAATTTATTACAGTAAAAAAAAAGTCCTATTGGAGGACTTTACATTTGAGCCTAATCTTACATAACCCTCATGCAGCCTCCTAAAAGAGAAAGTTTGATCTCTAAGAGAGTATTTGGCAGTGACGTGATAATTATGACACCTCTGAGCCAAATATTGAAATTTTTTTCTCTGTCGTATCCAAGAATCACATCATCTTCATCCTAAATTGCGGCAGCTGGTCAGGTTCATTCATCCCAGCAGCATTTTTTTGTATGGTTCAAACTTGAAATATAAAGCACTTCTACAACCTCTCAGGGGGTCTAAATTGAGGTTTGACATTCATAGAAGTCACGGCTATTGTTCACTGGTCTTACTTTCTTTTCCATTTTTTCAAGAGTGGTTTTATTCAGAGGCCTCCACTTATCTACATAAATACACACAACAGCAATTATTACAGAAATGTAAAATCCACAGAAAGAGGAATATTCAAATCTCATTCCCCGTGCAGTGGAAGCCTGTAACTAAAACAGCATAATCTGGAGTTATCAGATTTCACGTTTCTTTTCTGGTAAGAACGCTCACGACCGCAAATTTGGAGATAGCGCCATGTTCTCTGTAATGTCATGTTTTCAAAGAAAATTGCAGAGGAAAAGTGAAGTTGTGCATAACGAGAGGAGTGAGCATGGGAGCAGAGCTCGCTGAGGAAGGATTAGAGGGGTCAAATATTGATCGACTCCCCTGTGTGCCTTCAGTGATATTGCTGATGTGTGGGAGGACAACTCCCTCCTTGTTTGCGCAGCGGACATGTGTTGCGCAGATGTTCTGCCATGCTCGATGCCACTGGGTGCTCGCTGGAAGTTTGCATTGTTTTCTGGCCCATTGGCCCAGTCGATAACCTTCATCCCGCTGCCATCGAGTGTGACAGTGCTGAAGTCAGCACTGGGCTCCTGATCAGGAGTGTGGGCCGCTGATTTATAACCTGACACGCACTCCGGAGTGAGGTGATGCATATCTAAAAAGGTTTCAAAAGAATCATTGAAATTCATATGAGATGCTGGAATCCGGATTCAGAGCGGGGATGCTTGGCTTTGCAACATTCAGCGGCGAGTCATTTGTCTTCAGGTCGTATTGATTTATATTTTGACAGATATTAGAAGGAGGCCAGCGGTGGGTGTCTTTGGCAGTGTCATCTCTTCTCCCTCTCTTGGATTCATTTGTTGACCAAGAAAGCTTTCAGGGAACTGGAGAGCTGAGGTTTTTCATGGAATATTTGGCCCGTCACTCCAGCACCCTTAAAGTTGATCCCATTAAGGCTGAGGAGTAGTTTCTGCAAGACACATGGAATGATGGATAACTGTTTTGCATGCTGAAATGTGTTGGTGTTCCTGACAGCATCCCAGTGTTGAACCTGGATATCATGTGTGGTCAAAGCCATCACTGCCTGCAGCCACTTCATCCTACAAAAAGACACACATGCTTTGGTTTACAGAGACAGAAATGGTGGATGGCTGTTTATATTTACTCCACTTTTATGGGCTTTGTTTAAAGTTTTGATAAGCCTTTAGCCCAAGCCTCTTCATTCACTGGTCTGGCTGGATATGATGGGAGTTGCTGAAAACAAATCATTAGTTACATTCACCCTGTTGGTTGGGTTGACTGTGGAGCACCTTGGCAGGAGGAGATTACAAAGTTGCAGGAACATCGCCAAGAAATAGTTATGTTATGGAGCAGAACACCGTGAACTGTATCCAAGAGGAGGGTGAATCTGACAAACAACAATCAAAGTGAAGTAGGGCTCACATTTGCAGTAACTGTGTGCACAATAGTCTTGGCCTTAATGGAGTAGTGTGACATTTTGGGAAATACGCTTCTTTGCTTTCTTGCCGAGAGTTAGATGAGAAGATCAATACCACTCTCATATCAGTATGCTAAATATGAAGCTACAGCCAGCAGCTGGATAGCTTAGCTTAGCATTAAGAGTCTGGAAACAGGGGGCAACAGCTAGCCTGTCTGAAGGTAACAAAATCCGCCAGCCAGCTTCTCTAAAGCTCACTAACACGCTACATCTTGTTTAGGATTTGAGAGGAGGGGGAGCCCTTGTCCAATGAGGTTGAGGGTTTGGTTATGGGTGGGGTGGTTTCCACAGACCACATTGTCAACAGGTTTCATAGAAGAAAGTACTTCCAATGAAAACTGTGGACACTGTGTTCTGTGGATGTGGATTGTCCAGAATAACAATGGCACTGTTTCTGGAAAGAGATGTTGCTGTTGAATTTTCTAAATATATATATTTTTTAATACTGTAGCATAAACAAAATTCTTTATATCTCCATTGTATTGGTGAGATTTCAGAGGCAGATATCTCAAATTGAATCTAACTATAAATCATTTTTTTATTGGTTATTTTGGTGAAGCAACTGTAAATTTGAGGTGGAAAAGTCCCAAAAGACAATATTACAACACCCTATATGTATAGGCCTATACACTGCCAGTGGCGGACATTTTTTTGTTTTTGTTTTTGCATTAAATTGGTTGGTTGACGAAACACTGAAAAGCAAGAATGTACAGTAACTTATAGGCATTTTATCATTAAGCCTACTATCTGGTGCCTAATTTAATAATTTATTAAATAAATCCCATGCTTGCAGTAAAGCCACTAGTCCAAATGTGGTTGCATTTAAGCAGAAAAACTGAAAACTCCCTGTAATAACCAACTTGACATGCCAGAGACAAATATTTTGACACGATTTTGGCAACATTTGGACTTTTGCTGAAAATAAAAACATGCCGACAGCTTTGATGGTCCTGGACTCGTTCTGATCACGGTCACTTTGTTCCCAATGATTTCACTGTATAAACTTGGAATCTGCGTGCAACAGCTTACTTGTTTGCTGCGATCGTAGCTAGTCTACGATCACAATGCCACGTCAGAAGATTTAAATAATGAAGTTGCCGCTGCTGTGCCACATGCGTAAATTGGAAATCGATCCTGCTGCTGTGTGATGGTCACAGCTATTACATAACCGAGGAAAAAGAGCCTATGTTCTACATTTGTTTGTCAGCATGAGAGAGTGTCTGAAAACGGATGTTTCAACCCGAAAGTGTGAGATTTGAGCTCAGCTCAGGTGGGCTCCAGCCCAGTTTAACCCCTGCTCCTTTGTTTAATTCGTACAAAAGCTGAAGTGTAGAAATGTAAAGTTGCAGTTTTACAAGGGGTTATGGGCCAGACTATTTCTTGGCCTGGAGCAGTGACTTACTGGAGGGTCTGCTGGTTGCCTGGCAACCTAACACTGATGACAAGACTTCAGTCACTGCTCATGGCCAATAAATATTCTAGTACATAACCCAACACTTTTTACAGTTTTTATATGGTAGTGTAAAAACCACACTTGCTGTTTCCCCTTTCCAGCCTTTATGCTAAGCTATGCTAACCTTCTGCTAGCTCCAGCTTGATGTTAACTGTACAGATGTGAGAGAGGTATCGATAATCTCATCTAACTCTCAGAAAGAAAGTGAATAAACACATTTATACATACTAGAGGATGTCCAGCAGGACATTTCCTGGATCCACCCCCTGTTTATTGTCTCGATCACACCGTGCCCATTTCCCCAACTTTCTGTAATTCATGGGTTTGGCTTTGCTTTTCTCTAGGGGACGGATGAGCGAGCTGGCACTGGACCTTTTAAAAAACATGGGTTGAGCACCCTAATGGTGTTCAGTGGCTACGATTGTTTAGTTTGCAAATTTCAGTATGTACCCTGCCTGAGACTTCTGTTAGCAAATGTAAAAACTGATCAAGGGTTCGTTTTAAGAGAAATATCATAGCACTCACAAAATCAACTAAACACACTACATAAGTCTGTACACACTGAATGTTCAAAGAGTGAAGTCTGGATTCAACATGTTTTTGGGAGTTCAGCATGTTATCAGCAAAATAACATTAGTGTGACGACAGGAAAGAAAACTGAACAACATCTGAAGAAGGGGAAGAGGGGACTGCATGTTTTTCCAAAATACTACCTCCTAAGCACCTTTTTTTTAAAGATTGGCTGGTTGAAACAAGAGAAACCAAAGCAATTTGGCCTTCATATCAGTGTTTAAAACACATGATTTCTTGTCATTTTGGATTTAGCTTGTGGTGTTTAACCTATCTCAGAATGCTTATTGGCTTTGTCTGGACCGGTGAGGATTTTTCCCGCTGCTTCCTAATTCAATATTGTGTAATAACAAGTATTATTGCCTGCACATAAAATGCAAGCACACAACTCACATTACACTGAAGATTGAGGATATAGAGCGTGTGTTTATGTTACATGGAGGAACA
The DNA here is from genome assembly GCF_043641665.1 of Enoplosus armatus. Classification (NCBI taxonomy): domain Eukaryota; kingdom Metazoa; phylum Chordata; class Actinopteri; order Centrarchiformes; family Enoplosidae; genus Enoplosus; species Enoplosus armatus. The sequence continues at coordinate 20,335,626 of NC_092188.1, read as the reverse complement.
ATTATTGGGTTATGATCATTTTGCACTAAAGTAAGGTTGGAAGGACACATAGAGGTTTTCCTGCTTGGTACGGGACTGCACAAAAATGATTGAGGTGGTGAGGGGGGGTTGAAATGTGCAAAAAACCAAGGCTCTCAGAGTTACTGATGTTTTCTTTGAACCCTCTTCCAGACATGTCACAACATATCAGAATAATATTTGTATTTAATGTATTATATATTTAATTAACAGTGTTAAATTGGTACAACTTGTTCAGATGTGTAAACCTTAATATAATATTACATCATATTCTTATATATCTTACTGGAAGTTATGGCAAAGTACACTTTTATGAACCATGGTTCATGTGATGCAACTATTTCTGTAACAATTCACTATATTACAAAGGAATGCTGAAAAGAAATATTAATTTAGGACGAGAAAAGATCTACCCTCCCTTCTTCCAAAAAAATAAATCTGTCTAATTTGAATACTACAAGAAAATACTGAGCAGGAATGCACAAGTGAAAGAATAATATTACGCACACAGCAAGGAAACATGAACATGAAGAAAAGCATATAGTAAGTATACAAGCTGCTCACATTAGTAACAACTGTAGTAAAAAACAGTCACAGAGAAAGCATTTTATTGACCTTATAAAGCCAACTTAGCGGCCGCCAAACTGGCTGGAGCTTTTATTTATTTAAATCAAATCACTGAATGATCTAATAGAGACAAATTCCCAAATAATACTTGCCAAGCTGCAAATGATTGTATGGGTGACTCTTTTTACTGCAAAACCTTTTCTGAAATGAAGCAGACGACACAAAGGAGGTTTCAGCTGTGTTTTCTCTTTTTTTCAGTTTAAGCGAGCTGCCACTGAGCCAGAGCTGACTGTGTCAGAAGCACCCAGTAAAACAGCAACTGGCCATGGTGAGTGGTGTCTGTTTATGACTCATTTCTACCTGCCGTCAGGCAGCAGGGAGAGGAGGGAGTGGGAGAGAGAGAGCCCAGCTGTAACAAGGGAAGACTTGTGTGAGGATACAAGACAGCGCCGTGTGGTTGTCAAGAAAACAAGGTACAAGTGAAACCTATTAGAGATGGGCCATTGAGTAGCTGATATTGGCTGTTGTCGGCTGGGTATGGTCCACACATGGGCACCTTTATGAGGCAGCTGCTGAAGTGAAGGAGGAGAAAGGAGGATGGTTCAGATGCACAATGAGGACATTCTAACCTTGTGGAAAGGCAAATGATGATGGAAATTATCTGGTTGTTTTCATTCAAATTTAGCAGGCTCACAAGTGGGGGTTTATCATGACTATATTTGCCCTCAAACGGTTTTAGTCCTGTGAAGAAGTCATACACAGTCACACAGGCTTTTTAGGAGAAATATTGGTGGTGTCTGGAGGAAAGCCTATGTTTTCAGATTCAACAAAACGTTCACTTGGATCCCTCTTTATACAAGAAATGTTTCACTGTATCAACACCACAAGGAAATTATGGGAATTTTGAAAGGTTTACAAGTCACAGTCATGCATCCTTCTGAGAAACCACTGACGCAAAAAAAACCCATACACATTTCCATACATGAGCAAGAATGAAAGGGTAAAAATGTAAGTGAAACTAAAGTCCCTTTCTCCACAACAGGGAGCTGGATATTAACTGTCATTCTATCAAATAAAATATAATAAATATATATGGACCTTACAAGACCATGTTACACAAATTTTACACTCCTGAGCTGATAATTGTATTGAAAATGTTTGCTTGTCATTAAGGAATGAATAAAGTCACCAAGCCTTAAAATTGTTAAGTCCTGCACACTGAAAAAGCATGACTGGATCGATCTATCTATCTATCTATCTATCTATCTATCTATCTATCTATTATATAATTATATAATTGTGCCCTATTATAATTACTTCATATTGCATACATAATTATATTAGTATACAGTATAAACTTGTGATACATTTCATAACAGCCCTGTAAAATCAGCAGCACAAGTCTTTTTTTTTTTACACATTTCCTGTTGAGGATGCTGAGAATGACGCTGATTGGCCAGTCCCTCTGTACAAAGCTGAAACATGCTTCCACTTCCCTTTCCCCGGAGCAAAGATGGCGGAATACGACCTCACCACCAAAATTGCCCACTTTTTAGACCGTCATCTCGTTTTTCCTCTGCTGGAGTTCCTGTCTGTCAAAGAGGTACGGACTATATTAACACACAAACACTTCCTAATCTTTCTGTCGTTATTTTAAGAAACTATATACGGCTTTTGGACAGTTGTATAAACCGTATATGCTACGGAGTTGGTCACATTTTCTGCAGCTGTGTAAAGTAGCCACCTGTAACCGGAATGGAGCCGGAAATATAGCTTATTGCCTTCAAAATAAAAGCAGAAACCACGTCACATTTGTTAAAAACGGTAAACTGACGGGTGAACCGAACAAAAGAAACTGCAGAACAACGCCTAAGCGATTGGCTCGATGTATGTGGTGAACAAACAATTATTCCTAACAGTTACTATATGAAATGTTACGCACTACATCATGACACTTAAAGATTTCAATTGATTTTTTTACATTTGAAAATAAAGTATCGGAAGTCCTGCTTTTCATTGTGAGTAGCTTTACACTGGTTGAGCCAGCCACGCGCTGTTTCAGATTCAAGCGGTTGTAGGAGTGCGCGTTTCATTAACTCGGTGTAGTAGGTTGTACACAGTTGTGGGGCGGTGCTTTAACACACGTTAGCAATCTACAAGTCAGCGATGTTGCCGCCCAGTGGAGATATACTGGGCAATGAAACAGTTATAACTGGGCTCTCTTAGGCTATGCTAACCCTTGGAAGCTAACAAAAGTGCTTCATTTGCAATAATAACGCCAAAGGCTGGGATGCGTTCTAGGCAACTGTTTGCAAGTTATGCTTAACAGCTGGAAAATATTTAGCAACGATGTTCCCAACACTTACCACAACTATTAGGGCCAATAGACTCCCGCCACGTTCGCTAAGAGTTAGCGTTAGCTAAACTCTAACCTCTTGGTTAAATTAGAAAGCTAACACAGGTTAAATTGAACTTACATATCGTAACGTTAACACGATCAATAGCCAGCATGCCACTGTCTTGTTCATTAACATGTAATGTAACATGTAATGCAACATGTTAGGCTGAGGCAATTCACTTGACCATGTGGGGGGAGGGCAGGCGGTCTGAATGGAAAAGATGAGCTAAATGTATTATCCAGTGACTGCTAAATACTTTTGCCTTGTAGTAGTTAATAGTTTGGAAACAATGTATCAGTCTTCATAACTTTGTCAGAGATTCGTGTTTAGATAATAATAATAGTGCTCAAAAACGTCCCCCTCACCTCTGTTTTCTACAATTGGCTCTGTTTCCTAGATCTACAATGAGCAGGAGCTGCTTAATGGAAAACTGGAGCTCCTCAGTGACACAAACATGGTGGACTTCGCCATGGACGTTCACAGAAGCCTTTTTCCTGAAAAGGAAATTCCCCATAGTAAGTGTTGACTCTTGGTGGATACACACTCCTCATCCACATTTCTCCAGCAATAACACACACAAGACCAAGGAAGTTATTGATATTGCTTAATAGAAATCATTAAGGGGTACTGTTACACTACTCACTCCATTCAGAGTTGACTTAGCAGTAAACTTAGTTTGACAGCGTTTTTAGTGCTTGGGGGCCGACCATGCACGTGTTGGTGTTGCTGTAGCTAATGACTGTCTCTATCTCTATCTCCCTGTGTCAGCTCTAAGGGAGAAGAGGACAGAGGTGGTGGCCCAGCTAAAGCAGCTGCAGTCTGAGACCGAACCCATTGTGAAAATGTTTGAGGACCCAGAGACAACGAGGCAGATGCAGTCCACCAGGTAAAGCCTCTTATTTTTTACTCAAGAGTAGTATCTAATGTTCCTCCTTATTTAATTATTATCCTAAAACTGATTTCATGCAAGACATACTTGGCCTTAGTGAGGTTTTGAAATGCATTCCTGGTCTTACTTGCCATGATTTCTGGATTAGTAAAACCTGTTATTTGAAACAGTCGACAGCACAGCAGCATTGCAAAGGGATTTTGTAGAATCCATGGAACTTCATTTTGAATAAAATGTATTTTCAGGGCTTTTGCTGAGCGACGTCGGCAAAGACCGAATTAAAAAGAGATAGACGCAAGATGTGGTTAACTTTATTAAGACTGTTTTGTCGTCTACAGTGATTAAAATAGTTTGGTCATATTCAGTCTTTATCCTTTCCTTTTGTTTCTTGGCAAGAGTGTGCAGTTAATCAAAAGCATTTTCCATTTTCATCTCTTCTCAGTTTGTACTGTTTTATTATATTTTAGTTGGGCTGTAGACATGTGTCTATTTAAGATTTGTATGAACTGCTATGTGAGATGTGAAGCCTGATTATAGCAACTTTGACTTAGCGCATGTCTGTTATTGTTAGTTTCCTGTCAGCATAGAGTAAGGAGGAAATCTTCCTTTTGAATGAGGAATGTTGTTTCTGTTTTAAGTTATACATTATTTTTTCCTCATACCATTGGATTTGTAAAACAATAGGAAACTCATCTGGGGTCAATGAAGACTTTACTCTCAAGCCAAAGGACATGCAACAGTTTTATTCCACCATTGTGGCCTAAATAATGCTTGATTTAACATTATTTCTGGATTAGAGGATCATCCAGTGCTGGAAATGAGAAATGGGTTTATATTTAAAACCCAATGCTCTGTACGTTAGGGTTAATGCCCACAGATCCACAAAGCAGGGTACTAGAACCTATTGGTCTTAGTACTTTTATTGAACAGTTAGCTAACAGGCCCGCATGCCTTACCCGGCTTTATTTGGATAACTACTGAAGCCAGAAACCAAGCCCAGCTATCATAGTTAATCATGTTGGTACCATATTTATTAACAATCTGTCATTATTAGACACACTCTGTGGATTATGGTCACCATTAGGGTGATCTATGATTTTGTTTTTCTCATTTGCTTGGATTTGTTGAAGCAATGAAAACCACTTTATTATGTTATTGAGTGAACATGTGAATGTGGTGCAGATGGCTTCCTTGACTTTTTCAGTGCAGAAGGTGGCAGTAATGCTGTGCAGACTTTTTCATGAACAGTTGCCACTTGTTGGACATCTCAGCAGCTGACTCTCATCTAAATCTCATAACAAGTGCAAAGCAAAATATAAGAAACTTTGTATGACTATGAAGACATTGTGCAGATAATATTCTTTTGCCCATTTGCTTGGATGGTATAGCCAGTGGCTCAGATAAATGATCAGGATCTGTGTAGTATCCCGACAGCAGGCTGACATTCCACACTACAACAGCTTCTTAGACCATCCTTCATTCCCATTATAGAAGTGAACATACCCTAGAAACACGCATAGTTTCAATCTGGTGTCCACATAAATACAATTTTAGGTTACAGGCAAAGTTGTAAAACGCAGTTGGGATACAACAGTTTAGAAGAGCCAGTGCATTCCTTTAATTTGACAAAGCCATAGAGACTCAGAGGCTGTGCTGAGAAATCAGTATTCACTTTCCTCACCAGACATAATTTGTTAGACATGGCTAGCATAGATTTGTAGTAGCCAAACCAAATGTAATAAACAGCCCATCACATTGTTTTAAAAGTGAAATGGTCTTCATTTATGTACAGCTCTTGATTGAGACCAGAAGTGGAAAAATATACCTGAATGGGACTCCAAACACCAGGATGTCAGCCAAACAGCGACTCAAGTTAAATGGCCTCTAACTACAGGAACTGTCTTGCTTTTTCTTTTTTCTTTGCAGAGATGGACGAATGCTCTTTGACTATTTGGCAGAAAAACATAACGTAAGTTGGCCTGATTTGCTGACATCTCACTTCTTCACTGCATTTCCCATGGCTCTTGTGTGAACCCATGGTTGTTTTAGGGGCGAAGTGGGAGGGGCAGGCCGAGCAGGGAAATGCAGAACTACTTCCCAAAACCCTTAACTCATTTTCGGGGTTTGTATGGCTTGCACAAATTCTGCGGACATTTACATTCTGTGGTGAATTGTTAAGAATAAACGGAGTAGCTCGGGACTCGTGGATAGAGCCGCAAGAATGCCGGAGGTTCTATATTTACCGTGATGTTTGGCTTCTTACCCTCCCCTCCATCTGTCCCCTCCCACTCCGGTATCCCGCTGACCTGCACGCTGTCCTCAGTGCACCTCCACACTGCCCAGGCTCGGGGCCCCTCAGCATGCTGTGGGAAAGGCTTGGGCAGCCCAGAGCACCCATTGCCTGTCACAGTCTTACTGAATCTTAGTGAATGGCCTGACGTCAGTGCACTGCTGTGAGATACTGGACAGCAGGAAGGACGGTTAAATATATGAAGACAAGTAGGCTTGAAATGATAGCCCTATATATACATATGCTTTTCTAATTTCGTTCACATGACCACTTCTTGGCAGATTTGTTGAAGTTAAATATTCTCTTGCCAAATACCACTGATATGATATAGCAGTGTTTACTCTACATTAATTTAGCAGTGGTTTGCCACCACAGCAGGAAAAAGATGTTAATGCTACAAATAAATATGAAATTAAAATTAGATTTGCAGTATAACTACGATCTAGAATATATTTGGTGTAAGCCAGATGGTTGAAGTAATATTTTTATCATGATTACAACACCTTAAGCCTGAAAGACGAATAGATATAACACAAAACCGGGATTTCCTTTAGGCACTGCAGCTGCTTAAAATTACAGAGCAAGCACGTTGTTTGATTTGAAAATATGCCCAATTATTGTTTTGGTTGGTCTGACAATGCTTCACATTTTTCTCAGTTAGTGATATTGATACTCTTATTTCTCGTGAAGTTTCGTCAGGAGTACTTGGACACGCTGTACAGATATGCCAAGTTCCAGTATGAGTGTGGAAACTACTCTGGTGCTGCAGAATACCTCTACTTCTTCCGCGTCTTGGTAAGTTTTCAGCATTTGTCATTGACATTCAACACCAACATTAATAGTGATGTTTGCTGATAACTGTACACCATACCTCACTTAACAGAGTGTCTGTGGTATTTTACTATCCTCATTTATGTACTGACTTAAGGCATTTCTCTGACATATTAAAATTAAACATCACATTATGTTTGCCAGATTGCTTTAATTCCTCAAAAGGCCAATGCTTGCATAGGAGAGGAAAAGAACACTTAGGAGTAATTGAATGTGAAAAGCTTACGTCATTGCCTATTCAATTCCCTGCACGTCTTTTGTATTAGGAGGAGACTGCTGCTCTAAGACTTGAGTAGGATCTTTTACTGGGCCAAGTGATCAGTGGCGGACTGCATAATCTGTCTGTAGTCTTCTCACGGGGCAGGCCTCAGTAGACAGCTTATTGATTTGAGTGCTGTGGCCAGAGAGTCCCTCGTCACGACTCCTTAGCTTATGGTGTGCTTAAGTTATGCAAGGCATCTCTTAGTTAGCATCAAGAGGTTTACACACACACATTTTGCAAGGTGTTTCAGGGAGGCAGTGCACGTATGATGGGGGGGGGGGCTGGCTGTCATTATGAAATGTCCTTTTTAATAAGGGCCGTCTTTATTAGGCTGCTCTTTCTTTCCTGAATTTAAAGGACGAGCTGTAGGGAAAAGACACAATTATACAGTGCAAAGAGTATGATTTAAATAATTTTCAAGATGAATGTTTTTACAAATTGAATTATGCGAGCAAATGTTTTGCAGAGGAAGATAATTACAGTTCAGAGCACTGGCAGTATTGGTGTTAGTGTGCATGTACACTCCCTATTTCCTCTATAAACAAAAGGACTTGTTGCCTGTGTTCTAGCATTTGCGGCTTCTCTCCCTTTGCCCTCAGAAATGAGTGAAAGATGAACTAGGCAGTGAGTAGGCTAGGTGCAGCCCGACTGCAAGGACTGCTGCCTCTCATAAGACTTGGAAATCTGTCAGTGGCCTTGGTCAAAAACTAAGTTTGAGTCACTGTAGATAATGTGACGTTGTAACTGTGTGAAAGGTGCCACACCTCCATCTTTTTTGAGATTCTGAACAAGTGATCCTTGAATGTTTGACTGTTAAACATTACCTTCTGTACTAGGCGAGTTTTTTTAATGTATAAGAAGAGGTAGACTAGTACAGGTTGCTGCATCCTTGCAGTAATTGGTAGTCTTAGAGTTGAGGACATTTCCAGAGTAGTGGATATGTCAAGAACTACACAACTACTGGTTATGTTTACGGTGCTTTCACATGAGAAGTGTTTAACAGGTGCTGATCTGCTGTTGACTCGATCCCGTGGCTTATTTGCAGTCATTTTGAAGCATTCTGTGCCCCTGCAAGACACATAATGAGGATTCAGTCAGCGACTCCAATAGTTAATTGCTAGCTCTACAGCAGTTTTCCAGCTTGTGTAATATCCAATGACAAGTCACTGTGGTACTCAATGGTACCCCACCAATAATCTATTAAGCGGACGCCCATTATTTGGCAATGCTTATTTTTCTATTGAAAAAGTTATAAACTTTTTATTTTCCTGCCAATGGAACCAGGAATCAAAGACTTGGACTGGTGTGAACTCTTAGGCTGCCTTCAAAGTCACACGAAGGGCATCTTCAGCCTCGTAGCCACCCCCCTTTTGACTCACGTTATTGTTCCATTTGAAGTAAACTAATTTCCAGCTGAAATGTAGCTGTATTTTGACTCCTTTGGTGTTATCTTGCATCAAGTGTTAGTAAGTTCAACTCAACTGAATGTCCTATAATGACCAGTGGAACCAGCCTGCATAGTCGGTGGTTTCCAAGTGTCACTCACTCGTCCTCCTGCTGTTGTTTGTCTTTGGTTCAGCATTTAGCTTTGCGGTAAAGCGAGGACTCATGCCAAAGCCAGCCCTGAAAAAAGGGGCAAGAGAAAGATCAACATTTTTGTCTATTCATTAGAGCGAAAAACATTAAGACCATCTTTTGTTCCTGTTCTAATTGGCATTTGATACTGCACTGCGTTGCCTCTTGTCTTTCGGATGTCAGTGACTCTGGCTAGTCATGCACATTCACTGTGCTGGAGTGTCCCCTCCTGAAAAACTTGGCAGCGACTTTGAGCGATGATGAACCCTCTTCGCTACAAACAACCCTCTTAACCCAAAGCAGTTGGGTACTTCATTTGATGGCTTTTTCACTGATCTGCTCAAATCTGTAGAAGGAAGAGTTGCATCCGAGACAAGATGACGGGTAATTCGCCCAAGCTTTCCACTTCCACTCCCTACCAAAAAAAATGCATTAAGAAAAGTCTTCAAAAGCTTGCAACGGATATATCCCACTGTTCCAACAACAGTTGTTTATGGCTTTGCAGCTCAGTTTAAATAAACCAAAATTGCTTTAATTGAGGTATGTTGTTCGAAGTCCAGCATCATCTTTTTTTTTTTTCTTTTACCCCTCAAATTGTTAGACCCCTCATTTTAAGTTCCAGCCAGATCAGGCTCTGTAACTAGATATCTTTTGCTTACTCTTGACAATGCAAGAGGCTTTTTAGACGAGGGGGAAAAGGTAGAAATGGATTTCATTAGTGGGAGTCTGTACGCCGCTCTCCCCCTCCCCTCTTCTCTGTGTTTTGTGGACCTCCCATCCTCACAGGCCCCTCTTCTGTCTCTCCCTCCCCCTTATGGGAGAGGTGAGGCTCCATAAAGTCATTTAACGTGGGAAACCCAGTCAATTAAACGAAGGAAGCCAGCCTTGCAAAATCCATGCCTCAGGTCTTGTTACAGTGTGGCCAAGCCCGAAAAGAGCAACTTATTCATATCATCACTTAATGCAGGGATTGAATGTTAAGAATAAAGATTGAGTATCCCGACGGATCCCCAGCACAGTAAATTTATTGTTGCTGGTCAGTCAGCGAAAATGTGCCCATTTCACAAACCAATGGAAACTTAAGGTAACTGCTGGAAAAACCCAGGTATTGAAACTTTTCTAGCGTGGCCACTAGTGAAAGCCAGACTGTGTGTGTGTGTGTGTGTGTGTGTGTGTGTGTGTGTGTGTGTGTGTGTGTGTGTGTGTGTGTGTGTGTGTGTGTGTATTTGTGTGCGTGTATTTGTGTGTGTGTGTGTGTAGAAAGCTGCCATAATGACCTGGAGGTCAGCCAAACGTAGCAGGCAGGGACTTCCAAGAGAGGGGGAAAAAAAAATAACAAACAAAACAAAACACTTCAACAGATGAAATGCTGACCTTTATACTGGCAGTGGAGCCAATTTTTTTTCTCTCGCTGTTACAATACTGATCTTTCTTGTGACTTGGAAAAAAAAATCATTCATAATGGACCTGAGTCGTGCCCTGTGATCAAAGAAACTCTGCTGCTCTGTCTGGATGGACGCACACATCTTACTGTGTTTTCCTTTGGGGGAATACTACAGGAGATTTTCCAAATACTTTCCCCTTACCTGCCATTGTCTCTGATAACATTTCAATAAACTGCTATAATATGAGTGTAACTGGTGCCAAGTAAGACAAAACCCTTTTTATATCTGAAAAATCTTACCAATTTGTGGGGTTCCAGCGGAAACCTGTTCTTTTTTTAGTGTTTCCTCTACTTGTGCATCTGTCGTGTCTCACAGTCCACTTCAGCGGCTGTCCGACGGTGTACGGGGGTGTGTGGTTAGGATCTAGGTTTCTCTGGCCGCTCAGCAGACACCCACCCTGACTTCCTGCTTGACTCATGTCACTGCGTCTGGTGTTTGCTGTTATCATGAACTACTGTGGCGCAGAGTTTCCCATGAGCCCTAGGGTGTAGTCCGATGTCCACTGCAGAGTGATTGCCCTGCTGAGGTTCAGAGACATTCTCAACCTGTGTTTCATTACCTGATTCTTTTTTGTTTGTTTTAGTCTGTTCTGGAAATCGGAAACAGTAGCCTGCAACATTTTTGAGAGTGATTATCCTCGAAAAGATGTCTTGTTAGCGTCAGTTCATATTTCAGCTTAATTACCTTGTGATAACGACGGAGCTGTCCAGAGTTGCTGAAGGTAACGGATGGAGATTATTGCAATTATCCGTCTCATGACTGAAGTGGCATAAAAAATGTTAAAGCAAATCTCAATGGATGTTTTGTACTACATTTGATGTACATATTAAGCAGGTTATTTAATGTGATGCCTGACAACCAGGCCAGGACATTTCTTGGTTATTCTTATTCTTTGGGTTTTCAGTCTCATCACTAAAGCTGCCGTTAGTTATATTAATTATCAATGGATGTAAAAATTCTTTTACATATAATAATTTGGCTAATGAGAAACAAAATCTATAATGACAAATATCCATCGCAAGTTTCTTTACTGATTTTCTAAGGAGCTTTACACAAGCTAAGATGGTTTAATTAGACTCGCACTGCAGCTTGTTCTTTCATGGAGTGGGTGACGGTGTACGTGCCCTTGGACAGGGATGCTGTCGTTTTTTGATCAAAGCACGTACTGTAGAATTGTTTCACCAACCAGCATTATGCAGCATGTCACACTTGGGTAAACAGTTGATCCTAAAACATTCTAGTAATATGTTCTGGGTAGGTGCCTCCGCCCCACCAATCAGATTGATTATTCTTCAGGTTGGTGGTCAGCTCATCTTTCACTTAATTGAAGTTGATGACACAATTCAGTTTATTTCAGGCGTGGAATGTAGGAGGACCCAAGTATTTGGTTTAGAATATTTGTTTGTTTTTGTTTGTGATATAAATGCAGTCTTTTTAATAAGGATGGAGTAGACCACTGCTGCTGCACGGTATGGCAATGTCAAAGATGGACCATTCTGTCTCATACCAGTGAATAAAAGCCAGGATATCTGGACGTCTGCTGCATCAATTCTGACCATTCTTTGTCTCTTGTTTGTCCCCCAACTTTATGGAACCATAATGCTAAATTGCTGGAACACTCTTGACTGCAAACAAGACAAATGACATTTGAAATACTTGCTGTAACTACGGCCGTATAGTAACCTATGATGCAGGCATTGATTAGAGGTCCATCATTGCTGGTATGCCATTAGATTTGAGGCCTGTCGGCATTACCCATTCAAGTAAACTCCACTGTACCCAAAATGTTTTACTTTCAGCAAACTATTCAGACAGCATAGTGACATGCATGCACCAAATATGCCTACTTAATGTGGTAATCTGAGAGTAAGAAACTGTATGGTCAACTGCAATGCAGTGGTTGTAGTATCTAAAAGTGCAGCAAATTTGGTTTTATTAAAAGCTAAACAGTCTTTCATGATCCATTTTTCTTTTTCTGTCAAGCTCCATTCCCTTAGGATGACATAATTTAATCCATTTATCCAGCATAAATAAGAAAAGTGACTGCACTATGCAGCTGTGCCACTGAAGCCAAGCAAGTAGTGGCAAGCCCAGTCTGGCTGTGTACGGATGCAGATGTTACTGAACAGTGCGCCAACCGGTATAAGGAGACTCTGCTTGACAGACCAAATACTAATTCTAAAGTAATGTGGAAAAAATGGTTGTTTCATGTGTTGTAGTGTTGTGTGCTTCAGGTTTTAACAGTGCACCATGTCTGTTTCCAAGGTCCCATCTACAGACAGGAATGCCCTGAACTCTCTGTGGGGCAAGCTGGCCTCTGAGATCCTGATGCAGAACTGGGAGGCAGCCATGGAGGACCTCACCCGCCTGAGAGAGACTATCGATAACAACGTAAATGCCCCACTTCTCAGAATTTGATACTGCATTTAGATTCCGTTACATAGACTCTCATATTGACATTTCACTCTCAGCACAGCTCTGCTGTGGCGTTTTATTCCTTACCCACATGTGCTCATCTGACTACTTAAGAACTTGGATTTGAGTATGAAGTTGTTGTCTGTATTTGATTGATGGCCCTTTTATGTGACTGGCAACATATATTTATAATTTGAAATGTGCTTTTTTTTGGGTCTGTTTTCTGTGCTTCTTTCACTCTTGCCTTTCTTCCTTCCCTCCTGCCTGTATTTCTACCTTTGTCCTTTCCAGTCTGTTACCTCCCCTCTCCAGTCTCTCCAGCAGAGGACATGGCTCATTCACTGGTCTCTCTTTGTCTTCTTCAACCACCCCAAGGGCAGAGACAATATTATTGAGCTGTTTCTCTACCAGCCACAGTAAGTAACTGTTTTTTAATATTTATTTAGTTTCTTGATTTAACCCCTGCTTTCTTGCCAGGATATTACAAAACGTTTGTAAGAATACCAGGAAGTAGTTGTAAAGATAAGATCCATTTCCCCAAAACAAGTCAACAGGAAAAGCAAAACTGTGAGCTTGGTTGAACCTTGGGTCTGTTGGTCCATCAAGGTAAATTGAAATGCGTAACTGCAAACTTAAAATATGCAAAATATGGCAACCTCGTGATTCGTGTACATGCGCAGAGCAGAGCGTGGGGGTCCGCTCTGTTAATCGCACATCTAGAAGCGATGAGTGAGAGGCACAAACTGGGGCTCCAGTTAAGCTGCATATAGACAAAATCCAGCGGTGCGGCGAAAGCGCCAGTCCTCCCATTCATTTTGAATGTGGGTAGTCAGTTTAGGCTGCGGAGGTGGTAACCCCGGGGGGTGCCGAAAAAACGAGCCATAAACAAGCTTAAATAAGTTTTATTAAATGCTATGAATTTTGTTGGAAAAATCACTCGTATTAACATCTCAAGAATAGATGTGATTATGTGTATAAATAATTATTTAGCATCTAGTTCTAGGTCCTCTTTAGCTACTTTAGTTTTGTTTATACAGATTCTCTTTGTATATTTTGATAATTGTTGTCGCTGACGAATGCTGTTGTTTTTATTATATTGTGACCATTTGTATGTATGTTTCTGATGTGTAATATGTACAGTATGTGTTTTTTTTTTTATAGTAATACGTGATTGTAAGAGGATTTGTAGAAACTACATTAACTTGATTTAGAGAAAACCATTTGCTTTAATAACACATTTTTGGGCGGTGGGCTTCTTCATGAACCCCGCTGGTATTTTTAAAGTGGTTTCAGAAGTGTGTGTTTTCGTGTGGTCTGTTTACTCTCCAAGTGGAGAACGAGGCCATGTGTATCGCAGATCGGAAACTTTATACTCTGTGTTAAAATTTGCACACCACCTATTTTGATGTCTTTGCTCCCTCCCCCGTTCTGATTGCAGGCTTGTATAATTGTACAGATGATTGGGCTCCACAGACAGTATGACAGGCAACCACAACACAGCACACTCAAATGTCTGGTTCCCTGAATTTTACTCAGTTTTTAATTTTATTGTGGATGATTAAGGAGGCCTGCCCAATAATTACTCATGAAAAGCTCACCCAACCATCTGTGTGGACAAACTGAGGTAGTTTTGTGTGCTTTGCAGTTTCACAGTCTAGAAACCTCATGTTTTCCCCACTGAGGCTTGGCTCTTCTTTCCCCATCTCTTGACCAGTACTTCCTTTGGCTGAAGTCGGTGACCAGTGGCTGGCCGTCAGCTCCACATATGACCTCCCTTACCCCTGCAGTCAGCAGATGTTGGTCCAAAGCCTTGTTTGTGTACTATTGACAGTTACTGAGCATTGTTTCCCATGAAGGCAGTCCAGTCTTAAGTATGACACAGGTGCAAACTGGGATAATACTACTGCAGCAATAGATCCAGAGTCACTTGATTGGTGATATCACTCGTTCAATTGTTCGACATGATTTTCTTTCCCAGACGTGCTGCGAAATGGGACCTTGTTACCCTGTCCCTCTTCTGTGTTCTCCCACAGCCCCCCTTGAGCAGAGGAAATTTGAACTCATGCTTGATTTCTTGCCTGCATGCCTCAGTAGCATCTTCAGCAAACCAGTGCAGCGACGTTTGTTGCCTCAAAACTCAAAAAAAGGAAAAAGATGAAGTACCCTAAGTGGGCTAGGGTGAATGCCCCCCAGATATGGTACAGTGACTCATGCAAGATGGCTTGCTATTGGAGACCCCACCCCCCTGGAGAGTGAGTAGGTGTAAGTTAATCAGGAACACAGCACGGAGCGTTGCGGTCTTCCACGGGGGTCGAGCAACTACAAAGGGAGGGAGAGGGAGAGCTCTCCTAAAGCCAGGCTGACGATGGCTTTGCCAAGCAGCCCACTGCTGTTTTTAGACTCAACATCACTGCTGCCACAGGTCCCCTGTCCCCTTTTTAATTGTTTCAGCTAATTAAACTGTTGAACACCATGTGTTCCTCTGGCCTCAGCTATAGGAGACCTGGAGGGGCCCACTCCACTTCCTCTTTTCAGATTGAATTTGGTCAACTGGGGGTTGAGTGGAGGGTGAAGTTCAAAGATAGATATTTAGAAAACAATAAGGATTTTTGGTGATACAATGAATGTTGAAGGATGGCCATCTTGACAAGAAAGTGTTGTGTGTGTGCAGACCTTTTACATGTGTTTTTTTTTGGGTTTTTTTACAGGACGCTGTCTCCAGAGCTGGTGTGGGATTAGAATCAGCCTGTAACAGCGTCCTGTCTCTTGTGTTCAGCCCCTAGCCAGTTGACCTGTGGTTGAAACATCAGTCCCTGATGGATTGGGTTTCAGCTACTAGGCAGGTCCCTGCTCACTGATCTATATCTTCTTGCCAGGGTTTCCTTTTCCTTCTCCCCTCTCATAGGACACTAATGAAAGAGACAGCTTAAAGCTGGGACCCATGTCCAGAAGTGAGAGTCTTGTTAGGACATTTATCTGTTTTAGCTGCAAAGGCTTGTTCTCTGTCCTAAATGCCAGGAGCCCAATAGGCAGCCAAAATGTTATATTGTGTGTCCTTGTAAAGATCATGTCTTTTCTTACATCGGTCTGATAAGTGATTACCTTTATCCTCCCTCATTCCAGATACCTCAATGCCATCCAGACTATGTGCCCGCACATCTTGCGTTACCTAACCACAGCGGTCATCACAAACAAGGATGTCCGTAAGCGTCGGCAGGTTCTGAAGGATTTGGTGAAGGTCATACAGCAGGTACCAGACTTTTTATTTTCATCCTTGTGTTTACAAAGTGCACACAGTTACCAAGTCATTGCTTATAGGCCATATGGGCTTTTGAAGGATGGTTTTTAAGCTCAGGGAGTGTATGTAGGTTTGGGTCCAAGCTTGAAAGGCTTGAACCCAGTACCTCCTGATGAATGGCAGTGAATTGACCAAGTGTAGTGTACAGATGTCCTCTCATCCAATGACAGTAGCTACTTCAGAGATCTAAGCACCGTCTTGGTGGATTGTTGGTAATCACTAAAACGTGTGCTCAGTGCTCTCTGCTCTGTGGCCTCAGGTCAGGTTAGGACTCTGTCTGTAAGCATGATTTGGAACTGTTCAGAATGTGTTTTCACTCAAATCCTTGTAAATTATGTTTATTTAGCTATTGTGCCTAATAGGTGGTTATTTTAAATACATAGTCCTTATTGTCGGTGAGGATTTATGCTTTTTTTTTCTGAATTCATACATGCTGGTATTAGTGATTTCTATTTGATTGGAAAGAAAAACATGGATCAAATGTACAATTCATGATATTTATGTATATGTCTGCTTGATTCTATTGATCTCAATATAGTTAAACATTGACTTTGTTAAAAATGGAAGCTATAAGTTTTGATAAATGATCCTATAGAGGTATTTGGGCATAATTGATTTTATTTTGTTTCCATTTTTTCAGGAGTCTTACACCTACAAAGATCCAATTACAGAGTTTGTGGAGTGCCTGTATGTGAACTTTGACTTTGACAGTGCTCAGAAGAAACTCAGGGAGTGTGAGTCGGTGAGTAACCACCTCAGTAATCTCGCCATTTCAACTTTTTTGTTGCAAAACTGTGAGAAGCAGTTTTATTGTGCATCTCCATGACAATACAGAAGTCTTCTGAGGACCTCTGCTTTGCAGGTCAGACTCATGAACTTTCACACAGAGTATCGTAGTGAACATCGTTAGTAATCATGTGATCTCGGTCTGACCTTCTATCTGATCACACAGCGTTTCTGTTTGCTGGTGTTCTGCTGCGTGGGTCCAGTGCAGACAGAACAGTGATAGTCTGTGCCTCATATCATACTGTCCGATATAGACACTGTATGACTCAGGCCCCTGTCAAACTTTACTATGGCCTATAATTGACCCATCAGGCTAGTAGTTAACAGTAAAAGCTTCATAAGCAAAAGTCTCCGCAGAGGCGTGCAGACACTCGTTTTTAGAGGGAGATCTCTCATAGCTGCCATTTGGAGCATTTATTTCAATTTTGGTTTGGTTTGTAATGGCTAAATGTAACTGTAGTCCTTGATGTGAGAATAGAATGAGTAGTATACTATAAAAGTCCTCTTTGTATGTTGACTAGAATGCTGAACACCAGTGACCTCGAATGAGATGATATGTACAGTGAAAAATTCAATCATTTAGCATTTCTCTATCAAACTTCCTGTGGTCTTGTCTGAAACCTTTCGTTAAGCTCTGTGTGTCCAGTTTGTTCTAAAAACACAGTTCTGCTTCACTTCACATTCTCCACAGAACTTCAGTCAGAAAGCGTCCACTGGCCGCTTTGTAATCATTTGCTTAAGAAACAAGCAGCGCTTACAGGCCAAGAATTGTAAAGACATGACACTGTTTGGTGTGGCTGAATTAATGTTATACTGGATATCTGTTCAACTTTCATAGTGTAGCTGTGCCGTCTCCATATTCATACACATGTCGCAAATATTGTATTCACCCAACTTATATAATTGATTTTTCAGAATAATGCAACACAATTCAACAGCACCACAAACTACAGCCTTTAAAGATGACCATAAAGTTGAATCAACGCCTCTTTAAAACAGTGTGTTGCATTTTTATTCAGTTAGATACAGCAGGTAGACACAATAACAGGAATGCCTGTACAACATAGTGATAAATTGTGTTTTACATTGATGGCATAAGGCCAGCTTATGAGGGGCTTGTCGGTTTCAGTGCACAGTAATCAGAATTAGAGAGAGAGCAGGTGTCCTAACTGGTGTTGTGCTATATGTATTTTTTTGCGTAACTTGATCTTGGTTCATCGTTTGCTTACACACTGTAATTTGGTTTTCCCAGATGACTTGATAATTTGGACCTGCAGAGGAATAAAAGGCGAAACTTGGGGTTATTTGGCCCCTTTTTCATCTTTTGCCTCTCGACGATAAACTTTCAAAATGAAAAACATCTGGCCTGATCAAATGGCTCTTTCCCAGGAGTAAATGTTTATAAATCATGTCAGCGGTTTACTGACTGTTCCGTTTCGTTTTAACTTTTTTTCTTTTAAGCTAATACAAAGAGTCTTCAGCTTCCCAAATCACTATTTAACAAATGAAGTTATAACCAAACTAACTTGAACAGATTTGTTTTTACTGAGTTATACCCTCAAAAAGATCTGTGCATGGTCAGAAGAATTCCAAACATGTTCCAAGAGAAAATTAGATTTTTCCTGTGTAAAGGTCTCCAGGGGCCATCTCCAAATGATGACATGTACTATCAACAATATTAGAGCTGTATCCTGTTTCAGCTACGACATGACACACGCCCTCAATCACCGACCTTGTTAAAAACTTGCACGCACTTTTTAGGCACTCTATGGTTTGGTCTTGACCTCGTCTCATGGGGTCCTGTTTACAGAGACTCTACTGTGATTGAAACAGATGCTCAATCCCTACTACCTCTCAGGTCAGAGCCCAAGTTATTCCAGGTGCTTTTAACGCTGGCCTACCTGTCAGTCTTATCAGAGCATGTCCAGTAGGCACAAAAGCCCTCTATTAACCTAGTTCAGTTCACAAGCAGGTTTAGCGAGGTGGGTGGTTCCCAAAATGTTTAACGGCACCTTTAATGCATTACCTGTGATGGTCTGCAAACATTTTCCCAAAATGGTCTTGTTTGAAGTCAGTAATGCAGTTTCTTCCCTTTGAAATAATGCGCTTTTTTAAGTTTTGCGTGTGAATTTCTGCAGAGGTAAAGGGATGTTTCACAGACCGTGGAGTGATTGAGGTAAACGGATACCCCGCTGGGATGGGCTCTTGTCTTGATGAGCATTTGTAATGCATCAATTTTGGGCCATTGAGAAGAGTGGCACCCATCTATTTACTGATTGCTGTAATAGCAAGATATGGGTATTGTTTTCAGCTCTGCTGTCTTCAGTTCACTGTACCCTGTACAATAGTTTGAGCCAATTGCTTTCAAATGGGGGGTTTAGCTTGGTTTAAATGGTCCTGTTCGAGCTGTACAGTTTGCAGTTTTTTTTTTTTGTTTCTTTCCCACTCCCACCCGAATCTGGAATCACTTGTCAGATGTTAGATTCTTGCATGTCAAAGAAAGAGAAGTATATGCCTACCTATAGTCAGGCCCTCAGATTGTGCATAAAAGGACTCTTCAAGCCCCTTTCAGTATTTGTTTAAGCTTTGTGGTCTGAATCCCAGATGACAGTAATTAGGGCACTTTACTGTTCAAAGTTTATCAGCCTTAGATAAGCGTTGTCATAGCTGAAATGTATGTTGCCTGATAGCGCCATGTAGTTGGGATTTATTCAAGCAGAACTTTGGGCAGATAGCAGCGTTCCAAGCTTAAGCAAATAAAGAGCTGGTAATTCTTAGAGGACTTTTGAAGATGGAGGTCTGTGATGTGTAATGGCACTCAATAGAGAGTTGGAATGCAGCAGGCACTGAGAAATGGGAGCATTTCACACAGTGGTACCTCTGGGGCCATAGCTGGGTCATGAACATTTACAGTAGATGAATTGGCCATATGCAGAAGTGTCAAAGAGTCCAAGCAGGGATGTATTTCTTACTGTAACAAGCCACAGGTGATACTGTAAATGGACGGCTGAAAAGACTTGCTCTCATCTGTGAGTTTATTTGTACTGGCGATGCTGCAGTCATTGGATGACTGTAGCTGTGAAATCTGGCGATCCTGCACACTGGAGTTGACACTGAATCACCAGACCAGATGACTGGTGAGAAGTCACAGACAATGTGGTCCTTTCTGTAGTTAACTCTGTTCTTCCTGTATTGTCAAATGTGCTTGTTGTCGAGTTCAAAGATTTGTGGTTGATGTGAAGCACCTTGCAGGGCCTGGGATTTCTACCACATACAGGGAACTTTCATCTTTAAAACTTTTGCCTAAACAAACGTTTTGGTAACAGAAATGTAGCCACGATGGTCCTCCCTTCCCTGTTTACTCTGACTGTGTACCAGTAATGGATTGGAATTTGAATATTTTTTTTCCATAATTGAATAAGAGTAAGAGTAGTAATGCTACTCTAATGACTCTGCATTGCTAGTCAATCCGAAGATCCCAGCTTGATTGTCCTAATGAGTCTAAGAAAAGCTCTCACTTTTCTCACTCATTTAACCGCTTCGCCTTACTCGAGACTGAAACTGTCTCTGAAAGGGACAGAAATGACTCTTTGTATAATGTTTACACCGCTCTATGTAACATGCTTTATGTCTCCTAGGTTCTTGTGAATGACTTCTTCCTGGTTGCTTGCCTGGAGGACTTTATTGAGAACGCCCGCCTCTTCATCTTTGAGACCTTCTGCAGAATCCACCAGTGCATCAGCATCAGGTTAGTCACTCAGTACAATCCAAACTAAGTGAAACTAACATTTGCAAGTTGAACTTATCATTGGTGATGCTGTATAGGGACACTACAGTTGCTCGGCAGAATTCAGCCAGACATCTCTTAGGACTAACAGGACGTCCTATTTGCTGTCAGTAGACTTTGTAAGCAGTCAGTAAACAGGAAGTAAGAACATGGGCTTAGTGGTTAGTGGAATTTTCCTCACAGATAAGTGTTTATTGCCCCTTCCACACACAGCCATGCTGACCCCACACATCTCGAGGATTAAGTATTGTGAGGTTTAACTGCTTCCAGGTCTCCACAGGTTGCTCTACCCACTAAACTTTTAAGACCACCTGTCCAAGGCCAATTCATGGACAGTTTTCTCCCAGGAAGAGGTCAGGGTTTAGACGGCTCGAGACGTTCCCAGCTGCTGTAGCAGGCAGGAACATTTCAGCTCCTTTTCTTTGGGTGAATGGAGGTCAGAGGCCTTTGTAGGTCTCTATTGACTCCTAGTTTAAAATTCAGTTTAGTTACATTAAAACAAAATTGACCTTGGATGCCTCCCCAAAAACAAGAAATTTAGTCAATGCTAATTATAGTGAGCATTAGTGGAGAGAGAGAGAGAAAAAAGATTATAGTAATTGTCTGCAATTAAGAGAGATTATAGGATTTGGCTGCCTCTTTACATCAATTTTAGAGAGTGACAAAGATCACTCTTCTCCGCCATTAATTCTCATCTTTGTAATGGTGGATTTGTGCTTGTTGCTGTATCTAATCTGTTTATCCTGTTCTTCACTGATATACAGTACAAATTCCCCACTGTCTTCAGAAAGCTATATCCATAGTATGCTGCCCCTCAGGCATATTGTGAATGCTGAAGATCTGAATGAAGGTCTGCATTTCAAATATGGTCCATGAACACATGATGCTGAGTGGAAAGAGGGAATGAGTTACTTTTGTTGACACGAAAATGATTGCATTGACTGTTATATAGAGCTGTGGAGGTCTGTAGTCAAGGTTGAACCGTGGAACATGATCAGGCCCTGTCGAAATCTCCAGTTGCAGATTGTCTGGAATTGATTAGGAGTCCTGGTTCTTTTTGGCAGACTTACTGCAATTGGATCCATTTACTTGTTAAAGACCACAAAGGTTAGTGGTAACACTGAAAGAGGAAGTCAATCGGTGATTTTTCTACTTTTCACCTTTTTTCTGTGTCTCGGACTCTCAGTTTGTCGAGGTTTCTGAAGCAGGAACACACATCAGGGGCAGTTTCAGGGATTTCCGTGTTTTATTTTTGGCGGTGTTATGACGATGGACAGAACATGTCTATTTTTGAAAGACACCCAAATTCCAAGTCATTAGTCCTCTACCCAGAAGCCCTCTGCACCCAAGCGTGGACTCAAATGAATTTGATGGCTGTTTTTAATGAGGACATTTTTACAGCTGTTGGCCATGATGGTTTCACAGATATTTAGCTCGCCTTTTGCCCACAGCTTGGGACACAAAAGTAGACCAGAAGTTGGCGTAATAGAGTTATTTTATGCAATAAAGGCTTATGTAAAAGTGTACTGTAGGCAGTGAAAATGTGATTCAGCCTGCACTTGTAATTGCATACACACACATCCTTTTGTCTAGACTTTTCAGTGTCCCGAGTGTGTTTCCAATTTAGCTTTGTTTTCCTTGTTTGATTTACAGGGTTTATTTCCTCAGTCCTTCCATGAATGTTTCAGTGGCGAGACCCTGCTTTGACCTCAAATGCTCACTCGTCCTTTGACATTTTGAGTAAATGCTTTAGACACATGATCATTTCAGCAGTTTTTTTCCCCCCACGTCATGAGATTGTATTTGTACACAACAGCTCACTGGTAGTTGGAAAGGAGTGTCTTGTGTATTTGGATGTAACACTGAAGATCTTTCCACCTCACAATTGAGTCATTAAAAAGACCACACAATCATTTCGGTTTCCCCGAAAAATCAATTTTACCCCAAGCCGAACGCGAGGTTGCTCCAAATGGATTGGAGTCTCCCAAACGCTGTCATATGTTAGTGTTTAACAATGCATTCATTTTAGGCCAGCCATGTTAAAAAGGGGGCTACTTTTGAGAAAGACCCCCCCCCCCCCCCCCCCCTCATCCTCCTCTCGTCTAACGGAGTTAGACCCCAATGGCTGACCCCTCTCTTCAAGTGTGAGGTTGGTATTGAGACCCAAAGGAGTCCCCTAGCCTGAAGTCGAAAGCTCAGGAGCCAGAGCAAGTAAGGGGTCGAAATGAAATTGATCCCCTCTCCCCAAGGAACAGGATCATGGTTGTGTAAAATAAAACCAGGCATGGAGGCTGTCTGCTTGGCTTAAGGGCCAAAGGATGTCAATAGTGTAGGTTGTGTGAGTCTGACCCATTCCATGCTCCCTCTCACATCTCCCTCCTTCTCTCTCTCTTTCTTTTCTTCCTTTCTCTCTGAGGTTTAAGAAGTAGGGGTGGCTGCTGTACACCTCAGAGAGACAATGAGATAAAGGAACCCTCCTCTGATATACAAATGTCCTTCCTGGGAGGAAAACATTGCCAGACGTCTTTTTATAAATTAGATTAGAGGACTTTGGCTGGTCCAGGCCAAGGCCCTGGGCCTTTTGGGGCACTCTGTGTTCCTGTGTTGTGCGGCACAAATCACGTTTAGAGGGGTTAGGGGTTAGCTTAACTCCCCAGTGAGGAAACCAGATCATGTTTGTTTTGACCATCATATCTGACCTGGACTTGACTGACATGTGCCCCCACTTTACTGAATTGCCAAACAAAACACAGAGTACCCCTGCGCAGCAATCACTTAATCACACGGGTAAAATCGGAACCAATAACAAATTTCATTCAAATTTGCCTTAGATTACTTGATTGTTAGGTAAATAAGTGAAGGGTGTTCCTGAATGTCAGTGAGTGTGATGGAGTGGTGCTCTTAACAGGTGTTGACTATTGTAGTTTTACACTGTGTGTCTGTCTCTGTCTTGCTCTACATTTCTATAGCCCTGCTATGTTGTATGTATATACTTCATGAAGCTTATAGTAGCCAGCATTATATTCCAAATAAGACAAATCTTTTATTGATTAAGCTATCAATGTGAGCCACAGCTATTTGTCAATGTGCTATTTGCTCTACATTAGCAAAATTTAGGCCTGTAGACTAAAATCCTTGATGTTAATAGCATCAGTCTGTGATCGCCGACATGTGTTATCCATCACAACTTAACTTGCATCATTAGACAGCTGACACTTTTCTAAACTTGTTAGGTTCCCAATAATGATCCATAGGAGCAATTTCATTGTCAAGCATCATTTTGTCCAGGTTTTGATGACCTGAGGTGTAATCAGCCGTCCAGCAGGGCTGTGTTCGTAGGTTGTTGGTGTGACTGACAGGTTGATCAATCTCTCTGTATCCCCTTTTCTCTCCTTGGGGCTGCCGGGTCACACATGAATCAACTCGCGACTGGTGCTTTTCTTTCTCGTTATCCACCTCCTATCACTTCACTGTGGTGAATGTTTTGAGAGATGTGCAGTGTCACTTGCAGACCAAACGCTATTTTGCTCATTATGCTGAGGTAATGCCTTTATTTGTTGTTTATGCTTTTAATGCCCCATCCAGACACTGACATCATTCCACTTGCCTTCTTTATGTGGTTTTGCCATCATTTGACCAACATTCATGGGTTAGAAAGTGGTAGTCCTTTTTTCTTTTTGAACCTTGAGTTAAGACATTATCACAAATCCCAAATAAGATTACTTTCCACCAAAAGAATGTCTTAAATAAGTCACACTCTGGGAGCGACAGCTTAAATCAGTAATGGTGGTGGTGGGGTCTGTGTTTGCAGAGCCATGGCGTGAGAAATGGTGTGGTCTGGGCAGATTCTAGCTTACTCACTGAAGGAGGCTTTGAAAATGTGATTAATGGATCAGGAAGTGATCATTAGTAGAGTAAATTGTTTTTATATAGGCCTTATAACCCCTATTATTTTGTATAAACACACACAGGCTGTACACAATGACAAATTTGTACCTACAGCATTTCATTAAGCATGTGTGTTAGTCAGGTTTTTCAGGGGTGGGAGGGGTCAGGGTCTTGTCTTTGAGATGTGAGGTAGGGTTGCTGTAGTAATTGTGGGCAGTGCACAGAGGGGTTGAGGATATTTATTGGGGCCCTTATACGAAATGTGGTAGGCGTGGAGGGTGGTGGGGGTCAGACAGAAGGAAGGGGGCAGGAAACGTGGGGGGAAGGGGGTCTAGATGGGGGTATCGAAGGGGGTCTAGTTATTTTGAAAGCCACAAGGGAAGCCAGCTGCACTGGGGAAAGCTTTGGATCAAAGAATGCCAGCCACCCTCATACCTCCCCTCTGCTGTGACACATCCACGTCTAGCTGTATCAAAGAGCAGGCGGTCTCCAACCTGGCTTTCATTTTGAAGGACAGTCACTGTTTGGAACAGCCAGGTGGGGAGAGCGTGTGTCCTGCACAGAAGTAGCAAAAAAAACAATATGTAACCACAGAGGCTCACAACATGGGGTAGTCCCAGCACTTCTAATTGAGTTATTCGTCCAAGTCTGTAAATCAAGCTCCCATTAGTGAAGGACCATTAGAAGTGTTTCTGGGCTGTGCTTCATGTTTTATACCTTTTTGCCTGAACATAATGTGTTGGCCATTTCAACTGAAAATAGTAACTAGTCATTTGCCACCTAATGTTCAACATCCATCATAATGTAATGCAGTGTTAACTAAGAGTTTGTGCTGTTACATATTTCATGTCTGCATCAACACGTTCAGACAGCAGCGCAGTTTAATTGAAGTCACTGTTTGCAACCAACTGTAGAGATTGTCTGTGATTTAAATGAGTCCTGTGCTTAGTAGTATTACTAAAGTACCCCTGTCTTCACCAGAATGTGTGGCTAACAGTAATTTCAGGTTTAGCTTTGTTTACATTATGAAATGTTTTTTTAGATGTGGTGTTAAACAGGTGCAAACTTTATGACGTTCACCTTCAGTCTAGCGTGTTAACATTTTTGCAGGTATTTGGTCATAAAGACTAATTGAAATTCATTAATTGTTTGAGGTCCTCGCATACAGTAATATTAGTCCTCAGCCAGGGCTGGCATCCTTGGATATTCTCTTCATTTTCAGGACAATCTGCCCAGCACTGAGACAGACCTTCCCACCCTTTCTGTTGCATTACGTCCAGGTTAAAGCTCCATGTCTCTGTGTTTCCTCTACAGCATGCTGGCAGACAAACTGAACATGTCACCCGAGGAAGCTGAGAGATGGATCGTCAACCTTATCCGCAACGCCAGGCTGGATGCAAAGATAGACTCCAAACTGGTGAGACCTTCTGTCGTCTTCCTCAATCAATCGGCTCAGTACTCGACTAATTAATCAAAGTTTTTTTTTTTTTAAACAGCCCATCGCAAATTGAGGGTGGTAGTGACAGTCATAGAGCCCTTTCAGATGCTCCTCCTGTGGGACTTCTGAGGGATAAAGAGGCATTATTTATGTCCTGATTTTGTAATTGAAGGCTGCACTTTAAGGACATTGTAACCATAATATCTCACCCTTGTTAGGTCCCCTTCGTGAGGCTCCTTGTTGAACGAGCATGTTTTGGCATACACATCACAACTGTTCTCTGTAATCAGCAAATCATAGCCCAGTCCTTCAGAATGACATAGAATTATCTAGATGTTCCTACAGTAGATGTGAATAGGGACCTAAGCCTCTGGTTGGTGTTTGTAGAATGGTGTGTCTGCATGACCAAATGTGATTGGCTTATTGGTTGTTATTGAGAATCTCTTATCCGTGTTTGTCTGTATTTTTAGGGCCATGTGGTCATGGGGAACAACGCCGTATCACCTTACCAGCAGGTGATTGAGAAGACCAAGAGCCTCTCGTTCCGCAGCCAAATGTTGGCCATGAACATTGAGAAAAAGCAGGCCCAGAGCAACAAGACTGAGGTGAGAAAGGCACATACTGTACATACAAAATGCGCGTGCACACACACACACACACACACACACACACACACACACACACACACACACACACACACACACACACACACACACACACCACCCACTCCCAGGTCAACCATCCCTCCCTTCACCGATCAGATGGCTAGAAGGTCACCATGAACTCGGGGCAGTTCAAAGGGTCTCAAATGATCAGCTCAGAAGAACAAGGCTGAAGAATGTTGATGAACAACCATCAACAAAAGCTCTCTTTACACGAAATAAGCCAGTAAGAGCAAGTTTAACAGAGCTAACGCTTTCATCCCTCCATTGCTCTTCAAAGACCTAATGACAAGGTAGATTC
This sequence comes from Enoplosus armatus, assembly GCF_043641665.1. NCBI lineage: Eukaryota > Metazoa > Chordata > Actinopteri > Centrarchiformes > Enoplosidae > Enoplosus > Enoplosus armatus. The sequence continues at coordinate 20,308,775 of NC_092188.1, read as the reverse complement.
CAAACAACCATAAAACGATGCCTGAGTGCTGTGACTCAGCTCAGCAACGTAAATAAGGTGGACCCTCACACTGGCTTTTGGTGAACATTACTCAAAGCCTGGAGTTACCTGCACTTAGGACCTGCTGCAGATGTCTGGCTCAGGGTCCAGTCATCCCATTTTAAGTGTGTTTTTGATGTTGACCTTGTGCGTTTTAGTGGTATTTAGACCGTTCAACTACACAGACTGTCATAATCACGCACATACTCTGGGCTGTGAGCTGTTGCTTCACACTACTCCCTACTCCTTGAAGACATGCACGCTGTCAAAGCAGATTGATGTGTTGGCTCGCCCGACTCCTGACAGCACCAAGGCCACAGAGTTACAACAGACATGTTAAATGTTCACTTTTTAACTGTGCAGCTCTTGAGTGGCTATCTTTTGATGTCCTCAATTACCCTCCTTTCTATTGTTTGAATATCTGCAGCGGGAGTGCTGCCATAACCCTGTCCTGTAAAAAAAGCAACCCCCCCCCCCTCATTAAGGAGTTTTAGTAATTAGACAAAAGAGGCTGCAAACAACTCACAGAGCACCATTACATCCCTCTGTCCTCAAGGCTACAAATCACTTACATATAGAGAACATTTACTGCTTACCATCTGGGCCGGTTGCTTAGGGTCCCTGTCAACCCTCACAGCCACCCAGCGCTTACCAACAGAACACACACATTACACTCCAACAAGGAAAACGTCAGCACTTAACTGCTTGCACATGTATGTTACTTGTTTTCACATTTCCCACAATCAACAACAAAATGTTGTTTTGATCGCTCTCTGTGATCTACAAATGGTCTAATTTGCCATTTTTCTTCACGCTTTTCTTCCAGACACCAAACTGGGCAGGTCAGGAAACCGGATTCTAGCGACGCAGTGAAGACGGATCCGTCCTACTCATTGTGTTACATCTTTTCTTTTCCACACTTGTCTCTCAAGGAGCACAGTACTGCTTTGCACTTGGTTCAAGTCATCACCAATTCAATAAAGTGACCAACAAAACCATTTTCACCCATGATTGCCTTATTTCTGGACATTACAAACAGCGGTTGAGGTTTGAGTGGTCAGACTTTTTTGTATCAGTAATACTTGATGAAGTTTTAATGTGCGCATTGAGTCACCGAGTGGGACAGTAAAGACTGCTGCGTGTGATGCGGCTCATGTGTGCGCCGTAATGATGAATGGCTGTTTAGTCTGTTGGTTTTTATGGTGTTTTTTAGAGGTTCGCTTCGCCGTGGCAGGCTCGGTCTCGCTGAGTGGGATGTCAGCTGAAGGGGGCAAGCGGAGGTGATGTACAGTTAACAGTGGTCACACTCTCTGCCAGTCATCCTGCCCATCTGAGGACATGAGGGAGCCATAAAGTACCATTAGCCAGACGGACACAATCTTTTTAATGTCTCACCCCACCCCCGCTTTTCTCTGCTTTCGACCTTCTCATAACTCAGTCCCCTGCTTCTCTGTCTCTCCTTCTTTATCACTACTGCTCCCAATTTGTTCACATGCCTCTCATTTCCTCCTTACATATCATTTAACTGCTAAACAAGGATTTTATGTGAAAAGGCACTTTGGCTTTGTCAGGCTGAAGTCTGGAAAGTGCAAAGCGTGTCTCATCACCTGCATGTACACTTCAAACCACACGAAGTGATGCGTCGGACTCTACAGACCGACTTTAACAGAAGGGTGACATTGTTCTGTTAACAGAAGAAGAAACGGCAATAATAAAAGTAAAATGTATTTTCTCTGTATACTTCTGAGATGGGCCTGAAGAGTTTTCAGCCCTTAAACTGAATTACAAGGTAAACAATTCCGTCATGAGATTGAAAATGCACAAAACTGTGGCCGTAAACCTCTTTTTAAGAGGGAATGAAGCTGCACTGCTTTGTCAGTCAGTACTGTTTCCCATGCAGGTGAATTTATGCACCGAGTCAGGATTCACGGACAGAGGGCATGAAGCTCCAGTCATTCAGCGCTGCTCTGTTTTTGTTTCCATTTGTTTTGTTTTGACCTACAATAAGTCAGCCCTGGCTGCCGACCGCAACGCTTCGAGGTGGTAACTGCAAAAGCAAACTTTTTACAGCCACCTCTCAAACCTACAGCGGCTGAGAGTTGGATATTAAAGATAGATTTTAGATGGACGTTAATATGTTAGGATTAATTATTAGATTTATGGTTGAGGTGCACAGTTCATTCTTGACCTTGAATACAGCAGCTGACGGAACAATCTCACCTGAAGGCCCATTTAATAAACTCTTGTGTAGCTTTCGATCATATCGCACAATCTTCATCAACACATGTAGAGCTCCAGTTGTCTTGGGATTGTAGATGTTTAAATTTCCTTTTTTTTCTCTCAATTCAAGCTTCAGAACAGCTACTAACCAGATTTATGGTGACTATAAAATTGTATTTGTACATGTGGTTTCAGCTTTGTTTGTGAATGTCATGTTAGATTATTTCTGGACATTGAAGTTAGCCTCTTTCCATTTTGGAGCCACAAACATGGAAAGCTGCTAAGTATAACTTGAACTTTCTTAGTTTGCCTCACTCTCATCCTCTCTGACATTTTCGAGATTCTGACTTTAGATGACCACAGTGGCCTGGAACTTTTACCTAGCAAACCCACGCTGCAGACCATCCAGTCTGGGTCTCTGATGAACAGAGTGTATAGCAGCACCCCTCATTGCTGTTATGGCACTGAGGGCTCCGAGCCAGACCATCCCAAATGCTGACGTCACCTCCACTTACGTGCACTGCAACGAGTGGGAGGGAGGGAGGAAAGAGAGGGAGGGATGGAGAGAATAAAGTGATTGGTTTACCGGCCCCCTTCTCCATGACACATCATGAAAATAAAAGTGCCGGAGGCCTAAATTATCACATTCACCTTAACCGTGCACTCTCAGATGTTGTTCTAGAGAGGGATCCAAACCAGCGGCACTGCCTGCGGCTAACAGCCTTCCTGACCACAATGTCTGTCACTGCTCTCCAGATAAATAAATAAACAAAGCCGGGACAAAGGTCACTATAGGTTTTGGCAAGGAAACAACCATGATTCCTCTTTTTCTTTTTCTTCTTTTTTTTTTTTTTTTTTTAAACGTATTGTTAGAGGTTTTCCCCCCACATATTTTTTTCAATCAGTTCCAGTGACAAAATGGAAACTTGAACATTGTGTGTGTTTGAGTAAATGTGTGTTTTACTGCCTGAGTGTAGAAATCTTTCTTTCACTGGTGTCTCTGGTGTTTAAAAGTGTAAAACCAGCGTGTAAATGACATTTTCTAATGTTAAGATGGGAGGTCTGTGAGAGCAAACAACCAGACTTAAGGTAAAAACAGGTTGATTTTACTTTTAACCATCATTTTTACACTGGAGATTATTGTTATATCTTGTCTTTAATGCACATTATCATTACATTTGTATGTCTTATGAACGGCTGTGTACTATTCTTGACTTCACACTAGTTTGGCTGGTGTTAGAACTACTGCCATGGACAATGTGGCTCTGACATGAAAACAATTTCCTGAAATAAATAAAAGATTAAGTGCCACACCTAGTGGCTGAAGGGGGTAGAGCATTCACAACGTGTATCCCAATCAGTATGTGAGGCAGCTGCAAATGGTACCAGAGATGTCCAGTATGTTTCTTTCAGATGCTCACATGTGTACTTCACCACACTCTTGTCACATTTCACCTCTGCTTTGTTAAGTGACGCGCAGCCGGCGTTTGAATGTCACCGAGGAGTGGATGGATGGCTGCCAGGCCCCTCGTGTCTCCCCCCACACGGTAAGTTGGTTCCGACTGAAGGAGATCCTCTGCCTCCATTGACCATCCCGCGTGTTTGTTGATGAGGTCGCGTGGGTCAGTGTGAAAGTCCCCGGGTGCCTGGAAAACCCTGAATGTATGGAATGACTTGTTCATGTTCCACAGCTACAGCCTCCCCAATGATTATCATTCATTTCAGAAAAGGAGGAGGAGGAGGAGGGAGGAAGAAGTGTAGTACAATATAAGAGGCGTGACGAGATGGTTGACTTGCGGGCCCACCTCATTACGCACATAATTGCTTTTTTTTTTTTGGCGAACCTCTAATTATTCAGTATAGTCGGCGGAAGAAAGCTGATAGGCCTCGTTAGATTGGCCGTTCACTTCCGATCCAACTGAGAAAACTTTCATTTGAAACTTCTATGAAGACCTCCATGAGGGGAAAGTAGTGTAACTGCGTGGTAATATCTTAAGAAACTGAGATATTAAAGGGATATTCTGGTTGTTGAAATAACAATAAACACAGTAAATAAGCTGCAATCCCATATCGCATGACAAGTAAAACAGATCACATTCACTCCCCCCCCCCCCCCCCCCCCTGCGGGATGTTTCCAGCTTCTTCCGCTCACTAGGACCCAGAGGCAGCCTCGTACCGGCCAGTGTGGGTGAGTGAGCGCGGGGTGGGGGTGGGTGGGGGGTGTGGGGGCTACACTAAATGTCATCTTCAACATGTTAAATAAGATGAACACAACAACTAGACGTCTCCACACGTGACAGCGGCGCGGCGCTATATGAGGAAAAAGGCAGCAAGCATCAGGACCAGTTGGGAGTCAGTCAGCGCGCAACCTCAGCAGCGCGCTAAACGCGGACTCGCTCGCTCGCCGGCTCTCGCTTTCCGCTTTAACGCAAAGCAACACATGTGAGTTTGTCTCTGGACACGGACGGGACAGGCGTGAGTGAGGAAACGCAGGTAAACGGAATCTAAGCTTTTACAGAGACGAGGAAAGGAACCCCCCCCCCTCCTCCTCCTCCTCCTCCTCCTCTCTCTCTCTTCTCCACGACCACCTTTTTCCTCCTCCTCGGACCTCTGTTCTCTCTCTTCTGGAGACACAAGTTTCTCACACAAAGAGGGGATGCTGCGTGTTCCCGAGCCGCACTTGCACTCAGAGGGAACCTAAAAGTGGACCGGAGCGGAATTACACTTCATCTGATGCAAGGTACACACCGACGCGTTCTTTCACGGGGCGCCTTGGCGACTATTACGCACGGTTGCGCTTATTTTTTGGAAGCGCCGTTTTGAACAGCACGCATTGCCCCTGCATCTGTGTTTGTTCCAACACATTAACACACAGAAGAGCTTTTTTTTAGTTGTTTTAATCCCCCCCTTATCACCCCCGCGCATCACTGTTTAGGAAGGTGTTGATTTCATTACACTGTTATCACAGTAACCTCCTTTGTCATTCTCCCCGCAGCGCACCGACACGGACACTTTCAGTCACTGGAGGACCACCGCGCTTCATAAAATGATCCCAGTCGGCGACGTGATACCATGTCGCATCTCGTCTGATGTCTGACACATTTGAGGATCGACTAAAGAAACTGGAGAGGACATTACAAAGTCAGAGAAATTCACCCCGAGCCCCACCGGCACCTTTTCTTTTTTTACTGGAGTCCGAACAAACAGATCGCCGTCCAGATGCAGTTTCGACTCTTCTCCTTTGCCCTGATCGTATTGAACTGTATGGAGTACAGCAACTGTCAGGCGCCGTCGCACCGCTGGAGGAGAAACAAAAGAGGTAACACGGGGTTGTAGCCCGCAGGTCTCAGGCCAGCATCCAGGGGGTGACTTTTAACAGATGGCGAGAGAGTTTGTGTGGGTCACGGGAGGCAGCGGAAACAGTCCTGAACAAGGTTTACATTCTGTTAAAGTCCGTCTCCTTCTCACTACATTCTCTGGAGGTTCCCACGGAGCACGGCGCGCACAGAGCAGGCGTCACCAAACACTGATAACTATCTCTGTTTGATTTCTTTTAGAGACGCACAGGTGAGAGCTGCCGATCCGAAATCAGCTTGTAATTCAGGAGCGTTCCGGAAATCCACGCTTAAAGAAAAATAGTTATCCAAGCCACAGTTGAGTCTGGCAGCATCTGATTTAACTTGTTAACCTCTAGAAAGGAGATTTTCATCATTATTTAACGATTTCAGAGCCGGTAGCTGATGCGTAAAATGTGCCCAAAATCGGCTGTCCAGAAATGAGTAGAAAAAGACGTTGCGTCAGTGGATTGGCTAATCGTCTTCAAACCACGCTGTCAGACGGGCCATTAACGCCACTTCCCGATGCTGTGGCCCCAACAAAGGGCTCCCTATATTATTTACATGCGAAACTGCTAAAAAAAAAAAAAGCTGCCAGTGCGGATCGGTCTATAGAGAGCTGGCGGCTTATAGGAGGTGGGGGAGGAGGGCGGGGGGGTCGTATTGTTGGAGTTATTTAATGAATAGATACGAAATCCCCTTCCCTGACTTATGAATTGTGCACATCTCCACACCAGCCCCCCCTTAAGCTGCTTTTAATTGATCTCATAACCACTTTGAACAGTTGGTAGGAAACCCGCGTAACAATCGCTCAGCGGAGGCGCAGGAGTTGAGGAGGGGATCAGCCCCTTTGTAAATACTGCTCTGTGCTCTGAATGAATGAGGAGACAGTGGGATTAGGAAAAGTGGCCCCCGTCGAGCCCTCCTCAGACATGTGACATAACGCGTCGCTGAGATCCTCGGGGCGACCACGAGAGGAGGCTTGGTCAGCGCCGCGCACCTCCGGGGACCCTGTAGCGGGACTTTTGGACAGTGTAGAAGTACAGTAGGAAAACGAAAAGTCAAGGGAAAGGGGGGGGGGGGGGGGGGGGGGTCTTGTAAATTGTGAGGCAATCACAGATTTAATCATGTGCGCTGCGTGCCAGGGGGAACCTCCACACTCTGCAAGCCCTCCACTGCCCATCTGCAAATAATCAGGCAATCACTGCGGGGTACTGGCACACACACGTTTTTCAGCTCCTCTGTGTGTTTCTCTCTCGGAGGACTGTGTGATCTTAGATGCCATACAGGAGATAGAGTGTAGTTTGCTTAGTTTGCTTAAATCTGGAGGGTCAACTTGGATGGTCGAGCATCAAATCTTAACGTTTGTCTTTTGGTGCCTCTTTATCAGTGTGTGTGTGTGTGTGTGTGTGAGAGAGAGAGAGAGAGAGAGAAAGAGGGAAAGCGAGAGAGAAAGGGAGAGAAGGGGGTGGTGGTGGGGGGGTGGGGTGGGCTAACCAGTGGGGATGAGATCAAGAGGTTAACTTACACATTTGACCTCAAGAACAGCTTCAGGCTGAGCGCTATAAGCTACACATTGTTGCCGCTAGCTCTCAGAGCGGATGTTACACTTGTCAAACTAATCCCATGCAAATATGTACAGGTTTTACAGTAATGCTGAAAGTGTATGTGTGTGTGTGTGTGTGTGTGTGTGCGTGTGTGTGTTTGGGGGGGAGGGCAGTTTGGGCCAAAAGTGCCATTCTAGCAAGCGGTGGCAGCCGGCCAAGTGTTCGGTATTTGCTTCCTTCCTTTATTTATCACGGTTATATTGGAAGAAGCATGTGTAAGAGATCATTGTCCAATAGGCCCAGAAATGCTCGAATATTTTTCTAGCCCTCGAGGTTCCTGTGACAGCTTCATACACAAGCCTCGTCTGGCATGCACGGGTAGCCATCCAAACCGCTCAGGAGTGTTGAGACCCAGACCTGTTCGAAACTCAATTTGGCCACACTCTGCTCCCCAGGCGTGTAGCTGGTTTATGTGTCACAAAACACATCATTGAACAAACGTCTTTTGTTAGTTTTACATACATGAAAAAAAAAAAAAAAGTTAATATACTCTGCGCGCATGAGGCCACATGAGCAATGTGAGGTGAAAGAGATTGAGATGCCACTATAATTAGGGGATGTCAAGGAGAGAAACAGCCATTGGGTATGACTGGAGTGTCAAGATTGGGATCTTTGTGCGGTTTCTGGGCTGATCTTGTCTTGCTCGCTCACTGCATGGCACGACCTCCCATTTGGCTGCGGTAATTGTACATATATATACATTTTTTCATGTAAAACAGATGACAAAACATATTGAATTTACACCTCCTTACCCCCTATCCTGCCCACGAGAAGCAGGAAAGTGATGCCAATGAGCCATTCTATGATATCATAGCTAGACACAAGGGTATTACTTTTCATTTTTATTCTTTGGCTAATGATGCCACCTGCTGACTACATAAAATCAGGCTTGAGTTCCAATGCTGCCTGGAGGAACAGAGAGACACACACAGTGGGGCCCTAAGATGTTTAAACAGGTAATGAATTGGTAATAGCAGTCCAGAGTGGTGAAAAGTTGCCATGTGATACTGTTAACCCTTACGCGTCCACTCAGAGATCCCACAATTTGACCTCCCAGCAGGCCCGCAGCATGTTTCAGATCATATTCAACTGTGTAATCTGTTGCTTGAACAGCATCCCCAGATGTTTTGATGGACAAAAGTGATGAGATAAAACCGGTGCACTCTAGCAGGGTGGAAGGAGTGAGGTCAGAGATGCATGACAGTCAGCAACAAGGGTGTGCGTGCACAGAAAATAGTCCCGATTTGTGGCTGAATATGTCCTTCTTTCAACAAAGAATCCCATAAAAAAAGTGTGTGGAAACTTGATACCATCAGGTGTTGGACTCTTGTGAAATGACTTTGTGGTTTTAGTTTGTTGATAATATAGCAAAAAAGATTTGGAAATTATTTTCAAGCCAAATATTTTGGCTGTGTACGTTTAAAAATGATAGCATCTTTGGATGCAGATGAGCAATTCAGACACAGTCTTTGGAAGCCCTCGGAAATCAGGCCTCAGTGTGCTGAAAGCTCACACAAAAGGTTCCAGGTTTGTGGGTGTAAGTGTTAATGTTGGAACCTGGTACTTCAGCGCAATATAATACATTGATTAAGTGCCTAGTGAGGAGAGGGAGCGCTCCAAGACGCTGCTTTTAAACCAGCCTCGCCACTCTTGCCTTATGGAAAAAGTGAAAAAGCCCCGCTGATGGCACGTCTGTTAACAAGGCCTTCTCACACGATGCCACTCTTATGCAGGTGATGTGAGCCTTGCATCCTGACTTTCTTTTTTATATTCCATATAAAAAAAAACAGAAGGAGTCAGTCTGTTTTATTGATGTGAAGCACCAGATTCATCACGTCAAGGAAACGCGGAAAAGTGATCTGAGATTTTTCAGCGTGGAGTAGAGGTGGAGGTGGGGGGGCTTTTTAGGGGGATGAGGAAGGCGTATTTAAGCAGATCAGCTGGAAACGGCTGAATGTGAACAGCATCACCTGAGAGGGATTACAGCGAGCCGAGTCTTGACCTGAGCCGGAGCTCCGGCGTCAAGGAACAGAGCTCTGTCTTTTCTCTCCCAGGCCCCCATCAGCCTAACCTCGATAAGTGTAAATCTGTGTGTGTGTGTGTGTGTGTGTGTGTGTGTGAGAGAGAGAGAGAGAAAAAGAGTACAGGGAGATACACGGACACCCTGCAGGTGCATGTTCCTGATGCTCTAATCAAGACATCAAGTCCAGCACGGCGCGCACACCCCCTTCGCCCTCACCCACTCCTCAACCAATCACGTCCACGGTCTGTCTCGGGGATTATCATGGCCATTAAGGACAATGATTCACTTATGTGCTGTATTGATAAATCACATTAGTCTGACCCGGCCTCCGAACTCTGTCGAAAGACTAGCTCCTTGTTTGACCTACTAACCCATGCATGTCGATCCTGGCCTGTAGCGCAGCTCCTGCTCCGAGTCACAGCGGTATCAGATGAAGCCGGTGAAAGGCCCCTCAGTGCGCTCATGCCATGCTACACTGCCGAAAAAACCCCAGCAGAGGAAAAAACATGCAGTGGCATGAACTTTCTACTGGAGAGAGAGAGAGAGAGGCACAGAGGGAGATTCTTTCAGGCACCACGTGACGAAGAGGGGGACGATCTGTTTCACTTTTTCTTTGTTTTCCCATAGAAAAAAAGAAGTCTGTTTATTAAATTAAATTAAGCCTAATGAATTCAAATCAGCGTAATGATCCTTTATCCTGCGCTTGTGTATTAGGAACTAAGTGAGGCAGGAAGGTGGGAGGAGTGGGCCATATTCATCTATCAACTCTTTGGGTGTTGCTTCAGTGGGATCCATTTCACATGGATGCGAAAGCTTGTTTTGTAACACTTCTGCACACTTCCATCTATCACATCGAAGCAGAAAAAACATTCATTGTGAGCAGAATTGGTCCCTCCTTTTCCTGTTTTTTATTTATTTTTTTCTCGGGGGGAATCTTCTCTTTCACCCTCGATCATTGTCATCAGAGGATCCCATATGCTGGCAAAGCTAAATGCCAAACAGATGGTTTTATGTCAGGCCACATTTTACCACACTGTAAATGTTCATTTTTTCGGAAATGCGAAATAAAATGGACTTATAATATAAAATCTCATAATACACTCCACATTTCCTCACGGTGATTGGAAACTCCCGAGCGGTGGACAAAAACTGTAGTGTCCCTCCAGAGCGAGAGGGCAATTTTGTAACCCTCACCTATGCCCGTTCCCCTGAAGCAATTACACCTTAATACATTTCCTAATAAAGCTACTAAATATGACCAGCCAATTTGGTCCGATTCTCTCAAGTTTATTGGGCCGTAAAAATTCTAATGTGGGAATCATTTCTAAGTGCCACACATAAAACAACAACACAAAAGGAGCATTTTTTGAAAAAATGACTCATGCAAGGGCTTCACAGGTAGGAGAGCTGCCCAGAGCCGGAGATGGAGCCCCTCAGGCTTACACTGAAGTGCACTTCCAGACTACTTACCTCTCACATTACTAATACACACCTCTAAAAGAATTCAGTGAAGAGCTGTTTAGGGGTAATGATGTGGATACAATAGGCGTCCATTGTGTTTTTTCCCTAATGATTTTGATTATGGGAATTGTTAAAAAAACAGGCTTATTCCCTTTTTATCAAGAGTTAGATGAGAAGATAGACACCACTCTCATGCCTGTGTGGTAAATATGTCGCTGGTTAACTTAGCTTAGCATAACGACCAACAGCAGGGGGAAAACAGCTAGCCTGGCTCTGTCCAAAGTTAATGAAATGCACCTACTAGGACGTCTAAAGCTCACAAAATAACTGTTACATAACTTTAGTTTGGTGCTCACAAAAGCTGTGGCGTAAACATGACAATCTGTCGTTTCACTATTTCTTGGCTAGGAGCAGTGGCCAGTCGACAAATAGTCCAGCACATTGCCGCACGCGAAACTGCAAATTGACGTTTTTTGTACAGATTAAAGGTGTTAATTCGCTGGTGTTGGATTTTGTTTCTCTTTGGATGGAGCCATGCTAGCTGTTTCCCCCCGTTTCCACTCTTTATGATAAGCTAACTTCATATTCACCATGCAGATGTGAGAGTGGTATCGACCTTTTCATCTAACTCTCGGCAAGAAAGTAAATAAGTGTATTTCCATTAAACTACTTTTTGGCATGCAACTTGGTAACTGAGCCTAGTTGATAGGCCCATACATTGGATTTCCCACCTCCCCTGAATGAGTAGAAGAGCCATACAGATCCAACAGGATCCTTGGATGAAGATGCTGTTTCTAGAAAAGGCCACACTCCGTATCTGCTCTTGTTTGCCATGTCAGTGTGTTCCTCTGTGTGCGTGCCGACTAGTACCTACTTTGCATCGATCTGCAAGGCCTGGAAATCTGAAACTCAAGGAGGCCCCTTGAGAAAATACACCGACGTGTGCAGAAACAAACACACACGCGGGCTCTAGTTTGGAGCTAAAGGCTGTGTGCATCAATGCCTGTTGGCTGAATGGCTGCCGCTCTAACAACAGCGAGGCATGGGGCTCTGATCGCTACCCCCGTGCCCACCCCTTAACACTCGACAGATGGACAAGACTCCTTTTTTCCTCCCCTCTCCCTGCTTTTATGGGACCTCTAATTATGCTTACACACCACATCAAAATAAAGCTCAGCATGCGATGCCTTTGGTATGAAGAGGAAGTGAGCTGGTCAGATGCAATAAAGAGTGTCTCCGTGGAGCTGGCCTGTAATTTGGCGGCCCAAGTATGGACATGGAGAGGTAAAGGTAAAGGTGCAGCAACCCACCGTCACCTACTGACTGTCTGATGCACTGTATCCACCTGGGGGGGTCTGTAGCATTGATACGCTCCAATGCTTAATAAAATGAAGACCTGAGCTTTTCTCTGAATCTTCTGCCAATATGATGATGAAGCAGTGTGAAAGATGAACCCAACACACTTGCAAGACGTGCAACTACGTGACAGGATATTTTTGCCCCACCCTTGATGTATCTGAGCCAGGGACTGTAAGCAGCCTCTGTTATGGTTTTGTTATGGTTTTGGCTGAGGTCGGGGTAAATGTTGGTAATTGGGCACCCTTAGACTAAATGAAGAATTGCCTGTGGAATTAGGCTTGGACTAGTTGGGACAAGAGCTGTGAATGCTACAGCGAGTAAGGCTTACACTGGATTTTTGTTCTCTGGGTATCGAGCTGTGTTGAGGCGGGCTTGTGCTTCTATCTCCTCGCTCCCAGGCCTTGTGGTGTGAGGAGGGGAAGGCCTCATGGCTGCCTGCGGAGTGCAGAAGCACCCGGTGTGTTTTTAATCAGCAAGAGGGCTGGGAGTCATTACTGGGCCTCGATGTTGAGCTCATTGTCTCTCTGACTCCCTCTGTGGAGAGGGGTGGGGGGGGGGGGGGGGCGCAAAACAGAGAGGGCAACGTAGCGTGCATGTCAGACGTCTTAGAGGGTCATCCCCTGAAGATTTATGTGGTCAGAATAGAAGGAGCAAAGAGGAGGAAAGTGATGGGAATAGAGGATGCACAGAGCGGTGGAAGAGTGACTTAAAGAGACACGCATCTGTCTGTCATCAGAGCAAAACAATAAGATTGCAAATCAATCATGTCATGGAAGCAACGTAACCTTTTGCCCCAAGGCAGCAGAGTGTGCCACAGTCGTTTGAGCTCACACCCCAGTAATTGTCACTTATCTTGATGAGCTGTGTGATTACCTCTCTCTGTCTTTACACAACTTCTAGCTAACTGGCTAGCATCCTAGTTGTCAGGCAGCACATTAGCCCCGTCTCTCCTCACTGAGCGTGGACAAACAGCGCAGACTAAGACTGAACCAAAACTGTGAAGTCGCCGGCTGTAAAACCAAAACATTGAGCTGAAAGACGCTAAAAGGGCCAGTAGAGCTGAGGGGGCCCGCAAAGACTGATAATTCTCTGGGGGTTCAAAACTTTAAGTGACACCTTCCATGTCACACGTAGTCCATTGTTAATCTAAAATGTTTATTAGAGCAGCTTCAAGGTTAGGATGGTCAGTGTTAGGGTCTGCAAATTCAGTCCAAGTGCAGCCAGACTGAATGGCCAAACCTGCTGTCGCCTCTCACAGTCAGCCTTTTGTGGGTGGATACAACATCTTGTCAATCCAATTACAGCTCACAGTTTGCTTCCACGGTTGTTGCAGTTTGGTTGCACAACGGTTACAGACGGGTGACAAATTAAAGGAAAAACCTGAATAAATGAGTAAAGAATCAACAAACGCAGATGCTTCCATACTGGGCAGCGTGGGTCCCTGAATGGTTTGATGAGTATGAAAATAATGTGACTTAAAGGCTTTGCCCTTCATACGCATCAGATCACTTTACCAAGACACTTTAGGCCGCAATTTAAATGTATTCATTTATTTATGTTATAAATACAGAAAAATCTCAGGTGTAATTGGTTACCATGACAATGCGTTCACTTCTCTGATTTGACAGTTTGCTGATTTGAACTTTTGCCACCGGTCAGTCTTGCACATCGGATGATGCTTGCTGTTCACCTGTCACTGATTGTCATCTGAGTTGTAACTTGCTCTCTGTCATTGGGCCCAGTATCCAGCAGAACAGGCCCGGCCCTGTTCACTGTAATACAGAACATGTCTGACCAAGTAGTCGTGTGGTTGTTGTTGTTTGTCTTGTTGTTGTCTGTGTTGACTTAAGCCTGTGTATGTTTCTGTGCTTCACTCTGGCTGCACGCCATGCAGGCTCGGGACACAGATCCACACACACACACACACACACACACACACACACACACACACATAGTGTAAAAAGAGAGAGTGGAAGTCTAATTGTGGGGGTGAAACTGGTAAACTGTGTTGTGATTTTAACGCAGCACATTTTTATGTTGCTTTTTGTTAAAGAGGACATCAATTGTGGTGACTTTTCTTTCTCCATCAGGGTTTCTCACTAATCTTGTTTAGGGTCCAGACAATGAAACAAGGCTGTGGTAGAGACAAATGCTAGACAGAAAAGTATAAAACTTTAATAGAAAAAGAAGTCCATTAAAATTACTCAGATTCCTTCACTCTTTCCCCCCCTCTAGTTATGCACTTGTATTACATCTTGGCTGACTTCTCCTTAACTGGATATTATTTTATTTGGACCGGGGCCAGGTCTCAGGAGCAGCGGCCTTAGCTGTGTAAACAGCTGTCACCAGCAGGAGTCATAACTAATAGGTATCAGTGGACAGGGGTCACACGTAGTTTACATGTTTACCAGCTAATGGCTTTAGAGATGGTACTGCCTTGGTGCAGTAATGGGCAGTAGTGAAGGGTAATGGACAACTTGGGGCTGGTTATCATCACCAACGAGCACGAGGGCACACATGCATATGCACATGAGTAGCTGGGACGGTGTACTCTTAAAAGGAGCTTACATAACTTCAAAGGTGGAGTGTTATTTTTGGAGAACAAGAGATTGCATCTAAGACATTGTTTTTTTTCTGACTGTTTAGAGAAGAGGAGACCTGTGGTTGAGTTATTGCACAGCTCTTTGGCACATCCAGCTCTTGGGAACATTGTTGTAACAGCAGCCAATACATGTCAACCCAATTTGCTGCTCATTTGTAGCAGTAAACACTGTGGCGTGTAGACACAAGACAGGTACAGCTCCACGCATCTGTTGCTTCAACGTAATGATACACTAAGCAACCTCATGCCACCCAGAGATTTTTGGATGCACGTCCCCGTTTCTTCATCCAAAAGTTCCTATTATTGCAACATCTAACACCTTCGTTTGATTCTATCTCACCTGCATACCAAAGCTCACTTTTTTTTTTGTGGCAACAGATTACGTTTCCACATGTAGTAAGGCGCATATAGTACTTTTACTGAAAGCAAAATAGTTTTTCATATTTGCTTTATGTGCTCCATCTTGGCCTGTGGAGTCCACTCATCCATCACGCTTTATGAAAGCTCAAAGGGTACCGCAGGGAAGAAATGTGCACTCCTGAGGGCTGAGTGTGGCCTTTTTGGAGCCAACACAAGCCGGTTCCTGTTAGGAAGCCCGGGCAGTGCCAGCCATTCAGGTGCAGTTTTGTGGTGGCGTGAGAACACGAGGCCAGATGTGACCCAGACACCTGCTGGAGCAGAAGGTGGCTGCTCTCATCTGGATACAGTATACCCGTCTACACAAACGATATATCACAGGCCCAGTGAAACACCTCAGATGAACTTCTCTCTAAAGTCTTTCACTTTTGGGATAATCCTCAAGTTATTGATCAAGACATGGTCACATTTACAGACAACTGGAACAACATATTAACTGTTGGCAGTATTATTCTAATATTCTAATAGTTAACCCACGATCAAATAATGGTGTGGCCATTTTTTCTCCAGTAGGAAACAGACTTCAGTCGGGCGAGAAAACAAGCAAAGTTGTCTTCTTTTCCCGTGAGAGACCTAATGTAGATATTGGATCCAGCCCAGTTTTTTTTTTTGTGGTTGGGGGGGTGGGAATAAGGCTTTGATGTTTAGTTTTTTTTGTGGCAGGCACCATGTGTGAAAGTGAGACCAGGTCTTTGCCATCTGTCCCCTGTGGTGCACTCCACTTTTGACCCTGGCGATCACCTCACATCTCCCTGTTGGCCTCGGTGGGCGAGGAGGGGTGTGAGGTTATATCTTGTTAAAGGGTTAATGAGGTAGAACTTTGCAGCAGGGCGTTCACGTCGCGCCTGCTCGATATCGGTATGAAGGGAGGTGGCTATAGTCAGTTAGCGACTTCTTGCCCCCCCTTTTTTTTATTGTTTTGTCTCCATCTTTAATGTTAAGAGCTTTGTATTTCCCACAGATCACAGGTCACTCAAACAGTGTGACGTCTCCTTCCCCTTCCCACTCTTGTTGGTGAAATTTGAGTTGGTTTAGGTTGCTCGTGCTAACTACCTGGTTCCTCTATTTCTTTCAAACAAACAAGAAATGTGAAACTCAGGATTTTTGTCCTCATAAAATAAGAATCAGACTCAAACAGCAAATGTTTTATAACTGCCTTTTATCAACAAGCTAAACCATGTGAGTTCTAGCGATCAGCAGTGGTTGAATGTAACTAAGTGCTGTACTTAAGTACAATGTTGAGGTACTTGTACTTTCCTTCAGTGTTTCCATTTTCTGTTGTTTCATCCCTCTACTTGTAGCAGTCACACACTCTCTGGTGCTTGCTGTTATTTCCCTTTCCCCAATTCATTGTGGCTGAATGTTGAAGTCCCTCTGAGTTGAGTGGAGGTTTATTCAGATCACCTGTTGCGCAGCGTGTGGAGGGCCGGCTGCTAAATAATAATTGAGAGCAGCTTGGTGCGTTTCCCTCTTGGCCAATCAGGGTGTGACGAAGCCCTTTCATAGTGGCTTAAGAGAGGTGGGGAATTGCACACCCGGGGCGTTCTGATCCTTTACTTACTGCAGACCTTATCTTGGCAGATATTGTCAGCTAGGAGCTCTGTCTCTTTAGGCCTGTTGAGATTTCTTTGCTGTGTTTTGTTTGTCTGGTTGAGAGTGATTTTTGAGCGTTCTGAAATCTGGTGTGAGTCAATATTAAAGTCCAGATGAAACAGCATTTTGAGAGTATTTAACGTCCGTATCTTGACGTGTTTCCAAGTGAAACAGGATAGACAGGCGGGACATAACGTTGGGAGGAATTTGATTTGAACGTTGAAAAGTGGGCGTCATAACCGACGTACTAGCTAATGAATCTTAGCTCTGTGTGGCTAAAAGTTGAAGATTGATGGGTGGATGTAATGATATTATTGGTTAGTCCAAGCTTATGTAAGCACATCATATTTTGTTTTACAGGAAGAAAACATGATAGGATTTTGATATAAGAATACAACGAAATAGATTTCTGGCATATATTGTTAGATAGGTGCACAATGTAAGCGGGGATGTGATCTAAAAGGGTTAAAAGAGAACTTTCAACTAGGTTACCTGCATTAGGGCTTATCTTAGTGCTATTCGTTCAAGAGAGTCTGCCTTTATTTTGTATATTTGTTTATTGAAACAGCCTTCATACACATTTCCTCTTGTCTACTTCGTTTGGGGAAACTTTAAAGGGGGTAAAGAATAAAAAGCAATGTTTCAGTTTCCGTATTATCGAAGAGGCATTTGTTTAGTATTGAGGAGGCATTTCAATTATAATTGAGAAGGCATTTGTTCATTATTTGTAAGGAGGCATTTTTTCATTGTGAAGGCACCAGTGAGTTTTGTTTCTCCAAGTAAATATTTTTGTATTTCTATGTGGTTGGGAACTGGTTCTCAGGCTGCTTCCCGATTAGCTGAAGTGAGGGGAAACGATACTGCCACAAACCACATTTAAAAGGAAAAAGTGTAACTTTTTTATTCCACTAAATCCTTTTAAAAAGTGCTCTAAAATATGATGCAGTGTTACTGTATACATTAAACCATGCGACAGTATATAAAGTAGTTAAAAATAGCTCCTCCTTGCTGCAACATGCATCAGTAATAATTTCCCAGAAACATATGTACATTTATTGTAAATACAATAATGAATCTATTCTGTTGCCTAATATTTGGACTTTTTATACTTTAAATATATTTTGCTGATGTGACTTTTTGAAGTATAGGATCTGAATACTCCTTCCGTCATTGTCAGCAGTATTGTGAAGTGATTTAGAATCTTGAGGTATGCTTAAAGGAATAGTTTGACATTTAGAAAAGCTTTCTGGCAGCAAGTTGTCCCACGCTAATATCTGTGCTAAGCTAAGCTAACCAGCTGTTGGCTTCATATTCAGTGTACAGACATGAGAGTATTTCCCAAAATGTTGAAGTATTTAACCCCTACTAAAAAATAAAGTAAAAATATTGGTTTAACTTCTCTTGCACATTACATTACTATTTGATACTTCATTTAATAGATATTAATCAACATTAATACTGTTGTGTAAGCATTTTGAATGCAGGATTTTTTACACTTCCTAATTTACTGTTATGATCCGTCCAGCTTTTTCTACTTTTACTCAAGTGAAGGATTTGGTTTCTTTTCCCAGCACTTTCAATCAGTGATAGAAAGTCACACTGAACACTGTTTTTGATATTAACATTTTATAGTTTTTTTTTAGTTTACAATCTGTTTTTGTGTAACACTTGAACAAAAGATGAGTATCTCCCATCTGGATTTGCAGCTATAGTATGTTGCGCTTTCTGGCAAGTACGACAAATTCCACATCCAATTCTTCTGTTTTTCAGATGTGTGAGCTGGAAGTCGGGATGAGTTTAGTCAAGGTGATGACAAATGGGGAGGGCGAGTGAACACGGGTTAGGGTGGGAGAGACAGAGCAATGCTACATGGGGTGCAAATATGCCAAGCATGCCCGCTGACTTCACTGATCCTCGCCTGTGAAGTCCTGGTCCTCCTCCCCGCATGGAGGGAAACCCGCGGCCAGGTCCCACTCAGCAGCGTGTGTGTGTGTGTGTGTGTGTGTGTGTGTGTGTGTGTGTTTGTGAGAGAGAGTGAGTGAGTGAATTACTAGACTTCCAGCACGTTGAGCTACAGGTGTGAAAATTAGGTGTGAGGTTTATGTGTGATAAATTACCAACATGTGGGCTAATCGGAGCCACTCCACCTTTTCCTCCACCCACCCTTTTTCCTTTTTCTTCTTTCTATTGGAGGAAAACACATTTCTCCAACAGCTTGAGTGGATTTGAGGGAGTGTAAATATTGAAATATTCAGAGTTCTAAACTTTGCCCTCTCATTTCTTGCTTCTCACTGCTTGTACTTCATCTGCAGTTTGTATTTTATTGGTTGCTGTCAAAGACTTTGGAACTTGAGGAAAAAAATAGGGTGTTTCAGGCACCTGAGCAGATTTATATGAGATATAACAAAGACTAATCACAATCTTTACAACCGTCTGTGTTATCTTTCCTCTGAAGTGAGGCACACGTTTCCCATAGATTAAAGGATTTCCTGGGATGAAAAACTTCCAACATGGAGTAAAATGTTTCAGCTACATCTCCTAGGGCATCATCAACACTGCCACCATAGTTTGTTTGAAAATGTTCTTTTTCTTCATTTATTGCCATTCCTGTGGTCCTTTTTATTTTGATGCCTCGTCAAATCAAATCAATAAAATAGTCCAGATAGGTTACAACTGCTCGTCATAGAAACAAATATCTTCTTTTTCCTCATTTTCAGGCACAAGCTCCGTTAGTTGCACGGCCTTCCATGAATTTGTCTGATAATTTCAATTTCTTGAAAAAATGCACTGTATTTTGCAAACACCTCATGGACAGTTTAACTTATCATTTCCAAATGTGGCGTGCATCATCTCTGGACTCTCACGACTGAAAGCTGTAAAACTATTTATTATACTCCATATAGCATTGCAGCTGAAGGCCAATGTATTTTTGGCACAAATTTACATCATTTTTCAAGTCCAATCCTCAGAAATACTACAAATGTCATCATTTCATCATCTCACTTCCTTTGAAAAAAACGTTTTATATTGACTAAATCTGCAAAGTCTAAGTGCTTAGTTGATCCTCGGTTGCTTGGATGCTAAAATACAGATCTTAGATCATGTTGCGTTCATGGCACCACACTGTAGGTACGGTGTGAGTTGCTGAGAAACGGTGGAGATGAGTAGAAAATTACTTGGGCGTTTCGCAAGACACATCAACCTTTTTTCCTTGAAAGAGGGAATAAAGATGGACGAGAGAGGAAGAGCTGGCAAGAAACATAAACCACATGCTCATCTTCTAGTGCCTGCCCAGAGAGAGTGATAAAGTCCATCCTCGTGAGTCATCGACTAACTCCCGTAGTGCTTCCATTCCTGAGTGTCATAAAGTCCTTTTACACCTGCGCTGACCAACCATGAATGAGTATCACTGTCCGGAGAATCAAAGGCAGATGCTGAGTGGTGACCTGTGCCACTCAGCAGGAAGCGTTGATTCAAAAAGCAATAATAAAAAAAAACGATGATGATTCTAGATTTAGTCTTTTAGCGTGTGTAGAGGTTAAGGGAAAATCCCACTCAGTGTGTGATGTTTCATGCATTATACTGTGACTGTGTTGCAATTTACTCTCTTTATTTGGCTGTTAATATATAAAATACACCACCAAAAATAAAGCGGACCTATAAATGCAGCATCTCCAGCAGTTATAAGTGTTTTAAACTGTATTTTAGGATGGACTTTTCCTTCACTGGAACACAAGTTTAACCTGATTAGAGGTTTGCATTGTTTTAGCGCATTGTTTAAGCTCTGTTGACAGTGACTGTGAACAGATATTCCGTTGTTTTCGAGGCCTGACTGAACTGTAAAACATTTTATGGGACCGCAAGCCACAGTGAAGAGGCGATGCTGTTACTTGACCACCACATCAAGGTCATTCGCAGGGTTCTTTTCCCCCTCCTATGTGACCATAGAGCTTTCCATGGCGGTCACATGTCTGCTATGGTCAAGTGGTTTAAGTGTCCATCACTGTGGCAGAAAGTGTTGAAAAAACCGCGGCACATACCGTGAGATTAGGTCAGCTAGGTCACTTTATATTTCTAATTTTCCAAACAGGAATCATGAGGTCTCTCTCACATCAGGGGATCCAGATGTGGGATTTGACCCAGGACAGGGGATTTAAGTCATAATCCATCATAAAGATCTTAATAAGGAAGTGAACTAACCTAAGGTCTTCATATAGAGTTGGAAAGAGTGCATGGGTGAGGGCCATGATGAGTTCAGCTGGACAGATGGGTGAAAGGTGCAGAGAGCGTTTCCAGATTGACTCAGAAACACTGTCAATGTCTCTATCTGACTGGCTGCAGGTTCAACATAGGACAGAGGGATTATCAATACACACTGTACAGCTTAAATTTTATGGAATCAACTAAGCGGTTTGAATGGATCACACTTTTTTTTAAATAAGATGACAGAGAAATTGATCTAATGTGGGCTAAACTAAGACAGTTGTTGGCAACTTTGAACCGAACCAGCTAAATGATCCTCTTGCAGCGAGACAATGTACCATTTGAGAGAAGGAATAACACATTCTTCCTCCTACAAAGTAGAAGTTGAGTTCATGAGCAACAAAACGCGTTACGCTGTCACATTCTTACTTGGTTTGTTATGACCTGTAGCTTATGTGGGCTATGTTAACAAACTTCAGGTTAATATATCTGTCTAACAAGCATTATTGAGTCAGTTAGCTGACTTTTGTCAAATTTTACTACTGTTACAATAGCAATACAGTAGTAGTTAGTAGTACTTAACAGTAGCATTAGCATTATGTTATTTTATTTATTTATTTGGATTCCTGTTAGCCACTACCAAAGTAGCAACTTCTCTACCTGGGGTCCACACAAGTAAACATTACATCATAATGTTAACGTTGAATTATGTAATTAAAAATCAATTTCTTGGCTGTAAGCAGTTTCCAGGCAACCAGTGGAGACTCCAGCACATATTTAATATGTAGAGGTGAGAACTGTCTCAATATTTTCATTGAACGCTGAGCAAGAAAGCAAATAAGCGTATTTCCCAAAGTGTTGAACTATTAATTTAATAACAAACACTTTTTATGATGGTGATGTGGCCATCCAATGAATCAAATGTGGTTTTCTCACCTCCATGCGACTGTGGCTCAACCTGTTGAATCGCACCAAAGTAAATTACCTTGAGCTTCTGTTTTATTGTGCACTAAAAAAGTGAAGCTTTAAATTGGCCCCCATTTTCCAGTGGCCCGTTTGAACCGCGGCTGCCTGTTTTACCCATACACGATATAAACCGCCACCCTTTCAAGTGAAGGTTCAACTCTCTGCGCTGCCCGCCTCGCCCGGTGGATCTGTGTCACAGGAACACTTTGGCCGAGCTAATACGTCTGACAGCAAATGTGTTTGCTCAGTCTCAAGCTGCAAAATCATTATAAGCAGCAGGACTGTCCTAAATTATAAACATGTGCTTACAGTATGATCTGTTAAAGTAAACTGGGGGAAAAAACGTAGATCCTAAAACCTGACTATTTCCAGCTGGGAAAGAGTCGGAGGCAAGTCCAACATATTTTCTGCTAAATTGGAGCAGAAATGTGCCTTCAGCGCACAGGCCCGAAATACCCCCCCTCTTACCCCTTCTGTTTTTTCTCTGCAATCTTTGAGCTAAGTGCAACTTCCAGTTCCATGACAAATAAAGTCACGGGCCTGAAAAGCCGGGCGGTTTGATGTCATTTTCCATGTACCAGCTTTTAACGAGCTTGAACAATGTTGAGACATTACAACGGCTGGTGAACTGTGAGTGCGAGGTTTGACACTGTTGGCTCTCCTGCCTTTTACAACAACAAGAGCGTAAGCCTGGAGAGTTTAGGTGGTTTGAACAGGCATCCAGAAAAGCGGCTGTTTCTTCTTACGGCTCGGTCTGCCGCCAGTCGGCTGGTGGCTGCAGTGCTGCTCTGTCCCGCATCTGCCCTTTTCCCTCTCCCAAGCTTTCTCTTTCTCCTCTAAAGTGGAGCAGCAGTAAGCTTATACCATCATTTAGGGGGAACAAGGGAGGTGGACAATAAACAATAATTGTCTCAGTGCCACGAGGAAAGCGTATAATTCTGTTGGTGAATGTGATGCTTTCCACATGAGAGCACAAATCTTCTTGACCTGCTGCTGCTATGCAACTCCAAGACTTGAGGTTTTGCCATCGCTGCCTCTTTACCATATGACATTTACAGTTAGTATAGATGTAGTGAATAAAGTGAATACCTTTTCTGTTGTGTTATGCGATGATATCAAACTTTCTCATATGGGCTGTACTGTAAGGGCCTTTTCCAAACAATGGGTAGTGTGGCTGCTGGTTAGTTGCATTCACAGTCTGTATTATTAGATTTACATACCAGGGGCCCTTGGAGAAATGGAGGAGAACTGTGAGAATAGAAACAGTTGTGTTTTAATATAGGCTCTTGTCCTCCATGTGCTATCTTTGGAATCCACTGCTGCGTTATGATATTGCTTCAAGTCTGTTGCATTTCCAGCTCAACTCAGTCCTCAATCAAGACACACAGTCGATCCAGTGGGTATCATTTTCCATCTAGCGTGGTGTTAAAATCATACGAGACGAGATAAACTAGGGTCTAATCAAAATGACCACATCATAAGCCTCTTTTATAAACCTCTATGCCCAATATCATCATCTACGAATGTGGATACATTTCAGTTTATGTTTAACATTTAACTATATGCATGATTTTTTACAGGGGATGGAATAAATAATACTTATAAAAGTAGTGGTAGCAGGTTAAAGAGGTGATGACGAGATGGGGTTTGTTCTGAAAGAAAACATCTTCTGTGCTCGCTGAAGCTGCTCAGTGGGCAAGTCTGTGATTGAAGTGAGCAGCTGAGAGGAGAGAAAGAGGCATGTAACCACTTTTTAAAAAAAAGAAAATCCTACATCTGATAGAAACAACACATTTATATGAATGTTTTGACATTACCTAATCCCATTTTGTCCATAAAACATGAAACATAAGGAAACGCTCCTAAAAGTTTAAGTAACTTATATTAAAAATCAGATACGGTCCAGTTTGTGTTGTTTAAATTATACTGATTCTCATATTATAATACAGATGTCAAATATAAACACCTGAAGTATCAGTATCGCACGGAAAATGTTTTTTTGTTTTTTTTATCAGTCGGTCTGCAAGAGCTTCAGTGAAACCCTATGTAAGAATGTCTTCTTGTTCTCAATGTTAAATTCAGGGCTCTAAAAGAAACACAAAAATTATGTGCAATTTGCCTTGTTAGGGTTTCAGGTTGCAGAAAGTTGGAATGGGTCAATGTGAATGATTTCATGGGTAACGGTAGGTGAGTGGAAGGCAGGAAGTTAGCCGGGCCGTGGGTGGAACCCCCTGTATATGTGGAGGTTTTTTGGCAGCCCTGAGAGCAGTCTGTCACGCTTGCTTTGGACTCATAAAAACGTACCTGAGCCGGAGTTTGGGTTTCTGCTGGATCTCACTGCGGCCCTAATTGCTCTTGAGCTGCTTCAGAGCAAACCTCCCAGCAAGCCTACGGCTGCAGAATGAAAGTGCTGCGCTCCAAACATGCCGTCATTCTTCATGTTGTGAATCAAAGACCAAAACCTCACCTGAACATGCTAAATATTTATCAATGAATGTCTGCACGGCCATTTAACCGTGTCATGTAGATTTTACGGTCTAAATTATGCTTTTTGTAAATTGTCAAATGCAATTGTTTCAAAGATGATGATGACCAAAACATTAGTTAGAGTTGGATGAGAAGATTCATACCACTCTCACGCCTGTACCGTAAATATGTAACTGAAGCTTGCAGCCGATTAGCTTAGCTTAGCATGAAGACTAGAAACGGGGGGAAACAGCTAGCCTGGCTCTGTTAAAAGGTAACAAAATACACCTACCAGCACCTCTAAAGCTCACTAAATAACATTTTATATAATTTGTTTTATCTGTGTAAAAACCAAAAACGAAAAAATGATAAGTTGTTTTTTGTACAGAGCTAGGCTAGTTTTTTCCCCCGTCTCTAGATTTTTTTGCTAAGCTAAGCTAACGGGCTGCTGGTTGTCAAGATAGCGACTTCCCAAAATGTCAAAATATTCTTTTAAAACATACACATTAGCTAAATTGAATCTTGTAAATGCAAATGAACAAAGGGATTCCCTGTGTTAATGCATTTGTCACACAATCCTCCTCAGTCTAGCTGCCGCAATATATTGTCCTATATAAGAGTCCTTCATGTGGTTCATGTACAAGAGCAACATCTCTCTGCCTTGTAGACATGACACATTGAGGCACTTATTACGTCTTTGTCTTAAAAAGTCTTCTTCAGGGATGTTCATATGGACCCTGGTTTTTGTAAATACAATACTTGAGGCTCAGAGGGATCTTCAGTTAGCGTCTGAAGTGGGAACGGCAGATTTGTTTGGTTTCACGTAATATGTGCTCCGTGGTTGAAACCGTAAACTGCATCGGTTTATCGTGTGCAGGGAGTGGCACTGTGGATGGCGCGTCTCGAAAAAACCACGTACGGTAAACCTGGTATCCATAATCTCACAGTGACCGCTTTCTGTGCGTCTTCTCAGTCTGTCTGGGTCACTCTCAGTTTCAACCTGATTGACAGAAGAAACACGAGAAGAGCCGAGGCATTACATGGTTTGTGGGGAGAAGAAGAAGTCATAGAGGGCAGTCGAGCATGTGTCGAAACATGACACATAGCGTGTTTTTTTAGCATTCGGACGGACTTGGGGTAGAACGTGTCTGCTGTTTGAGAACAAGAGAAAGACACAATATGCAAAACAAAAAACCACATCCATAACTCAGAACACATCCCCCAGCACACTAAACATACAGCTTTATGTTCCTGCCAAATTACGTTAAGCTGCAATGATCTATAGAGACTTCAGAACTAACACTTAACCCATTTCCCTTTGATTTTCTCTTCTTCAGTGCCACTTAAAAACATGGCCGCTACATGCTTTGGCAAACTGTTTTCAATTTTCATGCCAATAAAGCATGCTGAGGTAAAAGGTTTTATTCTCAAGACTCTTCCAAATACTTTTTCCCCCTACATTTTCTGCTCTGCTGTAAAGGTACTTTAAAGCTACTCTTATATTTCTTCTGGTACTCCAAAATCACATTCATATGAATGAGTGTTTTCTTTAAGAATGGCTGAAACCTGCTGGCGGTCGACAGATTGATGTAAAGTGCGCTAGACATTATGCCGGTAGTGTAGGACGTGAGTTGGACAGCGCTGCTCCAGACACTGTGAATTGTGGCCTCCTTCCTGACATACCTGTGGCCTGAACCTCCAAACCTTTCCACAGACACACACACAAGCTAATCTCCCAAGATCAGCACCAAAAGAGTTTCTCTCCACCGTATACAGTCTTTCCTTCCCCCTTTTTCTTCCCCCAACTGTACGCTAATTCCAGGATGTGGGATCTGCTGCATTCAAGCGGCGTGTGATTATGTTGCGCGTTGCGAGATTAGCAACCAGCACAACAAATGTTTGACAACAAAGAGTGAGCAGGATTTTTCAGCCAGGGTCATGATGGGACTTTTCAGTGACTGTAATTTCCCTGCTGATTGACTGGCCAGTGATCTAAGATGACCACAGGCCCTGATTCTATTTTTCTATTATTGTTCGGTTAGTGTTGTTAGCACGCTGTTAATAGTTATAGAGTTGAGCCCGCTCAAAATGGGCTGGAGAAGGAAGCTTTCCAGCCTCGCAGTCCTTTAACTTTTTGCCAAGTTGGCTTTCCCTTTCTGTCAGTGTTGTGTTCAAGTTTGGCGAGGGCAGAGGGAGTAAATGTGACCAAGTTAATGTGAATGTCAGTTTGCCGTAAACACATCCAGACTGTATATGCTACAGAAATATATGGTTAAGTGTGAGGTTTGGGCTAATGCTGCAGTGTAGTTTTACTGAATGGAAGGACTGACAGAATGAAACACGAGATATATTTGAGAAATTATATTTGTGGTGTTACCTGGCGAGAAAAATACTTTTTAATACAGCTGCAATTACTTTTTTAAAATAAAAGTGGCATTTACTGTGTTTTTAGCGTGTTTTAATGTCATTTTATACGTGTGATATATAAAAATATCAAGACATAAATGCCTGCAGATTATTTTAGCAATTCCTGTAAGGCTGACTGTATGACTTAAAAACTATATCAGAAAGTAAAAAAAAACAAAAAAAACATTTGTACATTTGATAAGCTGTACTGTAAGCCACTTGTAAACTTGATAAAAAAGCACCTGTGTCCAACAAGCCAACTGACTCTGAGGATGTTGTGTTTAATTGAGAGACGACCTGCATTGGCACAGCTCATATAAGAAATAATGATATCTTAGCCACGGGACTGACAGTTGAACATAAGACACAATTTCCCTCTGAGAATTGGAAGACCCAAAAACTAATCTTAATTTGGGGTTTTCATTTCTCCTCCATGTCTCACCGAGCCAGTGCCGACTGCAGATGAACAATCCCCAGTCTGCGTGATGAATAGGCTTGGAGCGCACACGCTGGCGCTGCCGTGATCGATGGGGGTGTTGCAGTAAGCCTCGTCCCTAAGGACCATCAGGGACACACTCTGATTAGCACTTAATCTACCTCCATGCACCCCGGCTTCAAGAGAATGAGCACAGTTTGACAGAGCCGGCACTACCTCTCGAAAGATGGTCTCCCAGCACTCCGGCAAAAGAAATGAAAAAAAAGATGCGTCTGACATTCGCTGACTGATTTTCACATGATTACAAACTGATGCTTGCACTGGGCCCACTTAGCGCTCACTCTCGTCTTGGTGAATCAGTTCAGAGAAATCTAATATGCGGATCCACGGCCAGTAACGCAGGCATGCTCTGCTCTGTCTCTCAGGGTTTGTCCAGTTTGCTGCATAGTGTTTTATTAAGCGTTGTGGTAGGTCGCTCAGTTTGAGCGGCGCTGTTACCCGGTCCCTGCTTGTGATATTTAAGACTTGGCTTAGATCAATTGAAGTGTCTCTCGTTTGGAGAGATTGGATTCGCCCAAGGACATTTTCCTGTAAACGGGACGCTAAGGAGTTTACACTGAAAGTCACTTATTGTGGAATGGACTGTCTTTTTACTGGCTCCTTTGTCTTCCGCAGGCAACTCGAGCCGAGGCAAGAGCCACTGCGGTTTTGGGGCCTTTCATCGGCTGTCTCAACACAATTGTTCAGGAGGCCAGCTCTGACCAGAATTAATGCAATATTCACATTCATAACCAATCAGCATTCGAACGTCAAGAGGGGAGCCAGAGTTTGCATGAATGACAAATTGTTGAATTGAACATATTTACTATGAATTAGTGGACATCCTGCTGATATATCTATTATGGTCGTTTTGGTTTTATTCTTGTACTCGGGTTGTCTTCTACTGGTCAGCCCTCCCACAGTTGAGTCTGTTGCCTCAAGTTCACCCCGTCCTTGTTATTGGGTGAAGTCAGGGCCATCCACAGATGAGTGATGATACAACGGTCTAACAGAATTCGGCTTTTCTGTTACTAGAACAGCCTTCCGACCCACCATGTTAGATGCGTCTTCCAGTGCGGCTCAAGCAAAAAATAACAATAGCACTGACCTCATCTTAAAAAACATTCTCTCAGGCCCTCTACATACAATGAGCTGTAGGGGCTATGCTCACTGTAGTAACCCTAACCCCAATTGGGTTTACGTCACCATCATGCAACAAGTAGCAGGAAATTTGAAAAACAAAATGGACCTACGTAGACTTCAATTTCAATTTTACACAGAAGAAAGCACTGGCAATAATCCTCCTTCGGCACAAGGGATGGATGCATCCAATTACCAAACCACCAATCTCTGGTCACTTTTATGCTACATCATCTCTTTAGTTGCTCATTGAAAGGCCATTGACAAGCATTGTGCAAATCTGCCTCGGTGTACAGGGCCTTAGTCAACTTTGGAAGCCAGATAGCTTGAACAACCACATTTGAAGGGGTGAAAAGCCGGGAAAATAGAAAGGGGTGAGACATGATGACATGGAGATAACTGCGCACCGTTCATACAATCTCTCCTCAGAGGCATTCATGGTGTTGCACTTGTTTACACACATGAAATTGACAAGTAGTTGTGTGACTGAATGAATGAATGAATGAAAAAAGAGGTCTTTTTCACTTCTGCACATGCAGCCAATCGCTGTGTGAAGCTGCCGTGCTCGTTGGAGCGTTGTTACAAAATGGGTTGGAGGCAGCCCTGAATGGACATCATAAAGAGTGTGTGAGTGGGTTTGTCCATCCAACAAGCACATCGGTGGAAGCATGCTGACACCTTCATGTATCTAATTCCCTCTTATTAATCACCTTTGCTGTTTACTCTACTGTGTTTGTCCTGCAGCTAGCTATGGAGCGTACCCCATCTGTAAAGGCTGCTCGGTGTGCTCCAGGGACAACGGCTGCGTAAACTGCCAGCCCAAACTCTTCCTGTTCCTGCGGAGGGAGAGGATGAGGCAGTACGGGGAGTGTCTTCACGACTGTCCAGCTGGATACTACGGCATGCGGAGCCCCGAACTCAACATGTGCTCCAGTAAGTCCTCTTGAGGTTAACCCACCCTGCCTTCCTCTCACTCCACCTCTACCCCCCCGATCTCCCACACTCTCCCCTCCTTTTCCCAACACCCCCCACCACGCATGCCCTCAGCTTCCCCTTTTCCCACAACACATAATTTATTGTCAATTACCCAGAGGAGACACACATACCTCGCAATTTGGACGGCTCATCTGTTCACACAGGTGGATGTAAGAGGTGAAGTCTCGTCTGAGCAGCGTCTCCCCCAGGAGTTAAGAGAGACTAGCAGCTCGTTTCTCATTTCTTTTTAACACTCCCTTTACACTTACCAAACATCCTATAGTCACGGGGATGTTTGAAGGCATGAAATCCAGGTGCAAATGCAACCAAGATGCACTGAAGATTCGGCCAAACCCACTCTACAGACTTGTATCTTCACATTAAGAGCAACATGTAAAAACCAGCCCTTTCGGCCATGTCATTCAATATCAACTGAACTACAAAGATGATTATATATTAGCATCAGGGCATGAAACTCACTCCTTTTGTCGACTGTCTGCAGGGGCTCGTGGATTGAGAATTTCACCAGACAGAGTCATTTCTTGGCAGCCAAAGTAGCTTTTGACTTTGAACAGAAAGCCAGTCACAACTGAAGTGTCCAGATCCTCCACCAACAACTGTACTTTCATTGAAGTCTGATGAGGACAAACAAAGCATTAAGAGGAGCAAACAAAGATTAAGACTTAAGATTAGTAGTTTATTTATGAGGAACGCAAACATGATCTAATTCTAAGCTTGTCTCATTTTTAATAATTGTTTCAATGATAAAACCCTATTAGGTATTTTGCTAATAGTCTTCTCATTGGTGCTCATAGTACTCTTGTGGACTGCAGTAAATGTTGTAAATGTTTTGTTTGTTTTTTTCCACTACAACTGTTTTGTGGAAAACATTGTTTTGGTTTAATAACTTGAAACAGACCACACCTTTGGTCTCTCACACTCTGAATTATGTTTTAGTATTAAAACAATAACAGTGAAAAATTGAAACGTTCTCATGATTCTCGTTAAAGAATAACTCTAAAATCCAATTAATAAAATGTCTCCCTCTCCTCCTCATGTAGCACCCCGATCTCATAACCTTATTTTAACATGGAATATGCTCTGAGAGAGAGAGAGAGAGAGAGAGAGAGAGAGAGAGAGACTGACTTTATAGGTTTACTCGGAGCCCGAGGTGTTGGCTGAGTGTTTCATATGAAAACAGAGAGGAACTTGAACTCATTTGGTTCCCTGAGCCAAACTCCTGACAGACGCACTAAAATGAAGCCCCAGAGGAGGGCGTCCGGACCTTTAGGCCCAATAATGCGAACATGTAGCAACCGCAGGAAGAGAGAAAAAAACCCAACCCATTCTGCTTACCCAATCACTGCCAACCTACATGCAAGTACATCCAGTGGCTCCATTTGAGTATGAACATACAATACAATGCTGCTCATTGTAACATGTTACAATGAGTCCGGTATTAGTTTGGCATTGGTGTGAGGATGTAGGGTAGCCTCTAACAAGAAAAACGTGACTCCTGCTGAGTACTTACATGTTGTTGTGTGTTCTTAGATGTCTTGCTAACGTTAGTCGCTGCTAAGCCTGCGTTCAGAACCCTGCGGTTTCACTGAGGGACGGGACTGCTGGAGAGCTGCATGCAGTCACCGATCCTATCGCTAAGCTAGCAGTTGATGGTTAGTAAATACCTCAAAAACGTAGCTGCATGCATGCTGCATGTTAAACCATACGGTCTCGTTTTCTGTTTCCACCCGTGTTGAATACAGAGAATGTGAGGTGTGGGTGCGGAGGCTCTGGAGTTCATAAAGGCCCTATTTTTCATGTAATTTGTCCAACACTGTCCTTTATTCAAACGTTTAAAAAAAATCTCAATCTAACATTATCTGAATGGAAAACAGGAAGAGATACTTTTGGATTTTAATCTCATTTGGAAAGTAAAGATTCCCAAACTGTCAATATTTTAGCAAATGTTGCAGCATCTCTGTGTCATTTAGGCTTCTTCTTCTTCTGCGATCACAGTTTTTTTCTGAAAGATTCTTGTCTAGTGCAGTATTTAACCAGTAACAGTCATTTCACCCCATTTTCATGACTCAGAGAAAATTGGAAGAGAAAGACATCTTGTTCTCTGGTGAAAAGTCTTTTTATTTTCTTTTTTTTTTTTTTACTTTAACCCTGCTATCCTAACCGCTGTATCCCCATGCTGGGTGAGTTTTGACTTTAACTGATCCTGATGTGCGGCAAGTTAATCTGGATCCATCTCCGTACAAAGTGCTCATAGAACAACATCTTGTATTGTCACGTAGCATCAGATCTCAGAGCGAGACCCTCTTTGATGTGATCGCTGCTTCAGTCATGGCTCTCTAATCCAGTTTCCTATTTGACCCTCATTCTCAGCTGTGCTCTGCACGTCATTTTCACTAAACAGTTCACGTCCAACCTCCATAAACGGATATATATTTATTGGGTTGGAAGCTAATTGTCGGGTCAGTGAATATTCTCTGCGAGTTGACACAGGCAACTGGTACGCAAGAACTCAAAGGCACAGTGGACAATCGATGGTGAGGGGTTCTCGGCCGACACGGTCAGAGCTGCCGTGTGCTCCTGGTTTCCAAAGAGGCCTGGAACGTGGCATTACGTCTCTGTTATCATGAGCTTTTTAAACACAGGCCCTGAAATCACTTAGAGAGCAGCTGCTTATTATTACACTAAAGTTTGTCTGTGTGATCTTATCTCATTCAAGAATTTCTTTTTGTGTGGACTGCCTGGGTAAAGGAAAACAAGAGCTAGACAAGCAAGAGGTTTATACACTACAGCCACTCGCTGGCTGAAATCTCACTTTCAGTTTTTTCTGAAGGGCTTCCTGAGGCATGTGACAGAGAGAGCTGTGGGTGGAGACGAGGGATGAAAATGTTTTACTCTGTGAGCTAGCAATAAGATGCAGGAAAGTCACACAGATAGTTTGACCGATAAGGAGTTTAAGGCTGCTTTAATACTGCTACTTCTAGACCGAAATATCTTCTTTTTAATGGTGGGAAAGAAAACATTCTTTAGTATTCCTTTTCAGCCTCATGTGTGGGTTATAGCCTATCCCAGCATGCACTGGGCACAAAACACTAGATAGGTAAAAAGCTAAAACATTACCTGTGTGATATATTCAGCATTAACATTTTTTGAAATAATTTATTTATGTTAAGTGTCACTTCATGCTTTAAATTCAGGTGTCAGGTGAAGTTTTTTTTTAGCCATTTAGCTAACCACCTGGTCTTGTAAATGTATGACTTTGTGAGTTGAGGATTGTCCAAATGCACCATTAGTTTTGAGGGTAAACTGTCTCATTTGGGGGAGGAGGAGCAGATTCAGCATGGCCTTCTGGTCCTCTAAAAGAGCCACATTTATGGACCTCAGTCTTTGGAGTCAGTCTCACCTAGTAGCAATTTACTGCAGACTTTCAACTTCATAGTCTTTCGGCTATGGGCGCAAATATGAGGAACTTTTAAACTTAGGCCACATTTGAACATTAGCTAAAAGAAGTATCTCAATATCTCAGTTACAGTATTTACGAATACAAGTTTTTGTACATTTACAAGTATAAAGGCAGAAATCAAACAGAGAGAAAAGAAACAGAATTATTTTCAGTCGTGCAATTTGCACATATGTAAAGAAATCAGCCTTCATTGCTGGTTTTAGAGACTCTATAGTTTGAGTGTAACCACCTACTGTATTTCCAGCACTTCATAAAAGACCAGAACCCGCCCAGTATACCATAATTCAGAATCCTAATTTATTGGCCTATATTACCGACTAATTTCTCAGGACTACTTAAGAAACTGTGCCTCACTTGATGAATTTCAAATTTAAGGCTCACTGTTCTGGGGGATTTCCCTACACTGCAGGGAAAATAACACCACAATCAGAGCCAAAAACAATGGGAACGATACTTTCCGCAACGTAACATAACTGGAAGCCCATTTGCAGCTTCACTTCACCTGGATTCCAAAGAGGCCTGTGGAATGGGAGCCACAGTGTTAACTACAGATGTAGCTGGTTCGTTAGCAATGCCTTCTTGTTGCATAATACCTTTCTGTGTGTCCATATATTATGTTCCTGGGTCTCCTGGGCTTTGCAAGAACTCCTTTCAGCAGCTAATGGTCGGGTTGATATGAGCCATAAACCATATGCAGTAACTCCAGTGTTATCCACCGGGGTTCTTATCAGCCGCCCAGAAGAGGCCCCCACACTAGTGTCTGTGGGTGTCAACCCACTGCTCGGCAGGGAAGATTTGTAACAACGGTCACGCAGTGTGCTGCTTTATGTACAGCCAAATCTGTGTGAATGCGGTGCAGTCATGCTCTCGCCTCAGTCACATTTCATAATACCTCGGTTTTAACATACATTCCCGAGCCAAAGCATATTCAGTCATTTTGTATCACAAGCGCGCTCTCTGGCTGAAAGAATTACGAGCTGAAAGGCGACTATCAGAGCTGTCTTTTAAAAGAGAGAAAGTGTTGAGAGGGTCAGCATGGGAGCAAGGCTGCATTCAAAACTTCCTCCCTCGGGGTGTATTATGGACCCCCCACTGCTACACACACACACACACACAGTCTAGCCACCAACCCAGTTGCCTTACCCCACTGCAGCAGGCTTTAGAGCGCGCAGAAACCCCAGCTGTGTTCGCTGCCAACCAACAACCAGTCTGATCAAGGCCTGAGATTGCCAATATCCTGGAAGCGTGGTTTAAATATCACAGCTCATTCAGTGCCAGCGTAATGTGCCACTAGAGACTCTGCTGTCGGACGTAATTGTTTTGGATTGCCAATTGTGCTTTCTTTCTTACTGCATTTCTCGGACTTAGGAAATCTCACCAAATCCCATTGTTCTCGCTGTTTTGTCACATCAAATTAGGGCTGGAAGTAGGAGATGACTGGATGTACCTTTTTCCAAGATCGTTTCAGTTTTAAAGAACATCATGGGAATTTGTTGGGTTGGGGGTGGAGCCTTGCATCATGGGTCACAGCCAAATGGGTACCAAGGCTGTGTAAAGGAACTAACATGGGTTTTGCAACCTTTAGTTGGCAGCGCTGTCTCCCGTTCTGCCTCTCCGTGGCTCTCATTCAAGCTCTCTCTTTCTCGCTCTAATTCTGAGCTTGTGGGTATTTCCATTGCACAGTCTGACCAACAACGAGACCAGTTGCTTTTGGCCTTTGAGCCTTACCAAGGGACATTTAATCATCACAGCTTTACTAACTGCACTTCCAGATTTGCCAGACAATACAATGGACCCACCAAACCAAGCCCTCTCCGAGGACATTACAGCTAGACGTTGTTTTTCTCTCTCAAAACACTGCGTAATTGTGCATACTGCATACTATAGTGAGGGTGGAATGGCTGTCTGTGCTTGACCACCATCTGAAGCTTGAGCTGTCTGTGTGTATGCTGGAGCTGGCTGAGCAGATACAGGAGCAGACCCGGGTATATATGACTGTGTTCCTTGGGAATGAAGACATTAGGAGGACCTCTGACACATCTGCCATCCCTGTTCTCTCTCTGGAAGATGCTGATTGACAGGAACACCACCTCTGCTTCACCTAGCTCCACGCCGGTGTGCGTAGGAGCACCCATGTGGAAAAAACAGCACGGAGAGAGTTGGGAAGAACATGGCAGCTCTGGCCTTTGCCATGAACTCCTGCCACCCGCAGCTCCACACGACATGGCTGGGTGGCAGCGAGCAAGCCAGAGCTTCCATGTCAGCCAAACCTGGGGCCTAGAGAGAAGGTCGGAGCTGTTCAACGCAGCTTGGAGGCGAAGGATGGAAAAATAGGGCTTGTTTTCCCCCTCACACTGCCAGGCCTTTTTACGACATGGACACTCCTGCTGCGCAACATCGGGTCTGGTTAGCTTTCTGGAGGAGGCTGACACTCTCTCGGTAGACTGATGAGTGGTCTGACAACCCACCTCCCGCTCAGATAACGTAAAAGACTCTGTCTGGAACACGAGAGATTCATCAATCTTCAGGAAATGATTTAGCACCCTTTCCTTACACAGTGAATATTCATGTAAATAAATAGAGTGATTACACATGGTGCTGTCAGCCTGCAGAGGAAGCTGTTGACTGAAAGTGACATGAGGCTTTGAGTGTCCGTGATAAAATCGATGGGTTCCCTATCCAGACCACAGTTGAGGGACTGGCTTCTGCCAAGCATGCACCATTAGATCACAAGTGATGCTCTGTGACTCATCTATGAACTTCAAATGCACTTGACATGCAAACCAAGTGCAAACTCAAACAAACAACAAAAAAGAAAAAGTGTAACAGCTATACGGATTACGGCGGCACTGGTGCACAGCTGACGACATCTCTGTAAATCGTGCACCCTCAGCCACTTCACTGGCAGCTTTTTGAATTTCCTCTCAGTGCTGAAACACAAGGCTTTCCCTCCTGTGTTCATAATATAACTCCCGGCCAGAAGCAGGCCGGGAGATAATGATGATAATACGTTTAAGTCCCAGGAACACTGGGCCTTCAATGGGATCTGATGACCTCATTATTTCTCATTAGTCTCCCTGAGGCACCTAGATGAAGACTTTAAAGGTGGTCCAGAGGTTAATCCCACAGGGAGAATGAACCCGCTCCCCTGTATCTGTTCCTGGAGATGCCGGACAAGCTGCCTGACTGGCGACTTGGCCAGCGATCAGTGTGGGAGCTTCTCCAGTGTCACAGATAGGCCACGCTGTCCCAGATAGCCTTTTGCCAGATAACTGGACAGAGGGATAAATGTCTGTCATAGTGATCCCTTCCGACCCACCTCATTCTCTGATGACCTCTGACCCTCCAGCTTTGCCTTCCTGCATTCTAAATCCCATGGAGCCACATTGATGTGTCATCCACCTCATCCATCTCACAGAGCGACAGTATTGCTTATCTTCTATTTGGAAAACAAGATTTCTGGGCATTTGCGCCATTGCCTTACCACATCCAAAACTGAAACCAACAGTGATGTTTTAATCAAAACCCTTGTCAAGTGCTACTGCCGCTGCAAGGATACAGTGTTTCGCACATCTGTGTTGCTCGTATTTACTGTCAATAACTGGGGATTGCACAACAACCTCAGTGCTTGAGAGTACTGCCAGATGTTCTTGTTCCCCCTTTTACTCTTTTATTTTTTTGTTTGGGAGCTAAAAGTCTCCCAGGTGATGACAGGCCTGGGAAGTGTGAAGGGTAAAAGACAGCTTTGTGCTTTCCAATTAGCTCGGTGATTTATTATCCTGCTCCCTGAGACGAGCCCAATAGTCTTGTATCAAACCCAAGCCTGAATGATTCCGTTTCACCCAGAAAGTGGATGAGAGGCAGAGAGCAAAAAAAAGGACAGTAAAATGCATTTATACCTCCCTTAGACTCACACATTCCACACCAAAATCTCTACAGCACTACTGTTACTCCAGAGATCCAAGACATGTTGAGCCATAAGATACAATAGAGCAAAAGTAATACCTAGATAAGCTACATTATGTCAGCTGATTGACTTAATAACATAAAAATGGTGTGAGGATGCAGGAAAGAGATCTATGGTCAGTGGATCTACGTTTCTTGGAATTTGGAGTACAGCTTCATTGCAGAGTGGGTTTATCTCCAGCCATATCTGATTGGTATGTGTGTGTTTGTGCATATGTGTGTATGTGTCCATGGTTTGTTTAGACTGGTCGGGAAAGCGTGAGACCAGAGTGAGTGGGCAGAGGCCATACTTTAGGGTTCAAAGTAAAGCGGGGAGGGACCCCCTCGTTTTGGAGGAATGTCGAGGAGGAGGCCTGATGGTTAGCTGGAGATGGTGTAATTAAGGGGTGTGATTGTGAGAACCTTCCCTTCAAGGCCCTGCAAGGGTCACAGATAAAAGAGCAGCCCTCAGCCTCTGCCGCTCTCACATGTGGAAAATCACAGTAACGTAGGTTTTACACGTCGAGGTAATGCGCACGCGCTAATGCATGGTTGCATCCCCGTGTGTGAGACGCAGTCAGAGGAGCAGATGACACCCTACCTGGGAAGCCCCCTGCAAGCTGTGGGAGGCGGTGGCTGCAGGTTACAGATTGTGCTTCCCCGACACTGGAAGCCTGTTGAGCAATAGGGCCACATAGAGCTTCTGAGGAGCGTCATAAATTAGACAGTTCTGGGAGGCTCCTTCTAATCATGTGGGCCTGTGCGTCGCCCTGCTGGTGTGGTTGTTGTAATTTGGCCCTGCCTGACGTGCTATTTGCAGAGTAAGAGCCTGATGACACATTGCCGAGCCTTTCTTTGCAAGCGCGGCACTGTGTGTCATGCGCAGCGGCAGGGCGTGGTGTGTGTGTTTGCTGACTAAATGCATTCAGCATTTGTTTGGCAAGGCGGCACAAAATGTTGTCATCCCCCCGTGCATCCCCCTTTCCTAACCCACCTACCCTCTTTCATATTGTAGCCAAGACTTAAAGGGTCCCCACAGCTGGCCAACATCGTGATCACAAGCCATCGTTGACACTTTAATGAAAGCCTGACTTCCCAATAATCCTCAGTTATGGAAACAGACACAGATTGGAGCAGTGTGGAGTGACAAGATAGCATATTAAGGACACTATTCAGAGCCCCAATGGGGTGTATCTTCCAGTTGCAGCACACCATTAGTTGAAAACGTGAGCTTGTGTGTTTGAATCCAAACTGTTGGATGTCAGTGCAAATTGTTGAAAGAGGTCAGTGTGACGTAACTCTGCTGTTGTGTTTTCACACTGTTGATATGCTCACTCTACACAAGAACAGGAAGATGAAGGGAAAATCTCTGTCAGGCAAAACAAGTTTTCTGAAATACACTTGAGCCCCGGAGAGAAATGATTCACAGGGCATCTACTACTTTTTTTTTTTTTTTGCGGGAGAGACAGTGTAATCCTTTCAAGAACCCCCTTCCCCAAACCCCTTAGCTCTCGATCAACTCCAGATGAGAGCGTTGCTCAGACCCTGATGACTCTCCTCTTTCTCTCCTTCTTCCTCCAGGGTGCAGGATAGAGAACTGTGAGTCCTGCTTCAGCAAAGACTTCTGCACCAAGTGCAAGTCAGGCTTTTACCTACACAAAGGGCGCTGCTTTGATAAGTGCCCCGAGGGCTTTGCCCCGCTGGAGGAAACCATGGAGTGTGGAGGTACGTGAAACAACTTATATATGTTACAAAAAAAGTTTCAAGAGAGTAAACAACCTTGTCTTTTATGACTCTCTTTACCTTTGCACAGTATTCTATAACTTGGCCTGCTTATTTGGGACCAAAAAACCTGCAGCTAAACTGGGACCACACACAAAGAGGTTAAAGCATCCCAGTAAAGCTCCTTCACCCAGTGTTAAAGCTTGACCTGGGGTCTTTGAGTTGCCTCTAAACTTCACTCTGCTGTGGTTTCACTGCACATCACTGTTTTCCTGTGTGTCTCCACAGAGGGCTGTGAGGTGGGCCAGTGGAGTGAATGGGGAGCCTGCACCAGGAGAAACAAAACCTGCGGCTATAAGTGGGGTCTGGAGACCCGGACGCGGCACATTGTAAAGAAACCACCCAAGGACACAATACCCTGTCCCACCATCGCTGAGTCCAGGATGTGCAAAATGGCCATGAGGCACTGCAGGAGAGGTAAGGATGTCATACAGCCACATGTTGATGTGTGTGAGAGAGATAGTCTGTCAGTCAGTCCCAACTCCATCCATGTTCACCTTAAAGTTTACACTACTCTGGTGAATATTATAGAAAACAGCCCACTTATCCCATAGGAGACTCTTTTCCCCCTCTCAGTTCCACCTGTTTCATGTAACCCTCGTACCTTGCACTCAGTCTTGTTTTTTCACTGTCTGCGTTTTTGAGGTGCACGGTGTCGTTTCCGTGCATGAAATATCAGTGTTTTTCCATGGCGGGCCTTGTTCAGCCAGAGCTCTTTTTCTGAGGTATACCCCCCCTCCCTCCCATCTCCCTTCCTCTCCTCACTGGAATTCTTCAAACTGCAGGTTTCCTCAATGGCTGTCTCTGTTTCCTCCCATCAGCATGAGAGATATTTGCGGTGCACACAGCATGTATGTCAGGCCATTAAATGAGAAGTCAAATCTGGAATTTCTCTGTGTGTGAATACAGCGAAGGGAAATATTTTTTTCCAAAAAGTAAACTATTTCTCTCAGACAGTCCAAACACACCATTTGGGGTGATGGCCTCAGTTAGGAGTGCTTTTAAAATAAATGTCCTTTCTCTTAATGTACTTTTTGCCTCTCTTATAAACTTTGGATTAGGATAGGCCAAGTGTAAATATTTAATTCACCAAATAAGGAAGCAATTACAGTGGCAGATTCAGGCTGTCAGAAAAAAAGAAAAACATTGTTTTACAGAAAGAGGAAAATATTCTAACCTCGAGGATTTTTCTCCATTTTTGGCCTGGAGTGTTGAATAGGAGGATCATTTAGTGAAGTGGTGAGAGAGTAAATAAACTTGAAATAAACCCTGATAGTTTCTCATATTTCAGCGCTACCAAGGCAGTCGCTGCTCTCTGGGTTGGAAACTGTGATTCCATGGCACATTTAGCTCCAAAGTCCTGTCCTGTTTGTCAAGGAAGTTCTCCCCCAACCCCTACGTGCCTCTTTGTGACTTTGCCGTGCTTGCTTGACCTTTTCCAAGAAACTTTATGACCTTCTTTAATTAAAATTTGGCATTGTTGCGCTTGGTTACTGCCGTTAATTATCTCAAGCATGAAGTCTCTGATGGGAAGTTGTTGTGAAGTCTAAATTGAGTGCAGAGCAGAACCATTCTTCTTCAGTCCTTTAGAAACCGACAACAGGCTCCCCATGTCCATCTCACTTAAAGCTACTGCTCCCTGGTGCCACAGCCATTGCAAACCTCTCAGTACAGTTTCTTAACCAATCACGGAGTTATGTCTCTGTGGAGGATCAGTGGCCTCAGCTTTGTGGTTGAAAGCTGTACGTAAAAGTGTCACTGTGTGTGCATCTTAGGACTCTCCGGGCTTGTGAAGTACTGCGGTGGCCCGTTTAATAAAGGTAAATTTCAGACTTAGGCATGTGTTGTTAATTCCCCACCGCTCGACCGCTCGTGAAAAAATCCCCACTTGGCAAAAGCCAGTGAAACGCAACACTTTTCAGTTCAAATAAATACAATGTAAAAGTGTAAGCAGCTAAGTCGAAGGGGAGGAGATCCAGTGCCGTCGCATGGAAGCTCGACCGACTGACATTGTAAAATAATCACTTTCCGTGAGTGATAATAAAGCATGGTCCAATGGGACGAGAGGCCGCCCTTTGAAATGCAGGTGATCAGGAAGTGGAGGTTCAAGAAATGGCTGCAATGTGGCTGAGTTCATCATGAAATAGCCTGGAAGGTGACCTTTTAAATTTATACAGATTTCAAGGACTTTACAAGCTCGAGATCCCCGGCACTACTTAAAAATAACAGGCTTTGCAATGCAGTATGGTAAATTTAATCCTTAAATGGGGTTGAGAAAAATGGAACCTCAACATTTAGATTTCATATTCAGAAGAAAATATAAATAGTAGAAGTAATTATGATGATCACTTGGAACTTAAGACAGTCTAAAAATGAACATTTTCATGAGCTCTTCTCACCGGACACCAGACACCAATGCTTAGGATAAGCATAGGATTATATAACTGCAGACCATAAAGATGCTATGGATTAAACGGAGACAGGAAATAAGAGGAAGCAGCATGTAGGTATACACTATTTATGGAAATGCTTATCTGATCACCCTGGCTTGCATTTCTACATATCTACGTGTTTGAATTACACTGGACGTCATTGACAGATCCCTGTCTCCCAGCTTAGCTCGAGGAGCGCAATAACAACACGAATGATCTTCTTCTTTTCCCTCTATGTCGGCAAAGATCTAATCCCTCTGTAAAACACACACTCGCACAGAGAGTAAAGCCCAGATAATGTCAAGAGCAGAGGCATTTTCACAGCGAACATGACGAGTTGTGTAAACCGTGTCTGATGCGTTCCATACAAGTTGCCGATCAGCGTAAACACACTGTATATCACTCGCGCTGCTGGGTTTCATTTGCTGTCCTCAGCCGGTGTCCTGATAATGCACTCTGTCCCCAAAAAGGAGGGGAAAGGTTGTGTGGGGGGCATGGACACACAGTGGCGGTACACTGTCACAAGTGCTATTTCCATCCAACTGTCAAGCTAATTTTTGGCAAACTTTTGAAGTTTGGCAAAAATAAATTGTGACTTTTCCACCAGTTAAGGTTGCACAGAATATTTAGGGACTGTTCTCTGGGGAGTATCGCAGCACTCCAACTAAAGTGGACATTCTGCTTGTATAACAATGCAGGAAGGCTGGAGTGGACAGATATTTCACGAAAACAATTTCAAAACCACATTGGAAATCTTTGTCAGTTCTATCATTGTCACCCAGCTGTTTACGTTTGGTGCATAATTGTCAAATAATACTTCAATACAACAATCTCTAGAGGAATAAGGAAGTCTTGCCTCGTCGATGCTTGGCTAGCGTGTGTGGCGGGCCTTTGCATTGTTCCCTGGAGAGGGTCAGATGCTCTTCTATCCTCTGGATCCCTGGAGTAGTGCCCTGAACAGGCTATAAACAATAAAGAGACTTTATTAATAGCGCCGGAGCAGCTAGCATTGACAGACTGGGTTCCCCCCTCTCTCTGCCTTGTGAGCTGATGGGAGGGGAGGAGAGGAAAGGTGAGAAGAGTGATAACGCTGCAGCCCCCCGGCTCTTCCATATTGATGCCATTAAGGAAGTCCCTACAGAGATTTCCCAGCAACTCCTGTCATCAGATTCACTGGTTTACAAACAGACACGTGACAAGTTCGACTCCTCTTTCTCTGCTTCTTTTTTTTCTGCTGTCCTTCGTTGCCTATCAATCCATCTGTGTATTTTCTTTCTCTCTTGCCCACCCACTCTACTATAATCTTTGAACAACAGCTGCTTCTGCCATGTCAGTGACATTAGATGTTGTGTAAACAACTTAAAATGTTAAAGCTCTCGAAAACTCCCACTCTCAATGTAATCCCTGATTTGAGATTTAAGAGGGAGTAAAGTCCAACACAAACACACCATTGCAACTCAGGCTAATTTCAGTTTCAGACAGTTTGACAAATCGGCTTTCAGATTCTCAGACGGCACAAAAGTCTTTATGGTGTCAGGCCGGAGTGACATTTGTGCAGCTCTGCTTGCTTGGATTGTAGGTAAAAGTACAGTCATTTAAGGGGCATTTGTAGTGCAAGAGGCGGCCAAGCTCAAAGTGAACCCAAACAAGAACAGAAGTTTTACAGTATGAAGTTATGGAACAGTAAAAGTTTATAGCTTAGCAAATTTTGGAACTGACAACAGAAACATATTTAAGACCTGGTTTTCCAGAACAATGCAGTTCAATTTACACTTGAAATGCTTCTACGACTGCTTCTACTGGCCCATGAAGACTCACAGTCCCTCTGCTGACCCCAGGGAAAGAAAAAGAGGGACAGCAGAAAGATGCAGCGAGAGGAAGAATAAGAAAGAAGGAACATATAATGATTATCTTTGGCCGTTGTATTATGTACCTGTACTTGGAGTGCTGCAGGCCTTTGTGGGTGTATTGATCTCCCGTGTGTGTAACCAGAGAAACCCTTTCTGCTGTAAGGCTCGGCCGAGGCCAAGCCCTCCATCTCATCAGTCATCTGAGTGCTTGGATCCAGCCACCACTAATACTGTCTGTCATAACTTCTGTGTGCAGTTTGTGTTTATGCTGTAACTGTGATAACTACCTCTTGCAGCCATGATGCCCAGTCTATTCCCTCTGCCATCAATTTGAAACCTTGGATAAACACGCTTTGTTACACGTTCTGCGGCTGGGGTGTAGAAGACGATAAACCCACCTAGACTCAGTTTACTGCCTCATCACTCCTCCGTAGTGAGACATCTAAAGGCCCTGCAAGGTCTTTGTCTGTATTTAAGGCCATTGGACATGACAGAGAGGCGGGCAGTTGTTTAATTTACCCTAAGATCACCTACAGTCTGTTGCAGGGGACCAAAGTGAACACAGATCCGCCTTGGATCGACCAGACCTCATGAGGATTTGGTTGACTGGTGGGATTTACGCCAGGTTCTGTCTGAAGCCAGTCTGGTTCTGCGGTGAATCCACAGTGCTGTGGACCTCCTGGTCCTCACCGTCTGCAAACCATCTGCTCCAAAGTCTCCGGTCCTGTAAAACGATGCACAGAGCAACATTGATTGCCTCAAATCCGCTCTGGAGGAAGCTCAACCGCCTTGTCTGAAGCGCACACCGCTCGAGACACCAAACAATTCCGGTA
Source organism: Enoplosus armatus (assembly GCF_043641665.1). Lineage (NCBI taxonomy): Eukaryota > Metazoa > Chordata > Actinopteri > Centrarchiformes > Enoplosidae > Enoplosus > Enoplosus armatus. The sequence continues at coordinate 20,265,165 of NC_092188.1, read as the reverse complement.
TCTGGCAAGTCTTTGCGTACGAGCAAGCAGTTAATGCGCGTGCGTGCGTATGAGCATGTGAAACACAATTTTGGTGTTTATACTCTCTGAGCCAAGAGGTTTAAGCTCTGGTGAAAGATGCCATTCACTTCTGAGCATTTTAGTTACGCACTCAGCATGATCGCATCTGAGTCTGGCCTGTGTTTGGCTCGGAAACCCAACATCCAAACACATTTCTGGATGTGTTTTTGTCAGATGTAGCCTTCTACCATCAGGCCAGCTTTTTTCTCAAACAGACGCACGCTTTCAACTCGAGGCTAATTGATGGAGCGTGTTCTTCTTGTCTCAGCAGAGGAGCTCATGGTGCAGTTTGTCCAAGCTGAACAACAATTGAGCTCTTGCTCGAACCACCCCTCTGAAGTCTTCCCAAAGTACTTGAAAACAGAGGTTTGCACTTCTGTTCCTTCATGTACTTATCTCATTATTCCAATTAATGTTCCCCGGGTGTGCTCTACGGGAAGTCAGGACTTTTGGAAGCGAGAGCTGGTGCACAGATGACAAGTCCCACTCTGATTTCTGCCACAGTGGAATGACGGGTGGTGATTAACGGCGATCTCTGGCCTGGGTAATATCACGGACAATCCGGATCAGTTCTTCCCGCCAGCGGGAGCGGAGTGAGGAGCGTTTTCCCAGGACAGAAGGAGAGCACTAATTGGCAGACGCCCTGTCATAGTGATTATGTGAGCCTCACACTGCAGCCTGTTGTGACTGGAGGAGCCACGGCTTAATCTTCTTTTAATAAGGCCGCTCCATAGGGGCTGACACAGTAGCTGGTGAGAAGGCCTCAGAAGTACCCTGCCTCCCTTGGACAGCATGGATGGCCTGGCTCTGGACACAGGGCCTGGGTTAGTGTCTGACTGGGACAACCCCCCTACCCCCTTCCACCACCCACCACATGAGCTTGCATCGTTCATTAATTTAATTAAATGCTGCCAAAATCTGGACGAAAAGATGAAATAAACACACACTACTGTGAAACCGTAAAGCTGAGATGACAGAGAGCATTTTGGAAGCTTTGCACTGGGCTGTAGTGAATAAGAGCATGGGTGAAGAGGAAAGACACATCAACCTGTCATTGACTTGGCCAGGTCTCCAACATCCCAGTGCCAATGGCAGTTATGGTCACCGCTGCGGTCACAGTCACAAATTAACACAAGTTCTGTTTCAGCTATCCCATATTTGCAAATCTCTGTCATAGATTATTCCCCCCCCGTCTTCGCTTATGTTTTGTATCTCCTACTAACCAGTTGAAAATTGATTATCTAGGCCCATGTCTGGACAGGCAATCAACACTTGCTTTACGCTGATGTCCTCAAACCAAACTTTCGGGTTTGTTTTTCTGCATCTCATGCAGTTTAGTGGTGCTAAATCTTCCATCGGAGGAGAAAGTCATTACCAGTAGTCTCTGAAACTTCTCTGCCCTGGGTGCATTCCTTATTGGGGGGGGTGCTGGAAGCCGGGGGAAGAAAAAGGAAGGGGGGTCTCTGATTAACTTCCCACTAAGTGCCCCTGCTCTCTGACCAAAATAAATATGGCTGCTGTCATTTTGTCAGCAACTGTCTTCAGAGAGCAATATTTGAAACACCCCATGATCCTGCTGGCTTTTATATGGAGAATCCATCGTCATACCACAGGCATGAGCCATAAACATGTGGAGGCCTTTCAAAGACCAGGGGGTGGAGGGATGGAAGGAGGGAGGTGGAGGAGGAGGGGTCAGCAGCGCTCACTGGGGCTCCATACTCCACATTATTGTCATCTGGTCTTTTCCAAGCAGGAAGAAAGAGGAGGGGTGTGATTGAAGGTTTTTTTTTTTTTCACACTCTTTGGCCCAGTTGAGTTGTGGTTTTGCTGAACTGCCTTTTGTAGACTTGTGTACACACATTAGATGCAACAGTCCTCTTATTTGTTTGACTCACTTTATTGTGAAGTGTGCGTTGGTGGTAATGCTATTCCCGTAAATCCAAGCTAGCGGATGTAGATATCTTTCTAGAATACATTTTGGTGTTGAATAGATGTGCATTTGACAGCCAGAACATTGCCAAAAGTTGATGGTTATACTCATGACTACAATCTGAATAGTTTTATGAAATCCTGACCTAAATGGATCATTTGTAAGCTTGTTCAGTGGGACTTTCTCAAAGAGAGGGAACACTGCGTTGGTTGCTAAGCTTCCGTTGTTGTCTTCTGGCAGAGGAAATGAGGCATATGGGCCGACATCAACAGCACCATCAAAAACAGACGTACACAAACAAACAAAGTGGCAGCAAACTGGAGGGGGAAAGAGGGAAGAGGAGGGGGAGGAGGAGATACTGTGCAGAAGTGGAATGTTTTCATGTTCTCATGCCCCACAAACGGGAGCTATTTCCCCCCACTGAGCAGTATATGGGCTGATATTGCCCATGACACGGTCGGGGCTGTAAAGCGCTCCCTCAGTGAACGCTCCCTTGATGGGCAGTCTGTGCTGTTACACCCTGTGATTTTTTACAGCAGTCGAGACATGGTCTGTGTCTTTACAGGGATGGATGGCAACAGCTTGTGATGAGATCTTTGAAGTAGGGTTTGACTCCTATACTACTATATGGGACTCTTTCTATAAAATATCTGATGACGACTAGCCAGTGACTTGTGTCACTTGTGATATGATGGAGATTTTGCCTCTGACCACAGTTGGTGATTATTTCCTTATTTTGTATCAGAAGGCTGACTGGAGAAATCTATTCAGTGAGGTGTGAAAAGGATTTTACAGAACAGCTTCAGGGGTGGCAATCTGTTAAACCTGTAATGAAATTTGCTCACCCTGTTTTATAAAATGTAATTAGTATGGATTTGTGTGCTAAGACGGTCTAAATGTAGTTTTAGAGGCTCTTCCACCCTGACAGGCATAACATTCTTGGAAAACATTGAATTTTCTACTTTATTGGAAGTTTTTGGAATGGTGAGATTTAATATCAAAAACCGGCGCCAAATATCATCTGCTTTCTGCTTCAATCAAGTCAAAGAACATCAAGTGCCTATATGGGTCTGAACCTATGTTGAAGTAGGCTCCTGTGTCTGGGCTTCCCACCTCATATTTAGATAACCCATGCTGGTCAGAGTGGGGTCTGTTTGATCGTGCTGCATCCCTGCACCTCCTCTCTCTGTCTGCCAGACCTCCAGTCCGGCACTGCTGCCAGCTCTCCTGTGGGCCGCAAACGCTTTCATCTCCACATCTACACCACACCAGGCAGATGAGGATGCATACACACACACACACACACGCGCGCGCCTGCAGACACACACGTTCACGCAGCCAAAGTGTGAGACACACGTAATAGACACCGACAAACAATAAAACAGACCTCACAGGCAGAACAAGTCGCCACATTATCTACTCTTTTCCTCGTCCCTGTTTCCATTCTCTTTTCCTGTCTCGCACTCAAATGACACTCTCTCACTCATGTATCACATATCGCAGTCTGAGGAACAACATGCATGCCACAGAGGAGGATGTGTCCGCATGGCGTACACTGTTCGAGGCAGTGCTGCATGCACTGGAGTCCCCCCTCTCCAGTGGTCTGGCTGGAGGAGGAAAGAAGGAAGGCGAGGAGCCGAACGGGGGAGCCTGAAAACATCTGGTGCACAGTTGCACTGGCTCAGCCACCAGAAGCCCCTCTCCTCTCCTCTCCTCTTCTTTCCACCCTCCTTCCCTCTCTTTCTCCATCTCTGGCGGGCGTCTTTATAGAGACATCACAGCTTTTAATTACAGCTAGTGATTCAGAGAGAGGCTGTGGCTTCTGACCCACTCATGTCCGTGAGCGTGGACCCAGTGTACAGACATGCAGACACAACAAAGCTGCAAGTATAGGCCTGCCGGCCTTTGGTTGCATGTACGTCTGTGTGTCTGTGTGTTTTCTGTGTGTGTGTGTGTGTGTGTGTGTGTGTGTGTGTGTGAGAGCAAACAGTGACAAATACAGGGGGAGTGCAGACTAAGAGCAGAGCCATTATAGTGGTAAGTAGAGGCCTGGGCCAACTTACCAAGGTTGTAGAGCACGACACTCCCATCCACACCAAAAAGCAAAACTCTAAGGTGTTAAAATTTCAGTTTAACGGAGCGAATACTGGCACAAGTTATTGACCTCAACACGTTTTCTCACCGCATAAAGCACAAGCCTCTATCTACAACTTGTTAAGACAGAAGCCCCTCTGTGATTATAAACGGCTTATTTGCGAGTCGAAAGAGAATTATGAGCAGGGTATTTATACCCTCTGAATTAACACTTTAATCTGCATTAAAGCTAGTTTTAGCCATTACCTTTTAAAGTTGATATGGTTACCTTTGTTAGCAAACAGATGCCTATTTACGCCACATCTGAGTCTTTAGCTGCTATATGCTCCACTGTGTTCGCCAGCTAGTCGCTAACTTTGTCTGTCGTTTGGTGCTGAGCAGGTAACATACAGAGGCTTTATTATTTTTGCCGAAAACAACTTCCTGATGCTGCTGAAGATGATCCTGATGAGAGTGAATCAAAACAGTAAAGTTGCAGAAAGTAAAACCAAAAAAGTTTAAAGATGCTAAAATACTCCGTGGAGCTATGGGGAACGGCAGAATCAGGTGTCTCTGGGGTTTGTCTCTACGAGTGACATTTTTCACATTAAACTTCTGGCCCATTGCTAATGTAGAAACAGTCATTATAGCAGCTTTAAAGTAGAGAAGACGAAGATACATATGGTGTTTAAAATAACCATCTCACACTTTGCTCTTTGCATCTTCATGGCTTTCACTGGAAAAAGTAGGCTAAATAACAAAATACCAGACAATCGTGTAAGCCAAAGTCGAGGGGACTTTGTTCTGTAAAATATGCTGCTATGAGTGTGATATCACTGTAATTGTAGCCAGGTGTATGTGCAAGATGCATTCCTTAACTTATCTTTGGTATTTGTTCCGTTTCAGTGGTAGTGGTAAACGCATAGACCAGTATGTTGAAAATATTTAAATTGAATTTGTATATGACACAATATGTTAACACAACGTAACATGTTAATCCTAACCCTACAATAAATTAAATGTTAAAAAAAACACTGTAAAATAAAAACAATACTCAAATCTTAAAATATTCTATGGAAAATGACCCCTTCCTAATTTGGGACACTCACATTCTGCAAATATTTTACTACCCATGTCTGTACTTGTTCATTTAGTGGTATTTGCATTTAACGCCTCTCCCTCAAATATGTCATTTTCATAATGCATTTTGAGTATTCTGTCATGCAGGAAAAACCAATTATATTGCCTTTTCAGAGGATATAACATGATGGCTCTCCAAGCAAACTCCCTAGACATGATTGAGTGGTTGTCGTAATGAAACTCAACCCATTCCAGGTACCATATCAAATCCCTTCAAACATAAACGCTCCTTCCCGCTGGGTGGCAAGGTTCAGGACCGTGATCCCGACAGGCCTTGAGACATTTCTTTTGGATTAGTGGGAGCTTAAGTCTCACTTTGATTTGATTCCTTTCTCCTTCCCCGGCTGCATCTCTGACAGATGCCGCTGCCTTCTGGAGTACACAAACCTCATCCTCGGCGAGGTGAGACCCTGAAATGACCGTTGAAATTGCACCGTAATCATACACAGCTAAAAACATCAAGAAAATGTCTGCCATATGCCTCAGAGCCCTCTGTTTGTGTTTTAGTGAGTTGAAGGGGGATTATTGACAGGAGTGGGAGGGTAGTGCCTGGGCCGAGCGGCGGTGACTCTTATTGCCTGTGTCTGTGATCAGATCTGTCAGAGCCACTCAGCTGTCTGTCTGCCTGGTGTTTGACAAGTGTTTGATGCAGCACAGGCCTTAGAGAGGATCAGGCCCTTCCTGAATTGGCTTTACCTCTCTCCCCGCGCAACAGGAGCTCTGCGAACACATCAAACACAGCCCCCACCTCCCTCCCTTTCTTCCGCTGTGAACTAATGAACTATTTTTATCAAAAAATATGTGCAGTCCGTCGGATCATCAGAGGAGCCTGAACAACAGCGCCCTTCGAGAGTTAGTTAAACAATCAAAGAAAACAAAAAGCGCCAGCCAGACTTGATTCCCTCATCACTGGCCATTGCACGGGGATTGCGGCATGATCCTGATGGCCCCCTGTCTCTGTTTTAGCGTCTAAGCCCGTCTGATTTAGCTTGGCTCCCCTCTCGTTAGGGTCTGGTCCGGTTTTTGGGACAGTTGTGCTCCATGTCCAAACATGTGAGGGATTTCCTCCTGGGGTTTCCCAGTAGAGAGAAGGGGGGATAAAAGGACTTGTGCAGAAATGAGATATAAAGAGGGAATCATGCCGGACAATTTCCTCCTATATCCTGCCCTGTTCCCTTTCAGACCCACAGAGACAAGGAGGATGCAGACCAGTTGGAATTAGAGAATGAAGAGTGTGTGCACGCACGTGAACTCACATACAGGACTGAAAAACACACGCACTGTTGTACACATGCATGGTGGTGATGGCGGCTATGTGGATCACATCCTCCCCACTTGCTGATTCTTGCGGGAGACACACAGCATTCTTGTATCACAGTGTAGAGAAGTTTGTCCAAGTGTTATGAGGATGATAAGGAAAATTGTAAGATCAGACTTTTATTGCATATTTTCATTTTTACATTACAACAGAAAAGGCTTTTAGGATCAGGGCTATCCGATGTTTGGCAAATGGAAAGCTATGTCGGGTAATGAGTTTGGCTGGGGTTGCTCAACTAATAAAGAGCAGGACAGAACTGCTAACATTGCCCTAAACTCTGATAGCCTCCAGTAGTGGCTTCCACAAAGAGGAGGGATACTACACAGTGGATGTGCTGGTCGTGAACACAGCTTCTTTTTTTCTTTTTTCTTTTTAAACGTAAGCTTGAACTCCATAAACTAATGTTGTTAGTAGATGTTTTGATGATTGAAGTAATAGACCAGCTAGTAAGCTGGTCATGATTTTGATTGCAGCTTACATTAGAGCAGACAAACACACTGTTTAATACATTCCTTACATTTTCTCTTCTGGTTTTGGAAAGTCTATAAGAAGACATCACCCTCCAAACTCGTTAAATGCTCTTACTACCGCCCCATGACCATATGGAGAAATCCAAAGCTTGATAGGCCTGCCGTGCCTTTTTATGATTCCTAAACTGTGATCGCTGTTCGGGGGAAAGAGGTTTAGTGAACTATCAATTATAGACACTTTATGTTTCAGTAGTTTACAGTGTTGACAAGTTGTTTGTTGAAACCCTCACCCATCCTTCTCTCTTCCACTTTATAGCCCCATAGGGGTGCAGAAAGCCCCCTACCCTGGGTGCGCTTTATTTCGTGCCCCCTCATGACTGTGTTAACAACCATTTTATTCTTCTCCATAAAATGAGCTGGGGTGCTGTAATGCAGAGGGATTGTTCGTGAAGACCTAAAGGCTCATGGGAGGGGGCTGAGCCAGGTAAATCCACAAGCAAGGGCCCTCCATTGGGGGTTGACCCCCCCCTTTACTTGAGCCTCAGACTTACATTGTACTCAACAGATCCTGGAAATTCAGATTCACCTCCTCAGATAAATAATAGTGTAAATATTCGTTTAATTGCGGTGTGAAGAGGTTACCTCCGCTGCAGGATGTGCTTTTCCTGCCTTGATCCATTGTCAGTGTGAGGGTGCTTTTAAAAGTGCACAGTTAATCCTGGTGGGGTGCTGGTTTACACAGAGAGAGGAAGAAGATTGGTGAGCTCCTCTGGAGTGAGTGTGTTTCATTCTATTAGTCAACGGATGCCAAGCCTGATTTGCTGTAAAAATTAAAAGGTAGAGTGTTTAAAAGTACACTAAACTGAACTGCCAAGTCCAGCTTTTATTAGCTTTTACTTCTTAATGGCACAGCAAAGATAATGAACTGTATTGAGCTGCAGCGGCAACTGACAGTGCATCAGTGTAAAGACATGGAAATGTATATGACAGTTATATCGGACTAGCTTGAGAGCAGCTTGTTATCAAAGATTGAATAAAAAAAATAAATCCATGCTGGATCTCGTGTCTGTCGAAAATGATTAATTTCATCAGCTCAATGCAATACACTTATCGGAAACTAAGATGAATGACTATCATAACTCTGTGAGACACTTCCTGCTTTATATCACAGCATATGGGAATTATAAGATGGATCAAAGCCTTTATAGAGATCTCCTCTTGATATAGAAGACATGGAAATCAACGTGGAGCGCTATGGCCCTTTTCCATCTTTGAGTAAAGACAAGCAGAGTTCACATCTGTAGTAACTTCCTGGCTAGAATGATGAATTTGCTACTGTATATCCCGACAGGTTTGCTGATCTTTAGATCCGCGGCCACATTTTAAACCCCTCCCTCACATGCTGCAGCTTTCTTCAGCTCACTCCGCCCCGCCCCCATACACACAACAAATACAAAAACAAACAGACCCACACCAGCGGCAACCCTTCAGGAACATCGGCGCGGGGGCCTCCCTTTGATAAGTGCAGAGCTTTATATTTTTCTCATCAGAAATGAAACACAACATTAAGCCATTCATTAAAGTCAACTAAAGCTAATTATCCCTCATTTACCCAAGTGCCCGTGGGGCAGGAGAGCCCCATATACTTAGGCCCAGATGTGTCGATGAGTCAGTCGGGAGATAGCAGACCGCAGAGGGGGCTGCTCGCTTCTCTCTGAGTCCTGCGGTTTCAAGGCGCATCAGACTCAGCGGGCCGGCCGTGATGCCTGTTCACTGCCTGGCTGCTGACGTTACCCTCATGACACCATTGGCTGTGTGAAGCCGCTGCCATACAGCAAGGTTCCATTTAGTGGAAACAAAGTCAATAATGATCAGTTCCACACCTTAATTCAAAAAATGAAGAGAGAGGATCATATCTCACTAGCTGGCCCATTTTCGAAGTTTTGCAGTGGCTAAGTCACATACACAGCAGGCCTCCATTCACATAACCTCTCAATGCTGCAGGGGGCGTACAGCTTTCTGCTGAAGCTAAACTACAAGTCTTTAGATTCTGGCAGCTTCAAGTGGAAGTGGGGAAAAAGCGTAACAGTTGGCAGGATGTCATAGCCCAGAAACCATATAACGTCATGTGATTTAACTCCTCAGACCTAATTTCTTCTTCTCTGTGTCTGGTACCAACACCAGACATCTAGAAAATAATGGCTGAACCGCTTTACCACTGGGATGAGGAAATCTAGCCCTTGCTGCTGAGCCCAGTTGTCTTAGGACGAGGCATCTGCTCATGGCAGTTTAGGAGAGACATTTATATTTGATGTGAAGTTTCTGCGCATGGTGTATATGAAGCGATCACTAGAAATTAATTTGGCAAAAAGGGTACAACAATGATGGGATGCTATTCCCTGTTGAATCCCCATTCTTCAATTCAGGCAGAAAAGCCAGCTGTATTTTTTCATATAAATCTTGCCTGATGCAGCTTTAGAGTAATAAACGTTACATGGATTGGTATGAAACCATCTGGTCCTGTGTGGGGCCCTTTTTTAACTTCCCCCAGTCAAGTGAGTTAGGGCTGCTGTAGTCATTTATAGAGAAACTGGTGACAGTACAGGAAGTGTATAAAAGTGAAATAGTTATTGAAATCTAATGAAACCTAAACGTGAATCATATTAGTTAATACTGTCAACCATCCCTTTTGTCTGTTGTTGTTAAGGCAAGTCGCAGGCTGTAAATTGGTTCCATGATGTAAAATCCTGTTCTGTGTGCGACAGTCGCTGTTGGGATTTTTGGCATTGGTAGCTGGCTAGTTAGCATAGCAAGTAAATAAAGAAGAAATAAACTAAGAAGATGTGATGCATGATTTTGAAGGCGTTGGAGTTGACAGAGCTGGCCTGAGTAACAAAAGCAACGTAACAAATGACTTTTGATGTTTATGAATTAGTAATGTAATCACTTTTTCAATGAGCAATAAGTAATTGATTTAATGTAACTTGCTAAACACTGTTTGCCACACAGATGTTTATAGAGATTTAATGTACACCTAGAGAGCAATACTGTATCGACTTTAGGAGTATTTTAAGGATTTCAGTGCCATGTTGACATGTCGGCATCTAACCCTAACCCTAATCATGCCCCAAGTTTCCAACTTGGAAATCTGACCCAAGGGATTATTCCATAAAAGTTTTCCCAGTACAGTAGGAAGAAGTAATTCCAAAACTTTCCAACATTCATGAAAGTTAGCGTAAGTGTTTAGGTGAAGGTGAGGAAGAGGAAATAGTTCTGGAGCTCAGTTCTTACTTTTTGGAAGTTGGCCTAATTTAACATCTGTCATGGAAGGTTTCTGCTTGATAACCTACCTTTGAGCCCTCGAGCCAGAGGTGGTAACCCAAACAGCACAAGGGAACGCTTCCCGTGCGGTGAAATGCAGCAGAGCATGACTTTGAACTCTGAGTAGACTGATGGAGGAGAACTTTAATGTGCGGGGTCATCGTCTGTTCTGTGGCCTTCCTGGGCAGGTTGTGGCTGCTTCTTGCTGGTGTGATCGACCTTCTCCAGAGGGGAAAAAAACATGCTGTCTGCACTGACCATCAGGCATATTAATCACCGTGTCAGTCATGCATGTTTTTTGCCCGGGACTTCTCCGCTTAGAGACGTTAATCTCCGAGTCGGGTTTTCGCTTTAACTTATTGTCAGTGAAACGAAGCATCAAAGAGCCGCGCGGTGAGCTAACCTGCTTTTTTAATCTCTGTGCAGATCCTCCACCGGGTCATAGATGAGAAAATAATGACCGACCTAATCCCAACATTAGCTTTTTAAATCGGAATGCGTATGTTTTAGATCATTCTCGCCTCGCAGCGTGGTGATAGTAAGCAGAGCATGGGGGGAATAGGGAACGAAAGAATGAAAGAGTGAATGAAAGAGTGTGATCCAAAGTAACCTTGTTAGGGCTAAGTGACGCTGTGCAGAGAGCCTCTTGTCAGTTGGTTGGCAAGATGAGCTTCTTGTAAATGATTGTCCTCTCTGTCAAAAGGCTGATTTCTTTTTTCCTACATCTGACGTCTGTGTCTCCGCCGCAGTATTTCCCAGTAGTGTTCCTCCCAAATATTGTAGCTTTTTCACTCCCAGTCCAGGTCTGTATCTGTTACAAATTTCTGCCTTTTTACACTTAAGCATTATTTTCATCTGTATCAGGTTCCCCTCTGCCTCAGATGTCAAATCAGCCCTCTACAGCATTTCCCTGCAGGCAGGCAACAGCACAAAGCGCCATTAAAAGTTTTGGCCCGCCTCTGGCCTACGCCTTAATGAACTATGGGTCACTTGAGGTCATACCACTGTGTCCCACCTATAAATCAACTGAAAACTATGTTCAGCAGCAGTCTGGGGCCGTGTCAGCGTCCGTAACCTTTTCCCAGACAGAGGAGTTGTCGGTGTGTGAGTAAAGAGAGCACTGGCTGGCTACAGATCCTTTCCCCTTCACAGCATTATAAATGTATGTGTGAGGAGGCCCTTAATGGCTGCTAATCCAATTTCTGCCACTGAAATCAAATCTCACTGGCGCCAGTAGTTCTCTCCTTCCCTCACAAATAATGGCCTCCGCTTTGGCCTGTTTATGAAAAAGACGAGCCGCCAAAAAATCCGGCTTTACCTTCCTTAAGTCCACCCGAATCTTCTTCAAAATTGTTTGGATTTTTTTTCCTGCCCCCCTCCCTCCATGTCCTATGAAAGTTATTAATTGACCGTCTGCGTCGAGTGGAGGGATGGGGTAACAGGAGAGCGGGGGAGAGTTTTCAGCAGTATAGGATCCCATTTACCGTATGTCTTAATGCCTTCTCGAGGTCAGCCATTGATTTTTCTCAAACCACAAGCAATGGAGATAAGATTAGGCCTTCGATTCCTGCACTGCCGCCGGAGCCGTTAGTGGATGAAATCACTTGGCCTGTGCCGACAGTCAGTGCATTGCTCTTTTTTAGCAGGTCATGGCCTCTGTGATTATAGGGTAACGTACACTGTAGATACCCCCACAGTAGCCTCAGGGCCAGCAGAGAAAAAAAAGTCTCTTAGCAGAGAGATCTTCCAAAGTATGCTGGGTGACAAAAAGGTAAATAAAAGCCTTATTTCAGAGGAATACGACGCTGTTACGTAATGCAGACCTTCTCTCATGTAAACTTATGCATTTTCTTGAGTTTGGTCCCCTTTTCCAAAACAAAGATATTAGCTTTGACACAGATGAAGGGAGCTTTGGCTTTGGCTTTGGCTTCCTTCCCCCTGGATATGGATTTGACTGATTATCTTTCAGTGCATCAGTTGGACAAGTAGTCATATTGCCATTCCGCAAAGGAGATATTATTCTAGAGTGCGAGCCTAATAATATGATACGTCTAATAGCGCTTAACTCTTAGTTGGATCCTCACCATGCAGTCGTCTCAATTATTGCTGAGAGCCTCAAATAGCATCACAGGGACACGGAGAGAGGGGGGGGGGGGGAGAGGGAGAATGATGGGGAAGAAAAAGCAAAAGCGGTGGATCCCGGCTGGCTTCGAGAGGTTATTGAGGAACGTCCACCACAGTGCGTGCGGAGGAGTTTAATATTTCTTTGCTCACTGGTTTGGCAGCTGAAAAGATTGGAAATGACACTAAGTATTTCTCAAGCTCCACATAGGTGATATAGAAGCTCACAATCACTGACGCACAGGCATAAAGGGCATGTATATCATTCAAAGATGCTCGCACACGCACACACGCGGATACATAAAAGAATTCCGCAAAGGTCATTTCTGACAGCGGTAAACAACACTCCTACCACAGGCTCTGCTTCTGATTCAGAAATACAAAACATTTTGATTTGCTCTTGAGATTTGTGTTTGTTTGTTTGATTAACTTTTCATTTCCAACTCAAACACAAACGTCAAGCTGGCAGAGGAAGATCGTATCTTTGAAGGAAAACTAAACATTGGCAAAATTATGGTTTGCTGTAGTGATAGTAAATGCAGCCAGAACGTAAAGAGAAGTATAAGGAAGGATTATAATTTTCTGATAAAAGCCGTGCTCCTTTGATTGGATGATCACTGTGCCAGTTCCAGCGCAAAACAAAGACAGAGAATGATTTGAAACCTACTGTGCCTTCCAAGACAAAATTATCTTTACATGCTGTAAGATTTATGAATTTGTTCTTGGTTTTGAAAGCAATTGAGATGACTTAATCATTTCTTTCCAGGCAAATTAAACTGTTTCCTCTGTGAACCCTGGTAATCAGCTTAAGTGATTACATCGGTCGTAAATATGAGATGATGAAAGCTCAGTGTTCAGAGTGCGTAGTGCCCTGAGGAAAGGCTAAATGGGAGTTCTTGGGTAGATATGACCATCTCACTGGGACTGGATCAGATGCTGGGGGAAGGGGCTTATGTGGGGATTGGTTGCCCTCTAGCTGTCAGCATTGAGATTTGGTTATGAAATATGGTCTGAAATTGTTGTGTAGGTGAGTTTATGAGGTGTCATCAGTTAGTTTGGAGATTGATAATGCTGGTATTGAGAAGTCCGATTGGAAGTATTCAGTTTCTGCAGCTCATAACAGTCAGAACTGGATAGCTTCTTGACAAACAAAATAAATCTTCCAAGATGGGTAAGGTTTTCTGTATAGCAGAGCTACAGTATGGAGTGGATGTATCAGAGCTATTATCTACACTAGAGATTGTTAGAATATACAGTATCGTTACAATATCCAGAATCTGGTGATTTGTAAGGGCACAATTTAAAAGCGATGCCTGGAAAGCATCAGGCATCAGATGCGTGTATACAGTTCCTGCTGTGAGGACTTCCATAACATTTCTTGCCTTGACAGCTTGTCATCAACTTGCTACAACCAAAGGCAGAGGAATAAAAAAAAAGCCTTGGAAAGAGAAGCAGTGAAGTTCAGGAAAAGGGCTTGAAGTTTCCAGGCTGACAAAAAGGTTGCAATGCCTTCATTTTATGCCCTTTTAGGCTAATTAACCCCCCCCCCCCCATATTAAATTTGTGGGTGTGTTTGTGTGTGTAGTGGAAGAGATCAAAAAGATTTAGGTCGTCACTCAATTTTGACCAAATACTTTTGTAGTAGTTACGGCATTTTGCCTTTGTAGGGCAGACAAGTCCAGGGCTTTTTCCTGTTATCTCTTTTTCCGTTCACATGCATGTTATATGATGTTATAGTTAAGAGTTAAAGGATGGAAAAAGGAAGCTATAGGAAGGAAGGGATGGAGTGATATGATTGGCCCAAGTTTGATCACGAGGCTTTAAAAAGTTGTCTTATCAATGGAAGATGCCAAAATGTTATACCTTTGGAACTCAGTAGTGTGCAGCTGCTGAATTTGTTTCTTTCCTGCAGTTGTGTGTGTGTATAAGTGTGTGTTGTGAGCGCTGTTAGAGAGAGCGTAAAACTCTTTGGATCACAGATCTCCTGCCCAGTCCTCAACTAGCCAGGAAAAATGCTTTTTAAACTTAACTCTCACATATGTATTTGTGTTTCAAGCAATTGCTGTAAATGCAGGCCTTTTCAGTTTAAATGCAGCCTTGCGTCCAAGGAATGGCCTGCGAAAGGCTTTGCCCGTTACAGAGGGAGTTTAATGCTGCACCATGTACTTTATTGCTGTCAAATGTAATTCATCTCGAGGTTGATTGCACTGAAAGCTGTGTTTATCAGGCACCTAGCAACACTGTTTTGGATGAAAATTACCTCTTTAAAGAGCAATTAGGAAAATGAACCTATAGGCCAAATGCCTTTCAGCTCCAGATTTACTTTAACAAACATTATCATACCGTAAATCACGCAAAAAAATATAATCTAAAGTGGCATCAGCTAAGCAAGTGTACAAAGTCTTCTGGTAATATTTTTCAATTGAAGGGCATGAGATTTTGATGGAGGAGATGTGAAAGTTTATGATTTTAACTAGCGGCTGTGTGCGAGAAACTTTATTGCCATGGCTCCGATTGGCAATGTGACTCAAAATAACAAGATTAGATTAATTGCAGGAAATAGCATTGAGATGGTTTGATGTTTGCATGCATCTGTATTATTCATTGGGAGACCCTATTAGCAGAGCAATATCTCGCTTTCTCATGCGTGTCGGCTTAAACGAGTGAATATTTTCAAATCTACCTCACAGCGTAGCCCTGAGAATGGGAAATAGGTCTTTCGTAAGGGTGCTTAAATGGCCACCGCAATGCCAGCGCATATGAGAAGGCAATTAGAGATTATGCCACATTTTACACACCGTTACCTATTTTTTTTGTGAGAGAAAAAGCTTGAACAAGTGCAGTAATAAGACCCAGAATCGGGCAACAAAAGCCTGCGTTCGGGACTTGTTTTTCTGTAGCGTTTTTCCTGTGCCTCCCCCCTCAGCGAACCATAGCGTGGCTTGTTTCTTTGTGTTCTAGATCAGGATCCAGATAGCGTCTCATCGTCCAAGCCTTACTCCACTTTTCCCCCCATTAGATTTTCTTTTCCCTTAAATTCCCTCACACTCACTCCCCCCTCGCACACATACATCTCGCACACACACCTCGTTATCTTATTTGTGGCCTTGGCAGCCAGATTGTTGCCTTGTGGTTCGGTAGCCAGAGTTTTCTCTGTCACAGAGAGCCGTGGGTGCAGAGCCTCCACCACACAAGCTTCCACGAGAGCAGGAAGTCAGTTCCCAGCATGCCTTGCCCATCCCAGTGAAACCTGGGATGGATTAACCTTGGGCTGGGGGACCTTTCCAACTTGGAAAGAGAGTTATGCAACATCCCATACTTATCTCCCCTCTCCATTGCAGTGACAGTGAAAAGTGTTGGGCTGAACAGAGTTTAAAACTGAGGTTCAGTCCTGAGGGTTGGAGCAAATGAAGACCTGATATGTGATGTTCCCTCATATAAGGTTCACTTCTTTATGTAAAGCGGCCTTTTCATTGGCAGAAGTTGAACAACTTGTGAGACATCACTGTAAGGGCTTTTTTGGAATCCTCCTGAGCCATCAATCCTCAAAGCACACTTTGGTTCTTGCAAGAAGTTTGGAGTTAAAATTTTAAATTTTCCAAGTGGTTATCTTCCTATTCCATCACCTTTTTCAAATGTTCCCAACTCTTGGACAGTGTAATCAAATCCAAGCTCAAGTCCCAAATCCCAAGTACTCCAGCCCAAAATAAGCAGGTTGAGTTCGCGTAATTCATTCCACAGCAGTCTGCTGCATGATTGTGCTTTTACTTACCACTGTTTTTTAGAAGTGGAGCTCACAGGTTATTAATCTGTTGCTAGAAAAGGAATCCTTTTCACCCATCAAGTAACGTAACATTGAAAAAGTGTCCCAATTTTAAGTTTGCTTGATTAATATTCAAGCGGGGGTGCAGTCATCAGTACTACAGCACTGCCCCTGCACTAAAAGCAAATATGCTTAGTACAGCACCATACAGTTGCCAACAATCTCTTTATAGTAAGGCCAGGTCAATGAGGTTAGGAGATGGAGCTGTTTTTTCCGTGCAGATCTTTTCATAAACAGAATGCCTGATAAATGCTGACAGACTGGATTCTTTTTTTCTCATGGAGGCCTCAGAGCTTCTAGTCTCTGTATATAAGGACTAACAGTAGTACACATTTTCATCAAAAAAGCAAAGAATTTATTGGAATACAAGCTTGGTGGATTACATGCAGGGCCGTATTAACCTACTATGAAAATGAAAATAAACTGTGGGCCCCTATTGAGCCCCCCCACACACATTTCCCCAAACCCATTTTGCCCAGAGCCCCAGACACCATGCATATTGCCAAAGTAATTTACAATGAATCAAATCAGGGCCCCTGAGGGTCTAGGTCATCATGTAGTAACATTTGTTAAAGAACCAGACCACATTACATTGAGTAGGACTTTGACATGAGGTTGTCTGAAAACACAGGATGGTCGTTACTTGGAGTGTGGGAAGTACCGATAAAAGGGTTAACCATTCCTCTCTTTATTCCCAGGTGGCTCAGGGAAGCACCGATCCAAAGAACCAAAGAAGAAAAACAAGCAGAGGCTGCGGTTTCGAGCCCAGAACCAGCACAGCGACCACTTGGCCTCTGCGCGCACCAGCCAGTGAGGACTGAAACTACGGACTCCCCCATTGAACAAAGAACCAACGCAAAGCTGCTAGCCGCCGCTGCACCTAAATTCTGACCGACGACTATCACGAAAACCCCGCCACCTCCCCACCTGCCTCCCAGCCCACCCCCACCTCCCCCCTGCCCACCAGGACACAACCATGACTCACAATTGCGTCACTGCAAAAAATATATGTCTAGCGTACGATATCGGTATCAACACACTAAACACATGCTTCATGCCTCTGCCTCCCGCTGCTTCTCCCCCTGCTGCAGTGACCAGCCAGGTGACTCTGCTCTCTCAGCCCCACCCCTTGCCTTGCCTTGTGGACCTTTACAGTTGACATTACTGAACTCATTTCCCGTCATTAACAATGTCATTAACCGCGCAGGGTGATGGAAGACGGAGGGGCAAACCAGAGACTGTGGAGGCGGGAGAGAGCCGGATAGAGGGAGGTGGATAGGAGAGGTAGTGAGGGAGTTGGCAAGCTCGCAGAAGGGGGTGGGGGGTGGGGTTTGAACCAGGGAGGATGACAAAGAGATGGAGGATGAAGAGACAAAAGAGATTTTGGCTGAAGCAAATGATGCTGATGGACAAGAAAATGGCATCTTGAACTGAAAGAGACTGTTTTTTTTGTTCCTATATTTATGTCAAAACCACCCTCACCTTCCCCCAAGGAGACGGCGTGTTCCCATGTGTGGCCTTTCTGTTATGTACATTTTTGAGAGTAATATTAAAGAAATTACCATGCATAGTTGCAAAGTATTTTATTCTCAGCACAAACTGTTTACGTTCAGACCGCTTTATGCTCTAACTGTATAGTGTGGATAAAAAAAAAAGAAGAAATTTAGTTGTTCGACTAGCATGGCAACAGACTCATGTGTACATAGTTTATCTAATTATGAAAGCTTATTACTGTATTTTCAGTATTGACTCGTTCACTTGTTCTAAATGTTTTAGAGATTAAAAGGTTGTAATACCAAGCTACAGATTAAAATGATTAAAAACAAATAATAAACATAGCCGCCACATAGCTATTTCATTTATATGGTATATATTTTGATTTATTTATTAATTCAATTTTGTACTTTTTTTTTTTGCTCAGTGAGAATTTTTTGCCTCATACTGTTACTCTTATATGCTGAAATATTCCTTGAGTTCCTTATAACAGTGCATATCTTTAACACGTGGAAAAGGTTTGTGTCACGCAAAGTGTTGTATTACGTTCATTTGACCTCATCTACTGATTTCAATGTTTTAAAGAAGAAGAAAAAAAGACAAATCAAACTATGCTTTGACATATTCTAGGTTTAATAATTAGGATCAAGCAAATGTATGGTCATAGGACTGCATATGTGTACATTGTGTTTTATTAAAATACATTTCATGTGACTGTACGATGAAGCCTTTCATTATTGTCTATGTCTATAATATAAGTGGCTAAACTCTGAAACTGCCGTTTCCCCTTGTTTCACTTCAGTGTACAATTATGTGATTTCAAAAACATTTGTGAAATCCATCATGTCGCACTGCATGACACAAGTGCTACCTCCAGCCAAAGGATTGGACACGGTCGATTGGGCCTTAACAGCATGACGGCACTGTTAAGGGTTGGTAATTCACTATGACGTATCACCATGAATGGTATAAAACCAGTGCATGTCGTTGGTGGCTCATTCATTTCCAACATCATGGTGTCATGACCTAAAAACATGTATTTGGCTGGGGCACTTGTCTTTCATCACGCACACACATTCGATTGCCTCTTTAAGTGATGCACGTCCCACTTATTCACTTTTATGGTCCTCAAAACATCAAATAAACACGTATAAAAGTCTTCTCTTGGCTAAATCTGCCTGCTACATTGGCAAAGAGAAAATGTTTCAATGCAAGCCACGGCTAATTTAGCCAGAGATCCACACTGTATAATCATTGTCCCCAAAGAGAAAAGCAGAATCTGCCAGACAGCTTATGGATGCACAGTAGCAGATGAATCACGCTGTGTCACGTATATATCACCCTGGGAGACACAGACCACAGTCTTCCTGCTCTGGTTAACCCCCCCGAAATCACACATGATATTTCCATAGGGAGGCTGTCAGTGTTGAAATATTCCTCTCCTTATATGCTCCATGTCCATCTTGGGGCCTAATACATAGCGGTTTTAAGTGCCTGAACATCTTTCACAGGTGGTCAAAGTGGCACAGCATATTTCACACAAGAGGCCATTCGTTTTCACAGCTTAACACTTCTACCAAGTGACATTTGAACTATGGAGCCCCGAAACTGACAAAATGAAGTAAAAGGTTCTCAAAAATATAACTGATTGCATCATAAAACTAATTACAATAAGCTACGTAGCTAAAGCGAACTTTCATCACGAAACTACACCAGCAGTGCATGTAATGATAATCGTCCTTATTCTGCATACCGCCAGCAACAGTATGACATTATGAGAAAAGAGACATTATCAAAGTTAAGTAAATTATGTTTTATTTCATTTAATCAGCCATCAGGGCATCAACATTTTTCTTTCTTGTATTCAGTTAGATTTTTCACTTGACTGATAACCACATATTGGTTACTTCCATATTGCGCAACATTATTGTCGTAAAATTTGTTTCAAACAACACTGCATGAGTCTTCAATGTCATAAAATTGCATATTACTTTCAATAATCGGCTCCATGTAGCCAGTTGGGTCCATCAGTGAAAGAAGCAAAGCAAAAATAACTGTTGCAGGGAATGAAATAAGGCGTAGATGTAGCGAGTTGTTTTTAAAGACATCTGCTGCTGGTTACAAGTTAATGAACGATTCACAGATGTCATCCCCTGGGCCAGACTATCACTGCTCCAGACTGAGGGATTAAACCTAGAGGCTTACGGAGAGGAACTGCACTGAAGTGGATTCATTAAGCACAAGACCACCACTACAGCACACATTGCAGCGTCTACAATGGAAAAAAAAGGGGGTACAAGGAGAATCACGTCGCACATTTCGGAGGAATGGGTCCCTTGATTTCCCCTCACCTTTCCCTCTGACATTAATCCACTCGTTTTTTCTCTACTGCTGTGAGTAACGGGACACTGATGGTATTCTCAGTGTTGTTAAGAGGGTTAGCAGTCATCCACACATCAGAAGGAATGGTCCTCTCTGTGTAAACCACTTCTGTAAACTGTGTGTGTGTGTGTGTGTACACGCATGCCTCTGTATGTGTGTGTGTGTGTTTTACTGTTTGTGCTGAATGTGGTTAGGTGGCTGAGACTGAAGCTCCCTTTTAATCTGACAGAGAGCATTTTCATTAGTTCTGTTGGGTCCTATTATTAAAGCCTGCTTCAAAGGCACAACAAGTGAAACCGCTAACAGGAAATGACCCAGTGGGCTCTACTCTGTATGGATCAGTGATAGCAATCAGTGCTTTTAAAGCAGGTTGTTATGGCATGTAAATGCCTCTATTGTAGACACTGTATGTACCTCACAAGACAGTAAGAGGATAAGGGGAGGGGCTCAGGGACCTCTGCTCTACATTCACATACTGTAGCCCACTGTGAGTGTGCAGTTGTGGCAGTTGTGGCACATGTGACACATTCGTTCCAATGCAGATGGCAGAAATGGAAGTTATGACATTGGTGGGGCAAATAAGATTGCCTGGGATAATAAATGCTGTAATAATTTGCTGCTTTTAATAACTGTATAATGAGCCATTGCTTGCCCCTCGAGTTGAGGGAAATCTGGAATCATTAATCTTCATATGGGTTAGCCACGCTGTTTGGCACGGGCCGAAACGGCAACGAGTAGGAACATAGTGGTGTCAAAGGACAAGCAGATCTTAATATTTTGAGCAAGTTTGCCATGTGTTAGCCATCATGGTGTGTACAAGCCCGCTAAATGGTGGCATTAATGGGTGACTTTTATTACTAAACTCGCCCCTAATTGCAAAACTGCAATCCAAAGTCAACTCGCAATGGAGATTTTGGCTTCATTTGGAGTTGCTAGGTAACAAGTTAATCCCAAAAATAAATATGTTCTTCAATAAAAGCTAATTGTCTGTGACAGTCACTTTGCTTTGCTGCAGAGACGTTTGAAACAGGAAATTGTAAAAAAGGGTCGGAGCTGTGCTGGAAGTACATGAGGATCGCAGTCATTCAGCCCCTCCACGTCTGCCTCACCTGCTGGACAGGAAGTGGACGAGATTCATGGTCTCAATGCTCACCTTGCGCATTAATATCACCATGCTGTGTTTGATTACTTTTTTTTTTCATTCTTGGACGACAAATGGGGGAATATTTATGAGTCACTTGCTGTGGTAGTGTTTCTGCAGCTCAGCTTCATAACAGCAGGTGCAGCCGGGGGACATGGGATTTTTTTTTATCACCATCCATTACGTGGAACAGACAGGCATTTCTATACCGACCCGGTGTGGTGTTTCCTATGGGTGCTGTAAGTATTTTTTGGTTTATTTAACCCTGCGTTCCTCTGAAATGCCTGGCTTTTACTTCTACATTGGGATCCAAACACAACACAAAGCCATTGTCCCTGATCATTTGAGGGGAATGTAGGTAGAGCAGCTCCGTCCTCCCTCTCAGGATGTGACACGCAAGGGCTTTATGACTTGAACTGAATCATACTGCGCACCTTAAACACATTATAGACCGGGCAAATATTTCCTCTTACTGGTGCTCTGAGAGCCATGGGCACAACCATTATATTGGGCTCAAGAGCCAGCTGGTAAGGACAAATCCACAAGGATTCCTGTTTTCCCCCTCCTGACTCTCTGGCAGCCCTACTCCATTCATTCAATTTTTATATGTGCCTAGTAGCCGTGTTACTACCGGTTTCAAGGGAGAATTAATCGAAAACAGGTCTTATTAAAGTATATTAAGACCAGTTGAATTGGATATAATGTGCTCAGTAAGGGCCCAGAAGGGTTGTATCTGAGCCATAGCTGACACTTATGGCTTCTAGGAGCGGGGCTGTGTTATTCTGTAGTGGCACTGCACAGGTTCCAGGGGGGCTATTCACTTGAGCCAAGTGTTGCATTGTGGGTAAGCAGATTTTAAGTGGGTATGAGTACAGCAGGGGGTAAAGGAGGGTCTCATTGTCCAGGAATGTTTATCTTGCCCCTCAGCTTCATTCAGGGACGGATTATGCAGCACCATGGTTCAGGAGCAACCTTTGCCCCCACTTGGAGGGTCTGTGGAGGAAATATTCATTCATACATATACACATGTACAAACAGGCATTATCCTCCTTATAAGAAGCCAGGTTGATTGGTCCCTCAAAGTAAGGCGAGTAGATGGAAGTGGTGCCGCTGCAGTGGGGTGTTGTACCTCCGTCTCACTCGCTGGGCTGGGCTCGCCGAGCTGGGATCTCTGGGAAGGCTGGAGCCAGTGATGCTCCCAGTGTGTGCGACGCAGTCATCATCCACAGCACAGCACATTTTATTGGGCAGTGTGTGGGTTGTAGAAACGTGTTTAATCAACTCAGCTGTAGGGGAGGTCTTGACCTCATGTCAGTGGTTCCCAGCCTTGATTGCGTGTGTCTGTGTGTGTGTACGTGTGTGTGCGTGAATGCCTCCCAGCCTTTGCTGTGGAGTGTGACCTGCGGTGGAGCCTCTGGTTCACACTCTGCTCTCTGCTGTTGCTGGTTTAAGTGATTAACTGTAGAAAGTGATGACTAATCTGTCGGTTAAGAGTCTGAAACAATTGCAGTCCAATGAATTATTACAGGCAATATTGTGTGTAATGTGGCCCTCTGGATCCAATCAAGGGGAACATTAATAGAAAGCAATTCCAAAGTTCTACTCCACAGTGTTAGATATTCAAAAGTATTACTCACAATTCATCATTCCCATAGAGAAATCAGTCTGTAAAATGTTTTCTATTTTGCCAACCACGGGGTAACGTTAACTAATTTGCTTTGATAGGAAATACCATAAAATTGTCTAATTTTGTGCATTCAATCATACGGAAAGTTCGATTCCATCACTCAGTTTTAGCCATGCTAGTGACGTGGGATGGTAATGTTAGCCTGTCAGTAGTTTGGGTCAGTCTGATTGTCATAAAAGTTTGTACAGCCATTCAGGGTCCCCAGTGGATGAAACCCACTGACTTTGGTCTGACTTTTCCCGTAGCACCACCAGCAGGTCATAATTTTAACTTATCATCTACTAGATGGATTGGCACATTTTGTACAGAAATTCATGATTCACAGATGATGTGTCCCTATGACTTTGGTGATCCCCTGACTTTTCCCTCTAATGCCACCATGTAATTGACATTTGTGGTTTTGAGAGAAATGTCTTGACAACTATTGGATGGATTGGCGTGAAACTTGGTACAGATGAATTGTATTGTACTTTAGTTATCTCCTGAGTTTTCATCTAGATCCACCATCAGGTCAAAAATTGGATGAGTCCAATAATAATTTGTTGCAACGAAAGACAAAACAGTTACAGCGGTGATCATTTTCGTTGTAGAATCCACTCCTGTGAGTGTTACAAACAATTTGTGCAGTGTTTTGGCGTCATTAAGCTGTTCCTCCAACTGGACTTCCCTGGATCGTATTTCAATGTCTCACCAGTACCTTAACAACACGCCCTCACCAACGCATCCCACTGCGCTGTTTTAATGCAGAATATAAAATTCACAATACAAAGTAGATCAATGTGTTCATCTTCTCATCAGTCTTGAGGCCGACCTATCTCAGGAAAGCAAAGCGAACAAAAACTACCTGTTCCTCACTGCTGCTTCCAATTTTGTGTGTCTCAACAAAGATCTGAGGCTATGATTTTCATTTGCCTCTGTCTGAATGCCATCAAGTCAAGAATGTCTACTAATCAAATGACCAACAACAGCAACATCCTGTGAATTCCTCAGCTTGGTACGCCAGCACTTTAGTTTGTGCACTTTAAAAACGCTAGCTTGAAGATTTATAGAGCTAGTTTACTGTAGTTCACCGATGAACAGGCCCCTAATTGCTGCCTGCCTGCATTGTGTTTTGTGTGTGTGTATGTGGGTATGAGTCAGAAAAAATAAACCACATGGTGAGTGTATGTGTGTGTGAGGAAGCCGAACAGAACCTTCTGCTCTCATTTACTATCTCCTTGTGTGGTTTGGCAGCAGCTCTGTTGGTATGGGGGCGTACAACGGGCATCCGTCTGGGCGCGAGGCAGGCCTGGCATGCTGCTCAGCCCCCTGCAAGGCTGCATGAGGGTGGGATCAGAGCTGGAGTCCGCCAGGCTCCAGACTGGTAGTCTGTGCATGTGTGAGTGTGAGCATATGTGTGTGTTTTGGCATGTACATGCACCCCTGTGTGTGTGTGTGCGTGTGTGTGTGGGGGGGGTAATTAAATTGTAATCACGCAGGGCGAAATAGCAACCACAGGTCTGCCATTGTTCTGCTTGTCACTTGCAATATGTTGACCTCTCTGTATGTTGTTCCACCATTCAGAACTCTATCACACAGTCTATCTGAGCCTGTGTGTTCCCCAATCATTCCTGCACTGAATTAACACCAGATCATTTATTTGACCTTTGTGGTCATTATAATTGTGAGGTGCGATCCAGCCAGGCTGAAAGTAACACAATAGCATGCATACCACCATGGCTAGCTGCCATACCTCCCCTCACTGTACTGGATAACAAGCGAAGCACAGCAGAGCTGAGCTAGGCCTGTGAGCACTTGGACAGCAGACCACCCTTGGAAAATGAAGTTGCCTTTGGAAGTATTGTTCTTTAAAGGCCAGTGGAGGATGTTACTTCCTAAACACCCCAGGACTTGGGGCTATTATTTACTGATGAAGTGTGTTGGAGTCATTATTATGTATTTTTGATTGCATGCAATTAAAGCTCAAACACAGAGGTAATGTTCAGTTGTTTTATCCTAAGTTGACAGTTCATCCACAGCACTTGTCACTCAATATCGCATGATATTGCATTGACATTAAAACTGAATGTGACAATAGAATTTGCAGGTACAGAATTTAATTTAAGCACAAAGTAATTACAGAGTGACCAAATCCAGTGACATCAGATTTTTTATTTTGGACAAAAACCATAACAAATCAATTTCAGCGGTTGCTGCTCGAATCCCAGGCTGGCACAAGAATCCTCACTTGCAGCGCATACCGCAGACGCCGAGGACGCAGCAGCCGCAGCAATAATGACATCTAATGGGGCCAAGATGACGCTTCTGCCTGATGTTATATGGCATCTGTGTGAAAGACAAGAGACAAGAGCACAGAGTTCTCCTGCATTGCCATTCATTCTGTCCATCCTGTCTTATCCAAGATGTATCAGGCAGTTTAAAGGGAAAGCACATCTACTTACGTTTGAATTAGCTGATGTTTATGAATTGATTTATTCAGTCACTTGAGCTACTGAATATACCTTCCAGGAGTCCACTGACGTCTCTTCATATGCAGCAGCTGGATTGTCATTGCTCGTTGGCTCCTCCAGATCTTGTATCTGTTTTGATGAATTGTGCACTGTGACTGGGACAGCAGAGCACACCTGAAGGCAAATAAAGGTGAGCACGACGGCCACTGCAACTGCAACACTGAATGTCGTCATCTCAGGAGGGTTTGAGTGGTTTCACTTGTTAAGTTCTTGACTCTTTTGGTGACTCTTGTCAGTTCTACTGTCTGATGGTTGTGTTTGAAAAATGTGCTGGTATTTATGCTCACTTGGGCCTCTGTTGTCTCATCACTGACAGCACTTACAGGACTGTAGCTGCCCTCAGGAACGGGCTTGCATTACTCTCTGAGGAATGCTGGGAATGAGAATGGGAAATGGGAATTCTCTATTTTTGTTTGTCTGATCCACATATCAATCATTAAATTTTCATCTCTTATTGGTTTGATTAGAAGTACAGCTCCATAATAGAGCACATGCTTATACAAATCAGCTCAAAAACTGTATGGTTTCAGATTAAGATAAAAAATAAAAAAAAAATCATGATTTTCAATAAAGATGTGAGGATATGCTAAAAACAGCAGATTTTGTACATGCTATTATTTTCTCATAACATCACTGCAATAGTACTACTGATGTTCTCGTACATGTTACTAGTTGTTAATAAAATAGAGGAAAAAGTCATTTAAGAAATACACTAAAACATTCTAAACAGTGTGTCATTTTAATAACGTTAACTCACGTATAATCTAATTATAGGGGCCATTTGAATTTTCAGCAACTTCCGTCTTTCCAAATATATTTTGCAATAACCAAAATCCCTTCTACACTCATTTACTGATAACCCTGCTGACAGTCATGCTGTCTTCACGTGATCAGAACAAAAGCGAAATCAAATATAATAATAACATATAAGTTACCTGATCTTTCAACATTCTTCTTGTCTTTAAACTCATTTGAAGAAGCACATCATTTCCATAATGATCACATCACAACAAAATCATGTTTTGTGCATTGTGTGTGGCATTTATTTGTCATCAAACCCAAAACTCTAAGCGCAAATAATGCATCTGCATCCTGATCTGAACACGTGCCGTTTTTGAGCTCATTTAAGTAATGTTAGAAAATCTAAAATATTAACACTGGAAGTTGTGTTTGCAATGCTATATTGTTTAACTTAAAGCTGAGTTTTAATTTGTTCCATTTTTGTTAAAGGAAATTGTTATTTTCATGAATTCTCATTGTGTGTGGGAAGTGAGATAGGCATCAAGTGTCTATTAAAACAATGTCCGAAGGAGCATTTGCAGTTGGTGTTCCCTGTTTTACCATGACAAGTGTGTGTGAGCAGACAGATAAAACAGCAATGGGAGATATACAGAGAGCCAACAAAAGAAGTGTTACCTCCGCACAAACTAAACTGCATTAGTACTTTATACTTTGTTATTCTGTTATAGTGTTCTGACTCTATGTTCGATTTTTGAACCTGTCTATCGTTACGATCTCAGTGCAGCCTCTATATTGAAAACTGCCGTGTGCATTGATATAACGCTTGGTGACCTACTGTGGTCGCCTTGACTGAATCATGCAAAGCCAATTCAATGATGCTGCAAAACAACACAGTTGCATCATTTGTGAAAAATGTGTAAAAATATGGTGAAATACACTCACATGTTTCCATTAACCTCTCACACACAAACTTGTAGACACATTAGCATCATTTTACTCACCCTATGTGTGTTGATACTGTATATATGTGCAGGGCCTCGAGACCATTGTAGATAATAATCAAGTTGACCCCATCAATAATGTCGGAATAATGAATGTAGAGAATGTATGTATGTATGTATGTGTCAATTGTGCATATTCATTGATAAAACAACACCATGACACACGATATACTAGTGACATTAAAGTTTATTGCGATGATACACTGTAGTCTTTGCAGATACTTAGCATAACGTGATTGATGCAGTCACATCACTGAGCACACATCAACTACAGCATGCCTAAATTGTTAAAAGTCTCCAACCATGCATACAACTCAAAGTGGTAAAACTGCTTTAAGACAAAAAGCACAACAAAATAATATGTAGTGTTTGTTGGAGCAGGAATCCTCAGAACCTGCAGCACACTCCACAGATGCCGGGGGTGCAGCAGCCGCAGCAGAAGCGACACTTAATGCCACGCTTCTCTCTGTTGTTATACGGCATCTGTGTGAAAGACAAGAGACATGAGCAAGGTGTTCACCTGCAGCATCATCAGTCACTGTGAGGAAACACAACCACTGAGATTGAATGTGTCTCAGTTCAGTCAGTTATCTGAACATACCTGCCAGGAGTCCACTGACGTCTCGTCCTGTGCAGCAACTGGATTGTCATTGCTCATTGGCTCCTCCAGCTCTTGCATCTGTTGATGAATTGTGCACATTTACAGAAGGAGAGATATTTTAACATTCTGACAAAACATTTCCAGCTAATAAGTGAATGAAAGAAGTTGGAGTCAAGTTCTTACTTCAGTGACTGGGACAGCAGAGCTCTCCTGAAGGCAAATAAAGGTGAGCACGACGGCCACTGCAACTGCAACACTGAATGTCTTCATCTCAGGAGGGTTTGAGTGGTTTCAGTTGTTAAATCAACTAGATGTGTTCAGGTCTGTTGGTGGCTCCTGTCAGCTCTTTGGAGTTCTTCTTGTCTGATGGTTGAGTGTGTAGAACATGCTGGTATTTATACTGACTTCAGCCACTGTTGCCTCACCACTTACAGCATGTAGCTGCCTCCAGGAAGGGCAATGGGAGTGGGATATTCCCAAAGATTGGGAATGGGAAATTCATCATTTTTGAATGTTCACTGCAGGGTCTGTTCCACAATGTCAAATCAATCATTAACTTTTTCCTTCCTCCTGGTTTAAACAGCATTATTCTTATACTTAATCTGTACTTCAGAACATGTTTATGTAACTCGCCCAACATGTTTAACACTGATTTTGTAAATAGTTTACTCAAGGCATTACTTCAATTAAACCGTGCAACATAAATGTATTAAAGGTCAACTTGTCGACATAAGTGTCTAACAAATAGGGAAATATAGTTCGATTTTTCTTTTCCGTCAACACCTAAGTTGTTCTCTCAGGGTAAAAACATCAGGTTGCGAATGATAAATCAGTAATGGCAGACATGGCATGACAAAAAGGAAACATAGAGTCATGTAATGATCAGCTGTGTTTGCCAGCCACAAGCATTTCCTGCAGGCCTCCTCATTGTAATCTCTTTCCTTTTGTTTCATCATGTATGTTATTTATTTGTCATCAAACACAAATTTGAGCTGCGACAGAAACACAGAATTTTGACCAGATTTTTCAGATGTAAAGTTACGTCAGAACGGGAAGTCGAAGCAGCGGAGTCTCAATCCCACACCCGAGTGGTAGCTTAAAGAAAATAGAGACAGAACACTAACCCTAACAGAATATAAAAGCATAAAGTACTAATGCAGTTCATTGTGTGCTGAGGCAACACTTCTTTTATTGGCTCTCTCCCCTGTTGCTGTTCTATCTGTCTGCTCACGCACACGCTGCAAACGCTCTGTTAGGTGTTGTTTTAATAGGCACTTGAATCCTTTTAACATAGATGGAACAAATTAAAACTTAGGTATAAGTTAAACAATATATCACTGCATACACAACTTCATCCCTTCTTTCACATTGATTTCAATGTTTCTTACTCGAGCTGAAAAACTTCATGTTTTCAGATAAAAATTGAAAAATATATGTTGATGTTTTCATCACATTTTCAGGATGTGGGGATTTGCTAAAAAACATTTCTTGCTGGCAAACAAATAATGACTGAAAACTATGTGCTTCTTCAATGGAGACGAACGTTTAAAGATCAGGCAAGTACTGTGTTATTATTTTATTTATTTCTGTTATGTTGGTCACATGGAGACAGCATGCATGTCAGCAGGGTTATCAATAAATGAGTGAAGTAGGGATTTTGGTTATTGCAAAATGTATTTGGAATGACTGAAGTTGCTGAAAATTCAAATGACCCCTATAATAACTGATTCTCTACGTTTTCTACACTGCAATACTCTCAAATACACACTAGTGAAACATTAAATTGTATTTTCACTTACAAAGAAATTTTGCAGCTGTGTTTAAAAACAGGAATACACACCATTCACGATAAGAATGATTGAAATGAAAACACCACTGACCTGCATGCAGGATCTTGCCTACCAGAGGTGATGTCCTCAGTTTAATGGTGGAAATTCTGGGATTTCGTCAACTGAAGTACAGTTCCCTCAAACTCATGTGAATGCAATTACTAAATAAATGTTAAGGGATTTTCTTCAAACAAAATGACGTGTTTGCCGTGATTGGATGTAGTTTTCAGAAATGCTGTCATATTATAAAATAGAGGTTTAAAAAACTGAGTAGTCAGCTGTTTATTCCAGCAGGTGTGGAGTCACTCATGGTACTGTTTGTTGACACAGACGTGATAAGAAGTAAGGGGTTTTGGTTATTGCGCAAGATATTTGTTGACACTGAAGTTACTGTAAATTCAAATGGCTCCTGTCTTTATCAGTGTTAACTGCACACAGTGTTTACCTCATTTACTCAACCAGACAATCTGAAGATGTTTAAGTGACGAGGAAACAAAATATTAAGTACAAGAATCAATAATTAGGTATTTTGTTGGCAAATTCAGATTATCATAATATCACTGTGATTACATTGACTGTTTAAAATGTATCATGTATAACATTGATCTATTAACTATTGTTAACAAATGCCAAGACGTCAGGATTACTATTGCAATAACGCTCAATAAAGGAACAAAAGCTTTTACAAGATCAACTGTCAGTATAGGTGCATCATGCCATCTTGCACCTGTCTGAAGGACGTTTCTTTCATGTCTCTCCTTCGACATTTATATGGCACACAATTGTTTAAAATTAAGCTTGTATAATTCATATAAGAGCACATAAAAACAGAGTACATTTTACTTTCAAACTTATATTTTCAAACCTGTGCAGCAACTTCTTCATGTATGGAACTGTGTGTTCTGATGTAGAAGATAATGGTTGATGTTCATGTTGTGACAGACACTGGGTACTAACCTTAACCTTATCCTTATTCTTAACCCTGGAAAATAGGGAACATTCCACTCCTCGGGAATTTCCTACAACCATTCCCAGCATCACCCAGCGAGTGATGCAAGCCCATTCCTGGAGGCAAGTAAGTGCTGTAGGTCATGAGGCAACAGTGGCTGAAGTCAGTATAAATACCAGCATGTTCTACACACTCAACCATCAGACAAGAAGAACTCCAAAGAGCTGACAGGAGTCACCAACAGACCTGAACACATCTAGTTGATTTAAAACTGAAACCACTCAAACCCTCCTGAGATGAAGACATTCAGTGTTGCAGTTGCAGTGGCCGTCGTGCTCACCTTTATTTGCCTTCAGGAGAGCTCTGCTGTCCCAGTCACTGAAGTAAGAACTTGACTCCAACTTCTTTCATTCACTTATTAGCTGGAAATGTTTTGTCAGAATGTTGAAATATCTCTCCTTCTGTAAATGTGCACAATTCATCAACAGATGCAAGAGCTGGAGGAGCCAATGAGCAATGACAATCCAGTTGCTGCACAGGACGAGACGTCAGTGGACTCCTGGCAGGTATGTTCAGATAACTGACTGAACTGAGACACATTCAATCTCAGTGGTTGTGTTTCCTCACAGTGGCTGATGATGCTGCAGGTGAACACCTTGCTCATGTCTCTTGTCTTTCACACAGATGCCGTATAACAACAGAGAGAAGCGTGGCATTAAGTGTCGCTTCTGCTGCGGCTGCTGCACCCCCGGCATCTGTGGAGTGTGCTGCAGGTTCTGAGGATTCCTGCTCCAACAAACACTTCATATTATTTTGTTATGGGTTTTTTTTGATCACATTTCTCTCAATGTATCACCTTCTGCAGTATTTATGGTTGTAGAACTTGAAGGATTTAACTTGATTTGGTCATGCTGTAGTTGATGGGTGCTCAATAATGTGACTGCATCATCCATTATGCTGAATATCTACAAACACTATCACAATAAACTTCATTTTTACCAATTTAAAGTGAGTAACAGTGTTTTTCAATACTCTCTAATAGATGTTCAATCTATAGCCAGTAGAGTTGTTGTATTAGAAGAGTCTTCCAGTGTGCAGGAGGCGATTAAATTCATTTTCTGTCATATTGTTAAAATAAAACCTGTCTTAAACTTGCATCAGTAGGTTTGTGTGTGTGTACTGAGGGATTTTAACAAACTGAGGCACAGTTTTACATCTAAGTTAGAAAGTTACACATGATGGAAGCTCTTTTGTAAACATCAACTTCAGAGAATTTGGAAGTGTTTTAACAGACACTTAGATGCTCTCTCACTTCCCCACACAGTCAACAGCCACAAATCAACCTTTACATACTTAAACAGATATGGAACAAACTGTGTCATGAAATAAAAGCTGAAACGAAGTATTCATAATGTTATTAGGTTTACATAATTACATTGTTTCAACTCAAGGGACATATTTATTTTTCAAGTTTGGAAGTGCTCCATTTTAAAACTTTAGGGACATTTTGGAAGTCTCAGTTAATCAGACAGATCTGGCTAACTAGCCCAGTTGCTTCAAGTGGTTGCTAAGTAGTACATTATTGAATTGATTTAAAAAAAAGCCCATCTTGATTAGCTAGCTGCAGTAATGAATGAAAATAAATTCCACATATTGACTAACAACACATCCTGTGATTGCTGATATCACTAGTAGCTAGCTGGTATATTACAATCTATTCATAATTTTGATATCTTGATTGTCCATACTGTAATTTTACTATGTTAATAAAATAAATAAAATGACTCGACTTGACTGAAAGTGTGGTAACAAACTTACTGCATGAGGACGAACATTAACCTGTCTATAGATACGCTCTAAGGGCAGCCTCTATAATAAAAAGTGCAGTGTGCAGTGATATAATGCGCGTATTGAGAATAGTGAAAAGCCAATTGTGCATATTCACTGATAAAACAGCAGTGTGACACACAATATATTATTTGTTGTGATGATACAATGTAGTCTTTGCGTCTTTGTGTGTGTGTGTGTGTGTGTGTGTGTGTTCCTTTCACCTATCTGTGTGAATGGTGTGCTTGAGTTTTACCTCTTGTGCGTTTGTGTAGTCTGTCCCCTTCCAGGTCTCCATGGTGGAGAGGAGGTCTTGTGGCTCAGGTCCAATCAGTTTGGTGACACCTGAAGTTGCTCAACATCTTCCCGGATCCATATTCTTCATACATGTCACACATTGATTTATAATTTTGACATCCTGATTGTCCATTTTGTAATTTTACAATGTCAATATTGACTCAACTTGACTGAAAGAGCAGTAACAAACTCACTGTGTGATGGCTAACATTAGCCTGTCTATAGATACGACATATAGATAAAAGAAGTGTTACCTCTGCACACACCAAACTGCATTAGTACTTCATACTTTGTTATTCTGTTATGGTGTTCTGACTCTATGTTCGATTCTTGAACCAGTCTATAGTTACGCTCTCAGTGCAGCCTCTATATTGAAAACTGCCGTGTGCAGTGATATAACGCATGGTGACCTACTGTGGTCGCCTTGACTGAATCATGCAAAACCAATTCAATGATGCTGCAAAACAACACAGTTGCATCATTTGTGAAAAATGTGTAGAAATATAGTGAAATACATTGACATGTTTCCATTATAGCATATTCATTGATAAAACAACACCATGACACACGATATACTAGTGACATTAAAGTTTATTGCGATGATACACTGTAGTCTTTGCAGATACTTAGCATAACGTGATTGATGCAGTCACATCACTGAGCACACATCAACTACAGCATGCCTAAATTGTTAAAAGTCTCCAACCATGCATACAACTCAAAGTGGTAAAACTGCTTTAAGACAAAAAGCACAACAAAATAATATGTAGTGTTTGTTGGAGCAGGAATCCTCAGAACCTGCAGCACACTCCACAGATGCCGGGGGTGCAGCAGCCGCAGCAGAAGCGACACTTAATGCCACGCTTCTCTCTGTTGTTATACGGCATCTGTGTGAAAGACAAGAGACATGAGCAAGGTGTTCACCTGCAGCATCATCAGTCACTGTGAGGAAACACAACCACTGAGATTGAATGTGTCTCAGTTCAGTCAGTTATCTGAACATACCTGCCAGGAGTCCACTGACGTCTCGTCCTGTGCAGCAACTGGATTGTCATTGCTCATTGGCTCCTCCAGCTCTTGCATCTGTTGATGAATTGTGCACATTTACAGAAGGAGAGATATTTCAACATTCTGACAAAACATTTACAGCTAATAAGTGAATGAAAGAAGTTGGAGTCAAGTTCTTACTTCAGTGACTGGGACAGCAGAGCTCTCCTGAAGGCAAATAAAGGTGAGCACGACGGCCACTGCAACTGCAACACTGAATGTCTTCATCTCAGGAGGGTTTGAGTGGTTTCAGTTGTTAAATCAACTAGATGTGTTCAGATCTGTTGGTGACTCCTGTCAGCTCTTTGGAGTTCTTCTCGTCTGATGGTTGAGTGTGTAGAACATGCTGGTATTTATACTGACTTCAGCCACTGTTGCCTCATGACCTGCAGCACTTACTTGCCTCCAGGAATGGGCTTGCATCACTCGCTGGGTGATGCTGGGAATGGTTGTAGGAAATTCCCGAGGAGTGGGATGTTCCCTATTTTCCAGGGTTAAGAATAAGGTTAAGGTTAAGGTTAGTACCCAGTGTCTGTCACAACATGAACATCAACCATTATCTTCTACATCAGAACACACAGTTCCATACATGAAGAAGTTGCTGCACAGGTTTGAAAATATAAGTTTGGAAGCAAAATGTACCCTGTTTTTATATGCTCTTATATGAATTATACAAGCTTAATTTTAAACAATTGTGTGCCATATAAATGTCGAAGGAGAGACATGAAAGAAACGTCCTTCAGACAGGTGCAAGATGGCATGATTCACCTATACTGACAGCTGATCTTGTAAAAGCTTTTGTTCCCTTATTGAGCGTTATTGCAATAGTAATCCTGATGTCTTGGCATTTGTTAACAATAGTTAATAGATCAATGTTATACATGATACATTTTAAACAGTCAATGTAATCACAGTGATATTATGATAATCTGAATTTGCCAACAAAATACCTAATTATTGATTCTTTTAATGTTTCTAATTTTGCAGGCAACATGAAATGAAACATCACTTCCTGTGTGCGAAAACACAGCACACTCATCATTTCCTGAACTGTAGATTGTTTCACTAGTATTGGAGTTCAGAAAATGTAGAGAATCTTTTAAGAAATGCTGACCTTTATACTCCCCTGTCATACTGGAAAGTAGGTGTTTGAAAAAATAAGTAGTCAGCTGTATATTCCTGCAGGTGTGGAGTCGCTCATGCTACTGTTTGTTGTTGTGTTTGTAAAGCTTTTACAAGATCAGCTGTCAGTATAGGTGCATCATGCCATCTTGCACCTGTCTGAAGGACGTTTCTTTCATGTCTCTCCTTCGACATTTATATGGGACACAATTGTTTAAAATTAAGCTCGTATAATTCATATAAGAGCACATAAAAACAGAGTACATTTTACTTTCAAACTTATATTTTCAAACCTGTGCAGCAACTTCTTCATGTATGGAACTGTGTGTTCTGATGTAGAAGATAATGGTTGATGTTCATGTTGTGACAGACACTGGGTACTAACCTTAACCTTAACCTTATTCTTAACCCTGGAAAATAGGGAACGTCCCACTCCTCTGTAATTTCCTACAACCATTCCCAGCATCACCCAGCGAGTGATGCAAGCCCATTCCTGGAGGCAAGTAAGTGCTGCAGGTCATGAGGCAACAGTGGCTGAAGTCAGTATAAATACCAGCATGTTCTACACACTCAACCATCAGACGAGAAGAACTCCAAAGAGCTGACAGGAGCCACCAACAGACCTGAAGACATCTAGTTGATTTAACAACTCAAACCACTCAAACCCTCCTGAGATGAAGACATTCAGTGTTGCAGTTGCAGTGGCCGTCGTGCTCACCTTTATTTGCCTTCAGGAGAGCTCTGCTGTCCCAGTCACTGAAGTAAGAACTTGACTCCAACTTCTTTCATTCACTTATTAGCTGGAAATGTTTTGTCAGAATGTTGAAATATCTCTCCTTCTGTAAATGTGCACAATTCATCAACAGATGCAAGAGCTGGAGGAGCCAATGAGCAATGACAATCCAGTTGCTGCACAGGACGAGACGTCAGTGGACTCCTGGCAGGTATGTTCAGATAACTGAATGAACTGAGGCAAACACATTCAATCTCAGTGGTTGTGTTTCCTCACAGTGACTGATGATGCTGCAGGTGAACACCTTGCTCATGTCTCTTGTCTTTCACACAGATGCCGTATAACAACAGAGAGAAGCGTGGCATTAAGTGTCGCTTCTGCTGCGGCTGCTGCACCCCCGGCATCTGTGGAGTGTGCTGCAGGTTCTGAGGATTCCTGCTCCAACAAACACTACATATTATTTTGTTGTGCTTTTTGTCTTAAAGCAGTTTTACCACTTTGAGTTGTATGCATGGTTGGAGACTTTTAACAATTTAGGCATGCTGTAGTTGATGTGTGCTCAGTGATGTGACTGCATCAATCACGTTATGCTAAGTATCTGCAAAGACTACAGTGTATCATCGCAATAAACTTTAATGTCACTAGTATATCGTGTGTCATGGTGTTGTTTTATCAATGAATATGCTATAATGGAAACATGTCAATGTATTTCACTATATTTCTACACATTTTTCACAAATGATGCAACTGTGTTGTTTTGCAGCATCATTGAATTGGTTTTGCATGATTCAGTCAAGGCGACCACAGTAGGTCACCATGCGTTATATCACTGCACACGGCAGTTTTCAATATAGAGGCTGCACTGAGAGCGTAACTATAGACTGGTTCAAGAATCGAACATAGAGTCAGAACACCATAACAGAATAACAAAGTATGAAGTACTAATGCAGTTTGGTGTGTGCAGAGGTAACACTTCTTTTATCTATATGTCGTATCTATAGACAGGCTAATGTTAGCCATCACACAGTGAGTTTGTTACTGCTCTTTCAGTCAAGTTGAGCCAATATTGACACTGTAAAATTACAAAATTGACAGTCAGGATGTCAAAATTATAAATCGATGTGTGACATGTATGAAGAATATGGATCCGGGAGGATGTTGAGCAACTTCAGGTGTCACCAAACTGATTGGACCTGAGCCACAAGACCTCCTCTCCACCATGGAGACCTGGAAGGGGACAGACTACACAAACACACAAGAGGTAAAACTCAAGCACACCATTCACACAGATAGGTGAAAGGAACACACACACACACACACACACACACACACACACACACACATATCTGCAAAGACTACATTGTATCATCACAACAAATAATATATTGTGTGTCACACTGCTGTTTTATCAGTGAATATGCAAAATTGGCTTTTCACTATTCTCAATACGCGCATTATATCACTGCACACTGCACTTTTTATTATAGAGGCTGCCCTTAGAGCGTATCTATAGACAGGTTAATGTTCGTCCTCATGCAGTAAGTTTGTTACCACACTTTCAGTCAAGTCGAGTCATTTTATTTATTTTATTAACAGAGTAAAATTACAGTATGGACAATCAAGATATCAAAATTATAAATAGATTGTAATATACCAGCTAGCTACTAGTGATATCAGCAATCACAGGATGTGTTGTTAGTCAATATGTGGAATTTATTTTCATTCATTATTGCAGCTAGCTAATCAAGATGGGCTTTTTTTTTAATCAAGTCAATAATGTACTACTTAGCAACCACTTGAAGCAACTGGGCTAGTTAGCCAGATCTGTCCGATTAACTGAGACTTCCAAAATGTCCCTAAAGTTTGAAAATGGAGCACTTCCAAACTTGAAAAATAAATATGTCCCTTGAGTTGAAACAATGTAATTATGTAAACCTAATAATATTATGAATACTTCGTTTCAGCTTTTATTTCATGACACAGTTTGTTCCATATCTGTTTAAGTATGTAAAGGTTGATTTGTGGCTGTTGACTGTGTGGGGAAGTGAGAGAGCATCTAAGTGTCTGTTAAAACACTTCCAAATTCTCTGAAGTTGATGTTTACAAAAGAGCTTCCATCATGTGTAACTTTCTAACTTAGATGTAAAACTGTGCCTCAGTTTGTTAAAATCCCTCAGTGCACACACACAAACCTATTGATACACTTATATTATGTGGTATTATAGTATATTTGTGCTGAGAGTAGAGCACACTGTAAAGAATAATCAAGCTTAGCTGATAATCAATGCAAGTTTAAGACAGGTTTTATTTTAGAAATATGACAGAAAATGAATTTAATCGCCTCCTGCACACTGGAAGACTCTTCTAATACAACAACTCTACTGGCTATAGATTGAACATCTATTAGAGAGTATTGAAAAACACTGTTACACACTTTAAATTGGTAAAACTGAAGTTTATTGTGATAGTGTTTGTAGATATTCAGCATAATGGGTGATGCAGTCAAATTACTGAGCACCCATCAACTACAGCATGACCAAATCAAGTTAAATCCTTCGAGTTCTACAACCATAAATACTGCAGAAGGTGATACATTGAGAGAAATGTGATAAAAAAAAAAAACAATACAAAATAATATGTAGTGTTTGTTGGAGCAGGAATCCTCAGAACCTGCAGCACACTCCACAGATGCCGGGGGTGCAGCAGCCGCAGCAGAAGCGACACTTAATGCCACGCTTCTCTCTGTTGTTATACGGCATCTGTGTGAAACACAAGAGACATGAGCAAGGTGTTCACCTGCAGCATCATCAATCACTGTGAGGAAACACAACCACTTAGATTGAATGTGTCTCAGTTCAGTCAGTTATCTGAACATACCTGCCAGGAGTCCACTGACGTCTCGTCCTGTGCAGCAACTGGATTGTCATTGCTCATTGGCTCCTCCAGCTCTTGCATCTGTTGATGAATTGTGCACATTTACAGAAGGAGAGATATTTCAACATTCTGACAAAACATTTACAGCTAAAAAGTGAATGAAAGAAGTTGAAGTCAAGTTCTTACTTCAGTGACTGGGACAGCAGAGCTCTCCTGAAGGCAAATAAAGGTGAGCACGACGGCCACTGCAACTGCAACACTGAATGTCTTCATCTCAGGAGGGTTTGAGTGGTTTCAGTTGTTAAATCAACTAGATGTGTTCAGGTCTGTTGGTGACTCCTGTCAGCTCTTTGGAGTTCTTCTTGTCTGATGGTTGAGTGTGTAGAACATGCTGGTATTTATACTGACTTCAGCCACTGTTGCCTCATGACCTGCAGCACTTACTTGCCTCCAGGAATGGGCTTGCATCACTCGCTGGGTGATGCTGGGAATGGTTGTAGGAAATTCCCGAGGAGTGGGATGTTCCCTATTTTCCAGGGTTAAGAATAAGGTTAAGGTTAAGGTTAGTACCCAGTGTCTGTCACAACATGAACATCAACCATTATCTTCTACATCAGAACACACAGTTCCATACATGAAGAAGTTGCTGCACAGGTTTCAAAATATAAGTTTGGAAGCAAAATGTACTCTGTTTTTATGTGCACTTATATGAATTATACGAGCTTGATTTTAAACAATGGTGTCCCATATAAATTTCGAAGGAAGGACATGAAAGAAACGTCCTTCAGACAGGTGCAAGATGGCATGATGCAACTATACTGACAGCTGATCTTGTAAAAGCTTTTGTTCCTTTATTGAGCGTTATTGCAATAGTAATCCTGATGTCTTGGCATTTGTTAACAATAGTTAATAGATCAATGTTATATATGATACATTTTAAACAATCAATGTAATCACAGTGATATTATGATAATCTGAATTTGCCAACAAAATACCTAATTATTGATTCTTGTACTTAATATTTTGTTTCCTCGTCACTTAAACATCTTCAGATTGTCTGGTTGAGTAAATGAGGTAAACACTGTGTGCAGTTTACACTGATAAAGACAGGAGCCATTTGAATTTACAGTAACTTCAGTGTCAACAAATATCTTGCGCAATAACCAAAACCCCTTACTTCTTATCACGTCTGTGTCAACAAACAGTACCATGAGTGACTCCACACCTGCTGGAATAAACAGCTGACTACTCAGTTTTTTAAACCTCTATTTTATAATATGACAGCATTTCTGAAAACTACCATTTGAGCTTTTATTACATCCAATCACGGCAAACATATAATTTTGTTTGAAGAAAACCCCTTAACATTTATTTAGTAATTGCATTCACATGAGTTTGAGGTAACTGCACTTCAGTCGACGAAATCCCAGTGTTTGAAAAAATAAGTAGTCAGCTGTATATTCCTGCAGGTGTGGAGTCGCTCATGGTACTGTTTGTTGTTGTGTTTGTAAAGCTTTTACAAGATCAGCTGTCAGTATAGGTGCATCATGCCATCTTGCACCTGTCTGAAGGACGTTTCTTTCATGTCCTTCCTTCGAAATTTATATGGGACACCATTGTTTAAAATCAAGCTTGTATAATTCATATAAGAGCACATAAAAACAGAGTACATTTTGCTTCCAAACTTATATTTTCAAACCTATGCAGCAAATTCTTCATGTATGGAACTGTGTGTTCTGATGTAGAAGACAATGGTTGATGTTCATGTTGTGACAGACACTGGGTACTAACCTTAACCTTAACCTTATTCTTAACCCTGGAAAATAGGGAACATCCCACTCCTCGGGAATTTCCTACAACCATTCCCAGCATCACCCAGCGAGTGATGCAAGCCCATTCCTGGAGGCAAGTAAGTGCTGTAGGTCATGAGGCAACAGTGGCTGAAGTCAGTATAAATACCAGCATGTTCTACACACTCAACCATCAGACAAGAAGAACGCCAAAGAGCTGACAGGAGCCACCAACAGACCTGAACACATCTAGTTGATTTAACAACTCAAACCACTCAAACCCTCCTGAGATGAAGACATTCAGTGTTGCAGTTGCAGTGGCCGTCGTGCTCACCTTTATTTGCCTTCAGGAGAGCTCTGCTGTCCCAGTCACTGAAGTAAGAACTTGACTCCAACTTCTTTCATTCACTTATTAGCTGGAAATGTTTTGTCAGAATGTTGAAATATCTCTCCTTCTGTAAATGTGCACAATTCATCAACAGATGCAAGAGCTGGAGGAGCCAATGAGCAATGACAATCCAGTTGCTGCACAGGACGAGACGTCAGTGGACTCCTGGCAGGTATGTTCAGATAACTGACTGAACTGAGACACATTCAATCTCAGTGGTTGTGTTTCCTCACAGTGACTGATGATGCTGCAGGTGAACACCTTGCTCATGTCTCTTGTCTTTCACACAGATGCCGTATAACAACAGAGAGAAGCGTGGCATTAAGTGTCGCTTCTGCTGCGGCTGCTGCACCCCCGGCATCTGTGGAGTGTGCTGCAGGTTCTGAGGATTCCTGCTCCAACAAACACTACATATTATTTTGTTGTGCTTTTTGTCTTAAAGCAGTTTCACCACTTTGAGTTGTATGCATGGTTGGAGACTTTTAACAATTTGGTCATGCTGTAGTTGATGTGTGCTCAGTGATGTGACTGCATCAATCACGTTATGCTAAGTATCTGCAAAGACTACAGTGTATCATCGCAATAAACTTTAATGTCACTAGTATATCGTGTGTCATGGTGTTGTTTTATCAATGAATATGCTATAATGGAAACATGTCAATGTATTTCACTATATTTCTACACATTTTTCACAAATGATGCAACTGTGTTGTTTTGCAGCATCATTGAATTGGTTTTGCATGATTCAGTCAAGGCGACCACAGTAGGTCACCATGCGTTATATCACTGCACACGGCAGTTTTCAATATAGAGGCTGCACTGAGATCCTAACTATAGACTGGTTCAAAAATCGAACATAGAGTCAGAACACCATAACAGAATAACAAAGTATGAAGTACTAATGCAGTTTGGTGTGTGCAGAGGTAACACTTCTTTTATCTATATGTCGTATCTATAGACAGGCTAATGTTAGCCATCACACAGTGAGTTTGTTACTGCTCTTTCAGTCAAGTTGAGTCAATATTGACACTGTAAAATTACAAAATTGACAGTCAGGATGTCAAAATTATAAATCGATCCGGGAGGATGTTGAGCAACTTCAGGTGTCACCAAACTGATTGGACCTGAGCCACAAGACCTCCTCTCCACCATGGAGACCTGGAAGGGGACAGACTACACAAACACACAAGAGGTAAAACTCAAGCACACCATTCACACAGATAGGTGAAAGGAACACACACAGAGGGAGAGAGAGAGACAAGGACAACATGCACACAAGGGAGAGAGAGGCTTAATCTCCTGGAGGACCAAGATCCAGATGCAAAACATCTGGAAGGAGGCAGAGAGAGGTCCCAGGATGGCCAATGGTCATGGCCATGAACGTTTTTGGTAAACAAACAGACTCAGCGGCTATCATCAGCTGCCGTTTGCTGCCGTCGCCACTGTTGCCTCATCACTGATCTAACTACAAATGGCTTTCCATTTTAACAGGTGTCAAAATAAAATGATATTTTATTATCATGATTTTATGGCCTTGGCACAAATTGTGGCATCAATCGTATGGTACAGTCAGTTTTATACATATGTATTGTTATCTTGTACTTCCAAACATTTTCTGGTGGTACTTCAATAATTAATAATTTGGCTTCCTTAGAATTAATGCAAAACTGCTGACATATGTTGTCAACAGATCCTTAGCATATTGACAATACACTGGAAAAGTATGACCCCTCAAATCTTATCTAGTCCATAAATCAGACCTGCAAGATCCTCTCAGTCTCTTCACCCGGTCTGGCAACTGACACTGTTCTTTGTCTTTACTTTGTGTTTAACATCCATGCACTCACACACTCCATACCGCTCACACAGACATACACAACTGATCTGCTAACTATTTTTATTTAATATATTTAATTGACACATTTTTCATTGATTTATTGTGCCTCCCTCCAGTGCTCTAAAGCTGTGTTTAATCATTTATAATTCATGGGATTTATTTGGCATCAAGCCCAAATCATAGCTGCAATGGGCTACATAGTCATGTTCCGTCATGTGTTTTATTTTTAAATGCAGCTCATGAAATGAGATAAGATGATTTATTATTTTGAATCCCTCCAGTTCAATGTGCAAACTGACAATAAATGTTATTTTAATATTATTGAATTGCACTTTCTTTATTTGATCGATAGTCAGTTGTTGACTACACACAGACGCTGACACAAGAGCT
Organism: Enoplosus armatus; assembly: GCF_043641665.1. Lineage (NCBI taxonomy): Eukaryota > Metazoa > Chordata > Actinopteri > Centrarchiformes > Enoplosidae > Enoplosus > Enoplosus armatus. The sequence continues at coordinate 20,222,269 of NC_092188.1, read as the reverse complement.
ACTTCAGTTAGCAATTATGATGTTCTGGACTTTTTTCATTGAATACCCCTGCTATATTCATATATACTTATGTATACTGTTATTATATAGTTCTGGTTTTCTTATTTGTGACATGAATACTGAAAATATATGTGGAAATAGACGGTACAAAGAACATTTAGTTTTTATTTATTTTATTTATATATATGTAAAAAGAACGTTTATTGTGATAATACACTGTCGTGTCTGCAGATATTTAGCATAGTGTGTAGATGATGCAGTCACATTACAGAGAACACACAAACTCCAGCATGCCCCAAATCCAGTAACATCCTCAGGTACCAGGAACCACAATGTCAGGTTTGCAGCAGATACCGCAGCCGCCAGTTCTACAGCAGTCGCAGCAATACATGCATTCAACAGGGTCAAATGGAGTCATTCTGCTAAACTGGACCTGTGTGAAAGATGAGAGACATGTGTCCAGCTCTAACATTATCTCTGACTCTGTCTGTTATCTCTCTCTGGAGAGAACAACAGGGTATTGTACAAAATACTCGTAGCCAATGAGCAAATTAAGTGATGAAAGTCAAATTCTTACTCCAGTGACTGGGCCTGCAGAGCTCTCCTGAAGGCAAACAAAGGTGAGCATGGCGGCCACTGCAACTGCAACACCGAACGTCTTCATCTTAGGAGAGTAGAAGTGGTTTAAGTGATGTTAAGCTGAGTTAGTTCTGCTTGTCTGATGGCTGAGTGTGAACAAAGTACTGGTATTTATACTCAGTCGGGCCATAGTTGCCTCATCACTGGCAGAACTTACCTGCTTCCAGGAATGGGCTGACACCCCCCCCCCCCGACTGATGCTGGGAATGGGATTGGCATATTTTATGTTTTTGACATTGGGCCATATTGTCTGTTGCACAACAACAAATCAACCATGAACTTTTAAATTAAATTGTATTATATGTAATGTACTTTAACCTGAGAGAAACAGGACAGAAGGTGTAAGACTGCACAGGTTGAGCTATTGCATGAAAGACTGGGCTCCTCCACCAAGTAAAGGGTAACCCCTGCTGAAGATCTTTGCTCATAAAGGATGCAATTACAAGCCCTCAAATAGAATCATTTTCAACAATTTCAGTTTTTGCATAATACACAGGAAACTGCAGTTAAAGCAAATGAATCCTCTGGAGAGCAGCACAAACGTTGGCAAGATTTAAAGCCTCTATTTTAGTTTAGTTTTTGGTTCTGCAACAATATGTTCATATTTGATATCACAATTTTATGACCTCGACATAAGACGTAGCATTACTAGTGTGTCAGAATTACAGTTCAAACACCCCATTTCACAATTAGTCTGTACTCCAAATGTGATTGGAATCAGCTCATATTTTGTTAAATATTACCTTATCTTTCAACAACTATTTGATCTAGCACATTATGACCAGTCATGATGAACAAACCTGGAAAAAAAAAGTCTCTTAAGTCTAAACAATGTTATCATGTGAACATACTAACATAAACACTTCAAGTGATATTTTATGACACAGTTTGTTCCATCTTTGTGACTGTTAACTGTGTGGGGAAATGAGAGCGCATCTAAGTGTCTATTAAAGCAATCCCTAATACTCTGTGTTAAATTGGAGTTGACGGTCCCTGTTTTACCAGGATGAGAGTGTGGGCAGAGACAACAGCAGAGCACAGAGAGTAGGTAAGATGAAAAAAAATGATGGAGCAAGATGATGTTTGTGTTTTGTTTTTATTGCAAAACAGTTGGTTTTCAAAAAAGTGCATCAACAACACACACACACACACACACACACACACACAAGACAAAAACAAACCTCATGTTAATGGCAAGGCAAAGCTACAGTTACAGTGCAGTAATAAATTGTACAACAGTGGAAATATATGTGCAGTAGAGAAACCACTCAAAGGCACAGGAGAACAACAGAGTTTGTAATTTAGATTTAAAAGTGGCTAAATTTGGGGCACATTTGTGATCATCAGGAAGTTGGTTCCATCTATGTGTAGCATAGTAGGTAAAAGCAGCTTCACCCTGTTTGGGTCTGACTCAAGGTACAACCCGCTGACAGCTTCCTAAAGATCTAAGAGCCCTTCTGGGTTTATATTCTTCAAGGAGATCAGAAATGTATTGCAGCCCGAGATTATTGAGTGATTAATAAACTATTAGCATGAGTAGTAATGTGTTCAGTTCTCTTGGTTCTCAATAGCACTCTGGCAGCAGTGTTCTGAATGAGCTGAAGTTGTCTAACGGTCTTTTTGGAAAGACCTGACAAGAGACCATTACAATAGTCCACTCTGCTGGAAATGAAGGCATGAATGAGTTTCTCTAAATCTTGTCTGGACATGAGACCTCTAATTTTGGCTATTTGTTTGACATGATAAAATGCTGATTCAGCTATTGCCTTGAAGCTCAGATCTGAGTCTATAAAAACACCAACATTTATAACTTGGGTTTTCGTCTTTAAAGCTCTGGAATCAAGCTGAGCAATAACTTAATTGTTCCTCTTTTTTCACAAAAACAATTACTTCTGTCTTGTCTTTATTTTATTGAAGGCAATTGCACCCAGCTATTTACTTGCTCTAAGCACTGATAGAGTGAGTCTAAGGGGCCATAGTCACTTGGTGAGAGAGCTAAGTAAATTTGAGTATCGTCTGCATAGCTGTGATGAGCAACATTATTGTCATTTATGATTTGACCAAGGGGAAGCATGTACAGGTTGAATGACAGTGGCCCAAGAATTGAACCCTGGGGGACACCACATGTCATAGTGATCCGCTCAGATTTATGGTCACCACTGGAAACAGCATAGCCTCTGCCTTCGAGATATGATCTGAACCAACTGAGGACTGTGCCAGATAATCCCACCCACTTTGGTATCATGAAGTGTTTGTCAGTTATATATGAGCAAAATTAAAGTTTATTGTCATAATACGCTGTAGTATCTGCAGATATTTAGCATAGTGGATGATGCAGTCGTATCACTGAGCACACATGAATTACAGCATGATCAAATATAGTAATGACCAAAGGTGCGACACAAAGTGGTAAAATTGCTTTTATTGAAAAAAGCTTACCAAATTAATATTTCATTGTTGCTGTGGAAATCCCAGGATGGTGCAGGAATCCTCAGAAACTGCAGCAGATACCGCAGGCGGGACGGCCGTCGTAAGTCATATTGCAGCAAGGACGGCACTCAAAGCCGCTGTGACGCTTTTGTCTGTCGTTATGTGGCATCTGTGTGGAAGACGAGACATGAGTAAAGTGTTCCCTCACTCTGTTTATTCTCTCTCCTTCTGTGGAGAGAACATCAGGGCACTTATGCAGGGACGTGAACAGACATTTTGAGGGGGTGTTGCTATCCTGAAAAAGCCCCCTCCCCCATTCCGATTTTAGGTGTCACCCATCAGCATGCACCTGAATGGTGTAAAATATGGTAATTTACCTAACTTCAAATGAATTTAAAGAATTCAGATTAATGAAATACAAAAAACGTTTTTTGTAGTTAGGTGAAGCACTATTCAAGGCAGTACTGCGCGACGTGATGCAAATGTGACAAGCTGCGCATTGTTCGGAAGCATATGAGTAGATTTTTATTCACAGGGCATCCCACTGGTTGTACTATTCGTCATTTATCATTTCCACAACAACAGTGTCATATGACGGGGGCATAGGGCATCGCTTTGAGTCATGTCCGTCTGTGTGTCCTGGGGAGGCATGCCTATCAAAAAGTAATAAATGTTTGAATGATATGGCGATTTAATTTGGTCTTAATTTAGCAATTATGGGCTACGCATATTTATGCTGCCAAAAATGAAACAATTATTCTTTTTTTTCCCTCCAGAGTGGCAGCTCAGCCAGAGAGGGCAAATGTGCAACTTTAGCCCGGCCTTGTGCATGTCCTTGCACTTCTGTTGGAACTGGCACATGGTAATTCAGTTAATTCATTCGTTAACTGAACGTACCTTTGACGATTCCACCGGCTTCTCTTGATGTTCAGCAACTGGATTGTCATTGCTCATTGCCTCCTCCAGCTCTTGCACCTGTTAATGAATTTTGCATGTTTAGGAATGACGTCTGAGCATTTTGACAAAACACTCAAGGCTAATAAGAAAATGAAACTATGTAAGTCAAATTCTTACTACAGCTACTGGGCTTGCAGAGCTCTCCTGAAGGCAAACGAAGGCGAGCATGACGGCCACTGACACTACAACGCAGAACGTCTTCATCTTAGGAGAGTAGAATTTTGTGGTGTCTTCTGTCAGCTCTTTCAAGTTAGGTCTGCCTGTCTGATGGCTGAGTGTGAACAAAGTACTGGTATTTATACTCAGTCGGGCCATAGTTGCCTCATCACTCGCAGAACTTACCTGCTTCCAGGAATGGGCTGTCACCCCCCCCCCCCCCCCCAACTGATACTGGGAATGGGATTGGCACATTTTATGTTTTTGACATTGGGCCAAATTGTCTGTTGCACAACAACAAATCAACCATGAACTTTTAAATTAAATTGTATTATATGTAATGTACTTTAACCTGAGAGAAACAGGACAGAAGGTGTAAGACTGCACAGGTCGAGCTATTGCATGAAAGACTGGGCTCCTCCACCAAGTAAAGGGTAACCCCTGCTGAAGATCTTTGCTTTTTATTGCAAAACAGTTGGTTTTCAAAAAAGCGCATCAACAACACACACACACACAAGACAAAAACAAACCTCATGTTAATGGCAAGGCAAAGCTACAGTTACAGTGCAGTAATAAATTGTACAACAGTGGAAATATACTGTAAGTGCAGTAGAGAAACCACTCAAAGGCACAGGAGAACAACAGAGTTTGTAATTTAGATTTAAAAGTGGCTAAATTTGGTGCACATTTGTGATCATCAGGAAGTTGGTTCCATCTATGTGTAGCATAGTAGGTAAAAGCAGCTTCACCCTGTTTGGGTCTGACTCAAGGTACAACCCGCTGACAGCTTCCTAAAGATCTAAGAGCCCTTCTGGGTTTATATTCTTCAAGGGGATCAGAAATGTATTTTAGCCCGAGATTATTGAGTGATTAATAAACTATTAGCATGAGTAGTAATGTGTTCAGTTCTCTTGGTTCTCAATAGCACTCTGGCAGCAGTGTTCTGAATGAGCTGAAGTTGTCTAACAGTCTTTTTGGAAAGACCTGACAAGAGACCATTAGAATAGTCCACTCTGCTGGAAATGAAGGCATGAATGAGTTTCTCTAAATCTTGTCTGGCCATGAGACCTCTAATTTTGGCTATTTGTTTGAGATGATAAAATGCTGATTTAGTTATTGCCTTGAAGCTCAGATCTGAGTCTATAAAAACACCAACATTTATAACTTGTGTTTTTGTCTTTAAAGCTCTGGAATCAAGCTGAGCAATAACTTAATTGTTCCTCTTTTTTCACAAAAACAATTACTTCTGCCTTGTGAGTCTAAGAGGCCATAGTCACTTGGTGAGAGAGCTAAGTAAATTTGAGTGTTGTCTGCACAGCTGTGATAAGCAACATATTTAGCATAGTGGATGATGCAGTCGTATCACTGAGCACACATGAATTACAGCATGACCAAATCTAGTAAGGACCAAAGGTGCGACACAAAGTGGTAAAATTGCTTTGATTGAAAAAAGTTTAGCAAATTAATATTCAGTTGTTGCTGTGGAAATCCCAGGATGGTGCAGGAATCCTCAGAAACTGCAGCAGATACCGCAGGCGGGATCGCCACTGAAAGTTGAAAAACAGCAAGGACGGCACTCAAAGCCGCTGTGACGCTTTTGTCTGTCGTTATGTGGCATCTGTGTGGAAGACGAGACATTAGTAAAGTGTTCCCTCACTCTGTTTATTCTCTCTCCTTCTGTGGAGAGAACATCAGGGCACTTGTGTGCACAGACATTTTGAGGGGGTGTTGCTAACCTGAAAAATATGGTCATTTAACTAACCTCAAATCAATTTCAAGAATTCAGATTAATGAAATAAAAAAAACGTTTTTTTGTGACTAGTTTAATCAGCAATATGATTTTGTGTCTTGAGCTTAACACTGCCATGTATCAATTTGATTGTAAAAGGCGTGTACCTGTATGGTGATCACACTGTTTCAACATGGCACAATGGTCGCTACATCCATGGAAGCTATTTAAAGCATTCAAACTTTGAGGAAACATTTTTAACCAATTTTTAAGTGAAAATCACAATATTCAAACTTCAAACATTTAACCTTTGAGTTGATATTGGAGCCTTACTCTGAATTTTATGAATAATGTAATGGTGGTAATTGAGGAGTTATCCTGCATGTACCCTGCTGCCTATTTGTTTGCCAGCTAGCTGCCAAAAATAAAACAATTATTCTTTTTTTTCCCTCCAGAGTGGCAGCTCAGCCAGAGAGGGTAAATGTGCAACTTTAGCCCGGCCTTGTGCATGTCCTTGCACTTCTGTTGGAACTGGCACATGGTAATTCAGTTAATTCATTCGTTAACTGAACGTACCTTTGACGATTCCACCGGCTTCTTGATGTTCAGCAACTGGATTGTCATAGCTCATTGCCTCCTCCAGCTCTTGCACCTGTTAATGAATTTTGCACGTTTAGGAATGACGTCTGAGCATTTTGACAAAACACTCAAGGCTAATAAGAAAATGAAATTATGTAAGTCAAATTCTACAGCTACTGGGCCTGCAGAGCTCTCCTGAAGGCCAACGAAGGCGAGCATGACGGCCACTGACACTGCAACGCAGAACGAGTGTGAACAAAGTACTGGTATTTATACTCAGTCGGGCAACAAAGGTTACTGGCTGGAGAAAAATAGTGGAGCAAGAGGATGTTTGTTTGTTTTATTGCAAAACAAAGTTGGTTTTCACAAAGAGCATGGTTGAACCATGCACCAGAAGCTACGGCCTGGAGTAGTTGGGCTAGTTAGCTTGCTTTTACTGTAGTTAGCTAAATTTGTTTGATTTAATTGAGGCTTTTATCAGTCAACACATCTGAAAGTTGAAAACTGAGCTTGCTTGCAAAGGAAGCAATGAACACATTTTCATTCAGCATGACTTGATCATTAATACTTCATGAAAAACCTGTGAAACAAATATCACACAAACCATTTCCTGAGACTTAAATATATGCTGATGTGAGTCCAGTGGTGGTGCCTAGGTTTTTTTGGCCAGAAAACATTTGTGAAAACAGAACATATTTGATTGCATTAGTCTTTCTCTCCTTGAGTATCTTTGGCAGCTTTTACAGCCTTATGGGTCGATGTAGATGGGCCAGCTTTGCATTTGGACACTGTAGTCCTCCATGTGTTGACTTTGCAGAACTGCTCAAGCTCTGTCAAGACGAACATGGATTGTAATTGAGCAGCAAGTTCAAGTCCTTTCACTAATTCTGGATTGGACTGAGGTGTGAATTTGGACTTGGACAGACTCTTGTTTAGCTCTGGCTACATGTTTGGGTTTTGTGTCTGCTGGAGGGTTGACCTCTTCTGAGTTCTAAATTTACCTCCAGGATGTTGCTGCATTCATCTGAACCTCTACATTCATGTGCCTTTCTGGTCCTGCTGCAGAGAGGCATCCCCATTGGGGCATTTCTTTTCTCAATATGGGTCTTATTAGGCCATATTTTGTCATGCGATTTATTCTTTTAACAGCCACAAAACTGCCATTTGTGAATCACCATGTAGCAGCAGATTATGTGCAGAGACACTGTATGTAAAGTGTGTTTGGCGCTCATACAGAGGTGCCATGGGCCTCTTGGTGGCCTCTGTTACCAGTGACCTCATGTACAGATGCATATTTATAGCAGTACCATATTCTTTCAATTTATTATTGATTTACTGTGAGGGATACTCAGTGCCCTGGACTAACCAGTTTCTTACACCCTGATTACACATAGATGATTTCCAATTAACTGATTTGCAGCCTCTGCCAGTTTAGTTGTGTCACATTAAAGGACATACATATTTAGTACAACCATTTATTTTACATTTGTACATAATTTATGCCAATTTGCAGATATTTATTTTGGACATGAAAGTTGTTGGCAATGCAAGCCTGGGTTTTCCAAGCTCACTTGTTTTGACCTGTGTATTCTTGAACCTTGGCTACCAATATTCTGGCCAAATAAAGCAACTGTTGACACAATCACAGCTGACAGATTTGTCTCTTGTCAGGCAAATCAATACACCTCTCTCCCCTGGGCATCGACTCCATCTGTCCGTGTCAACATCGTCCTGTTTTTGTCTCTGTCCAGTCCTCACCCACCTACCCCCTATCCCACCACAATTCTCTTCCTAACATCTTTATATTTAACGTATCAGAATGTATGACAGCCTCATTGCTACCAATCCGCCACATACAACTTCCCCTGTACTCCTTGAAGCTCTCAGATTTGTGGCTGGGTCTTTACATCTCCCCTCAAAACCATGACAGAAACATTGGAAATGAGAAAATGTGTCTGGTATTGCAATAGAGCAAACATTCAACATTTGCTTCCTTTGTGCATTTGCTTCCTCTGTGCTTTTCCCTCCATGCATGGCAGTTAGTACCACAGTCATGAGTAGTGAGACGTTTTGACACAATACTGGGAACCTTGCCAAAGCATGTGTAACGCAGGAAGTGAAATCCAATGGGAGACCATTGTAATTAGTCCAACAAATGTTTTCACTTGGATGTATTCGAAACAAAGCCAGGCTTATTACGGCGTGCATGGGTTTTATTGTGAGAGCTTGTAAGCGGATGATGTCTTCTGCGTGGAGTCAAAGGCCACTGCTTTTCTGTGGCAATGAAACAATTTAACAGGAGCCCATGCACTAACAAAACCTGTGTTCTGCTACTGTGGATGCAAAAAAACTCTGTTTCCTAATAAGGAATAAGGAGGATGTAATAAATGCATCAATGGATTTTGCTTTATATAAAGTTCTTTTTATCCTTTTTTCCACTAGTTCTGATAAAAGATATAAATAACTGATACCACTGCAAAGGCACACTTTTAATTAAGTAAGATGCCTATGAGTGTCATTAAAACGACGACACGACGACATAGCACTGATACTCGCCAGAAACGTCTATGAAATCTACACAGTATGGCAGTTTGAATAGGATTATATATATATGATTATAGAGCTTCTGAAACTGTTATTTGTGTTTAATACAGTAGACTGCCATGCTCATTACAGAGCAGGCAGTGGGGCTAGTTAGGTCACATTACATGCCCAGAACAACATTTTGTAACCTGCAATACCTCCAACTCGTGGAGGCAGACACACACAATCCTGACAGCCCGGCTTTAATGGGCTGAGGCCGGCAGTAAGGGCCCTGAAGGCTCCTGCGATAGATGTGGCTTTCCAGAGGGTGTCAGGGGGGAGGGGGGAAGCTAGAGGGGGCAGAAAGAGGGTCAGGCACATTCACCACTGGGTGTCGGCCCCAAATTGCTGCCACATGAATGGACTTGTGATTAAGGAAATAGAGGGATGGAGGTGTAGAAGACGGTTTCTAAGTAATCCGGATAGGTTGGGAGCTCTGAGTAAAGTGGTAAACAGAGAGTAAACATGAGTGAAGTGGGGTGAAGTGGGTGTACAATATGGCATCGATGAGTGATATGAGAGGCCATTTGCATTGTGGTCGCCATGTGGTGAAGCCTACAAAGCACCCAGTCAAAGAGCTCCCATCGGCCTCTAATTTGCTGTGACCGTGTCCTGCGTTCGTTAATGAAGTCACAAGATAGCCATTTTTTTGGTTTGTTTTGTTTTTGCTTCCTGGGAGGTGATATATTTAGCCGCCTCGTGTGGCCCTGCGGGGTGATTATTTTGAGGTGACAGAGCTGTCTGTCGCGGCCTGCCCGGTCACGCCTGTAAAAATTTTGTGGAACCAAAAAACTGTGGTTTTGCGCCAAAAAAAGGGTCTTCAGTCACTCTCAGCGCGTAATGACAGAGCGACACGTAGGCTGCACTCAGTGACAGTTTGCTGTGAAGTCACTTGGCCTTTGCCTCTGAGTAATAAACAGACTTCTTTTTACTCCTTTATCAACCGTCACAGCAGAGAGTAAACACATGTGGGGGAAGGAACTTATTTGTGCTGTACCCATCTTCTGCCTAGATCTCATTAAACGTACCTAGACTACAATTAGCACGGAATTTTAATTTGCCTGGAAAGTTAATTAATCCATATAACTTTCAAGGCAGGCTCGTAAAGACCTACACTCATATGGCTGTAATACGTTACTGGAGACATTTGCAATGGAAATGCTTAGTCTTCCAGCCACCCAGGAGTATTTAGTAAGCAAAATGGCCTTTTCAACACCGCATCTTGTCCCCTTTTCAAATTCTTAACACCCACCACTTATTCCAAGCAGGCGGTCAAAATGAGGCACGCTGGAAATCGCTCCTGTTTTATCCATGTCGCTTTACACCCAGCTTTTATAACGTAACGTGGCAAGCATTACACGATGAGGGACTAATGATATATTTTCTCAGCTGGAACGTGGGAATTGCACCGCGGACCCGAAAACAGTGTAGAGTCTCAGTAAATTAGTGTGTGTGTGTGTGCCGCTAAGTGAAAAGTGAAACAGCTTGCCAGAGCGGTACTGGCTCGGGACTCATAGGGAACCCGCTATACCGCACAGTGGGAGGGAGAGCCACGGGAGATATTGAACCTATGGGGGAAAGGAAGCCCACTGTCAGCGAGAAGTCAGTGAGAGCCTCTGAAAACCCAGACTTCACCCTCTGACAGCTCGGAAATATCCATTTTAATAAGGGGGAAAAGTGGATTTGGCCAGACATCTTCGTTCCTCCCATGGAAACTCATCTGTCCTGGTGTGAGGCGACACCCTCAGTGACTTCTAACTAAAGGGTTGAGCATAGCCGACTTCTGCAGACCAGCAGGCCCCACAGAATGTATCCGCAATTTGGTCCTCTGGTTTCTTTGAAAACGAAGTGTATTCTATATTTTTCTCACATTTTTATCTATTCTTTTTGGGTTTCCGGTTTTTTACCAGACGCTTCAAGTCTGGTAACAGCTGACCTCACATCAGCAGTCTGTTACGTCAAAGTCCTGCTGATTCACTTGTCAGTTGCTCTGGATGAGGCCATCAGCCAACTGCCTGCAATGCCAAACATCTTTTTAGTAGTAAACGGAGAGTAACAGGAAATATGGGGAGAATGGCTGCATCGATTGTCAGCCGCATTGAACCCAGGAATCCGTTGCAAGACCACTAGGCCACCAGGACACCCCATAATTCTGATGTCCCCATTGTGCAGCTGCAGGGCCCATGTAGTATTGAGTTGGTTGGAAGTGACGACTGACCCCACACACATTTTCAGTTTGCTACAGCTGATTGTGTCAGTCAATATGCTCTGTAAACTCTTGCATAACAGAGGCATTTCCTGCAGACGCATCATCAGGTCAAAAGGGCAAACACAAAATGTTTGGAGCAATGGAACAAAGTTGAATTGAATTTCTTAAAATACTTCCAATAGAGCAATATATTTGTTACAAATAATGGCTCCTTTGATGGTCCCTTAATCTGTTTCTTCCAAAGATTAATTCAATTAGGAGCTACAAAAAATGCTCACAAAGGCTTGAACTCTACAGCGGCTAACTCAAATTTAAATGTTTAAGAGAGCCACATTACCTTTTTTATGATTTTGATTATAATGGGGTCTTATTTAAAACACATGGATGTAGTAATATTCAGCAGCTGTGCAGCTCTGCCTCTGGGGCATTCTTTGTTCAGCTAGGAGGAAGGGGGGGAAAAAAAGGGAAAAGGAAAAGAAAAACTTCCACATGCTAACATTTACACAGTGATTTCTTTTAATTGCACTCTACTTTTTAATTTGCCCTGGACTAATGCTTTTAAAAGTAGGACTGGAGGTATTTTATTGAAGTCATGCCTAGTGCCGGACCAAGTTTTCCTGATTGCTGTGGCCTTGCAGCCTGGCTCTTTCCTACCTGACAACCTGCGTTATTCCTTTCATTCGCTATGTCAAACATGCCACACAGCATTTGGGCTTGGAGAGGCGAAGGGAACACACTGACTGGGTGAGCTTCCTCCAGGTCCTCCTCTTCAAAGGATTACGATAAATTAACGTTCCTTGCACTGGGCGAGCGGCAAAGTAGAACAGAAACATGTTTAAATGCGGGGTCGAACTGGAAACGCAGATGGTCTAATAGATATGTGTTGCCTTTTTTAAAGGGGAAGAGGAGAAATGTTAAACAGATCCTAATCTAAGCAGCCAGAGGGCAGGCGTAATATTTAGTTAAACACTTCCAGTCATAATAAAGCATCTGTCAAACCAGTGAAAATACACCCAGAGTTGATGAGCTGCTCATTAAAACACATATCAAACACATCAGCCACCACCTGACACTTGATCCAAACATGTCCCAGTTTAATGTCCTGACAGAACAACCCGAGACTTTTTCTAACACCCTCGCCCTGACTAGAAGAGCAACAGCGAGTTTTCCCTCCCGATATTTACGATTGTGAGCCGCCAGTTTCTTTGACTTTATATTTCTTCTGTCTGACACCCTGCATTACGGCAGCCACCGCCAGGGAGAGCCTGGCAGAGCCCAGATCAGCAGTAAAACAAGCCTGCGTCTGGACAGCTCTGTCCTCCAGTGTTACATACCGCCATAAAGACACAACCAGGGGAGAGCCAGCAGAGTCACATTTGCAAGGTTAATTGCAGAAAAATAGATGAAAAATGACTGTTTAGCTGAGAATTAGGTCTGACCCTTTCAAGACCTCCCTATCTTAGAAGCTATAAAAAAAACTCTTTTATGGTCGCAGTTTCCCAAAGACTATAGAGTACATCTTCTTGCACTGCTGCCAGTTTTTGTTATGTTTAGATTCTGTTTTACTTTTTTGAGTTGATGTTTTTTTCTTTCTGTTTCGTTGAACAGCTTCAGAGGTGGCAGTCTGTAAAACCTGTGATCAAAACTGACCACAGCCTGCCAAAAAGTAATTATCCTTGATATTTTCCTGTGAATAAATGTCCATTTCTATTGCCAGTTTCTACAACAGTGATTCAACCTTTACCAATGTTGTATTTGCTGTTCCGCCCAGTGCTGTTCTACCCTGATAGAGCTCTCCTGAGAGATGCGTTATATCTTTCAAGTTTATGGGTAAGCAGAACTGTGTAAGCAGTGATTCTCATCATGGCTGAACAGATGAACAAAAGAGCACCTCAAGCACAACACACAGAAACTCCCCAACGGTAAAATCAAGAAGAAAATAGATCAGTGCTGGCAATAGGGCTGTAGCTATCGTCGAGGACAGTGAGGAAATAACACATGTTGTGTATTTTATGGGGATATTCCAGTATTTAGACTTAATATATTTAAATTTGAATACTTTTAGGCCAACAAATATAAATAAATAAACTAGCAACTGCAAACAGGTATGCCAAGCAACTTCAAGCAACTGATGCAATTCAATTTAAACAGGTGGTTTAACACTGGGTTGAGTGTATGATCATGCAGGCTGAGACTCCCTCCTGCAGGGCACATGGTCACGATCTGTTCCTGCCTTGATCCAAGAGGGCCGTGGATTCTGCGTCCCAGCCAAAACTTTTCTTACTAAATCATATTTCATCTAACTTTTAAACTCCACATTATCCACATTCCCGAACAGAACACGTTAAAATATTGCTTTTTACGCTCAGCTGAGGGGGAGAAGTTGGTGTATCGATAAAAGCAAAATATGACAAAGTGCAATGGAAACAGACTTAATCATGCCACATTTCCACCATGTTTTCTACATGGTTTTCATTCATTTGAGGTTTGACTGGCATCCTCTTCCTCTGTAATGGTTTAATGGCGCCCCACTGGAGAATTAGTGCCACCAACTGTGTAACAATGCACTCAACTCGCTCTAACATTTGCACAACAGCGGCTGTATCAACAAAAGTATCAGCCCTGGAAAACTGGTGTCGGGGTGTCTGATGCGTCTTTGCACACAAGTGCTGTACAAGCCTATTTATACTGTGTCCTGTACACTGTATTTGTTGACATCCTTGATCATGCCGCCGCCATAATATAAGCAGATCTGAAGGGTGCTCAACACTCAGACCAGCTCAGAGTGGATGCTGTTGTTCGGATGAACCGGCTGCTCAGAATAAACAGGAATGCTTCATTAGAGGGGTAAATGGAAAAGTGAGTGTTTATGATCCCAATTACCACCTTTGCTTTAGTGCCTACTTTAATCATAGCCATATCCTTTTTTCTCACTCAACACTACAAAGCCTCCCACTACAACACCACCACGCATGCACACACAAATAAAACTGAGCCAACTGCCATGCGATGTGGAAAGGAAAACAACTTTGTTACACTTTTACAGATTTTGTGCCTGAGTTATGGCCATTTTTATTTGATTAAACATGATACGAGTTAATTTGCTGGCTGAGATCCTCGTGCAATATTCCTTACGATATTTTGAAGGGCTTTTCTTTTTAAGGCCTGCTCTTCGTAGACTGGCTCGCACAGTCAAATAACCTGTGGCACAAAACCTTTCACCATGATGATCATCATTATAGTTAATCACCATTCATTTCCAGTTTCACAAGCACCCACAAGATCAAACATGGAGTATTTTGAGCATTTTCCTATGGCATGGTCTGGAACAACAGTTTGGAGTAATTGAAACAATATGCAGCATATCAACACTCACAGTTACTGAACCATCACCACAGTTTGCAGATATCATGATAATGATGTGAGCTTGTTTGCTCGTTGCTGCTGCCGCAATAGCTGGCGCTGCTGCTCGGGCCAGTTATATGACACGCCAGCAACACCATCTTGTGGACAAAACGGGTTAACTCGCACGCCAGCCACTGGAAATCAAGCAGGGCCAGTCCCAGTATACACTGGAATTTACCAGTGGTAAACAACAGTGGTTCCCTTAAACCCTCAGAAATAAATCAACGAGCAGCTGCAGTCTTCACTAAAACATTGGCTGCAATCTGGTCCTGAGGTTGCATCAAACTTGACATAAAGAAGTTTGCGGCAGGGAACTAACAAACACTTGCCTGGGAACAACAAGAGCAGGACTGCCCCAGTCACTTGAAACCTCTACAATGCCTTACCCAAAGACGCTACCCTCCCTCCATTATGGCCAACGTTTGATTTGTGGTCTTTGTCTCGGAGACTGTGCTTCCTGGATTTGATACATCTTCATTTTTAGCATGTTTCTTATTTCGCTGCATCTTCCTTTTCATGTTGTGCACGCACGCCAGCGACGAAGGCCGGACTGCTGGTATGGCGAGATGCGACAGTTCAAACACGCTGCGGTTCATTAAAGACATCCTGTTGGCTCCGAGAGGGAAACAGATCCTGAACCAGCCTACTGTTGCTCCGGTCTGCCCTCTAAACCCACACCGGCCAGACCACATCAGCACTGAAGCTGGAAATCACAGGACGAGCGTGGTCAACCATACACACAATACCATTCCCATTTGTCATTTTTTTCCCCTTGCACAATGTTCAATAGCTGGTACAGTATTACAGAGTGTTGCTCCGGGACGCCGGTAAGCTGTGCACATGGCGCTCTGTGATGTTTAATGTCACGTTTGTAGTGGCAGGACTGTCACAGCAGCCTCAAGCGCTGATGAATGAAACCCTAACTTTACAGTACTTCACACAATGCTGATTTTTTTTTTTAATGAGACAGATTGTGTTCAAAGTGACTGTAATAAGAGGGAACAACCACTGGCTGTAACTAATGGCATTCAGACTGAGGAAACATGCATTTCAGGCATTAGAGGGAGAGTTTTGGTTTCAATAAGTCATGTTGTAATGAGCCGAAGGAGTCACCACCTCAGTTGACTCATAGGAAGAAAGTCGATAGTTGAGGTTGGATCAGAAATTGCTGGGTTCAGGGAGGATACACAAAGAAAGAAAGAGGATCCTGAACGATCAACACAGCATCTGCTGCCCTCATTGTGGACGGTTAACTTGACGTATATTTAGGGAACAGTGGTCACAGTTGTTGAGAAACCAAACTTCTAAAGATAAATTCATTTCATAAGCTTTCGTATACTGTAACTCTCTACATATGGCTCCAAAGTGACACTATTTCAACATGTACACCTGCTGCCTAACACCAGTAATGAGGATATCGCTACAATATACAGTCAAGTCTTTAAGTGGTTGTAAAGTGACACATTTTCTGTGTTGTTGCCTCTGTCTACCAGTGCACTGGATTTGAAATGAAACAATGAAGTAAGTGTCAACTTTCAGCCTAAATATCAGGGAGTTTACATCAAATTATTTATATCCTCATCTGATTTAAAGCCTTTTCTTTGTGCCACTTGGGGTCAGCGGAGCAAGCTTAAATTACAGCCTTGTAGAGTTATATGGCAAACAGTTACCTACAGCGTTATACAGTTACACATCCAGCAATTATGAAGCAACATTCATTTGGAGCTGTGTCTCTCTGCACCTGACAAACCTAACTCCAGTATTCACTTCCCTTTTAGTCCTGTTATGCTCTACAACAACTCCTGAGGGAAATATCTGGCTTTTTAGCTGCTGAAGGCTCCACAGTGTTCACCAGCTAGCCGCTAACTTTGTGTGTCCGCTCTTTGATGCTGGACAGGTAGTTCATACCATACCGTGAGTTCATCAGAGCTTTTTGCTGAAAAACAGCTGCCTGATGTTTTTGGAAACTACGCTGTCGAGAGCGGTGAACCAAAACAATGAGCTGAAAGATGCTAAAACTAATCACCACCAGCGACACCTCAGTCATTTGGCCAATAGTTAAGAAATATTGATTAGTGCGGCTTTAATATTTTGTTGCAATCAATGACTGACTGAAGTCTGTGACCCACAGACATCAGCAGACACTCTGCCAGGCCTGTAGTGCAGCAGTCTTTACTTTACTTTTTTTTTTTTTACATATTCTGTCTTTCCTTCAGCAAGTAAAACTTGTTCAGTGGGGTGACTCGGCCAGTCAGGAGCATTGTACATTATGACCTAAAAAAACTCTTTGGTTGCCTTGTATCATTCCTACACTGTTTAATATGTATGTGAGCACATTCAAAGTCAACATTTTAACCTCATAGTTATTCGTTCATTTCAAATCCAATGTGCCAGTCTATGAGAAGCCGAACCAGTGCACATAAGCATGTTTTCTTTGGATTTTCTTGACTTTATAGCTTTCATTTTGTGGATTACACAGTTATTTATGCTTGTTTTGTATATTTTCATCTTCCGTTTTCTCTTTTCTTAAATACAGTAGAGTGTGCTAGCTTAGGTAAAGAGCTAAAAAAAAATGTGCACCCATATATAAACGTTGCTCTGTGTGGCATTTTAACATCAGTAAATCTGTAGTCAATTGCAAAAGTTGATGAACTCACACGCACAATTCAGAGCAACAATACATTACCTGTAAATGCTGTGTGAGTTAATACTGGAAGCAGTAGAGGCAGGGACACAGCTAAACAACTTGAATGAATTTGTGTTCATGCATGCATGTGTGTATGTGTGTGAGTGCGTGTGTGTGGGTTGCAATACAGTAGCTGTGTACCCGGGGCTCTCATCCAAACAGCTGGTACCCATCTGTTTCTTCTTCTACTCCTGCGGCCTGCGGCTCAGGGAGCGAGGTGCACTGGCATGCGGTGTCTGGGTCTGGACCAATAGTGGGGAGGTATGCGCTGCAGGAGTGTGCGTGTGTGTATGAATGTGGTTTATGGCGAGCGAGTGCTCCTGTGTGTATATGTGGTTTTGCACTCGACTCATATGTGTGTGTGTGTGTGTGTGTGTGTGTGTGTGTGTGTGTGTGTGTGTGTGTATGGATTCATGGGTGTTTGGCCATGTGTGTGGATTATGCATGTTTGTGTGCATCTGGCCAGCGCTGCATCCTGCGTGCCTGTGTGGTGTGACTGTGTGTGTGTGTGTGTGTGTTTGGCGGTTAGTAATAATCACATTATTTATCCACTTTAATATTGTTGATACGCAGTCATACGTTACAGCAAAACATATCTCAAAGCACTCTGCTGCCCTCTTATTGCCTGTACTAAACTCTCCCATGATGCAGTCTGCTGCAGAAGTGACTCATTGCAGAGAAGCGTTCAGTCTTTCCATTTATTGTTTATGCAAGTCATATAGACTGAACATAACGTTTGCCTCAGCGTTCCAGATTTCCGTCATTACTTTATGGCTTTATTGGCGTGATCACTCTTCGAAAGTATGCGCCTTCCATCACACAAACAGAGCAAAGAAAATGATGCTTTAAACAGAAAAAGGCTCACAGTGGCTAAGGTGGTATTTCCGTTGGGTGAGGAAGTAGATGCCTGGAGAATGTTAACTGCTTGAGGAATAGGATGATCTTTATTGATGTGGCTAATGTTATGTCTGAGGCTTTGTGGATGAGACAAGACGAGTTTCTTCCAATTGCTTTAATAAGACTGTTCTTGTGAAGAATTGGTCAAATAATCCATGACCTGCCCTGAACTCAATGCCACTGTCAGTAGAATGGACATGTTTCTCCTAATTCCACTGGAGGGCAGTGTTGGTCTTGTAATAATGCCTGGATGCTGCAGGTGAATGTGTGTGTGGGTGTGCGTGTGTGAAAACCCATACAGTGTCAGCATGACTGATGCTGTCTCTTTTCTCCCCTCCAGCCCACTCATTATGCACCCACTCGACGCATAAGCCCTCCAAATCTTCCACAGCGAGCCATAAAATGTAGATGCAGGCATTCATAAAACATCTTGTTTGAAAGAGGTGGCGGGGATCAGGTCAGCCAATTCTAAGGGGACTCAACCTCATCTGGTCTGACTTCAGTTGGCACCTGTCCCAGCATTCCTTGTTCAGCACTAAACTCTGTGACGATTCTGAAAGCTGGTACGGTGGGACACTTGACCACTGAGCTGTTTTGGGGTCAGTCATTTGGTCAGAGTGACCAGCAGGAAGGCAGAAGAAGAGTGAGATAGACTAGATCAATATATCAGGCCAATATTGGACTGGAAAAACAAATCTCCCAACATTATATTTCTTGATAAATTCAATCGACTCGTTTTTACCAGAGAAATGCACTCCAGAGAGGCACAGCTGTGGGAATATGTTTGAAGATGTTTGGGCTCTTCTTTTTCTGTAGATGTGTCCGAATCTGGAAGTGATGATGAGTTGTTAGGCAGGTTTGTTCTAGAGAACAAAGAATTGCTTTTTCTCTTATGGGTTTGTACTCTTACGATGTTTTTTCCTTCATGTTTTTAATTGTTATTGTTGTTACTATTTTTTTGGCATTGGCCATTAAATCCTACCCCGGCCAACTTTTGTCCACACAGGCACAGAACAGTACATAAAGGACTAATCAAAGCAGAGACACAAACAGTAAACTAGGAGAAGGCAAAGCTCCATAGAGACATTTGGTTCTGTTGTTCTGGCAAGAGCTGAAAGTTACAGACCAAATAAAGTCTTCAGACTGGGCAGAATGAGCGAGGGGATCTAAAAGGCAGCTAGGAGACGTCAAACAGGGGAGTGGGAAATGTTAATGGATAGAGAGATTCCTAACAGAGGACATTACTTTTTTACAGTAACTGGTGTTTAAAACGTATCGTGTATTGTGTTAAAATATACAGTATATTACAGATCATCACATGTGATTTTTTAAGACTATGAAAATAACATGACAGCAGGTCCCACATACACACACACACACACACACACACACACACACACACACACACAGATATGAACATCGATCATCTTCTACAACTGCCTTGGCTGTTAGATGAATACTGCATAAACCTGAACCACCTCAGGCTTCTAAAGTCCCCTGTAAGTACAATGTTGTACCCCATAAGTAGGCCTACTTTACAACATAATACAGTAACACACAGGCTATAGGACTACAGTATGTTCCAGACTATAGCTTTTTCCTTGGACTTCTGTTTAACAGTAATAACACAAATGTACCCAGTAGTTATTTAGGAATAACGTAGTTAGCCTATCCTCATTTTCTATCATCAAGTCGCTCAAGTTTGAAATAAATTGTAGCAGATTTATAAAGTACTACCACATCTTGACAAATATCACACTCAAACCGTAGTGCAATTATGAAATAATATCACAATAACAACACACCACACAAGTACAATAAGTACACAGTTTCCTCTAAATTTGAATGTAAATATATTAGTATAGTATAGTAGTACAAGTCATTAATATTTCATACACAAGTGGGTTTGTTAAAAAAGCCTCTTTAATGTGGTCAGCTCTGTATCTGTAGTTAACAAGACCTGTAGCCTTGATGCTGTCAGCTGTAACACAGGGCGTCAGCCTGCTACATTTATACTAATACAGCCAGACAGCAGACAATAGTAAGTGCAGGTACCACATTAGAAAGTAGGCGATGGCACCACACCAACTTCTGCTTGTCAAGCACAGTTAGCCTCTATGTATAACAATGGGAAGGTCTCCGGTGCATTTAGCTCTGTAGTCTTTGAGATGAGATCTGCTGCAGAAGGTTTTTATTGAGCCTGTGTGATGTGAGCGAGTCAAGGTCACCTTTTTGAAAAAGACTGGAAACATCTTTTCAGCACTCAAGTGCACTTGTTTAGAGTTTAATGTCTGCCCTAATCTTCTCATGATATCATAATCTCTGTATCACTTCTGTTTCCAGACTTATAACCTCTCCTCTCCTTTATGCCCACCATGTAAAAAGTGCTTCTGTGCCTCAATGAACCTGTGCTCTATGTTCACATTAAAGATGTCAAATATGTTGAAATTTCCCATAAATGAATGCAGTTTCATATGCGGACAGCTGATTGTGCACACTAATATAGTTTATTCCTTCCCTTGCACTGTGTCATTCAAGGCCATAGCACCCATGCCCTTTCCAGGTCACTGCATGTCTGGTAAATGTGCTGCACTAAGCCGTGTGCATCTGGCTGTGAGGGGATGGTGAGACATTTGTCACTGATAAGATAATTGAGTTCTCCTTGACAAGCAGAGGTGAGTGGGAAGCGGGAAGCCTTCAGATCCTTTACTCAAGTAAAAGTTCAATACGACATTGTAGAAATACTCCATTACAAGTAAAACATTGCATTCAAAATCAGTAGTATTATCAGCAAATGTGCCCCTGCAAAAGAATGGCCCCTGTGACTGATAATTAACATACATGACATTGTTAGATTTGTACCAATGCGTCAACGCGCTACTCAAATTTGTGCTTTTTGGTCTGAATCTTTGCTTTTTTTTTTTTTGCGTGAAATATTGGACAATTTTTGCTCTTTGGGCTTCAGACTGTTTTTTAAATGAAACCATGTGAGAAGTTTAGAGAGGAAATGTCTCTACGGTGGAACTGCTAACAACTCATAGGAGTCACAAGCCGAAAAGGTTTGACATCACTGGTTTAATCTTTAACAATGCAACTGATAATCTTATCATATGTGTTTTTATGTAAAATCTTAACCTGAACTGTAACTAGAAACTACAGCTGTTGATGAATAAATAAAAACTCTGTGTTCAGACTCCGTTGTCTTGAATGTATGAATGAATGTATTTATTACAGTACTGGCGCCAGACAACAAAACAGTATGGTGTTAGCTTGACAACCCTTCTTACCCTGGCAAGATATGCCCATCTATAATAGAAAAGTAGCACACACTAAGGATTGTAGTGAGGTGCTGATCACTAGGAGCAGGAAAAAAACGTGCCGCACACTCTGGCCCCATATTCATGTCTTTTATTCAGATGGCGTTTTGGCAATCACAGAAGGACTGATGCACTGGTATGTTATATAAACCGCATCCTAGTAACAGAATAGAAGGATATTGGATGCATATGATATATGATATAAGCAAGAACATGTTAGAGACTGTTTCCAGAAGTCTTGTTGAAAATGTTTTAACTTTTAATATGTGTACATGGTACGGGCACCTGGGGGCTAGGAACAAAAATAGATAATTAATAATAAATAATTATTGGGAAAAAGCAGAAACAACTGGGATGTACATATAAAACGCAGGTGAAACAAAAAGCCCAACAAATTGTGTCTGATCCTGTTCATCCCCTTTTTAAAGAATTCATGAAACTGACATACCAGTGTCTGAGTCCTACTATGATTGCTAATCTTGAAGAGGGCCTGAGGGCTGAAACGTCATCTGAATAAAAGAGAAATGCATATGAAGCCAGAGTGTGTGACACTTTGAGATATACCCATCTGCCAAAGTCATAAAGAGGGGCGAGTATGGCTCTTCTTAGCTGTCGTGTCTTCTTATCTCAACACCTTATCCAGTCAGAACCAGTTTCCCACAAGAATATCTCAGGAAACTGAGACACCCCAAGCTCTTCTAGGACAGTCTGAACGTCCTCTGATGTCAAAGGCTTGCCATGCCAACAATATTTTCCTCTGAAATGTAGTGAAATGGTATAAAGTAGCATAAAATGGAAATACTCAAGAAAGTACCTCAAAATTGTACTTAAGCACTACACTTGAGTAAACTTTCAACCACTGGAGAGCAGGGATCCTTGACTTTCAGCCAGGCCATGGACCACTGCTATCCATGAAAAACAGACTTTATTATTCCAGTTTGTGTCTTTTGTTTGTTTGTCTTCTGGAGTCAGGGATGGTCATGGTGGATGGTTGGAAACTTTTCACAAAAACAAATGCTACCTTAGTGTAAATGCTATGGCAAAATCTCTGTCGGTGGACGAATTTATGTCTCATCATGTCGTCATATTTCTCAGCCCTAACAGCAATGCTGTCTTGAGCTGAAATACTGTAGTACTGCAGTAATATCCATTTCAAGGCTTAACTTTGTGGAGGAGTGTTTGGCTGATTTGCAAAGATGTAACAGTTTATCACAGCTATGTACTTTTGGGACAGACAATATTTTTTCTGCAGTTAGGCTTTGTGTGAAAATTTATAAGCAGATATATCACCTGACCTCTGCACTCGTGTCTAGACTCCTCAGTGCTTTTTCCATTAGGCTGCACTAATGGGCCCTACACTGCAATGTGGTATAACATAAACGTATATGAGCAGAGGGTGTCCAGTGGTCGCAACATTATAAGTGGGTAGATTCACAGTCCTTTGCTTCCACGGTACAGAAATCAATAAATGATAAGCTGGTTGACCAATACACATTCATAGCTTGATACATTGCAGATGAGTGCTTAAAATATATAAATCATTGGTTCCCAACCTTTCTGGTAAGTCTGCCATGGCCAGTTGCTAGTAAACAGGGAACGCCACATGGTGAACAGGGTTCTTCTCCCCGTGGGCGTCTTCCGGTCTGATCGCTAACTTGTTTGGCCACCACAGCTTGACGTTGGGTTCGCCGCAACACCTGACTTGGTGTGAATTCAGCCTTAGAGCTGACATTGTGATCACTTTAACCAAAGAGTGATTATTCCCTCTCTGCTTGGTTTTTTGAAGGGATTGTAGAGGCCATAAGACGTTCAAGCATTCGCATGAAGAAGCCAAAATAATGTGGGGAACCTGAGCCTATAGGTAATTCATTACACTCTCTCGGACACATTTCCACACCACCTTGAATTTGCTAAAAAGTGATAGAACCTATTAAGCAATTTCTATATTGCTTGCCTTCAAAGTATCTAATTAGGAATCTGACTGGGTGAGCCCTTGCATGTGAGCATCACACACACAGCATAAAGCAGGAATAAATGCTGACTCAGGGCTGTTCATGCTGGCCTTGCGGTGGCTCCCTGCAGAGACCGTGACTACATAATCTCAAAATGTTGCATTGTCTCTTGGTATTTTGCTGAAAGGATTTACACATTGTGCATTTAACACGTTTGTGAATGTACAGTAATGGTGTCAACAGTGTCGGTGACTGGATCCAGGCGTGAGGTCACACCGTGTTTACATTTTTTTTTGTGTTTTTGAACATACCACAGCGTGTCACGTGATACCTGTTAACACGTGGATTATTAATTAACACCCCCCCCCCCCCCCCCCCCCATTTTGGATACCCTAACAGCCTTTTCTTTTTGTAACTATTCCCCTACTACAGCAGAGCTGTCAGGGGGAATAGCAGCCTGCAGACACAACACCGCACAGAGCCCGGGACACCCAGGCAAACTAATCGAACAGTGAGTCATGCAGCTTTTCCCCGCAGCGCCGGACCCTGGCGGCGGTGAGACGCCGTTAATTGCTCTCGGTCGGTGCAGCGGCTCCACAGCGGATCCGCGGTCCCAGCAAGCGAGGACGCCTGCTTCTTCTTCTTCTTCTTCTTCTTCTTCTTCTTCTTCTTCTTCTTCTTCTCTTGAAGATTACAAGCAGCTTTGGGGTGTCAGTGAACGGATGTACGAGAGATCGCCGACCTTTCCATTAAAAATCCGAGGTGTCGCCAGGGAGGGAGGGATGCTGGGTGAGGAAGAGGAGCGAGCAGGACGAGAGGAACACCACAGATGACTGCGGATTCTGCACGGTCGTCTCTCCAGCCTCCTCCAGCCCCTGCCTGCCTCCCGTAAAAAGGAGTGGCTATCTCAACATTACCGGCACACACACACACGCACACACATGCAATGCGCCGTCACACACACACACACACGGGCTGTCAGTTTTGGTTGGCGGTAACCTGCAGGACTTAGACTGAAGCACCCGGCGCATGCATTCATGGCTGTTTGACAGGCTTTTACGCACTGATCCGGCGCAGCAGTACGGTAAGACAATGACACGTCCTCGCTGGTGCTGTGTGTGTGTGTGTGTATATGTATGGGTTTGGGTGAACAGTTTAAGAGAGACTGGTAGGTTTATACAGGAGAGAGGTCTTGTGTTAACTTGCCTCACTGAGTCATCCCTTTATTCACATCTTGTAGTGAGCGTTTGGGATCAGTTTGTTGCAGGTGCATCAGGCCAGTGGCTCCTGGAGTCCTTAAGGTGCCCAGCAAAATCATGCACAGTCTAACTGCACCACATAGCCCTGCAAAGATGATCCAAATTAGACACAAACCTACTGTAGCTGCCACTCCTATTACCATTTCTAAACATACAGACAATTCCACAGTTTAATACAAACATGTTGGACTAAATCTTTTAACAGTGGGCTAGGTGAGGGTCTCCAGCACTGCTAATAATAATGAGATCTCACCATTTATGAGCCAGATCTACTATCTGGTTTTACTGTAATCCAGCAGCACTGACCATTCCTGTCTGTGTGTCATTACTGTGGGCTCTATAATGCAGTAGAGCTGTGAGGCAAGCTGATGGGACATTTTTCTTCCAAAGTAAAGGCTGAGGTAAATTCTCATCCCAAAAACAGAAGACATTTATATCATAGGAAGGCTTTGAAATAGGCCCAAACACACACATTCCTAGGATATCCTGAAGTCTCTCTAGAAATATCGTGGAACTTTTCCAACAAGAAGCATACTGTGTGCTGCCTTCCATCATTTGACAATGTTTACCTTTTAACGTGTCAAAGGTAAATAGTGCAAAAACCTTTGCTCCAGAAACAATATTTACTGTGTTGACACAAACTTAACCAAATAACTGTACCTGAAATAGCCCCGATCATATTACTTGCGGCCCATCTGTGTCTGAGAATAGAATGTTTACTGTAGCCTGTTTTGTGATGACATCATGGCCCAACGCTAGCTGGACTGCCAAAACATGTACATGCACAGTACAATAATTCTTCACAAAGGAGTGAACTCTGAACTCAGGTCAGCTGTGACAACACTGAGGCATGTCACAGTAGTGCTATCACCTACCGGCTGCAGGTCCTTGAGCACGGTGTATCTCTTGCAGTGGGTGTGTCACTTCCGTAACGTCGGCTGCAGAAATATGTCTCTACTCAAATGATTCAATTACACACGCATTTTCCAAGTCGTTGTTGTTGTTGTAGTTAAACTCAAGCATGCTTCCGGGGCTCTCTTTGAACGTGTATGCTGACAGAAAGTTCGGTGATTTGTAACATGAGGTGACAGAAAGTGACAGGAGGCGTCTCCTCAGAGAGCCTGTCAGGAAACTCCACTTCTGTTTGTTTGGCAGATATGCAGACAGTGTTTATGTGTGCTGATGACTCGTGTAACTACTCTGTGTTCACTGAGCTCAGGTCAGCTCATCAGTGTAGGTAACACTTTCACTAGGCCAGTAACCATTGCCAAGCTGTGTGTGTTACTGGGCTGTTTCAATCCTGGTTTTCACACTTATGATAACGTTTCTTGGCCATATAAACTGTTGGCTGTTATGCTGACTTGATACGGGTTTTCACATTTTATTGATGATGTATTTCGTCCCAGCCCACAATTTCTAAAGTATTCAAGGGGAATAGGACGGGTATGATGTCATGCGTGACACACAGTCACACAGATGATTTCTACTATTTATAACTGATGCTGTACTTTACTGGTAAATATGTAACCTAAAGGCAAAGGTCGGAAACAAAACCCATAGTGAGTGATTGACAGCAATGTAAAGCAGTTTTACATGCGATTTTATCGTCACGATCATGTTATTGTATTTGGATATGAGTTTAGTCTGTATGGCAGCTCTGGCATGTACTATTCAGTCTACAGTTTATATAATTATCTTTATTTAAATTCATGCTTTCCACCATGAGGGTTTGCTCACAATCTCTTTCTAACACAAACAGTTGACTTGGTATTTTCATAAATGCTTTTTAGAAATGTTTTGACCAAAGTCCACATAAGCAGAGCAATGCAACCCGTGGAGGTGCACTGTAACATTGTTTTGCATGTGAACAGGTGAAGGTCCATACATGCTGTTATCATGGTCACGGAGCCTCTCCCTGCAGGCATCTCCACTCATGCCACTGGTCATATTTGGCAAAGTACATAGTGTGTCTAGCCCTTCATTTTGCATGTTATGGCGCACTAACAGGAAGTACTTTGAGTCTTATCTTGTTATACTTTTCGATGGCAGTAAAACATTTGAAGAGTGCGGTCACTGCAGACAGGAGAACGCAGCGGCTGTATTTGTTAAAGCCTGGGTGTCTCTCTCTTACCTCCTGGTTCTTGGATTAAAGAGTCGGTGGTTTAATGATTAGCCTGATACTTGGCTGGAGATTTGGCTAGAAGTTGTCGAGTGTTTATCAAGTTTCAGAGGCCTTGGACACCTAATGATCTGCAGTGGCTGCACTACTGTACCTTAGCCTATATGATAACCAGGACATTAGCATGTCCACCTGCTCTACTTCTTCTAGCTTTTTTTGTTGATCCAACACAGAACATGAAATTCGTATTTTCTTCTTTTATAATGCATGTGTTTTTACCTTTTTAATAGACAACTTTATATGATAAGAAAATAACATCAAATGTAGCAAACCAGGCTGCTGTGTACAAGTAATCATTACTAATATACATTCTGAGTAGGTCTTGTGTTCAGCTTGTGTTGTGTCTCTACAAAGCCCTCTATATGGTTTGTGTGCATTTTCATTCATGTAAACAGTCTCAAACTCTCGTCCTTTAATCTCTCCAGAAGGAAGTTGATGGCGACCCGTAAAGACAAACGCAGGGATCGAACCCCGGAGGAGGAAAGCTATGGAGAGAAAAGCAGTGTCCTCTGTCCTGGGGACACCCTACCCTGGAACCTGTCCAAACACCAGAGGGTCAAACGCTCCAAGTCAGCTTCAGGGGAGGTCCTGGATCCGGCAGAGAGGGCTGTGATTCGCATCGCAGGTAGGATGACCATATCAACTGCAGTGTTACTCTCACACACGTGATAAAGTGTGCATACATGTACTTGCTGTAACCAAACCTATGTTTTCACATTGCGGCAGTGATGCAGAAGTGTACTCAGGCCGTGACAGTACATCAATAATATGGAGAGTATTTTAAAGCTTGCTTCACAAATGCATCAGTGGGTGTTATATAGCCCAACGGTAGTGGAAACCAGACTGTTCACCCCTTTTGAAAAGCAACCTTCATGAGCATTATTCATAATGTTGACTCTTCTACTTAAGAAAAGCAATTGAAAATTCATTTATTATTTAACATCAGGGCCATTGTCCTCTGTGGGAATGTCCTTGTTTGCATTCTGGGAAGAACTTGTCAGGCAACATGTTATCAGTTGATGGATCATGTCACAAACTAGTGTGTGTATTTCTTGGTGTAAATGTGCTTTTCTGTTTTTAGAAATAGCAGCGAGAGGTACCTGGATTTTGTGCATATCACTATATAGAATTGTGTAAAGGGACATTGGTAAAGTAATAAGTCCTGAACTGTGCATTTTAAGCTGCCTTGACCTGTCTGGTGCAACTTTAAAGGCCAGGTCACTGAGGAACAGTTAACCTTGTACAGTACGTGATACTGTAAGAAGGAAACTATTTTGTACATATATATGTAAGGTATTTATTTCCCCTGTAGGCTCATAATGGGTTTTGCCAGTTGAACAGGATACACGCTTTATACATTCGAAAATAGCAAGAGACAGTAGTTTTCCACATGTGAAGTGTGGTTCCTTTTGCTCGGACAATAGGCTGGGATCCTGTCCAATTCAACTGAAGGGATGCTGGAAGCACATTATTTATTTACACTACGGGGTGGCGGTGTCATTGCTGTGATGTGCTGATTGCCTGAGGCCAAGTGTTAGATACATTTATACAGTTCATGGTCAGTGAGGACCTCATGTAAACCTGACTGCAACTATCAATCAAAGGCAAACGTTTATTAGAAATGCCAAGTCATAATCATTCCTCATCATTTGTAATTATCAGCACCACCTCTACAACATGACGCGACTTATGATACAATATTATAATAGTCCTTTGATATCTGAGTTCACTCCTGAGTGATATAACTGTTCATAGTAAATTAAAGTAGTTCATCACATTATGATGCAGTACCTCTGGCACAGTAGAGCCCAACTCTTCAAGCTGATACTATCGGCCAATATTGGCTTATCACAGATATATTGAAATCACTGTTTAAAGAAATTGCATGACATAAATTCTAAAAATGTGTTTCGAAAATGTTATTGCCATTGCTGACTCAACTGTCAGTGTGGAAAGGCGGGGCAGCCCCACATCTGCACTGAAATGATGAAGAGATTGCTGGAAAATTCATTCAGACAAACATGCCTTAAAACATGTTTATTTGTATGACTTCTTTATCATTGTAGTACAGGAATTAGATGTACAGTATTCCCACTTTATGTTGTCGCGTGCTAATTTTCAATGTGCCAATTTTATCACAATAAGTCTTTGATCGAGTTTGTTTTGGAGTGCTGCGCTCCTGCCGGTCTAAGAGGAAGTTTGGATAACTTTAGCACCTACAATAGGCCTGCGTCCACATCCTGCACTGCTCTTCCTCTATCCGTCAGAAGGCCAGGTCAGGCTGTGTCAGCACCCATGGGTGAGGCTGAGCTTTTGTTGTCTGCTCTGCTGACTGACTAGCTGGCTGCTACAGAATCCTTGACTGTATACAGATGAGCATGTGCTAGAGGGGCGGACTGTGCACAGCTCCCGTTAGCGATAACCTGCTGTGTGGCTGAGGCAGCACTGTACTGTTCCTTCTTTAGAAGCATCACATCCTCCTCTATGGGCTGAGAAATCCTACAGTTCTGTGATTTAACAAACAGTTTTAGAACCAGCTGGATACATGCTGACATGCATACATCAAAGTAAAAACAAGGCTCTCTTTCTGTGTTCTAACTGCCATTTTGGAAATGCAAGGAACACATTGCCTCGACAGTAACCTAAAACACTGATAGCTACTTCTCGCTTTTAAGTCCATGTATTAAGGAGTTTCAGATAACTCCCAGGCTAATGGCTCCAGATTTTAAGGTTACAGTCTGACATTGTGGGAAAAACACTCATTTTCTCTCTTGCTGTGAGCTAGATGAAAAGATTGATATCACTCTCACATCAATCCGTTAAATATGAAGCAACAGCCGGGTATCATAAAGACTAGAAACAGGGGGGGGGGACAAAGGTGACAAAATCCAACTACGAGCAACTCTGAAGCTCACTAACATGTTATATGTTGTTACTTTATTCTATCCAAAAATAAAATGAAAAGACATGGTTTTACAGGGAGATATGTGCTGGACTATTTTTTGGCTGGGCACTTCCTGGAGTCTTGTTGTCAGCGAGGGGTTGCCAGGCAATCAGCGGAGACTCAAGATAGATGCTGTCCATGGCCAAGAAATAGTCTTTTTACGCCTTGGTTTCTGTACTCTTGGCAAGAAAGCGAATACGCGTATTTCCCTAGAATGTCGAACAGTTGCTTTAAGGCCCAGTGACATTGTTTATGTGTGACCAAAATCAGTTGCTGAGTACTTTATGTAACTGTGTAACTCAAGCTCAGGCTATATGGGACGTGTTCTTTTTTGTGTCTTGCCAGCCGTCTTCTGAAGTACACGACAACTCTGCAGATCTCTAAATTAGTTCTAAAATTCAATTTATCTTTCTAATTACCTATTAGAGCAGCTTAGACACATTTCTAATCACCTGTGGGGAAAATGAGCCCGAGAGCTTGTAAAGACCTGGTGTTAAATGAGGGCTTCAATGAAATAAATACCATCGGATCTTATTACCTGGCGGTGACATTACAGAATTGTAAATAGGAATGAGGAGACTCCATTGGCATGGTCCTATCAAGACATGTAACCATTATTAAAGGCTATTTTATGTAACCCTCACCTCTTCACTCATGATTTAGATAGAAATTCCTGCCTTCTCTCTTTAGACAGTATAGATTTGTCACTTTTATTATGTTTTAACACCCTGATTTCCATATTATTAATACATATTGTAGATTATTTTGTTCTATGCTTTTCTATAGTACTATTAACTGACTCGCAGTATACACTCATTCACAAACCAGTAAATGATTGAGTTGAAAGTTCACTAGTCAGTCAGCTGTCAGACTGGTCACAGGGAGGATTTACTGGCTTTGGGGTCAGTACAGGAGGACAGAGAGAGGTCAGAGGTCACCTCTGATGCTGGGCAGGAGAATGCGTTGAGTATTTAGTGCATGCATGAGACCGGAACTGGAGGACTGGCTCTATGCTCTGCAACATAACTCAATTTGAGGTCAGACTCTCTACCCTGCCACCTTGTGGTCGACTGTTGGTGTATCTGTTTGACCTTCACTTGAGGGGTACGAGACAAGCAATGTGACAAATCTTTAAAGGGGCTGTTCACCCAATTTACAAAAAAACATGCGACTGTAGTGGTATAGTCATCTAAGTAGTTTAGGTTGTGGGGAGACAACTGCCTGCTTCCAGTGTCAAGTTACCCATCGACAGATGCTTGTGTGTATTGTCCTGACACATTATTTGAATTAGCATGAGCTCTTTGAAAAGTGCACCTCTGAAGTTCTCAAATGATGCCTTTAGTGGACGCTAAAGATATTACACAGAAAAATTCACATCAGCCTCTGAGTGATGATCATGTTGTGCAGTATATATGAGAATTTATGGTCGGTTCCATTATCTCCCACAATTTGTGAAGTAATACAAGTACCAAACAGCAGCATATCAATAAATGTTGTATTAAAATCTCAATGATCAGTTATATTGATACTAATACAAAGTGTGTTAGTAGTGTGATTTTAAATGAGTGAAAAATTATAAAATGTCATATGTCTTCTGGGTTCATCATCGTAATGATTTAAATAGAACAAGTTTATTGACACGGACTGAATTGTATTTGGTAAATGTTGATTACTCTTACAGTCATAGTGTGTGTGTGTGTGTTCCAGTGTTGGCCTTGAGAGTCCAAGCTGTGCTTAAACGGCAAACATCCCTGCAGAGTACTCCTCAATTATTCATTATGGGGAGGCTATGATCTGATACTGAGATGACGCCACACAGAGACTCTCTCTCACACAAACACACACACACACTCACTATGGCCAACGCGGTAGAGATTTATCGTGGAAATGATCAGCATAAATGAACAGAGCATCCTTGGAACAGAGGCCTCGAGTATCTCAGCAGTGCTGTGTGGCTTGTATATTACAGGCTGTATGGGGGACTTATGACTCCTCCACCGTCCGTTCCTCATACTCTCAGTGTGCACTGTGACAGGACCAGAGAAAAGAGGCCCCTTTAAAGCTGTAAATCTTCATCTACACACATGCAGCGATAGTTCCACTGACAGTTACTCTATAGACACATAGACTCTTGCCCCTGGGCAGCGTTCATAATAGTGTAATGAAACAAATGTAATGGATGGTATTTTATCGTGTTAGGCCTTGCAGTTTTGGTCTGTTGGTCTGATTTACTTATGAAAAGCCTCTTTGTGTTTCTAATCATCTTCCTCAGGTTTAAGAAGAGCTGATCTCTACATGTTCTTGGAGCTGCAGTTTAAGAAGCACTACACAAGCTTATTAAATGTCATCTTATCGTAGATCAAGCTCTGTGCTGATAAATGAGCAGAGCTATTGGTCCGTCAGGCAGCAATAACCCATTTGCCCACTAGGTGGCGCTTTCTATCAAAGGGGGCTGGTAGCCTGAAAGTGTTCATCCTGGAGAGTCGTCACAGCTTCTGGAAAATGTGTCTCATTCCCCCACACCCGTCTCAAATAGCGGTGACCACATAGTGTATTCCTTGTGCCCCTGGCGTTACAGAGCTCTGCCTTATTTCAGCACACTGAAGGCATCTATCAGACAGAACAGCTTTATTTCTGCCCATTTTTTTACAGATTTGACCTTTATTCCTTTCCCATTAAATGCTGCACCAGGGACGGAATGCTGAACCTCTCCATCAGTTTGACATTGTGTGAATGAGCCATAAAGAAATAGACAGATCCACGCAAGAAAGAGGAAAAACAATACAACAACAATTACTGCGCATCAGTGTGTTTCAGCTAGACACTGTTGTGGATACCCAGAAGAGGGAGCCAGGCCTGTTTCTATGCACGTCCCCTTTGTGATTTTACTGTTATTACTGCAGCATTGCAACATTATTGCCGAAGAAATGTTGCAAGCTCCCAGACTGGTGATGATCAGGTGACAGACTGACAGAGGTGGTGTTAGTCAGAAGACAGAAGGAGGTGAGGAGATGCCTTTAATTAGGTCCTTCCAATGCTGAAACACTGACAAGCAGCAATCACATGTCCAATGTTTTCTTTAGAGGAGGGGTTTCTGGACTTAGTGCACAACTCAGGCCTTTGTAGTGCTGTTAATCATGGTCTGTCTGTTACTGACTGACATTTTGGTGAAAATAAATCTCATTTATAGCAAGGAGAGCATTAGTTGAAAATAGAAAAGAATCAGAGAGATTTCCTTGACTTTCAAACTATGTCTCAACTGACAAAATCATTTCCATTCAATCAAAATCCAGCAGAGGATAAGTCCCGTTTTAGTGGGAGCCGGCCATAAATTCTCCCATAATAACCGCCGTCACACTATTGTTGAGAGGTTTGTCATCTTCCAAAGCCAGACTATCAGTCTAGCTGTTGGCCAGTATTAAACTCCTGCCTGTGTGTTTGTGTGTGTGTATGTGGTTGTTTCCCCCATGGCTGTTTCCATCAGCGGTGAGCTGTGCTTCAGTAATCCCCTTGATGCTTGAGTCTAAAAGATGTGCTTTGATTTGTGAAAACTGGCATCTCATTCTCAGAACGGGTGTGTGAAAAAATCCTTAAATAATGTTAACGAAGTAGCGCCACTTGTCTTGCGAATCGGCCACACTGGAATATATAAAAACAGACGGAAACATAACTGGAAAAGGAGGGAGGGGCTCTTTACTGGCCAGCTGTATACTGTAGCGTCTTTAACCACTAGGGAATGCCATAAATAGTCTCAATGTTGCAAAATGTACCTAATAATGTAATAATATATTTTAATAGTATAATATTATAGTAGTATAGTATATATACTATAATGGTATAAATATATTTTAAGCTTAAAATGTTACATACTATATTACAGTTATAAGGAAAACAGTTATGTAGTATACAGCAAGACAGGAGAGACAAGGAAATAAATATTACAAAACCCATGTAAAATTACATTATCCCACTTAATGACTACATGATCCTTATAGGTTTACAAGCAAGACTTTATGACAGGCTTGATACAATGCTACTTAAGTAAAAGTACTTATACCACACTGTGAAAATACTCGACTACAAGTAAAAGTCCTGCGTTCAAAATGTAAAAGTATTATCAGCACAATTTACTTAAAGTATCAAAAGTACTCATTATGCATTGAAATAGTCCCGGTCAGTGTTTTATTAATATGTATGATGTTTTGGATCAATATCACTGCTGCATTAATGTGTATGTTGCATTTTATTGCTGTAGTTGTTTAATCTTGTGCTCATTTGAACTACTTTGTATACTGTTGGGTAGTTTAATCTACTGCTGTCCTGTGAGAACCACATATCTCTAAAAAGTCAACTTTTCATGAGGTCAGAAAAACAGGCCTGTTTTTAGCTTGGTGACGATGCATTTTTCAGCTAATCCAAGGTTTTTTTAAAAAAAGAGTTTATTTAGCTTAAGAGGCAGGAGAACCTATAAAGAAACACTTAATCCTTCAGTTTATTGGAAACAATCACATTCAAAATCACCAAATTTGGAGATACATAGTTTTCACTGGGTATGAAAAAATGAAATCTGAAAGGTAACTAGTAACTAAAGCTACTCAAGTACCTCAAATGTGTACCTAAGTACAGTACTAAATGTACATTTACATTCCACCACTGCCTGTTACATACAGGATGCAGAGGAACTCTTTACAGCTTTGTTTGTTGTGTTCCATTCATCTCCTGAGACCATTCATAGGCAAGTATCAAATGAAGCGCAAATGCACACACACACACGACTGTATGTACACATAACACGAGTGCACAGACACACATGTTAAAGGGTTCCTACATTGGAATATGCACGCACACACATTCATATCCTCTAACATGGAAAGCTTGCGTGAGTAGTGTCTCGAGCCCCTGCATGCACCTGTTGAGTATTGTTGAATGAGATGTGGGAAACAAACCCTGAGCTCCACACACACACACACACACACACACACACACACACACACACAAACACAAACACAAACACACACACACACACACACACACACGTTTTCACATACTCATCCAGATCACGAGAGCATGAGCCCTTTTTAAAGTCACAGTTTAACTAATTAAACAGATGTCCTGAAGCCAGATTTGGTCGTCCAGCTATTTGGGAGTGGACACCAGGCTAGAATTATCCAGTAAGTACCTTGTAAGAAATGACGTATCCCTTGAGCGTCAACACTATGTGTGTCTA
This sequence comes from Enoplosus armatus, assembly GCF_043641665.1. Taxonomy (NCBI): domain Eukaryota; kingdom Metazoa; phylum Chordata; class Actinopteri; order Centrarchiformes; family Enoplosidae; genus Enoplosus; species Enoplosus armatus. Next base: position 20,187,121 of record NC_092188.1, on the reverse strand, counting down.
GGAAAATGACTGTATGAGTGTCAGAGAGTGTTAATAGCGAGTGAGGTGCTAAACGTTTAGTTTTAGATATCCCCACTTAGCTCCCACATAGTTCCCACATGTCAGCCAGAGGTTTCAAACTGATGTCACAATAATATTTAACTTGAACTAATATTTAACTTCTTCACAGCCTCATCTGTCAGAAGGCAGAGTCAACATGCTGATGTCATTCTTCTGTCGTGCCTCTCCCTATTTCTAGGGATACGTAAGCATTTAGCTGTTTAATGCATGCTGCCTCAGGAGGAGGACGTTGTTCACTGCATATTAATATATCTATGTGCTCTGGGCTTTTAAAGCGCACTCATGCATTTTTCCTAATGTTTTGGCCTTTTGGGAAGCCCTTGCCTACAGTGTTTTATGGTGGACGTACTGTTTACATCTTTTATTCAGAAGAATAGGAAAAAATAGGGATGCACTATTGCGCATATGCTCGTTAAATTGCATATATGATAATAATATACCCTGAAATGCCTCTACTGTATGTGTCACAATTCATATTGTAATTCAAGACTCAATGCTGTTCCTTAGCTCTCAGTTCTTGCGACAAGTCCACTTATTATATACTATAAAATCCACAATAACATGATAGCTATGTAAATAACTCCCAAATAACTGCCATATAATCAAACCAAGATAGTAAGGTCTGAAAACAATGTGAAAAAAATGAAATTGTGTTTAAACTTTGCTATTTAGGAAACCTGCTGGACATACAGTGTGTGCCTAACTCGGTCTCTGCTAGTAAAACTTCCTGTTGGAGTGAGTGTAAAGATATAGACACACTCTCACTTCTGCAGCAGCAGCAACAGGGAGTTTGGAGCGGACTTATCGTGTTTCCTCTCAGGAAAGTGTCCTGGCTGATGTGAGTTTGGCCTTGGCCAAAGAAATATCTGATAGTCGTGCTGAGCTGCAGGGATTTTCCTTTTCCTACCAGATCTCCACTATTGTGCTACAACAGACTCCTACGCAGACCAGCATGGAAATAGTGCAGGGTGATATTGTCTTTACTTTCCTCATCATTTTTATGAGGTGTGCCATCATAAAACATTAGATCCAGTCTGGCTTCAGTCATTAGCTATGCACCATATGTCTCTGTTAGTTGACATGATCCTATGCCTGTTTGCAAACATCAATCATTTTTAATGACACAACTTGCATCGATATTAATCAAAGCACCTCGTGAATTTATCATGTGTTGACACAACTATCAAGCATCTAGATTTAATTAAAATAACCAATGAAGTCTTGGCACATGTAGCTGACTGGTAGTTGTTTTTTTTTTTTACCCATAATTTATTTTGGTCTGGACTGTCATCAGCTTGGCTGGTCAGGTCCTCTGTTGAATATTCAGTGGCTGCCCCAAGTTGATGGTCCTGGTGGATGTCAAGGGCATATCTGCACTGCTACTGCCTTTGAATGTATTCATCGACTTTCTCACAAAACCACTACCAGCTGGAGTGTGTTCACGTGGCACAAACAGGGCGGACATCTCCTTTGTGAGATGATGTCCTGTAGCGACTGGCTGCTTCCTTTTCAAATGTGATTAAATGAAGGCATTATAGAACAATAACTTTAGCATAGCATCTTAACAAAACAGAAAGCATGAGGATTCATCCTGATTTCCTGTTTGAATATTCTGCAGCTTCCTTGGTGATATCATTTTGACACAAACAGTGTGATGGCTTTTAATTAATGTTGATGAAGTCATAGACAGGTTTCCCATTTACAAACAATTGAGGTTAAGCTTATATATGGGCCTTTTCACTTTTTAGAAAGCAGTCAACTTCCTGGAAACGTGTAAAATTACTGTTCCGAGGTAAAGTTGTATGTGGCACCTAAAATCTCCAAAACATTTTGCCACACGCCACATTTTGATCGACATCTAACATGAAGAAAATGGCAGCAGTATCACGCTAACCCAGACCACACAAAGTTACAACGACAGGAAGTGAGAAATGTCCCTTTAATGGGCAGCATGGGTCAAAAGCACAGAAGCCCTCAAGCCAGTAACGTTAGCATGTATGAAATGCCTTCTGTTCGTCTGCACAAGGTAAGAGCACAGAAGCATTTTATGGGGTTACATACAAGATAATTTAATTTGTAACATTTGTCTGACAGTAAGAGAAGTGCATCTGTCTGCAGTCTTCTTGCCATCCATCACAGAAGTGTTACCAGAGAGCCTTATGCTGCTGCTCTGCTCTCCTTGCTGCTGTGCTTGTGCTTGGCAAGGCTGCAGCCTGTCAGTGTGTGCGCCTGCTGGTCCAGTCTGCTATGTATCTTTAAGAGGAGGGGCCTGACATTTATATTAGTATTTCTGAAGGGGGGTGTGGGGTGGGGGGTAGTTGGGCTGTGGAATGAAGTTGGGAGCTGTGGAGGGTTCACACTCAGCTGAGAGAGCAGACAGAGGACAGCACAGGCTGCCTCCTCGCACACATCCAAAAACGCACAGAGACAGGGAGGAAGAAGCTGACCTAAAAGGGAGAGGAAGAAGCAGACAGAGAGGAGCAGGAGGAGGGGGAGAAGAAGAAGAGGGTTAGAGCGCCGGCATGGCCATGTACGAGCCCGCCTACCTGCCTCCGAACGCCGAGGAGCAGGACTTCATCCAGGCTTATGAAAACGTCAGAGAGAAGTACAAAGGTGGGAGCCTGCACTCGAGTTACAGTGATGACAGCTACCGCACGGCTGCATGAGATGATGGAAGAGGTGTCTGTGCATGTGTGTTTGCACAGGTTGCAAACACGTGACACGTTTGCATATGCACCTTGCCGTGCCTTTGATTGCACCGGCTGCTGTGTGTGTGTGTGTGTGTGTGTGTGTGTCTGTGTGTGTGTGTGTGTGCGTGTGGAAGAGAGCGGCAGCCATGCACGCTGCATCTCTGGACTGCTGAGTGTTTTATTGATTGGCACACATGTGCGCTGTCACTCTTCCACGCTGCCTCTCTTAGTGTGTGTGTGTGTGTGTGTGTGTGTGTGTGTGTGTGTGTGTGTGTGCTGGCAGGGTTCTGGTGGATTTACCAGAGTGCTTCACTTTGATATGTGACCGTAGCAACAAACCCGCTCCGCTGACCCCTGACCTCGGTGAGACTAAGAGAGGGCTTTAGTTTAAGTCTGGGTGCTCTGCTGATTGTTATCCTGTACCCAGTCACAACAGAGGACACTTAACAGGTGCTGCTGAGCAACAGTGAAATTCATTAATACGCTGCAGGGAGCTCATGCTTTTCTTCTCTAATCTTCATCTCATTTTATCCCTTTTATCTCCTCAAGTGTTCAAGCTCTGCATGCCTTTGCTGGATTATCCTGCATAGTTTACTTTTTTTGGAAATCTTCATGTGGTGCGGAAATGAATCAGAGAAAGGTGGCGATGTGAGGGATGGCGTTGAGTTAGATCTGACAGGCGAAAGCAAATCCACATCCATAGCAGAGCCAGTGTATCCCAACACATCTCTGTGCCCACTTTTGCTTTTCACTTTCGTCATGTCAGAGGATGTGAGCAGCGTCCTCTCAGCTGCTGTCCGTACCTCGTGTGTTAATGTTCTTTCACTTTTCCTTCCACTAGATGTTTTTTTTTTTTTCCTGCTGCATGTTTCATCCGTTCAGTTCCAACAGATCATCAGGAAGAGGGAGAGCTCCTCTATAAATATTGCCCCAGTTTTCTTTTCTCTCTCTCTCTCTCTCTCTCTGGGAAACTGGCGACTGTGCACGTGCTGAATCACCGTTGCTTATTTTCTGTGTATCAGCACGTTTCCGTGTTTTTCTTTCTTTCAGTGGGTCTGTTTGTGTGGGCGTCTCGTGTCTTATCGTTGCGTTTTTAACATCTGTAAACCGTTTTTAGACGTCAGTCTAATCACTGCAAACAAACGGCACCATTGCCAAACAGGCAGCCTCTGCTGGCCTCTGCATTGTGTGTCATTGGGTTTGATTTGGTTCAGAAGACGAAGGGTAGATTTGCTTTGTGACACAAACAAGGAGGAAGGTGCTGTGATCAAGTGCCAAGCGAGTGTCTGTGTTTTTGGTAACAGCATTGTGGAAAGGGGGAATGACTGAAAGTGACTTCTAACATGTATTCCACAGTGTAGTGAACATGAAAGGAAAATGGGAGAAAGGCAGCAACCGGTCTTATCAACAGTGGTATATTTGATTTGATAACAACATTGGAACATTGCAATGTATTTGCTAGAGTTATGCATGGTTCTGTTTGTGTTTGTAGTGCTGTCTCTGCACCAGGAGGTAATGGGAAGCAGGAGCTGGCTCTGTGGCAGGTGTTTATGTTCCAGACGTTCCTCTATGTTCCTTCCTCGACGGCGTCTGTGCTCCACTGAGGTCCTGCTCTCCTTATTAAGGCACACCGATGACACAGCCAATGAGAGAGTGTGTTACATTCCTTCTCTCATTTTTTATGTATATGTTTCTCATATACATAAAAACATATATACATATTTTTGCTAACATTCTGCAGCATCCCGCTAAATCATGACACATAATCAGCCACATTTCTGTAGGAAGACTTGTTAACCTCTGAACCTTGTTCTTACTGTTGGTACTCTGAAGGACTCAGTGTGCATTATAATGGGCTGCATGCAGTGTGGCTGCATAGATAGTGTATGTGCAGATGAACCGATTGATGCTGGATAATGGAAAATATTTGGTTTGTAAACATTCTCAAAGTACCCAGCAGCACGAACATTTCTGTGTCGCTCAGATACCCATCTTTATCCTCGCAGAATATAACCACACTGTCCTAAATACCTGTCCTCGTCCATAATCTCCACAGACTGCCCTGGTTTTGTCTTGAACCAAAGACAGACCAAGGCCAGTCACTCCACTATTTGTTTGTAGGTTTCAAGAAATATGTCTTCCAAGAACCTACATACAAGGATCAAGACATGTTAAGATGGATATTTCTTGCAGTGTGAGGACTGGAGCGATCCATTTTAAAATGAACACTCTATTAGCTGGTGCCAAAGCGTTTGGATGGCTACAGGCTACAACTACAAGTTGATATTATGTAAAACCTTTTCTGCACGTTAGAAAGCTGTCCGACGGTATCTTAAAAATGCTGCTATGCAAAGGAATCATTTACCTATGTTATCACTGATGCCTTCCAGATACAGCACACAACTTCCAGGTGTGGATGTTTGCCTATCAGGGCGTGTCGGCCTATTCTAACTTGTAGGGAAAGTGAGTGCCCCCTCATCCCTCAACTATAAAGGAAGGAATTTGTCTGTCTGTATGTATACTTTTGTCTGTCCTTTCATTTTCTCGACAACCGTTCATCTGATGTATTGGGTGTATTGCTGAGGAGCCAAGGGAATGTTGGTTGGCTGGTTGGTTGGTCCACCACTTTGGTACAGACTAAAATATCTCGACAACTATTGGATGGAGTGACACACACTTGATGATCCCCTGACATTCCCTCTAGCGCCACCATGAGGTTGAAAGTTGTGGTGCAGAGTAATTTGGTACACACATTCTTGTCCTCCTCAGGATGAATTGTAATAATTTTGATGATCCCCTGACTTTTCATCTAGCGCCCTCATCAGGTCAAAAATTTAATTTGTCTGTATTGTTTATTTATGACCAAACTAACATTATTAGTCTTAGCGTGGCTAGCCCAGCGTACTATAGAGTTTGAGTCTTGTTCAGCTCTGAAGGCTTTAGTTTGTGGTCAAAATGTTTGGCAGATTTCTGATCTGATAGCCGGCATTGTAAAAGACAGTGTAAAGGCTAGAAGCTGCCAATGTCATTTGTTGGTCAGGTACCATTGTCTTTAGATTCAAATGGTAATAATTTCAACAAATTTAAGACTTCAAAACGGCAAAAAAATAGAACATAAATATCATGTTGAATCTGATATCAAGAATATTTTCCAAATGGGTTAAAATACAATTATTGTCAATCAGTTACGCACTGCTGTCTCATTGCCTGCTCTAAATTGTAGCCGGCTGGACGGTAAAGGCCTGGCTGTCTTCCCACTGTCCTCTAATGCAATTTGTGCTAGCAGCTGATGCCGATGTTACTGGGCTGCCTGAGCGGGGGATTGCCCTGTTCATGTCGGGATGGACTGCTGAGGGTGCACAGACACGGCTGGCATCCATATTTTTGCCCCAGTGAGTGTCCTGCTAGGCCCTGTCTTATGCCCTGCAGGGCTTAAAATAACCCCTAAATATAGCCGTGGCCATGTTCAGCCGGCCAATTAAACAGTTATTTTTGGTGAGCTTGATTGTCTGCTAAGGGTAATTTAAATTCCAGTTTCTTCTTGGCTGAAAAACATCAAACATTTGTGAATTATTAAGCTAAGTCTAGCTTTGATGTGCATGAAAGAAACTGCAGTGTCTGACAAGAATAGCAACCATGATGATAAATCTTTATTTTTGCCATATAAGGGATAACTGTATTAAAGATTTTGAAGGCTTCCATCATCGCCATACCTTTTAGCCCAGTGCAGCATACAGCGTAGCTATCTTTATGAATGTGTCATTGTGTGAGGTGAGGAGTGGCGTGGGAAGTGTTCACACAGATTTGTGAATGAATGAACTCTTTAAAAAGCAGAGAGGCAACTGGTCATGTGTGTGTGTTTGCATTCTTAAGTAATGTATATTTTAGCACCTACTGTTACTGGTGTGTGTCTCTTTAAAGCTGATGAGTGCAGGTTGGGTTTTCCCATCACACACTTGTGACTGGTCAGAACTTGGTGTTGATGCCAGTGAGGTCTTTTCATTTCCTGTCCTGCTGCTATGAAAAATTATATCAATTAGAAGAGGCATGTTAGCTTCCTGAGCGGTGACAGATATCTAAGAATTGTGGATGACATATTTTCTCTTGTGTTTCAGAGTCTTATGTTGGCTGCCTGCCACAGGTTTAGATGTGTTCATAAAGAGGTCAGAGAGAACAAGCGGTGAGGGCCCTTGAGAAAAGCACTTAACCTGCGACAACTAGATGTGGATGAGCTCACTCCATGTTGCTGTGCAACGCCAAGAAATGTTACTCATTACTTACAAAAAGAGATGTGTTGGTTCAAATTCTTTTTCTGTTTCAGTGTGATGTCAAACACACAGTGCCCATCCTTTCCATCTACACACAGTAATGTGGCTCTTGCGGTCATGTAAAATTATTACACATCATGTCGTTATCTAGATCACCTGTGTTATGGTTTTTCAGTAGAAATCACACATCAACTTCTAGTATCGTTACTGATTTCCTACATTTGGCAGAATTCCTTTCATTACTTGGCGGAGAGACTGACATGTAACAACAGCGGGACTTTGCATTTGGGTCCATGCCCTCAACCTGGAAAGTAGAGAGCGTTATCTCTGCCTCCTCTGTGGTGGATTTGCATCCCCCCCCAACTGTCAGGTCATGTCCATGCTGGAACTTTTTTCCAGCCACAAGAAGCTAAACGAGACTGAGAGTCTACAGCCGTGCTAGCAGCTCTATGAGGCTGTATTTGAACACAGTGGAGCTAACATCATCATGCTGACTCACTTGTTACAGTGACAATGGTGATATGCAAATGAATGAATTTGATTTAGCAGGTTTAATGTTAACATGTTAACCATCTCAGTTTAGTGTAATAGCATGTTAACATTTGCTTTTTGGCACTGAACACAAAGCACAGCTGAGGCTAATGGAAATGCAAGTTTGGCAGGAATTTGGTCATAAAGTGTATTACAATTTTGGCCTGATGAAAAGCGCTGTAAAAGTTGAGGGATCAAAATATTGAGATATTTTCCTCGGACTGACCGATGGGTCAACATTGCCATCGAGAGCCTTGCTGCTAGCGTTGCTAAAAGTTAAAGACTAAGAACAACATGTGTCACCTGAAACACACGACACAACTTTAAGAAACTTATATAGATATAAAGATATAAAATATGATGACGGTTAGACATGATCTACATCACTGCCAGTAAAATCAGTTGAACTTTAGCACTTTATTTTCCTTCTCCCACTGCAGTGAGCTGTTCTTTTGCTGGAAGCCACTCTGGCCACTACTACTACAAACACAAAGTGCTGAATTCACATTGAGGTCAGCCATACACAGACGTCAGTGCCAGGTGAAACGCTCATGGAAAATAGGCCGTTGGTAGAAAATCTGTGGATTTGGCGAGTGTGTATGTCTGTATACAGTTGCATGACATTTTAGGACATTTCCCTAACTACGGTGCAGCCAAATGGTGCCCTTTCAGAACCGAAGCTGCCTGTTATCCACCATACTGGAAAATCTCTGTAATGGAGATTTTCTGTTACTGCATTTCCGTTAAATACACTAACTGAAAGGAAGCAGCACATTAAACTCACGCAGGGTGGGTCTCTGTGTAGCACTTGTGTGGTCAGAAAATGCCTAGCTTTGTTTTTTTGGTCATTTTATTTTTATACTTTTTTGCGTTTTCATGTGTGTCAGCATCCTGCTGCCTGGGATAGATCAGCACTGACACACAGCTCAGGCCAGAGGTCACTCTGGGGCAGGGCTTGATAAGCGCGACTATGCTGGGATTCCTTTCGAGCCTTTTATGGGAGAGAGAGAGAGGCTCCGGAGGGATGCTCCCCCAATCTGTCGGCCTTCCTGTCAAATACTCAACAATTGTGCAGAACAGAAGCTGCTGAATCTCTGGTGTTTTATGACTGTTAGTGTGCGAGCCTGGGAACGTGAGAGAGACAGAGACAGAAAAGAAGTAAATAAAAGGAAGGAATAGAGAATGTTTGCAAGAGCGAGAAAGTGAGGTTGGAAGCAAAGGTGTGCACACAAGTGATGAATATGCAATGAGATACATGAAATGCAGAGACGCCATGTCACTAAACCTGATTTTATTCAATTTGAGTTCATATTAATAACTCCCAAGTGGAAATTTGGAATTTTGGAGACCTGAGGACTTTTCCTCAGGAGTTTCTGCTGATTGGAAGAGAATAATCAAATAAAGTAATACCTTTTGGTAATATTTTTATAGTCATCCCCGTGGGTAATATTAACATTCCACACACCAAGTTATTTGCTGAGATCTAGGAACAGCATAATGACTAAAAAGAAATCAAATGGGGCAAGAAACACGCGCTTGATGAGCAAACCTTAACTGAACTTGAGGAGGAAGGAAAGGCTAACAGTAAAATGATTACCTAAACTGTCTCTTGAAAACATAAACTTATATCCCGGGTCAACTTTGACCTACTGTGCTTGCTGTAGTTCGGCATACAGGGTTTTTTTCCTGTGCAATATTATTATTATTACCAATGTTTTGGCAAAGTGGTTTAGATAACACTGGGGAACACAATTTTTGTTGAGTTAGGTCTGACAGCTGTTTTTAACTAATCTTTGGGTGCGGAATCCAAAACTGATCTCAGTTTTTCTCTATCACGTCAAGTTTTTGAACTATAGGATCCCCGTTTTCTTAAAAAATATGAAAAATACTGTACTTAACAGATATGTGTGTGATAGTACTGACCTATTGGGAGCTGCACACACCTCTCACCGCACTGTCTCAATTGTGACTGCACAAACAAGTTGCCACGTAGCTGTAGATGAGTCCAATCGTAATCAGCTGGCAAGTCTTACTACAGCTAATCAGTGGAATTTTGCTTATCTGGAGGGTAAGCTGTGGAGAAAAAACTTGACGTGCTAGAAAAAAACTGACTGCAATTTTGGAATCAGCGTGCCAATTTTAGTTTTAATCAGCATAAAAATCTAACTCGACAGAATTTTTTTTTCAAATTGTTCCCCAGTGTAATCTGACCTGACGAAGCGTGACAGATACCTTGTAGGGCGAGACGCTGCATCAATTACACAATTTGGGAGCTTGAAAATTTCAGTGTGCTGACAGCCTTTCTTTTTCTTCTGCGTGCTGTTTTTTTGTCCTGTACCTGTATCCCGCTGGGGTTAAATGTGCACACTCTCCTCTGTCTTTGCTTTTAGTTCTTGCTACGTACAATATTTCTATAACAATAGAATATGATGGACAAAACTAAAACAACGTAGGCCCAAGTTGTGATAAACTGGACTACTAAAGCCAACCGTCGTCCTAACCAGCATGTTCCTGATATCACAACAGCTCAGAGGATTTCTTGGCATCGAAGCTCTGATTGAAGAACTATTTGCAGACTGATTTCAGACTGTTGTCTTTCTGTCAAGGATGTACAGAAAAGCAGTACACCCACGGTTAAACCCATTTAAACTCATGCTCCTGCCTGACTGCATGACATTGCTGAGTCAGACAGATGTGTGTCTGCTGTCTCACGGCGTAATGCTGCGCAGCAGTCCTGTAGCTGACGATGTACGCCACCGACTGCACCGATGATCCTATTTAATCTGACATCGTGTTTGCGTTTAAACCGGAAAAGAACTGCTTAACTAGCAGATTGAGTGGCAGCTGTCGGTTCATCATGCCGTCATGCATCACATCGGAGCACCAAACCTTTCAGGCTGCAGACTTGTGCCTCGAGCCTCACTGCTGCTCTTTTCACACAATCCAGGAGCCCTGTGGTATTTAAGCGTTGAGTGTTTCTCCCTGATTTTTACAAGGGCAGAAACACATGGCTTTGTGGCTTGAGAGGGGGAAAAAAAAGAGTGTGGAAAACACATTGTGTGGAAAATACTGAGGTTCTCACACCTGGGTTGTGTCTGACACAAAGACTCTCTGTGTCTCCGCTGCTTTGTACTGCAGGGCAGGGCTGGGACGCTTTATTAAGTCGAGTGCTGGTCCAGGACTGTAGCTTGAAGGCTCCAATGAGCTATGAAAAAGTTAACGGGGAAAACAAAAACATCCTGAAGTACTACAGCTTAACACACACATTCACTCACACACACACACATGCCGCAACATACTACTGTAGATGGAGAGGGCTTTAAAGCAGAGGCGTCACCACCTCCAAAGCTCGGAGAACATTCCTTCCCCCTCATTTCCCAACCCTCCCCTCTCAAATGATCTTTAAAACTGGACTGAGGTGCCTGAATGTGTGTGCATGAACACAGTTGTGTATGTGTTTGTGAGAGTAATTGGAGGGAGGGATGATGCGGGATTGTCAACCTAAAGGCAAAGAAATGCCTGTGTATTTCCCAAAATGTGGAACTATTCCTTTAATAGAGTCCATGCATACATTTTTTGTTGAGTCCTTGCTGTGATGTACACAGAAAGACGGTGCAGTGGAATGCCTTTAACCTAGTCACCACACAATGACAGGTGTTTGGCCTTTTCCTGAGACTGCCCCTGTAGTTTGGAATTAGGGACTGAAAAGGCATGTTTGATCCTAAACAAAAGCTGTTTTGACAACTTTTTGTGTTCAAATTGACCTTGAATGTAGTTCCGTTCCATGTCCTTATTTTGGAAACGGTGATGCAGAGTATGTACAGTATGCCAGTCACATTTTTTTAACAGGAGGCCCTGAATCCACCTTGCTGGCCAATTTTAATAGACGGTTTGAAATAAAAGCAGACAATTAAGGAGAAAAATCTGTGAAAGCTGACCGTGTGTGAGCTGTTTGACACACTCTCTCAGTAATTGAAGTACCATCTGTTCCACTGTGGCTCGAATTAATAGAAATCTCTGTCCACTGTGAAGGAGCGCTCTGTTGAGGGAAGACAAGAACGTTTTGATAACGGGAGTAATTTTATTCACATTGAATACTGTCCAGATTCTGGAAGCCGGGCAAGTGGAAACATTTCTGCTTCATTGCCAACGGGACTTAAATAGACTTGAGGGTTATTAAATTCAAAGTGAGTAATAATGGAAATACCCCTTCGCGCATGATCTGACGCGTGGTGATGTGTATTACCAGGTAATGATGTGTGTGCGCGAGAGTGACGGACCTATTTCTTAGCCGGCCCTGTCATTTCCTGACACTGAAAGGCAATGGGTTTATTGCTGGTCGGTGGTATTCAGGGCAACTGGTGCCGGCCGGTGTGACAGCCACCACACAGGCCAGGAATGTCACAGCAGGTCACCCCACACAGCTGACATCGGATTGGGAATGTGCCCCACGTGTGCACACGCAAACACACTGACATTCTACATAAAGCTTCTCACTACTCACACACACACCCTTGGGGACTACAGACATGCCATGAGGAATAACTTGTTACATTCTGCTCTGTTAGCAGATCACTTAATCTCTTCTGGTCTGAGGAGACTGAAGACGGGGGAGTAAAGCTTGTTAGCAGCTCCAAATACCTTTCCCAGACATATTCTCCTCGGCTTTGACAGAAGATGCGGTTAGTTAAAAACTACCCTAAATGGTGTGTGGCAGGCTCCACGGTTTCACCAAAAAGGGTTACACAAACTGTTACATAAAAGGCATGATTTGTTTCATAGATAAAGCAGCTTCCGAGATGACAGGCCGCTGTGAAACCAGGCAGGGCCTCTGGTGCGTTCGTGTGTCCATTGACCGCCGGGTCTCTGAGGGGTGTGCCTGTTCTCCCTCTTATCGACATCCCTGGAAAAAAAAACTATCTGTTGTTTGTTTTCTTATCTCAAAGTTCAAATCACAGCTAATTCTGGCCTTCCTGTAGCACTGCAGCTGCACTTTGACACAGTCGAACTCTGATGTGTCGGGATAATGCAGCATGGCCGGGCTCCAGTTTTCTCTCCTGCAACCTTTCATCTGGTCAAGGTTGTGTTTTGAAATGTTTGAAAAGTGCTTTTGCGTGGAGTGAAACCAGTGTGCAATATTTTACCCTTCTCTCAGTAAGTTGTTACAGCTGTTATCACTGTTAAGGCAGGACTAACACACCTGATGTGTAGCAGGACCGTAGAAGCTTACCATTGGGGGGGTTGGAATGCCATGACCTCGGTACACGTCATTCATCTTTGGCCTTTACGTTGATTCCGTGAATTCACAGCTAAAGGCCAGGACTGATGGTAATGCATATGATATGACAGGACATTTACTCACTCAGTTGACGTGTACTGTGCTGGGCAACGTTGCACCGCTGAACTACAATAATTGTAGTACAACTCTACAGTGTATCACATTTAGGCAAATGTTTTATGGGAAGACAAAAGAATATACACAGATGATTCAGACCAAATGAAGGGACAGCCCTACTACTGAGTCTAGGCCAAGGGACAATTGAAAGGGCCATCATTCTCCTCTAGTCTTGAGTCTAGACTAAGAGAAAGAAAGCCCTGAGGTCTGCTGTGTTGCTCTATAGCGACTAAAGGATCTGAAATGTAGTTAACTATTTTGTGGGAATTATAGTAGGAGGCAGTCGAGTGTTGGAATAGAGACGCATAGACACATTGGTGTCAATTTTGGGAAAGCTGAAAGGTCTCTGGAAGAATTGATGTCAATCTGTCAGACATGTGGGACAAGTCCCACCACCCATCCTGGGAGCTGAGCATAGCGGCCAGTAGCCAGAGTGGCGCCTCCGGCAGAAAATGCCCGTCACGCATATCCGAGACAGAAAAAGATGATGAGGCACCCAGAGAGTGTGGGAGAGAGGGAAGACAGGAAGTAGAGACACACAGAGCTGAAATGAAACCGATATTATAAGCAGATATTAAGAGGAAGAAAAAGCAGTGTATGAAGAAGTCTTCCTCTCACTTTGCCTGTACCAGGCATGCGGTTGATTTCACGCTCAGCAGCAGTTTGTTTAGATGGAGGGACTTGTGTAAGGTGAGATGGGAGGCCTGTTGTCACGGTGGGCCTCAGGACTCTGCTGGGGAGGTTTTATGTTTGGCCTCCAAAATTGTCTCCACCAATTCAATGACACAATACCTTGACACAGTATGAATCGTACTCATAATACATACAGCTTACAGAATGTATATACTGGAGTCAATTAATCAATTAGTGCATTGACAGAAAATGTATCTCCAACTATTTTGATGATCAATTAATCATTAAAATCTTTTTTTTTAAGCAAAATCCACTGGTTCCAGTCTGTCAAATGGGATTTTTTATCTGGTTTCCTTTGTCCTCTATGGTAGTAATTGTTTGGTCAATTAAAAGCCAAAAAGTGACGCCTTCAGAAGTTGTTGTCTGACAAACGTTATGATCATATATGACAAAGAAAAGCAGCAAATCTTCACACTTGAGAGCAAAAATGACACATACATAATGAATCGATCATCAAAATAGTTGGAGATTACAAGTCGTGTGAAGGTGTAAACCTGGGCTAATCGCGATGGGTCTTTTGAAAATCGAGGAAATAATAGTAGAATAATCGCTGTAGTATGTACCCTTTGGTTAAACTTGCATATTGTTACTCTGCCAATGTATCTGGTAATATTGCTTTTAAGTTTAAAGTTTTAAATAGTTAAAGATTTGATAAAAAGATATTGCTGTAAGAATTGAATTGAATTGAATGAGGAATGGAACACAATCACACATTGCTGTATTTATCCTCATGAGGCACCTCTCATTGGGGTCTCTTCCCAGAAACAGTATGACAAGTTTCAAGCTAATTGTGACATCTCCCCTGTTCCCTGCCAACAACAACAACAAAACAACAAAGCACCAGTGTCGTGCTCCACCAATAAACCTGGTTTGAATGGTGACGAGAGCCCACAGCAGTGTCACACTTTTCCATCCAGCTGTTGGATTTGTTTTACACACCCACCGCCCCCCCCCCACACACACCGCCCCCCCCCACACACCCACACACCCACACTCACACACACACACACACACACACACACACACACACACTCACTGCCAGCTCCATGTACTTTCCCTTAAGGCCCAGAGGGAGGCATCGCTTGGCAAAGACCGTGCTTCCAGCTTACAGGTCCCTGGAGGTTTCCCCCTCTCCCTGTAGAAGCACAGCAGGCTTACTGAGTAGCTGATGAAAGGAAGTGTATTCCATTTATTAAGTATGCATATTACTAAGTGTACCATCCATAATAGATGAATTTTCCTCTTATCAGCGTTTATCCATTCTGACATTTATCAGTACTTTTGAGAGTGCAGCTATTTAAATAAGACTTTATTAAGCATTCAGTTTTTGTATTATTGCTTATGATCTTTTTTCACTTCTATGTTCTAGTACCACGAGGATCATAATATTTTGTTTGCTGTCAACTCTTCTTACTTCTCTGTATGCCTGTTGAGCTTATTTGGGCTTTACAGGGTAAGCACAGCCCCTAGTGGATCATTGTCCTCATAACAACAGACCTGACAATCACAAAAAGCAGAGGAATGGACTTTTAAGGGAAACCTTAGAGGATAAAAAGCTTTGGACTGATTTCCCGGACATCAAGAATAGTAGCTGAAATGGATGATTATTATATTCCATTTCATAGCAGGTACCTGAGGTTAGTTTTGGGGATTCTAAGATCATCTTTTAATCAAAGTGTGGATTAGCTTCCTCTCTCACAGTAGCTGACGGGTGAGTCTAAATAAAGCTGAAATGACAGCATCTCTCCAGTGATGGTCTTGGTCCAGCTCCAACCTACTGATTCTGAGTTAAAGCTGATGAATCAGAGCGTGGGTGGGGGACCTTTTGCTCCCTGTCCACTGCAGAAAACTCTTAACTGGCACCCTCTCATTCTCCCCTCTTCAAATAGGATTTGACTTGGAGCAGAACAATCCAGTGTCCGCCTCTCTGTGGTCATTTATCCAAATCTCAAAACGGGAGGCTCTTTTATAGGGAGCGACCTCACACAACTTGAAGGCCCCCTTGGGACCTGGCCTTAGGTCTTCAGGGGTGGAGCACGGGAGGAAACTTGCAGGGGTCATTTGCCGTCTCAGTTCCCAGAATACCTCACCGGTCTTGCGTATATCAGTATGGTAGGAAAACCAACTCCCTGTCAAGGTTTTAACAGCTGCGTGATGTTTGCCTGTCA
Organism: Enoplosus armatus; assembly: GCF_043641665.1. Taxonomy (NCBI): domain Eukaryota; kingdom Metazoa; phylum Chordata; class Actinopteri; order Centrarchiformes; family Enoplosidae; genus Enoplosus; species Enoplosus armatus. The sequence goes on along the minus strand of NC_092188.1, from coordinate 20,171,316 downwards.
ACATGGAGGCATTCTTTTTCAGCTTTGTATCCACACACAACAAATGGAACGGCAAAATCCAACAGAAAAATAATGATTTGATAAACGATGAGATGTTTTAAGTGAATTCAGTGCAAGCTGAAACAACAATGTAAACTCGGTTTGTCTAACAAAATGATAAATCATTACTCAAGCTGTGGATTCCCTGACTTCTCACTGATATGACTTCTCTGCCTCCAGTAATTCTTTCCCTTCCCAGTATACACCACACCCCTGATTGACAGGCCGTGATCTGTTGTATTCAGTCCATTGGCTTAACTATTTTATCACTGGCTGTCACAGAGGCGGTCTGTCTCGGTGGCGAGGCTGGTCTGCCGCTGACTGCTGCCCGCAGCTCTAAGCCGGTACATTGGGCCAGAGATTTGAGTGGCTGGGTGACCTCAGACAGAAGGAATGTTTTGTCTGGATGTCCACAGCAGGGCTACCAGTCTGATGCAGACAGAGCAGAGGGGCTGAGAGCCAGCAGCACAGTGAAACACTCCCGGGTGAAGAGTATCAAACCCAAGGGTCAGTTTAGTAGTTTTATGCGAAACAATAATACCTTACAAAGAAAGAAACGGACGAAATGGTACCTTTTGCAAATGTTGCATTGCTAGTTCCAAAACCTTTAGCAAGCCGTCCTTTTCCAGTTTGTCTCCTTTCACACACACTCTCTCCTGCTTTTGTTGCTAAGAAACACAAGTCATGCAAGCAGTTGTTTACAGGGATCAGCTGTGAATTTTCAACAGCACTGGTGGAGGGTAGCAAACAAGGCTAGTAAGCGTGTTACTATGGTAGCAACTACTATTTTATGTTTCAGCCATATATAACAGCTGTACCTGTGCTTGAAATATAATGCTTTCGCTTGTTTCATAAAGAAAAATACTGTTTCTATCTTGAACTCTTTAAGACAGAAACATGGCGACCGGCTAAGATCAAAGAAGAGAACATATGAGTATATACAAGAGAAGCACAAGTTTTACTGCTACATAGCACAAAATGACCTACGTGTCTACGTGACAACTGACAACACGTTTTTTAAAAGAATCAACATTGATCATTTTCATGCTCCATGATGTGAAGTCTTTAAATATTTGTTATTGCCAGTAATTAGAACCATTGTATGTTCTGTATGCCTTCATAAACTGTTTAAAACAGCAGAATAATGATTGTATGTATCAGGTGAACATGATTCCATTTTCGGTTAGTTGAACAGAAAGTTCATTTTTGACCCTTGGAAATGTTTGGGAAAAAAAGAAGAAAAATCGAATTCCCAAACTCAAGTTCTACTTAGTATATTTTCTGTGCAGCGCCTCATAATCTTCATAACCAACAACCACATTTGCTGTTTCTCAACAAAATGCATTGCAGAGACGACCTTTTTCTTGATAAATGTAGCTCGTGATGTCAAATAACTCTGAAAACCCCTCACACATGCTTAGCTCTGTTTTCTCTGACGCTGCTGAAAAAGGTAAGAAAGTGAAGGACAGGCAGGAGTCTAGCAGGAGGAGTAATCTAGCCGGCTTCCACTGTTGGTAAGAGGTTGAAGGGAGATTCCCATAGCAAGCCTTAACAAATAAACCTCAGCAATTTACAGGCTGCCCGGCTGCTAATAAACTCTTGTGTAGATTGGCAGGATCCTGCTATAAGTCTGCAGTGGACTTGCAGACTGCACAGAAGCAAATAACTCCAGCTCAGCCGGGGCTAGCATGACAAAAACCCTGCTCCTCATAACTCTCATTCCTCCCCAAGACCCAGTTATAAAACACTGTTAGTGGCTGAAGGATTCCCTGCAACCTTGGGCAGCTGAGGAGTTAGTGTTTGACATTGTAAGCTATGTTTGTTGCAGTTTGTAACCATATGACCATCTGCAGGCCTATGGTTTGTTTTACATTTCTGTAAAACATTTTAAAGGATAACAGAGGACAGCGTCTGCACAGTCCAAATGTCAAGCGCAGGGTAGAAGTGAATTAGGGGGTTAGGAAAAACATGTTGTATACCGAGCCATATGTCGCCATGTTAGAATGAGGTAGTAGACAATATTTCTCAATATCTTCTCAATATCTTCTTCATGCTTTTGACACATTATGTACTAAATCTGCAACACATACAGACAATCTGGAGAAATATGACCAGAATCTGCAACCAAACCCCCCTCTGGCTCTACATCAGACACAGCTTACTTACAGGTTTTTATTGCATCCAGCAATTCAGTCCCACTATTAGATTTCCATTCTCCTCCTCTAACCGAGGAATTTACTCCTGTAATTAGAGGCATTATCTGTGACTGATTATCCAGCTGCAGGCAATGTATTAATGCGCGTGATGTTGGCAAATCTGCTTCGGCACAACAGAATCAGTTAATTACTAAACAAATGAACATGAGTCATATCGGCAAGTAAAGCGCACAAACACACATATTGCTGATTTCCTGAGAGTCATTTTCCCCTCCCGGGTGACTCCGTGCTTAAAAGATAAAATTAGTTAAATGTCAGCGTTTCTGTGGTTCGTCTCAGCTGTTTTGTTGCTCTTCCTTGTTTAATTTTCAGTAGGATTGTGGACGAGTTTAGCCCTCGTTACTTCTTTCTTCCAAGAACGGCCGTGACGTCAAGTCCTGCTGGTCAGGCAGCTAAAGAAGCAATAGTTTTGGGTTGCTGTTTTAGCATTCAGGAGCATACAACGTGTGATCCTGCAGATGCATGCGGGACGACTGCGTTAAAACAGTCATCAGTTCATATGTCCATTTATCTTTGACATGATCATTTAGATTTTATTCATTGATCAAAATTGTAAGTAGTTTTCATAGGTTTTGCTTGATTTCAGTATTGTTTATTCTTCAGTTAATGTTCTTTGCATAGTTTTCGTTGATGAAATGAACACTGTGTCTACATAATGTGTGATTTAGCCATTTGGCAGAAGAAAAAACAACAAATTAATTCACAATGATCAGTCTACGTAGAAAGCATTTGTACCGTCTATTGTTAAAAACCAATTAGGTACAAACTCCCTTGGTTGTATTGTCTGGCCGTCCTTAATGGAACATGTCACAGTGACAATAGTCGGGCATGGAAAGAGAGAGACGGGCAGGGGTCCAGAGGGCTACTGATGTCGGCCAAAGCAAGCAGTCTCACGCTGAAACACACACAGCTGGGCCCATCCGTAAGCTTGCATGCCTCTGTGTGTGTGTGTGTGTGTGTGTGTGTGTGTCATTCTGTTGTGTAAGTCTGGTATTGAAACAAATTCTCAAGATGTATTCAGAGACGACAGCCACTTCAAAACACACTCTGAAAAACACACACACATGATTGAATTCTCCTTGACTGTGCAGAACAGCTAGACTTCCATTTCCCCTGCTGCCAAAAATGTGTCAGTGATTTCCTCCAGACGTCCTTTATTATGTACAAGAGGCCGTGCGAGAGCTGAATCAAATAATAGCTCGGCAACAAGGCCGCCTGCTGTCTGAAGCTGAGGCGGAGGGTAACCGATTATTAGGGGATGGATTGATTTTGCCATGATTTATTTATTTAGGTTTTCATTTGGTCCATGCTGATCCACTTCCTGTGGCTTTGACCGCAGCCTGTGCTACTGGGTACGAGCAGGGCTTCCCCTGCGATGATGGAGCTTCTCAGTACAGATGAAGTAGCTTATAGACTGAGGACAGTTTGGGATTTGTTCACATCAGGCGCAGATTGTTTGTTGACAGAGCCAAGTTTCTCATTGGAGTTTCATCAAAAGCAGCAGATTTTAGGAAATAATTAATGCTTTCAGTACATTGCGTTTGGGGTCTAGTAACCGCAGTAGATTTGTGTTTCAGCCATCAAGCCACAGATAAAATAATTTTGTCCCAGGGTGGTGATGTGGGGTTCTACATTTTCTCCTTGAGCACAATGAATTGGCAGATAACAGCTGGTTTGAACAGTATCACTTTTTGTTGTGGCTATGTCCCCCATGAGCCCTAACCTTAAGTTGAGGAAGCACATTGTTACCTGCAGTTACGAAATTGTGCAACCAGTTGTTATTCCCCTTGGTCCTGGATTGTATTACAATAGGCAAACAACAGCTATGTTTACATGGGTATGGTACTTTAGGGTTTTTATTAGCTCTTTATTGAACATGCATGTCTGAAATGCCTGAGGGGGTAACTTTTATATTAAAGCTGCTGCTTGTTTCCTCAGTTGTATTTGAAGATTTGTTTTCCCATTTCCCATTTTTTTACAAATCCAGTGGGTACAGTAACTAGTAAAAAAAACTGTCTTGAGGCCCTCTGCGAAGGTGGGTGTGCACTTTGGTACACAATGAAAAGTATAAATGCAGTTAATGCAGCTTTAAAGATGAATCTGCTAAATCATTTAAGCAGCTTCTTTCCTGATGAATATTGATGCATAAAATTTAAGTCGTGTTTTATTGAACATTTACAGTAATACTGTAACAAGATTGTATGTGCATTATATTGTAATTAATTTCCCTTTAATACTTTGATGTTTCTGTTCTCTGAATCCAAAATATTAATCTTACCATGATGTCACCCAAGGCTGTGGATTTCTCATGCAAATGTTGAATATGTTTTTCTGTGCTCATATCAGTTACTGTCACAGACAAACCCTTGTTGCTAACAGTAATGTGGTAAGATGCTCACAACCGGCAAATGTGTAATTAGCGCTAAGCTAGTTCGGTTAGGAATTAGAGAGAGAGAGAGAGTTGTTGTATCTCCCCATATGTTTGTGGTCTGTCTGTGTAAGCAGCACGCTCATCCTGGGAATTACTACAGGGATCTGGGTGTGGCGCTGGGATTCTGTTTCCCTGCATGAAAACACACACACACACACACACACACACACACACACACACACACAGAGAGACACTACATTATCTTTTACTCAATGAATTAACAGAACTTGCTTCCACCCTCAGCTTCCTATGTATCTGTATCCTCTACAGACTCCTTCCTAATGTCATCCTTATAGGGTGGAGTGATTGATAGGTAATCTACTCTATATCCTGATTGGCTGGTTTGTGGCCAAGCAGGTAGCTTGTTGGATTTGGTGATTGGCTGGGTAGTGACTGACTGAAAAGCCAGTTTTAGGAGAAAGAGGACATGGCGGAAGAAGGGGAGGGGACAAGGGAGGAGCCCTGCACTGTGCAGATGCCTACACACACACAACATGTTTGTATGTGTGTGTGTGTGAGACTGTAAGTGAGTGTGTGTGCACATGGTGTATCACAGGAACCAAAACAGAGCGGCGTCCCCAGTCAGCAGACCTGCAGTGGCAGAGAGTGCAGGAAAGACTGAAACTTCAGACACAGGATTCTGCTTAGACAGGGCGTCACTTCTGTCATCACTGCAGCTGAACAGGGAGGAGGCAAAACTATTGGAGCTTCATCATTTACAACATTCATTATCATCATTCTTCACAAGGAGGCCAAAAAGTGACTATGGACAAGGCAAGGTCTATCCAGAGTGAGATCACTTCTCTCAAAGGTATTTCCACGTTCTGATTTTCAGAATCATAGATTTGGGTGCTTGACTATGCGTGACATGAAATTAACAGGCCTAACAGCGAAGAATGAAGGGGACATTTTATTGTGTCTCTATAGGAAGGCAGACAGGGAGGGGTGTCCGACACGGGCATTGTTTGAAAACCAGCGGAAGCTCAGAATATCCCCCCAGCTCAGACGCTTTCAACTCAGCTTTCACAATGATATTTCGAAATGAAAAACGAAATCTAGGTGGATAGCGGCTGAGGATAAAAGTAGGGGATGAGCTCCTTTTGCTTGTGTTAGACTGGTGTGCTTGATTTCTGCCTACTACCACTGTGCTGTTGACACAGAAAAAGTGTGTCACCGTATCCCAGCCTGTGCAAACAGACAAATACTGAAGGAGTAAAGCATGCTGGCGTTTGAGTGATGTGACATACACTCAGACCTCACATTTGCAACTCAAAGCCACCATGCAAAATTTGAATATCCTCTTGCCTTACATGAAATTAAGCTTAATGGATATGCAGCTCTGCTATCACTCATCTTTATCTGTGTGTGTGTGTGTGTGTGTGTGTGTGTGTGTGTGTGTTAAAGGCAAGGAGATATGTAGCACAAGTTTTTTTGATTTTCACATAAAACCATGAATGGAAAGACTGACTGACAACAAAGATTTTTGTCAGGAAACATCGTTGTTTTTTGCATCCGTAGCCCTCATTTGTTTTTTTTTTTCTTGTTTCATTACTTTGCACGTCCCTATGGTTACGCCTTTTCAACATGTGACCTGTCAGGTTTTACATCTCGGAACAAGTTATGCGCACATGTTACTCCAGTTTCTGTTCTCTAACAGGAGAATGCTAAGAATTTGGTCTCTACTATAACTGTGAATGGCCTTTTGCTTTGTTGCACTGATGATGATGAGGAAGGTGATGACCAAAAAGAAAAGATGGAGTTGATAGTGACGGCAGTGTTAGTTGAGGTTGGTGTAACCTGTATGAGCTGATATAGGAGTATTGCTTGGCCTCCTTCAAACAAGCAGTCGTACTGTATGTGCATACATACCTTGATTACACAAGCAGACGAATGGGCAAAGCAATTGAAGTCATGTTTATTTGTGCGGAACACTATACAATGCATCAAAGCGCTTTGCAGCAACAGTTCCCAGGCCAGCCCAAGTTCCCTATGAAGACCCTTCTGTGGCATCTGAGGCCAAAGAAAAACAGAATCGAACTTCAGGAGAGGCAGTTTAAGCTGAAATTCTTACCTTCTTGGACAGCTGGGTGTGCAATAGGAGCTGTGGGTGGCAAACAACAATCAATAGGATTATGGCCTAAGCCCAACATTTGTGTAATAAATTCAATACCAGACTTCCAAATTAAGTCTCAAAATAGATCCAAAGCAAGAGGAAATGTGATCTGATGACGCCATGATGCCACTCCCCAGCTCCAAGGGGTGGGGGGTGGTGGTGGTGGTGATGGTGGAGGTTGCCAGGGTAAAATAATGGTGGAGGATTGAAGGTGGTCATATTGATCTCCTGTTGATAAATGAATGCCGTGCTGACTTAACACATAACACACAGACCCCATCCTTCACCCAACCACTTGTTTTTCCTAGGAAGTGTGCTCAGGCATGTTCTGTGATATTGAATCCCAGAATGAATTCACTCGAAGAAGCCAGACAGTATTTATGATGAAAACGTCAGAGAGATGTGCATTAAGCAAGCTTCTTGGGTCTCTGGTTCATCAGCGTCCCAGAATAAATCTTTATGTAATTACAGCTGTGTCACTGTCTGACACTTTCTTTCTGTAGACGGTGTGTGTGAGTCTTCACACAGTCGCACTAATAGGAAGCCGTTTATTGGATCTCACCACAGTGCAAAAGTTGGCCCTCGAGTGATTTCAGCAGAGAGCACCTCAGCGCGTGATGCTCATACATCAGGTCTTTTAATCTGCACTGTCAAGATACTGAACGTAGTGTGATATCGCTGTCGCTCTTCATGTACTGTATCATTAGATGATGCACAGAAGGAGGGAATGATTCCAGGGAGCTGCCAGATGCACAGTGTGTGTAACTAATGGGATCTCTCCGGTAGCCTCCCTCTCTCTGTGTCTCATCCTCGGATCGATTTCGGTCTCAGTTGCACTTCCTGAGGGGAGATATGTGTCCATATAAAATCCATGTGGACTTTCCGTGTTTTAACCTCATGACAGATATCAACCGACAGCCACTGTATGCATTAGGATGGGAGCTATAGCATCCTGTTGTCACCCTGCACCCGATCTATGGCAGATATGGTTTAACAGCAGGCTCATGTAGGAGGGAGGTGAAATTCATCTGTATTCGTCTTCCTTCTATCTGTTCTGCCATGGGCCTTGATCTATTATTTGTCTCTGAAAGGGTCTGATCTTGTAAGCATAGGTGATGAATTGAATTCCATAATACATGTGATTATGTAACCATTAAAGGTCAAGGTAAACTGAGTGCTTAAGGGCCCAGTTAGTTTGGAACAAACTGCTTGGGTCACAGAACTCTGATGATTTTCCTTCTTTGTCTTTCTTTTAGTTTCAGGGAATATATTTAAAGCACAATATAGTCTGGATGGCATCACTGTTTGTTGTAAATATATCCTTCATGACAGATTCAAGGAGTCTTACAACAGAGAACAAACGTGATACTCATTATACTCAATGTGTGACAAACAGCAACATATAGTTCAATTGTGAATAATAGGCATCATTATTTAAAACCTAAATACGGTATATTTACTGCCCATCAGTCCTTTGAGAAGTGCGACACAGTAAAGTGAGGAACAGGGTGAGGCCCTTACATGTGTGCGACCTCCCCTCCAGTATTGCCTGAAGGAAATAACTTTTATCATGCTGGAAATGTTCTTCGGATTGTAAATGTGTTTGTATTGCATTCCAGCATGTTTGGGAAGAAAACAACAAAAAGGATATTAAATCAGACTTCTGTTTGAACGTCTGAATAGCAGCCTGCTAAAACACTGCAAAGCTCACGACATTTGTTCTGAGATGAAGTATTTATTTTACTACGCTCCTGCTTCAGTGACAGACTGAACATCATATGGAGGGATTACAAAGAACCCCCCCCCCCCCACTTCCTTTATACGTTGTTAAAGGCAATATTATCTTTTCAGTATCTGTCATTCAGCATACTTACATACACACTAATCAGAGTTGGAGGGAATTCCCTGACCTGTTTGTAGGTATTCTGGGAGTTCAGACCCCTGCCTCCCTTCCTGTCTCCCTTCCCCTGTTTCTGCGCCACGGCCAAAGAATTTCAGCCACTGACCTGCCTGTCAGATAGTATCCCCATTTCTGACTTTCAGTGTTACACTTACGTAGACTTTGTTTCCTTCTGTCACGCTTTACTGCACCTCTGTTTCCTGACCAGAACAGTCTGTGGCAAAGGTGGCATTCTGTACTGTTTGTCATGTCTAAACAGAGGGTAGGTACAGCAGGGCAAGTAAGGCTCCCATGGTGTCATAGTGTGATGAGTAAGTGTCACTGGGAAGTTTTCCAGCCTTCCTCTGGTTGTTTACCTTAAACCTCTACGAGAGATTTGTCGCATCATTCTGAAATTGCTACAGATGTTTCTCTGCATTTCAGTACACAAGGTGTTATCAATGGTCTTTTAAGAGATGATTTTCCCATAATCACATGGTTGTTCCCTCAGCGTTTACAGGTCTGCGTGAACTTCCCTTTTGAAGTGGCCGTCCGTGCTGCCGTCATGGTGCATTCATGTGAGCGATGAGCAGTGCCAGTAACGAACTGGCTGCTCCCATTATCACCAGTTTGCTGATTACAGAGAACACTATTTGCATTCAGGACAGTTTCAGGCCTGTGTTTATTGTCAGACATGAGGAGGCGCCACAGCATGGGGGTGATGATGAATGTATGCTCATTTGACAGCAGAGTGAGAGGTGGTACGTCCTCTGTGTGTGTGTGTGTTTACCTTGCACTCTGGCACTTTATAGTGTCGTGACCAGTGAGCGTATATGTGGCAGGCAGACAAAGATGTGTACAGCATTAGTGTCAATGTCTGATGTGCGCACAGCGTCCTATGCTTACCTTCCATGTTTGTCATCTGAATGGTGAGAATTATACCCTTTGATTTTCTCACCCTGTAACCCTGTTGGAGAATAACCAACTAAAAAACGTACTGATCAAGAGATTTAGTAATATCTCAGACCACATGTAGAAGTATTGCTAAGCTCTCAAAACTAAGGCCACATTTAGGAGGAGAGGTCTTTTACCCTTTTGCCTTCTTGTGTGTCCAAAATAGTTGTACAGTTCAATTTGTCAGGAAAGGCTCTGCTCTTTGAGGAAGCTCTCAAAACATCTGAGGAGCAACAAGGATCCTGCTGGTAGAGCTAATCTAGATGGCCATGCTGTACACCTGTACAAATACGATTTGGACATTACTAGTCAGCTGGTAGTCAAGCAGCTATTGAAGCATAACTTCAGTTAACTTCAACACTTTGCTCCATATCATGAACTGTCGTTCAGCATTATATGTGCTGGCTGAACAGTGCCCTCCTCCTGTTGTGTGCTGTACAGCAATCTACTAAATCTGAACCGGTAACACAAAGCTGCAGGGTAGAGGACTGTAGATGCTGCCAGTTGGCTCACAAATGTTCTTGTACATTTACAGTAATTGTAAATGTTTCTGAATGACTGCAGTGATAATTAAATTATGGTACTGTAGATTACTAACTAGCTGTTAGAAGCTAGTTAGTTTTACAGCCAGTAGTCTCTCTAGTACTCTGTGAATGACTTAATTTCCAGATACTGCTGTGGAATCTGCTGTTTGACTCACTCTCTTTACTAGCTATTGTTTTCTTGTAAGTGCTGCTATATTGGATCCATGTCTCACTTCTTGGGTCTTGCTGATAGAACTGAAGAAACCGAGAGCACAAAGAAAGGACGGAAAAGTTGCAAGAGGCTTTTGAAGACTCAGGAAGTTGAAGCTGCTTCAATGGAGACTGTTGATATGACATCCAACTTGTTACTTACCCTGTCACTAATGTGCTGGTGGCAGAAGTGCTTTTACTAGGTAAAAGTAGCATTACCACAGTGTAGAAATGCTATTTTGCAAGTAAAAGTCTTGCATTCAAAATGTTACTTGAGTAAAAGTATAAAAAATATTAGCATCAAAGCATACTTAAAGTACCAAAAGTATAGCAGCTGGTAAAAGTGGGGTTCATTTGAAGTACTTTATATATACTGCTGGATAATTTAATCTATAACAATACGTGAATATCTATTTGTTTGTTATATTTTATATTAATAATCTGAATCTTCCAAGTAACTAGGAACTAAAGCTTTAAAATACATGTAGTGGATTTAAAATAAATGTAGTGGAGTAGAAGTATATAGTAGCCTAAAATGGAAATACTAAGTAAAGTACAAGTACTTCAAAGTGGTACCTCCTTTCCTCTTTATTAAGACTCCAGTGCCACACGGTAACTCATTTGTTAAAACACTTCCACCACCGCTCATTTGTGTTGAAATGGATATGTTTGCTTGTTCAGTATTATAGTAGCCTGGATAAAATCATTGTAGTCCAACTCGGCTGCAGCTCTAAAGGAAGACATGACGTTACTCCGACCACAAACATTTAGTCTTTGATCGGAGACACCCAGCTGCCAAAAATGCCAAAAAAGGCAACAAACTGACAGAAGCTGCCTGTCAGAGGAATGGAATGAGACCCAGGTTAATTAAAGCTCAGATGAGAATAAGATAAGAATTTTGGGAGGACAGTTCATGCTTTTCTACAGTTTGGCCAAGATTTACTGGTTTTGGCATGCACTGAAGGCAGCAGGCCCCTTGAACTTGAAGTGTGAAGATAAGCCATTATACAGGTCGGGTGTGTGCTTTCCTCCATTATGCATCTATGCCTGTGTTTGATTTGCCCACAGAGACTGAGGACCAAACAGCGGCTTCTTAAACTAGATAAATTGTGACAGGAAGTGACTCATGTCTGTCTATTTATTTGATTACTTTATCAAAAATGATGCCTGATCAACAAATGACGATGATGAAGTATGATAGGCCCCATTTCCGACAGCAAGCAAGTGACTCATATGTTAAGACTGGCAGCTCCCTACAATTTAACTCACTGATTATCAAATGCAAGAATGCAAAGTTGAATGTCCTTGTGAACAATCATCTGCTCATCCCTTGATAAGAAATATATCTTTTGAACTCTGATCATTTTGATTTTCAGTATATTGGATTGTTTGCCAGCTAAAAACTAACTCTGCGGCAACGGTGTGGGTCGCAATGATTCATAGCATTTACATATTAGCACTCATCCATTTTCTTCTCGCAGTTTTCTTGTACTAAATGATTTGCAACAGTCTGACTGAGAAGAGGAAAAACAATGTCAGTGTTCGCTTTATATGTAAATTCGAAGGACTTTTGCTCCTGGCTGGTAGCACCTTTGAGGATTTCAAGAGATTAAATATAAAGGCAACAAGTAGAGCCCGTTCCTCCCTTTGTGTTGCAATGATACAAAAAGGCATCAATTCATCGTCAGTGTATGATGCAGTTGAAGGGGTTAGAGTGTAATAATATTCAGCAGTGAATTTATAATAGGGCACATTTTTAACTATTCTAACTTACTTCCAACTTACTCTTGAGTGTTTCAATTTCCTTTTGACATGATTTAGCATTCATGCTCGCAAACAGTTGACCAACAGACACAGAGCAACATTAGCATTCATTCGAAGTCGTGTTTCTGGCTACTTGATGGGTCTGAGTCCAACATTCACTCTTCTTTACAGAAAGTTTGACCTAGTAGATATTTACAAGTCTTCAGTGGAAATACCACACTCAGAACAGGCACGGGAGTGAAGTCTGATTATTATCCAACTGCAGGTCAGTTGGCTTCTGTGTGGTCTGTTCTGTGTGGGCTGTTTTAGAAGAACACAGGACATAGGACAATGGGTTGTGTGACTCTAGTTATTGTTGACTTGTGGAATAGTTCTTCCATCCTTTCCTCCTATTTTTCCTTACAATCAACCACATGGGAATGCCATCAAATTCCTCGACTGTTTATTATGTGTCAGACTTTCTCTAGCATGTTGCAGCTGTGGCGCAACAGCACTGTGTCCTGAATCTCTCCCGTCAAGCAGTATACAATACATTCTGATGTATTATTATTCTCACTTCTGTAACCTGGCACATCAGCACCGTCTGCCACAGGCTCTCGCATCTGGTTTCACACCCTTGTCCACGATCCCTTAAGCAATTGGCACACAATTCAGGACATTCCTGTGACATAGCTACCCCTGCATCCCTGCTAAGAAATGCATCATGGGTAGTTTCCCCTCTCTGTTCAGCTATATTTGGTGATAGTGAGACCCAGGGGAAAGACCTTACAGTATAGTTAGGCTACAGTTCCACTGCTGTGATTTCACTTGGTGTCTCCCTCATCATCGTCAGCAGTCCTGCCTGAACTGTTCACTTCCTCATATTGACTGCTTTTGCTCAAGAGGTGAAACCTGTGCATGTGTCTGTTTGTGAGCTTGTAGCTTTTGGTCCTGAGTGGGGGATGTCATTAGAGTGGGTGGTGTGGATGATTGTTTTTATGAATTATGGTTTTCAAGCACAGAATCAGTGAGCCTACTGCTAGCTGAAGAAGCGCGATCCAAGCAAATAAAAATAAAACCAAAACAATGAGCCAAGTTGGGTGATAATTCTCTGTGGGTTTGTCACTATGAATGTTACCTATGAATGGGGACAGAGCGGGTTCCATTAATCCCAGGGTCGACACTTTGATACCCAGCTCCTCGTGTCTGTGAGTCAAAGTGTCCTTGAGCAAGACACTGAACCCCAAGTTGTTCCCTGGTCAGGACAGCTCTGCTGCCATCGGTGAAATATCCATGCATACAATATGCAAGATACAATGAAACAATAATAAGTAAACATCTCTATATATATATGACTGGCTGTTAAATCATCTGAGATGATGGCTTTTTATGCTGTAGGTGTGCTGCGCTGTTGATTTCCCTCAAGGAACAGGACTCAGCGTTTAACAAATGGACTTTTGGCTTCCAGAGGAGGATTAGTGGGCTGATCGGACTCGGAGACTCAGAGAAGACTTACAGAACAAAGAAAGGCGTCATCATCTTAGGACTAAACTTTCAAGTGCAGTTAATGAAGAACTACCACTTAAATAGCTGCTATTCGAATAGAGAGGGGGAAATGAGATACCTCACCTGATTGATATCCAAACAAACCTGCCTTCCCTCCTCTTTAATGGAGTAATTATTAGGAGTTTAAAGCCATGGTAGTCACTTGTTACTGAGGCTTTATCCTTTGCAGTTCTCTCCCCTGGGTCCGCTTGATATCTACAGGTTGGGTTAATGTGTGTGGTGCTATGCCGCAATTTAAGAATAAGTGTTAATCATTAACCCCGTGCACAGAACACATTCAGTTAAACGCCTGCATGACGAGACAGCTTTTAAACCACATCGCCATTTACTGTAGCTGCTATTTATACCACATGCAGGATATAATTCACTGTGCATGTTTAAGTGGCTGTAATGCCTCTACCTGCACCAGCTTTAACATGGCTAGCCTGATGGATTTTAGTAGACCTAGTTAGATGGCCTGATTGCCTACATATACTATATATAACTTTGACACTCTTTCACCTCACTGACACACACACACACACACCCTCTCTTTACAGTATATTTTACAACACATATACGCTTGTTCCTCTTTGACTGCAGAAGTGTTGGCACAAAGCCATGTCAGACTACAGTATGTGGCACCGGTCCAGTGCATTGCAATGCTGCAGCCCGTTGTGTCTGTAACACTCTATAATGCTGTTGTCTGTCTCTGTCTGATTGTCCCATAGTCTTTTTTTTTTTGTCTGCAGAGCAAGAGACTGTTGACACGCCATCAAGATACATTAGATGGTGAAAATGTCTTTTGCCCTACTCAAAGCTGCATAGAAACCTTCCATTTAGCGTCATAAATACCCTGATGTGACTGTAATTATTGAATCAGACATCTCATCTGTTATTCCAGCAGGAACTTGGAGTGCTTTTGCCAGATTTAATTTGATCCTTTCACTCATGTTCTTTGTTCCCTTTCAACTTTACACCCTTGTTTGCCTTTGTTGCTGCTCTGAAATTTTAGCTCTTTTTCAAACACTTCAGCTCTATACACACACTCACACATACACACTCAGAGGTATTATTATGGAGGGCGGCTCTGACCTGTGAAGGAGGAGGTGGAAGAGGAGGGGGGGGGGACTCCCATTCTGTTGATCTACACAGCGTGACGTGTTTGAAAGAGAGAGCGGAGAAAGAACATAGATAGTGAGAGAAAGTCAAAGATCCGGCGTGACACACTGAGATCAAAAAGGAGAGAGGGAGGTAGTTTGAAGGTTCCGCTTTTTTGGGGGCAAAGTTGCTGCAGTAAGTCTTGAAGTTCCAGAGTTCTTCTGTAAATGTTCAGCATGGAGTCCTTCTACTCGAGCAAAGGTAAGCCACGCTGCTGTGTATACTGTTAGTGAACAGAGCTGCAGCTGAATGGAGAGAAAGGAGACAGGTAACGAAGCCAGGAGGTAAAGTGATACAGGTGGAGAGCAGACGGAGAGAGAGTTTCTGGGCTGAGGGTGGGACTGCACATGGGTCAGACTATAAAGCAGAAGCAAACACATAACAGGTGTCTGTCTGAATGTAAGATTACCTGTAGGGTTGGACAATATGACAATGAAGGGACGCTTTCCCTTAAGTGTTTCTGGTATTGAACCAGGTAATGTTGCAAATGAGCTGGACTGCTTTACGTCAACATCGGATTAACAGGGTTTTTGCATCAGTGTGGTGCAGAATCTTGTTTTGTCAGGTATTTATATTACTGAATTAGCCTGAAAGTATACATTGTTTCTTGATTGAATTTCCAGAAAATGTACTCAAGTATATTTCGATTTACAGTATATCCATATCATAACATAGAATGACGCAAACTGGGATAGATTTTACACAGAAACAGAAATAAAAATACAATGCATATCATAATAATGAATAATTGTTGAGTAATTGTAAAAGTAATGTATTTAAATTATTATATATATTATTATTATTGATTTGCTGCTTGTCTCTGTTTTATACCATTAGAAATGGAATACCTTGGCGTTTTAGACTATTGATTGGACAAAACCAGAATGGCTCAGGGTCACTAGGTAATGCCGTGAGAGAAGCATGGAAATACCAAGGGTCTCCCATAATGAAGGCTGTAAGGCTGAAACCAGTTGGCATTTTGAACCAATATTCCTTTTCTCCAGTGTTTCTTCTCTGTCTTCTGTGTTTGTCACTGGATCAGTGTGTCATCCATATTTTGTAGCCTATTTGCTTTTCTTGTCTGTGCTTGCAGGGAACACAGGACAGCATGCTTTAACGCTGGTAATGATTGTTTGGAACATGGTGTAGGGGACTACAGGTTTAATGTCCTCATACCAATCCTCAAAACATATCATTTTCCTAGAATAGTCAGGGGCTTGTTTTGTTTTAAGGTGTATGAACACTTAACACACTTTTTTCACACACATAAGCATTATCAGAAGGCAGTTGATCACAGCTTTTGATAGAAATAATCAAATATGGCCATGACTACATTGCAACAGTCCTACTGATAAAAAACTGAACGAAGCACTTACGTACACGTAAGCACGTACAGTCCTACTATCACAGGTATTGTTAGACACACAGATACTGATGTGCTTGCATGGGGAACCCTGTAGAACTCTGTAGAACCCTGAAGACTGTATCGCTGAGAGTTGGGACCATGTAGGTTTTTGGGGTGCAACTGCCTCACATAGGGTGTTGGAGTATTACAGAAATGTAAAGTGGATAGCATTGAACATTATGTGATGTGATTCAGTATTTTGGGGTTGGTAGCATGAGCCACTATGGCTGAACAGAAGAAATGAGAGCATCAAGTACAGAAAATTCATCAACAAAACAATGTCATAATACTTAACTCACGGTTTGACACACTTATAAGCGACCTTCTGTAATTGCAGTGTTAAAACAGCACGGACATAACCACTTGATATTTCTATGCAATGAGAAGGGACAGCATTAACCTCTGATCTCATAAAGCTGCATCAAAGATGGATTAAATCTTTCGAGGTGTAACTCAGTAGTGAATGGATGCTGACTGTGGCCGTGGAGTCCAACAGAGATTTACCGTCTTCAGTAGTGGCTCCCTAATTTGCCAGTTTATGTCCCCGTTTCAGCAGCCTGAGCAGTAAATTACCCTCTGTGTGCTCTGCTGAGTGTGATGTGTCCGTGCTGCTGACTCTCAGTCCAGAGCCAACAGAGAGGGGATTTTTCTCTCACTCAAAGGCCTTTTGCTGTCACACTCTCTGGGATTACCGAGGGAAAAGTTCCCACTGAGCTTCCATCGGGCCACAGCACGATTCAAAGACCTCCCACAGAGTGAGATGAAGTAGTGCACTGTTGTGTCTCTGTCTGAGTGTTTGGCTGGTGGAGGTTTGTCTGTCTGGCCAGTGACCAGTGTTCTCAACAAAGCAGCAGAATGGAGAGAAAAAGCCAAGGGCAGATTTCTGGGGCTGTATTCACTGGTGGGAATGTGTGTTAGGTTGTTGTTGTTGGACAGGGGTAGATTGCAGTCTCCATCCCCTAGTGGGGAAGCAAAGAGTCTATTGCAGTGGAACCAAAACAGGAGCTATGGACCCCTGAGGGTCGCTATATAAAATCTCACTGTAATTGACCAAAAATGACAAACTGATTAGTCTTTATAATAACCCTGGTGATGTCATCAGGGTTATTTTTCCTGATGATGTTATCAGGATTATCTTGAGTTAGGCTTGGAACTTCAAACAAATATCTATTAGAAAACCTGAGTTCTTCATCTGGGGCATTGAGTTTGAAGGGAATAATTAACGCGGGAAGATTTCTTGAAAGACTCTACTGAGTTGCATCATAGGAACTGTAGGATACAGCTTTTCTGAAGCTCGACTCTTGGGACTAAAAGTCAGGATATCTTGGCCTCTCCTTCTTTGATTTTAACAATCGGTCTCTTGCAAGTCCTCCAGTGTTGTGCTAAATTGCTAGAGTTCCCCTATAACCACTTACTGGCTTTTGCTAGAGCTTTTAACCACCTCATCTCACAGTCTTCATCAGCAAATGGAGCTTGCTCAGTGAACAAACGAACTAATCAAACTCTATCCGCTGATGAAGACTATGAGATGTGGTTGAATGCATCAGAAAAGTGGACCTTATTTTAAGATGAATCTGTCAAGCTATTTTCGAGGACAAGACAAAACTTCTATGCTCTACTTGTCTTGTTTTATGCATATTAGTAGGTCATTCTTCCAGTTATGATAACATTGTAGTACCAAGTAAATTGCTGAGAACTAGAAACCTGGTGACGTCTCTAAACAAATGTCGAGTGGGGCAATAAACACAAGCAGTCAGACAGTCATACAGGATTTAATCAATTGCCCAAGTTAGCCAAACAAAACAAAGGCAGGCGGTAGAATTATTACCCAGACTGTTTGTAGTAAACATCCATAACAGTTTATAGACTGCAGTCCTGGTTCAACTTTGACCCACTGTACTTGCCATAGTTCAGTGCACTCAGGGTTTTCCTGTTCTCCTGTTTTATCGACATTGCGGGTGCATTTATTTTTGGTTTCATCTCTAAATAAAGTGGTTTGGATAATCTGGCTAAACTGTTGGTTTGTTCACAACCTCTCTGATCATCACATTTTCTGCCTCGTCAGATTTTAGAGTAGAGATGCCCCCATAATGGATAGAAATCACTGCCAAATCAAACAGTCAATCAAACAAAACTGTTTGTGTTTTAATCACTGGGATGGAATATTGCTACGGTGAGCCCATGGGTTGATGTAGACTGATTTGGGGAGGAGTAGTCAGCCTTTGAATTTCTACATGTGCTGCTTAGCGAAAGCGTCCTGTACCAGTCCCAGATTTACTCTAAAAATGAAAGTGGCCATAGAAAATATGTTAATTTCCATGAATGTCATTTTCCCTTTGACACTAGCTGGATGCCATTCCATGACAAATATATGGAGATAGCCTTTCTCTTAATAAAATAATGCTTCCATGGGCCATGATGTTGTCCTTGATACACATATTTTGAATATGTCACTATCCGGCAGCAGACTGTCCATCCAGGAAATGTGAACATGGGATGTTCCAGAGGAGAGTCTGACTGCTCTCTCAGGGTGCTTCCTCTCACATCCTGTTGTTCTGCATTGGATATGTATGTGACGAGTTCACAAGCTGAAAACGTGACGTGTGATTCTGTCAGCAGTTGTTATCACATGTCCGTTATTCATTAGAGCGACACCACTTTGTCTTTTCTGCAACAAATGGCAGGCAAGCATTTTCAAAAGGCAAGGGAACTTCTGAAACTTTGTTACCTAGAAATGATGTGACAAGATGTCAATATGCTAAATTTGGAGATACTGAAGAGCCATTGTTAGTGTCCAGCTTTCTCCTGGTTGAGGCCTCCCTCAGTGCTGTCTGTTTCTGTTTGTCACTTCCTGTGAGCCAGTTTCCTGCCATAAACACTGCTTCACAGAATTGAATGTTATCATATATACCATGCATCTAAGGTTTGTCATATTAATTAGAATGGGACTAGATGACTAGTCAATTAATCGATTAGTCGATCGACAGAAATTTAATCTGCAGCAATTGTGACTATTCATTGTTTAAGTCAGTTTCCAGCATCTCCAATGTGAAGAAATGGTGGTTTCCTAGTCTTCTATGATGGTGAATTCAACGAGTAATCGGAAGATATCACCGTGGGCTCTGGGAAACTGTGATCGAGATGTTCAGCATCTTCTCACTTTCTTTAGACCAAATGAATCGATAAGTCGAAAAAATAATTGGCTGGTTAATTGATAATGAAAATGATTGCTAGTTGCAACCCTACATTTCACCATGTATAACTGAAAATTATTTTATATTTTCACATAAAATGGGTCTAGTGTAGTTTTATGTATCTATATTTATACTGTATTTCTTTCGTGTTCTTATCTTTTATTGATTATTTTCTCCTATTGGTCATATGGTATATCTGCAATAAAGCAGTAAGGTAGTTGGATTCATGTTTATTGGGGTGTAAAGCCCTGAAAAGGAGACATAACCATTAAAAATGAGCAGCAGAATGTGAAGCATTTGTCGTTGCAGGACAAAAATAATGTACATCCATAAAAGCTTGAAACCTGCCCACTAAAAGATTATTATCCTCACCATAACCTAATCATTCACATGATGTAAAATATTCACCATAAACACTTCAGCAGTGACAGTCAGCTGTTGAAAACCATACCAGGTCCGTTTTTAGAGCGGGATACTTCCCGGATCACCGATGTCATAAGGCGATGATTTAACACAGTGTTGGTTACTCATAAGAAACAGTAGCAGGCCTGTTGGTAGGTAGCCGGTATTCGTATACAACTCACATACACAGGAAACTATATGGTGCTTATGTGGGGCATGTCCCACACAGTAGCAGGCGATGTGGGTGGTAAGTGTTGGGGGCAGAGTGGAATGACCCCAGTGGAAAGGACAGCTGTAAAATCTGAGCCTTTAATCCGAAATAGTCGCCTCACTGAGGAGGTTCGGGACAATTTTTAAGCTAACGGTTTTAGCCTGTTTTTCTGGAGCTTGAACATGTTGTTTGCTGTGTTGAACTTGTAGGTATTCTTTCTTATTGAGTATTGTTAGAAAATGTGTATCTCGGCGATGCTGTCATAAAGAAAAGCAAAGATAGCGACTAATAGAATTGAGTTAGATACCATATACCACACCAGGCGGTGAATACTCAGGACCAAGGCTACTTTTACACATGGAGCCAGCCTGTGCTTGATAAGTGATGACACTGAGAACTTTTATATTAATTATTTTATAGACCATATATGAGTATGGAAGATGTGGTGGCAAGGCTTTTGAAATGGTGACACCCCTCCCAGTAGCAATTCTCTGCCATTATGCTTAGCAACATCAGACCTGTTTTTGTTCTTTTTGTCCAGTAGATGGTGATATTAGCCAGTGAACTGCAGTGAACAGTTTTTTTGCCTGCTGGACGTGTTACTCACATCGAATGATTCTTTCTTTTGCTAAATTCTCTGTGCAACAGGATTTACAAGTTCAAGGTCTCTGAGATAAACGTAACCTGAAGGTTCAAGCATGATAATGAATTCGTAACTCAACTCTTTGTTGGGCGGCCATTAAAACCAGAGTGTTCCAGCATGTGGGGAAAAATGGCACCCATTTGACTCAAGTGTCAGAGGCCATAGTCATTCTTGCTGTGCTCTGCTAATGCAACACACTCGGAAGGCCAGTTTCTGCTGATTACAGTTGAACTGATGTGTCTCTAAGAGATGACCATCTTTATATTTTACCCAATGTTATGAGTGTTTTCTAATGTAGCTTATATTTGTATTCACCACAGCTCTGACTATACTAATACTTTGTCTCTCTGTCTGTTTTTCAGGTGAGTGCCCCCTCTTCTCTTGTGTCTGTTGTCGGAGGATGATCCAGAACACCTGAACCAATAAGTACTCTGATTAATAGTTTTGTTTATGATGACTGACACTTGTGGGGTTTGTTCCTGGGCTGACTCTATGATGCAGTTTTCTAATGTGTTTAGAAAACAGACGGATGGACTCACATCTGTGCTGATTAACAAACTCATACACTCACTTCGGAGCAGGTTTTATGCTGTCTTAAAAGACTCACAGTTCTCATGATTCAGTAGGGTTGGGTCAAGACCTGCTCTCACAGGCCATCATTTTCCTCTGAAGTACATCTGGAATGTTTTACTCCCAGTAAGATAAACCAGCGGAGTTGGCTGTAACACCTGGGTGTAGCCTGGCCCCCATAACAGAGCAGGTCACTTCACTGTTTTGCTTTAGGTGTAGTAGCAACTCATGGTGAGTCGCGGAAAGGATGACCAGGGGCTGGCCCGTTTGGTGAACGTATGGAAGTATCACTATGTCACCGAGACTCTGTTGAGGGTCTGCTTATGTCGATATCTGCTTTACAGTAAATGTTGAGTAAAAAAGGGGAGAAATAGCATCAAATGCTGAAATGAACGTGTGATTGAAGGGTGGGGTGGGGGCAAACAATGCTACTTCAGTTAATCTGGACTTTACTCATAAAACAAAAATGCCAAGAACGTGTGTGTGTGGGTGTGCTGTTGGCCAATGTCAATACAGTCTCTTAACTTGTGTTCCCGCACATCAGAACTTCTTACTGGAGGTGTTTGTACAAGCGGGATATCTCTCTGCTCTAGCTTTTTCGCATGAGCTCCAGTGCACACCAGTTCACATTTCATCACCTGAGGGTGAGTAATTACTCTTACTGGGGCCTGGTCACACCTCACATGGGTGCTCTGGCAGCCTTACAAAGCAAGGTAGATCATTAAAGGTGATCTAACTGGTTTGCTTCTCCCCTCAAAGGACATGCCGCAATTAAACTAATTTGATACTCTATTATATCTTATCCCCCTGCAGTACTCGTGCTTCAGGGAAATGTTCACTGGCAAGCTCCGGTTTTACCACAAGAGTGTACTGTTCATACACTATTTGGCTGTGCAACAGTATATATGTGCAGGCAACACAGCTTTTATCAGTGCATTCATTGATGGATTCTTTAAAAGCTCATAGTGTGGTTTTGTTTCCAAGACTGTACCATGAGAGGAGGTTGCAAAAACACAAGGCAATTCTCAGAGTCGCCAGGGGAGTAACCTGATAGGCTGTTGGCTGTAGTTACTCCGCTGTTTTGTCCCCACGTGAGCCACACGCCCTCAAGGACAAACTGTTAATACACTCTGACTTTTACTTCTGTGGGCTATCATATAGGAGTTCTTTTAGGCCTTTTTTTGTGCCAGTAGCAGTAAATGACTCCACTGTATTGTTCAGCGTTGGAGCAGCTCCTGCTCACTGGTTTTTATTACAGTTTGGAAAGGGAAGCTGCCCATTGTTTGGACTGTTATTCTCTCTTTGAGGCAGGGGTTTTAGTTGTAGGTGTCACAGTGGAAAACAGGATGTGGAGCCAATCCAGCCACGTTGATAACAACAAGCAAAATGCCATCTCCTGCAGCAGTGAGGACACTTGAATTGTGGGTGTGGGTTGTGACCCGGTCCATGAATAGCCTATGTTAAATAAGATTAGCTGAATAGTTTACATTTACAAATTGAAAACAAAAAGTCAAATCGAAACTCACTGGTGTGGCTTAGTGTAGGTGTTTATTGTTGCTTCCAGTGTATTGTACTTCCAACGTGCACCTTAGCAGTTAACACTTGATATTTTATTAATTCCTGAGCAGTGTGGCTCTGGGTGTGGTGCATTATTTCTCTTGGAGCCTTTCCAAATGTTCCTCACAGACAAAGCTATGTGAAAAAAACAGAACAATAACCTTATGGGTATAATTAGAACTTAATATAAGGGACCAATGTAATTCATTCTTATATCTCACTCCACCCACTGGGTGAAGCTCTGTACCTGCATAATAATAAAGGATCTATTGTTGTTAGAATCAGTATCATGCCTTATAAGTTATTTTTGTGACATTGGTGCTAGGCTGTGAGTTGCATGAAAGGACACGTTGGGTACATTTTGTAGTGTTTTTTTTATTCCCCTGTAATTATACTCAGACAACCAAAGCATTCCTGAAGTTCATGGAGTACACAAGTGTAAGAAAGAGCGAAGAAAAAACTTGCCCAGGGAATTGGTTCATCCAGACCAGACCGTGTGTGGAGGCTGACTGACTTCATACCTGTCTGTTATAATGCTGGGGTGGCTCTCTGTCCTCGCCTCTCAGTACTGGAATGACAGGATTTCAGGAAGTGTAAGCTTGCTTTTCTGCCTCAGATAAAAAAACACTCCACAAGGGTGCTTTGAGGCAGAGTCTCAGCAACATGAAATTGAAATGTCCCCTTGTCCTTTCCCGCCGTGGCCGTGGTAATTCTTTCCTACATGATGGAGTTACAAGAGCCCTCTTGTGGGTGGTTCAGCTCAGTGAAAGCACGTTAATGAAAGTTACAGAGATAATAATAATGGTGAGTCACCGCTGTCTGAAACTGGACTGAACGCTGTGGGAGAAAGGGCCTTTTCTTTCCTCAGCCAAACACACTAAGTAAGTTTACTGCAAGTCTTTCTTTTGTGAAAGGAGCAGCTCCTGCTCTGCTCTGAGGAAAGAAAGAATGCAACGGATTCATTCTCTCCAGATGGAGAGGTTTTGTGGGAGTTGAGGACAATAAATCACCTGTCTGTGTGTCTGTACGCATTTGTGGGAGCATATGTGTGTGTGTGAAGAGGCACCTGTATTGTGTTTGCCAGTATTTTTATTAGAGGCTGATCGTCAGGATGCCTAACTAAAAATAAAGCTCAGCCTCTTCAGGTTACAATGCAAATCCGCACATTGTGGCAGCCAGTCAGGAAGGCCAGAGTCCGGATCCTGTGTCAAGTTGTGTTGTTTGACAGCTGGTTGCCCGTGGCAGCAGCAGCAAGCCCACGTTTTCCCCAGTACCTCAACCGTGGACGGCACATGGTATTTGCCTAACCTGTGGGCTGCGTTGCTACGGCAGCAAAGCCCCGCAAGGCCACACCCATATGTGGTTAGCAGACTCTGACTCATGGTGCAAAAATTCAAATTACTTTTTATTCTTTTATTCTTAAAATGTGACTTTGTCATATTGTTTAGGACATGTTTTCATATTCTCTCGGATATTTCCTCTATTGCTGCTTTTTCATACAAACCAAGTTTAAAGAAGGAATGAATGAGCCTGCCCACTCATAGCATTAGTCGGTGTCTGTGTGTGGCGCAAACAGGCTGGTCCCTGTTGGCACTGCCAGACCTGGTGCTCCTGGTGCTCCGCCATTTTATACCCTCCTCACCAACCAGACTGGAGCTCCATTTTGTGCAGGTCAACTCTCATTTAAACATGATTGAAACTGGTACTTAAAGGATAGGTACACAATTTTTCAAGTTTGTCTTCATACAAGATTCACACATCTGTATGTACATTGAGGGAGGATTTTTGATCTCTGTAATAATTCCTGGCCATGAAAAAATTATTTTCAAGTGTGCAAAGATCATATGAGTCTGAGTTAGCCCAATGAAGTGAGTATCCAAAGTTACAGTTCCTCTTTTTGATTCCTGAAGAGTGCTTCCTTGCTGAGCCTTGGTGGAGCGATAGTGACACAAAGAGGGAATTTAGAACTAAAAAGAAAGTAACTTTGCGAGATACCCACTTGATTTGCCTAACTCAGACTGCCCCTCATTTGCTTCAGCTCAACTTGCTGCATGCATTTTTGCACAGGATGAGGACTGTGGATTCTGTCCCTCGTCTCAGTATGGACAGTAGGAATTATTCCCAGCAACTCTTTCAATGTACATATGGTCACGCAAGTATTGTGTTGAGAATGACTGTGAACCTATCCTTTAAGGCATTTGCGTGTGTGAACTAATGATTCTATTTTAAACCATCCTCACGTCATTATATTGTCATGTATGTCAAGACTCCTTTAGTCAAGGATCAAGGAAGGGGCCACAGTGTCATTCTGACAGGATTATATTTTGACAGGTTCAGTGCCCCACAAATTAGTCTGAACAAAGTGCTGCAGTGTCATGCCTGTTCAGTCCAGTCTTAACATTATCTCTTTGACGTACCCTTCAGGTTGCTGCACTTGTTGGCAACAAGCCAGAACTGATAAGAACTCAACTGGATTAGCCGTTGCCTGTGATCTCACAGCTCTTGAAATATGGTTACACCAGTTGCACATTGAAAAGAAACTTACATTGGAGCTCTACATTGTGGGACTGTTCACTTTTGACGCTTGAAGTCTCCAGTTAAAAGATTAACTCACTAGACTTACAAAAACCTTACACCTTTTAAAGGGACAAAGCTTTTCCTGTACTGTAAAATACAGTAGACCTAACTTACACCTCCAGTTTAATAATGTCTTCATTTACTGTTGCAATAATTCACAATAAATTAAACTGATGCAAAGTGACTGCAATGCAACAATTCATTTATTATTTTGAACTGTGATTTTAAATAGAGGAACAAAGGAATAATGAAGCTGAGTCATCGTCTCAGTCTGAAGCCGTGACTTCGGCTGGAGGGGCCAGAGCAGGTAGAGAAGAGGACACAGCAGGTCGTTCCACATCAGTGGCAGCCATTTTTGTTGTTTACAAAAATGCCTCAACATCACTTAAACCCATCCCATATGAGGTGAACGTTGTGATTGGCCCGATCTGAATCTGTCTGAACGGGAGGGGGGCCAGACGCATCTGACGAGAGCAAATAAAACTTGAGCTTGCAGATTTGTCTGGCTAATAAAGGTGTTGACTTATGTCCAAATGTATGGCCTATGGTCCTCAACAGTAGACTACTTTAGTAGTGTTCATTGCTGGAAGTCATTTTGATTTCTTGCATTGTTATCTTTATAAAATGGTCAGCTCATAGGACTTTGTATCATAATGCTAGTATTCTAAGTCCTTAAACCAAGGAATAAAAATGTAAGAGAGAAAGAGTTGTTGGGTTTCCTTTGGATGCCTTGGTGGTGCCTTTTGCAGACTGGCTCTTAGTTCTTTGTTTTCTGTCTTTTTATATCTAGTTTTATTGTCCTCCCCTTTTTCCTGTGTCCACCCTTCATCTTAGTCTCTGGGCCTGTACTTTGTGAAGTTTCTCGAACAAGGCGTCCAGTGTAGTATCACCCAGTTAGCTGTTGCTGGAATAAAGTGTGGGCGCCTTCAGATGTATGGGACATGGAGCAGGGTATCCGGGGCAGCAGAGAGGATGTGTCCAGCCTGGCAAGGCCCTCAGATTTATAGTGTAGATGTTCCTCTGCATTTATGGGCCAGAGATGAAAAGATTCCCTTGTTCTTTTCTCACAAACACCCTCCCTGCCCTGAATGTACCCCTCCACTCCCATTCCTTCTCTCTTTTAGACTCGTCTTGCATGCCATGTTGTTCCGCTGGACAGGCAGTGGGTCTCACAGGGGTGAAAAGAAGGAGTAGCAGTGTGGTTTTGACTGGGTGGTGAAAACAGAGAGAAGGTGTTTTTGTAGGAGCCACTGAGGCCTTTGTATGATATGTCAGATCAAAGCAGCATGGACAGGGGAGATCCCCTTGGAGATCGGTTCTGGCTCAGCCCGAAGAAAGGTAAGTGGCAAACCTAGACTGGTTATGATACAATACTGGAAAAAGAGGCAGGATGCAGTGATTGGTGGTAAGATGAAAGTTTATGTCATGAAAGAGGTGTGGCCACATACAGACACCAACTCATTTTTCACATTATGGAATCCGGATAGTTAAATAGGGAGTTGAGCGTGTCTTGGATCCGTCTTGTGTAACAATAGTTAAGCCTTTTCTAGCTCTTAAATGGTGTAATACATCTCTTGCATGCTGATTCTGATCCCTGGCTGTAGTTTAGCTGAGCTGGCATACAGCTCTCACAGGAGGAAGAATAAGAGAGTCGAGGGCTGGTTCAAATTTTCTGTCCAGATCTCACTGCTGGAACTTGTTTACAACACAAAGACTTTTTGTAGTCACTGGCTGTCTTGCAGAATTTACCACCAAAAGCTGATTTTTATTGCTCTAGTCAGAATGGCAAGAGCTATATTCTGCTTTTGTAACTGCAGGAGCAACATATATACAACTTTCTTAAAGTGCTGGATAATAAATGTAAAATGTTGGAGTAAAAATACTTTGGCATCCTCTGCATCAATCATCAGGAACATTACCCATTATTATCCATGGTCGATGCTGTTCCTAGTGCTACACATGGCGAATCTGTCACATTACTGCTGCTCCTGCTTACAGTCCGCCCTCGTTTACCCCCTCATGGGTGGGCTTCTGTCCAAGTCTGGGAGGCTGTAGGGGGCGTTGTAAGGTTGGACACTAAAGACCCCACCACTAACACATGACAGACAGCTTGTTGGAGAGAGAGAGAGTAAGACAAATGAAAGGAACTTGGCAGTCTTTTTGGGTGCTCCTGCTTATTTTTGGTCAGTAAGGAGGGCGAAGGGAGGCGTAATCTGTGACTTAATTTCTTTCCACTCTGGAAAAGGAGAAGTCTGTGTGATCCGTGACTCGTGGAGTTGAGAACACAAGCAAGGCCCGTCATTTTTACCTCAAGCACACATCAGTTTATAGATTTTCCATGTGCATTTATGTGTATACTGGTGAGACAAAAGCCAAGGGTTGGCTTTCCCCCTGCTTACACAGTAAGCTATTGTGACGTCAGTACAGTTTTATATTGCTTTCCCACAAAAATGACTCTGCTGAAATTTTCTTTCCCTTTAACACAGTAACACACACTTTATTTTATAAAACAAAGATGATCTTGCTCCACAGTTGCTTTTAACAAGCCTTATGTAACTCCCAAGATATTTATGGGGCAAGACAACTTTGGGTTTGCAAAGCAACAAGAACAGTTCTTATACTGTGGTGATTGATTTCAGAACATTACTTACATTACATTACTTCTATTGTTCTTGCCCCTCAGCTCTGAACAGAGCAAATATTTTCACTCCTCCTACCCCAAATTGCCCCCTTGTTTTGACCTCAGTTATCCAAGAACAGTTGATTATTTCTTTTTGCAGTGGTGTGAGGAATGCCAAAGACACCTCTCAGTCTCCTTTCTTGCTCACCAGCTCCTAACACACAGTGCTTCTTTGTCTGAAGCCATTCTGTGGTTTAACACACTTCTGTGGGTTTGTGTTTGGTAGGACAGTATATAGAGTTGTTTTTCTACTGGCTAGTCCCTCAAACTATCTCTAGTCCCTTTGGCTAGGCATGGGACACACAGTTCCCTTCAAGCCATCCCCATAACCCCACTAGATCATCCCAATTACACCCAGAATGGCCAGGGACCAGTCAGTGCCGGGGGTTAATCCTTGCAGCTTCATCCGTCTTGCATTTCAAAGGCTACGTTCTCTTCCTGTACAAGCACTAATTGACACCGTTGTTCATGCGGTCACATACAAATATCAGTCAAGGATGTCTTTGGGATTGTATGAGGGTGGCATGAAGGCCTCACATGCAGTCAGTCAGTATGTCACAATTGTCAAGTCAACAAGTCAAGTTTATATATAGCCCAAAACCACAACCTTGTCCCAGAGGGCTCTACAGTCTGTACAATATGCAGCACCCTATATCTTTAGGCCCTGGACAACTATACGTATGACATTATTATGTGAAAATATGAAAGAAATATGAAAAATCTTTTGGATTTGGCCTTTTTAAACTACACCCACATTTAAGAATCTGTGGTGTCACACTATTCCACTGATCAACAGGTGACAGTAACACGTCAAGATATGCCCAATAAAGGCAGAGAAGAAGAAGACTGCAAGCTTGCAGACATGGATGTAAACAATGTTGTATTTAGAATACTTAAAAACTCAACTTGTTGAAATTTTACTATTTCAGTTAAGATACATTTTCTAAAGGTGCTTTTCATATTTTGTTCAAGTATGACAAGTAAGTCGTCCGGTCTAACTATTGTCTTTACTCCTCTAGACCACAACCTGTAAATGATAGTGATGTCAGTGAAAATATATGCATAATTGTTTTTATGTTAAAAGCAAAGTAACAAAAAGTGAATCCTCCTTGAAACCTTTCTTCAAAGAAATATTTTTAAACTATTCATTTACTGTATGTTTTTTATTGCCAGTTAAATCTAATTAATCACTTTTCTAATTTGTTAAAGCATCAATTCATTAATCAATTAAAATGTACTACTGGGAAAGCCTATAATCACTGTGGTGACAACCCCTGCCTCCATATAAAGCTGCTTACAACCAATCACTAACTTTAGCAGATTCCTGGGTTGGGGGTGTTTGCGCTCTAACATATGTCAGCTCTGTCAGGGGGCACAGCTGTCCCCGACTGAGGGGTCACTCGCCTAACTATACTCGGCCAGGAGACAAACTCCTCAAACGAAAATGGGCTTATCGTCCAGATAAAAAAAGAGCCCTTGTGCATTGCAAACTGATTCGTCATGACTACAAAACTGCAAGTCATGATTTGGTGTACACTGAGGGCCACAGTTAGCTGTTGAAATCGCTTTCTGTGTCTGTTTTTTCCAACTCATATGCTTTCACAACAGGTGCCTTACTTTTTAATTTTTTTTCAGGGCAGCATCGTCGCATGTAGCGCTTTATGGTATTATGCAAGAATTAGCTCCACTTATTACTGCTCAGCTGGAAAGCTTCAGTGACAGATGACAGATACTTGTTGTGTTTGTCCCTGCTTCAAAACCTGCTGCTAAATCCAACCCCACTGTACATCTAAATGGCTTCATAGTAATGTATCAAGCTAACTTGTACATTAGAACACGTTCAGACATTTGTTCTTTCTTTTCAACATCACTCTAACTTCTTGTAATATAAGCACATGGGGACATTAGTGAGTAAGAAAGGCTCTGTTGACCTTTGCTTTCCCTGGAAGTGGCTGGAGTGGCTTGGATCTGATATCGGAATGGAGGACACGTGTGCAGGACCAATAGACCCCCGGAGCAGCAGGCCTTTACAGTGGGCCAGTCGCCAGCCACCATGACTTGGTGGTGACAAGTCTATTCTGGGACTTGTGGGGTCTGAAACATTGAAGCAGAAATGGACTCCTAACCAGGAAACTATTCAGATACTCATCCCCAAAGTCTTATTACTCCTTTCTCTACTTCAATCAATCACATCATGCTTCCATTTGCGGCTGTCTGCTGCTGCACTATCTGTTTATATGCTGAATAAAATTAGACGCCATTAGTTCTATAGTGAGTTTATGTCCCATTCCCCTCTGAGAATCTATTTTTGATCATGTATTAAGTTGCTAATGCCACCTACAAACCTGCTCACAGCTATTGTAACCACCAGGTCACTGTGAAAAGCAGCAGCAGCACACCATGCTCATAGCCAGGGTTTTTCAGGCCCGGTGATACAGTATTTCTCTTGAAGCAGGCATATTTAATATTTGGATGGCCAAAGAGACTGGGCCTCAAGCCAGAATAAGGGTCACTGTGGGAAGTTTGGAGGTTCACTGAACACTTTGTGCATAAACAGTGCATGAAATCACACTGATATGCTGCCCAGAGAGCACGGCACCATGCATGGTGATGCAGATTCCCCCAAATGAGATAGCTCTAGGCTTCAATTTTAACTTACTTTGAACACAAAGTTGACTGGTGTATCATTGGGGCTGATTTGTCTTGTTTTTCCTGCTGATACCTTATTATTATATCCCCTTTTACATTACCTATTAATTGCCAACTAGACATACAGCAGTGTGCCACAAAATACCAAATGGGTTGAGTAATAAAATGCTTCATGTGAAACTTAAATGCTCTTACTTAAACCCAAGCTTGCACATTCACACATGCACATAGACAGCCACCAGCATCACCTCTGTTGCAATATCAGGCAAACTGCAGCATGTCAATGATAAAACATTTCTTCGTAATACAGAGGAATGCCTTTTTTGTATAATGAACCTGAGAATTCCTTTGTTCCTCCACTGAAAACCCCTCCCAGCCTTCAGTCTGAATAAGTATCCTTCCCTGCGCCACTAAAGATAATATAATATGAAGGTTGTTTTAGAGCACACCTGGTATAGGTGGAGTACATACATGGCCTAGGGCATCACCTCCTAGTCTGACTAGATAGATGTCAAAAAAACTGTTGTGACAGGAATTGTTTTCAGTGCAGCATTAGTAAAGACATTAATGAGGCTCACTACTGTACTGCCAAAAACTCTGTCCGCTGTCACTGAATGACTTATTTAATGTAACATAGCTGCGCTCATTTTAATGTGTTCATATTTAATGTTTGTCTCCACATACTGTATCTAAGACTGTAATTTTGCCATCACCATTTTTTGATTTTCTTGATTGCTGTTGAAAGCTTGACGAGTGCTAATAGTTTCTTTCAGATCACAGTGTCTTTGCAAATAGTGGTCTGATAAATGACAGTGTAGTCCAGCTGTCCAGAGCGACAGATTTATGGCTTGCTGCTCCACTGCAGCCCTGAAAGCGGATATGTGGCTTACTCAGAACTGGCTCACTTCATTTGACTGTTGCCATGGCAAATAAAATGAAAACAGTTTCCCGCCAGTGTTTGGATGTGTAATAGTGTGTTGTGGTTTCATACAGCAGGGGCAAGGCATCATTTCATCGGCACTATAATTTCGCAACTAGATCACTTTGTTCCAGCACAGTACCGTCCACTTACTTTACTCTTCGGTATATCCTTTTCTTTTCAGTGGGATGAGGGAACATGTACTCTGCTCTATCCAACAATGGTCAGGTTTCCTTCCAGTTTGGTTTTCACTGGACACTGGCCATGAGAGGACACTCACTGACACAGACAGACGAATGGGAGACAGATGTACAGAAGAGAGAAGTGATCTAGGGAAAGAAATCTGATATCATGTTCGTGGGAGTGCTGAAAAGGTTAGCTATAATGTGCAGTCCTTTATATAGTTGTGCAAGACGGAATCTTGGTTCCCAGCTAAATCGAGGCATGAAGCCCCTAATGTTAGCGCTCTGAAGCAGCAGCACAACTTTAGGGTGCTTTACAGGCTGTTGCATCACTTTAATGGGCTCCAATGGGAAACACTGATTAGTCTATGTAGTTTCCTTCACTTGGTGACTTGGTGACCTTCCAAACAAACACAGGTGTCAATAGAATTTAACTTAATATTAGTTCTGTCAAAATTGGCATGGGTCGTATCAAACTACCAGTGTGTGAATTAAACTGCCACGACACTTTTTTCTTTTCATATCCTGTCCTGCAAAATCTTTGCAAAATGTCTATGTCTATTTAGGGACACCAAAATATATTACTGTTACTAGCTCTTGCTTTATACATTCAAAGGTCGTGTGACATGAGATCCAGAAACCACACCTTGTGTGTGGAGTAAAAGCTCCTCAGTGATACCTGATCGGGAAAAGTGTAAAACTTACACTTGATAACCTACACGGATACCCAGCAAGTCACTCCAAGGCAGGATAGATGTTTGCCAACTGGTCGACTCTCTTTCTTCTCCAATAATCTGTGTGTATGACACGCCAAAGGGTGTGTATCAGTCGTCGTGTGTGTTTAGAGGTGTGTGTGTGTGTGCGTGTGTGTGTGTGTGTGTATTCATTATATAGGAGGTGTGTGCTTTCGTGTGAGGGTGGGCGGCGCCTTAAAAGTCACAGAGCTACAGAACATGTGCTCAAACACACTTCATAGCTCCATTCATTCGACTTTGTTCTTTCTTTATTTCTATCAGTTTATTGCAGATGCTTTTTTTCTTTGCTTCCTACTTCCTGCTGTACTATTTACTTTAGTGAGAAATTTTTTCCATGCCATTTTTTCCCCCCTAAGAAATAGAGAGAGAAGGTAGGAGGAGCCAGACTGAGAAGTGTGCCTCACTCTCTCTCTCTCACACTCTCTCACACACACACTCCCTCTCTTCCATTCTGTCATTGCCATCTCGGCAGAACGGAGACTGTTCATTCCCAGCCACGCTGTATGTAGGGGGGGACAGCACGCTTTTGACTTTGTTTAAGTCAGATTTCACAGAGGAATATTCTTTTTCTTCGCAATATCCAAAGGATCAGCAAGAACAAGAGGACAATAAAGTAAGACAAAAGATTACAAGAATTTCTTCTCTCTTTTTTTATTGAATTGAGAATCACGTGACAGCCGGTTTTGCCACTGGATTCTTTCACAACAAGTCGTGAGATTGTCTTACTTATCTTCCTTTCATGTTGTTATTTTCAGTTTTATTTTGAGAGAGTATACTGACATAAAGCACAATGGTTGCTGGAATGCTGATGCCCCTGCGCGACCTGAGGGCCATCTATGAGGTTCTGTTTCGAGATGGTGTCATGGTGGCCAAGAAGGACAAGAGGCCTCAGACCAAGCACCCTGAGATAGAAGGTGTGAGCAACCTACAAGTAATTCGTGCCATGGGGTCTCTCAAGTCTAGGGGCTGTGTTAAGGAGACATTTGCCTGGAGACATTTCTACTGGTACCTGACCAATGAGGGCATTGTTTACCTGCGCGACTTCCTCCACCTGCCCCCTGAAATTGTTCCTGCCTCCCTGCAGAGGGTTAGGAAGCCAGCTGCGACCCTGGCCATTGCCCACCGGGCTGCACGGGTCCAATCTGTGGAAGGTCCTACATCTTATGTTCCTAAGCCAGGACGCAGGGGTGAAGCTGAGAGCCAAGAGTCTCTGGCCGAGCGTCAAGGCTACCGCCATAAGATGATGGATCCAGGAGAAAGAGAGAGATACTCTGATAGGACCCCCAGGTTTAGGGGTCGTCCGCTGGCTACAGAACCAGTCAGGCCAAAAGCATCTTGGGAAGTGGAGGACCACCCTCAGCCGCAGTTTAAGAAGGGGAACAATTTCAGAGGTGAAGCAGTCACAATGGAGGAGAGCAGGGTAAAAAGAGTCTCTCGTCAGCAGCCCGAAGTGAGCAGTGAGAAGTCAACATCATCACAGGAGAGAAGAGTGTCTGAAGTCGAAAAGGAGAAGGTGCCTATTGCTGTCCAGGTTCAGAAAACAGCTTTAAAACAGGATGTGTCACAGACCACTCTGACATCAGTGTCCTCCAAAGCAGCCCTACCATTAGCTGTGGCTGCTGTCGCTGAGGCTACAGGTGCTGCAACATCAAAGATTCCAGCTGAACCTTCTGCTCCCAAAACAAATAAGGAGAAGCTTAAGATCGCTGATGAAAAAGCTTCCATGAAGCTTTGTGAAAAGGTAACAAGCAATTCAGCTACAACAGCACTTCCTGGTAGAGAGAGCAAAGAGGAGAAGACAAAAAAGGGAATTGTGGATCCAATTAAATCTTCAGAGGTCAAGGCTACATCTGAAACGGCAGCTGATAGAGTAAAGCCCCAAGCGGTTATTACAATGGCTGCTGCTCAGGAAACCACCAGTCACCTTACTGCCACTGCCACTGTTGCCCCTGCCATCACAAAGCCTGTCAATAAGGATGTCAAGGAAGAGAAGACAACAACGGTGATTGTGGATCCAGTAAAATCTGCAGAGGTCAAGGCTAAATCTGAAATGGCAACTGATAAAGTGAAGGCCCAAGCAGTTATTGCAATGACTGCTGCTCAGGAAACCCCCAAACTCCTAACTGGCACTACCACTGCTACCACTGTCATCACAAAACCTGTCAATAAAGATGTCAAGGAAGAGAAGCTTGAGAGATCAAAGGTTAATGAGGAATCAATTAAACCTGCAGAAGTGAAGACCCCAGTTGAATCTAAAATAGATCATGAGAAGGCCAAGAAAACTGCCAAAGTAACTGCCACTCAGACCACCAAACCCCCAACTGACAGCACCACCAGCGAGCCGGTATTGTCCACTGATGCGGTAAAGGAGATCTCTAAAGTTAAAGTGACTCAGGAGCCCATTGGTGCTGAAGTGACTTCAATGAATCTCTCAGCAAAGCCCAAAACTGATGAACTGCCCCAGAAAACTGTGGCTGAGACCTCAATACTTGAAGTTAAAACTACCATTAGAACAACGACTCTCTCAGCACCTATGGCCAGCGCTGAAGATGCAAAACCTGTCAAGAGGAAAGCTACAGTAACAGAGATTATTAAAAAACAGGAGAAAACTGATGTAAAGGCGATTCCTTGTGTCAAAAATGATGAAAAAATTGTGCCAGACAAGGCCCTTAAAGTCTCAGCACAGGGCCCTGCATTAGAGCAAGACTCCTCTTCACCTCAGCTCAGTCAAAATGCTGCCACCATGGAGGTGGTTATGGAAACCAAACAAGTGGTTGAGGGAAGCTCCAAATCTAAAAGGAAGAAAAAGAAATCCCCAGGTGAGATACCCAAGAGTATCAATGACGAGGAACTACGTGATTCAAAGTTGGAGAGGGAAAAAAAATGTATTGACAAGCCTTCTGAGGTGTTGACTGAAAATACCCTCCAACCCACACCAGTGATTACCTCAGAGCCTTTGGCCGTGTGTACCAGCGTAAAGACTGAGGGGGCATCACCTGGAGAGGAAAATAAGACTCAGGCTGAAATAGATATTGATGGGGGGGGGATAAAGGAAGTCCCTCAACAAACTGATGAGAAGCCAATAATGGAAGTCCCTAAACAAACTGTGGACCAGACAATTTCTGAAGTAGCATCACTACCATTAGATCAGATCCCAGCAGTGCCCCCAGTGGAGCCTCCAGGTTACGCACCAGTCAAAGAGAAGGTTGAGGGAAGCAGTGTCGGCAAAACAACACAGGGACCATTATGCTCCAAGGACAAGTTAGACGTGAAATTGCCCCACATGGAGCCAGTGAAATCTGAGGAAATGATTGTCACTAAAGTGGAAAGAGTGACAGTGCAGAAAATAACTCAAGTGGAGCTCATACAAGCAAGCCCTAAACCTGAAGAGAAAAGCAACGCACCACTGTCAGAATCTCAGAAACCCACCGTTGAGAATAAATCCCCAATAAGCACAGGGAAAGCTGCAGAGGAATCTTCAAAGGGCAAGAAGAAAGGGAAAGCGAAGAAGCAGGCTCAGGCAACAGCATCAAACACCATAAACACAGAGCCTGTCATTTTGCCAGAAGCAGAAGCATCGCCGTCCACTAACATTACATCATTGCCCAAGGCCACAGTTAAAGACAGCCCTGTCACGGCCTCTGAACTGACAGAGGAGAGTGTTTCTCCAAAGATGACTCCTGAAAGAATGTGCAGTGAGGAAACCAGGCAGGCAGCAGCTGTGCTCTCTGAGGCCCCAGCAGACAAAGGGGAGGTGGAGCCAGCGCTGCTCTTTGCAGAAAAAATCAAGCGGGAGGTTCCGAAACCAAAAACATCCTCCACTGCGAGGGAAGCACACGCAGCCGGAGAATTAGCGTCAGCAGCACCAGCAGAGGCAGCTGTAGCTCAGGCACAGGCCAACCCCCTCAACAAGCGAGAGGAGCCTCCCAGAGTTGCACAACATTCAGCCAGTCAGGCAGCAGAGCGCAGCACAGAGAAAAAGCTCTCTGTTTCTGAGGCCTTAAAGCAGAAGGAAGAGAAGAAGAGGGACTTGGGCGAGGACACACCCTCTGCCACTGCCACACCCGCAGCTACCCAGCCTGTCCAGCCTCACCTAGGGGACACCTGTGAGTCCGTAAGCCCAGACACAGACGAGGCCGCCATGAAGAGGAAAATTGTAGTGGTTGAAGAGATAGTTGAGGTGAAGCAGGTTTGTAGTCCTCAGGAAAGTGGTGAGCAGTCACTTCCTCCACCTGTGCAACCTGAGGTGGAAGGAGAGGAACTGGACCTGGATGTTCTGGAAGCAATCGCCATAGAGCGGGCACTTTTGTCAGGGGGGGCGGGGGCCAGGGTGCATGGAGCTTCACCTGAGGAAGACTGGGACCACTCACTGGAAGAGCCGGAGGAGAAGACGTGGCCTAACTTCATTGAAGGTCTGTTGACATGTTTGCCAATTAACCTACTTCCTGCCTTGTCCTACTCTCTCTGTGCATGTGATGTAATTGCTCTCGCATCTAGGTTTCCACCTTTCTTTGAAGTGTGGGAGGTCTTAGGCAGGGTATTTGATGATGGCTCTATTGTTGCTCCTCCACATTGTCATGTACTTAAAGTATTTCATTCTCCAAAGAGCATTCCCAGACTGTCATCGTCTGCCTCTGACTTCTCTTCCAAAGTATTATTTAGGATGATTTGATTACAGTTTATGGCTTAAAGTTACATCTTACAGAGGCTAGCCTCTATTTTGTGAACTTTGACTAGAGGCAGTCTCTCTTTAGGAATACTTTCAGTGAGCTGGTGAGAGGAGTCCATTGAGATGTGGCTGTGATTTAATTATGTGTGTGTTAAAATAGATGAAGTATCAGTAACACTGACAGAGAACACCCTGTACAGTATTCAAGACACTGTCAGATTTCACACAGGCATTATGACAGGGACTCCTCCTCCACACATAATCACAGGTGAAAGTTATATTTAAGAATTATGTCTAAAACTATACTTCAGCATTAAGTACCAAGTAAATCTCACCTGTAATTTAAACTGTTTACATGCAGAGCACGTGGCTGTGGCAATTATCAATCCAATCAACAAATCAAGCCCCAAAATCACACTTTTTTTGGGTGGGGAATTCCAGTTCTATTTGGTAATAAATTGAGCTCTGCATATGTTTCAATGAAAACAGTAATCTCCAGAGCCATCTCTGAGTGTTTGCCAAATGAGATTATGCAGACCTGCAGTCATTCCAACAAGGTGGGGCTGTTTGCTGAGATTCAGCCTCGCCTGTTCCCTGTAGAGATAGTTGTCCGTGAGTTAAAGCCAGACTGACTAAGAGAGGGAGGTGTGGTGCTTTTGGGAGCATTTATCCTCTTTGCTCTAGTAAGACTGTGTTCTTGGCACTGTTTAATGTTCTGTGGTTGTTTTCTTGGTTCTCTTTTCAGCCAGTCTTGTATAGGAGATAAGCATGCCTCTTGCATGCCATTATGTAATGGTATGCGTAGGATATTGGAGTTATGTAGACAATGTGATAACAGAAGGGTATGCTGGCCTCCTTTGCTGGATCTGGAAAATAACAGAAAGTCCAGGAAAAGGTGCCCTTTGATGCTGTGGTGGGTTCTGCTGAAGTGAAACTCGCAGTGCTCATCTTAAATCATTCTGAAGCATGTTCATGTGACTAGTATTTAATAATATTGTGCCTAATATTTCATAACTTTCAAAAGTGAAATAATATGTTATTTTGACTATTGTGTGCATTTTTGTAAGAGGGTGTATAGCAAGGACTTCTCATGGGCGTTGTCTATGTGGGTGTGAGCAACGGACAAAGAGTCAGGAAGTTGGAATAGCTTGCTCACGGCTCTCTGGGTGTGTTTGTTTGGTTCCACACGTGACACCCGATCTGGATTCAATTAGCAGCCTGGTCGCTTTATTCAATCTGTGGTACTCATCAGGAAAATAAGTCCCTTTTTCATTTTGATAAAAACTCACATGCACAGTTAACAGCATATGCAACTCATCATAAACAGAACTTAATACTTTGCAGTGCACAGTGAACTCTGCTTAGCTCTGATAACTGGATTTGTGAACATTTACAAGGATCTCACTTTGACTTTTTAATTGTGGAGTTCTGTCTGTCTGTGTAACGCTATCGGATATGGACACAGCAGTGTCAGTCTGGCAGATGACCACACTGTCTGGTGACCCACTGCTGACATCTGCTGTCCATTAACAACCATTGACAATGGTGGTGTTTTGATGAAAGTCCAAGTAACGCATATTTCACATCATATACTGTAGTGCACAAACCTTGCTTTCTCTTTGGTTATCAAGCTTCACATTTGCTGGATTGTGCTCTGTTGCCAAAGCAGGTTCCTTTCACCTCAGATATGATGAATGGTGTTAGATAGTACAGTGGTTCACAGAGATAAAATTTTTAGTGCTGTGATCCTACTGAGTGTGGTATTCTTGGTATGATAGCTAATGAAATAGCTGTCAGCAGACTCAGTTACACCCCGGGATGTAGTTGCAGTTAGGTATGTCTACTTTTGTCCTCCTACCATTCTGTTTCTCTTTCATTGCATCAGTGGAAACCAGGAAGAAGGAAAGCATTTGAAAAACTGACTTACGCCACAAAAATGTTCATTTCAAAACAAGGGCTCCTTAAGCTGGTTTAGATTTCAAGGGAACATTGCGTGTGGCACTTTGGATTTCTGTTGAATGGAAGGTGCTTGAACAAAAGCTGCGCAGTGAGCACTTTGGTATGAAATGGACATTCTTGGGAGGCTGTTTAAAGTGTGCCCACACATGGCACCAGGGGCAATTAGACTAAATCACATCCCAGACATGTCAGTGAGGTCCTCCAGGTTTTCTACTCGGAAATCTTTCCCGATGCATACTTGTGTGATTGGTTAAATGAAGAGCTGCAGTGTGCTGCAGCTCTGTGTCTTTCATTATGGCGGCACATCATTTTGATGTCATGACTCACCCAGACCATTCTCAAATCTGAGAGCTCGAATTATGAGCCTGACCTTTTTTGAGCAGAGAAAGGGAAAAAAAATGGGGGACATAATGAATGTTCAATCTCATGCTATCTATCAATAGCCTGTGTTTGTGTGAGCTGGCAGCTGAAGTGGAATCTGCTGCTGCTGCTGCTGCTGACCACCAGCAGTGTTTTGCTCAAAACCAAGTCAATGACCTTAGCTGCTTTGCTGCCGTGCCTATCTTTTACTGCTGACTCCTCTTGTGGAATCATTTCTGATATTTTATTGGACTCATCATAAGCGTCAGAACATATCGGCCTACATTTCATAAATTCAGACACAAGCACACCAAGCAAACATTTTGACAATGAAGAGATGTTGATACAACTGTGCCAGTGCTGAAAATACAGTCAGAATGAAACCTGAGACTGTGACTGTAGTCCTCCAAAGCTGCTGTATCATTTCTGTAAAATTGTAAATTTAAATATAAAACGGGCAAAAGCAAATAATGAAAAGTGTGCACGAATGACGCAGTGTAATAAGCAAACAGAACATAATCCTCTCCGCATGATGTGTGATCTTTCAGCACATGCGTTTGAGTTACCACTTTGAACTACCGCACACACTGGCAAGCACAACATGCTTGATATCAGATTGAATAGCAGTCTGTTGCAACATAATGACTAGAGACTGGACAGTGACGCAGAATCAGAAATCTGTTTGTAGCAATATAACACTTAACTGACTGTAGGCCAAACCCTGGAAACAGAGAGATCGATAACATGTGGAATATATTGAGGGTTTGGCCAAGATGGTTATGCCGTTAGTCATTTCCCCGGGTACGTGTTGGGCCTTATTACAGGGGCTGACGAACTCATCTTGCAGTTTGGGAGTCTTCTGCTCATGTTCAGTATTCCGGGTGTTTTTAGCCAAGTGTTTAGTGACCCTCATGCTTTGACCCTTACTTTAAGCAGCGTTTTCTCAAGAGAGACCTCACCATCAGCTTAGTCAAGATTAATTGTTTAGCTGAGCGAGAGCAATGTTTACAAAATGGAGCCTCTGCGCTATATGGGGGTAAATCGAGACAAGAGGTATTCCCCTCTGGACAGAAGTTTAGAATACCTCTCGGCTATGTGTCCTAACATGAATGAGGCTGAGCCGCCTGTTAAGTTCAGGAGTTCGTGAAGGCACATGAGGATGTTCGTGGAGGAATTTCCTGCGATCCTCTGTAAAGCCCCTACACGGTTTCTCAGTATAGCTGCCTTCATTTCGCGCCGGGCCATCCATCTATAGTGTTTCATGATAGAAGACAATCCCAGCTCTACTCTCCAGACACTGGGTGGAATTGCTTTTAGCATTACGGGGAAATGGAACCAGTTGTCGACACTACAATTGACAAAGCCATATGCATATATTAGAAGCGACTATATTTAGAGAATGTTGTGTGCATTGTTGCGATCCCAAAAGCAACAGGGGATGAACATGAAGAGCTCGGGCCAAGCTAAACTATCTGTCCATCACCAAACTCTGTGTCTGATTTGGTAAATATCCCATCAGTCTTAGCTCTCAGTTTTCATATTTACTGGCTTTGTCGCTATTTCTGTCCACTTAATGTAACTGCCAGTGCTTTCTCCCATTATGATGCCAAATGTATCCAGTTTAACCCATCTCATTTACAGTGTAAATATCAGACATTGAGTAAACACAATTATAAGTGACGCATCATGAGGGGAACTGAACGCTGAAATGCACCAAAAATCACTTTGGTGCTGATTTTCTCACTTCTACTATTAGAGTTGTGTTTTCTACAACTGTATCACTTACCATCACATACTGTATTGTGTTTTTATCGTCACTTAGTAAACCATGTACTGTATGGCATCAATGCTTCTTGTGGTGTGATGAGTTTACTTTTCTATGTGCAGACAATATTATGTCCAAATGATGACTCCAGCATAATTTAATCATGTTGTGCCCCAGATGGCTCTCACATGAGATCTGTTTTCTGGCTGAGAGCTGTGATTTCATATCACAGAATAAACCTGCCATCATCAAAGAGAGGAGCAGGAATATATAGAGAGAGGGAGGGAGGGTCTGCTTGTGTTTGTAGGGGGTGTCTCTAGGGGGCGAGTGTAGCCAAGTGTCCCGCTAAAGCTCTTCCATCAGTTTCTAACTGTGACACTGTGTGATCATCTGGCTCTGGTGGATATTTATAACCCCCAGTCAGCTCCAGCCCTCTCCCCCTGACTATCCACCCCTCTGAGCCCCTCGCCCCTCGCCCCTGCCCCCTTCCCCAGGCTTGGCGTGTCGTCCCTCCTCCCCTGGCCACGGGAGAGCAGGCTGACGGATCCAAGCAGCAGGCACAGCCTGTCAAAATTCAACACAAGGGAGAAACAAGGCAGTTCCGAGCAAACAAACAGGAGCCTCTCCTGTCTTCTTCGTTCCCCGTCTGTCCAGCTCTCTTTTTCTTCGCCCTCGTCCTCCTCCTCTTAGATGAAGATCATACCTGGTAGGTCCACAGAGTGGGGTTGCTGTGGCGTGACTGTGTCTGTGTCTAACTGCGTCTGTCCGTCTGGCTGCTGACTGTCGGTGTGTTTTTGGCAAACGCGCCGTGTGAAGTCTTGTTGTGTTCCCGATCAGTGCACATACTCACAGGCAACACAGAGACACGCACGTTCACATTCAATGAAGAGCAACCTTCAGCTACTGCTGCACAGATTGTATTCCATTTTTAAACCTGTCCACAATGTGACTGACCTGACTTATGAGTGTGGTTGGCTGCCTTATATATTTTCCTTTATTTGATGGTATGTAGATAGAAGTGGGTGAGGGCAGGGGTTGAGGTGGGCAATGTCACCCCCCGGCCCCCCGCTCACCCTTTAGGAGGTGTCATTCCTGTCAATCTGACATCTGATGGATGTCAACAAGCACTTCATAGGGTGTGAGTGTATTTTATTCAAAACCTTCTGTCTGTGTGTTTGAGAGAGACAGCCGTGTGTGTCTGAATGAAATGTGTTTGTTGTTGTGTCAAAATAAAGATAGGGCTTTTAAAATGTGTAGTTTTTATTACCTTTTTATCTAGTTAAGTTTTTTCTGTAATACAAATTTACATTTGCTCCTTTGAGATATTCAATAGTAATACTTTATAAGGGTGTTTTAATAAATACCTCCTGAGTCCTTTCATTTTAGATAGATAGACTGTATCAAACAAAGAAAAGAAAGCTGGACTCACTTAAGGGAGTTAATGCCTGTCATTGCTTCATTGGGTTTGACCCTATTCCCTAGAAATTAGTTATCAGCCAAGGATGCAGATAGCAAGCCCCTCCGTCATGATAAGATGAAGTAGTTGATGCAGTAAGCCTGAATGAATCACAGAGGAGCAGTAACAACACCTGCTTTCCTCCTGCTAAATTGTGGCAATTAAATGCGTTAGACTTACAGTATAGAACCATTAGGATCAGTTGAGTCAGTTAGGCAAGTGTCTGAAAACAGCTGAACAACCAGGAGACGCACACCAGAAGAAGACTTTCAGTTATAGCTTCAGGGTGTGGAAAACAGCAGGAATTCCTGCTCAAGTCGTCCTTTTTTTAAAATGTCCCTGCCACACCCACACCGCCCCTCTCCCCGCTCACCCCCCTCCCTCCCAGTGAAGGCCCACCTGTCGCCACAGCCCCAGCACGTCCCCTCATCCCCTTCTATCTTATCTCTATCTATCTCAACAAATGTCTGCAAGCCCCCCAGGACCCGCTCTCCCCACCCTGGTGGTTTTGGGACACTTAGTCACCCTGATTATATTCTGGCGCTTGAGAAAACACAAGAGGCAAGGTAAGGGAGCTGCAGGTTGCAGGATATTGAAACAGTGGTTCTGTAAAGGTTAAAAAGTCTCAAAGTTGCTGGATGCTAGAGGAGTGTTTGCTCTATCTCTCCCTCTCTCCGTCTAACTGGTGTTAGACTCTCTAAATGCTGGTGCTAATACAGTGTGAAATTCTAGGTGGCAAAGGATATTATTGCATATGTATCAACTTGTGTTTCTTTATTATTCTAGATGCTTTGATCCGTACAGGTACTTTTACTAACCCTACTTGCTCACACACAGCTTCACGTGTGGTATGTTTACTCTGTGCATTAGTCACGTTCATGTGTAACCTTGAAACCTGTCAGCCGTTGTCCACTGTGCCACCAGGCCTTTCCGTGCCAGTTGCACAAAGTGTCTGTTCCTACTTGCAGCTGCAGAGGGATTAGCCCTTGTTAGGCTCAGACAGCGTGGGAGGCCTTCTATTTGGCTCTTGTTGCAGTGGCCCCCGAGTCTGGCATGTCACCAGTCCTGGCTCCCCCCGAGCTGAACTTAGCTGATTGCCTTTTTGTTGTACTGCAGAGCGGCTGATGAGTGCTGTTGTAACAATGCCTTACCCGGTCCCTCCCAAACCTGTCTAGTCAAGTTTGGTTATGGATCAAAGGTCTGTCTGTGTGTGTGTGGGTGTGGGTGTGTACGTGTGTTCTAGTCTCTCTTCAGTAAGATGAATCGCTTTAGTACACCTGCCAGGTTGGGGGCACTGCCAGTCCCCAAACTGGCTGCCAGCCTTTGAACCAACAGACAGCCTTTCCAAATGACATGAATCCAAATGCTTGTTCAATGGCAACACTTTGATGACTTTATCTTGGATTTACCGCCTAGACATATTCAATTTGTATGTGCAGAACACCCAACAGACTGTACCCTCTGATACTGCAGATAAACAATAAGCTGTTTGATCCTATGGCTTCACATTAGTCTCTGTTTGCTACAGAGTTTGGTGTATTACTCACCAGGTCTGCCTGTCGGTCGGTCCACTGCCTTGGTTTTGACTGAAATATCTCAACAGCTATTGGATGTATTGCCATGAAATCTTGAACAGACATTGATAGTCCTCAGAGGATGAAGCCTACTGACTTTGGTGATTTAATCAGCCTTAGCCGTGGTTAGTGCTAATCAGCAAATGCTGGCATGCTAACACAAACAGTTTGATGACGTTGATGTAC
Source organism: Enoplosus armatus (assembly GCF_043641665.1). Lineage (NCBI taxonomy): Eukaryota > Metazoa > Chordata > Actinopteri > Centrarchiformes > Enoplosidae > Enoplosus > Enoplosus armatus. Next base: position 20,126,788 of record NC_092188.1, on the reverse strand, counting down.
GTTGTAATTTTTGGATTGCATCCACATGGTTAAAATGCCCTTATTGTAAGTCACTTTGAATAAAAGCGTCAGCTAAATAAATGTGTTGCTGAAGCATCAGCCTGTTAGCATTGCCATTGTGAGCATGTTGGAACGCTGACGTTAGAATTGATTTAAGTACAGTCTCACAAATCAAAAGAGCCGGGTGTCAGCTGGGTAGAGAAAATGTTAAATCTTATCTAATCTAAGATAGTTGTAATTGCAACGAAGCCGACTGTGGTAATGGGCTAAGTATGAGGAAATGTGGCTAGTTTATGTACATAGTTTATGTGTAACTCAGCTTCCATCTTCTATTGGGATATGGTGGAAACAAAAGCACAATTATTTTTGATGTAAATAGACATTTGGGAGTCTGTATGTTAATGGTGAAGGCAATAATATGTTCAGCACTGACAGAGGATGGGAAGATATTACTATAGATGCATTTTCATCTGGCTGAAATGAGACAAAGGCAACTTTTACAATCAAGGATACATTGTGCCATCTAATAATGTCAACACAATCTAACATTTTTCCTGAAATGTCAAAATTGAATTTCCTTCATATACTAAAGACACATCACTCTAATCTGTGATAGCTAATTGACATTATACATTCACTATTGTTTACTTGACCCTGACATTATAATGTTCTATGCCTGAGATAAAGAGTTCAATGCAGCTGCTGTCCCTGGTGATCTGTGATCTTCTATCTAGGCCTGCCATGGGGCTTTCTGGTCTTAGCTGTCCCCTTTTTTCACTGGCATCCATTCTGCATGATGACAGCTCTGCCCCGTATCCACTCTCTAGCTCCTCAGCTTGAGCTATCACCTATTACAGCAGTGAGTTGCTTCGGCTTCTAAGGTGCGCCACGCTGTGCCGTGCGTGCAGAGGTGGGAACACGGATATTAACACACTCCTCCGACCATGTTGGAATGAGGTCAGCTGAAAGGTCATGAGGAAGGGGGGGGGCGTGGCTGAGCTAGACTCTAAATACTCTGTGTCAAACACAAGAAGCATCGCTCAGCATTCTCTCGCCAAACTTTGACCTTTCATCTGTGTTTGTTTTCCCTTTCTCAGACTGCAATTGGCACGTCAACCCCCGGGGGCCCAGGAGGATATACCAAAGCAGATTTTCTTAAACTCAAACTCACACTTTTCAATTCAGGTTTTCCAACGACACCACATCTGACTTGACATTCATATTGAGTGAGGGACATTTAAGAGCTCTGGGTTTTTCCCAGGCTGTTAATGGGACGTTAAATTGCTTTGCATAAGAGGTTGGAATTGTCATAGGCGGTATTCTCAGGCATAACAGGTTGAACAGGTGACTCTTTTAGCTAAAGAGAGCTCACACGTCATCTCTTATCCAGGAGCCGAGAGTTTGGAATGTGTCAAGTCATTTTTTACAATGCTGGTAAAGTATAACATCCTCTTTGACATGCTAAGGCCCCAAGTGCCATTTAATCACATACAATGCCAAACAAATGCTCCTTTAGAGATGAATGTGAGGCACACACAGAGCTGTGTGGGCCCCGGTGGTTGAGTTCTGGCTCTGGCTTTGGCCTGGTTTATGGAAAAGCCAGCATTCTTCCTGGAAACAGCCACAACTCCTACTCTGGAGCAATCCAGCTACCGCTTACTGTACACCAGTGTGTGTGTGTGTGTGTGTGTGTGTGTGTGTGTGTGTGTTTTTTCCAGGACTCATGAGTGTATATAAAACAGCCTGGATGGCCTACACCACTGTGACTGCCACTGGTGAACCAGTGGGCATGAGTCATAACATAAACAGTGAACCTATGTCTCAGGGGCTCATGGAGATCCAAAAGGGATTTGGATACAGTTCTTAGGTCCTCTGGGAATAGTAAACGAACCCTGTTGAGACAGAAAGACACATGGCGCACATACGGAACAAGCAGCTCTGGGACCATGGAAACACATCCGGTCCTGTGCTGGGAGTTTACTTATACCCCTCGTGACCTCCATCAGGGATTTCTCAGCACTCCTTGGTCCATGTAGTACACAGTGACATCAGCATGTTTACCTATAGATGCTAATGTTCTTGTGCAAGTGCCACTTTTTGACTATGACCTTTGTACACAGTTATAGTAATTCAAGTTCTGCAGAAATCAGTTCTTAGTCAAACAAACAAAATGTGACTTCTGTGATGTCATTTTTCATGACTCATTTTTTTCTTTCAGACTGTGTCTCAGTCCAGTTTTCCTTTCTTTAGAGGGCCAGTCTGTCAGTTCTGTTCAGTTAGTGCCATCGCAAAACCAAAATACGGACTTAATACTAATACAGTATCGGTACAAAAATACACATATTTAGATTTAAAGCAATAATCTGATATCTTGAGAAATAAGCTTTCTACTTTCTTGCTGAGAGTTAAAGCAATAGAGATTGATATCGCTCTCATATCCGGTGGTTTTTATGCCACACTCTACCCATGGATAAAGGGATGTTTTTTTCAAAATGTATGTTTACTTTGGGTCAAAATGAGTGATGTTTGCTGTAAAAAGACTCCAAGCAGGTCATTGAAAAATGCTGCTCTGTGGGTGATTGTGGTCAGTGCAACATGTGAGGAGATCAGAAAGCATCCTGTATAGTCCTGGGTCAGAAGCCAGCGTCCTGTAAGAAGAGAACACAGCATATTTAGATCACCTTCCCTTTTAAATGTGACCTAGGAACAGCTCAGCTGTGCCCTGTTGTAAATTGTCACTTCCTAAAGTTGACTGGCGACACTAGGTGCGTGTATCAGCCTGCAGTGTAGACTGCTCCTTTGACCAGACATAAAATCATTGCTTGTTGAGCGTAACACAGTCAGGGTTTATTGTTTGTGGTTTTATTGCCTTCAAACCTATCGTTCCTCATGCAAGCTTTGGAGCTGAGAAGATGTTATGATTTTTAGATTGGGTCTAATAATCGTAATATCATAAGGCACTTGTCTCTGTTGCTTCAAGGCTGCATTAAAACTGCCAACAAGCAGTCACAAAAACAAACACACCCAGAGGCTCTCAAACACCTCCCCTTTATACAGCGTGTGCCAAAACTGACATCTAAACAGTGACTGGACAAATGTCGAATACAGGTGCAGTAGACAGATACATATATTATATCGGGGAAGTGAAGTTCTGAAGAAGAACCCATTTTTAGTTCATATAATACACTCTTGAGATTCCCCCCCAAAAAGAGAGTCTGGTTTAGATTGTATAATAGTTAGTTTTGAACATCACTGGATCACTGGAATGTTGTTGGTTAATCCACAGCCGGGCTGGAAAGAAATGTAACTGCTGAGAATAAATAAGAATTCATTTGTAACACTCTCACTGTGGATGGTTGGTCTAGGGACGTGATACAACCGTAACTGTATGTACAAACAACATGAGGCAAGATGAGGACATGAAAACAATGTTGAATTACTTGTCTGTTGTCTTTCGTATTGTCCATAAACGAGGGGGGCAGGGCCAAATATCCTGCTTTCATCTGTCAGAAAGTACTTCCTGTTTCTTTTTTAAGTCTCCTTACACCAGCTGGCAACGTGTGTGTGTGTCACCGGGGGGGTGGGGTGGGGAGGGCGGGTGGTCTTACGTCGAGGCCCATAATGCCTGCACTATGGAATTGTGAGCGAGGAAATTATCTGCATGAGATGAGCTCATATGGAGAGAGGATCAGATATTTGTACAGTAAGATGTGTTGTGCAGGTGAGTGGAGAGACCTGACATGCTGGGTGGAGAGGAGTTGGTTTGTTGATCTGTAGTGTTGTCAGCATGGTGAGACCACATGGTTGTTACTACCAGAGCCATGCACAGAGGGACTGAACTGAGGTTAAAAGTTTTTGGGTGAATCTACTTAACGGTATTCTAGTATTTCAGTAAATGTATTATAAAGTGAAGAGTTATTTTTTAGTTATGTCCCATTCACATATTTTATGTGATATAATAATAATAATAATAATAATAATAATAATAATAATGGTATTTCCTGTATTTAAATGCATTTATATTAACCTTATAACAGTATGGTGAAATTATTTATTCATAATTATTGTGGTCTCACAAAAGAATTAGAAACACTCGGTAAATCGCTGTATTATTAATGCACTGCTAGAAATAATCAAGCAAATAATCGATTCACACCCCGCTGTGGGTTTCACGATGGTGGTAACGGGCCGACAAAGGCAGTGAAGAAGAAGCAAGCAAGCAAACATGGTTGTAAACTATGAAGGATTTGAAATATTGGGCTTTGCACATGTTTTAATGAGGAAGGAAATGCGCTCAAGAATACAATCATTGCTTTTTGGTAAGAAAGAATGTGAACTTGTTCCTCTACAAGAAAACTCCACAGGGCCTCTTTAACCAGAGCACCCGGAGTAAACTCACGCCACCACAGTGTTGGCTAAAGGGTGGCTCTGAGAGCCCACCCCACCCCACATTCTGCTCCACGACAGACGGCGAATGAATGAATGGGTTAGATGGACAGAGGTGATGCTGGCTTCTCAGTGCACAAAGTTATAACAATGGGTTGAATTCAGTTTTCTGAATATGCACAGCTGTATAAAGTAAATCAAAAGGAATACTCTCTTTTGTCAGAAGTCATGTTTGAGGTGAAAATTAAAGCCACAGAACTTTGGAGCATTTTGTAATACAAAGAGATGCACAGAGATTTGCCTCCGGCTGCTGCTGCTGCCATAAATCCCACAACAAAATCAAACATAAGTCAAGTGTCTCACGCAATGCATACGTTATGACCCTCAACAAGCACCTTGGGGGAGGCACCATACCTAAGGGCAATGTCTTTCTAAAGTCAAGTTTCAAGGTGTGGAAACATGTCTGAAGATAATAAAACATATGTGTAGTGTCAAATAAAAGAAGTGCAGTCCTTTAGATTGGAAAAAGAAGTTATAGGTCTGTTGTTCAATGTATAGAAGACTGTAGTTTAAAGCAAAACCTCATAATATCGTCATGTTGTAAATAAGTAACTACAATACACATAAAGTGGTTGTTATGGTCTTCTCTTGGCAGCATTATCTTTATTATAGTGTCAGGTTTTATCACAGTCTAATCGAGTATGACTGATCATGCTAACCACATTATGTGATCTTACTTGAGTGATAGGACATCTTTTTTAAGCTATGATAGTATCAGTGGGATAGTCCTGTTTGTCTTTGGTTGATGGTTCTTTTTCTGAGGAACCTTTTTCCATTGCCCAGAGTGTTGTTTAAATTGTTTTAGTATTTAATCTATGTTTGGGCATATTTTTATTTTCAGTCATTGTAATATTCCCATTAAATCCCTGTAGAAAAGTTCTGCATTTTGATGTCAGATTTCCATAGCATGCTTACAGTTTTATTGGGGGAAAACTATTCATTTTCCTTTTTAGATTTCCTGTTTTATTCATTATATAAAAAAAATGTCAGTTCTTGTCTGGAAATCTTTTTTTCATAATCAGAAGTTTTATAGTTGCAGACTACTGGGGTAGAAGTTGGCCGCAGTTGTGCTCTGGCGCCATCTAGTGGTAACAAAAATATGTTGCCTTCTCTGCCAGTGGGAGAGAGCAGTGCATTGGGTGGAGGAGGATGGTGTTTCCCTTTCCACGTCAAGTCGGTCAGTTATGGGAGACTCCTCCGTCTCCGTGTCTAAAAATACAGCCATGAGTAAGAGTCAGTCACGGCTACCACTGCACATGGTTCTGTGTGTTTCTAGCTGTTGTCATAGAAATATCGCTCACCTTCCCCTTTTTCCACATTTACTTTGGTGTTTGGAAACTGTCATGGTTAAGATGGCATATGGAAATACCAAATGTCATAATAATGGATGAATAGAACACAAGGGAAACGGGGAACCTACAATATCTGCTCTCAGTTTAATAATAAGGGCTGATATTCCTGAAAGTATCTTATAACAGTCTGAGAAAATACATTTGTCTCTGTGCAGTTTGTCAGTTATAAAGGTTGGAAGCATTTTGTGTACTTTTATTAATTTGTTTCTTCTTTTTTTTTATGGTATTTAAAATAATAATCCACAACATTTCCTTAAAGAAAATTTATATTTTTTTGCAGTGCATTATCACTGATTAATTGATTCACACTATTTGGTTTAGAGCTGAAACATTTAGTTGATTAATTCATTAGAAAATTAATTTACAGCTATTATAGTTTAATCGTAACTTTTTCATAAATGCCAAACATTACCTTCTTGCAGCTTCTCAATTGTCAGGATGTGGTTTATTTTATATGAAAGTGAAGTGAATAAGGACCTTGTTTGCCATTTTCTTGCCACCCCACTAATACTGCCCTAATTATGTGCTTACTTGCACTTTATTTTGGCAGTTAATTTTGTTACAACTTCTGCTCTAACTCAAAGGGAAAACAATACACCATGGAGTTTACTCTGTTTAATTAGTCACTTGATTTACAGACCTTTGGCACATTAAGTTGACTTTTACATGGGTTGTTTTATGTCTACGTCTCAGTAACAGCACTTTCACAGAGGTAACATATTTCAGCGCTCTCACCTGCAGAGGGAGGCACATGATGTTTTAATCTTCGGTGCCATTGAAACTGCAGCTGTCTCAGCTATTTCTTCCATTGCCCCGTTGCATTTGAATCCACCAAATTAAACATTAGCAACTGACACAATCCCAGATGTGTGGCTTTCCACAGAGGCTTCCGAAGCTCAGCACTGAGCTATTTTAAAACTCAGCTGCCGAGGCTAATCCAGCGGCTTGTTGAGTCTGAGTTAAATCGGGTTCGCAGCTTCATCATTGGATCTAATTCTGACAACATTATCTAAAGTCTGCTGTCAGGTTGGAGGTCCTTGTGGATAATAACTGGCCAGAGCATCATGGCACAGTTATGACACCCCCTGTAGTTAGAATGAACGTTTAGAAACTCTTTTGTGTCATCTGGATGGGCATATATCTAAATAAATGATCTAAATTGAAAGCAGTAAAAGTATCCAAATGTCAAATATATGGTTATTTCCCTTTACACAACAGGATTATAATAATAAGTGTATCTTACCTGATTTATTAAACACAGTTAAAGGCTAATTTAACACAATTATATTTAATAACATAGCCTCAGCGCTCTCACTCTCTCATTAGCTTTACTTGACTGAAAAACAGGCCGCCCCTGACCGTGTGTTTCCAGGCAGGATGTGTTTTGTTTTTGGCTTTTCTTTCTGTGTTTTAGTTTTAACATTGACTTTTAAATGGAATCATCCATTTTGGTCATATTAAAAAAATAAAAAAATAAAGGCTTTAAAAATGTTGTGGTGTGTGCCACATGCCACAGTGTTTGAGTCATGAACTGATCATCGCAGCTTGATTAAGACTGCTTTTGATCTTTACAAATCCTTACCTACAAAAGGACAATCGAGTTGCCGAGGATCGCTCTCTGCATGGCATGGGGTTGTTTTCTTTTTTTTTTTGCTCAACTGGCTTTGTATACAAAGCAGAGTAAAAATACAATCTGGCGTGCGCTGTGACTCAAGTGGCTGCTGCCTTGCCCGGCCTCCTCTTCCTCCTCTTTACTGAACAACGCTGAGGCGAGGTGATAATCCAGGGTGTGTTGAGACTCCTGCTTTTATCAACATTCCTTTTCCTGTGGGGTGTGGTGGCCAGATATTGCAGTAAACGCTTACACTTTCACCTGAATTGACCATGGGTTAAAGCTGGTGAAAGGGAGGGATCAGAAAAACGGGAGCGGGAGGTAGAGAAGAGAGGTAACCTAACATGGGAGAGCTCTGCAGCTTTTTCATCCTCCACAATGAAAGGTCTTGTCTAACCTCCCTAACCCTAATCCCAGTTAAGAGTTTTCAAAAACCATAATGACCCATTCTTAGAATTCTTTTGTCCTCTAATGTGTTTTGCTTTGTTTGGGAATAGAGTCCCTGCTGCTTAAATACATGTTGTTCCAGCCCTAAATGGCTGCAAGCCCAACCATGTGTTTGTCAGTATCCCTTAGAGTCATGTACTTTATAAACAGATGTATGGGCAACATAGTGTCCTGCTCAGCTTCATGTAGATGTGGTTTTATTGAAACAGATTGATATTAAAGGATAGAGTTAATGCTCATTGATTGTAGCTTTTGTTTCTGCTGACTTCATATTCTCTGCCTATGAAAGAGCAGATGAATGTGTTCAACTGGATTTCTTCTGCTGTACCTTTCCTGCAGTAATAGCAATAAACCAGTTGTTGGAAACCCTGTCATAGGCAGGAATGATTGTGAAGGTAGTTCTACACATGGGATTTTAGCATCAAGCGATTACTTTAGTCATTTGCATGATATCTAAAAACATTTCTTTTTGGCAAGCAAACAAAAAAAATGGAGAAAGCAAAAGGGTTTGTGGGAAATGCGGTTTTCATAACCCCAAGCTCTGGTGTGGGAGAGAACCAACCCATGAAGTCAGTGGTCAGATTTGTTTGCGATAATTATACCAAACCATTTTCACAATGATACAGTATATGGTTTGGTAACAAGGCTCCAGCCACGCTAACGGCTCTGTAAGGCTGTGTTTAGGCACAGCAGTGGTTTTGAGCTAAATGCTAACGCAAGGATGCTAACCTGCTCACAATAGGAATGCTAACCTGCTGAGGTTTAGCAAGTATAATGTTGGCCATGTTCAGCACCTTAGTTTAGCATGTTAGCATGCTAACATTTGCTAGTTAGCAGTAAACAAAGGGAATGCCTTAATGTGCAGGTATTAAACAAAAGTATTGGACGAACTGAAGTCACCCAAACCCAACCTTGGCATCAGGTTGGGTTTTGAGTCCATTTTATCGAAGTCGGAATGTCTGCGGTGCAATGCAAGATCAGTGTGGGAAGAGGAAGACCAACTTCCCTGTCACTTCCATCATCAAAAAAAAGATCAAACCTCAAACTTGTCATTTAGAAAGAAAATACTTTCTCCTCTTATTTTCACCAGCTCTCTCTAGCTGTTCGTATAAAAAGCCCATATGCTCCATCTGGTTTTGATGAAGCCCGATGAGGGAGCAGAGTAATAAGCATGTTGAGACCGTAATGATACGTCTCCTTTTTGGTGGAAAGATCTCATGACTAAGATGTTCCACACTTTCTGCATCCTCGCCTGTTCCCATGTGGGTCCCCTGCTAGTGTTTCCCATGAGGTTTCGAAATCCAGCCCAAGTACTGTAGGTACATGTTCTACTGCCAGAGCGTCACCGAGTTCTCAGTTAACCACCTACTGTTGCTTCTGCATCTCAGACAACCTGGAAAACCATTAGTATTCTGTTCGATTTAATTACTGTCTATTCTATTCTGCTCTGCATATCATTAATGACAAACTTTTTAGATCTTATAGACCGTTTGCTGTTCTCATTCATTAAAGTTGATATTGATATATTACAACTACTTGAATCAAATTACTGCATGTGTATTTTCAGGCTGTGTGAATAAAAGCATTTTCCAATGAAATCCCGTCAGTCCTTCACAGCAAATTCTGTATTCGGTATGATTCCTTTCCTTTTTCCCTTTTAATTGCCTGCCCACATACCACTCCTTAATTCCTCAGCTTGCCTAGACATTGTATGGAACTACAAAGGTGTGTCTCCAAATTTGCTAACGTGGCTCGAAATGAGTCAACACACGGACACACACACACACACACACACACACACACACACACACACACACACAAACACACTTATACTTACACATTAAGTACCTTCGTGTTCATACAGGTCGCGTTCAATACCCAGCACTCTGGATGAAAAAAAGAAAAGTTTTTGATTCCTGACAAAATGATGTCAGTCAGGGTGGGGAAATGGGATACATACCCACCTTAGGGCTAGAGGGGCAGGATTTAGCAGAGGTAGGACCCACCCTGCCCTCCAGCTTAGCTGTCAGCACATGCTAGTGTTCGTGTAAATGAGCCCCAAACTATTTTGATAAACTCTGAATAACTACAGGACTCAGCTGGAGTGCTGGAAAGAAACTTTAAAGCAAGAATACATAACCTTTAAAATAAGACGAACACAATCTTCATTTTTAGAAAAGAAAAGTTAAATTTATAAGCAATAAAGTTGCTCAATTCAATACTCTCAGTGGTTTTGCTGCGACAGCCTCTTTTGGTCAGGTATGACTACCTTATGGGGGCTAACTTTAGCTAATATTAGCAAAGTTGACATAGATGTTGCTGTGTATCTGACATTAGCCAGTCACTTTACCGTCTTTTTCACTTGTGCTACTGTTCCGCTACATTTTAGCATTTGTCATTATTTAGTTATTGTAACTTGTTGCCACAAGTGCCTCTGTTTAGCAAAAGATACATAGGATTGCTTTAACTGCTTTAATTTGGCTGATCAAACTGCCAAAAATTCCTGTCATTTGGATTTAATGACTGATTGGACAGTCCAAAGTGCTTTTTTATTGCAGATGAATCTGTCATATAACTTTAAAAACAACAATAACAACTTTGTATCCAGGGTGTGATTCTAGAAATATGCTTAGAATTTTCCAATTAAGAAAACCCAGAGCAAAAATCTTGAACAATGTTCAAGTGATGGCTGTTTCATTACACTTTCTGTCCTAAACATTCTGTCAGCCTGCACCTCCTCTAGCAAAACCCTCTGGTTAACAGGAAGTGATGCATTTCATGTTCTCTAATTTGTTTGGACTAAATCCCACAGGGCAGGAAACGTGCAGTCAGGCTAAGAAACAACGGTGACTGTGACTAAACAGCCGAAGAGAGGAGCTCTGGCTGCAGCACCTAAAACTGCATCAACTTCATCAAGTAAAAGGCAAAACTTAGATACAGACCTGGCAGAAATCCAAACAGTGAAAAAGTATATTTTCAACACAGTCACAGTCATCAGTCAGTCTTTAAACGCACACACCATTCATACTCAAACACAGCTACATAAGCTGCTCTATTTCACAGTAAATCAGTGATCAGTTCAGGGTGTGGTCATTCATCACTGTCTGGAATCCATAGCAGCCCTTCCCAAAACTATCTCATCCCCCATGTCTTCTCCTTTTTTCTTCACAGTGAGTAACTCCTGACGTGATATGTCTGAGGAATGCTCTAAATAAGTAATGATTAACCATGAGATGAGTGTTTTATGAGCGTGTGACTGAGAAGACTGAAAACTTTTGACCTTTTTAGGCTCTTGTTGGACATCTTTTGTATATTGTTCATTAAAGTTCTATTTGGTGCAATATAGTCTATAAAGAAATGATCAGCAGAGACCTTTATGATTTTTTATGATCCCCAGTGACTCAGCTTGTGTGTGTCTTTTCTTGCGCAAACCAAGCGATTAGGTGAGAGTACATGCAGGTTACACCTCGCCCTTCTGCGCCTCTCCCTCTTCTTCAACCCGCCTCAGTGAAACACGGCACACTGCAAGAGGAAGGGGTGTGTTCAGGGCCCTGCCCACCATGTCCTCTACGCACACACACTATCGCCACTAAATACACACTTGCACATCACACACAAGGACGGGCCCAGACTTCATAGCCCACAGGCACCATTCGCTATGGAAGGAGGAAAGTGAGCGGGAGAAAAGGGAAAAGGGAGAGAGAGAAAAAAAACAAAAACATAAGGAGGAAAAAAGAAGGGCAGAGCCGAACTCAATAAGGGAGTGAGGAGGTTGAGAGGCAAGAAGGGGAGAGAAATCATAGGTTTGTGAAGTGCTGAGTGGATTGTGACCACGGGACTACATACTCTGGGACAAGCCGAAGGCCAGAGGGACAGATAGAAGCAAGAGAAGCAGAAGTTGCCATCAAGGGGAAAACCGCCAAGGATATTTCATCATTAGGATTAATTATTCTGCGTGCTGACAAACGGTGACAATGACCTCTCCGCAGCAGAGGTACAGGAATATCTCCTCTGGCAGCATGGGCAGAGAGAGGGTGCCCTCTGACGAGGGCTATTACCAGGGGATGCTGAAGGCTATGGACGGCAGGAAAGGTACCAGTATGGTGGCAGTTAATGGAAAATACCTTAATTGCAAGCGTTGACGTTGATCGATTTGTTCCCATAGTGTGAGAAGCCGCTGGGCGAGAACTAAATGTTTTTTCCAGGAAGAGGTGAGAGGAGTATGTGATTTCAATTTCAGCGTTGGACGATGTTCAGGTTCTAGGCTTTTCTGTCTGTAAGAGCTTGAACAGGTTTATGTGGTGAGGCTTGATTGCTTAGCGTGTTGTATAAAGCATCAGTAAGCTCATCTGTCAGACTCCAGAGGGAGTTGGTGGTGGCGTCTTCAGTGTGGTCACAGGCAAGTCTGAATGTCGTAACATAATCTGCAGCAGTATAACATTATATTTAAAATGACACACAGTTCTCCTGATTGGACTGTATTGTCCAGGGATTCTCCACATTGTGACTTAAAGGAGGATACTCCCCTTTTCTAATGCATCAGCAGCTTGCTCACTTCGTATTGGTCAGCAAAGCCCATTCACAACTTTTGTCGTGTAGCATGCATGTGTTTTGGGGTGAGTGAGTCAATGTAGCTACAGTCTGTTGCCTGCTGCCTTTAGTTGTACTGTAGCCAGGATGAATGATGTGTCACATTTTCAGCAGTTTCCTCTTTTTCCCCTGAAAGTCTTTAAACATGTAGCATTTTTACAGGTCTTCAAATGAAATCTTAAAGAAAATGATGCATAATACAATTGATTATTCAATAAATGCTCTGTTTTACAATGCAGCAATATACAGGAGTTGACTTCAACAACACACTTTGAATCTGCCATTGTCATTGTGTGTTTGCTTTTCTCTTGTGTCACACACACACACACAATGCTGACACCACCGTGAAGAACTGTTGACCAGTGGTGGACACAGTATTCAGATCTTTTACTTAAGTGAAAGTAACAATTAAACAATGTAAAAACACTCAAAAGTCCTGCATTCCAAATCTCACTCAGGTAAATAAGCATTATCCCCTAAATTAACCTAAAGTATCAAAAGTAAAAGTACTAAGGAAAATTACCTTGAGAATTTTATATTATTATTGATTATATTATTAGATTCATTTTACTAATGCATTAATGTGTACTGTAAGTATTTGGTTATTTTGGAGCTAATTTTAACTAGACTGTTAGATCATCGTATTTTACAAGTTAATCATGTCTGTCAGTCTCAGTCTGCAAAGTACTGAAGTTTGGACTATGAACTCCCACCTCACTGAAACCTGTTTGTGTCTGGTGACATCCGATACTTGACATTTGATAGTTCACTCAGCCCCTATCCACTCGCATACCCTTCACTTGTAAAGAGCAATGACTCCACAAAGAGTCGTGGTGGTTGAAACATTATTAGGTAACGTGGCGTGAACGGAATGCAGAGAACCAACAGGTCAAGGTGCAACTCCTCCGGGAAACAAGCTTTGTCTACGGCAACCTCTCATCACGCTTCCACTCTGGGTGAAATCTTGCCCTCTTGGCAGGAAGTAGAGCCACGGAGGTCACATAGTAAAGCTTAGTCCCCCATTGGTTTGAATGATAAATGGGGAGGTTAAAGGTCTATGGTGTCTGTATGAGGTTTCCATGGCAACATTAGTTCCACAACACATTTGCAGAAGTCGCTGCTGACACCCTAACATAACAAATGTAGCCTCTGGGCGTCTGTTTTGTTTTGGCACTGAATCACGGCCCTTTGCTTTTCATTGCTGGGTGTGTCACTACAGTTAGATCACTCCCTTAAAACTGATAAGACAGACATTCTGGCATTATGTGAATGGAATTAATTGCTGTTGTATGAGTCAGAAGAAAAAAACATGAGCCAAGACATTTCTAAACCCAAGCCGGTCGGTGCCTTCTGTTATCAAAGCACCACGATGGCATTCAAACTGCTCTGTGAACCACAACCTTTTTAGATCATGTGGGTTCCCATCAGAGAGCTGGAGACAGATGTATCCCTCCACTGTGTCCTTAATAAATGCTGCAGTGACACACCTTGTGTTTTTTGCCTGAACTAGGAACATAACGCTAAGTGGGTGTATGCAGGTTTGTAGTCTTAGTGGGTGTGTTCCTCGCCAGGATCGTGTTGTTTCTTGTTGGTAAAATTCTCTCTAATAGTTATGCCATGTCTTGCGGTAATCTCGCAGGGTGTCTTCACACTTCAAGAACATTTAGCCTTTAGATCCTTCTTTTTTGTTTGGAATGTTTCTGTCCAAGAGCACAGCTGCCAGCGGTGTCACAGACAGAGACGTGACCTTGCAAAAACATTGTTTGTTAGACAATAGGGGCGCATCTGCCGACAATGAGTATGCTCTGATGCGGTCTGACTCAGGCGCAGGCGTGCACAGTCAAGAGGCATTTTCCACCCACTGATAAATGTGTTTGTCCTGCAGAAATCCAGCAAGTCTGGTATCTTGGGGATTTCCTCTCCTTCCTCTTTGTTTACTGCTTTTATGAAAAAGAAACTGCTATATGTAGATACATCAATGATATGGTGTGATTTTCAACTTGTTTTTAAATGTCTAACTTTCCCTTTTCATACGTGTCTGATGTTTAACTGTGGTTTCTCTCTTTCGCAGATGAACGAGATCGAGTACAGAAAAAGACCTTCACAAAATGGGTCAACAAGCACCTGATGAAGGTAAGGGACTTTCTCATTGTACTGGAAAAACACATGAATGCTCACATTCCTGCTCATACATGCCTACATATAAATCTTCACATGAACAAGGTGCACTTGTGCCAAATAAATGGAACTTCATCAAAAAAAATCTTAAATATCACTTTCTCTGAACCTCTATGAACATGTGGTTGACTGCTTTCTTACATATCAAAGGGTAAAATTCCATGTTTGTGGTCCAGGCCTAAATAATACAAGTGGCAGACAGCAGATGTTCTCTCAGGGTTAGGGTTAGGGTTAGTGAGTCATTGTGCTGATTTGCCTTCAGCCACAGGCTGCTATTGTTGAGTGTTTAATAAATGTTACAACTCAGATGTTGAGAGATCATCGATCTTCACCATTGGAATGAAATCCATGTAATATAATTACAGGTGCTTGGTTCATATTTGTGGTGGCAAGAATTTGGATGTAGTGTTAATGTTTTACTACTACTGATGGGGATCATGTCTATATAAGGTAGTTGATGTTTGCAGGAGGTTTTATGAGATAAAGTTTAAAGTTTAAACACCTCTAACAGAATGTCATCCACTTCATACATGCAAGCTGCAGCAAAAGAATCAGATGACAACAGAGTCAGATGTCTGATTCCCAGAATGAAATGTTCTGTGATGGATTATTTTGAGTGACAGGCCATCATTATCTAAAATGTAATCCATCCCTCACCTGTACTTTGTAAGTGGCTCTGTGCCCCCCACACACACTCTCATAAACACACATTAGCTAGTGAGTTAACGTCTCTCACTCGGCCTCTAACATCACGCCGTGATAGGGAGGCTTACCAGAAGTCCAGTCTGTCAGCGGCCGAGAGACTGTGTAAACCATCCATCAGCACTCGTCCACTCTCACCTACCTCACTCTCTATTCTCAAAGTACGGCCTGAAAGCCCTCCAATGCATCACACATTCAGGGAGGTAAACAGGTCAGGATGGGGGTGAAGTCAAACAGGCTGTTCTCCTCCTCACTCCGGAGTTCCTCATTAGGAGTGAAAAATTAGCCCCCGTAACACAATACCCCTCCCACGGAGCAGTAAAAATATTCCTGCTTGCGCCACCTTTCTTCCAGGAAACTCCCATTAGCGGCAGTACATTTACAGCCTTATGACATTAAGTGCTTCCACATTATTTGAATGTTCACTCCACAGACACTGGGCCTTTCATTTTTTTTTTTTTTTAGAAATGGAACAAGAGGGGAAAAATAGCACAAAGAGAGTGTTTTCCTTTCCATGAATGTGCAGTGCTAACGTATTCTGCTACCACAGCATGAGAACATACTGTAGTTGCTCCCTCTTGTTTCTCTTAAGTGTTCGCTGTGAATTTTGGAGGGTGACTCACAGACATCTGGACTCACTTAGCTCCTTCTGAAAAGGCAAACTCTGGTCTCGGCCCAGAGCGCGCGGTGGTTAAGGCCAACGGTAGCGCATGTGCTGCACAGACTCCTGGGCCTGGGTGGCTACCTGCGTTCACGCCCGGCCGGAACTTAAAGGCATGCATTGATGCTTAGGACGTTTTATTGTTGTTGTCATTATATTGTATAAGAGTAACCCATGTAATACAAAAGCAGAAGAGTGGGTTTTTTTTCTCAAAAGTTTCACACCTTCACAGTCCCAGGTCGCAGTGGAAACTGCAGAGGAAAATTTCTTAATTACCCAAAAATCTACATTTTTATCAAAATCTGAACTCTGAAAATATTATCAAGTAACGAGAAAGAACATCACCTCCACCTATTGTCAGCTATTTCAAATCTCAAAAAAGGCACATGTTTGGTAGGGAAAGTGTTAACTCTGTGGCCGAATGTGCAAGACTGCTCCTCTAAGGTTAAACTGATGTTAAACTGTTTAATGGCTTAATGGTTGGTTTGACAGGAGCAGACTATAGGTTGGGCGCAGCCATGGAAAGCTGTAAAGGGACCATTGAGTGGTTTCCCCTGCTCAGTAAATCTTTTTTCTTCTGGAACGTCACACCAGCTGCAGAAAGCAGAAATCAGTTTCCTAGCAGATTCCTACACACTACATTAGATTAGATTAAAAACTGCAATTGTCGCAGATGGACTTCAGATTATACCTGGCTGTTCGTGAAAAGAATCACCTCGAGAGTTGGGGAAAAATTGCACGAGGCGACGTAAACACTTTGGGAAACCCGAGGCACGTCAAGGGTTTTGTTTCCACGGTCATAATGTGGAGGGACCAGGATGTGCTGCTGTCAGCCATGTGTGCTGATGATTTCCACCTTGAAAAGTTTACAAAGCAGCTCTTTTTTGACTCTGAGAGGGCAATTTGTAGAATAACACTCACCTTTCAACAGCAGAGCCTCAGAGACCGCAGCCTCTTCAGTACAAAGTAATTGAGGGGTGGCGATAGAGTGCACACAAAGGAGACAGACTACTGGATAATCACTAAATTCATCATTTGAGCAAAGGAAATAAACAATCATCCGTCATATGTTTGATTAGGATGTTAAAGGTTTTACATAAAACTCAAGAATACTGTAGGCTAGTACACTATGCAATTTTATCACTCTACACGACACACTGTCTCAAGACGTGTTCACATGTGTAGACAGTGAACCCTAGTGGCCGCAGTGTTACCTCCTCTGCACTCAGATCCACACTGTCAGGGTTGTCCTCGCTCTGCAGGCAGGTAGGAGCACATCTAAGGCTGAATAACTGTGTTGAAATTCTTGCCAACATAAATCAGACACTGTTGTAACTTGCACAGGAAATTAGCTTTCATTCCATTTTAGGGCCGAGGCCTCCTTCACACACATGACCAAACACTGAATTTTGACATAGAACGAGAAAAAGTTGTATCTTTCTGTCTCATATGCCATCGTGTTCATCATCAAAATTTCCATTTCATCCCAACCATTGCTCATGTTCAGTCATTTCTGCTCTCATCCTCTTCTCTCCGTTCTTTCCGTTTCTCCATCACTCATCCATCTGTTCTCATTCCCCCGTCTTTCATCCCTCTTCACCCAGCATTGGAGGGCCGAGGTAGGTACCAGCACGTTGGAGCAGGACTGTACTGAATGCAACTCTCTCCTCCTGCCCAATCTTCTGTTTTTCTGGCACCATCACTACCTCTCCCCTCACCTGTCTCACTTGCTCCACTTACAGCCTGGTTGCAATTATACCACACATCAGTTATATAACCAGTGAATGCAGCTTTGAGTGTTGATTATTAGTAATCATGATTCATGAAATATCTTTGTCGAGTTTGTCTTTTAGTTGATTTTATGCTCACCAGCACACCTTTTTTTTTTTACCTCACTGACCTGGTTTTTATGTTCATCTATCACTTGTCAGTGACAGCTGCCATTTGGCATTTGGAGTAGGAGTCAGGCTTGGCTGCTCTCGGCTATGCATTCCTGACCTGTGTAGAATTGTACTGGTGAAGAAGAACGCTCTGAGCACTGGAGAAAACGTATATATAACACAGCTGGGTAACAGTTTTAGAATCAGTATGAAATGCTTCTAAGATGTTTAAATTCGGTTCATTTTTGTCGTCATACTTGACACCTCATTAGGTGTCACCAGGGTTTGCAATTTTATTGCAAAGTTGCAAAAACTGCACCACGTCCTGTTGTCAGTAGTTTTAGTAAAGTTGTTTAGTAATGTCACATTGTGGCAACAGCTTTTGTAAAAGAACCAGTATGGTGATTGGATGCAAGACAATCTAAAATGGATTACTAATACTGAAGTGAGCTGACTTTGTGTTCTGCTTTAGCCAGTACTAAAACAAACGTACCAGCTGTTAGTCGTGTTGCAGATTTGCAGTTCTCCTCAATGAAGATGGACAGTTAGTGTAATTCATGGCACTTGCATCTTGAATCCTTGTGACATGTGCTTCCCCTTTCATCCCGGCAGACACAGCGTCATGTGACAGACCTGTATGAAGACCTTCGAGATGGACATAACCTGATCTCGCTGTTGGAGGTCCTCTCCGGGGAAACACTGGTGAGTATTGCCGCCATGTCTGATTTTTTTACCTCGGCGAGGAGCAACAAATACGCCAAAGCTCTGCATCTTTTCACCTCAACCGTCCTCCATCCTCCGAACCAAAACCTAATCCTGACTAATTACATGAAAGGTATTTATTTTAAATCAACCTGGAATATCATCCCGGTGGCAACAAATTATAACCAATCGCAGCCAAGTTGTCAGTCAAAGGCTTAACCTGAGCTGAACTCTGCTAAACAAAGACTTATTCACTGACTCTGGCAGCTCTTGGGTCTGCTCCCTTTCTCTCTATCTCAGCTATCTGACTAACCATCTTTTTTTTTTTGTTGTTGTTGGATTTTTACTTTATTTGAATGTGACTTCTCATGCACTCTTTCTATGACTGTAACTAAAATCTCAAGGCTTACACACCAGACTCATTTCACAGCCAGCGGCGGGGTGCTGGGTTTTACACCCGGGGGTTCAGATCTGCTGCTGTAGTTCATGGCTCCCTCCACCAGCTCCAGCTCTGCTCATCTTCTGAACGCCTCCATAGCCTTAACACATTAACTCCACTTTGGCCTGTGTGTGTGTGTGTGTGTGTGTGTGTGTGTGTGTGTGTGTGTGTGTGTGTGAACTATGCTCCTATCTGATCTACGGTTCCCTTTAACCTTCACCTCTGTGTGTGCTGATCTTTGCTGTCTGGCCTTCGCCTGCTCTCTTTGCACTGCTCTTGCTGGGGGCTAGCCGAGGGAGAGAGACGTGGTCAGGAGCGCTCGGTTGGTGAGTGGGTCGATAACTTTCAGTAGTTTTATTTTTTTAATTATTATTATCCATCCGCGCTTTCCCAGTGTTTTGGCTGTGCATGGTATTCAGACCGCCGTGGTGTTTTGTTGCCTTTTTCCTTTCTCTCATTGACAGGCTTGCTTTAAGCATGTAGCTGCAGGAGATAAACAAAAATACTCAGTCACCAATAGGTGCTGCTGACACTTGCAGGACCCATTGATGAACTATAGACAGCTTTTAGCGCAAGCAGTGCTTTGTTTTGCAAAGCAATATGAGCTTTCAAAAATATCAGTTTGTGTTTGTTTAGGAGCTTTTTTCTTTTTTTAATCATTATTTTCCAGCCATTATATTGTATATGTTAGCATTAAGCATTAATCAACTTTAAGCATTATGCAACATGAGCTAATCTCAGTGTGTTGTCTGATGACTTAAATAATACATATTTATATATACATAAATCAGCCAATGCAAATTTCGTGCTGTAATTAGTATTCTAAAGGGTTTATTATTCCTATCACATTCCCTTTTTTCCCATGTGTGGGATAATGGTGAACAGGACTGAGCCAAAGAAAACAGTCACATTTTGAAACATACAACAAGTATCTCCATGGGAATACTGTACATCAGAATGCTTAAGATATCCAAGATTCACCAGTTATTCCCACGTTTATTCTTTCCTTTAAATGTCTTTCCGTCTGATTTTCCTCCCTTTTTTTTTCTCCATTTTGTTTGAATGCTTTCTGTTCTCCTTTACCGTGAGTGTACCAAAAGGATCGTCTGTCATGTAGCTAAACACCTCTTTATCTCTTTTCTCTCCTTCTCAGCCCAGAGAGAAAGGACGCATGCGATTCCACAAACTGCAGAATGTACAGATAGCACTGGACTTCCTCAAACACCGGCAGGTATGGCACAGAAAAGGATTCCTTGAAAACCTGGAAAACTTGACCAAACCATGGCAATGCCTTGTCATTGTGTCTGTGTTTTCAGGTGGTGCTGCAGTCATTAAACTAAAAATGAATTGCTATACTTTGTCTTCTCAGGTCAAGCTGGTGAACATCAGAAACGATGACATAGCAGATGGGAACCCCAAGCTGACCCTGGGATTAATATGGACCATCATCCTCCACTTCCAGGTCTCCTCCTCTGTCAGTGTTGTGGTCCATTATATTATCGCTATATACCTTTGTCTCTGGGACCTGTCAGCTGTGGTTTCCCATCTCCCTGGAACCAATCAGAATGGACTCTGCTACTCAAAATGAGATATTAAGTATACAGTGTGCAGTCGCTAATTTATGAACGGTATAAAGAAATAACACACCATCAGGGCGTGTAAGTATGAGTCACTCTCTCCCTGACTCCCAAGAGGAGGGTGTGTCGGGCCGAGTGTACAACTTGTTGTCATGCTACACCCCCAGTCACATCCCATGTATCCCGGCCTTTTCCTGTGTACGCCAAGAGCTGCCAGGCAGAAATCCCTGGGTATCAGCCCAATAGGCAGGACCACTCCCTCTAATATCAGATGACTCAGGTTCAGGTTGCAAAAAGCAGAAGCTTAGCATGGGAAATAAAGGAGACTTTGGTGTTGAGAGAGTGGTTTTGGTGAGGTGATCTGGTGAAGGTGCCATTGTGCCCCGGAGATACATGCATTGTTCCCAGCAGAGTCTTTATACTTTTATAGAATAGAGGGTAAAATAGCTGGGCTGTGGTTGCTGATGAGTCAGAGAAAAGAAGATTTAATGAGCTCTGAAGTAAAAAGCAATCTATTAAAATAGTTACTCTAGTACTTACATAATCAAATCATCCAATATTCTATTTAGCGTATACACTTTTTATCAAAGCAGGTACACCATTGGGACGTGATTCCTCATATAAGAATATTTTCAGATTTGCAGGGTAGCGCTATGAGAGGAGGACATTCTGAATCACACATATACATTTATACACACCCAAAATGGAAAATCCGAACCCTATGACTCATTTTTCCAGCCCCCTAATTCCCCAAGTGAAAAGTTATCTTGATGCCACAGCGGGTTTTTCCCCAGACTAGACCAGACAGAAATCCTGCTGCATCCTGTGACACAAGTCAGAAACGATAACACTTCAGTCTACTGATGTCCTGGTAAATATATAACATGCTAATCAACCAGGAAAGATATTAAGTCAAGGGATGGTTAAAGGTGTTAAATGATCTAATAAACCATGGGTATCCAGTGGTTTCGTTCAAATTGCATCTTTTGGTTTCCACTAATGACTAATTTCCTTCATATCTCTTCAATTAACATATTCTACACATCAGCCACCTTCCTAACATTTTATATATATACATATATATATATTCTCTCAGATCTCAGATATTCAGATCAACGGCCAGTCAGAGGACATGACAGCCAAGGAGAAGCTGCTGTTCTGGTCCCAGAGGATGACGGACGGCTACCAGGGCCTCCGCTGCGATAACTTCACCACCAGCTGGAGGGACGGCAAGCTCTTCAACGCTGTCATACACAAACACCAGTGAGTGCTGAATTTCTTGCTGGTTAATTATGTGATTGTAAATTGATAACGGGACTACAAACATTAACACTGGTATGCTAGTCATCATACAAGCTCTGCTGTTATAGAACCATATAGCAGAGTGCATAAAGACAAACACTATACTGTATAACGTGCCCATGCTCTCAAAATAACGATTACTTATTGAGCTGATAGCTCAATATTCACCTTACAATGTCAAATATGAACAATTTAGAAAAATGCAGGGGCTATATATGTGCTTCTGTAGTACGAACAGTGATGCTGGGTCTTGTCATGACACATCACCATCCATGAAGGTTGCTGAATTTTGAGTGAACTGGAGCAGGAGTGGGACCTTGGCACGCTTTCAAATGTCAAATTACACTTCATACTTTAATGCCAGTTTAAACCTGCTCTGTAATTAAATCCTGCTGTCAGTACTGACGGGATGTATCTATTCCTGAGATAATTTTAGACATGATAACCATGTCATGGCTTTTTTTGATGGTATCATATCTGATTTATTTTAATGGATAGACAATTAGCAGAGTCATATAGATTTAATAGTGCAGAGCCTCCAAATAGTTGCACTTCATTTATGCAGTCTTGTCTCTTTAATGAGGTTTTAAAATCTGATATTTTTGCTTCACTCTATCCATAACAAATGTCTTCTTTTGACACATTTTCTATTTACTTGTCTCATGCTGCTGTATTAAAGCCTCTCCATGAATCTTTCAGGCCTTTAGGCTAGGAATACCAGTGACGGGCGTTGGTCATGAGTAATACCCTACCACCTTAAGATGATAATTCCTCTATTAAATATGATTATCTTGTTTAACTATCGGGAACTCAGCATTAAAAAGCAAAATCTGAACTCCTTGCGGTTGAACACTAAATATGTCAATTTCCCTAAAGTTGTTGTGTGTATTTATAGTAGAATTAGTGGTTAAGGATTGCTTTGTATAGCAGCATCCTGGGAAATGAATGTGCGTTTATTTCTCAGGAAGATTTGTCAATACAGTTTGCCATTGGTTGGTTTCCTTTTTAGTTGCCTTTAACAAAGGGATTCATGCCGAGTCCAGTGAGCAAACAGAAGAGAAGATGAATTAGATGAGAGAAAGTCTACTTTCTCTTTAGAGCCATTATGTATTGAAAGACAGGGAAGCCTGCAGGGGCAAGTTTTCTTGAAGTTGAGCGTGTACCTGCAACTTTTATTCTCTTTTTTGGACACACCTGAGGCTGGATTAGTGTTGCCTTTCATAAAGGTGAGGGGTGTGGTGTGTGGGCGTAGCTGCAGCACTCTGTGGCTGCTACATGAAAACTGTGGCGTTACTTCGTGCCTAGACATAATTGAGAGTATCCTAGTGCAGAATATGCGTTCATCCAGGGACTTCAAGATTGTCCAAGGTTTACAAGACTACAGTTGAATTTAGGTTTCATGTTGAAAGGCCTTGATGAAGGAGCAGTGACATAGCTGTACCACTAGGAGGCTTTTTCATCTCAGCAAAGCCTGCAGAAGGATTAAGAGGATCTTCACCTGATGATGAACACCTGACACAATGCGTAGGATGGATTTACATGCAAACCATCAAGCCATAAAAAGATTGAATGAATGAAGCTGTAAACCACTGAAGCATAACTTTTTTTTTTTACTTGCCACTTGGACAAGGAGCTTCTGGCAGACTTTAAGATGCTCGGTGGAAGGAAGAAGTCTAAGCTTAAGAAACGAAGCCTAGGCTTCATCGGTGGTAGGTCTGGGTCTGCCAGTGATGTGGACAATCGCGTGCTCATGTTGTGTGAGGATATCCCATCCGAGGGATCCTCCTGGGACTCAGGCCGAGGTTCCCATAGCTCAGGGGCCCGCTCTAGCAGCGATGATCTGGGCCACGGATGGAGTTCCCGTAGCTTCGTGGGAAGAGAGGATGGACCGAGCATGAGCAGCTCCTCTAGGCCGACACAGCAGTACTCGGTTAGAGAAATACGCCATGTGGAGTCTTCTCCTGTTTATGGACAGAATGCGGGCCACTCCACTCTACGCATCAGAGAGCTGTATGAATCTGCCCATACTTGCTTACTAAATATCATAATCAGTACTGCAGGGATATGCACTGCACATTTGAATGTCTGGATTTAGTAATGTTTAAAGCTGCTATAGTTTATGATACTGTGATTGAAAGTTCTGTAATAGTCAAGTATGTGTGCATGACAGACGAGGCTCTGTGATGCATTCAATCACGCTGTTCTGCAATCTGAAGACGTGAACTTTTGTGCGTTCTGGGAGTCAAGATGTGGTTGGCTGCCAACTCAAAATGTGTCAGCTTTATGTTAGCTGCTCTATAAATTACATTCCACCTACAGATGCTCTGACATCTGCCAAAGGGAGTCAAACACCCACAGGACAAAAAAAAGGCAGGTGCTCGCACAGGTTTGTCAGAAAGTGAACAGGTGGGCTTTTTAACAGCATATAGCCATTGGCAGAATGTGTGCTGCTCATATATTTTGTGTCATACCATATAAGTGAGCTGACTTATACAGACTGCGTTAATTCTGTATATCTGTATATCTTGATCCCGTTTGCCAAGTTCTAATTTTGATTTCTGAAGCTGAAAATTCCGGGAATACAACACTAATTGTAGCTTTACAATCGCCCTGTTAAAGAGCCAACATGGACCCACTTACATATTGTTATCAAATAGATAATGGCTGGTGTTCAATATGGGTACTTTTTATGGAACTCAAAATGTACGTCCTTACACTGCAGATCATAGTCAGTCATACTGCTAAACTCTCATGACATGTTTCACTAGACCACCCCAGAAGATTACTACAACTTACCCCTTTTGCCTGGACGCTGTTGGTGATCAATTGTTCATTTTTGTGTCCCCCTAGTCCCAGACTCATCGACATGGGCAAAGTGTACCGACAGACCAACCTAGAGAACCTGGAACAGGCCTTCAGTGTGGCGGAGAGAGACCTGGGAGTGACGCGCCTGCTGGACCCTGAGGGTAAGGCCAAATTTTAATCTGAAACACCAGACTTGCTCATTGATACTGATAATAGTTATATTCATTCATCAGCATTTTTTTAGTGGGTTATGCTGCAATATTTCTACAATTTTCTGTCTATATTAATTTGCAACATGAAATAATGAGATGCTCATGCTTTCAGATGTCGACGTCCCACACCCTGATGAGAAGTCCATCATCACTTACGTATCATCCCTGTATGATGTCATGCCTCGGGTTGACGTGCACGATGGCGGCAGAGCTAATGTGAGCAGAGCTTGTTTCATACCATGCGTCTCGGTTGATGCACAACTCCAAAATGTTTTAAAAAGGCTATAGACAAATGGGCCTCAGGGAAACACAAGTGTTTGCTCTAATTTGATTTGATTGAATGTTTGATCAGATTTAATCAACACTGAAGAGGCTTGTGACTCTTTCAAACTCTTGCTTGTAAATGAGCTTTTTGTTGACAGTGTTTTCCAACGCTTCCAGAAGTTCAAAGAGAAATAGAAGTCTTGTGAAACCAAGTATCGCAGGAAATTAGCAACCTGTGGTGTTTACAACGCAGAAGCCAAAGGGATAGGCTTGTTTGTATTGTCACCCATCATCTGTTCACATAAAACAAACTGTATAGTAGTAACTAATGCTATGCTGGAACATTTAATGTCCTGTTGCATTTCGAACCAAGTCGTCATTTTAAACACTGAATTTGGGAGAAGTGTAGAAATATGCCTCTGTCTGTCTGTCTCCCACCATTGCCTCCCTTCTCCCACTGTCTCCTCCACCACTGCCCCCTTCATCAACCCCTACTCCACTCTCTGCCTCCTTGTCCACTCACACAAGACCTGGATTGTTGGTACCTAATCGAGTTTAGTGTGATGTGTGTGACTGGCGGAACATGGAGACGCAGGAGAAAAAGAGCCCTACTGTCTGTTGTTGTTAAACTCCCAGCTATCTTTTCTGCTGTGTTGGCTGCAGGAGCTGGAGCTGCGCTGGCAGGAGTACTACGAGCTGGTGACTCTTCTGCTCCAGTGGATCCGCCACCATGTCATGGTCTTCGAGGAGAGGAAGTTCCCTGCTAGCTATGAGGAGATAGAGGTGAGATGATATGTTGATATTGCGCCTCTAGGCCAGAGATTTGTCTTTGTTGCGGGTTTGCAGTTAAGCAGCACTGAAGAGCACAAATATTTTTTTTTAAAAATGGTGTCACGTAATGCTCTCTAAGAAAAAGTTCTGTTTTTATTTAAAGAAGACCACTCAAGTATTGTCAAAAAGAGATTGTCCATTGTTGGATCAAAGAACATGCTTAGATAATGTCTAGCTGTGGGCAGATAGAGGCAACTGTATTCACAGACATTGTTGTACTGTAGGTGGGGCAGTGTCGGTGCTGAGAAAATGCAGCCAAAAGGCAGATAATTGTAAACCTAGTCCTCAGATGAACCACTGCTGTGCCACTCCCAGTCAGTGCAGAACAAAAGCTTAGCGTGACTTTAATGTTTTTCTTAACTCTCTTTGAAGTCAAATTATCAGCAGCACAGCATCATCAAAAGTAGCGGTTTGGGTGTTATAAGTATATATATATAAGTATAGTTAGACATTTTTCTTCAATAATATAGGCAGTGAAGTTATTTGACTCATTATAAGGTCAACTCAATTTAAACCAGTTATGGTAATGAACGAATAATACAATAGAAGCTAGCACCCCACTGTATGCAGACTATTAGAACTGTAGCGTGTAACGTGTTACCTTAATGTACTTATCCTATTTAGGGAATTAGGATTTCAAATTCATTTAACTGACCCAAGTGCATATTTCCCTAAGACAGCAGCATAATGATGGGTCAATTACTCAAGTACAGTCAAGGTTGTTCTGTAGAGGCTGATGCTGATTTATTTCATCAGTCATTATGTCTTGGAACGAAAATAGATTTCAACTTAAGACATAAATTAAATGACAAAACAATAAAATATGAACTTTCTTTTTGTGTATTTTGTCCTCAGCTTCTTTGGCGCCAGTTCTTGAAGTTCAAAGAGACAGAGCTGCCAGTGAAAGAATCCGACAAGAGCCGGTCCAAACACATCTACCAGTCCTTTGAGGCAAGCTAACCCTTATTTTCCATTCTTTTGTATTTTACTGTATCCTGTGCTATTGAGAGATGACTGAACGCCTTCTACTCCCGTCTGTGCACAGAGTGCCGTGCATGCCGGTCAGGTGAAGGTCCCTCCAGGCTACCATCCCATTGATGTGGAGAAAGAATGGGGTCGACTCCATGTGGCCATCCTGGAAAGAGAACGGCTGCTCAGGATAGAGTTTGAGAGGTAAGGACAGGACATGCCATAATATTTTTTTTTTTTCTGAATGAAATTTTTATCGTACGTTTTCCAATCAAGGGGTGTAGTGGTAACAAGACAGAACAGTACAGAAATTAACAAATCAGGCCCCACATCCAGCTTGTTGCTTCTTCATCAAGCAACTATGAGCAGTGTTTTACCATTATAGATTTTTAGTTGCAGACTTATTGCATAATGTTCCTGCTTTGGTAGAAGATAATGTTAGTCAATAACATTCTGGTGTGTTTTGGCTAAGTATCAAAATGAGAGAGATGTGGTCCTCATAATAGGACACATAAAAAGATAGAATTGGGTCTGATGAAATAGGATGAGACGTTTTAAATGTCCTATGTATTTAGAATAGCGTTGCATCATGCCTGGAAAATGGGATGGTTTTGTGTCACGAGGTTGTCCGGTCATCTTGCAGTCTGATAGCCTTGTTTATGGTTCTGACGTGTGGAATGACTGAATGAGCAGACTGGATGTCTTTGTCAGAAAACGGAGACATTTTTGTCTCAGTCTGTGCTGCTGCGTGGAAAAGTATTGTCCTAAGATACAATGGGAGTGTGAGAAGAACCGACTTTCTTTCAGCTGGTGCTGTAATCTTTGAGTTGAGGAATGGCTTTTGTGAGTGACCCTCATAAATTGGAGTATTTGCTGCAACACAGATGGCCGTAAGTTGTGATCTTTGGCGTCTGTCAGTCTTAATGCAATGTGGTTGTCTAACACAGGTTTTTAGTCCTAGAAATGTCAAGGAGGGAGTTGGTAGTTTGGACGTTTTGGGACAGGGATTATCACTATTGCATGTATTTTATTGATCTAAATTTGTCTTTACTGATCTTGTCTTATCCAGACTCGAGAGGCTCCAGAGGATTTACAGTAAAGTCCAGATGGAGTCGGGGATGGGTGATGACCAACTCAGCCGCCTGGAGACCCTGCTGCAGACGGTGAGTCCTGTTCAGGTCTAACATTAGAAATGGTATGTGTTCACAAAGAAGAAAGAATCCAAAAGAAAAGTTTTTAAATACTAAATGTATCTCATTTATCTCTATGTAGTGCAAAGTTACAGAAAAGTGAAAAAAAGAAATTCATAGGAATCTCAAGTATCCTTCAGGCAGAGAAAGGCCTGATGTTTAAGTGTCAATCGCTGTCACAAGCCTTTATTGTCCTTTCTAATGTGGGTGGCATTTGAAACGAAAATGAAAATGGATGTTTTTATTGGCTTTCATCCCTTTCAGGACATTCGTCTGCTGAATGCAGGGAAACGAGCTCAGCACACAGTAGAAGTGGAGAGGGAGCTGGACAAGGCAGACAACATGATTCGCCTGCTCTTCAATGATGTGCAGATACTCAAGGACGGGCGCCACCCTCAGGCTGAACAGATGTACCGCAGGTAGGCGCTACGTGCTTTGCATTCAAGTGAACTTTTAACATAATACGCCCTGTTACAGAATGGTTCAAAAACACAGTTCTGAATACAAAAAAAAGCAGTAGTATAAGTTTATAAGGAGACTATCGATTTTGTCTCTCATCTCCACAGGGTTTACCGCCTCCATGAGCGCCTGGTGAACTTGCGCAGTGATTACAACCTTCGTCTGAAGTCTGCTGGGACCGCTGTCCAGGAACCCCTGATGCAGACCACCCAGCAAACCATCCAGCATACCACCATAAAGGCGCGGCCTCAGTTGGATGATGTGACCCTTCACTATGTCAAAGACCTGCTGGCCTGGGTAGAGGAGAACCAGCTTCGCATTGATGAAGCTGAGTGGGGCTCTGATCTGCCCTCTGTGGAGTCCCAGCTGGGCAGCCACAGAGGCCTGCACAAAACTGTGGAGGACTTCCGATCCAAGATCGAACGGTCCAGGGCCGACGAGGTAGTACCCTTATCAGGACCACTGGAAAAGGATTCCATACTGTCCGACATTTGTGCTGTTGATTTTAAAAGTAACCTCTGTTGCATCTTTTGTATTCTTTAGAGCCAGCTATCTCCTGTCAGCAAGGGCACGTACAGAGAATACCTGGGTAAACTGGACCTTCAGTACGGCAAACTACTGGTGAATATTTTCAGATTTCAAACATTTTTCAGTGGCTAATATTTCGATTTTCTTTAGATTCTCTGCACAGCATGTAAAGGCTTTAAGTTATAGGTATATGAGTCCTGATTTTTTTAATCAACTGTTGATTTATTTTTCCTTTCAGAACTCTTCCAAGTCCCGCCTGAGGAACTTGGATTCACTCCACACATTCGTCAGCGCTGCCACTAAGGAACTGATGTGGTTAAATGAAAAAGAAGAGGAGGAGGTCAACTTTGACTGGAGTGACCGGAACACCAACATGACGGCTAAGAAAGACAACTACTCGGTGTGTTTTAGAGTCTGTGGTCACATGCTTTAAATGTTTTTTTCCAATTCCAATCCTTTAGATTTTGTAAAAGATGTTTAGATTAATGAATTAATTATTTGAATTCTTCAGGGTCTCATGCGAGAGCTGGAGCTGAGGGAGAAGAAGGTCAATGATATCCAGGCCATGGGAGACAAACTTGTCAAGGATGGACATCCTGGCAAGAAGACAGTCGAGGTGATGACTCTAGTAAATCCAACTGGACGGTATAAAAGCTACTGAGTGAGGCCACTACTAATGCACTGTCATCGTGTCTTCTCTGTGTCTTGCAGTCCTTCACAGCTGCCCTGCAGACTCAGTGGAGTTGGATCCTCCAGCTGTGCTGCTGTATTGAGGCTCACCTCAAAGAAAACACAGCCTACTACCAGGTACAAATTTCTGTGCAATTCCAATAACCCTGCCATAAACATACATCAATGTTCGTAGAGCCAAAGACTAAAGTTTTCTGTCCCCCTTGATGTCTTTTTCCTGCAGTTCTTCGCCGATGTGAAAGAGGCTCAGGACAAGATGAAGAAAATGCAAGAGAACATGAAAAAGAAATACAGCTGCGATCGATCCACCACAGCCACACGCCTGGAGGATCTGCTGCAGGATGCTGTGGTGAGTGATGGCTCCTTACGTTGATATATAAAATTGTCCCACTGCTTATATTTAATGTGTACCATTTAGAAAACTGGAAATCATTTTTATTCTAATCTTGTTTGTATTTATTTATTGTTCAACAGGAGGAGAAAGAACAGCTCAATGAATTCAAGACCCTTGTGACCGGCCTAAACAAGAGAGCCAAGTCCATCATCCAGCTGAAACCACGCAACCCCACCACCTCCATCAAAGGCAAACTGCCCATTCAGGCTGTCTGTGACTTTAAGCAACAGGAGGTGAGAACACCTGCTCACCGGTCCACAGGGATTTGTAGTGGTCCCTCTTGCCACAGAACCTCAGCATTCCCTCTTTAATGTGTGTATTTATCAATCGTGGATTGTGTTTCAGATCACTGTCCATAAAGGAGACGAGTGTGCGCTCCTCAACAACTCTCAGCCCTTCAAGTGGAAGGTCCTGAACCGCAATGGACACGAGGCGGTGGTGCCCTCTGTCTGCTTCATTGTGCCTCCAGTCAACAAGGAGGCCACGGACAGTGTGTCCAGGTGAGAACACAGTAAAACAAAACAAAATGAGTGTGACACCTGTGTGTATAAACTGGGTAATGTAGCCTCACTCTGGGTATTGAACTCCACTGTAGATCTTAGCTTTTCTAAAACAGTGACATGAAATAATGACAAAGAATTTACAGATGTTATTTGCAGTGGTAGATGTAACCACATTTTCTAAAATCCTAAGGCAGCAGGATTTATGGGAAATGTGGTTCTTTTTTTTTGGAAATATGTAATGCCTCAGATAACCTTTAACTGGTAACTGGCAATTTCCTGCACTGTGTTTAATGGTAAGGTGTAATCTCTGAAGTACTGTCTGTTTCTTAATTCTTGCACTATCTGCGCACCTCTCCTACTCCAGTCTGGATGCAGGTCATCAGCAGATGGTGTCTATGTGGCAGAGGCTCCATATAGACATGAAGAGCTTGCTGTCATGGCAGTACCTGATGAGAGACTTCACACAGATACGCTCCTGGAACATCACCATGGTGACTATTAACACCTCACCTTACTGTATTTATTATAAAATGAGACCAAAGTAGTAGCTTAAATTAGCTGTAGGAAGCTAAAGGAAGCTAAATAAATCAATCAAGGTTTGGGGAGGAGAGGGAAAGACACTAAAGTCTCTTATATTAAGAGCAGGCTATGCATGGAAGAGTTTTATTGTGTTTAGTGTTTGGAATCAAATTCAATTACTGCAGGATCATTTGCTGGCGCTCGAAAGAGTGTACTGGCCATGATTAAAAGAACGAGGAAACTGTTTATCTGTTTTCTTTGAGCTTTAATGATTCTTTATATATCAGTTCATGAAATAAACCTGACCCCAAACATAAATACATCATTAAATCAAATTATTGCACCAAGCTCAGTGCACATTACGTGGAATTCCATTGTAGTCCTGCCTCCTAATCCCTCCCCCATTTTTCTCCACCTTGTGCAGCTAAAGACCATGAAACCAGAGGAATATAGGCTGATGATGAGGAACCTGGAGCTCCACTACCAGGACTACATGCGTGACAGCCAGGACTCGCAGCTCTTTGGCCCTGATGACCGCATGCAGATCGAGGAGGACTACACTAAGTCGACCCAGCATTTCGACGGCCTGCTTCGCTCCATGGAGAAAGGTAACTTTTTTTTTTCTCCAAATAACATTATTTTCTGATTATTCGTTGATATATAAAGGGAATATACAATAAGTGTATAGAAAGTTTACAGTATATAATTGTCATTCACCTTTCAGGACTAATGGTTGTTAGTCTCAAAGGTGAGTGATGTCAAGCCAGTCAAAGCTACAGCTCACCAAGCTAGTGTGTGTACATGCTTTGAAGCCTTGGATGAGACGCTCTTAGAGTAGAGTCTTGAGTGACTGCATGTTGTTTTGGTTCCCAAGTTGTTTTTCTTTTTTGCAGCTCTGCACAAAGTAGAATCTATATTTTGTAGGTTAAGCTACACTATGTTGTGCTTTTTGTCATGCAGCCATATCACCTAATAGTGTGACTACTACTACTAGGTAGAAAATACTTGCTATATACTGTACGCTATGACTGTAGTGTACGGAGCTGCGTGTGTTTGTGAACCAACACATGAAGAGCTGCATGTGATCATGCTTAAGTGCACTCCAAATATGTGGTAGCTGTTGCAAAAAAAGAAGTGCTTTGAGAATGTGAAACACTTAGAAAGATATCCCTTAAGTAGTTCCACATCAACAATTCCAAATTATAAACATGGCCTAACATACTGTGCCATATACACAAAAGTCTTATCTAAGCTGTGTGATGTTAGTATTTCTACATTCTTGGCCCCAAAAATCTATCGCACCTTTTGGCTAAATGAATTGTTTATCGAATACTGCTGTATTAACCAAATGCATGTGCCGCTACACAGGTCAACAGGATGAGTCTCTGTGTAAGAACTACATCTCCGAGCTCAAGGACCTGCGTGTGCACATAGAGAAATGTGAAGCTGGGACTGTGGCTCGCATACGCAGACCTATGGAGAAGGAGCCTCTGAAAGAATGTGTTCAGAAGACAGCAGAGCAGAAGGTACTCAACAACTTAACGCTGTCATGTGTTGAAATAGCAATGGGACAACAACAACAAAACAACATTACCATATAAATTAGACATTAGCAGACCGAGACCGAGACTGCTACTACCGGCCTCTACTTCATGCTATACAGTCTGCCTCTAGGCTTGAATCCGCTGCCTGCTGCCTGGAGGATTATCTCAAGGGCTAATTTACATTATTCCTGTCAGCTTTCTTATGAGGATGAAGTTGGGACTAATAGTAAATATCCTTTGCAAGAGGAAAATGGAAATGTTAATTCAGAGAAATACAAAATGCTCTGCATATCGCCATTACATAATGTGGTCATTGTGTACAGCATTTGTATTTAATGACTCTCATGGCATACATCTGATACATATGACAACATCTTTAGAAGGCAAAACATCTGCAACATGGTTCTTAGCAGCCTCCTAGACTTAGAGGCAAAACAAATCACTCCACAGAGAATAAACAAGAAAAGATAAGCCGGGGTAAATAAACGAGAGGAGAATTTATGATAAGATAATTAGATAACTCTGTAATTTAATAAAAATTCTTTATGCCTTTTAATCACATCGTGCCAGAATACATGCAGTATGGTGGACAGTTAAGGACAGTGATTGGTGGACTGGTAAATTGGTGGAAAGAAGAAAGAGGACTAGAATTTCTCTCTGTCCTAAACCACTGTAAAAATGGAGAGAGAGCCGCAATCAGTGTTGGTTTGAAGTGTGAAAATGCAGCAGAGAATTGCATTGAGATTGAGATGTTTGTATGCAGTTGTATGAAGCTGCAGAGATTGTAGGCCTGCTGGCTACTGCAGCTGCTCTGGTCCCTGCTGATCTCAGAATGTGTGCAGTGCAGCTGGCCAATCCTTGCACAGAGAAACCCAGCATCATTTAAATTTTAAAGGTGCCTTATAGCACATTTTTGCAATTTGCTCCTCATAACAGGCTGGTTGTGATTTTTTGTTTTTTTTTGTCCATGTTTAACCTCAGTCAAGTTTTGACTCTTTACATGTTGCTGACTCTCATTGTCTTCTTCTGTTGCACAGAAAGTCCAGGTGGAGCTTGAGGGCCTCAAGAAGGACCTTAATAAGGTCTCTACAAAGACACAAGAGGTCTTGGCCTCCCCTCAGCAGTCTGCCTCATGTCCTATGCTGCGCTCCGAGCTTGACCTCACTGTGCAGAAGATGGATCATGTCCACATGCTCTCCTCCGTTTATCTCAACAAGTGAGTCTCCCGGGCCACTCTTGAGAGTTTAGAGAAAATGTTTTCTAATAGCCCCACACCTTGCTACTTATTTACCTACTGTTTTTTTGCCCCAGGCTGAAGACTGTGGAGATGGTCATTCGTAATACACAGGGTGCTGAGGGTATTCTCAAGCAGTATGAGGAATGTCTCCACGAGGTTCACACCGTGCCCAGTGATGTCAAGGAAGTAGAGACTTATAGAACAAAGCTTAAGGTAAACAGCATATGAGTCGGGGGTCAGAAATACAACATCTGTTAGAGGAGAACTTGCTTGATTGTATATGAGTGATTTTATATTTGCATACAAAAAAATACAAATCATCCTCTCAGCCAATTGGGAACTGTTCCTTTTAAGTAGTTCAGCCTAGTCTTAACTGATGATCACTGCTGACTTGCCCTTTCTTTTTGTATGCATGCTGCAGAAAATGCGAGCTGAGGCTGAGGGTGAACAGCCAGTGTTTGATTCTCTGGAAGAAGAGCTGAAGAAGGCCTCTGCAGTGAGTGACAAGATGTCGCGTGTGCACAGCGAGCGTGATGTGGAGCTGGACTACTACCGCCAGCACCTGTCTGGTCTCCAGGATCGCTGGAAGGCTGTTTTCTCACAGATTGACCTTCGCCAGAGAGAGCTGGAGCAGCTTGGCCGCCAGCTAGGCTACTATCGTGAGAGCTATGATTGGCTGATGCGCTGGATTGGCGACGCCAAGCAAAGGCAGGAGAAGATCCAGGCTGTGCCCATCACTGACAGCAAATCTCTGAAAGAACAGCTGACCCAGGAGAAGGTATATTGTGTGCCGCTTGATATTACCAGCATTATTTTAATTGTTTTCACATGAAACCCGTGAGCTCAACTCTTAAACTCTTAAAACAGAAACTGCTGGAGGAGATTGAGCAGAACAAAGACAAAGTTGATGAGTGCCAAACATATGCTAAAGCGTACATCGGTGCTATCAAGGTGGGCATTAAACAACACTAGTTTACATTAATTCCGGTAAATATTGTAATTTGGAGCATTTAGAGAAAGTATCTGTGGCATAACTGAGGTATGGAGTTTTCTTTTCAAATAGGACTATGAACTCCAGCTGGTCGCCTACAAAGCTCAGGTGGAGCCTCTTGCTTCTCCCTTGAAGAAAACCAAACTGGATTCTTCTTCTGACAACATCATTCAGGAGGTATGTTTCTTAGAACCTAATGTGGATACAGTTTCTAGAAAAAAGTGAATATTTTGATGAAGGACAACTTAGCCATTAACTGATTTCACTGTGAAAGAATGAAGCTGAAAGTTACGCATTTCTAAGAGTTGTTTGTTTCTCCCTGTACCAGTATGTAACACTGAGGACCCGCTACAGTGAGCTGATGACTCTGACTAGTCAGTACATCAAGTTCATCACTGACACGCAGCATCGCTTGGAGAACGAGGAGGTGCGTGACAACTGGCTGAGGATCCCAAACAAACTAAATTCTAACATTAACCTAACCAACCAAATAATCAACCAACCAACCAACAAACGAGATTGGCCGCCGACCACCATGCATGCTTTTCTCCGTGTGTCTCACACACACACACACACACACACATTACATTAATGTAAAGGTGACAAATAGTTCCTTTGCACTGGTTACGCTTGAAACATTGGCAGACTGTAGCTGATCTATTAGCGAGAGAAGAACCGATTCTCTGGAGCATATTGCTTTCAGTAGTGATCATCAAGACAAAGGACGAGTAAAACAGTGAAAAAAACAATAATAAGTAAATCAAATGAACAAATATGATGCATGAGGTTTGAGTGTGTTTACATTGAAAGTGAATTCAGTATTTAAATAGATTATTTATTTGGAAGCTTGAGACCACAATTTTCAATGTCAGTCGAAAACTAGAGTGAATAAATACAGTACACTGTGTGTTTGGATTAGCTACTCCATCTCCATTCATTGTGTGTATTGTGCCATCGTAGATTCAGAGTGAGGGGTTCTTTCTTTCACTACAATTTTTTTTCTTTCTTATCCCTCTGGCCTCTTTATTTCCTGAGCTTAAAGTTAAGACTCTACAGTTCAGCCTGGTTATCATGGTCTTCAGCTCCTCTTTTTCTTCCAAATTAACACAAGTTTAAGGTTTTACATTATTTTCTAACCCTAATGTTTTGTTTCTTTGCTTCTCTTAACTGCTTGCCAGTACTTTGCCATGATGAATGCTTAACTTGTTTGAGCATTAAAGAGGTAAATTATTCAGTGTTTCAAGTACCTTCTGTACTCTCCTGTATAATCTCCATTCCTTCTGTCATCTGTGTCTCTCTCAAACTGCATTTTGGCTTTCTATGGCGTATTTATTTTCTCGCTTTCACTGCAGCCTTTTATAGAATTACAGTAACTATCCACACTGTCTTAGAGTCACTATCATCCTTAATTACCCTTTGTACTCGATATTCTTTTTAACATACTTTACAGTGCTTCTTACACTTCATAAACTGGTTTACAGTGACATCATCTGAACCTGTTATCCTTGACTTGCCTTTCTTTTCCATTCCATTTTGTGGCAAATAGTGATTTAAAGAACCCCCAGTGCACAGGATGAGATGAAAGCCAGTCTAAGTGTATGCTGTGAATAATATTCTAACATGAAGCATTTAGTCTTTATTAAAAAAAAAAAAAAATGAAGTGTAAACAAATGTTTCAACACTTTGCACACAGGCAATCCACAGACAAATAAGATAGACATGAAACAATTTTATATATATATATTTATTTGTACAACTGCCTATTTACATAACTCAAACACATTTATATCAAACATATCAATATTTGAATAGTGATTATAAAATAAATATGTTTGGGAGATACATGGAAATAGAACATTGAAATAATATTTCAACAAATTATGTTCAGTTTGATAAGAATTGAAGCTACAGATACTATAATGCAGTGCTTGAAAGTTAGAGCTACAGCTACAGTTGCATGCCATATGATTTTCTTGCAGTGTCGTGAAGTGATATTTTGTTTCCATACATTAATAGATACATACCCATCATCCATTTTTTCCTGAATTGTCTTGTCATGAATTATTTTAATTGCATCGTGAATTTAACATTTTGATGAATGTGCATCTAATTTGCATCGAGTGATCTTTGACTTGACCTTTGAGCTAACTTTAATATTAACATTGCCTGGGTAATACAGTGCATTACGTTGCTCTTATTCCAGTGTGATTAGGCTGTGATTACTATAGTAATTACAATTTTAATCCACACTGTTTTTGAGCTGGTTAATGTAAAGTGTTACCTTTAACATGTCATGCTTGATTATAATCCTTTCTTTACCATTTGCTTCCACTAATGTAGAAAGCTGCCGAGAAACTCAAAGCGGAAGAGCAGAAAAAAATGGCCAAGATGCAGGCTGAGTTAGACAAACAGAAGCAGTTAGCTGAAGCTCACGCAAAGGCCATTGCCAAAGCTGAGAAAGAGGCTCAAGAGCTGAAGCTCAGAATGCAGGAAGAAGTAAGCAAGAGAGAAATTGCTGCTGTAGATGCAGAAAAGCAAAAGCACAACATCCAGCTGGAACTGCACGAGCTCAAAAACCTTTCAGAGCAGCAGATCCAGGACAAGAGTCAACAGGTGGATGAGGCTCTTCAAAGCAGGGTCAAGATTGAGGAGGAAATTCGCATCATTAGGATCCAACTTGAGGCAACGGTAAAACAAAAGTCTACCGCAGAATCTGAGCTCAAGCAACTTCGTGAAAGAGCAGCTGAAGCTGAGAAACTCAGAAAGGCCGCCCACGAAGAAGCTGAGAAGCTCCGCAAACAAGTCAATGAAGAGACCCAGAAGAAGCGCACAGCAGAGGAGGAACTCAACCGCAAATCCGAGGCAGAGAAGGAAGCTTCTAGGCAAAAGCAAAAAGCTCTGGGTGACCTCGAAAACCTCAAGATGCAGGCCGAGGAGGCTGAAAGGCAAGTGAAGCAAGCAGAGATAGAAAAGGAGAGACAAATCAAGGTTGCTCAAGTGGCAGCCCAAAAGAGTGCTGCGGCTGAGCTCCAGAGCAAACACATCTCCTTTGTGGAAAAGACCTCAAAGTTGGAAGAATCACTCAAACAAGAGCATGGCGCGGTACTTCAGCTGCAACAAGAAGCAGCATTGCTCAAGAAACAACAGGAGGATGCGGAAACAGCCAGAGAAGAGGCAGAAAAAGAGCTTGAGAAATGGAGGCAAAAAGCTAACGAGGCCCTTCGTCTAAGACTCCAGGCTGAGGAAGAAGCTCACAAAAAGACCCTCACTCAAGAAGAAGCTGAGAGACAAAAGGAGGAGGCTGAGCGTGAGGCTAAAAAGAGAGCCAAAGCTGAAGATTCAGCCCTGAAGCAGAAAGAAATAGCTGAGAAAGAACTTGAGAGGCAGAGGAAGGTAGCTGAGAGCACAGCTCAGCAGAAACTCACTGCAGAACATGAGCTGATTCGACTTAGGGCAGACTTTGACAACGCAGAACAGCAGAGATCCCTCCTTGAGGACGAACTTTACCGGCTGAAGAATGAAGTCGTTGCAGCTCAACAACAAAGGAAACAGCTGGAGGATGAACTGGCCAAAGTGAGGAGTGAAATGGATATACTCATTCAGCTTAAGTCCAAGGCAGAAAAGGAGACCATGTCCAACACAGAGAAGAGCAAACAACTTCTTGAGGCTGAAGCCAGCAAGATGAGGGACCTGGCTGAGGAAGCAAGCAAACTTAGAGCCATTTCAGAGGAGGCCAAGCATCAGAGACAAGTTGCTGAGGAAGAAGCAGCTCGTCAGAGAGCAGAGGCTGAAAGGATTCTCAAAGAGAAGCTGGCTGCAATCAGCGAGGCCACTCGTTTAAAAACAGAGGCTGAAATTGCCCTGAAAGAGAAGGAGGCAGAAAACGAAAGACTGCGGCGGCAAGCTGAGGATGAGTCTTACCAGAGGAAAGCTCTTGAAGACCAGGCCAACCAGCACAAGCAAGATATTGACGAAAAGATAGTCCAACTCAAAAAATCATCTGAGGCTGAAATGGAAAGACAAAAGGCAATAGTGGATGACACGCTCAAGCAGCGGCGAGTTGTCGAAGAAGAAATCCGAATTCTTAAGCTCAACTTTGAAAAGGCTTCATCTGGAAAACTTGATCTAGAGCTAGAACTGAACAAACTGAAAAACATTGCTGAGGAAACTCAACAAAGCAAACTAAGAGCAGAGGAAGAGGCAGAGAAACTAAGGAAGCTTGCCCTTGAGGAGGAGAAGAGGAGGAGGGAAGCAGAGGAAAAGGTTAAGAAGATTGCTGCTGCAGAGCAAGAGGCAGCCAGACAACGCAAAGCAGCCCAAGACGAGCTTGATCGTCTGAGAAAGAAAGCAGAAGAAGCCAGAAAGCAGAAAGACGAGGCCGACAAAGAAGCAGAAAAGCAGATTGTTGCAGCCCAACAAGCAGCTCTGAAATGCAGTACAGCTGAGCAGCAAGTCCAAAGTGTCCTTGCTCAACAGAAGGAAGATACCATTACGCAGAAGAAGCTTAAGGAAGAATATGAGAAATCCAAGAAGCTTGCCAAAGAGGCAGAGGCTGCTAAGGACAAGGCAGAAAGGGAGGCAGCTCTCCTTCGTCAACAAGCAGAGGAAGCAGAACGACAAAAGGCAGCTGCTGAGAAAGAAGCTGCAAACCAAGCCAAAGCTCAGGAGGATGCTGAGAGGTTGAGGAAGGAGGCTGAATTTGAAGCTGCTAAACGAGCACAAGCAGAAGCTGCAGCACTCAAGCAGAAGCAACAAGCTGATGCTGAAATGGCAAAGCACAAAAAACTGGCAGAGCAAACATTAAAACAGAAGTTCCAAGTAGAGCAAGAGCTCACAAAGGTTAAACTTAAGCTTGATGAAACTGATAAACAGAAGTCTGTCCTGGATGAAGAGCTGCAGCGCTTGAAGGATGAGGTTGATGATGCTGTCAAACAAAGGGCAGAGGTGGAGGAGGAGCTGTTCAAAGTCAAGGTTCAGATGGAGGAACTACTCAAGCTGAAAATCAGAATTGAGGAGGAAAATCAACGCCTCATCAAGAAAGATAAAGATAACACACAAAAGTTCCTTGCCAAGGAGGCTGACAATATGAAAAAGCTTGCAGGGGATGCTGCTAGACTTAGTGTAGAAGCCCAAGAGGCTGCACGCTTTAGACAGATTGCAGAAGAAGACCTCAATCAGCAACGAGCTCTTGCAGAGAAAATGCTCAAAGAGAAAATGCAGGCCATAGCAGAGGCATCTAGACTTAGAGCTGAGGCAGAGATGCTCCAAAAGCAGAAGGACTTGGCCCAGGAGCAGGCACAAAAGCTGATGGAGGATAAACAACGAATGCAACAGCGTCTGGAGGAGGAAACAGAGGAATACCAGAAGTCACTAGACGCAGAAAGGAAAAGGCAATTGGAGATCAAAACTGAGGCCGAAACCCTCAAACTTCAAGTTTCTCAGCTCAGTGAAGCCCAGGCCAAAGCTGAAGAAGAGGCTAAAAAATTCAAAAAACAAGCTGATATGATTGCTACCCGCCTTCATGAGACTGAAATAGCCACCAAAGAAAAAATGACTGTAGTGGAAAAACTGGAAGTCGCAAGACTGAATACCAGCAAAGAGGCTGACGATTTACGCAAAGCTATTGCAGACCTAGAGAACGAGAAGGCTAGACTGAAAAAGGAGGCTGAAGAACTTCAAAATAAGTCTAAAGAGGTATTGTGTCAAAAATGGCATAGCAGAGCAGCTTATGTCATTGTTAACTCTATCTGAAAACTAAAACACTTCTTTCTTAAAATTTCCTCTATTCCTTTCTCTGATTATACTAATCATGAAACCATATCTTTGATTTTAAGTATGATTTTGATTTCATTTTTTTTCACAGTGCACTGTGCTCATGCAAATCACATCCTGAATGTCCCCTCATATCCTGGAATGTTTCTTAATTTTTGAGACATGCTTTATATTTCTTTCAGTTTGGAAACTCAGTTGCAACAGCTTGAAACAATTCAATTGATATTCCTTTAGCAATTTAATCAAAAAATTCGACTTAAGAGTGACTCAACAACTAGAGATAGCCTAGCATTACAGCAGATGCACCCACAGATTTACCAGAATTCCTAACCTCGAAGATTTATGCCAATGCTCAGTGAGTTTTAAAGGAATGTTCCACTGCTTTTATAATGGACGGCAGCAAAATCTTGTATGTTACCTGTATTTGCAGGATAAAAAACATTCAAACACATCCATCAGTCAATCTCCCATTTGTCACAATGCCCAGTAGTCATAGTAAGTATTAAGTATTTGTCAGGCAAGCACAACTCTGCCAGCAACATTAACATGCTAAAATATTTGCCAGAGATGTCACCATACCTATTGAGCCTGTCCGCCCTCCATCTGACATATCCATGACATGCACTAGTGTGCATCAATTGACACAAAAGGTATGCAACAGCCCTTACTTCCTCTCTGACAAGCGCACTTTGGCTTCACCCACAACCCCACCCCTAGGTTTTCTATAGTATATACCATGCACTGAATTGGGAGCATTGTTGGTATGATCGTTATTCTTACTATTAGAATAAACAGAGGTAAAGTTGAAAACAGTGGAGTATTCCAACAACTAACAATATTAATGGGCACCTTCCTAGAATTCATGCAAAGTGTTTATCATTTAGATCTGAGGGTATTATCCTCTTAAACTAAGTATTATACGATGTGTCTTCCTAAATTCTGTCCCCTCTCATTTAAAATAAGAAATATATTAGGTGTGTATGTTGTAACACCTTAGAGTGTAACTAACACATGAAAGTTTCTTCACTGTTGCAACACATGAAATAATACAAAAAACTGTACTATCCTAAGAAATGAGAGCCTGAAACATAGCATTATGGAAAACAGCATTCACGATAGTGGGCAATAGATTATGACAAATTAATTGTTACCACAATTTAGCAGAATGTGTTATAACTGCATTGTTAGTTTATAAAAGCTTTCATATTTATATAAAAAGTATAGACTTTGTGAAATCTAGTTCATCATAATCCCGACTGACCGCGTCAGTGATTTTTTGCAACTGGATTGTAACACCTGCAGGCATAGTGCCCTAATTTTTACAAATGTTCAGGGTCCTTTGTAATTCTATTTCAGTCCAGTGTGACTGCTAAATAAGCAGAGCTACTAAGAGCTTCTTACGAATAACAATGTATTATTTATTAATAATGTATTATTAATACATCAATGTATTATTAATATAATGCAAGCAGTAGTGGTAGTAAATTACCTGGAGCATAGTCATTTTAATATTACTTTTGTAATCAATATATTTTTTTAGAGCAAAGAGATTAAGTTGTGTGTAGCATTACATGTACGTTATACACATGATGAGTCGAAGGTGATTAATAATTCCAAGAGGGTAATAATTGTGTCCCTGCAGACAATGTTCTGTTCAATTTCTCTTAGGCAGAACAATATCAATCAAAATATGTTAAAAATGGGATGAGGTTCATGCAATCATCTGTCGTGTGACAGTTCTGTTAAGTCAATTACATTTGTGCCTTACATTTAGTTTTCATGATTAGTTGAGGAACATCATTCTCATGGTTCATGGTTGTTCTGGACTGGAAAAAATTATACCAATGTGATGATTTTTTT
Organism: Enoplosus armatus; assembly: GCF_043641665.1. Taxonomy (NCBI): domain Eukaryota; kingdom Metazoa; phylum Chordata; class Actinopteri; order Centrarchiformes; family Enoplosidae; genus Enoplosus; species Enoplosus armatus. The sequence goes on along the minus strand of NC_092188.1, from coordinate 20,084,132 downwards.
ATCCTGAATCTTAAAACACAATGCTAGAGAAAGAAAATAAAATTTGCACTATCCTCTAAAAGAAACCGCAGAAAAGCACACATATAACTTAATTTAAGTTTTTTTAAGATTAAGATTTTATCTCCATATGCATAAGCAGAGTGCATTGTACTAATTGTATCCATTACAAATCAAATGAACAATTTAGATACATAACATAACATTGTTGCATAAACAAAGAATATATGTACCTCACCTATATGCCTAACTAACATGTGTTTTCTATATTTTTTCGTTCAATCAGATGGCTGATACACAGCAGAAACAAATTGAGCATGAGAAGACGGTGCTCCAGCAGACATTCCTGACAGAAAAGGAGATGCTGTTGAAGAAGGAGAAGCTAATTGAAGATGAGAAAAGGAGGCTGGAGAGCCAGTTTGAAGAGGAGGTCAAAAAGGCCAAAGCTCTCAAAGATGAACAGGAACACCAGAGACAGCAGATGGAGGAGGAGAAAAAGAAACTCCAGGCTAACATGGATGCAGCCCTCAACAAACAAAAAGAGGCTGAGAAAGAGATGCTTAACAAGCAAAAAGAAATGCAGGAACTGGAGAAGAAGAGACTAGAGCAGGAAAGGATTCTTGCAGAAGAGAACCAGAAATTGCGCGAGAAGCTGCAGCAGCTTGAGGAAGCACAGAAAGACTCTGACAAAGAGCTCATCCATGCAACAATGGTTGAAACAACAAAGAATGTTTACAATGGCCAAAATGCTGGTGAAGTGGTAGACAGTGTGGAGAAGAAACCAGATCCCTTGGCTTTTGACGGCATCCGTGATAAGGTACCTGCAAGCAGACTTCATGACCTTGGTCTTTTACCCAAGAAAGAGTTTGACAAGCTGAAAAATGGCAAAACCACTGTGCAAGTGCTTGGTGAGACTGAAAATCTGAAGAAAACTCTTAAAGGAAAGAACTGCATTGCTGGAGTTTTGACACCGTCCAATCAAAAAATGTCCATCTATCAAGCATCAAAAGAGAAGAAGATTACTCCAGGCACAGCCATGGTCCTTCTTGAAGCCCAGGCAGCCACAGGTTACATTATAGACCCTATTAAGAACCAGAGACTTTCTGTTAATGAGGCTGTCAAGGAAGGCTTGATTGGCCCTGAACTGCACAACAAAATGCTTTCAGCTGAGAGGGCAGTTATTGGCTACAAAGATCCATACACTGGTGGGAAGATCTCTGTCTTTGAAGCTATGAAGAAGGGCCTGATGGAACATGATCATGCCATCAGAGTCCTAGAGGCTCAGCTTGCAACTGGTGGCATCATTGACCCTATCAACAGTCACCGTGTACCCAATGAAATAGCCTATAAACAGGGACAATATGACATTGAAATGAACAAGATTATGGAGAACCCTTCAGATGACACCAAGGGATACTTTGACCCCAGCACTCAGGAACCTTTGACATATTCTGAGCTAATGGCAAGATGCACCACTGACCCTGACACTAGTCTGCTACTCTTGCCAATCACAGACAAAGCTGCTCAGTGCTCAAGTATGTACACAGAGGAGGAGACCAAGGATGTGTTCAGCAAAACAAGTGTGTCTGTGCCATTTGGAAGATTCAAAGGAAAGACTGTCACCATTTGGGAAATAATCAATTCTGAGTACTTTACTGAGGACCAGAAGAAGGATCTTCTCCGTCAATACAAGACAGGCAAAATCACAATTGAAAAAATCATTAAAATTGTGATTACTGTGGCAGAGGAGAAAGAGAAAAAGAAAGAAATTACTTTTGATGGTCTGAGAGCACCTGTCCCTGCCACTGAGCTCCTGGAATCCAAAATCATTGATAAAGATCTGTACAACAAATTGCACAAGGGTAATAAGACAGTCAAAGAGGTGTCTGAAATGGAATCTGTCCACAAAGCACTGAAGGGTACAAACTGCATTGCAGGTGTAGTAATTGATTCATCCAAGGAGACAATGTCCTTCTATCAAGCTATGAAGAAAGACATGATGAGGGCAGGGCCTGCCTTGAATATGCTTGAAGCCCAAGCAGGAACAGGCTACGTGGTTGACCCAGTTCATAATCAGAAGTATACTGTTGATGAAGCTGTCAAAGCAGGTGTTATTGGTCCTGAGTTGCATGAAAAACTCTTGTCTGCAGAGCGAGCTGTTACAGGTTACAAAGATCCTTACACTGGAAAAACTGTATCTCTGTTCCAGGCAATGAAAAAAGATCTCATACCTAAAGAACAAGGAATCCGACTGCTTGATGCCCAAATGATCACCGGTGGCATTATTGATCCAGTAAAGAGCCATCACATTCCTCATGATGTGGCCTGTAAGAGAAATTACTTTGATGACGAAATGAAGCAGATTCTCAGCAGTCCCACTGATGAAACTAAATGCTTCTTTGACCCCAACACAAAAGAAAATGTCACTTACTCACAGCTCTTCAAGAGATGTGTCACTGACAAGAAAACTGGTCTCCAGCTTCTGCCTCTTTCTGATGAAGCAATCAATGCAAAGGAAGAGCTAACATACACTGAAGAGCAGACAAAAGAGGCTATGACTCAGGCAACTGTGGAGCTTGACTCAGGACCATTTAAGGGCAGGAAGATGACCATCTGGGAAATCATCAACTCTGAATATCTCACTGAGGAACAAAGACTTGACCTACTCAGACAGTTTAGGTCAGGAAAGGTTACAATTGAAAAGATAATCAAGATTGTTATCACAATTGTAGATGAGAAAGAGGCCAAGAAACAAGAACAGTCCAGCTTCAAGGGACTGAGAGCTCCTGTCCCTGCAGCGTCTCTCTATGATTCCAAAATCATTGACAAACCAACCTTTGACCTCATTCAACAAGGCAAAACAAAACCTAAACAAGTCAGTGACAATCCCAGTGTCAGTAAATACCTCCAGGGCTCTGAAAGCATTGCTGGCATCTACCTGGAGCCAATAAAAGAGAAAATAAGCATTTATCAGGCTATGAAGAAAAAGCTCCTCAGGCACAACACAGCTCTTTCACTTCTTGAGGCCCAGGCTGCCACTGGATTCATTGTAGATCCAGTGAGGAACGAATGTGTGTCAGTAGATGAGGCAGTGAAGTCAGGCCTTGTTGGTCCAGAGCTCCATGAAAAACTCCTCTCTGCAGAAAAAGCTGTCACTGGCTATAAAGATCCATTCACAGGCAACAAAATCTCCCTCTTTGAAGCAATGCAAAAAGATCTCATCCTGAAAGAACATGCCATGCCACTGTTGGAAGCACAGATGGTTAGTGGAGGAATCATCGACCCTGTAAACAGCCACCGTGTCCCAACTGATGTTGCATATCAGAAGAACATTTTCAGTAAAGAAATTGCCAAGACCCTATCTGAACCATCTGATGATAACAAGGCTTTCTCAGATCCAGAAACTGATGAGAATGTTACCTATAAACAGCTTAAAGATAAGTGCCAAAGAGATCCAGAGACAGGCCTGTACATTCTCCCACTTTCCAAGCCTCAGTCTCCAACTGTTGTGGAGAAGACATACCTCTACACAGAGGAACAAACACAGAATGATCTGACAGACACCCAAATTGACATTCCAATCGAGGGCCTTGCTAATCAATCAATGAACCTCTGGGATATCATGAACTCAAATTTGCTCCCAGAGCAGGAGAGGCAGAAGCTCATGGATGAATATCGCTCTGGTAAAATCACTAAAGAGCGGATGATCATCATTATTATTGAGATCATGGAGCAGAGAGAGGTCATCAGAAATGATAGTCCACTTTCATATAAGACTATTAGGAGACGGATAACTATTGAGGAGCTCTACAATGCCCGCATCATTGACATGGAGACATACAACCTCCTTAAACAGGGCAAGAGGGACATCCGTGACATAATGGAGATAACCAGTGTAAAACAGTATCTCTATGGCACAGGCTGTGTTGCTGGAGTCACAACTGATGCAAGCTCCAAGATAAGCATATACCAAGCAATGAAGAGAGGCTTTATTAAACCAGAAATAGCCCTCAGTCTTCTAGAAGCACAAGCTGCGACAGGATTCATTGTTGATCCAGTTAAAAATGAAACCCTCACGGTTGACGAAGCTGTTCGTAAGGGTGTTGTGGGCCCTGAGATCCATGATAAACTTCTTTCAGCTGAGAGAGCAGTCACAGGATACAAAGATCCATACAGTGGGAAAATCATCTCTCTTTTCCAGGCCATGAAAAAGGATCTTGTTCCAGAGGATTATGCTCTGAAAATGTTAGAGGCACAAACTGCCACTGGTGGTATTATTGATCCTGAATTCCAGTTCCACCTGCCAGCAGACATTAGTTTGCAAAGAGGTTATATCAACAAGGAAACCAACGAGAGGCTGACTGACGATGTTAAAGGATTTATTGACCCTGTCACTGAAGAAAACCTGTCATATGCACAGCTGCTCAAGAGATGCAAGTTAGATGGTGGTTTGCGCCTACTCTCCCTGGGAGACAAGAGGCTGATGTTCAAGGGTCTGAGGAAACAGATCACAATGGAGGAGCTGCTCCGTTCACAAATTATTGACCAGCAGACTGTCACTCAACTGAATGAAGGTCTTATTTCAGTGGAGGAGGTTAGCAATAAACTATCAAGGTACCTTGAGGGCACAAGCTGTATTGCTGGTGTGTTTTTGGAGTCCACAAAGGAACGTCTATCAATTTACCAGGCCATGAAGAAGAACATGATTAGGCCAGGCACTGCATTTGAACTGCTTGAGGCCCAGGCATCCACAGGGTATGTCATTGATCCAATCAAAAACCTCAAACTGACTGTCAATGAAGCAGTGAGAATGGGAATTGTAGGACCCGAATTCAAAGACAAGCTCCTCTCTGCTGAGCGTGCAGTGACAGGATATAGAGATCCTTATTCCGGCAAGACTATCTCCCTGTTCCAGGCCATGAAAAAGGGGCTCATCCTGAAAGATCATGGTATCCGTCTCCTGGAAGCCCAGATTGCCACTGGTGGAATCATTGACCCAGAGGAAAGTCACCGTCTGCCAGTTGAGGTGGCCTACAAACGTGGCTTCTTTGATGAGGAAATGAATGAGATCCTGACAGATCCATCTGATGACACCAAAGGCTTCTTTGATCCTAACACTGAGGAAAACCTAACCTACCTCCAGCTCATGGAGAGGTGCATCACTGATCCCGACACTGGCCTGGTGCTCCTGCTACTGAAAGAAAAGAAGCGGGAAAGGAAGACCTCCTCTAAATCCTCAGTTCGTAAACGCAGAGTTGTCATCGTAGACCCAGAGACAGGCAAAGAAATGACTGTGTACGAGGCCTACAGGAAGGGGCTCATTGACCACCAAACCTACCTGGAGCTTGCTGAGCAGGAGTGTGAATGGGAAGAGATCACAATGACCTCCTCTGATGGTACTGTCAAATCCATTATCATTGACAGGAGGTCAGGGAGACAGTATGATGTTGACGATGCTCTTTCACGTGGCCTCATTGACCAGAAGGCTCTTGATACATACCGAGCTGGAAACCTGTCCATCACAGAATTTGCTGACATGCTTTCTGGAAACATGGGAGGCTTCCGCTCTCGCTCATCCTCCTTTGGTTCCACCACTGGTTCCACCTACTCCTCTCCTATGAGCCCCATACCCTCCATTAAACCACCTGCAGTCATATGGAATGACCCAACAGAAGAGACTGGCCCCATAGCTGGAATCTTAGACATAGACACACTGGAGAAGGTGTCTATCACTGAGGCCATGCACAGAAACCTGGTAGACAGCATCACAGGCCAAAGATTGTTGGAGGCCCAATCCTGCACAGGAGGGATAATTGACCCCACAACCGGGGAGAGATTCTCAGTCACTGATGCTACAGAAAAAGGCCTTGTGGATAAAGTCATGGTTGATCGCCTCAACCTGGCTCAAAAAGCATTCAATGGATTTGAAGACCCCAGAACTAAAGTAAAGATGTCGGCCTCCCAGGCTCTAAAGAAGGGCTGGTTGTATTATGAGGCTGGGCAGCGTTTTCTTGAGGTCCAATATCTGACTGGTGGACTTATTGAGCCTGATGTCGAGGGCAGAGTGCCACTAGATGAATCCATCAAGAAGGGCACAATCGATGCCCGTACTGCCCAGAAACTGAGAGATGTCGGTTCTTATTCTAAATATCTAACTTGTCCAAAAACCAAACTGAAAATCTCCTTTAAAGATGCCATGGACAAAAGCATGGTCGAGGAAGGATCTAGCCTAAGGCTTCTGGAGGCTTCCTCACAGTCCAGCAAAGGCCTCTACAGTCCCTACAATGTCAGTAACCCTGGATCTGCCTATGGCTCCCGAACTGGCTCAAGGACCGGATCCCGAACAGGCTCCAGGAGAGGCAGCATTGATGCTGGCTCTGGCTTCAGCATGAACTTCTCATCCTCCTCCTTCACATCCTCTTCAACTGGCTACAGCCGCAGATTCTGATTAGCTAGTTATGTTTCTAACAACTTATGACTAAGAACCAACAATACTAATGCACTTTGCATTTCTCATAAGAAAAAATAGTAACAGTAACAAAGAAAATATGATTTATTTATTTTGCCCTGCATGTGGTCACATCAAGAATTGCCGAGGCTATTGATTTTTTTTCATATATAACAGATGCCTAAACATGTGCCTCATATATTGAGACATAAACAAGCAATGCTAGATATACAAAATATTATTTTTCCTTCGTACTGATTACCAAGTCAGTTAATACTTTTCAAAGCAAAGCATGACATTTCTGCTGTTTTTTAAGTGAATTTATAGTTTTCATTTTACACTTTCTGAAACTAATATATACTGTATGTATGTCAAACAGAAATATTTTTCCAGTATTCCTTGTTTCCTTTTGAAATTCAAAAATATTTGTCTATTTTTTATCTTTTTCGACAGTACTACTTAATGAGATACTGGATGTCAACTTAGTTCTAATGTTTTTAACAGACAAAGATACATAGATGCCTTCAAATTTCTGAATGTTTGTATAGCGTATGGACAGATTTTGTTTTTATGCCAACTAAATAATATACAGATAGTAAGAATACACCCGTGAGACACTACAAAATGGAGACACTACAGGAATACACACCGCTGAAAAGAAGTGCCAGAATTAAAATTATGTTTATTTCTGTTCTGAAACCAGTTTCACATCTGCCATTACTTTGTACTTATGCCCATTTATATTCAGTGGACTTTTGCATCCTTGGACTTCATTACCCCATTGTTTTACACACTCCAAGTTTTGGATTCTTTATATTCACCATCAATCAAGTGTTCCTGGTAAATCCCAAGATGATGTCAGACTTGATCCTGCTCCCATACAGACCTGCCTCCCATTATTTTGGCTCTTGTGAGTTGAAATGAGTTTTTTTGTTTTAGTGTCTGTTTTCTTCAGTTGATTTTGATGACATCACAGATGTGCCATTATGCCATTTATTCCCTATCCCACACACTGCCATGGTGATAACACAAGTGAACTATCTCTATTCAAAATTCTCTGAATGACAGTTTTTCATCCTGTTGTTTTTGACAGCTGCCTCAGTCCCTCAGTATTCAACATATGGGCACAGATACTCAATTGGCCAGAGCATACGATCCCCTCTACTTGGATGGATTTGTGAGTCCATGTCATCCTCACGCAGTTACACAGGTACAGTATATAAATGTTTTTGAAAACATGATATAATTTTCATTTAATTTGCAAAAGATGAAGCTAAGTTTCATCAACATTTATTTTGCTGCATGTTCTATGCATGGTTTGTTTTATTTTGATTTCAATTCATAGTTTTTTTTGTTTTGTTTTTAGATCTGCCATTGAGTATGTCCTTTCTTCCATTGCACATCACATTTGAAGAAAGCTGAGGCTGAGTCAACCTGACACCATCTTGGGATGCCTTTCTAGGAACACTCTTCATTCATGACCTTTTTTCAGATATTTATTACTTGAATGCTAATAGTGATATTTATGTTGTCATATTTTGATTATTTTTGAGAACACCCCCAAAGCATACACACATCTGCATATTTATTCTTTTAATTGAATTGGGATTAGCTGTAATGGTAGAAATGCACATCTTCAGTTAGCTGGTCCTAAGTCCACTGAGTATATTTTTGTATCGTCTCTCTCTGTAAATTCAGTTCAACCAAAGTGCTAATAAGATACATTTGGAGAATTGACATATTTGATACAGCACCACATTGCATGAATGTATGTATTATATCAAACTCATTTCAGTTGATATTTTGCCACAGATTTCCTTTGCAAACTGAAAAACAGCTTGAAGCTTTATTTTGCTTAGAGTTATTTTTCCACTGCAAATATTTCTGTTATGTATCTCTAAAGTGTTTTACCTTTGTAAATCTTTTTATTTTGTTTTCATCAAGTTTTTGATATATTATGAATTTCCCTTGCATGTTTTACTAACTTTACAAATGATATTTGGGAAAAATGTTAGTGTAAAATAAAAACAACTACAGATGTAATTGTGCTGATTTTAATTTTAGCAATATATAAATTCACAAACTAACTGGTTCATTTTGCTTATGGGGCAGATTTTGCTTTGAATGATATGGTGAGTGGATTCTGTTATATGTTCTGAACATAACACTATGTTGTAAATAAATATGCTCTGAAGAGGCCCCCTTGTCATTCATACACCAAAGCCTATGCATCTGAAGCTGTTTCTAAAGTAGAATATGTATTTCTGTGCTTCTGTTACATTAGAACACTAATGACACACTAGAAAATCAAACATAAGGTACTTCAGATAATGCCTATTTTCCATCTCTACATTTTAAAATGCAAAAATATTAACAGCACAACAACTAGTTATTTATGTTAATATGAGAAATATGCAAGGAAAAGTAATACCTTAATGTCTTGCACATTGTGTGTTTGAAGCATAATGTGAATATTGTTAACATGTCGCAGAGGAACAGTAATACCATGTTTTTTCCAATGTTTACCTTCTTTACCACTTCACAGAAAGTAGATTTGATCAAGTAGAGTGTGATAACTAGTGCTTACAAGACAATATTCCCTGCAAAATGTTGATATAATGTTGTTAAATCAACTTTGTAGCTTCCCAGTGGCGTGAATCTTCCCCCTGGAAAAAGCAGTAGTTGACCACATGAGGGCAGTGTTAGACTGACCTACACTCATCCCTAAGAAAGCATGTGAATCACCTGACACACAGCTACTTGGTCCAACACCTGCTCTCCCAGTGATCATATTATGAACCCACTGAGGTCTCTGTTTACTATGAAGATAAGGTATTTGTCAGATTAATGAGGGTCTGAGTAGCTACATAATACCTGTTTTAGCTCCCCACAAAAGGGCACGTTTTGAGTTTTTCCCCCAAAAAATGTGTTCTGAGGGTGTAAAAGACCATTTAGACCATTATTGAAAAATCTCTCCATTGGACATCACTGGTATGTGGATTTACACCCAATTCCCTCATATCAAACATAAACAGATTTTGCTTTATGTGCCAACATTAGCCTCTGGGTTTGATGGAGGAGCCAGCCAACAGACGCAACGGGGCATTCACCTCCCAGAATTCTTCACTCAGCTCCCTTGACTACTCTGAGCTGACCATTTCCCTCCCAGCTCTCCCTGCATCAGAGGCTGGAGGCGGGGAGGTAAGACCTCTGAGAAGAAAGTGTAAAAACATCATCATAATTTCCTGTATACAGTAATGAACTGCTGTGTTGAACAGTGTTGTCTCGAGCAACTGGAAGTGCTATAAAGTAAGCAAAACACAGGAACTGGTGCAAGGATCATTTTGTTTTTCTTTTGTTTTTAAATGGTCTCTTGCAGGATAAAGGCGGTAGTTTGTTTGGATCACCAACACCTACATCACAGGATCAGAGATATGGGTACGCTCACGTCTAAGATTGTCATTTATCCTCTGAACAGATTGCCACAATAATACTTAACTGTCCTTGATTAACTGACAAATGTGACGTTTGTGCAAGCTGAATAGTCAACCTTTAAGAAATCCTACTAAATGAGGAGTTTCAGATTATGTCCAATATAAGCACGAATGATTCATCACACATGCAGATGCTTTTGAATTTAACTTCTTTCATGATTAAAGCAAATATTGTAATCCAAATGAGACCTGCTTGATTGAAAGTGGCCACCAACAGTCAGATTTAAAAAAAAAAATAAAACAAAACCCACAGCCTGGCCTGTGACGACAGTTGCTCAATTGTATCAGCTTTGTAGACTGGTGCGTCTGCATTTGCCAACAGCACAAAGGCAGAGCTATGAATTGTGAAGTGAGCACACAGTGTAAAACTTCTAATTGAAACATACTGGGACAAGAAGACTAAAGGTTCCAGACCAACAGACAGACAGAGAGAGCAGATGCCTCCTAATGAGATAATTTGTTAAGCCCTGGCTATAGTATCCTTTGATAAGAATAATACTTCTTGATGGCTTTGTTTTACCTCTTCCTGCTGTAGTACAGGTCATGACTTGTGTCTGTTTTCCCAGTTTTCTGCTTCCTGACATCACAGTCAGAGAGTCCTACAGTTATTCCACAAATACACTGTTTCACCATGACTGCAATGTGAATAATAACGCAGCGCTTTAGACTGCTCATGATATGACACAAGAAACAATATTACAGGAAAAAAAACAATAAGATAGATATTACTCCATTTATATAACTCCATATAAACAAAGGAATAATAAGGTGGATTTGTTGTATTCCATTTCTGTTTGTGTTTAAGATATTTGATTGTAAAACATGATCAATATAACTTACACTTTGCATTGCTCCTCTCTGTTTTAGGAGGGACGAGGAGGACTTGAGTCAATGGCAGTGTGAGTTTAGGGGTCAAATCAGAGCACTGAGAGAGTGGCTGAAGAGCATGGAGATGAGGCTGCCCCCTCTGGACCCCAGGGTTAGTTGGGTTCACTGTCTGTCTGCCTTCTGTTCTCTTTCTACCTTTCACTCTTTTTCTGTTTCACCATATCCCATGTTAAAGTTGTCATCATATTTGGTTAAAAAAAAAAAAGCTCTGTAGTTTCTATTGTATACTCGTTATTATTCTAACTTCCTGTACAAAACTTCTCATGCAAAAGGTAGTTTTACACACTCTCATCACACTGGGAGACAATACAACCACATTGCATTATCTTCAAGTAACAGGACTCACTACTTAGCACAGCGTTGCTTTAAGCTGAATGCTAACATCAGCATGCTAACATGATAACAGGCGTCATGTTTACTGTGTTCACCATCTTAGTTTAGCGTGTTAGCATGCAGACTTTGCTAATTAGCATTAAGCACAATGTACAGCTGAGGTTGATGGGAACGTCATTAGTTTTCCAGGTATTTCGTTATGAACCAAAGTATTGGAAACATTTTATTTTGACTCGAAGATGGTAGGCTACTAGAAGAAAGGTTTATCCTGTGCAGAACATAAATGTCTCGACAAAATTTCATGGCAATATTGCTGTTGAAACACTCACTCAAAACTGCACCTGTCAACCTCATGGTGGCGCTATTTGAAAAGTCCGGGGATCACCAAAATCCTTTAGGCTTACATTGCCATCCTAGTATGGCTACAGAGCCCAGAAGGATTATAATAAAATACAAGGTTTTCAAGGCCTTTAAGTGTTTCTAGAAGATACAAGGACTCCACTTGAAAATGGTTTAAATCTCAGTGTTATATAAAATGAACGGGTAGTTCATTTATAAGGGAGGAATCTAAACATGACTCCAAATGAAGTCAGTGAGGTGTTTTCAACCTCATTCATATAATCCATTGTCTCTATGGTGCAGGGCAAGTTATTTTATAGTAAATAGTATGTTTTATCTTAGATATTGTACCTGTGATGGAATTACTGCATCTATGAATATGCTTTTTAACCATAATATTCAAATTGTAGTTTACATTGTTCTGATGTTTTTCTCACATCATTTCTGTTTCCATTCAGTTTTCCCATCCAAGCATCCTGTAATTTTACCATTACCTACTGCAACATGTTCCTTTCCCTATGAGGAGCAATGCAGATTGATCTTATCTCATTTTAACAGCAGTAAAACTGGCACCTGTAAAGAATATCTGAGAATATGTTGGTAAGAGAGCAAAGAAAAACAAGAAAGAGGAGGAAAATGAACTAATGAGTCATGCTAGTCAGTATCCTAACACTTAAGTTAATTGAGCATTACGGAAAAGAGGAAAGGGATTGCGGAGGTTTTTGTGGAGTCCGACATACTCAGACGGATACCAAGGTGGTCCTCCTCCACTCCTGCAGGGAGGCTTCTTTAGGCCACAGGGGGACAGAGGGGCTGGGGAATCCGGCTCCATTGTGCCTGGCTTGGACAGCCAGGCTCGAGAAGTGCTTGGCAGTGGAGGCCCTCTGCACACATGAGCGCACACACTGAAAAGACATTAGAGTCAGATGGGAGGAAGAGGCAAGGGGGCAGAAAAAAAGAAAAGCAGGATCTTTAGAGTAAGAGCACTCAGATCTGGCTATTGAAGCATTTATTGAACACCAACTGTAGATTTTGTCATACAACCGTTAATACCAATATTTGAGCAAAGATTTGTCAGTGGAAACTGCAGCCAGAAATTGTGTTACCCATTGGCTTAAATTTATCTGGGCAATTTTGGGCAGCGCTATGTTCAATGACAAGCTTGAATGGCAAAGAAAGAACTTTGATCAAAATAGTAGCAAATATTTATGTATTTGTAGTCACGGCAGGTCAGCAGGTTTGCTAACAAGCTAACCTTAACACTAGCATTGCTAATGTCAGTTACCTTTCCCCCCCCTTGTCTCGTTTCCAATCTATCCAATTGATCATTAAACCTGTTGTGCTTAGCTTACTCCCATCAGGTCTAACTCAACCAATTAGATTACGGCAATCTCTAAATCAGCTCTGCCTGTCAGAAATGTTTGCGTTACTGGTTTTGCAGTAATACTGCTAATTCGTACAATGGAACAATGAAACATAACTTTATGTCTTATCTTGTGGGGCACTGTACATTGACTCCGAAAGAAATGATTCAGCCTTTACATAAGAAACATTTTCATTGAGCTTAATCTATTGTACGGCCGTTCTAGCACAAGAAGTTAACATGATACAGCACCGTGGTGCAGCAAGATGGTGGGGTAATAATTTATTTGAATATCCTCAGTGAAGGGTGACGGGCGCCATGAATCAATTACACAAAAGGAACAAGAGTGTTTGATGTTTTTATTGTTATAGTAAAAATTGGTTTTGGTTGATTTAGTTATATGGTCCATTGGAGTAAATGTGTTCTTTTGTCCCAACTGAATGTTTGAGCCATTAATTGATTGTATGGTTAAAAAGGGGCCCAGAGACAAAATGCATTTGAAAAATCTCTGCTTGAACCTGTCTGACCTTTGAAGAAACTTGTCAGGAAGAGTTTTTACAATAATATTCTTCAACAGAGGATGTTTTCCTCAGTTTAAAATTCTTTTTGCGTGTTACACTTTTGTCTCCGTTTGAATAAAGCCACTGTTTCCCTGGGGACTGACGTGTAAGATGCACAGGCATGTCTTATCACGTCATGAAAGCTCGAACGCTTTGGAGAGCTTTAGTCTGACCCCCAATGAGAGTGTGTAAAATAAGGGGGTGTCTTTTTTTATCTTTACCATGCCTTTATCATACTGCATCCGACCACAGACCTTTGTCATGCTAATGCTGTTAGTCTGCTGCACTGCTGGTTTCAGTCTGGGCCTGGGGGACTCGTTAGTTAGCAGCATGAATGAGGACATCCCTCAGCAGCCCCCCATATACAGACCCTTCAACAATACACAGGAGAGAGACACACACCTGCTCCTTAACACAAGGCATGCACCGGCACATCTTAAACAGTTTTTTCCCATAAACACCGGGACACATATGAGCCTCAAATTGGAGGTTGTCGAGCATGAAAATAATAAGCATTCAAAATGGAAATACCATTCAATTTGGGAATACATACCTTATGGACCAGGAAAGCATGAATATGAAAGATATTATTAATAGACCAAGAACTCAAACTTTAATAAGCTTATAGTAACAAAAGGTTGAAATACAGTAAATCAGATCAGGCCTGAATAATACAAACACTATTTATTTAATATGATATCACAGTAGCGATTCCACAAGGTAGCTGCTCTGGAGCTTTCGATCGTATCACATGATCTTCCTCAGCATATGGAGTTGCCCAGATGTCATGGAATTGTAGATGATCCTCTGAGCACTGTAAGGATTTATTTAAAGAAGGACGATCTAAAGCTCCAAAACAGCTACTTAACAGATTTTGTAGTGAGAATTTGTCAATTGCTATTTTTCTGTCCAAACATGAACTTTTGAATCTCAATGTTTATAGAGAAAATAACCAAACAGGAATATTTCTTTTCATGTGACAATAGTTGTGAACATGATATCGTAAATAGTGAATACAGGATGCCTTTTGATGGCAAGTTTAACTTTCTTTTTACACTGGGTCAGAACATCATGTCACTGACAAGTCAAAATGACATCTCTTCACTTTGACAGTCAGGTTCGGGTCAAAAGTTCTTCTTTCTGCTTCCCTGCCCCCCGCTGATGAGACCCTTCTGGATAAAAGGCTCTCTGTGTCTTAAAGGTCTCTGGTTTCCCCGGGCCTGTGGCAGATGCTGCATCCCAAATAAGCCCTGTACACACAACTTACAAACAGGCCCAGGAAGAGGGGTGAGAGATCACAGCCTATTATCCTCTCTGCTCTGTTTCTGACAGTTAGCAAACAAGCATCCCTTCTATCTGACGCCGTCATAACCTTTAGGCTTGTTTTCGTTGCTGTGAATCACCTACAAGACAAGTGAATGATGAAGTATACTTAGATGACGGTAAAGTAAACTCAAATTCAGATGAAATGTTACCTCCCATTCACTGTTTTTCTTCTGCTCGGCGTGCCAAATTGTTTTTCTTCTTATAGCTCTTTAGGTAATCTCTCCCATAGGAGTTTTTTTGATTCACACACTTTATCAGGGTTAATGGCAATGTGGGGCCTCTTCCTTTGTTGCCCGTGCCTTCCTGTGCCCAATGGAAAATGTGAACTTATGGCTGTAAATCCTCTCTTCCTGGGAGCAGTTGAATCAAATGCGGAGCTGACGATGAGTTCAAGTCCTCTATTCCAGAGTGTTAGCTAAGTCTCACCCATGACTGCAATTTCCAGCATCCAGGCAGCCCAGCAGGGCCCGGCAACCCAGTAGGGAAGCCCATCAGCCTTTCATCCACTTTTCTTGGAAGCAACCTCTTTTGGTGATAAATGACAGTGTGCGTGCTGAATGGTGCTTCTGGTTTGACCCTTAAAGGGACCCCCTCTTTTTTTCATGTCTCATGAAGGGGGCTAATTACCATGCTCTGTAGAGGAGCCATTGAGGTCTTATTTAATTTGAAGGCCGCAGAGAGGTTGAGATAGCAGAGGAGGAGGAAAACAAGCCCGTAAAATTAATCTTTTTTTCTCTGGTTCTTTGGCACAAGGGATCTGTGATCAAATTTAGGCTCCCATTGGATGCTAATTTGGAATCACATTTATTTGGAAACTCACTTCATTTTGTCCCCTAACCAGTGTGCACTCCATTATCGCATGCATTTTGGAAGGACGATGAGGGCTGCTGACGGAAAGATGAGCTTTCTTTCTTGCTGACCAGTAGCAGCTTATTGTGTCACTGCATAGCTCAGCGTGCCAGTTGCTCTTCAACCACATCAGCTCTTGTCTTTTTAAGAACTGTGTGCACCTACTGTGAAATGGAGAGAAGAGATTTTTTGGCAAAATCATTTAATTAGTACAGAGGGGGCTAGAGGGTGCTGAAAGCCGGGATCAGGTGTCATGGTTTTACAACAATGTCTTCCTGGCAAAGTGGTGTCTCATCACTGCCAGCTCCTTTCAGATAAAGAATGGGGGGTCGGGGAATGTGGGCCTTACTTGCTCATTAAACAGCTAAAGACATTAGCTCTTCGAGTGACCCAGAGAAACAGCCATCTGAGAGTTTATGCATTTTTTTTTTTACAGCTAAACTGTCTGAGCTTTGTCTTGCCAGCTAAAGGCCTTCATAATGTAAGATTTCCTGGTTATTGTACATCTGTACATCTCCAAGACTGTGAGATACAGGATACCTTTTGGGGTATAATCAAGGAGAGCCCGGGAACTCTTGCATCAGCTCTGGAGTACTCAGGGGTTAAATAACTTGACCCTACAGGGGTCATTCTATTCAATTTAGTCTCTCCCTCTCTCATCGGCCACAGTGACAAGCATTTTCAGTTTTCTTTTCTCTCCGCCTCTGTTTCTTATCACCATTTGCATAAATTGAGGGTGGAGGAGAGTGGGGGGGGGGGGGGGGGTCAGAAATTGGGCAGTAATGTAGTGAAAACCTGAAGCAACTTCAAAGCAGAATTAACAATTAACAACAATTTTTACCTCCACCTTTAGTTCTCATTCATTGATGTTTCAAAAGCTATTGAATGAATAGCTATGTGGACAATAACACGAGGGGCTATTTTACATGACTAGAACTGCACTAGGAAACATTTTTATGCAAGAATGTAGTTATGTTATCAGTTGCAAAGTGAGGCAGTTGTCAAAATTGTCCCACCCCAGTTAACTTACATCCCACAGATTTTAGCAGTTTTCTCAAATTATCAAATTAATCAATCAGGCGCTGTGTGTGACAACTGGCAGGAAATTTAACTTTCACTAATCATAGCTGGGACTCATCATATCCAACTTCAACAGACAAAGAAATTTTTAATTTTGTTTTGTCATATTCTATTCTAGTGATGGCAATGTCGGGTCGTCGGTCCACCACCTTGGTCCAGACTGAAATATCTAAACATGGATTACCATGAAACTTTGTTCAGACATTTATGTCAGGATGAACCCTACTGACCTTGGTGATCCTCTGACATTTACTTTAGGCCACCATGAGATTTACATGTTTGGTTTTGAGTGAAATACTTTGACATGTCTCGGGTGGATTGCTGTTCCCAGAGAAAGAATTGTTATGACTTTGGACCTAATTTGGCCTAAATTTGAAATTTTTTAAACATTTATCTTTGGTTGAACTACACATACTGTAGTTCATACTGTAGTTCAACCAAAGAGACAAATCCAGCATGAAGCTCCTGCAGAATGTACTGGACGTGGTCCAAACCGAGTAAATCAGGACTCTGCACACATCTCATGCTGAATAAACTAAGTTTGCATTGACAGGTTCAAAGACACTTTACACTCACATGTAACACAGAAGGCTCTTTACACTGGTATTGATTATATGATATTTTATGAGGTCATATATGTAGCTACTCCCACAGTGGAACGCAAGCAGAAAGGACATTCTTTCCTACTCATAGAAGATATTTTAATTTCTGGCTGAGAGATTAAATACAGGTAAATGATATCTTTAATGTAAATATATATATATATATATATATATATATATATATATATATATAATGTGAATTAGATGTGATTGTTTATTGAAAAAGACAATGGTATTTGTATTTGTATTCCTGCGTTCTCCTTTAACTAATCCTAACACTCCAATGAGTGACCTTGTGGATTTAGGAGGTTTGTGCGGGTGTGTGTGTGTGTGTGTGTGTGTGTGTGTACGTTTATTGGCGAGACATAGTGAGAGAGGGAGAGTGTGTGTGTGTGTATTGTACATGCATGCACGCATTTGGTGGATCAGTCGATTGGTTGATTATTTGGTTGGCTGGAGAAAGACAGAATGAGAGGAATACAGAGTGCAGGATTTGGGGCGTGAACGCTCCCGACAGTCACCTGTATGAAAGCTTCTGTTAGGCTTTAGTGCACCTGCACACTACGCCATTTCAAGAGAGATATTTGTGGCGTATTGAAACTAGTGTTAATCCCATATCTCATGTCTAAATAAACACATTAAATATATATTTCACAGAAAAAGCTCATGTGGTTTGGTTCAAACGCAAGAAAATGTGAGTAAATCCTGCAGTAATGGTGTTTGCATACAGTATGCTTGGTGTTCTGCAAATATTGTGACTTATTGAAATGGGGAATGATAGAATTTCACCATAGGGGTCCTTCCTTTGCTTTCCCATGCCAAAAGCAGAGAAAAGACTATTATCTTCACATCGCTCTCTATTTTTTTTGTGTGGTGTGTTTGCTTACAGCCTCTTTGTTTATGGGCCAGGGTTGCAATGGCTGGAAGTGAGTTGAAAAGTAATCTGAGATGTTTTACAGTAATTAGTCGTCTTTGTTGCTGCTGTGGAGACTGCTGCACTGACTCTGAATGGAGAAGGGGGGGCTGCAAGGGGGTTGGGGGTGAATGTGTGAGTGGGTGGGTAGCAGGGTGGGTGTGGGTCCCTTCTTTTGTAGCCTGCACTTCTCTCCCTCGCCATCCAGAGAGGGAATGGGCTGAGGCAGCTGTCACTTAACATGTGAATGTTCTGAGGGCGGCCCAGGGGTCTTTAGAAAACTCTCCTTTTTTAGCACCCCCCCCCCACCCCACCCATCCCATTTTTCAAGCCGAAGCAACATGGAGTTTCTGAGCCACAGTCAGACCCAGAGGAGGGGCTTTGTTGGATGAGAAGGGGGGAGAGAGTGAGAGAAGAAATCCTGGGGAAGGTAAAGGAGGCATTTCGCCGCCTAGCTGCCTGGTACATGAGCATCCTGAGCAGCAGCAGCAGCAGCGCCTTGTCGTTATGTGGAACTGGCACAATCTGACCTCCATGTGAAAACTGCTCTTGGCCGGGAACTGTGGGAGTTCAACTGAGCCGTTGGAATACATTGTCTCCATCTGGGCGCGCTATCCCATCGGCGGCGTTAACAAGGAAGGAATTCCTCTATCACAGCTCCCACAACAAAGAAGAAAGGGAGAGGAGCAGAGCTGGTGGGAGGAGAAGTGAAGTGAGGGGAGGGGAGGGGTGCACTGTGAGGGGAGAGGAGGACATTGTTTGCCTGTGACTGTGGGCAACGGAAAAGCATGAGTTATCAGGGCATGTGTGAGTGTGTTTAGAAAGTGTGTTTGTATGTGGGCATGTGTGAATGAGTGGACTTGATTGAGTGTGCGTTGGAGGGAGTATGCGTGTGTGTGTTTGTGTGTGTGTACGTGGAGACTTCAGTTTGGGATGTTGGAGCTGGGAGGCCGTTCAAAGGATGCTCAAACAAAGCTGGATTTTTTTCTTTTCCTTTCTCTCCTTTCTGAATGGTGATTGAGGACTGGCTGGATTCCTTTACTCATGCTGTTTGGCTCAACTGCGCTTTCAGGGTAAGTGTGGTTTCACGTAAGCTTCAAACCGCCAAAAACTGCCAGTAACCCAGGATTGGCTCAGAGAGAGAGTTTGGTTTTTGGACTTTTGCTGGTTAACGATTGAGAGAGCCATGTGACAGTGAATGAGTTGTGACTGGGGGGATTTTCTTCACTTATTCTTACCAAGTGAATAAGACAAGTGCAGCAGGCAATGAAATATCCTCATAGAGCCAACATCAGTGTGAATGGATCATTCTGATGTAAGTATGTTTTATTTAGTTCAACAGTTTGTTCTTTGTAAACAGCCTCTCAGCTGCCTGAATTTCGTGAAAGGATTTCAGTTTCATTCCACATTTTTAACATACCTCAGTAGGCATGGTCATTTAGCCAAAGCCATGCTTGCATTTGATTCCATACAGTAGCTTTGAGTTGCGTGTTTAGAGGGCTGTCTTTGAGATGAACGTGTGACCTTGTGCAAAGATCCACCCGAAATTGTTATGAGTCTCATGGGTGAATGCACAGCTGCCATCCTTGATTAGGGACCACTACCATGATTACTACTTCAGGACCCCCCTTAGCAAAGGCAGACACACAGCAGTGACACAACATTAAGGGGCTCTACTGTTGTGATTGATGATTATTGTTCTGCTGCTAATTACAAACCCACCCTTACAATGCTTCTTGAATCATGTAAATGGGTCAATTGATGCAATACATAAGAGAAACACAAGATATTTTGCATAATATTGTGTGAGGTGTTGCTCAAAATACTTGAATATATACAGTATATACACACATACACATGTCTCCCATATTGACATTTAGATAAGAATTAAAAGGAAATAGGGAGTATTTGCTTTCATCCAAACAATAATATTAGGATTTTTATTCGTATGTCTTTATCCATACCATGGAGAAGCCCCTACACCATGGTTGTAATCAAATTCATCAGGAAATGGACTCCGGTCATGTATCATAAATCACTGTTGAGAGCAGAGAAGGGGCTGGGCTGAATTAAGGGCCATTTCAAAATAGGTTAAGTGATGGGATGGTTAGGTCATCCGCAATATGAGTGAAATGGTGGAGTGGTTCTCCAGTTCCCTGGTTCTCCTTCTTGTCTCATCATGCTAGAAAGTGAAGAGGTGCATATCAGATGAGGGCTTGAGGCATTTTAGGAGTGTTTTCCTGGTTGATTGTGGAATAATGTAGGTGATTGTTATATTCTTATGAGGGCTGAAAACTGCCTATAATATGTTTTTAAAAAAAGTATGTTGTATATCAGTGTCTGAGTAGCCCAGTCTAGTAGACATAATAAAATAATATATTGGCGTAGTAGCATCTCCCTGGTAGTGCACCATATGTGCTCTAATAAGACTACTCAGCATATCCTCACACACATTGCTGTGAGATCACTGTACAGAGCAACCGTGTAATTTAGCAAACGGCCACACATGCGGCGCAGTAACCAGACACGACACACCCTCTCTCTTGAATTGTTAACCCATGTGAACACGGCCACAGGCACTCTCTCTGCCCTCCTCTGGAGACCGCTGGGCAGTGATCTGAGCTAACTGGGTAATCATTGATCTTGAGGCTGGGGCTTTGTCTGGGCACCACTCTCTGATCTGACTGTGTGCTCCCCTGTGGATCCCTCGACTGCATCATCTGCTCTGCAGAGACATGCGTCATGTAGGTAATTACTAGCCTAATGCACATGGAGGCATCATATCAAACTAGGTAATTTTTAGACTCTCATTTAGTTAAAAGGCTGTGATATGTCTTAAGGATAATTCGTTTCTTATTTGGGAGACGCACAAATGAGATATTAATTTAAATATGGGGTGGATAGGGGGCACCCTGGTAGCTTACCTGGTGGAGCTGTCTCATTATCGAATAAGGGCAAAAATGTCGGAAAATAAAAAGATATGGGGTGGATATTGACAGTAGCACAATGTGAAGTCCTTGGTCTTTGTGTCTAACCTCTGCCAAAGATAAGACAGCTGCATATTCAGCATAATTTTGTCTGCCTACAGCATGACTGTAACATGTAACTGTACCCATACAGCACTATAAATCCACCTCCTCAGCATTTTTAAGCTAGAAAAAATCCGTCTCAGTAGTTTGAGGAGCCCAACATCCCAATTTCCCCTTTGTTGACCCATATTGGCCCCCCCACAGATCTTTAGTCACCAAGCATGACCTGAGGTGACCTGTATAATTCTGAAAGCACCAGCCCAACACCACCTCAGAGGGAGGACCGGGCCTCGACAGGAACCCTCCCTGTGATCTCCTGATGGGCCCACCTCAGCTCCTCTAGACCAACATAATTACATTCACCTTTCACCCTTCTGTCAAAACAATGAAGGCACCGAGCTGAAGGGGAAGCAGACGGGCTCTCACAGTTTGAAATTGTCACTGCCAATGAGAGTCTTGTGTCTTGTGATTTTGGTTAAACAAGATGTTGATGAGATCACTGTTTGAAAATTGTCATTGAGTGATGTGGTAGTGGTGTGCTGCAAGCTCCACTTGGTGATCATTGTGGGAAAGGATTTATTTTTTTGCTTTTTTCCCATAAAAAAACAATTTTATACTGCACACTAAGCCCCCCCCCCACCACCACTACCACACACAGGCTCCTATGCCACTCTGTGTTCCTACCCCCTCCTCTTATTGTCACCCCAGAGAAATGAGGCAATGTCTGCGTTTTTATGGCTGTCATATTTGATCAGATCCTTAGCGGGTTTCCCAGGATCGGTCCAGGCCGAGTGAGAGAAAGAGCTGGCTGTTTGCCACCGGTTCCCCCGTGCCAGGCTCAACAGTGGGATCCGCGACAAGCCTGTCACATTGATTTCTAAGCCCAGAATATTTCAGTTGGTGATGTGAGATAGATGGGGAGCATGTGTGTATGTGGTCTAAAAGGAAGACAAAGGGACAGGGAATATCCAGGCCAAGTGTAGTTCCCTCTGCTCTTTCAGTGCCAAGAAAAGGGCAAAGTTGGCACTGAAATTTAGCAAATAAAAGATGTGGGAGATGAATTTAATTTTGTCTCATAGGAGTTTGAATATGTAAACTGTGGCAAGCTGTTCTCAGTGACTTTAACGCAGGAAAGTTGTGCAAAGAAAGAAGAGCAGTGGTGTATTTTTTTTGTTGATTTACACAATGAGCACTTATTCACTGCCTTATGACCCAGAGCCCCCTTGTCTTATTTTAGGTAGCTGAAGGATCTTCCGCATGCATGGCCGAGGGGCCTTACCTGCCCTATTACCTCACTAGCCTCTGGGCTGAAGGATTATGGGTAACCTCATCAGCCGGCCCAGCTGTCTGGGCCAGAAGTCCAAGCATGTGAGGTCAGACGAGGACTTCCTGAAGGAGTGCTACCAACGACGTAGAGAGTGGCAGCCCCCAGAGCAACATGGGGAGGCCAAACCAGAAGTGGCCATCAAAGAGAAAGCAAGGGAGGATGCAAACAAGGAAAGAGAGGTGGAGAGCGACAAGGAGGCACAGGAAATTGATCATAAGAGAGAGGAGGGGGCTCATACTCCCATTTCGGACAAACTCCTCCGCAGCTCTCCTGCCTCCACTATCAGGAGCACCAGTACCCTGGATAATGCCTGGCACGGCAGCCCTTCTCCGATAAAAACGTCCAGAAACGGGACACTTACAAGGAGAACAGTGCCTCCAGAATTTGCCAGATCCCCCTTGGCTCACCCGGATAAGGGTGCTGCAGAGAGGAGGGCCAGCTTCCAGAGGAGAGACTCCAGAGAAGGAAGCCCCTGGTCCTGGAAGACTTTGGCATCACGAGAGGTTACAGAAGTGACGGAGGTGACCGAGACGATCGTAACCGAAATTGTGGAAGTCACAGAGTACCCGACCGGAGATAAGGGAGGGGACCCTATAGTCACCAGAACTGTTAGAGTCCTGAATGGTGTCGCCGAGGAACTTGCTGAGGTTCATAAAAAAACTTTCAAACATGACAAATCTCATCTGTCTTCCATGTCATTCTGTTCTCTTCTCATCTGAACTTAAAGATTCTCACCTAGACTCTCTTTAAAAACAATATTTTGTCTCTTTGACATCGTGGTTGGTCTTTTTAAAACAGTGATTTTATGAATTGAAACAACATGTGGACTGTTTTTATTTTTCAGCTCCAGAGTGATGGACACTCAAGCTCAGACCAGGATTCTAGCCTGGATAGATGGAGGGTATGTTTTTACCCTTAACTCTTTTCTCCTTGTGTTGCAGCAGTAAAACTGGTCATGGTTCGCTTCTTCATCATGTACCTACAATATCTTCATTCATTCATCCTTCTGCTGATACTTTGTTATGGTCTTTCTCAAGGGAACGAGGTCTGCCTTGTCACTACGGGATGTGTCAACAGATTCAGAGGCATTTCTGCAAAACTTGGAAGCTTTGCTCACATGGGTCTGTGAGATAGAGGAGCTCACAGCCAATCAGAAACCCCCATCCTCAGAGGTCAAAGTGGTGAAAGCACAACTCCAAGAACAAAAGGTCTGTTATCACCAGCATCCCATCATCACCTCATTTCTCGTACCAAAAAACATCTTTGAAGTTCTATAGTAGAGGGAATCCACCTGAAAGGTTTATCTATGGAGAAGGTGTGCCGAGGTCATGGAAAATGCTCAACTGCTTCCTTTATAATATAAATTCAGCTCTATTCAGTGGTGAATGGGTGGCGTTCATAGCCACTATGAGCCTCAGTAAGTCCTTTGTAAGCATTTCCTGGGGGGATGAAAAAAGCAGGGAAGTCTCTCACCTTTCAGCTGTAATCACACCCATTGTGAGCTCTTTGGATGAGGTGAAACCTGCCTGGCTCTTAACAATGTGCACTTGACACACGAGACATGGCTTTCTCCAAACTGACACAAAGGCAGAAAAACACAAGAATGGGGCTTTGATAAATGTTAATTCTTACTGCAAGCCATTTCCCTGACATTAAACCTCAAATATAATATTACATTTTTTGATTTAATGCAAAAGGGGTATCTGTGAGAGGCTTTGAAATATTTATCAACTGTCCTCCCTGTCTTTCTATAAATAGGGTTAAAATATTATTGACTCCTCCATCTACAATAAACCTTTTCGATTTCATGAAGTATGGCTTCATCTGTTTTTTTACAGCTCTTGCAGCGCCTCCTGACAGACCGAAGGCGTAGTATGGACTCTATGATGCTGGAGGGCCCTCGCCTGGTGGAGGCCCACCCTGGAGAGGAGGGCGAGCAGGCAAAGGTCAAGCTCTCCACTCTCAAACAGAAGTGGGAGTCCTTGCAGCTGGAGGCAGAACAAAGGTCAGCTACTTTTACTGGCAATACCACACTTGCATTTGGCAAGGCTCACTGCATGACACAAATCTTACTCTAGGTAGTTAACAATAAGTGAACATTTTGTTGTTGGCAGGAGAGCGAGCCTGGAGCTCATCCTGCCCAGGGCCCAGGTCTTCCAGGAAGGAGTAGACAGCTTGCAGCAATGGCTCATATCTGTGGAACAGGCCCTAGCTGAACTACGAAATGCAGAGAGAGTGATGCTGCATGTCTCAGAGGCCACAGATAGGGCCAAGGTTGGAAATCTGTCACGTATGGTTCAACTGCATGTTCAGTGTAGTGTGCATTGTGAGTACAGAAATGTTGACATGTTTTCATTTTGTTTTAGGCTGTTGTTGAAGAGATTCAAGTCAAAACTGCTGAACTAGGGAAAATACAAAAGTCAGGACATGATCTGATCGAAGCAATTTCAGGTAATGTTTACTACAAGAGGTAAAAACTACTAATACTAATGTTTTATTCCTGCCAGTAGAAACAGCAGACGGTTTCACTGTGAAATGTCCAAATCTACCGATAATATTAATACATACTCCTGCAGATGGTTGTGTGGAATCTGAGCAAAATGTCAAAACAGTATAACCAATCCAGATAAATGGTTTCCGACAGTTATCTGGTATAGTATTGAATCAATTCTATTGACCAATACTAAAATAAATTTGACAGTCAGTAAAAGCGCATCCTATCCATCTTAAAAAACTGACTGCTGATTTGCCCGATGTTTGTGATTTGCCCTTTGCTCCAGAGGAGGAAGCCCAGCAGGTACAGGAGAAGATGGATGCTCTGCGTATCCGCTGCTCTGTGCTGAATCTGAGCAGTCTGGACGTGCTGCAGAGGCTGGAACAGGCCCTGGAGGCCTCCAGCCGCTGCACCTCCAGCCAGGAGGACCTCCACCTGTGGCTGGGCCGCATTGAGAGGGAGCTTCTGGGAGCAGCAGGAGCACAGACACATGCTGGAGACGCAGTACTTTGTGCCGCTGAGAGACAGAGGGTAATGTTCCCACATGGATGCTTTAGCAATAATGGCAACTATTTTCAATGCAAAGTAGCTAAAGCCTGCTTGAAAAGTCGCTAGATTACATCATGCGCTATTGTTTATATTTGTGACGTCATTGCGTACATGTACACAAGATTTTTTTAAATTAAAAAGATGTAATCAAGCTGAACAGCTGGCTCTAACTAGCTTTATCATTAGCTATTATAATTTTTGAAGTTGCTATCATCTCATCAATATGCATCTAAATCTACCTCTAATTTCAAAACCAACACTGCGCTTTAGTACATGGCACTTGTACGTTCATCAATTTGCTTTGAGAACAAAAGTTTATAACAATTGTTAGATTTTTGCAGCTTTTGACTGGAATCTGGCCAATTTTGTGCTACTATGTAGCTTAGCATTACATAGCATAGCCTAGCAAAACAATGTTTAATTTCCTGGCAACAATTCTGAATAGCACACCTTAGTTTAGTTTGTGGAAGCTAACATTAAGTTTTAGTACCAGTTTAAAAACGTAGCTATTAGTTTGCTAGCTTCAAATGTGTCAGCCTCTTCACCTGGACAAACTTACTCTTTTGCTTTAATAGCCAGCTACTGTGCAAATTTTTCTATAACATATAACATATTTGTTATTGTGCATGTGCCATTGCTGTTTTTGTACACTACAAATTTCATCCATTCATGCCAAGTGGTGTTAGATTTAAGAATAATCATCATGTTTCTGCTATTAATGCTGTGCTAACACGCAGTGTATTCTTCTCAGCTGGAACAGGCAGTGGTGAAGGAGATGGCATGGTTCAAAGACACAGCGCTGAGTCTTGAAAAGCTGAAAACCATTCATCTGGATCCAGAACTCATAGCAGAACAACTCTATGAGCAGAAGGTCAGGACATCATACACATATAACTGTAATACATGTTTGGTAAGTGAGTTAAATTTAATGTAGGCTATTATCTCCTGAATAGATTTTGGCAGTGGAGATTCTCCAACACAGGTTCAACATTGAGAAGATGGTGAAGATTGCTGAAATCCTGCAGACATACAGTGATGAAGGAGAAACAGGCGATTTGCAGGTATTCTCCAAATTTCTTTCCATAATGGCCATTTTACCGATAATGTAAACAAACATACTTTTAAAAAGCTGTTTCAATTTCTAATTCCTTTTTTTTACTGTCACCTCTCCTTGCAGACCCCATTAGAGGCCTTACAGGAACAATGCAACACCACCTCAGCCACCAATTCCCATGTGGTCCTGCAGCTTGAGCATGCTCAGTCGCTTCTTCTCCAGTTCTCAGAGGGCCTTGGGGAGGTTTCACCCTGGCTTGAGGAAACTCAAACCCTGATTTGCCAGCTGTCCCTGAGCACAATTAGCTATGAGGCATTTCGGGAACAACAGGACCTCTTACAGGTACAAGAAACCTGCCTCTCCACATTAGAGTGCCAGCTCTAAAAAAAAAGCATCCCTTTTTGTACAGTTCAACAAAGAATTCCTTTTATACCTCACAGTCTACCACCATTTTCTTCTGTAAATGAGCTGTTCTGTCAAACTACAGTTCATTAATGTAATCTACTTCCTGACAGGGTTACTTTTCCACCAGTGTACTATAATGGCATATCAGTTTTGTCAGGTATGCCATGAAAAGTGAGACAATGTGATTTTCTTTTTTCAACCTTCCGAACTCCATTTTAGGGATCAAACTCAATTTCTTTCTGAAAAAAAAAAAGTTCTCCACATTGTTTTTAAACCTTTCTTCATCTCTTATCTGCTAAGGGCTTGAGGGAGTCTATAGCAGAGCACAGACCCTTGATAGCACGGTTATGCTCTCTGGCAAAACGCTTGTCAGAACTAAACCCCATTCATGGGGATGAGTTCTGTCGAAAGGCTACAGAGGCCGAGGAGCAGCATCGAGCCATCAGAGACCGGGTCAGAGAGACTGCTAATCTGCTTGAGGAGTCCTTGCCTCGGTTCACGCAGGTAAGAATGTATGGATAATGCAGTAAACTTTCTAAAAAACTTTATAATCTATCACAAATACACACAACTTGATATCTTTTCTCATTCCCATAGCTGAATGAGAGGATGAACCTTATCAGAGAGAGCCTTGACCGCCTGCGCAGTCGCATACAGACTCCCAGCTCTCTTCAAGGCCTGACACCGAGGATCCAGGAGCAGCTGCAGGACAACAAGCACACCCTGTCTGAGCTGTCCAAGCTGGAGCTGGGCCTTGGCAGTGTCAAGACACAGGCCGATGAGCTGCTGGCTAACACGCAGGCAGCTGGTGATGGATCCGTCGGCACAGGTAATGTGATCTCGTTTGTATACAGATCAGATATGATACTGTCCCAGTACACATGGGGCTACGAGGAGCAATGCTATTTACGATTCTGAGCAATATCCCCGTTATACCCTTGTGATCTTAGCAATCCAGGAGCGAGTGTCCAGCCTGTCCCAGCTGTGGGATGAGACGCATGCTCAGGCCCAGGAGAGGGAAAGCTGGCTGCTCAGACTCTTGGATCTCGCCTTGAAGTTCTGGAGTGATGTCAGCGATGTCACGGTTGCTCTCAACGATGCTCAGCAGGCAGTTTTGGATCTCAATGCCAGTCGGACAGACTCTGAAACAATCCGCCAGAGCCTTGAGACCATGCAGGTTTGTCTGGAAGCTCTTTAAAGGAATCATGCATATGAAACCCACATTGTTATATATTAGAGACAATACATAACCTTTTTCCATACTTTCAACTTCTAGACTGTCAGGGAGGATATTGACAGTTTACAGGGAGATCTGGACACCCTTGGCATTTTGGGAATGGACCTGATGTCATCTTGTGGGGACACAGACAAACCAGATGTCACAAAGAGCTTAGATGAAGTAAGACATACATTTAAATAAAATCCTTTTGAACTCATCATGTTGTGTTGACTAACTTGTCTTTTTGCTGCCTTAAAGCTCTATTGCACGTGGAACAACTTGAGCAAACTGTGGAACGAATGTCACAAAAAGCTGGAGGAGTCCTTGCAGATGGCACTGCATTATCAAGACACGATGCAGGTGTGTGTCTACATACAGCGTATACATGTATTATGTGTATATATATACCCATATACTACACATATTTCTTGGTCAGTATCATAACCATATAAAACTGGCCACCACTGCCCCACTCGAGCAGTGTTATGGCATCCGTCCACAGACAAAGCTAGTCTTTTATTCTGTTGCAACAGCAAAGTTCAGACTCTCACTCCCTGTAGCTTTACTTATGAGTGAGATTGTGTGGCCAAATTAGGGCAAATTAGTTTAATAGTGCAAACTGTGAGAGACAGTATGAAAAGAGAACTATGTGAAATGTATCCAACTGTATACCAATACGGTTACATGTTGAGAACAAAACGTCTTCGATATTAAAATCACACAACGGGTCAAGAATTCAGGGCTGAGTGCTTGTACACTACATCTTTTATTGTGCTTTAATACACACTCTGTCATTGTTTTGCTAATAGGGTCTTTTTGAGTGGTTAAAGTCAGCTGAGCTGAGGTCAACTGAAGAGTTCATGGTTGGGACTGACCTGGAATCAGTCAAGGATCAGCTATGTGATCTCAAGGTGAGTTCCTACGCTGAAGTACACTCATAACTAGAAATAGTATGTTGTAGTAAATGTAGTTAAGTATGTTGCTCTCATATTATACAAAGACTGCTTTTGGATATGTGTGTTGTATTTTATGATAACATAAAACATATCAGACGATAGCTAAAGTAATGCGAGTCCTAACATATGTTCTGTATTTATTCTTTCCTTCAGGAATTTAAGCGAGAACTTTACCAGAAGAAAATAGAGATAGAGAGCCAGAACCATCGCTTCGTGTGCCGGCTGTCTCCAGGCTCGGAGCGTCCAGGCTCCGTCTCACCGCTGTGTGACTTCAGACAGCGCTGGGACAGCCTGGAGTCGGAGACTGTCGGCAGACAGGTGAGAATATGCAAGCAAATTTCATTACGTAATATTTATGTTAGCCACTATAATCCACTATATACACAATGTCATTTAGTGTTATTTATTACGATTTGATGTTAATTCAACAGTAGAAACTACATTTAGCAGGAAAAAGAGTTAAACATTTTTACTTTTTTGTGTTGCCACCAGCATCAACTGGAGTGTGCACTGCTGGGTCTGGGTCAGTTCCAAAACACACTGGATGAGCTGCACACATGGCTTTCCCGGACCGCTGAACAACTGCAGGGAAGCCAACCAATCAGCATCGATCTGCAGGCCTGCGAAATAGAGCTGGCCAAACACAAGGTTGGTGGTTGCCTGAATACTATAATATATAGGGACTAACATTTCAAAATAAGCCCTTCATTATACAGCTGCGCTGTCATAGGTAGGCTTTGAGTGTAACAGAGCTCTTTCAGACTTTGAAGGTCTCAGAAAACAGTGAACCTCTCATAGAGCAGTGGGTTTATCTGCTAGATAACACTGAACACTTAGCCTTGAATGAATAACAGACTTCAGTCTCCTCAAAGTGTTCACCACATTGTATGCTTTTTTTATACTTTAACAATACACACTGCTTGGATTGTCTGACAACAGTACATGTCTTCGTCTGAACTGCCAGACAAAACTAAGAACAGAAACCACTTCACCTCCAAGCAATACAAGTGAATTACACAGACACAGATACCATGCGGAATCTCTAACCTCTGATGCTTCCTCCTTCTCCAAAGGTATTGCGTAATGATGTCATGTCCCATGTTCGCACGATGGAGTCCCTGAACCAGGCAGGCAGGGGGCTGCTGGAGGTCGGGTCCGTGGACAGCCCGCATGGTCTGCAGTCTCGGCTGGAGCAGCTCAATGAAAGCTGGGAGTTTGTCCGCTGCGAGACTGAGCGCAGGCAGCTGGAGTTGGAGAACAGACTGAGTCAGGTGAAGAGAGAAAAAAAAAAATTGATCCATTATTTAAGTCACAAAGTAGTACAGAAAATATGTTAACTGTACATATAGTACATTGTTACACACTATATTAGGATGCAGCATTTACATAGTTATACTGCATTTTATGATCATTATCAGTACATGTCATGGTGCCCTCTTGTGGTCATTGTATAGGCTAGCATATAAGCTTGCGTGCCCAAATTTAATGGTAGCTTTTATTGTCATAAAGGAAGGCAAAGTTTAAAAAGACATCATTTAAATCTTATCTTTCATATCTACAAATACATTTAATAACCTAATAATATTTTGTCAGCTGGCAGTCACTGTTGTTGATGAAACTTTTGCCATAACTAAAGTTGTGCGACACCCACATCACCAAAGGAGATTCTGCAATTCATTCTGTTGTTTTTTGCTGCAGGTACAAGATGTTACGATGGAGATTCAGGATCTTCTGCAGTGGCTGGAGAGCACAGACCTGAGACTGTCCTCCTCTAAGACCATGTGGAGTATGCCAGACTCTGCTAGTGAAAGACTTAGTGCACACTTGGTAAAATGGACCAGTCAAAATAAGACAGAGATACACAAGAAATCAAATATTTGTAACCTAGTAAAGCAGTATATACTGATTGTCTTTCTTCTCACCCCTAAAAAGGAGTTGTGCAATGAGATGGAGTCAAAGCTCCACGCCTACACAGATGTGAAGAATGCCATCCACAGGATGCTGGAGAGCAGCAACATTGTCCGGGGATCAAGCACCGAACACAGCCTTTCTATCCTTGAACAGAAATGGGCGTCAGTCTACAGCAAAGTGCAGGAGCGAAAGGTTGTTTAACTCTTCATAGTCATTAGTCATCCTGTTGATTCATCATTAATTTAGTGCATTATTCTTATATCTGAGTGTCATGCCGTTCCCACAGGCAAAGCTTACAGAAGGATTGAGTCTGGCCAAGGAGTTCCACAGTAACGTCCAGGAGCTTCTCACCAAGATGAGCAAGTGTGAAGAGTCTATTGGGCTTCTTCCTGCTCCCAGCTTCGTTCTGGACACAGTTTGTAGCCAGCTGCAGGATCACAGAGTAGGTCTTTTTACACCTGCAGTAGTCTCTGTCAGCTTCAGATCCAGAGTTACACATACGTGTTCATTTTTGGTTCATGAAACACTTTTATTTGTACAGGCGCTGGTGAATGAGGTGAACAGTTATGGCGAGAAGAAGACCAAAGTGCAGCACACTGCCTGTAGACTAACAGAGCTGAGCAGGAAGGAAGACTGTGATGTGGTTCATAACCTAATCATGACCGTCCAGGATCGCTACAAAAAGCTACAGCAGCGAGCGTCAGAGAGAGGCAGAATGCTGGAGGAGGTCAAAAAGAATGCCAAACAGGTATACCACTATATCAATATAAATGGACGACCTTCTCCATGTACTTTAGGTGTGACTTAGAGGAACCTTTGTATGATATCTGTCTTTATTTCTCATATTTCAGTTTAATGAATCATGGCGCCTGCTAGTGGACTGGATGACAGAAGTAGAACAGACGTTAGACACGCATAAAGAGATCGCTGTGTCCCACGAGGAGATTAAACAACAGCTGACCGAACAGAAGGTGCAGCAGACATCACAACGAATACAACTTGGTTCTGTTCTGTATGTTTATCAGTGCCTCCGCTGATCACTTATTTTTCTAATTAGGAGTTCCAGAAGCTGATGAGGTCAAAGAGGCCCATGTACGAAGCCACGTCGAAGAACGGACGTAACCTTCATGAAAGAGCTCGGACCAGCCACGACAGACAGCATCTGGAAAATCTCCTGGCTGAACTCAAAGACACATGGGACACCATCAGTGGCAAGTCCATGGAGAGGTATGATACAGTTGATGGTAGACATTTGAATGCATCCATAAGTATTTAAAAAATCCTGATCTTGAAAATGTACCTAATGTGCTGGCTCACGTCTCTCAGACAACACAAGCTGGAGGAAGCTCTGCTGTTCTCTGGAAGATTCACTGATGCTCTCCAGGCACTGAATGACTGGCTGTATAGAGCGGAGCCCCAACTAGCTGAGGATGTCCCTGTTGGTGGAGACAAAGACATGGTACACAACCTGATAGACAAACACAAGGTACGCCTATCATGCATTTTAATGTGTGGCCTTAATGATATAATATATAGAAACACAGGATTCATCCTAATTCGTGTAGAATGTTTGGGTATCTGTGAAAGTAGCTTTAATGCCTTGGTAATGATTGGTAAACTCTCTCTCTCTTAGGCCTTCCAAAAGGAGTTGGGGAAGCGTGCCGGGTGCATTAGGACCCTTAAGCGCTCTGTGAGGGATCTGACCAGGAGCAGCACAGCCGACGCTCACTGGCTGCAGGAGCAGATGGATGAACTGGAGGTCCGCTGGGAGGCTGTGTGCAAACTGTCAGTCAGCAAGCAGGACAGACTGGAGGCTGCACTTCAGCAGGTAGTTCTCACAAATAATAATTGAGCTTTTAAATTCTGATTCTTTAATATTACTACGTTCACAGGGGTTGAGCTGTGTCTTAATAAAAACTGTCTTTTGACTTCTTCTCTGGTGCAGTAAAGTTACAGTGCAACAATGGAGGACTTGCACACAGAGAACAAAAAAGAGATTCAGACTGGAGTCTGGATTTTAAATATTCGATACATTACAGAAAGTGCAAGAGTGCAAACATTTCAGTCCATGATGGACTGAGGCATGCATGACAAGTAATGGGTTACTCTGCAGGTGCTCCGAGTCAGTGATCGAGAGCTTGATTAAATACACATGAAGCCAATTGCCAGCAGGTCAAGTCATTACAAACACATTAGAAGAATATAGTTCTCATACACGTACTGATATAAATACATATGGATGTTAGCTTGGAGTGGGAATGGGATCCACTGGTATAGAAAGACAATAAGATGTCACAGAAAACAGGTCATATCTAATTCTTATTTTAAACCACTGGGGTTCAGCGTTTTAAGGTAAAAGATGTATCTACATTCCCATTGGAGTAAAATTTGATCCACATTGCCACCATGGCGATTAGGAATCATCATGTCAATGTCACAGAAAGCCAAATCCAAAATAGACTGATTGCCGTCTGAAAAGTGTCTTGAAACAGCTGATTTAGGATCAGCACTTTTATGTTCATTAATCTAAGTTGTCTCCTTATTTTTCATACATATTGGATGCCATATTTGGTACATGCAAGATGATAGAGGACATTACTAGAGCTGCATGTTTTCAAGTTTTTTATTTTGTGCTATTAACCTTTTTACGATTCGAGCATCCATCACATTGTCCAACCGTCCCTGGTGTGTGGATTTTATTCGTATGTCCGCATGTACGAGTGTATCCCGAACATTCATTAATGCTCTAGAAAAAGAGAAAAGTGGAAGAGAGTTAAAGATCTCTTTGCCAATGTCATCAACAGATGTTGATGTGAACAAGTCTGGAGATCATATTTAGAACCAATATATATATCAATATATCTTTTCCAGAACACAATGGATTGCAAAAATGTATCATTATAGTACACAAATTGGTTGGGTGAAGCTTGCGTCCATAGCAGTGCCATGTGTCTGGAGAAAGAAATCTTTACCATGAAGACAATTGTTTTTTGAGAAAAAACTCACAGATGAGGATCTTGGTATAAAGGCTAGCTACATCGATAGTGGCCAGGAGAAGATCACCACGTTGGGTGTCGCTTCAGAAAGTTGAGTAATGAAGTCACCGGTGTCTTTTAAATATGAAGCTTTTCCACTAACGGTCTAATGAGATAATCAATAACATTAGATAACGATTCAGAAAGAGAACCAATACTCGCTATAATAGGGCAATATTTTGGGGACCCTTCTGTAGTCTTGTGTACTTTAGGTAGATCATAGATAACTGGTTTAATAGGAAAATCATTATTCAGGTACTTATATTCAGACTGACTCACTTGACCAGAGGACAAACTTTGCTTTAGAAAATGATCAATTTGCCCTTTAAAAGAGACTGTAGGATCACAGTGCAGTTTATTTATTTTATAGAAATGACCATCAGATAACTGTCTTCTTATTTTGTCATCATACATTTTACTGGCTATCACAGCTATACCGCCCCCTTTATCAGCAGGTTTCGCAGTGACATTAGGGTTTTTAGACAAGGAAGATAAAGCGGCCCAGGTGTCTACAAAAGTTCTTCTTCATCGCTTTCAACTAACTTCACAAAATGTTTCAATACTGGCACAATTGACCTTGAGGACAAAATGTACTTTTGTGTTTAAACTGAACATTTGTTGTTTTCACAACACTCTCAGCATTTACAGGTGAGCTAGTTCCCCTCTTGTGAAATATTAACTTGATGGAGCGAAGTAATTTAAAGAGTTCTGCCTTAACTTGAAAGGTATTAGTAACAGGTGCAGGCACAAAAGGAAGTCCTTTGTTGAGGATGGATTAAATAAACAATATATGACCTGTTTTCTATGACTCTATCTCATTATTTCTCTGAAATAGTGGATCCCCTTCCTAGTGTATAAGCTAATATCTGTATGTATTAAATCAGTACGTGTATGAGAACGATATTCCTCTAATGTGTTTGCAATGACTTGACCTTCTGACAGTTGGCTCCATGTATGTTCAATCAAGCCCAAGGTCATTGACAAGGTGCACCTGCAGAGTAACCCATATATAGGGCTACTCAACATGCATGCCTAATTTTGCACTGAGAAAGTCTCACACAGAGTGAGACGTTTGCACTCTTTGTCACTGTCTGTACATCCCTGTGATGTATCAAATAGAAACGTTTCAAATCCAGAATCTCTTTTTTTCTTCTCTGTGTCAGAGTCCTCCCTTGCTGCATTGATACTTGTGTATACTGAAGCTGTCAATATGCAATGAATTGTGCTGACAGTTGCTTTAGATTTTCCCATTTTCCTACAAAACTGACAAGTAGTTGTGTTTCGCTCAGTCTCTTGTTAGGCTGGAAAGTCTTAACTAGTAAATCATGACAAACTACAAGTCTCCTTATGTGAAGGTAGCTGTGGTCATGAGCAAAAATATATCATATCAGGAATGGATAGAAGTTGATTGGTTGAGTGATATCTGGCCATTAATAAAAGCTGATAAGTAGGGCCCACCTTTACTCTCATCTTAATCTTTGTCTTTGTTCTCTTTAGGCTGAAAAGTTTGATGGCCTTGTTCACTCTTTCATGGAACGCCTCACTGAGGCAGAGAGGATATTGAAATATGGGGTGATACCAGAGGAGGAGGAAGGTTTGCTGGCTTTCCGCAAACAACACGAGGTCAGTATAACTTTCACAGTCCCTATAGGGAGATACCCTTTTCCCCCCATCTTGTCTGCTTCCGGGGAGGTCAAAGGTCAGGGTCTGCTACAGAACAACAAGTTGATGCCGATAAGGATTCAGTATCATCAAGGGTAGTTAAGCAGGGTGGTTATTTGCAGTTTGAACCCATTCAACCAGCTGAAGGACGGATACTCTGACCATTAGTTCGTACCTTGTTGTTTAACAATGAACCACATGTAAGAAATGAATTTTATTATTATATAAATAAAATATAATTTTATTTTAATGTCGAGCTAATGGCTCATCCTACATGAGAATATGTGTTTTACTGGATACAACGCTGAATAAATCCCTTTTCTGCCCCCCTAAAGGAATCAATGGGTGCCTTGCAGGCTCAGGCGGTGGAGTTACAGAACATACAGTGTCTGGGTGAGGAGATCCTGGCCTCCTGTCACCCAGACTCCATAATCACCCTAAAATCTTGGATCAGTGTCACCAAGACCCGCTATGAGGAGGTGAGTGGTTTCGTGCCTGCATGGAAAGCAATAGCGAGTTTTCCTTTCCCAATGGATTAAATCCATGATAAATAACTCTATATTTAGGACACCGTTAGTTGCTATCATTCAGGTAACTGGAAATGTTTTGAAGACAGAGGCATACTGGTTCAACACCTGTGGACCAGAGTCAACATTTGCGAGCATCTGAATGGAACTAGCGTAACTTCCTCCCTCTCCTTGTTTTCTGGATCAGGTTCAGACCTGGGCTC
This sequence comes from Enoplosus armatus, assembly GCF_043641665.1. NCBI lineage: Eukaryota > Metazoa > Chordata > Actinopteri > Centrarchiformes > Enoplosidae > Enoplosus > Enoplosus armatus. The sequence goes on along the minus strand of NC_092188.1, from coordinate 20,047,569 downwards.
AGCAGCAGGGCCAGAAGATCCAGGCCAGCCTGGTAGCACTGGAGGCAGAGAGAGAAGAAGTCCAGAGGCTACTGGACTGGATCTCCTCAGCACAGGAAGCCCTCAGCCTCAGAGACCAAGAGCCACTGCCTGAAACCACAGAGCAGAACCAAGAACTGATTGAGCAACACACGGTACAATTAGTCTCTGTTCTCTGAGCTACCTGCTAAACCATCTCACTGTCTTCTCTGTCAAATAGAGACTACCTTTCCACTCCATTACATATTGGCGAACGGTCAGGATGTGTAGATACTGCCGCCCACCAAAAAGCACACGAAATATTCATGTTTTAAGTTTACGTTTGAACGTGAACACAGTTGTGATACTGTAGCTCTCAGGTCATCAGCTAGTTTTATTAATATGCTGATCTTTTATGGTACATTATAGTTTTTTCTAAAGTTAGGATACTTGAAATTAATATTTTCCCAGTACTGAGGAATGTAAACAAAACGACAACTTTGGAACACCCAAACGGCAAACATTTTTTTGGTTTTCCAGGTTGCTAATGGGGACTTTGCACCATAAACAGCAGCTTTTTTTTCACTGCATTGTGGGACAAATACATACACACACTCAAATATAAAACAGATGTGCTTTCTATCACATCCTACAATTTCATTATAACATACTTTACCCTGGTTATGATACAACCAGACAATTGACCACTCACAGAACATTAACATTTGCTGTGCCGTGTTATCACTGATCCTCTCTGCAGGTATTCATGGAGGAGTTGAGTAAAAAGTTTCCAGAGGTTGAACATGCCACAAAGTCCTGCAAACACAAGAGCATTTCTAAACAGCAAGTTTCCCCCAGCAAACGGCCTCTCACAAGTAAGCCACCATGAAAACGCTATCGTTTACTTTAAAAGGTCATTATTGTAATATAAGCATCGACAGCTTGATGACTGTCTGACTGAAAACGATGTGTAAAGCAAAGCAAGGAAATTAGTTAAGCTGATTCCACACGATTGCATGTGGCTGTTTTTCCGTTCAGAGAGGAGGAGCACTCTGAAGCTGCAGCCTGCTGTGCCGGTTCCCCTGGAGCACCTCGAACCCCAGACCCCAGAGCTCCGCCAGCTGGTCAGTCAGTGGCAGAAACTCTGGCTCCTGGCTGTGGCGAGACAAAGCCGCCTGGAGCAACACCAGCAGACTCTCAAAGAGGTTCTCGTACTTTTTTAAAATGTACACATTTGAACAGGTTACGGTGCCGTTAGAGCTGTCCAACATAGTAGAAAAGTTTCTCCAAACTTAATTTAATGTGATAACCAACAAAGATATATTTTCGCATTTCTGGACAGATGGAAGAATTTGCAAACTTTGACTTCAACATTTGGCGAAAGCGTTACATACAGTGGATTAGTCATTTGAAGTCGCGGATCTTGGACGTGTTCCGCAGCATCGACCGGGACCAGGATGGCCGCATCAGCCAGAAGGAGTTAATTGATTATGTCCTTGCCTCCAGTAAGACCCACTTGCCATGTATCACTCATTTTGATCAATGACTGTTGAAATGTATGACCATATCTTTCTTGTCGTTTCCCATGTTTACTTTTTTTAATTAAAGTATGCAATGCCATATTGATGTGATTAAAATCCCCTTCCTCCTCTACTGTAGAATTTCCCACCAACTCTCTGGAGATGAACGCAGTGGCAAACATCTTCGACATGAACAGCGATGGCTTCATTGACTACTACGAGTTCGTGAGTGCGCTTCACCCAAGCAGAGACCCCTACAGGAAAACACTGGATGCAGATCAAATAAACGAAGAGGTGTGAATAGATTGTGCATAAGAAAACCCCGCACAAATGTAGTTTGACTCATTCGAGTGGTTTCATTGCTGTGACACTTGCTGTTACGCTGACCGAGACACTACCTCATTGCTCTGCCCTCCTCAGGTGAGTCGACAGGTATCGCAGTGTAACTGTCCCAAGAGGTTCCAAGTGGAGCAAATAAGTGCCAATAGATACAGGGTGAGTCATTCTTATGATTGAAAAATATTAAAGCATCTATATAGGCTTCAAAAACGGACTTGCAATATGATTTTTTTTTTGTCTGCTGCAGTTTGGAGATTCCCAACAGTTGCGGATGGTTCGTATCCTGCGCAGCACGTTGATGGTCAGGGTGGGAGGAGGCTGGACTGCTCTGGATGAGTTCCTGGTCAAGAATGACCCCTGCAGAGGTCAGTACACTACTCCTCACTTCTAATGATTCCTGTAAACTATATATGCTATTATTCACTGTAATGCGGCAAGTCTTCAGCTCCTGGTATGGCTAAAAGTTATGTATGCAGCGTGAATCCAAACATTCTCCATGCAACAAACCATCCAACTTGAATTTCAGGTTCTATTTTTTCTTTTTAGCTGTGCTATTCCACAGTGTAGTTGTAGCTAATGTCAGGTATTGTTTTTAAATGATTAAGCATGCATGCATCTATAAACACTAGTCAAACCAATCAGTGTGCTCCACTAAATACATGTTTCTGGTAAAGTTCAGATTTTTTATTTATTTGAATGTAGATATTTTCTATACTGACTAATATAGGCAATCTTGCTTTAATTATTTATGTATACAGTGCCTACAGGCTGTTATTAGAGGTGTGGCTACTATAAATCACATGTTTTCTTTTTTACGGCATTCTGTTAAACTCCCCTGCTGTGTCACCGACAGTGAAAGGCAGGACCAACCTGAAGATCAAGGAGAAATACTTGTCTCCTGCAGGAAGCACCTCTAAGGGTTTGACTGTCAGCAGGTCTAACTCAAGCCTCAGCCTCTACAGCAGTGCGTCCGCCCCCACCAGCCCCATGACACGCAAGGCAAGACCACACTTTTGTTAATGGAAATCTATTTATGTAGGTGCTACATGTGGTGTTTTACATTTTTTGCCACTGTCCCTTTTTTAGTTAAGTAATATCTTTGCATACATATACAAAGCAGTTACAAGTAAGACACATCTTCCAGTTCCACAGTCAAAATGCAGAATCTTATGCTGTATAAAATGAATACTGAGTGATACCAGGGCAGTAGCAACATCATTTAAACTGAGGGTTCTTGAATGTGCTTTGGAGAAACGTAAAATACAGCATGCAGCAACTTTACATGAGCACTGTAAGATATTTTACCATCGAGACATGTTATTCTAATTAATGTTACATGTCTTGCTTTAGGCATTGCTCCGCAGAAGTTTCTCAGGAGACCGCTGCATCCGCCCCAGGAGCTCCATCGCTGCTTTGGGGTCTGATCTACAGTTTGTCACAACAGGAGAGGACAACTCTCCCTCGCCATCAGGTCAGACAGTCACCTCCACCTTATTTTTAAGGGAAATCATCTAAATCATAAACATCTCATTTGAGATGGTGAGTTAACCCTTTACCCTGTCTGTTTAGACGAAGCTGAGAGGTTACCCACATGATTACCTCTGCCCCTGAGAACCACGTGTGTGCTGCAGTGCTAACACAGCCTTGGGGCCCCCGAAACAAAGTGATAAGTAACGTGATGGAGGGGCCTAACAACCATGCATCAGTCACATCTGGAAAGCAGACACTGACAGCAAAGTACAGCGAAGGTCCCCAGAAGTGATGCTAAAGGCTCTTAAACTTTGAGAAATCTCCGTGAAGGCCAGGAGGTCAGTCCAGATGCAAGACTAAGACAAGATTTACTTTGTCCCCTGCTGCATTTCATACAGCAGCACTTTTATCGCGTAGAGAGTAGGTATTGAAAAGTTCTGCATGGATGCTTATTGCATGATAGCCAGAGCCTTGCTTAAATCAGATTTTGTTCTGTTTTTTCCAGCTTGTTGTTTTTTTTTTTTTTTTTGGGTTGTAAAGATGAGCGAAGTCGGACAGCGCCAGAACCTGAGAATAATGTTCTGTCATGGGCAGTAATGTGGTGTAACTGATTTGTACATGGTATGTAAAGGCTGTCCGACAGCCCAAACTAGCGTCCAAAAAAACACATATATACCAAAACCATAAGTATGTGAAGGGTACAGTATGCTGTCCTTCAACTTTGTGATATATTTGTTTCATTCCATGAAGATGACATTGTTGGCAGGGCCACACTGTTTTTTGTCTTTTACCTTTTTTTTGACACCATGTTTTCAAATAATTGTGTATTTTTTATTGTTCTTTATTGTAAGGATGTTTTAAACACTGGAGATTGCGTAACGAACAATGCACTGAAGTATGACAGGTCATTGTTGATTTGTAGAGATTATTTTCTCAGGATTGTTTTTTGCCTTTTTGGATGTGTGTATCTCTATGGAACATTACTGTGAACGTGTAGATGTTTTTGTTTTCTTTATAACATTGTACTTCCTGGGAAAGTTTTGTTTAGCACATTGTTTTTCATAAAAATGCACTTTTCTGCGTCCAGCTACCATAGATATGTTGTTTTGCTGAGTGGGTAATTTGACAGTTATGTGTAAGAGAATGATTTTTTCATGAGAATGCACTGGAGGTGAAATGTCTGGTTGAACAGTTCAGTGAAATCTACCTTTTTAGTTTCCTTGTTTTCCCTTTCCAGCCTCTTTTACCAAAAGCAGTAAATTTTTAATTTTCTGTATTTCTGCCATGATGATTTTTTTTTCGGACTTCCAATCCAGTCAGAAATTCTCGCAACTGTCTTGATTTTATTATTCTATGTTCAAAGGTGTTTAAGAAACATGTAAGACACTACATCAAGGTTTACTCCTGAAGATACCAATATGCATATTTTAAGCAAAAAATACTGAAATACATTTTCCCTTAGAGAGACGCAGCTCTTTACTGGCTTTTACTGTGGTTCCTTTATAGAGCAGTTAATACTTCACAATATCTTATCAACAGTGTAAAGTTACTGTATTTGTATGTGTGCGTTTGTACTAGATCTACCTGAGATTGAAGACTGTAGCTTATGTACCTAATTGCATTTGGTCTATGCAGTTGTCAAAATGAATTTTTTTTAAAGTCAAATGTTTTTACATGACAAAGTAACTTTTTCCTCTTGGCCTCAATGTGTTGATGTTGGAGAAGGTTGACATTTTACTGTACTGTAAAAAATCTAATAGGCAGATTTCACTTCTATTGCTATGCACCCTACTCTTTCTGTACTGTAAATGTTTCTATACCCAGCACTCAGTCTGATGTCTAATCTAGGGAAACTGTAGATGAATGTCACTAATAATTTTACGTCCACTTGTATAAAAAAAACTTTTTGTAATAAAAATGAAAATATTTGCCATGATCATTACCTCTTTATATTTTTATTTCTTCACTTTCTTCACTCATCTGTTTGTTTTTCAAAAAATAGAAAGCATATTTTACTTGCATACCAACACAGATATCTATACAAGGTGAGAAAAAAAGGCCTAGAAAAAAGAGAATAAAAAGGTAAACATTAAAATTGCAAGTAATAAATTTAATTTGAATTGGGAGGTGATCATTATCTTATTAATATTATACAGGGCTGCATGCACATGTGTTATTTTGCCAGAAATCAAAGACAGAAGACAAATGATCACACTGAAATAGACTTCCTGCAGATGGACAAACCAAATTAGAGTTTATTTAAGACACAGTACGTTCATTTGTTGGCCACCTGGTGAATGTACTATGCACTCTCCTTTAGCTCCGGTTTTGGTCTCTACCAACTCCTGAGAAAAATATGTGGCTCTTTAGCTGCTAAATGCTCCACTGTGTTCTGCATAAAGCCAAGTGCATATTCGGATGATGATTCTCTTTAGCTTCGTCACTACGAGCGGCCCCTTTCACATTTTTTTCACATTGTCATTTGATACATTGTTGATATAGACATATCAATTGTAACTGCTTTAAAGTTGGTTCGCTGTAGTTGCTAGTGTTTCCAGTCACCTGATGATTATTCTCTGTCCTTTTAGATCTGCTTTCAGTTTCCACCAACTCCTGAGGGAAATATCTGGCGCTTTAGCTGCTAAATGCTCCACTGTGTTACCCAGCTAGTCATTAACTGTGTCTGTCTGCTGTTTGGTGCTGAGCAGGTATTGTGCAGTGGGTTTAGCAGAGCTTTTTTGTTAAACAGCTGCCTGCTGCTGCTGGAAATGATGCTATGAGAGCAGTGAGACTAAACCAAAACAAAGAGCCAAAAGAAGCGATGAAGCTCTTCAGGGATGAGGGGAACTGCAGAGTCAGGTAATAATTCTCTGAGGGTTCATCACTACAGGCGACCCCTTTCACATTAACATTTGATCCTTTTGTTATTAGAAAGATACTGATAACAGCGGCTTTAACCACTAACTAACAAAACAAAATGAATGTTTCTGCTATGTTGAGAAGGGATAGATTATATATAAATGTGAGTCTGTCACATACGACATTACGTTACACATTCTGACAAATGAGCATCCAAATATTAAGTTAGAAGAAAGCGTCTCCGGTCACCATAACAACAGAGTATGGACAAAGGTCAGGTGTACATAGTCTTGTGTTTTGGTATCTTATGTACTGATAAATTCTCAATGGCAGAAATTCCATCTGTGGCTCCCCAGCTCAAGCTGCCCTCCTGTTGATGTCTAACAAGTGAATCTTTCAGACTCGCCTGCTCTGTACACGCAGTACCAAAAACACAGACATATTTGTTTAAACAGTGAGCCCAGCAGTTTTGAGAAAGAAAGCAAAGTATTGTACTTCTACACAAATATCCTCCATGGACCCAGGTCACAGGAGTGCCCTGTACAGTCCTGAGGTTTAATCAAAACAACACTGTCCTGTGACTGGACATCAGTGTCTTTTGCTCACAAATGTGCACACTTAGGATGATGGGATATGTTTGAGTGTAGCAGATCAACTAGGTCTTGCAATCAGCAGATATCATCGGAACTGAACAGCAGACATGTCTTTGGTGATTTGGATCTTCTCACCGTGGGACATATTGTACATTATTGTTACACGTGCTTTTCTGACTGGGCTGTGGCATGCTGCACACAGACAACACACATACTGTTTACTGTATGTTATTCACATTATACACATTGTGTGTGTCTGTGTATAATATACAAATGGATAACAAATTACAGAAGAAAGTTGTGTTGGGTCACATCAGTAAGCCAGAACAGCTTCTATACTCTTTGGCATATATTCTCCAAGTCTGTGGGAGGGATGAAGGAGGGATGAACACCATGATGATTTGTAGCGACCATTCCCTTTAAAGGTACGATAAATGTAGTCTTCCACTCAATGAATATTCCCGCACTCAGCCCGGAAAGAAGAACTCTAATCACTCTATGAATTCTGCAGTTTTTGAGTTTCAACTGTGCAAACTCAATGAAAATGAAACGGGAAACTCATGCTTGAATTCATCAGTCATACTGGCCTCAATTGAAGTGAATGGGAGAGGAAACAAACGGCCTTCTGTCACAGTTGCAGCTCAACTGATCTCACACAAACACATTTGATGGATAACTTTGCTAAATATGGTGCGTAACTTAAAACATTACAAGGGAAAACAACAAAACGGAATGAGAGCAATAATCTTTTTGTGTACCAATTAATGATATTTTAGGGGACAGAACAGAGATTTACTACAGTCCACAGTTTAAATATGTTAGTAACGCAGCAGTTGCCTTAATCCCACATCCTGGAAAGCTCAAATGATTTTTATTTACTGTATCAAAACTAATTTGCTTTACTGTCACAACCCTAAAAAGAACTGTTGTTGTTATTATTCAGGAAGGGAACATTTAGTACCAGTCCGTGGGTACAAGGGCACTCGAATTAAATACCATAAAGTTAGTGCTCAACAGGGGTCATTCATCTGGGCTGGAATTTGTGCTGAACAAAGCCAGGCTGACCCGACCAAACACCCACTCAGAAAGCACAGAAAACTGTCCAAAGTCATCTTCTGGTTGGCTAAACTGCCCGCGCTTGCCCCCTACAAAAATGGGGAGAACCTTCATGTTGATGTAGTAGACTCATCAGATTCAGTTTGTTCCTTTTCCCCTCTACTTTCTTGCCAACATTTTCTCAGCTCCCTTTCCTCCATCCATCCTCTATTCCTTCTTTCCTCCTTCTGTCCTCATTCCCTTCTTCCACCCACCTCTGCTGCTGAGGACTGTTGCTTCCCAAACTGGACCCCAGGCTCAGCCCTCTGCAGTCACATGACGCAGATCCAGAGATCAAGAGTTGTAAAGTACAAAGCGCTCGTCTCAATGTGCACACATACACCACAGACAGAAACATCAGAAGGCCACTGTGCTGTTACGCATCTGAACCGCTTAACCCCCGGCACACTTTCCACTGTGCTTGTTTTACCCCTCACCAGGACTGACTGTGCACTTCCATTCCCACGAGCAGGTAGGTGGTATCATGTCTAATTTAGAATGATGAATAGAGGTCATTTAAAATGCTGAAAGGAGTTCAGACAGTTCATGGTGTTTTGTGTTCAGTTGTGTAATCTTATAATGAAAATGGTCTAATTTAGAGTTTGGTTGTAACAAAAACGTATTTTTGTTACAACCAAAGATTGGGCAGGTTTTCTACTGCACTGTTTGTCCTTATTGTCCTTAGCAACCGTCCTCATCTCACCCGACTCTATGAGATTTGTACTGTATCAGTATTCAACACTGTGTAATATGTTTTTTTGATGCCACTTTAATCTTCTAGGATTCTAGGATACAAACAGGCATAATTTGACATTCTAAAGAAGTTTTATGTCACTTTAACTTAGATCATTTGAGTTTAATTGATTTAAAAGTGTGTAATTGCAATATTAGAGAGACAATGTGACCTCAGTGTTAATGCCCAATAGTCACTATTTTTCAATATGTATATAAGAAAGAATCTTTTGATGCAGAAATGAGCCTTTTATTGTGCTCTGTAGCAGTCTGCTATCTAACATGATTCCTCCTACTTTCTCAACCTTGTCCAGGCCGCTCTCATTCCTCCTATTTGTAGATGACAACCTTGAAAAAAGGTACTGCTTTGACTGTCTGTGGACAATGTTATCACAGATTCAAGTGAGCTTGCAGAGGAGCATTCTGGTTTATTTTCTTGAGAGCGCTCTAGATTTCTGCCGTCTCCTTAAGTCGGTGCCGTTTGCTAACATCAGGAAATATTTCAAAAATGAAAATTTGGTGATAGGGTGATGAATAGGGCTAGATGAAAAGGTAAAGGATCACCAACTGGTTACAGTCCAACCTGAGGGGGACGTGAATGTGTGCACCAAATATAGTGGTAATTCATCCAAAAGTTGTCAGCACTTTTCTCTCAAAACCAAATGTTGTCAACCTAAAAGCATGAGAGGAAAAGTCAGCGGAATCACCAAACTCTGTGGATTCGTCCTTTAAGGAGCACGAATGTATGTACCAAATTTCATGGAAGCCATCCAAACATTTTTGAGATATTTCTGTCTGGACCAAAGCAGTGGGCCAACCGACTGACCAACCTCCAATCATCCTGCACTGCAGCATCTGCTTCTCTGGTGGTGGATTGTTGGTCCTCCTCCAGGCTGGGCTCCTCACTTACATACTTGCTGTCGTGGACTTCGGTAATGAAAGCATCCTGGCTTGCTGTGATGGCAGGACGTTCACCAGCAGCAGTTAGGGTGGCTTTTTCCGTATGAGACAGAGGAGACCTCAGCTTTCGTGGCCGAGACAACCATTTCACTGAGCTGCTTGGAGGGTGTATTGAAGGAGGTGCTTAGAGGAGACAACCACAAGCCCTGCAGAACTTTTGGAACCATCACCACTTCCTTTGGGTTGAAGAGTTTAGGGCGAATGTAAGGCTACTGGGGTACTTCTGAGCAACGCTGATTTTAGGATCTCTGTAGGTTGCAATCCTTTAAATGAAGTTTAAAAACCTGTTAGAATACCACTGAGACACGACAACCACCGTACTTTACCAGAAAATAACTGTGTGTCAAAGGAGGAGTGTTGGCCTATTGTTAAAACAAACATCATACTGTATGTTGTGAGTGTTTTCCTTCAAGCTGATTTAAATAACAAATCTAAACTGCAATGTCATGAGTGTGCTGTTGAACCTGGCAGACTGGTCTTTAAGTAATTGTGAAAGATGATTGTGAACCTAGATGAAATAACTGAGGCAGAGAAACAGAGGGAAAGTCTGTGTGGTATTTCCGGTATCTAGTATATAACTTCACTGAGTGTGAAACCAAACGCTGGTTCACTCCTCTCTCTCTCTCTCTCACACTGCATCCTGTGTGTTTAAAGGAGGGCAGACCACAAGGTCGTATGCTGGTTGGGGGAGGGAAAAGGAAGAGGAGGAGCTATTCTCACTGAGACCTCCCCCTTCACTGTCTTTCCTCCTATTGCTGAGCACAGAGAGCACATGGCTGTCTGATTTTAAAACCACCCTCCAATAGACGGACGACCAAAGTGTCATGGTGGTGCAGGACATGTGCGCCTGTGCAGTCCCTCCCCTGTCAAGTGCACCAGAGAGACACGGAAGCAGCAAGCCTGTGGATACTGAGTGTGCGTGTGGAGGAGAAAAAGGGGAGGGAATGCATACACACACACACACACACACACACACACACACACTTGCGGGTGATGTAACTGATCACAATGGAGTGACGGTTTTTGAACAGAAAGAGGGAAGAAGAGAGCAGTCTCTTCCTGGCTATGTTTTGAACAAGGTAAGGTGATATATTGTGATACCTACTAGAACTGTGAGTGTGTGTGCGTATGAAGGAATGAAGGATTATAGGATTTCCTGATTATCCTAGAACCTCACGGCTCAAGCCTTTGTCCACATGCTTCCCTTACAATGTGAAGGTACGAAAATGAATCAGGATGATTGTACAGTTTTAGAAGCAGGAACAGGAAGTTGGATCATGTTTACCTCCCATAGTCAGCAATACTTCTTTCTGAATATTACCAATAAATGTGATTTATTTTTATATTCTGAGTTTGGTGTAAGTTACTTATTTTATTTTTATTTCATTTGCATTCATTGTTTTGGTAAAACATTTCCATTAAAAGTTTGGAGTTCCTGTGTTCCTTCCAAGTGGGGTCTTGAAACAGTCAGACACTGAAACACATCTTTGACACTGTCCAATTAAAAGATATCAGGAAACCTTTTTTGTTTCAGTAACATTATATATAACAATATGCTAACATGTCGGAATAGTATAAAGAGCAATACATATAGAGCAAGTCCTTCACAATGACAGTGGTGACGTAGTTTTATGACACAGCTCCACAATCATTCCCCTCTAATGTGTGTGTTTATGTCACAGCCACATGGTGCTTTTTATGGGAGCAGTGTGTCAGTATGTGAAAGGTCAGGCATCACCTGCCAAGTAGCACATGAGAGAGGGATGGAATAAGAGACGAGGGAGGCTGGGAAGGTCAATCCCAGCCACATGGTCAGATGCTTTTGTATTCAGTAACAAATATGTGACATTATGCTATGCTATGCTTATTTACTGAATTTATTTACAAACATCATCCCCAAGACACCTTTAGGGTTGGCAGTATTGTAACATTTTTATTATTCATATCATATTGGATGGATTGCTGTGAAATTTGGTACAGACATTCCCCTCAGGGTGACTTAATGAACTTTGGTGATCCTGTAACATCTTATCAAGTGCCATCATTATGTCAAAGCATTACTTCCAACACTTTGGTTTATGACTAAACACCTGCAAAACTATAATAACATTCCCATCAGCCTCAGCTGTACTTGTGTTTAGTGCTAGCGAGCAACATTAGCGTGCTAACACGCTAAACTATAATGGTGAACATGGTAAGTATTACAATAACAAATGAGAACCAGCATTTCATCATTGTCACTGTGAGCATGTTGGATGTTAGCATTTAGCTAAAGGCAACACTGTGCCTAAGTACAGCCTCTCAGAGCAGCTTGCATGGCTGTAGGCTCTTAGTCTTTTTTATGACCCGCACACATTACAACAACAATCTTTAACAATCTTAAATAACTCTAAAATGCATTTTTAAAGTCAACTAAGTATATTTTTGGGTTGAAGCTGCTTTAGCCAGTGTTTTTGTCATTTGGTAAATTTTGCATTCTACTAATAAATCTGTCCTATGTTGTGTCTGTATTTCAGATCGTGTACATCTACATTTCCTGATTTACCTCATTCCATCATCATCATCATCATCACTCCATCATGTCGCTGCTGACTCACGTGCTGGCGTGCCTCTTTGGTATGGGCTCCTGGGTGGCAATCAATGGGATGTGGGTGGAGCTCCCCCTGGTAGTATCGGAGATCCCGGAGGGCTGGCATCTTCCATCCTACCTCACAGTCCTCATCCAGATGGCTAACATAGGTCCTCTCTTCATCACTCTGATGCACCGCTTCCACCCGGGGGCACTAGATGAGCGGCCGGTCATCTACTGCATTGTGGGGTTGGGGATAATTGCTACATTCCTGCTGGCTTTCTTCTGGAGGCACACAGTGACAATAGGGGGCTCTTTGCACAGTGTGCCCCTGCTGGTGTTAAGCTTCCTGCTCTCTGTGGTGGACTGCACCTCCTCTGTTACCTTTCTGCCTTTCATGATGCGGCTGCGTCCAGAGTATCTTACCACGTACTTCGCGGGTGAAGGCCTCAGTGGTCTGGTGCCTGCACTGGTGGCTCTGATTCAAGGTGTTGGTGTAGTCCACTGTCAGAATGCCACTTTGGCTGGTGTGGCCAACATAACAGCTGACAATGCCACTATGATTGGCAGTGGAGAGCTACAAGCCATCTACCAGCCAGCTAAATTCTCTGCCCAGGTCTTCTTTGTGTTCCTCAGTGCCATGATGGTTGTGTGCATGGTAGCCTTCATCCTACTCAACCATCACCCAGCTGTGGCTCGGGAGAGAAAGAACGACCTGTACTTCAGTGGTGATCTGGCCCCTGGGAAGAGAGAACAAGGTCTGTCCCTGCATTCCAAGACACCAGAGCAGAAGCCTATGCTCAGCCCCCTGGAAGCAGTCAGGAAGGAACCCAGGAGCTCTTTTGGGAGAGGAACGTATAGTAATCTCGAGGTGTTGTTCGTCTTTGTCGTACTGGCTTGGGTCAACGCTCTGACCAACGCAGTGCTGCCCTCAGTCCAGTCCTACTCCTGTCTGCCATACGGGAACAAGGCCTACCATCTAGCTGCCACCATGGCAGCTGTCGCTAACCCAGTGGCCTGCTTCATTGCCATGTTTATGCCCATTAGGTAAGAACGATTGCTGGAACCATCTCTTTACATGAAATGATCATATACACCCACTAAGATTTTTCTGTCTCCTCCAACATAAAAAATAAAATGACACAAAAAGAGATATGTTCAGTCACTATGGGTACTGAATTCATTCAAACTAAGCAAAGTGGTTCAGTGTAACAGAAAATGCTTAGTTTTACCATATGCATTGAATTTTGTTTTCAGGTCCCTCATCTTCATGGGTTTCTTGACCATGATTGGGACTGGATTTGGAGCCTACATCATGGCCATGGCTGCTCTTAGTCCCTGCCCCCTGTTGGTCCACAGTGCCTCTGGAACTGCAGTCATAGTAAGACTCTTTCTTCTAATGGATTTGTCACATTAAGATATTCCATTTAGACTGAGAACTATATCACTTAATAGCAGTTCATTTTGGATGTTATGTTCTCTACGGAGCTCATGCCACACCTTACAAAAGTACAACCCGCCTTTTTTAGTCACATGTACGTTCAGGTTTCTTATGATTTGGGAGTGTCATGTGATTGGCAGGTTTCTTATGATTTGGGAGTGTCATGTGATTGGCAGGTTTTAAGATCAAGTCGTGTCAACTCAGTCCTGTCGACTTGACTGAGACAATACTGTCAAACCATGTTTGTGCCGTATTTATGAACACTCATTTATTTTCCCTGAGGAAAACTTTCACCTTTATAGACTTCATACACACAGTATAATGCAATATACTGTTATGTAAATGTTATAAAAAGTCAATGGGCGCACACACTCTTTCAAAATAAAGGTTTAAATAGTGCAGAAAAAGCAGCTTTAAAATACCATAGGAAAAGAAAATACTAATAGCAAGTGGCAAGGCTTGTGGCTAATATTTTGGGTTTTCTTTGATTCATCACTTCATCACAGTGTCCTAAAACTAGAATTCTGAAAATCGTCACTCTCACTGTGTGACCTAACAAATCAAATCTTTCCCTTTGTTTCTCCATTGTTGATGTGTGCAATGCTGTCATATTTTCGCTAATAATACCTTAATAGTAATATGCTTTATATAGCTTTTCTAAACAGATGTGTGCTGTAAAAAAAAACAATAAAAATGCTAAAATAATGATACCAGAGACATCTTAAATTAGTAACAAGTACCATACAAGAAATTAACAGTTAAAAACACATTTGTTAACAAATGCAATAAGATGTTTTAAGCACAATACTATTGATTGGTGTATCAGTGATCATGACCTGATAACTGCAGCCAAACACTGCAGCAGCTTATTTTATTAACTGGTAGCACTTCCACCAGGGAGGAGGAACTACTGACTAACTGCTGAGCTTATTCAGTTGAAAACCTCCTGTCCCAGCCTGTCCATGATGGCATTGTGAACGAGTTGGCTAACATGTTGAGGTGAAAATAGGACATTTTGCAAATGGCTGTCAGATCATTGTTATGTATCATATTCACCTCCTCTGTGTTGCAGGTGCTGGTCTGGATTCTGTTTGTCCTGTCCCTGTCCTATGTGAAGGTCATCATCGGGGTGATTCTGCGGGATGAGGGCCACAGCGCCCTCGTGTGGTGTGGAGCAGTCGTGCAGTTGGGCTCCATGGTTGGCGCTGTATCCATGTTCCCATTGGTCAGTGTCTATGGACTTTTCAAGTCGGGCGATGCTTGCAACACCAAGTGTCCCATGTAGTGAATAAATGTGTTTAAATTGATCACTGATGTACAAAACTGAAATATAATTTGTCCTTATTCTAGTGGCACTGAACTCATGGCAGTCATGAGTTTTACATATTCCTACTTGTTTCAACAGAACTGAGAGGTCAGAGGTGTTTATCTAGTATCACAGTGTCACTCCCTGATGTTGTTTAATAGATTTAATCTCATCAGTCAGATGGCAGAATTATGTTTTATATAGTGTATTTATGGATTTATGGAGTGAGCTGAAATGACACCTGTGTGACAGACCACACAAGACCATTTTATTGCTGATTATATCTATCTATTCAGAGGTCAAAGCCAGTTTACTTGAAGATAATGTGAAAGTATAATTGATTAATGGTACTTTTATAAGAACTTATGGTATTGTTGGCTTTAAAATGTGCCTTAATTTGAGACACTGAAAGATTTGTGCTTTTTTTTAGTGTACATGGTTGTTTAACGTTATACCTTTCCTTGTATGTGTTACTTGAGTGAGGAAACCACTAAATACCAAATAAAACACTTGTTTTGTTGCTGTCTAAATGAGTGCATTATACTGCAAATCACTTCAAACGTTCCCCTGATCCTAACCTAGCTGGGGCAGCAGGCTTTATGCCCAAGGGTAGAGAGTTCCACACCAGGGTAAATGGAAGATAGAGAAGTAGTTGAACACACATATAGCATACACCTGTCTTCAATATCTTCTAGTGTGTGTTTTTGATAAAGTGTTATCATCAAGAAAGAAGTTGAAAAGGGCAGTTTTGAGTCAAAGACAGAAGCAAATAGACATGGTATGTGAGTCCCAATAATATCTGCTGATATACAGGTCACATGACACATGACATTGGACTTGGAATGATCTCTAACTGCATCTCTGAGGTCACAAATAGTATCTATGAATCATTTTACACTAATAGTTAGGGATTGTAACTACAAAATTAAATAAATATTTTACTATATTCTTTTCTGATGAACAGTCTGTCTATATTTGAATAAATATACATTCCATACAGACACTGGATCGATATACCCTTGTATTGTCTGTTGCATTTTTATTGATGTGAGATGAAACTTGACTCCAAACTTTAGGGTTGTTAGTGGCAGAGTCCAAGGTACTTCATAGGTTGCCATGGCAGCACACAATTGTATAAAAATAAAAGTATTAGACAGGTAAATAACACAGAAGTCATAAAACCATTATAATATCTGAAAGGTAATGTATTCTTCTGGTTTGCCATTGAGAAAAATGGATGGCTCTATTTCAAATGCATAACTATTTATTGAAATATTGGTGTTTTGTTATGGTAATTTTCCACCTGTTCACAATGTTTTTTGAAACTGCTTTGAACACGTTAATCAAATAAGCAATTATTTGGCTCAAATCTATGCCCACTTTTTTTGTACAATTTCTTTAGTATTGGTAGCCTGCACATCTTTTAAACCAACACTAGATGTCAGTGTTGGATTCAAAGATGAGAAGCTGAGGCTTCTGTACGTCTTAGCTGCAGTCAAGCTTCAAGATTCAAGTAATGCTGCAGTTTTGATATGCAGGACTGAATCATAGAAAATAACTACTAATAAGTCACATTTGCTATATGAGTCAATAAGAAAATATTTAGTTCTCAGCAGTCAAATAACAATGGATCTTGGATGTCCTTTGAATTATACAAAACCTAATACGCAATTTAGTTGAAAACTAAAGCTGAGCATAGAGAAACTTCTCGGTCCTCATATTGGGTTTTCCCAGAGTTATAAAGAAATAGCTCTACCTTAGGTCAGGCGGAGGAGTGATGCATCTCTCTGGGGTGTTTGCCCAGGTCACCAGAGTCACGCCTGCATCATATCCTCCTCGCACTAAATCAGAGAGAGAGTGTCTTATCCATGTAGGTGTATTTATGTGCATTTGTGTGTGTGTGTGTGTGTGTGTGTGTGTATTCATCCCTCATCCAGTCCACGGGGACGAATAGGAATGAGGAACTCAGGGCCAGTCAGAGTCTGATTCAGATCCCAGTGGTTCCTCAGAGAACATCTGGGGTCATCATCTCCTGGTGTCTCATACTTCACCTATTCTCCTTATCTCTTCCTGCAGTTTGTATGACTTATGGTGTGCTGAGTTTAAAAGCTGCAGACCTGTTTGGAATGATTTTGGCAATAGCTTAATATCTGAGTATGGGAAAACACTCAAGATTAGGTCAATTTTTTAGGTCTGTTTTCCTGAAATTGTCTAATAAAAATGTGAAGGGGTCCCTTTAAGTGTTATGAAATTATCCAAATGCACTGAGATTCAGACAGGTGGACATAATGTATCATAATGAGAGAAAGGGGGGGGACTGCAGCCTTCCTTATCTTTCTTCAGTCCAACTATTTTGATATCTCCTCTTCCCCAAGCTCCTTGTCTTCCTCGATTCATGCATATGGCAGACTTTGTGACCGTAATTTCAATTTAAAACACATGAGGGGAAATCCTAGCCCGTGCTGCTCTTTAATGGGCCGTCATGGGATTGGAGTATGCAGAGAATGATTGAATTTTGTGAGAAGGCCAGGAACGATCAAGTCTCGCCTTCCGTTATGCAATCGACCATTCCCCTCTCACAACGCGACGTCTGGTAAAATCTAGAGGAGCAGGAGGGGGGCTATGGGCCTGGAAACCTCAACGTCTAGACCAAACGAGAGAAAAATATTTTTTCTTCTAAATGACTCACGACTATATAAAAGAGAAACTCGGCTATCATATATAAAAAGAGCCAAATGAGATGTGATAAGCCACATCAAACGCAGACATGTTGAATTGGGCTCCTTTTAATGGTTGTAAATGAGTCTTTTTACACTGTAATGCATGACATCCTATATTTCCTCACAAACGGAAACATATGGATCCTATACAAAGCCTGCCATACTGTTTTATTTATATGATTGTGTCATGTCTGTTTTCTCCCATGAGTCTCTCCACCTGCTTGGCCCACTTTGACAATGCCAAGATTAAAACTCTGCGACTTCAAGGCCCTGAAACTACCACTTTGTGCAAACTTTTTCACACCCGCTGTGTTGGATTACACAACTGCGATATATCCTTTCAATGAAGCAACAGAGACTACCTTTCCCGTTAAGTCCATTATATTCAAATGGGCCGGGCCTTTTCTCTTTTTTCTTCTTCGCAACAAGACATAAAGTAATCAAAAGTTAAAAGCAAACACTCAAGGAGGCACTTAGCAAAAAAGAAAAGCTTTTATGATAAAACATTCATATACAGTGCAGGAGACAGGTAATCTTTGAGGATGATAGGGTTGTCTTGTGGTCAGTTTTAGTATAGTATGGCTTGGGGAGCCTTGTAGATGAATGCTCCTAATAACATCCCCGCCCACCCATCATCCAGCGGACCATCCAGGCAAAACAACTAATACCTGAGTGTATTTCTTCAGTGGTGTGAAGTATGCCTTAAAGAGCTGTTGGAGGCTGCAGTAAAGTAGGGTTCATTACCTTGACAGACTGATGACAGACTGGCTGAGATGCGCGCGCGCGCACACACACACACACACACACACACACACACACAAATACACACATAAATACAAAAGTAAAGGCTAAATAATTTGCTGTCAGTGCTCCTTGTGCTATGCCCGCAAAGTAGGACCTTTTATATAAATCAGAACACCTGAGTTACAGTCAGAAAGGGAAGTACATCAGTATGGAGCTCTAAAATGTGAGTTCACTTTCTTCCTTTGAAAGTCTTTTGCTGAAGGAATCTGAATCAATATGTGATAAACATGCTGTGGGTGCAGAGAAAGAACAGTTGAACATTTTGAGAAGTGCTTGTTTGCTTTCTTGCCCAGAGCTAGATGACAAGAAAGATACCACTCTCATGTCTGTTCGGTAAAGCAGAAGCATTGCATATACTGTAAACAGGGTGAAACAGCCAGCGTGACTCTCTCCAAAGGTAACAATCACCTACCAGCATTTTTGATTAAAGTTATGTGTTGTTTGTTTAATCCAGAGTTGTGGTTTCATGGCTGGTTATGTGCTGGATTATTTCTTGGTTGGGCGCTTTCTGCGACTTTCACTGCTAGATTTAAACAAAATATAATGTGTTGGTTTATAAGCTTTATAGGTGCTGGTGGGCGGAGTTTTGTTTGGACAGAGCCAGGCTAACTGTTTCCTACATTTCCAGTCTTTATGCCAAGCTAAGCTAACCGTCTCCTGGCTGTAGCTTCATACTTATCCAAAAGTAACAAAAATCTGACACCGTTTTTGGCTGGTCGCAGTACCTTCCTGGGGTCTTATCGTTACTGTCAGGTTGTCAGGCAACCGGTGGAGACCCAAGGAAGTTACACGCCCGGCCAAGAAATAGTTCAACACCCTCGGTAAAAACCAGAACACGTCATTTTTACACTCACGTTTTTGTACAGATTAAACAAACAAGTGTTGACACCTTTGGATCACTAGCCAGGCTAGCTGTTTCCCCGTTTCCTGTCTCTGGGCTAAGCTAAGCTATCTGGCTGCTAGCTGGAGCCTCATATTTACCATACTTGTTCTTTTTTACATCAATATCTATAAACTACACGGAATTTGTGGTTTTTGATAACAATTCCTCCTTCTGTTTGGAAAAATCATAACCAACCCAGTAAAAAAAATGGGAGAAATAACTAAAGCAGCAAACTCTCACTCCTTCATGACGGGAAGTCAGTTCGCATGGGTTGCATGTGGGGTCAGCTTTAGGTCATACTGGGCATCCATTAGTGGCCTTATTTAGAGTCTTATTCCTTTAAGAGGAGTGATTGGCCAGCTAAGACAAAGAATCATTACCTTTGCCCGCCCCCTCCCTGCCAGCAGTCAATAATGAGGGATCATTAAAATGAATAGATGGACATTCCCCTTTTCTCCGGATCCTTATTGCAAAATCAGTGTCAGGGGAAATGAAGATTGAGCTTGGAGAAGGCGTCTAAAAGCCTCACAGTGATTGTCGTGAACTCATCTCCAGTGCCAGGCTCCTTTATCTACTGTAAGAGTCTGCACCTGCCTGAACTCTTGACTAGCAAGGGCTTTTACTGTAGCCCATTAAGAGCATCCCTAATGTGTGCTACAACGTTCTTCAACATAAACATTCTGCGTATGTACCGAAACATTTACAGCAAACAATGGAAGAATGATTGCTTGGGATGTCTTGGAGCTTTTTTTTTTTTTCGATGAAGAAATAGAGCTCTCAGAGTGAACTAGAAAGGGATGTGGAATACTTCGACTTTGATGTGGAGAACAGAGGACTCGTGTTGTGATCATATAAACAGACTCTTAAAGATAATTCTCACTTTTCACTTTTCTTAAGCGCAAACATCTGCCCCGCCGCTAGATTTTATAAATCCTTGCACAACATTTCACGCATCGCAAAAGAGAGAGAGCGAATCAAGCTGAATGATTGCAGATGGAGAATAAAAGACGGCACAGGATTTTCCAGGCCCCATCTGGTTGCCTTTCAGAGCGTCTCTTAAAGTGTCTTTTAAAAAGGTGATTTGTCTGTGGGTCCGCAATGATGTGACCATGTCTGCGGGTCATCTGCTGGTCCTGTCACACGTGAAACGGTCCCATGAAAGGGGTCCGTGTACACCTGTGGAGCCCAAGAACCCCATCCTAAACAGATTAAGAAAACACATGTAAACACATGCTCAAATCCACACGCACACATATGGTCCTCATCTTCTTTCTTTATCATCCTAAAGGTAATTGATAAGACGGTCTGTTTATAGACACCTGACATATGTCTCTGAAGAACACAAAAATGGACTCAAGGGACCAAAAAAGATCAAATGTAGAACTGGCTTATGGGACAAGACTATCAAAGGTCCCTCAGTATGGTCAAGCAATTATCTCTTAAAGCCACCCCCATGGTTCTCTCAACATGCCCTTCATAACAGAGGTATATTGAGGATTTACTGCCTGCAGATGGCCGATGAGAGACGAGGGCAGGAGCTCCAGCGTTGTGCCTATGCACTCACTTTATAAAGGCCCAAATCAAGGGCTCTGTGGGAATACAATGGGGGAGGAAGCAGGGCTGTAAAGACGTTATAAATCCCCACAATGAAACTTGGAAGTCGTGCCCTCTGCCAGGTGCTGTGTGCATGTGGACCCCCGGGGAGAAAATGGCACGCGCTGCAATCATTATGATCAGGGATTGCCTCTGTGCTGTTGTCTCCACTGCGGGGATGCCGTGGCCATCGAGTGGCAGAGTGTGCGTCTGTCAGTCGGTCTGCCAGTCATTCATTCAGTCAGTCAGTCAGTCCATCTGAGTTCAGACACGGCTCCTGTGTGCATGAGACAGCTGTATGTCAATCAATAACATGTGACATTTTTATACAACAGAAAATGTATTTTCAGTAATACCATCAGTGTTTCGAAAAAGGAATTTATACACGCACATCAACTTTCCAGAAGGAGAAAATCAATTTGTTTGGAGTTAAGAGAAAAACGTAAATCTTTTCGTAGAAGACGAAGAAATAATTTGTACACAGTATCAGTAGCTGAGGTCAGAGAAGGCCTAGATTCCCTCAAATTTCATGACTATTTTTATTAAAATATCTGGTCAGTTTCAGATGAGAAGTGCAGTAAAACGGTTTTCTTGGCACAAGTGCTGCCATAGACCTATGCTGTGCCTATCAGTCCTGAAATGAAAACAATATACACAGGCACATGTGATGCAGCTATTTTCCAACAACTTGTGTGAGCCACACCAGTACATTATTCCAGCCTATTCTATAAAACTCAAACACAAAGCAATTCTGTCAGTGTATGAATCCTCCTCTCACTCAAGCACCTACCTTATACAGCACCTTGAAGGTGGAATATTTTTTTTGACATTTTTGAGAATACGCATATTCACTTTCTTGCCAAAGTTAGATGGGAAGATCAACACCACTCTCATATTTGTCTGTTCAATACAGACAGAAGACAGTTAGCTAATAATATGGAAACAATAATAGAAACAGCAAATGTGTTTCCGAAATGCATTGTTAATATTTTTTTATTATTAAAAGGAAGAAAAAAGGTCTTTGGGGAAATATCAGAAATGCTCCTTTTTGTCTCAGCCAACTGGGGGGGGGGGCGTGTCTGTGTTTGATTGACAGCAGCTGCCAGAGTGCCAGTGTTGCACCGTGGGGAACAAAAGGCAAAACAAACTTGTGCTGTAGCCTGCATGTCATGGACAAACAGTGTGTTGTTAGTGGTTTTGAACATTAAGGACCACACCAGCATCTAACTGGACCAAAGGAATGTTTGTCGGAATGTTTGCATGCTGTTTAATGTACTACAGCTGAGCAGCTAATTAGCTATCTAGCCTGCAAACTAATGTTAGCGGATCAGTATTCAGTCTTATTAATACAAAACTAGGGGCGCCATCATGAAACCAAAATGATAAAATATAGGTGAACACAGACAAGTGATTTACAGCAGATATGTAGGCTGTAGTAGACAAAAAAAATGCTTTTTAATTTCAGCAAGTCTTCAATAACCGCCTGCCAAAACCACAGCTTCAGTTTTGTACTGCTCAAGCTGACCAGATATAACGGGTTAGTTTGTGACCTGATAGGCAGATGTTGTTACCTTGGGACAGAACCAAGCTACCTCCATTTCCTGTATTTGTGCCAAGCTAACCCTCTCCTGGCCATAGCTTTATATTCATACATACAAGAAATGCAGCGTGAGTGCTTTACAAAAATGTAAAAGCTACAAATGTTGGCCTATGTACTGCAAAGTCGATGTACATAAACCTTTTGAGCATTCATTTTTTAAGCATGCATAATTAAATGTTTCACTTGTACAATTGAAAGATTGTAAAAAAAATAAACAATGCAAGAATGCAATGGTGTAAAATGCTCGTATTATAATATATATAAATATAAGAAAAATTGCATTGCTGTGTACAGGTGATGTGTATTATTTGATACTAATCATAAAAGTAGTCTTTTCAGAAAATGATATGCAGTACAAAGTTGCCATGTATGCAATGTTCCAGGTAAACAACTAGCAGACGTTGGGGTCCCATAAAGATAAGATGTGTTCCAGGAACACAACTAGCAGATGTTGGGGTCCCATAAAGATAAGATGTATTGTTGTTTAGTGGTCTTCTTTGGTATGTGAAAGGTCATTCTGAGAGGTCTCTTTTCCTGACCCCTCGACAGGAAACAGAACTTTACAGACTCATGTTTTGTAGTAGAACCC
This sequence comes from Enoplosus armatus, assembly GCF_043641665.1. NCBI lineage: Eukaryota > Metazoa > Chordata > Actinopteri > Centrarchiformes > Enoplosidae > Enoplosus > Enoplosus armatus. The sequence goes on along the minus strand of NC_092188.1, from coordinate 20,024,499 downwards.
CATGTATGCTTAAAGGTATAAAAGACGAGCTTGAACAGTGTTCAGGGCAGCAGTACTGATTCGGCTACGGGTGCTGTACAGGTCAAGATGCGCATGCCTGTTGATCCTGATCTTTGATGCAAATAAAGAATATTATGTGAAAAGTCAGTATCAGCGGAGTTTCCTTCCATCATCGAATCATCGTCTACATCTGGGGAATGAAGAAGAAATTGACGACACAGGTTCTGTACTTGTGAACATCAAAAAATAGCTGCAAGTCTTTTCAACAGATGTCAGTAGATTGTGAGGCTCCATTTGTTTTCATATCATGGATATTCTATTGCTTTAGTTGGCCGCCCTACTGCTTCGGTGGAAACTATGGCCTGGAGTCATCTCTCCACTGTGTCAAAGGGTACGGCACTGAGGAAGACTAAGGTAAGAAGAACAGGGTGCCAGGAAAAAGGGGCGTGACTGCATCTGTAAATAGTGGGGCTATTTTGGGCTTACCACGGCCGTACAGGGGAGCACCGCCTAGGCCTGCCTTCTGTCACTATGGGGATGGGCGCCTCATAACTTTGCTGGATGGAAAAAGTCTGGAGGACTGGCAGGTGGTACACAGGAGCGTGGCACAGCTCCCATGGCGAGGAGCTGCTTCACTCATAACTAGCCACCACTAACAATACTCACCGGAAAACACACAGGCCTCTGCTTGCACTTGGCATCTCAGCAGCTTGTTGCTTTTCATCCTGCTAAAGTGTAGGTTGGTTTCAGTTTGAAACAAAAGTGGAAGACAAGACCAAACACCATCTGTCTGATTGATTTAAGTGCACTCTTTGCTGGCAATTGCACAGGAAAAACTGTAAGACGTAAAACACCTAGTACGTACAACTGTTTTGTAGCAATTATAATCAAGTAAAACAAAACACTGTAGGTCAATAATTGCATGTAGAAATGTGTTCAAAAATCAACGTGATGCACTATTGTGTTGTGTATCCAGGGAAAAAAAACAATATTGTCAATGTCCAACTGTCTCCATTTCAGGTTTTATTAGGGATAGAGGTACAGGTCGGAGCAGCCTGAGGTTTATTAAGGTCAAGCTATATAACACAAGAAAATCACTCGGCCAAGTTAAAGTAAAGGCCTTGGGCCATGTATGTAATATAGTCAAGGAATGCTTTTGATATGAATTGAGGAAAAAAGTGAGAAAAAAGAATCCTTTACCAACTGATTCATTCTTTTTTTTCTTCATGCAAAGTGTATTCTTTCAGATAGAAAATGTATTAATTCCCAACAGTAAAAAATCTTTAAAAGTGTTAAGTTTTACAACAAAGATCAGTCCGTAAATATAAAATAAATGGGAACTTTAGGTTATGTATGGTCACCAATATGCCATTTATTAATTCATTGTTGAGAACACATTAAATGCACTTAGAACACATTTCATTTCATTTTTTCATAAATATTTCATTTCAAAGAGAAATATGTTTCACCTTGTGCCTACACAGAAAAGAATTATAGAGTTGCAATGACCTTGTAGAAGAAAGAGAGTAAGGCACAAAATAGAAACCTTATCCATACAGTTTAGTCATGCTATTATACTATATGTCCAAAAATGTATTAGGAAGCTATACTGTAAGCTACTCTTAGCTAAATGATCCCCAACATTAGTACGATGTGCATGCTCCAAAAGACAGATAACATGGAAAGGACTGCAGCTGTGCGGAGGAAGAGTCGACGTAGGTACGTTTGTGACACGACAGAGGAAATCAATCTACGATATTTGGTCTGGAAGCAAGACAACCTGCTATGTTTCTACGGTAAAGTGCATAATGTTCTGGGGGGGTTTTTGTACGGGGAGCCGCTCTACGCTAAAAGTCGCTGACAGAAAGAGGAAACTTAGACAATAATTTCACCAAAGAGAAAATCCTTTGGTTTTACTCAGATCAATTATTGCCAGCAGTAAGTAACAGTCCTGCCAACTCCTCAGTGGAATCACCCGAGTGACGGGTAAAACTGAGCCTGTGGCGTTCTTAGATTATCCCTGTGCCTATTTACATGCAAAACCTGCAGTGCAAGAAGTAACAGACAAATACATATATATATTGTCCAGGAGTATTCTCATTTCAATTCAGCAGGTAAGCATACCATTGTTCAACTATACCTTTATAGCTGGGGGAGAAGAAAACTCTGATACCTGCCTTTATAAGCCCCCGCAACCAGGAACTGTTGTCATAGGATATGTACTACATATTTCTCTGATTGTCTGTGCATCATTGTGTCATGGTTTCGGGTGGGAGGACTGGAAGACCGGGACAGGATGATAAAATATAGGCACTAAGGTGAAAAGCATAATGCAGGGTAGTAGAAATGGTACAAATCATATCAGGGGAAGACAAATGGGGGGTGGGGGGTGGGGGGGTAGGGAAAGCTAAATAGCAAACTGCATGATGTAAGCATAAGGCATACAGAAGTACATTTTCAAATACATGTTTATACAAAAGAATATCATACAATAACATTCAGTATAAATGAACAATGAGATAATGAGGAAGCGAGGAAAAAATACAATTCTAATCTATTCACATACTCCCTACATATTTTCCAGCCTTTTTATTCTATTTCCCTGTAAACAAATCATTGAAATGATACAAAAATGTCATATAAAAACTTCCACTTTGGGTCACAATGAACCATTTGCTGCTGTTGTTCGCGGTCAATATCACGGCTGTAAGGCACCGATTCGGTTGTTGCGGACTGACCGCATACAGACAAATGAAGCAAAGTGATGAAGCATGACACCTGTTGCCCCATTAGCTTGTTCATGCATTAACATACAGATCACACTCGAAATGAAGATTGTCATTCGTCAACGCTAGGAGAAATTCAGTCTCATTGAGCTGTTTGGTCCGCTAAAGAACATCTGCTGTGAATTAAGGCAAGTGCAGTCGTGTACTTTGCCCCTGATATCACTTCCCTTTTTGTAAATAGAACATTCATCTGTTTATTCAAATGGAGCTTGCCAGTGATTGTCAATATGAGCAGCAAGTCTTTGAGTGAGGAGGAGCTGATGGCAACGACCGAGATCCTGGTCAAAACTTTATTCTTCATCATCTGGATCTCTCGTTTTTGTTTTTTTGTCCTCTTTTTGTTGATGGTGCTGCTGTTGGAGTGTGTGTGTGCTGCTGCTGCAGAAGACTTCTGGATTTCTATGCATGAGTATGCACGGAAATGGTGGAGAGGTCATTCCTGATGATCTCGTTAACTGTGGAAAGAAACGAGAGGTTGCAGATCATTATTGATAAGTCATGTTGAAAAGCAATTCAGATCATTATAACACTGCAACATTTAATGTGGAGAGGTGGCACAAAGGTTACAGAGGCGAGGCCTGTGATAGGAAGCTTGTCTGTTTAAATCTCGGCCAAGGCTGGATTGAGTTGGGTCTAATGAAAGATGCTATCAAGTTGCATTGTGGGAAGTGTGGGATCCAGGGTTTTTGGGTAGTAGGGACTAAAGGTCAAGAAATATTGCTGCTGCTTTGATTGATCATTTGACCATTATTTTTTTGATCTCTCCCTTGATAGAAGTAACAAAAATACTGGAGTAACCTTTTGATTGAATTTTTGTTTGATTGAAGGCCCCGCTTTATTACTTAATCTTGACAGGACCTTTATTGTGTCTGTATCTGGTTTTAAGGCCTTTATTATTTCAGCTGTGTGCCTGTATGTTGCAAATTACTAAATGAATGTCATGAATCAAAAAGCCACATAGGACTAAATCTGTACCCACAGTGCACAGTTGGATTGGGAGGTATGGGGGGTTAATAGGGGCCCAGCAGCTCATATTTGTCCCAGGCCCCCGTAGCAGTAAAATTCAGCCATGATCCCTGAGAATGCCGGGGAGATAGCAGTGATTAGTATTAAAGTGTGTATTTAATGCCCCTTGTTGTCACAGGATTCCACATTTTGTTTGCGAATTTTGTGTTAGATTTAAAATGTTGCTTCCATCCAATGACATCACATCAAATGTGGCATTTACTTTTCTTAAACTGAACACTTTGACTGAAGACGGAGTAACCCTCTGGTGCTGCAAACACCGCACTGAATACTTGGCATAAATGTGGTCAATTTGAAAAATACTAGATATCAGTAGCTGCAATCCAAACATATCACTGGTGTGACCAGCCCTTAAAACTCATATCAGCCCCATACACACATCTCTGTTTTTAAGTCATCGTTCTGTCTTTCCTGTACTAGTTCCTGTGCCCGCGCCTTTCCCACAGTCGGGCAGACACAGATCAGTCCCCTGCCTTTATCTGCTCTGTGTTCTTTGGCAAAACAGAGGGAAGTGACTGTGAAGATGGCGAGGACCCTGAGCCCTGTGGCTCAACGCAAACAAGACACTCCTCAGTCATAGAGCTTGCTGTGATAAAGTCGGCAGATGTAGACAGAGAGAGAGAGAGAGAGAGAGAGAGAGTCTGGTGAAAACACCATCCGCAAGTAAGGAGCCGAGACAGGAAGTCCACCCACTCTGAGGCCCAAAGTAGGCCTGCAGTTTGTTATAACAAGATACTGTTTGGTGAATGGTGAAGCATCTGCACTGATCAAGACAAAAACATCACTACAACAAAAACAAGATGGAGTCTGATGGTACTGATGTCAGCTAATCTAATCTATGAGAAATGGAGAGAAGAACTACTTCAGCGATATGTACACTCATTACCAAGGACAGAGACAAAAGTAAATACATAAATAGATAGATACTGTGCACTAGGCCACACACCTACAATACCTACCTATAATAGCATGCCCTGCTTTCTAATATGCAGCCAAACACCCACCTATTCACACATAAACGCACACATACACAACAGGTTGGTTGGGACTCACCTCCCTAAACAGGAGGAACTCCCATTGGAAAAATCCCACCTGTGCCAACACTGCTGGCTGTTTGAACAGGCATTTACACGCTGAGGTTATTTTTAGCTCTGCCATCGCAGGACATAAAGGAAGTGCGAGCACATGTAACAATTAAGTGATCAAATTTTAATGTCGCTGCTCTCCACCGTTTGCAGAGGTGAGAAAACAGCTCCAGGTAATGCTGAAGAAGGAAAGGGAAAACCCAGCAGCTCGGTGGCAAAAAGCCACAAATGTCCCCGTTTTATAAAGCAGTGGCTTCCTTTCTTCTTTTCAGTCACTATAAAAAAAAGGGACGTCTCCTCCGCCCACATATTAACTGCAGTGTTATTTTGCTGCGCTTTATCAACTAATATTTTCCATTGGCATGCCCAGTGATGTTCCATTCTGACGAAATGAGTGATAAAGAGAGAAGAAAAGTGAAACAGTGGCCCCTGTGTTTTCATCTGTGTTCTCTGTCGGAAACGTGAGAATCTCAGAAACAGGATGTGGACGACTGTTACACCACAAGACAACACCAAGCTGCTATTTATAGCAGTTTAATGGGGTAGCTCATGTCACTATTTAGTTGCAACAACTTCTGGGAAATAAAAAAAATTTCAACAGTTGATGAAAACTGTATGACTGACAGGTAATGACTGAATGAATACATGTGCACATGCTCTCAGATTGCTTTTTGGCAACAGTTCTTCAGATGCATTTGGTTTCATTTAGTTCAAATGTTTTGATGACACAAAAATGGCAATTGAACCGAGATCAGGTGTCACAGTTCTGTCAATGCATATTTTACCTTTTTAAGTCAAACTCTCCCACGTGCCATCTCTTCATTTCTGAGTCTGTCTCACCTTCCATGAGGTGACTAGATAACCACAAATATGCAGAATAAGGGGAAAGCAGTCAGACATGCTGGGGAACATTTTGTTCAGAGTGGAATTTGGCTCCAAAAAATTCAACTCCCTTACATAATATGGACAGGCGAGGGTATAGAACATGATCTCCTCTGTAAACTTGGCCTCATAAAACTAGTTGTGGTGGTTGTTGTCAGATATGTGCATAAATGAACTCCCTGTGGCCTGGCATCCCTCACAACAGCATTGGAAACTTATTTTGTTTTTTTTTCAGTTGCCCAGGTTAATAATGGAAAGCTGTAACTGGGAGGATACCCTCTCATGAATAAACAAAAACAGCGGAAAACTGCACTCTAAATATTCCCCTGCTGAAAAAAAACGCACCCTGCTAGTCTTAGTTAAACAGAGTGACATCCTTTATTAGCCGCAGTGCCAGTGCAATCAGAAAGCCGCAGTCTGGACCTGTCAGGACTTATACTTAGGGCTGGGCGGCTGGGAGATCTATTTCAGGCAGGTGTGAGAGTGACACAGAAATATGACTGCTTCACTGCGATGCCAGCTGTGTTGAACAGTTCAGTGGACAATTCAGCTCCTTTGTGAAGGCCTACCAGTGTTTCTTGGCAGCGGCTTGGAGCTAAACCCCCGTCTCCAATGAGTATGACGGCTGGCTGAATGAATGTTGACCTCGCTAAAATAATCTGTATCAACTGTGATGGAAAATGATTTGCTTCTTCCTGCTGGAAGGGGTGGAGTGCCTCCAGTGTACATGCTGCCTGTGTAGTGCATACATAAACGATACAGTACAGGTCAACTTTTATAAACTGCAAAATTTCAGTTATCAAAGTAGAAATATAACACACACAGGTGGGAAACAATTTGCTCACGTGTGACGTGTGTCAGGTTGTCTGAAACCATAGCAGAAGGCCCAGCGGGCTTTCAGACCAAAAATAGCACGGCTTTAAAAAAGCACGAAGGGCTGCGTAGGTGTGGGCATGTTGCAACAGGTACTGCTGAGAAGACACAATCTAAGCCAGGAAGTCCAGTGTGACTAACATATTCATGATTTTAAAACACTGCACAGCAGTTTATTATACTATGAGACAGGACTTTACAGTTCAGCCTCCATCGTGATGATCGCAAGGTAAACGGTAGAAGTTGTAACAGCAGTTGCAGAAATAGTTGAGCCAGGTTTAACTTTTTTCCCGGAGACCTTTGTGTCGGGACTGTGCCAACGCAGTGGCCTCATTGAAATTTTTGGCGCAGTCTGTCGAGCACAATCTCGAAAGCCATTGGGTATCGTCTGGCAACGATTTAGCCTCTGGGGGCAACGGCCAATGTTTCAGGGCTTCTGGTGTAGCCAGCGGATATCCAGATAACAAATAACTGGGCCAAAACTTCCTCTTCTGTGTGCCAGTCATTGTTTACAGTCCAATCATTATCGTCTGATGATGTCAATATGAATATATGAATCGCTGCAAAAACTGAACTTGTAGGCAGCAATTCTGGAACTGATCTAAACAAATAAGATACGTTGTGATTCACATGATAAGACAAAGTTGCTGTACATTTATTAAAAGAACTTGCTGATTGGAAACAGCTAGTTATTTATGACTGAATGAAGAAGAAGAATGAAGAATTTGGCATCCTTTTTATTCAATAATCCAAGCAGGGGCATTATGACTTCATTTGGCTACTCTGAGAGTTCAGCGTGAACCTGACCTGCACTGGGGATTTAGTTAGCATTGATAGAGGAGAGCGCTGGGCGTCTGGTGAGACGCTGAGCCTCGAGGCCGGAGAGCCACTCGGAGGTTCCTGCTGTCGTAACACGATCTCTCTCAGCCGAATCAGGCCTGACTGGCAATGACCTGGCTGAGAGGGACTTCACCTTCCCCTGGCTTCCCTCAGCTGACTACCCAAAACACGACCTCTGAACTCAAGGTTGTAATGGAGGCTTCCGACCAGGGACTTCTGTTCTCGCTGAGAGTCTCCTGATGCCAAAGGAGCGGAGGGCACCTTCCTGAACTTCTCTCACTTTCACTACATGAATAAACTGCAGCTGTTCTTTGGGTCAAGGACTTCACACTGGAGCAAAGCAGGGTGTTTCCTATGCTTATTTGTACCTCTTGTAGTAGCACATCAGGTTTGTGAGAAAGAAGAGGTGGTTTCCTTCTATTGTGGCACTCAGACTCTCAGCAGCCTTTGAGGAAGTAGGTCTGAGTCATAGAAGCTCTTCTATATAAACACAGATAAAACACTGGCATCAAATCTGTGCGAAGAGCAAAGAGAGACTGGCTGCAAGACAGACTCAAAGTTAAACCTCATCTGAACTGCTTTCATGTAAAATTGATTTGGTGGGGAAGCCAAACTAAAGCTCAAACTTGCTGGAGAGACACAATTGAATTTCCTGGTGCATATTACTTTTGTTTCCCCACTATATCAAATCTTCTCTCGGCCTCAGCAGAAACACTTAATGGACAATTTGCTGCCTCCCACACACACGACTGGACGGAGAAGCTCAGACAACGTCACTTATCATCTGCTGATAACCAGCAGCGTCACAAATAGGGGAGGGGTCAAAGGTCAGAACACACACATAAATGACACACATAAAGATGGAGAGACTGAGGGAGAATGAAATGGAGGGAGACACAATCATCATTCCCACAGATAAACACAAATGGAAAGAGACAAAGTGTTCCACTAATGCTTCATCATGATAAAGTGCTTCATAAATTCATCTGAGCCTTGCAGGTAGACAGCTTCTAATCCATCGCAGGGATCCCTCTGGGCCTAATGATGTGATGATATGTACAGACAGCATATTTCATCCCCACAGCTAGGCTGATGTGTGAAGCCCTGGGCTTCCCCATGTGGAACCACTCAGTCCCCACAACTGACAGAGGAGATAGAGAGGAGACCAAAAAAAAAAAGATGGGGTCTGCAGAGTGAGTGTTTGTCTTAAAACAAAGCTGAGTTTACCCTGAGAGCTGAGGTTTTCCAACTGCCCTGCAGCAGCTGTGTGGTACTGTGAAAACACTGCTGTGCCCTGGGCAGCAGCCAATCATCTCCTCACACTGCTGAGGTGAACAATGATGCCATGAAATGTATGATTTAGGGCAAGGGATTGGGGGGCAGTTTCAGGCTGATTTTCTTATTCAAGTCTCTTTGAATTTAGTTCTTACCGTCCAGCCGCCGCAGTCCAGACGAGAGAAGTGAAAAATGTTGACACACTCATCTGAGACGCCTTCAATTATTACTGTGCACTCAAAGCAGCAAGCTGAAGGTGCAGCAGTGAGTGGAGCTGCGAGTGCTTTCTGGACTTTTTAACCCTACCCTGGGTCTTGCCTCTCAGGCAACACACAGGCTGCCCTACGTTATTGCTTGATGGTTGTTGGGGCAGTATGCAGCCTGAAGTGGATACCTGCAGGCACTACTCAGGGATATAAAAAAGTATCTATATATAAATCTCTTTGTAGTAAATATGCAAATACAACAGTATGTAAAATGTATTGCTCAATTAATTTTCTTTTTAACTTCTGAAACCAAACTTCGGCCCTTGCAAACAGTCACGGAAAGCAAGAATGGGAGAAATAGTTGATGAGCGAGAAGAGAGAGAAGAAGAGGAGAGGTGAGGCAGGAGACACAGAGGGACAATGACGAGTACAGCAGTGTTATTGTGTGTTTGAAACCAGAGGCAAGAGATTCAACAGCACATGGGGGGCCAGGACTCCAAAAGAGGAGTGATACGATCCCTCTTTTGGAGAGCTGAAGAGAAAAGAAGAAATAAAGTACAGAGTGTAAACAGTAAGTGCTCTGATGTCACAGAAGAGATTTCCAATCAATATGTCTGCTGCTGTTTTTAGACGAGGGCTCCTGGCTCAGTTGGAGAAGAGACCTGGAGCAGCCTTGAGAACTAACGGTGACATACTCTCTGGGCCTCCGCTCTAATCTCCACCTGTGAGGACATGCTCTATGGCTCTCTGTAGTCAGCTGAATCTGACATGTTGCCAAAGCAAATGACCTGACTCAGTGGAACGTAGGTGTCTGCCTAGTCCAGATTAAAATCACTTGAAAATAACTAGAAATGCTGTGATCCAGGCTCGAGAACAATAAAACAGCAGCATCCCAAATTAGAACTCTAAAGACAACAACTTTTACTGAAAGCCCCACCACTGATGTGTGCTTATTTTGGCTGCAGCGGTGCATAACCTTTGTCTTTGATCTTGCATGATGTGCTGCGCCTCTCCCTATCTCACCTCACTCTATCTCTCTTTGTGAGCCTGCCACTTCCCTCCTCCTCTCATTTCCTCCCGGGCCCAGGAGGCCGCGGGTGTGCTCTCTCTCTCTCCCTCGGTGGGTCTCTGGGGAGGATGAGGGGGAGGTGTTTACATGCTTTGGAGCTGCTCTCCAGTGCCCTCATCAATGACTTCGCTGAAATCGTTATGCGGTTGGCTCAGACTGCGTTGCAAACAATAACAAACTAGAAAATGTATGTATGTATGTACAGTATGTATATGTTAATGGATGGAAAAAAATAGAAAATGAATTTGCCAGCATGCATACAAAAATCTTATTATTGTCCCACAATGAAATCCATGATGAAAGAAAGAAGTTTCTCACAGCTGGACAGAAGTAAAAAAGAAACGTGGATGGTCCTCACAAAACGACAGAAAAGTTTAAAAAATTTGAAAACTTCATTCATGTGAGTTGATATTACACTTGGATGCTGTCATCTGTCAAACAGTGACTGCCAAACGTTTTGGCTTGTGAACCTCGAAAATGAAGTAATGTTTAATAAAATGTAAAACAGGTTATTGTCTTAGTGTGGACTTAATTGGTGCATGGTCCAACCATATTTTTTTTCTTTTGCAGATTGTTTCATTTGAATGATTTTTATAGGCCCAAAAAGTTGAAAATATTCAGTATTTTACAAGAAAAACATTTAGAAAAATGCCAGAAACAATGAACTTAGTTTTGTTTGAGAGACTGAAATTTTTTCTTTTCTTATGCTTTCAATAAGCTTGTTGGAAACCACTGATCTGGTGTACTAACCGCCATAAGTGCACTTGCACATTAACATTTAGTGTGCACTTTTTCAACAGAAAAACAAAAGGATGCCACAATACTGCCCACACTGTTGTTTGATCGACGTCAACAAGTGCAGTGCAGATGCTCAAATGCTCAGCAGCAGCAGCAAAATGGTGATTTCAGTTATTTTGATTTCGCAGTTCAGCTTGATTGCGTTGAGTTGTAAAGCATTTATTTAGCTGATGTGGAGGAACACCACAACAGAACTCGACAATCAAAGTGTTTATCAAAAGCAAACATAAAAGTAAGAAGCTGAAGAGCCTCTGTCATAAAGTGAGTACAGATGTCTCAAAACTGTGAGAAATCAAAAGCTCACTTTCACACAAGAAGTGAAGCATAACCCCATAGAGCAAACAACACCAACGCCCGTAAACACACCCAGCTGATTGAAGTACACACATCTCTGTGATTGAGATATGAAAGGAGACAGATTCAAACTCTCTGTATGGCTCATTACCATTGGGTTTATGGTAAAACAACTCAGCCATCTGATAAACTCGCTGTGATTGATTCGGAATGAGAAACGTATGCTCCCGCGGAGGCTGTTGCAGACGGCTCGAGATTTCAATGGTTTTTGAAAATGGCACATGAGCATATTGAAACAATCATACTTCAGCAGGTCACCGCCGTCTGAGTGAGAATTTGGCTGCGTACCTGCGTATAATACGATTTATGGCCGCATTTGTATTGTGCTTCTTTAAATCACCTGTTGCCTCTCAGTTGTTATGTGGGATTTCAGGATTGTTTTCTTTTATTTATACGTAGAGAGACGGCGTGCTCTCAGTGTCCAAAAAGGCTTACCTCAGTGCGAGCTTTATTGTTCGCTATCCATCACAGATAGATGGCTCAGAGAGGCTCCTTCCTGTTTTTTTTTTAATGTCTGCTTTGTGAGAGTGGATCCGCACATCATGGCCTTTGGTTAACCCGTCTGTTTTGCCATCCACGAAAAGCATTATCTGTGATTGCTGTCGCCTGCTAGCAAGAGTCTCATTCTTTAAGGATGCCAAAACTGAAAAACCAAATTGGTCCAGTTTGGTGTGAGGAGCAGCCAGGCCTCTAGGGGACCCCTAGCATGGCTTTTAGACTCTTCCATTCTTTTTTTTTTTTTTTCATCTAAGTAGAAGAACTACAGCACAGTGCGGCCCTCTTGTGCACTCCTAGACTCTTATGGGTTGTTTTACAGCTTTGGAAAGCATGCTCTGATGAAAATAACATTTCCACTGATCCAGCATCTTGGTGAGCTGGACAGAGCGTTTTCTTTTTTTTTTTTTTTTGTTTTGCAGGCTTCATTCTAGAGTCACAGAAAAGGCACTGAATAGTACACTAAAGGTAACAAAATCTTAAAAAGCTCCCGCTGCTCACAAGGGCATGGCCTCTCTCTTTTCAACATCCCCGCTGAGCTCCAGCGATCGGACTCGGTGCTGAGGCAGAGTGAGATCTGATTAACACTCTCTCTACTGACCCGGAAAGCTGCCCCGCGACTTTAAATCCTTAACGCCGGCTGGGATTCAAAGAAACCGAGGAGGAGGTCGCCTCGGGGCACATCGTGGACTCATTCACGTAGACCATCGTTTGCGATCTTGGCAAACGCTCCACTTATCTCCTTTCCAACACCCTCGACTCTCGCTTTGATTTTCACAGACAGACAAACTTTCATCCATCTGGAGACTGTATCGTTTTCAGGAAACCCGGGCTGTCTCGGAGTCGGAGAGAGGGGTAGTAGGTGAGACGGAGACATTTGCTGTCACCTGTAAATCACACTGCCACATTTTCACCTGCTTCTGTTCTGGCTGCTTCCAATCATGCAGCTTTTAACAGTTGCTGGGGCTTAGGGAGTGAACCTCGCCACGTAAATACCTTAACAGAAACGAGAGCCTGCTATTTTACTCTATGATGCAGTAAATCTGACTGATTTAATTAAAACGTACGTGACATTTTCATTCCTGCAGTGTTTAGGAGCCGAGCTTTCCAACTCAAGCTCCCTGCAGATTTGACATGGTGGATTTACAACATGAGCAGAAAAAAATTGTCTTGTCCTCAAGTAGCAGAAGGTCCAATAGAGTTTAGAGATATTAAAGTCTAACTGAAGAGTGAGATGCTTTCAGGGCATAAAAACAATGGTACCATTTTCCAATAAGGCACCCTTTAAAGATATTTTTTATTTAATTAATGTCTTTGCTATTAATAAATACCAAACTAACCACTTAACTTTAACCCTAATAGATTGTTTATGGAACAGTATAATGTAGTTGTAAGCACACATAAGGACATTGTTAGTGTTTATTTAGATACAATTATAACTTCTATGAGGCATTTGTAACTGGTGTCAAATCAGCTCGTGAGAGTTAATGACTGAACACAGTTGTTAGTAACCTGAAGAAAAAGTATATATAAATAAATAATTAATTAATTAATCTAATATTTAAGTATGTTGATAATGAATATGATATATACTTTTATATTTCTTATCATATTATCTTATATAAAAAATATGAAGACTTAATATTACCACTGTGATCATTATATTGTCAGTTTTTATCTCAATGGAGGAATTATTGTTCTTGACAAACACTATATCTGCTTCTACAACTATATTAAAGTGTGTTTAACATTTTATTACGTGTTTCTGTACTGTGTAGAAATGCTTAATAAGTGATGCGGGTGTGAGGTGGTTAAAATAAAGTGTTACCTTGGATTCATTTGAAGAGATCGTGATACATAAATGTTGGGATGTTTTAGTGCTAAACACAGCACAGCAGGGAGTTGAAAGCACCTCGGCCTTTCTTGAGCTTAAGACCTTCATTTTGAGGTTTGTGCAGCGCCACTGTGGCCTTTCATCATTTAATCTGTCAGTGCTTCACACTAAAAAAAGGCTTACTGAGCGTGAAAGGATTTCCCTGTTTGTTAGCTCGTTGTTTTGAGAGGAACTGAGCTCAGCTGAGTACAATCAGGAGAGTCGGGGGACCCGTTGAGGTTTATAACTGCCAAGGGTCATATGTCAACAGTAGGACACTTACAGTTCAGTGGTTATGATCATTCCCTCCCCTGAAATAAACCCATTCACCCACTGTTTGGTAAATCTCCGCACTGCAAGTGGCCACTGATGGGAGAAGAAGAAAATGTGATCTTTAACTTCGGCAGTGTTTATCTTTCTTTGACTTTTAGTGTTTTGGTTTTTAGCTGCGAAAGGAGCACAGTGTGTGTGTGTGTGTGTGTGTGTGTGTGTGTGTGTGCGTGCGTGTGTGTGCGTGTGTGTGTGTGTGTGTGTGTGTGTGGGGAACAGGGGCAGTGGGAGAAGCTGCCAGGGAAAATCACCAAGATCGCATGCTACTTTCTTCCACCTCAGATTTTCCCCTTTTTCTCTTAGTCTGTCTGTCTGTCTGTGTCTCCTTTTATTTCTATGGCTGACCTGCTTCTTCTCATGCTCGCTGAATATTCCTGGATGCGAGGACATGATGAGAATCTCCTGACCTCAAAAATCTCAATACATCTCATGACTTACGGCTGTCCCTCCATTTCAGGCCCATGAGCTATGACAACAGACATCGCACTAAAAAAGAACAGATTCTCTCTTCAAGTGTGTGTTTGTGGAAAGAGAAAGATTGAGAATGGAACGATTATAACCATTTTAGACAAATTCATTACTTTGACTGTTGCATTTTACGTTAACCTGTCTGTTTAGAATTATTTGTCAGTGGACTGTGACACTAAAGCAGGGGACATGTGCATTTGGTTTACAGTCTTGTGACAGATTCTGCGGGAACTCTCACTCTTTCAAAGTTTATACTTTATTTCACTCTCTCTTATACTTTCCGTCTTCATGCCCCCTCCTCCCCTCTCTCTCTCTCTCTGTAGTTCTCTCTTCATGACCACCTCTCCCACCGTCTTCTTTCTGAGGTATCTGCATATGAAGGCAAACTCCTGCCAAAAGCTGCAAAACCCAACGGCTTCCCCCATCCCTCCCCGGCTGGATCAGGCTTCTCTGTTGACATCCGTCGCTACAGGATACTATTTCACTGAGCTAACAAATTTCAGATGGGGAGCTGTTATTAAGTGGTCTGGGACGGAGACCTGCTCCTGTTTACTGATGCCGCAGGTATTTACATCCCCTAAATACCGACCAAAAAAACATGCGACCGCTAGGGGCAAGTATCTCAGTGCGGTTGTTATGTTCAAATGGAGGATCTCTTTGAACCACATTTAATTGTCTGTGACTGCTTAAGTGTCCTAGCGCAAGACACCCCACAAGTTCCGGGGATGTTGTCCAGAAGCTGATCCTGACCCCTGACCTCCCTGCGGAGAGCTTTTCTGCAAATCAATGGTACTAGTTTGGTGTTAAGTATGTGCCTGGACTGTATGAGTTTTCCATGTGCTCATATTTTTAATGCCAGCAGGAAATATCCAAGATTCAAGGCAAATTTATGGTTTCTGTGACTGTGTAGTGTTTGCGGTGTTCGCAGCAGTATCAGTTATCTCCACAGAGGAACAGTGTTTTATGGTAAACGCAGTAGAGGTGTAATGTTTGCGGTGAATACAGAACATTCTTTTAAATCTCAAACAAACCAACATAGTAACCGTTATCCAATAACAACCTCTGAAATGACAGAAGGGAGTTCTACACATGCCACAAAGACCTTTTGCCTTATGAACACCTGACGCAGAAAACAGTGAAAATGGACCTTTAAATTTAGAAAACTGAAGCCATATAAATAAGCAGATAAGGGCTTGGCTCACGCTTAAATCACAGCATAAATAAAAGAGCCTCACAGCCTTGTGGGGGGAAGGAGACTCTCTCAGTGATCATCCTGTCAGCGCAGTCAACCACGCTGACATTTGTCATATTATGATTCAGTAATGAGAGTGTCTGGCGTGAGGTGGTAGCTCCATGATCACAGATGTACACAGGAAGATTCCAGCCAAGCCACAGGCCCTGTCTGAGTCCTGACCCGCTGTGATCCGTGTGGCTTGGTGGCTTTTCAGCGCGTGTTTCCTAAACCTCAGAATGTGAGCCACACGAACCGAGCCTCTGAAGCGCTGTGTCAGGAGAAACTATAAGAAATACATGACGTATGGTGAACCGGAGGAATATAGCTTTAATGAATAGACTCAAACCTGTCTGGAGAAGGAAGCATGTGGTATTTGATTGTATGCTTCACTGAGGTCCATTTTGCTATCAATGCCAGGTCACGGACTTCCATACAAAGTCCACATAGCGTGTCCACTTTTTACACAGCTTGGAATAGTGGAAGAAAATAAGACACAAATCTTTACAGTAGCAAATCTGCGTCACACATTTCTGACATTTGGGCAAAATAAACACTGAACCCATTCAAAATCAAAGTCTCCCATCTGAATGTGCGCGTGTATCAGATCCCAGACACAAAAAGAAACCGAATTTGTTTAGATAATTTAGCTGCAGTTTTTCAGCAGACACATTCTTTCTCAGTGACTGTGGATATTATGACGGAGCGACTGAAACCAGACCAGATCCTCTGGCTCGCACACACGCACGCACATAAAAGCCAGCACGCTGCGGTAATGAATGGATCGAATTCTTACAGATTCTTCTTGCTGCACTTATCAAAACGAAAAATACTCCTGATGGTTTTTTACGAAGAGCTAAAAATCAAAGCACTAATACTGTGACCCCATTGCCACTGTCATATGTAACCACTTAGATCCAATTATTTGCTAAACTGCAAGCAATCTTGGACAATAGTGTCTTTAATTGAGTGGGTTTCATAATATGTGTAAAAAAAAAAAAAGAAATCTGATTACAACCAGGGATCTAAAAGCTCTTATGTTCAGCCAATGGGACAGAGATAAAAGAGATGTAAGAGGAAACAGAGGGTGCTAAGGTAATCCAGAGGACTTCCACTCAACTGCAAAGGTATTCCTCCTGTTGCGCAGACGCTGTAGTATTCTCTGGGTTCCATTACTGTACTTCCACTGTAACTTCCAAACTTTATATTACAAACTAACGTGTGTTTGAGCAGACTGTTATCTGCTTTATAGGAGTGACTTTTCCAAATGTGTGCTGCTACTGGGTATAAAGAATTTTATTTCACCATCAATTTTGGCTATG
This sequence comes from Enoplosus armatus, assembly GCF_043641665.1. Classification (NCBI taxonomy): domain Eukaryota; kingdom Metazoa; phylum Chordata; class Actinopteri; order Centrarchiformes; family Enoplosidae; genus Enoplosus; species Enoplosus armatus. The sequence goes on along the minus strand of NC_092188.1, from coordinate 20,007,586 downwards.
CTCCTCTTTTCCAATGTTATACGAGCAGAATTAACAAGTTTGTAAAATCGAGTAATAAGTTTGTGTCTTTTAGTAAAATGTATAAGCTAAAATTGATCAATTAATATCAAACACAACCTCTACCACAACCAGATCAACATACATCTTCACAAGTACTCGGTGAGGTCTTTAATATCGGATCAATTTGTAGATGTAGATGTGTAGATCCACATCTTAGGTGGTCAATGACTCTAAAAGGCCAGTCCTAGAGTGCAGTCACCTATTAATCTTTCCTATGACTATAAAAGTCCTCCAGTAAGCCCGAACCTTTACTTATACCTCACCATGTCAAGAGCTGCCAGGAAAACAGGATTCCTAATATGAGAACGCAGCAATGACAACAAAAGTAAAAAAAAAAGTCCACATCCTCTTTGTAGTCATAAATAATAAAAAAGCCATCACCCTTCTTCTTGCGCCCGTCAATATCACTATGTCTAGAAGGAGACTATGTTCTTGGCATCGCACTTAACCACAAGACTGCCTTTCTTTCTGTGCACTATTAGCTGGAGCTTGACCCATTCCCGAAAGGCCAGAGGGTCAGAGGTGGAGTGTTGTGAAAGCACAGGCTGTCACTGGCTCTTACCGTGCTTCCACATCTCGCTGACTCTACTAACTGAAAGACACGCACACACACACACACACACACACACACACACACACACACACACACACAAATACATACAGTCAAAACATACAGGAGCAGCTCTGCTTTAGCGAGTCCCATTAGACACTTCAACCTCCACTTTAATGAACACCCTCCCCCACCCACCCTAAATCCTCTCTCTCTTCTGCCCCCCTCCAATCCCAGAGCCAGCCTTGCGGCACACTCCAATGTTAGCGACTCAGCATGTTTTCAGCGCGGTGCGGACGCGCTCTCAATCATCATTAGGGGTTTTGCGGAGTCCTGGGGTCTGGGCAACGTGCCAGGATGTGTAAAAGTTTCCATGAGGAAAGCCTCGAGTTGCCTTCAGAAGCAGCGGTGGTGGATGGAGATCCTCAGGAAGGTTAGAATGCCTGTTTTGTTGCCGGAGGCAGGGCAGGAGGGAAGGAGGGCCGACAACAATTCTGTTTTCAGTTTGAGAAAACAAGCCTAGAAGAGTTTCAAATGCACAAACCTTGAATTGAGGAGGAAACAATCACAAGGAAAACTACCCTGTAACACGAGGCAATCAGAGCACATATGTCAAATGTCAGAAATCGGCAGAGGGTGCGTTGCACCCTGTGTTTTTCTTATTTTGGGGAATAAGGGCCCTCTGTTTCCCAGAGAGGCAGCTGGTAGAAATCTGGCCCTCTGATTAGCTCTAGTTCCTTTTGCTGTGTGCTGCATTCAGCTGCATTTCATGATATCACCCATCACAGCAGCAGCTAATGAGACAGGACACACGGCAGCAGCCTCACAGGACCAAACTCCTCGCCCAGCCAGCACACGACTTCTGCTCTACACACACATGCACACATCCAAAGCAAAATTACCCATAAACACCAGGAATAGGGATCTAAGTGAAGGGTTTGCAACACGTAATGTGGGCTACATTTACCAAAATCGGTTGTGTTAACAAAGCCAAGTCTAAGATCAAAGTGTACATGTGTTTATAGGTAGACATGCGTGTCAGTGGTTGTCCGAGACAAGAGGGGGTATGATGTCACCAGAATTGCTCCTTCAGACGTGTGACAAAGCCCGCCATCATTTTAGCGTTTCTTTTTTTGGCCTAATGAGTATGGGTAACAAGGCAAACGTAAACGCCGCAGACCGTGTTTTTCATAAATTCTACTGTTATATACACTGATGTCATTTGACTGGTGTTTTTTCTCACAGTCGTGTGCCTTGTAAAATACAGATAGTGGGCTGTGAGTAAGAACGAAATGTCTGAAAACTTCAGTTTTATGTGAGCCCCACCATGCGCTGTTTACGACAGTGAGTCAACAATGCAACAAGTCTTCCAGCAGCATTTGGGTGGTTCATCCTCTACTTGCTTCCATCCTCTAAACCCTGCTGACCTGCTGCTTTAAGCGAGGCTGAAGCAGGTGAGAGCCAACATGCCACTTAGTGAAAATGGCTGCTCCAACGTTGATCTGACGGCCAACTGGATTCTTCCCATAAAGCCTCATTGCCGACACCAGAATCATCGCCTCATGTCTTGCACTGTAGTTAGTGAGCTTCTATCACAGCAGAGGGAAGAGTTTAGCAGATTACAATGGAGACTGTGTATGGCAGTCAGGGGGGTTTACATCTCAGGCTCCCTCCATACTAACCAAGCTCCTTGCGGTACAGTAGCTCACCGTTGATAAGTTGAGTGATTTCTCAGGGGCTGCGTAAAATCTGGGCCTGGCCAGAGAGACACATTTCCTCTGGTTGATGAGAGCCGGAGGCCTCAGCGTTCGAGCGTGGGAGGCGCTCCACTCTTGGGGAAGATCAAGTGTGCTCCCGCAGACTCCAAATCACCGGCCCCCAATTGCTGGGGAGGAACACTACTCTACATGGCTGGCGTTAAATCACTGCTGCTGTGGTGAGGTCATCCGCTTGTCTTCCCTCTCTAATGGAGCGCTCAGCTCGCTAACATACGGTGGTAATGCGTGCAGACGGGGAGCGCGACGCCCCGTGAGCCGCCTTCCGATCTTATTTATTTTAGCTTAGGGCTCATTTGAGGGGTTTGGGATAGGGCCGGGACTGGGAGCAGTAGATGCCTTTGGAGTATGCTGTTACCACCACACACTTTCAAGGACTCCAGAAGCTCACCGCAGATGCTTGCACAGACGCTAGGTGCTAGGTTTTTCAAGGGGCTGCCTGACTGTCCTTGGTCAATCAATACACATTCCAGTGCGTCCCTAATGCAGCTGTAATCACTGGCTGAATACATTTGGCCACCGGGTTGGAGAAAGATCGGGGCTGCTAAAGTGACAGTGGATGGAGTAGTGGGGAAGAGAAACAAGGTTACATGATTTCACCTCAGCACTGCTATGTACATTTGGTATATCTTTGTACTGTTGGTGTAAAAGGACCCCTTGCCAACCTTATTACGAAAAGCAAAATAAAGCTACAGTTTCACTCTATTCAATTAATGCCGAAATGAAAGCTTCTGCCTGCCATGGCTATTAAAAACAGTCAGAAAGAATTTCAAATGAGCGGCGTTTGTGCAGTGCTTTGAATTAAAAAAAAATGTGACAAGAGAAAAGAAAAGAAGAAGGAAACGAAAAAGTTGGAAATCTGTTTATAGAGCTGATAACAGACACCACCACCCCCCCGTCTCTGTATTGTCTGTTTATGAGGTGAGGACTAATGGGACTCATCAGGACTGACAGATATGCTGACAACTGCATTTCAACTCAATTACAGTTCCACAGAAAAACTCCCCTGGTCCCCTCATGCCTATCACCCCTCTACTCCCAGAGCTGTTGAGTTAAATGCGCACACACTCGTGCATGAACACAAGCACATGCACACACACACACACACACACACACACACACACTACATCAGTTTACTGAACAAAAGGTGCACAGGAAGGGGGATATTCCGTTCAGTGTTCAGTGTGGAGGTGTCTTCCCCCCACCTCCATTAGGCTGCAGGGGGATTTTAACATTTCAAACTGGCATGATGCCATCGATGTGTTCTATGAATATATATCATAACAACAAGTGGAGCCTCTGCTAACATAGATAACAGGTTGGTGACCTGAGAGACATAATGGTGGATGGACACAGGAGGCAATAAACTCGACCATATGGTCCCTTGGGTGTGACTGCCTTCATTGCCAGAGGGAGACCAGTGACCCCACAGCCTCCCCTGATGACGACAGCCGCATGGTGTCGACTCCGTGGGGAAAAGACGGGAAAACAAAGCCTCTGCCTCCCGCCTCCCAGCATCCCTCCCAGAAAGATGGGGGGAAAAATGGCTCAGTTCAGGAAACCCCTACCCATTGTTTTGCTTCCTTCATTAGTCGTTGTGTCAACAGTTTGGTTCGCTATGCGTGTGCCACTGTTTTTGTTCTGCTGCACCCCGGCTGACCTCAGTGCTCTGATGTTTTGACAGATTGTTTCAAAGTCCCATCAAGGCAATTTACTGTTTTAAAGTAAAGCAGCCACTTGGACAACATAAGCTGGACCGCACGTTACGCCAAAAGCAAATAAATCTGCCGGGTCTAAAATTAAACAAATCTGACGTAAATCTGCTGCCACAATTTCATCAGGAAGTACTGAGAGGTGCGGCAGGGTGCGGCTGCGTGTGGGGGCTTGCAGATAAGAAAAAGGTGTAAAATAAATGTAATGTGCTGCGTAAACAGCCATTTGTGGCATGGACAGAGCACTCATAAAGAGAAGCTTTCATGTAGAAAAACAAAAAGCCTCTCGTCATTCGAATGATTATCAAATGGAAACTTGCAGACAATGTATGCACACCTTGTTACTCGTAACTTACCATCATCTAGGTACATCTGGTCCAGTTCCTGGGGCTCCTGTTTGACGGTGATGGCCATCGAAGGGGGGCTGGCATCCTCAGGTAACAGGCTGGGTGACCTGGCTGCTGCCTGAGCCTGACTGGGGCTGTAGGCCTGAATGAACGGGCTCTCCGCAGTTCCACCGGGAGTGGAAGGGTGGGATACCGGGGAGGATGAGGGACTGCTGTTGGCATAGATATGGTGATAACCATGGGGCCCTGGGCTGTTGAGGTGGTTGGGGCTGCCCTGGGAATGGAGCATCCCTAGGGATGAGCTCTGGTCTGGCGATGCTGGGTGGGTGAGGTTGGGGAGGCCAGGAGTCTCCTGGATGGAGGGCACCACGGGGCCTGGTGGTGCCGCATGGGTGGGGCTGTTGGGGAGGCACTTGCTGTATGCCACAGGGGACAGGTCATGCAGGGTGGGGCTGGAGCTGGGGGACGACGATGGCATGGCAGCATGGCGAGGCGGGCAGGGAGGGTAGCCACCAACCAGGCAGGCATCAGGATCGGCTACAGGCATGATGGGAGTGAGCCTGGGCTGGCTGTAATAGGGCTTTGAATGCATGGGCAGTCTCGCAGTCCCCAGAGAATCATATTCATCACTGGGTTCTGTCTTTATTATCGGCACTGGGGGGAAAAAAGTAGAAAGAAAGGTGGAAATATTAAAAAACGTGCAGGGAATCCACGTGGCGCAGTGAGTGCACGAGTGAGGCTGAGTGAAGCAGTGAGCAGGCACAACTGTGGCCACGATACCCTCCGTAATCCAAACAAACAACCACCAGTGGATATGGGCTCGGTGTCAACTCGGCTGAGCTCTCTAACAGAGAAACCCTCACGCCTCCCACCCGCCACCCCTCTTTACCACACCAGGAAAAAAAGCAAAAGAATAGGGGGGAAAGAAAAGTGGATGAGTCATCAGTGTGGAAAGCCACAGCTGGCTCTAATAATGAATAAGACCTATTTTCTTTGGACTCTCCACCAGCTCTGATATCCAATAAAAGACTACTTTAAAGCACTGGGCTGCTGCTGTTGCTCCTGCTCCTGCTGCTGCTGCTGCTCAAGGAGCCCGGGACCCATAGGTTTCCTCCGCACTCTAGAAGTAATTGTTTCTCTCAGGACCAAAAGATAGAAGGAGAGAGCGAAAAAAAGGAGATGATTTGATTTTGATTAGGCCGCCTGAGCTCCTTAAGAGGCTGCAGAGCTGTGCCTGTGGTTTCAGGAGCTTCAGGCCTCAGCTAATGCAGGAGAGTGCAGTGACCCCACTTGATCATCCTGCCTCCTCTCTTCAAATTTCTCATCCAGTGCAGACCGTCTGCCCTGTTTCCTGATTAGTTCTGACTGACAGGTGTCACATGCTTCCCGTTCACTGTCAAGGGCAGTTATTGAAAACAACTTCAAATTAATTAAAACATTCAAAACAGAACTACATGGCCTGGGTTGAGAGATGGAGAGGGATCAACATTAAAAGGCTCACTGGTGAGTTATTATATAAGTACACATGCACAGGCTGTGCCAGCACAAAACTAATAGGGCACTGTTAAGATACCCAGATGCATAGCAAAGGCTTCTGAGTCACAATGGACACACTGTTTCTATGTCTACACATTGTTAAAATGTGTTAATGGGTGTGGTGAGCGTTTGATGCCAGCCATTAAGAGGTTTTGGCTAAACTTGCTCCAAGTGACATTTACTCAAAGGCGTACAGATGTCAATATGAATAAGATGTCTGTCTGAACTGTGTGTTTGCGTTTGTCTACAATAGAACCTTTGAGTGATGGTAAAAGCAAAGGGTGCAATTGAAATGTATGAGGCGTTGTGTGTGTGTGAAAAGTAGGCTGTTTTTCAATGTGTTATTATTTATGTGGGAGTTGGATTTGAAAAGACATTAATCGCGCCTGTAGCCTCTGGGGTGCTGAGCTGTGATGCACTGATAACGCAGCAAGGAGCACATTTACGTCAACCCTGTCTGCTTCCAGAGCCCAGGGACCGGGCCTGGTGTCTGGGGGAGCATCGTAAGGCGAGTCCCATGATGCACGGGCCTCCTCTCCACAGCCTGGGGAATAACAAGCAAGTCACATGGTGTGCACTACATCCACATTCACTTCCCTCAGTGATTCTCTATCTCCTCCCTTGCCTTCTTCTGTGATGTGAAGGGATGGAACGGTGCCATGGAGCCAAGAGTGTGATGTCAGAGTTATCATGAGGAAATGTCACCACCAAATTTGATCATTTTCACTCTTTAGCTTCAGTTCAAGAAACACATTTTGACCTTTTGCCTAAAGAAATCGTTTTTCAGCGTCCCGTTAGAAAAAGTCATCGTTATCGTCAAGCTTGATGGATCCTGAAAACTGATATGTCAGATTTTCTTGCAACAGCTACACGAGCGAAAGTATTACAAAAGAAGTATTTTTTAGGATGTCATGGTTTTGAGGTTTTACTTGAAATATTCCAAAGGAAGTAAGAAGTTAAGCTTGAACTGACCGACGCATGTTTACCAGTCCATCTGGTTAGTGAAAACCAGGGGGATAAAAGAGGTAAATTGTCTGTTGTTAGTGAGTGTGGCTCTCTCTGGATGCCCTTCTTAAGATTAAACAAATCGAATGTAACAAGTCACAAGATTTCCTGCCTGTGACCATAACCAACATGAGAATTTAATTTAGGGAAATAGGGTGAATCAGCAGTAGCTCAGAAGGCATGGGATGCTGCTGTCCTTTGCAGCCCCCTTTTGTAAAGACAGGTGTGTTTTTAAAGAGGAGTTTGGTTTGTTGCAGCTTAAGGTTTTCATTCCCAGTGAAGGTCATTTGTCAACATTATTTTCCTGTATGCCTTCTGACTATGAGCAAGGCTGGCGAAATAGGAAATCAAATCACGTTGGACTAATGGCCTTTCTTTTAAAGTTTCAAACATTTTTTCCGAGGTTCCTCCCCCTCTGCCACAGTTATAAACAGTGGTCTCCCTCCAGCTTGATCCATCTGTGTGTCTCCTTTCCACTTTGTATGTGAGCTGAGAAAACAGATTCACCAGGCGAGTCCCAACTTCAGCTGGCTTTTATTTCCTCCCAACCTGTGGGTTATGGCCCACAGACAGTTGATGTTCTGCACATGGTTTTCACTCCGTCTTTGGCAGTTTCCTCTCTGTCTGCTCGTATTATACTGATCAGGCCCGATCTGGGTATTTTATTGAGCACTCGTTTCCTCTGAAGGGAATCAGGACATAGATGTGTGTCTGTGCTTGTGTCGGTGTATTTGATGAGGAAAGGCAAGCAAACAGGGATTATGTAGATTTGTAAATGATCTTCCGAGGGGGAGACCCTCTCTACTTGTATCCATCCGGCAAGCTGGTTTTAGGGACACAAAAGGTTCTGATTCTCATTTCCGATGCTTGTTGGCTGGGATAGGACATTATCATAACACTGCGAAAAAATTGGGGATTGTCTTGTTGCAGAAATGCTGAACTCATCTTGTTCTAACGGCACAAATCTGCAGTGACATTTAACATGGAGCAGGTGGTAGTTCATTAACTCAAAGGTACCTGGTGCACCATGTCCCACTGTGTAGGCAATCTGGTCACCCAGCATACTGTGGGCCGTGGTGCACCGTAGGTGAGTCTGACAAAGCCAGAAGCTGTAGACATTACAGAAACAGTTCAGTCTTTGTCCAATTTTTGGAAAAACATGACTGTGCAAATATTTACAAAAAAAAGAACAATGTGCGGTTCATCAACTTTTCCAATATGTGTCACAGAACATGTTTCTGACTTTCCCCTCTCCAACTCCAACCACAGACCAATGCAGCGGGGGGAGTCGGCACCCGTTTGCGTTAAGAATAGAACTTGATATTACAGAGGAATCTCCAAACGGCCTGTAAAAATAAAGGGGTTCCGAGAAGTTCTTTGCTTGAGCTTCGGCCATTGCCAGCACTCTTTTGGCGTTTGTTGTTTAATGTGGTTGGTGAAAACTGTTTCTTATTTGAAGAGCGACACGTCACGTCGCTACTCACGCAAGAATGATTGGAAGTGGGCTTGGAAAAAGTGGGGCTCATTCCGGGAGCCAGACAGGAACATGTATGTACATCTGAACATCACAGACAACCGCCTATGCTTGACAAGCAAACCACAAATGCTGCTGATGGTATATCTTTACAGCAAATGTCTTCTTGATCCATTGGCTGAAGGCAGCTTTACCTCATATATAACTCATGAGCAGCAAAAAATTGACATAACTGGCTTAACTGTTGTATGCTTTTTATGTATTTAACTTTAATTCATTAATTATTAAAATTAAAGCTTTTGGTTAAAGACATAAAGACACTGTGTGCTCTCTGACATACTACATAGTACCAATGACAAAGGAGGATGTTTCTGAATGACTCAAATCCTGTTTAAGCTTGACAATGCATTATTATGGCAACGTCTCAACAGGTCTACAACACCCCTCTACTCATATCACCGAGGCTTACCTTCGTCTGTCAACTAGTGCGAGTAAGAGCAGCTATGGTTCCGCTACAGACTGCATCTGATAATAATGTGAATTTCACGTGGGAGGCAGGACAAAGCTGCAATAATATAAAGATCTGATTACTTGTCTCAAACGATCAAGTCTCTATTGAAATGATATGTGCATAGTGAAACATTTTCTAATCTGATTAGTTCTTCAAGTGCAGGCATCGGTGTTCTGCCACAGTAGGTGCCAAACGCATCAGTTTCAAAGAATAACTAGATGGTCACATGACCTGAATGGAAAATAAAGGTGGTTTTCACTAGCATCTGTGTCCCAGAGCGTGTTTGCTTCATCCTTCCGCTGTTTCAAACAAGTCAGGCTATTTTCAGAGTTGGGTTTGCCTTTTTATAGAAGAGCAGACACCAGAGTGTGAAAGAAATGTTCTCTCTAAACAACGTCAGTGACCACAACTGTGCTTGAAGTGGGACAGCAGGCCGGAAGAGTCTTTTCAGACAAGCAAGCAAAAAAGTGTTGACAACAGTGTGTGTTAGTGTGTGGGTGTCCTCCTCCCCAGCCCACCCCGAGTACCTGGCCACAGTGTCGGTTATTCTCTCAGTGTTGACACACACACACACACACACACACACACACACACACACACACACACACACTGAAACCCTCAAAAGCAAACAGCTTCACTAGGATTTCCTCATTCTTTGTTGCTGTATTGAAACCGTGGATGTATTGCAGTCGTCATTGCCACAGAGGGTCTGTTTACACTGATTATAATGCAGTATTCTTTGTGAATGCCTTTCAGTCAGCGAGCACTGAGTAGTCACTTAAAAAAATAAATTTTTGCCATTGCATTTATATTGCTATCTACATTTCCAATTACAACTATGGTATTCAAACTCTGTAATGATACAATAGACTATAACACAGCCTTCAAATCTCATTGACACTGTATAGCAAGTGTCGGTTGTACAGCAAGTTGCGACTCTGCTGGCTGTGATGTAACTTCACCAGAGAAATTATGTTTTGGTGTCGCCCAGAGATTTCCTCATTGAAATGAGATTACTCCTGCACCCAGAGCAGTTCTGCCTCAGATGTTATCCAGCAAAGTTGTAACATTACACTTCATGTACCGCGGATTACCTCTTTGATGAAAGATGCGATGTTGTACGTTTTAATGCGTGTCTTCAAAAGTGTGGTAAATCTCAAAATAGAACGCAATAGCTTGTGATTCATGGTCTCTTTGGCTGTAACACTTGTGAGTTAATTGTGCTCCTTTGAGAAGACATTGGCCCTGCTTGTGTGGTCCACACTGTACTTGTGGTTTACTTGGCAGTGAAAGAGAGAACACAACAAGTCATCTTTTAATTAGAGCTGTGTTTATGCTCAGGGAAATGACTTAGAGAGGCATTGTGGAGGCTGATAAGCCTCTTCATCTCTCTCTCTCTTTCTCTCTCTCTCTCTTTCTCTGAAAGTACAGCATATGAAATGGATATGCTATATAAGGCCACAGTTTGACTGTCCCAAAGTGGTCCAGTTACCCATAATGCACTCATTATCATATAATCAGGCATCTCCAAATAGGGCCCTGCTCTACTTTCTCTCAGAGGCTCGTCCAAAATCCCAATCACTTATCTCCTGTGGTCATAAATACATCTGCTGATAATCTAAATGTCACATCTTATTAACAGATGTAGACTCAAAACACAATGCATGCTATCCCAGCAGCGTTAGACCCATTAGACACTGATCAATGAGAACAAGATACCATTGTTTTGATCTAATTGATTTCAACTGTTTATCAAGGTGGGGGGAGTGGGGGGGGGGGGGGGGGGGGGTGCTGGTTGGAGTCCCTAAACCAGGTACCAAGGTACTGAACTCCAGACTGCTTCACTAAAGCTGCTCAACAGGAAACATCAAAGGACCATGGCACTACAAACGGGAAGCATTGTGTTGCTGAAAAAAAGAGCAAACATGCTTTGTTAACTTTCTCTGGATACTTCAGACAAAACAACGGTATTCTACCCGGATGGCTGAAAGTGATACCAAAGCTGGTATTTCACCTGTGCCCATTGTGAAAAGTCAACAGCTCACAATGTAAATTTTGAGGCTGAACTCTTCTCTAAACTCTCAGCAATACATTCTTCAAATTCCAATGTGAAAGCCATCTATAAACACTGAGGCCAGGGACACATGATAAACACAGAGAGAGGTATTCCTGGGTTTTCAGGTTGCTACATGAATGACAGGGCAAAGCGCTGCCCGCTGAATGCATGTGTGTGTGTGTGTGTGTGTGTGTGTGTGTGCATGGATGTGTATTTGTGTGTTCATAGTTGTGTTGATGAATCGGGGGGGGGGGGGCACTGTGTGAGGTGGGGTGTGAAAGTCAGGTCGTCGGGGGGATTGACTTCTCTACATCAACAGCGCTCGGAGGCTCTGTCACTCAGCAGGTAGACCTCATCGCTGGGGAACGCGGTCTCACTACAGAATAAACACACCTCACATCTTCTGCTCTCGCTCACAGGCTGCGGCCCAACTGGTGCCAGGCGTCAAAAACGCAGACCGAAAATTGGACACAAATTTCACATGGCCTGTTGACGGCTGCGGTAAACTATAGTGGATGGATGTCAAGACCTGGAGAAATACTCTACGTGATGAATGTGTGTGCAGCTTGTGAAAAGCATACATGTCTTTCAGTGTCACTGGTAATAAAAAGGTGGGAAACATTTATGAGGATTACCATTAGGAGGCAGGTAGGTGAAGCGCTGGTATTGGCTCCTCTTCCTCTTGCCGTTGCAGACGTAGAAGTTGACCTGCACCGGGCTGGATATTCTCTGGTTCCTGTACGGCGGGATCTCCACAACAACAGTACTCTAAAATACAAATAAGACACAATAAGGTCACTTTTATGTGGTAAGACAGCTGCAGTTGTATTTACCCATCTGATTTGATGTCACTCTCCAGATGTAAGTTTGTAGTGCGACTTCCTGCAGCATATTAATCAACAGCTATGTTTATTTTGTAGCTGGCCTGCGTTTCAGGTACTGTTTCCAAGAGGCTGGACTGAGGACTGGTCTAAATGAGCTCGTCTGGACTGTGTAGACGCAGTAGTAGAGCTCATGAGGTTGGTCCAGTGCCCGTGTTTGTCTCTGAGGAAAACCCCAGGGCTGTAGCTTTGGTAGAGGTAGCTGCCTTATTTGTTTGCACAGCCATGCCTCCCTGTGGAGACGCTCGCCTGTCCCCCTCCCCCCAGGCCAACCTCGGCAAGTCTGGACGGATGTGAACTTTCGACTGCTTTCTCTCTGACAAGGGAACATGGAGAGAATTTGTCCGAGTGTTTGTGCCTAATTCCTGGGATGGCTGTCAGTCTCACAGGGGCTGAAAAAAGGCCAGAATGGGGCACTTTGACAGGAAGCAGGTTTTTGTAAGTCATCACTGTGGATGGAGGGGTGGTGGGGTTGGAGGTGAGGGGTCTGCATCCTCAGCCTCAGTCTGCCCTCCAGATGATGACAAAGAAAACATGCAGGTGGCTGATTGAGTGTGCTAAGTGTGTGTCCACATGGCTTTCCCTCTCCGTCCTTACCAATGAAAGTTAGCACGCTCTGGACGGCAATAAAAACACAGTCCGGCAGGCAGGCTGGAGCAATTTAATCTGGTGGCAGCTGACATAAGAAGAAGGCCAGTGCTCTCTTGCTGTCGCTCTCTACTTGTTTGTTGGATCTACAAATAAACACACTGCTGTATTTGTCTTTCATCGACCTCGCCTCCCCACACCGCCGCCCCCGGCCGAGCCTTGCACGCCCCGCTAATTTTCCAGCATCTGGGACTCCAGCCATAGCACATGAGCCAGCCCTGCAGGCCAATTAGACATCCAGTCCATATTTACCCTCCTGATGCAACCAAGTCATTTACCTTAGTGAAATAACAGCAACAACAAGGAGAAAAACACCCTCAAGTTGCAACATTTAGATGTGCGCGGACTATTTTAGACCCTGTGCAAGTGTAAATTGCCTCGTTTAGTTTACACAAAGAAGGGGGGGTGGGACACAGCTGATGAAAGGCATCAGCAATTCAAAACACACTGTCATCACCCACAAGCAAACAGGTTTTTCGCAGATCCTGTACTTGACTCTCCACACTGAAAGCAGATCTAACGAACCTCGGTGAAGTCTTAATTAACTCCAGAGCACGACTGGCTTTCCGTAGAACAACATTTGCTTCATTCCCTCTCTTGACGATTCCCTTTCGCTCTGTTTTATATTAACACAATCTGAATGTGTGCCTGAGCATCGGTAAAATGAGTGCGCTGGTTTATTTTCTCATTATGGCCTCTCATGAAAAGCAGCAGGTAAAAGCAGGGGTATAATCCACTCTTGGCTGCATGATGGCACAGACGAGGTGTTTAAGTCCAATTCACCGCCGCAAAACTTTGCTGTGAACTAAAGGTCTGGCTATGCTGGGAGGGCGGTGGCGTGAGTTTGTGTGTGTGTGTGTGTGTGTGTGTGTGTGTGTGTGTGTATGTGTGCGTGTTTATGCTTCTATTTTTTAATCCATGTGTTTTTGTTTGAGATGCAACAACAATATGACAGCCCCTGTTTACTCCGTGAGGGTACAGAGATTTTGTGAAAATTCCATTCAGGATTGCATGGGCTAATCATCATTGTCTATGTTGCAACTCGCAATGCCTTAGCACAGGTTACATCATTACAGGGGACAGATGAGTAGGAGACGAAGAGAGGAAAAGGAGAAAGTGTCAAGGGAGGGTGGGACTGAAGACAGACGGAGCATTTCCAGTGAGTCACGTCGCTGAGGTGCACTTACAGATTTGACGGAGTCCTTGTCAACTTTGGCCTCTGTCTCCCACAGATGATGCCCATCTATTGACAAAAGAATAACATACAATATTTAGTATGGCTCATAATGAACTGCATCATTATACAAACAAGATGGACCTCAAATGGGGGTGGCTATAATCTGCAGATATGAGATGTGTTTTTTGGGGGTGGGTTTGGGTATTTGGGGTTTTAGTGTTTGTCCAGTGTAGAGCTGAAACAATTAGTCGATTGAACAATCAGTCAATAATTTGACGAATGATTAATAGTAATTTATCAAGGAAAAGGCCCAAGAATATGCTGGTTTCAACTTCTCTTCATGTTTGAAAAATGACAACAAAACAAAGGGAAGATGTTATTTTAGGTTTTGGAAAATTGTGTGTGAGTATTTTTCACAATTGTATGACATTTTATACCATTAGTCAAAAGAATGATCATGAATTGAGCATGGAGTGTAGCCTTAAGTAAGGGAGTAACAACAGTGACAGTAACAAGTTTGTCGCTGTTTAATCTCTGATCTGCAGCTGGGACTGCCAGCTCGCTTATTCAGTCTCATCTCCATGAAGTTCTTCACTATTTTTGTCCCTTCATTAAATTCATGATTAGATAGTTTTCTTCTATTCTCCTCCCTTCTTTCTATTCTTAACTCTGCACTGTGAAAACCCAGCCGCTTTTGTTTGTTCTCTCTTTCTTCTCATCTCCATCTTGTTGTGGTGAGGAGGTTTCCCTTGCTGCCATGCAATAAAAGGCCTGTGAGCTACTGCAGCTGTTGGGAGCCTGCAGAAGCTCAGCACACATTCTTTGGGTTTTCTCTGTGATTTCATGCCACACCTTAGCGAAACAGACGCTCTGGGCTCTGCTATGGCAATCAGCACCGACCACAGTGCCATTTTTCTTTCTTTTTTCCCCCTAGAACCGATGGCTCGTTAGGGCTGTCAGAAATAGAAGTGACACAGAACAGCCTTTGTGTCAGTGGCACACCATGTGAGGCAATAGCATGGGCACTGTGGCACTGCTACTGCACGTTAGCAGGGGTAGGTAGCAGCTGTGCCTTTATGGATACGGCAATACAGTCACTGCTGAAACGCAGCGTCTGGGACAGGAAGCCATCAGATAAGATAATCAGAGTCAGTTTCCAAATAACTGATAGTAGAAGTCCAGCAGCTCTGGAGGATGTAAAAGCCTTGTTTTTTTCCCAAAGCATTATGTTTTTCACATCATGCAGTGAGTGAAAGAATAAAGGATCCCCGTCACGGTTGGCTTATTATTGGTGAGCTGTGGCAGTGGGGGCGGGTGGTCAGCTTTATAATTCAGAGAGTGAACATCAGTAGATATCTCTTTCCAAAATGGCCATATTAAAAGTCAGGGAAAGAGAAAAACAGACGGTGAACAGATCAGATAAGGCTTTTCTATTTGAACTGGGGGAAATAAGAGTTGCATATGGAGAAATGTGCCTCGCTGTAATGGAGATGATGTGGATGGCTGGGGAATAGAAGCCGGCTGATCCGCCTATAGGGCTGCCATAGGGCACAGCAGTGACACTGTGCATGTGGCAGGCGATTGAGATGCTCAAAAAAGAATGAGGCACACGTAATGCTGTGAAGTGGCTGAGGGTATGGAAGGGCAATTAGAGTGAGCACAGACAGGGAGAAGGTCAGAGAAAGGGAGAGAGACAGAGACAAACAGAGATGAGCGTTCCTCATGTTACGTCTAGGGGAACCAAGAGGGAATCTCACCCGCCTCCGCTCTGGGAGACACTCCAAGAGGGAAACCTTAGACTACGACGTCAACCCCAGCCTCCTCTAGTAAACATGTTATTCAAACTTTTCTTCCTCTTTTTCTCTCTCTACCTTCCTACTGATCTTTTCTCTCACCTTTTCATACCTCTCAGTCCCTTTGCTCGTCCAAACTTTTTAATGATTGCTCCATCAGACCTTAGCAAATCTAAAGCTGAGACTGACTTGGGACGGGGCCACATGTGGCATACCTTTGCGAGTCAGAGAGTGCTGTACGACTGATAACCGCAGAACTTTCCATTCACTCCGTCTTCCCTGCAACATCTGCAAAATGCTTCTGTTCCCGACAACACCTCCTCCCTCACGCAGCCTCCACCCACGCGTAATGCACACACACACACACACAGATGCAGACACATGCACACATGCAGCCACAGTATCCTCTAGCTTTGTTCCTAGCCTTCAACTTGAATGATACAAGGGGGAAGCACAAAACAATAGGTGGTATAGGACCTGCGCATGGAGAAGTCTTGGTATAATCCAGTCGCATTTAAACAGAGGAATGAATGGACACATGCAAGCCCACAGACAAATAGAAACACACACTTATTCTTAGGCTTTGTGCTTGAAGGTGAACCAACCGTCTGTCTATTGCTCGTCATGACTCACTTGTGGAAATGGGATCCATAAAGACTAACACCAACACAGGCAAGCAGGACAACACACTCATTCATCAGGCATGTAGGGTGAGGCTTCTTGGAGTCATCTCTTCTTCAATTCTTGCCAACACATAAAGTTGTGAACATGGGGACAACACGGCTACAGGGTTGCTGTTGTAGTTAATTTCAAACAAACAAATCCAAATCTATATTGACTGAATGCCAACTATATTTTTAAACAAAAAATACAAACTAACTTTTTTTTTTTTTTACAAAACCACAAATAGCTAAGTAATGACGTCTTTGTCCTCACAATGACCTTACAGGTTTGGGCTTTCCAGACGTGATTTTTCCTTCAAATAAGTGTTGTGTTGTGCTCAACAACTTCCACTGACCAAAGACAGTTCTCTTTAGTATTTTTGAGAATGGAAAATATGATTCACATGCTTAATTGTGGAGGATGTCTTGTGAAACAACCCAGACGCATTTTGCAGCTATGCCTCTCTTTTTCTCTCTTTCCTGTTTACATACATCAAGTTTATTTTCCGTTTTAGCACCACTCTGCTGCTACATGGACTGAAAATGCGTCAGGGATTTAACGCATATTTTCATGGCAATTACCTTGTTGTCCAA
This sequence comes from Enoplosus armatus, assembly GCF_043641665.1. Taxonomy (NCBI): domain Eukaryota; kingdom Metazoa; phylum Chordata; class Actinopteri; order Centrarchiformes; family Enoplosidae; genus Enoplosus; species Enoplosus armatus. The sequence goes on along the minus strand of NC_092188.1, from coordinate 19,990,805 downwards.
TGAGGAGCAAAGCCAAAAATACCAAAGGGGTTCCCCCATGACTGATCCCAGAGGTACAGCTGCTTTCCTCTCTGAAGCACCTGACCTCTGCCAATCTGAGCACTGATGAAACTGGAGAAATGTGGGTCTGCTTTAGATTGAGAGGCTTCTGTGTAAATTATGTCCTGACAGTAGATTTGTGATAGGTTTATAGTCAGGAAGTGAGTTATTCTTGGTGTATAACAGGAAAAGCGTGAGCTGCCTTGACCTGTGGGTGCAGGCTGAGGAGGATGGCGGCCAGTAGAGTCAGATTTGATCCTTTTGTCAAGACACCAGCTGTGTAGCTGAAAATGATCTAAAGACTGAGAGGGATGGCTGGAAGATCATCCGGATTTTTACATTTGTATAATATTTGCTTTTACAAGGAAGACATCAAGGTTGGTTGCTCTCCATGGCGTGTTGCACAGTATACCACAGCCTGGGGAGGGTCACAGCAATACCATTACTTACAAACCCTCAAACTGAATGTATGGTGAAGAGGAGTGCAGGAAGATGCTGTTTGGTATTTGTACAGAGTCACTTTAACTAGTTGCAGACAAATGGGACCCATGCACCCATGCAAACATACATTTCATCAAGATAAATCACAATTCTTACATGGAGGGGCATTCCCTTGCCCCAGAAAGGGCGATGAAAACAATTGTCTCTCTGTGATTTGAACCACTTATCTGGCAACAACATGTTGAGACCAGCCTGAAGAAAGGGTGGAGGCCACAGGACAATCTAGACATCTTTCAGCTATGATAGTGATAAAATCCAACTGATTCCTTTGATGAATAGATGTGCCCAAAGCAGAGAAAGACATCTTAACGAGCCGGGAGGCTTTGAGGGTGAGAGACCAACTTTCAGATCCTTTTCACATATGCTCCACCCTATAACCGGACAGGACCCTATAGGTTTAACTTTGCATCTCCCAGATCGATACAGGCTCACTTAGCCTAATTAATCTCACTGAAGGGGGCAGTGATGCCCCCTACAATACTGTATGTTATGGTTCACTCTTTTTGAGGACTGACACAGAATGTCCCATAGGTGCAGCCTTAGATATGCAGTAGTTAATGCATGCCTCATTTTATGGTGGGTGGCAAAGCAGCAGGAGGGGTTGAACGACTCCAGCTCTGTTAGAGGGCTCCTCTTTGAACAACAATTATTATACACAATCATTGATTTTGGTGCAGTATGCCATCCTAATTAGACAGGATACTATAACTCATACCTCTCTAATCTCTTGCCTGAAGCAGGGGTGGAGGCTGACCTTACGCTGCCATGGTGCCAGAACCATGAGCCAAGATTATGCAGGTTATCCTAGCCTACAGCCAAAGGGTAGTCTAGACATCCCGCTAGAAGTACAATACATCGACCGATTTGCTGGTGTTTAGACTTGCCCAAGCTAGAAGTGTTCAACGAAGTATAAACAGTCTTTGAATGAAGTCTTAACAGTACAGATCACAGTCTGCAAGGCTTGTGTTTCTTGAATTATAAATATAAATATTTCAGCCTGTTGCTGAGGAGTTTCCACATGACAAGAGAAATAGCCTAAGGGTATTGTTGTGGACCATGCTGTCCTAATGTTACAGATTAGACTGTAGCTCACAATTTCTCTTAGTCTTGGCTGTGAGCTCGACCAGCCTGAAGCAGAGGTGGAGAAGACCAGACTTCTCCCTGCTGCAGCCCAGGCTGTGTGGTGCTGCCGAGCTCTAGGCAACGCTCCAATCCCACCAGATGTAAAAACTATCCAGCTCACCAGGGAATTCCCTTACCTCCCCTCTGAGTCAGAGTACAGGCTTTCCCCAGCTCTCTCTCTCTCTCTCTCTCTCTCTGTTTGTCTGTCTGTCTGTCTCTCTCTCTCTCTCTCTCTCTCTCTCTCTCTCTCTCTCTATTTTCCCTACCGCTAGCACTCATTCCCTCCATGGAAAGCAAGGCAAGCCAGAACACACACTGCAATAGGTGCGACAGGTATGTCCTCCTACTCCGATGCCAAAAGAACGGTTTGGGCAAACTGAAATACTGACACACACACACAATAAGAATAACAGTAAAACTGAAGTAAGCACAACAATGCAAAAGAAGATGGAAAGTTTCACAAAAGCTCACATTGCAGCTATGTGAAGGGTACGACTCTCCACTGCAGAGGAAAAATAATGATAAGGCCTATTAAAAACAAATGAAAAGAATGTTTACATTGCAGTAGAAACAAAAACATGGACTTGGTTCTTGGTGATTATATTCTATGATTTCTATGATTCTATGATTATGCTCTTAACCTGTGGTCTGTGATGAGCAACACATCTAGTACGAGCAGTTATACACTGAAGTAATAAAACATACATAAAACCTTTTTCTGGGAACTGTAGAAGTTGACACTTGGCATTCATTCACCAAACAAGAGTCAACATCATATATTCATGTGTATGTATATATATATATATATTTATACATATATGCTCTGATGTCTCAGTCGGTCGCAAGTATGATTTCTAAGGAAGTCCTGTCTTATTCTGCCTCCCCTCTTCATCTCCTCTTCCTCCTCGCTCCCTCTTCTCTGTACCTACCCTCTGAGGGTCTTGTCTTTTCCGTTTCACCCCTCTACAGGGAATCCCTCGCGGATGACTCACTGAAAACACTTCCTACTGAACAACGCAAACAGGCCCGCAGGCTAGCAGCGATGGTGCACACACATGTACACAACAACAAACACACACATGCACATGCAGTGGGTGCACAGAGTTTGCATCAGTTATCCTGTGGGTGACGAAGTGGAGCAGTGGGGACGGACGTGGCATTTGAAAAGAAGAAGTAATTATTTTTCAAGGCGCATTAAGGTCTCCCGCAGTGGCAACAGCTATGAGCTCTGCTCATTTGCTACTGGGAGCCTCTCAGGGGGGGACAGACAGACAATCAAAACAACATAGAGAGGAAGAGAGGGAGATTAAAGTGGCAGCGAAAACTATGATTTAATATTACAACAATTGAAAAGAATACATATATGAAGGTTTTTAGAAGTTCCCACCAAACTGAACAATCTGTCCTTGAAAGATCATTTGCACTGGTGCAACATGTAACTATTAAAGCACTCACCACTGCATGTTCACACCACAAATGCTAATATTAGGCATATCAATAAAGTAGACCTCACTTTAAAAAAAGAAAGAAAGAACTTTTTAAATATTCAACTTAAAATTTTAACCACTTTTACCGAAGTTTATCATTCGCCTTTTCATGTATGTATATGTATCATCTGGTTACTTAATGTTAATAAATGTGACAATCGTTTTTTTTTACTGTTAAGCTAATGCCAGTGGCCGGGTCTGTAAAACAAGTGTAAACTAAAGTGGTAACACAGAGCAACAGTGTAAATAATTGGCCAAGGAGTAGTGGATGCTTTTGGTGTCTCTGTTCTCATCACTTAACTGGAAACTGTTAATGGGACAATATCTCAAATGTTGATGTCATCCATTATTTAAGAGTTCAGTAATGAATTGATAACTGCTGGCAATTCAAAAACAGGCATCTGGGTTGTGCAAAAAGCAGCTACATCTTTGCGTGAAAGCAAATGGAAACAGTTAAAGAAATACATGCATTTGTGATTTATGGCTGTCTCATTTGTGCTAATAGGCTTTTGTGCTGTGTGTGATCTCCCTCTGACTCAACTTGGATGAATTTAACTGTATATAATTATTCACACAAGTTGGATTGGGACACTCAAAAACCGTCTGTTGCTCCTTAGGATTTGTGGAATTTTCTGGAAGGTGTTTATTGGAGTCAATTTTGGAAAGTGAGCAGCCGTCCTGACCTTTGATGGCATCAACAGTAATGGCTGTCACCACTGTGGCAAAAGCAGTGATTGGTGTTGTGCTGCACAAAGAGCTCGGCTGTACGTGCGCATGTGCGTGTCCCACTGTGTGTGTAAGCACTGTGTGTGTAATTATTGCGGTGCGATGCTCTGTATTTCATGGGTGCATTTAGTCATGAACTTTTCCAGAGGAAAATAAAACCAAAGTTATAGAATAAATCTGTAATATAATTATAATTTTATTGGTTTCTTTTTTTCCTCATCCCAGTTTGGTCCTTCTAAATCAACAATCAGAAAATTTCAAAGTCTGAGAACCTTCATGAAACAGCAGGATTCTCTGATTAAAATGCCAAAAGACAATATTTTGCAGTATATTTGGGACATAAGTACTTTTCCACACTCATACTTGCTCATAGATAGTTGCCATTAGTGAGTGATGCGTGTGTTCCTGTGTCTGCATGTGTGTAGAGTGTGTAGGTCTGTCTGTAATGGGCTTTTTGACTTAGGAGACCCTGGAAGTGGTGGGTCATTAAAGTTTACATAAAAGCAGACTAAGTAGCAGACAGACAACCTCTCTTTCAATCTCTCTCTCTCTCCTTCTCAACACCACAGAGACGGAAAACAAACCACTGAAATGTCGATGGCAGGCACGAGTGTGGGGATCCCGCTAGAGCAGAGCTCCACACCGGCTAATGTCTTTAACGGGTATCGAGGATAGAGGTAAGAAGAATGGAGGATAAGGGGGGGTGAAAAGAGAGAAAAGGAGCAAACTGAGAACCCAAGGTAGACAGAGAGGGGGTTAAAAAAGGGAAATACAACCCAAAAGGGGTCATGAGTCTCAAATAGCAGAGGGTGGAGAGGCTAAGGTGTTGTGTATGTATGGGCTTTCCTCTCCAGGGGATCCCCCTCCATGACTAAGTAAAGCCAGGAGGAGGGAGACCCCATATTATCAAGTTCATCCACCTCCCCTCACCCCATGTCATCCCTTAACCCCTAAGGTGCTTAAGAGTACTCACACAGGGTGAGGCGAGGTAGGGAGGCAGGAGTGTAGAGAAGAGCAAGACATTTTGTTGTGCTTGTCTTCCTTTTTTAAGTCTTTTTTTTTTTCAGGCCTTTTTTTTTTTTTATAAATTTGGGGAAAATTGAGCATTGATTCAAGCCAGTTTTTTCCCTCCCACTTCTGAGAAGTTTGAGTGAGCTTAGTTCAAGCAGCGATGAAGGGTTCACGCATTTGCTACTGATTAAGGCTACGTATTCAGTAGTTTTCGAACCAAATGTTGCCTTCTCGCCTGAGTCACCTGGTGGCCCACAGGGGACTGTTCGTGCACTCAAGCATACAGAGTTGAAATGTGATTTGGGAGAACTGGAAAGCGAGTCCCATTTTCCTTTGTACTGTACACACTATGATGATTTAAGAATGTCAATTTTCCATGAAATGGTTCGACAAGTATTTCGTCTGATTTACTCCAGGAACTTATACTACATTTTTTTGTCAGTGATATTTAAATTTTGCTGTAGACAATGAAAGATTTGATTGTGAAAGTTGTTCGAGTTGGGTTTCTTTACTTTTGGACTTTTGTGTAGTTTTGTTTTGTTGGACATAGTTATATGCATGACACAATAATAAAAACTTCATTCATTCATCCATTGATGCATTTAAAGAAGGTTATCTTCTGCTATTAGGGGTATGTTTTGTGTGTCTTTTAAATTCACTATCCTGATTAAAAACCTCTTGGTGACTTTGGTCTAGGAAGGGAAAAAAGTGTAGTTGATGTGAAAGGGTGGTGCATATTTTTGTGTGTAACTTGGGGTTTCTTAACCAAAATCATCACCACAAATTATAAAATCTATGATTAATGGGTCTCTCATCCTTCCTCACTGCTCATCATCATCATCATCATATGCAGCAGCACTGTGTTTCAACAGACGTCAGAGGTATCACTGTGCTTGACCTTTGCTTTGATTTAGTGGGTGCAATCAAGGAAATGATCATTCACTTGCAAACTTGATCAGTAGTGTTTTTACCATTGCTCCCTCCCACACAGGAAGGAAACACATGGCCGAAAAATCTGGACAAAAAAAAAAAAAAGGAAAAGCCTCTTAACCATGAGTCAGTGACGTGCAGCCGGGGTGAGCATCTGCTAGAATGGGTAGAAGGGGGAGCTACAGAAGTGAAAGTAAGCGAGAGGGTTAAATGTCAAAAGCAAGGGAGTCTGGGAGGGAGAGACGGAGAAGGAGAGAGGGAAAGTAAGAGAAAGAGACGTTGCACATGCCCTGGTTGTGATTCATTCCTTTACTTGTGGCGAGAGCACCAGTGAACAGGCAATGGAAACTTCAGCAAATGTAAATACGCTTTGGTTAAAAATATAGTGGCTTAATGCACACCACATGTGGCTCTCTGGCAAGGCCTGCTCTATTTTGACGGGAGGAGAGGCTGAGGAAACGCGACGGAGGCAGGGAGGGAGAGAGACATTTGAAAGAGATATTAAGAGGGGAAATTGAGAGGCAGTAAACATGGCCTGGTGATGGCAGCTTACCCTGGGCCTTCTCCACAAACACCACCTTGGAGTCAGGGAGGAAGTTGAGGCCACTCAGGAGCATCATTTTGCCTCCCGTGGCAGGGTAGCTGTCCACACTCTGCTTCTCCACCAAGGGAAGCTCCTGAGCCGAGCGCTGGGCTGTTGGAGGGGAACACACACACACATTTCAGTACAGTGCGTGAGCCCACATAAGCTCACTCGCCTTCCACTCCAAGAAGCACAAGCCCAGCACAAAGCCAGTAAAACAGCAGTTCTTGGTTAGAGAAACAGGCTTATCAACTTTATTATGATGATTTCATGACCCCTAGCTAAGAGGTTTTCAGCCAACAGCTGCTCTTTAAATGACATCGAAAAAGGCGGACAACTGATCAAAACAATGTTTTCCTAGTCATATCTTTAGTCATTATTTTCCATCAAGTAGCCTACAGCCAACCACCTGTCCCTGCTTTCTATAAATGTGGCTGGCTAGTCACCTTTAGCCTCTGGGATTTGGCGACCAGATTCACAGCCAGAGACACATATATTTATTATCACATAGCTGTGCATTTCATCTATCGCATTGCATCATTTTACTTAGAATAGCAGAAGAAATCATAATTTCACTAAATAATGCTTCTCTGTAATGATGAACCAACTCGGATTAACATCCACTTTGGACCATAAACTATGATGCCAGCTCCGTCTCACCATCAAACTTTAATTGGCTTCCTTGGGTGCAAATAACATCACACCTATATACACAAATGAACGACAAAGAAACAGAGGTTTCTTTCAATGTGCTCATTCAACCGTGCCAAAGCTGGGGCTGGCAAATGACCTTTGTGGAACCTGTGCTAATGGGGTAGTCTTACCACAATAACTTGCATTCCGTCATAAAACGTGAATTGAGATAGATAACACGTGTGTCTGGCATCATGTACAATGCATCTATTGCCTTGGCAAATTGCTTTGATCCTATAAACTTATTGGGTGCAGAAGCACTGAATCTGCTCCAGCAGGTAATAAAATAGTAGCTCAGTTTATTGGATTACAACAATAGATGCCACCTTTTGCTTAAGGGGAAAGCCAAGAGAAAAGGCATGCCAGCGTGTGAGTTCATTTCTGTGCGTCAGTGTGTGTGTTTGACTTACAGCATTCAATTGGGTTCGAAGTAGTCTGCAGGGACACTGTCCTTCCGTTTGGCTGGTTGATGTGCACTCGGAACACCAGTCTCACCCGTGTGTTTTTACGCCCGATGTCTGTTTCGCCTTTGCGGAGCTCAATGTCCGAATTACGTAGCTTCAGGATCCCTGCGCAATCAATTCTGGGACAGAAGCATGGCAGGGCAAAATTTAACACCATATTTCAAAGATGACTTAAAATATACAAGATGATGGGATGTTGTTTTGTATTTTTTGGTTTCAAGGTAGAAACAAAGCTATTTCAAGAAAGCATCAATCTCTGCTTTTTCTGCTATTACACAGCGCATAATCACACAGGTTACTTCCTACAGAATATTTTCTACTGAAAGCACTGAATGGGTAATTGCTGAAATGGGAGCACATTAGATTCCTTGACTCTGGCTGTTTTAAACTGAGACATTGAGCAGAGTTGCTGCGCATTTAGACCAGCAGTGAAGTCCCCGCTGGTGTTACAGATCATGCACTGGAAGTTCACTGGAGCATGACCGTGTCATTATTAATCCAGCATGTCATCAAAAAGTCTGAGTTGGACATTAATGACTTCACATCACAGTTTTAAAGGGTCACGGTGGTCCAAGAATTAGCAGTTCTCTGGAGGAATCCTCTGGACTGAGCACACAAGCTCCCATCAGCTGCAGTCAGAATACACAAAGTCACTTTATTGCTATCCGAGTGCACCAAGTCTGTCCAGTCCCCTCGCACCATTGAAGCCTTACACTTCATACGTTCAGGGTTTAAACCTCCGTTAATCATTGCCACGTGTAGCAGTAGACCCTATACTGAGCTGTCTGCGTTTATTTATTTATTTAATTTCACTATTTGGGAGGTAAAGGGGTGAATTTTCTTTCTCTTTTCTTAGTGGAAAAAAGGCATTCATTTTCAGACATGGCCTTTCATGGATTTAAATAAAACTAGTGTGGCTGGTAAAAAAAAGTGAGGGAATACGAATGGGATATGGTTTGGCATTTCAGTTATTTTACATGGTAAAATGTGGGCACTATTCCTGGAACATGGTAAATGTCAGGTTGTTATACTGAGCCATTTCTCCCCCTGACTTTGGTTTGGACAATTTGAATAACAAATAATATGTAACGCTGACTATCCTGTCCTTATCAGCTTGTTTGTGGACGAGTTTTGATGGTCAGATCAAGGAAATGTTTAGACTAGGTAAAAGTATTCTATGTCAGCAATGTTTATGATGTGCTTTGGATTTGCAGAGGGGACTGTACTACTTTAAGTGAAGCTGCCTTGTGTGTATGAGGTGAATTTTCACAGAACAGGAAAGAAAGACAGATTGAAACTGTCTGAAGGTTTGACTGCTGTTCTCCGCTGTCTGCATCCCACACAGCGAGCAAATGATTGCTGGCACGAGAGCAGAGAGATGGATGCTGCGTTATCAAGACGACTCAGCTCAGTGGAAAGAGACAGTTAAAGTCTTCCCTTCGTCTTTGACCTTTCAGATAGTCGGCGGAGAGAGAGAGAGAAAGAGAGAGAGAGAGAGAACTTCCACTCCTTGTCCTTTAGCATGTGTGCTGACGACAAAGGGGAACAGAAAATTCCTCTTTGAATATTTTGAATAATATCATATTCATCCTAAGGGACACATTAAGTCAAGTCAATTTAGGGGCGCCCCTAAATATGATACAATATGAGGGATATTGCGGTATTGTTGGAAATGATATTGTAAGGCAGTACGAATGTTAAAATCATCCATGCCCAACCAAAAGAGGCCACTGTCCAGTCAGGAAACTCTTATGTCCTATAAATATTATGACGCAGTTCTTCATAATCCCCCGCATTTAAACAAACATGAAAGTATGTCCTAACTAAAGAGAGATGCATTAAATCCTTACTGACTCTTTTCCAAAAAAAAAACAAAAAACAGTGAAAGACAAACTTGAGGTGCAGCAAGAGCTAACGGCCTTATGTAACCTATGCTCAGATACAGTGGTTTTATCCATAACACAGAGTTCTGGGCCCCAGTCCAAAAAAGTTCACTGCTGCCTAGTCTGCACGGAGCCCCAGGACAGGAGCTACTGCCTGGACACACTGCAGAGCACAGCCCCTTGGATTACTGCTAGTCTGGAGGGAGGATGAGAGAGATCAAGGCCGATTTGCCTCGGCCTAGCGAACGGATGCTAATGTTTTTAAAGGTAAACCAAGATTATATTTAGAAGAGTACTTCATGTGATTCTAACCACACTTTCGCTTTCACAAAGTAAACATTGGTGATTGAGCTCACAGACCACCGCAACTCATAACAAGCAGGCAGCCACGCTACCTGGCAGAGGAAGTCAGCTTGTTAGCTAGCTCACCTTGTGATAAACACTAACGTTAGCTAACAAACATAGTAGCATGTTTAAGCAGATAAGGGCAAATTAAATATACTCCAACAGCAATTTATACATTTTATTGGTCATTAATTGACATTGTTTTGCTGTTGCTAAATGGCTAATTCTGGCCAGTTTTTCATCGCACTTTGCAGAGGCTACAGGACTGCGAGTAATTGAGCACCCTGAAATTATGATCCTGATTTTGGGGCGGAGTATTTGTTTCAGCAGGCCTGTTAGTTCAGCAGTGGTGTTCCAATACATTCAACTTGCTGGCAAATACATCATACCGGTGGACCATGGGACTCTCAACTTTTCATGGGTCTAGCCTGGTTATTACTTTTTAAGATATTATTTGTGCAAAAAATGTGACTTCCATAAGGGCTCCTGGTTGGACTTTTATTTTACAACTGCAAGCCTCTAGCCTTTAGAGTCCCTGCACACATTGGTCAGAATTAAGTCACCCATGAACTTAGTGTGTCAACACTGAGTACTTATTTCACTTCCTCCAAAAATCATGCATCTCTTGGGGTGAAAGCACAGATCTAAGTTTTGCACAGATCTCAGTTTTGCACAGATCTCAGTTTTGCACAGATCACAGTTTTGCACAGATCGCAGTTTTGCACAGATCTCAGTTTTGAAGGCCAATTTAGATGTGTGCACTGTACAGCCTATCATCAGGCAATCAGTTTGTAGAGCTAAAGCAAAGAGGAGTGTGCACAGAGAAAGAAAAGAGTGTGTGTTTTTGTGGGTGTATTTTTGTTTGTGTAATAGTGGTTACCAGTGAAAAAACGTGGAAAGAAAGAGATGGATAGTCTGAAAGCACTCACATGGCTCTCATGTTGTTCTCAGGCAGCAGAGGGATCTCCAGAACTTTGGTGTTGGATTGCAAGGCTTCATGGCTGGCGGTGGAGACGGTTTTGCCGGTGATGCGGTGGACCTGGTAGAAGGCATGTGGTCGCAGGAGGCGGTCGTCTGCGGTCCCTATGAACAGCTGCAGGGTGAGCGGCTCGCTTTCCATGTAGCCATAAAGCTGGCGGGAGAACAAAGAGACCCAGGTGAGAGGCAACATCAGGTTTTAAGACCCCCATCCCAAGCAACCCCTCATTTAGGAAATAGCGATTGAATGCACATCAACTACTGATAGTTAAAGGGGCCTTTAATGATAGCTCTGACATGGTAGAGGGGCTGCGAAAAATAAGCCCCAAACAAAGAAATGTTTGTTTTTTGTTGAGTTGGAGACCGTTTTTCAGAAGTCTTCGCTGTTCTTTTTTGGGCTAGTTCTACACTCTGTTAGGGGAGGAAAAAAAAAGTTTTTTGATGTTTCTAAGTGTCTGGGGTAGGGATCTCCTGGGCGCAGAGGCATGGAGGCTGATGGAGGGGCTGGCTTCCCGTCACTTCACTGTTCATTAAAATCTCACTGCTGCTATCAAAAAAGTGCCTACAGAGACGCAAGCAGTCGACAGTGACTCAGTGGAAAGTGACCCTTACAGAGACAAAATAAGAAACCAGGCCAATCATCTCAGGCCTGCATCACGATGTGATAATTGAGCTAATGCCAATTTCCCTGTATAAATATCAGTTGCATCTACAGGATGAAATCAAAATTTGGACACTTTAAAATCATTAGGGTAAATAAAATGAAATCAAAATCATGGCATGCACTTGTTCAACAATACAACATAGATTTAGAGTGTAATAAATGTTCCTATATAGGTAAAGTAGTTGTCAAACATAGCAAACTTTACACCTAAGTGTAATAACACCAAAAAAAGTCATGAAGCTTGGCATGCAAATGGGATCCAGCCCCTTTGCCTTTGGGCGGCAGTTATGAACATGCATTATGATTTCCATTAAAGCTCTGAGACTGTGTCCCACTGTGATGAAAGAGACTCCTGTATCAGAACCACCACTTCAAACAACCACCACTTCCTCTAGAAGACCTCCATTAGCTGCTACTGCTCAAGTAATAAAAAGATCAAATCTTTTAAAAAAGAGAAGGAAAAACTCCACAGCCTTGCATAGTTTGAAAAGTACTGTTGACTTTGGGGTCAACGACAATAAAAACTGTAACTGCCAATTGACATTCAGCATCTCTGGATCGTTTTCTGACAGTGTCTAAAGTAACATGAATTGATGATTTAACCAAGTATGTAATGGCTAAAAAATATGAGCAGGGTTGCAAATTCCAAAATGTGGTGAAGGACAACTGATACTTTGTGAGGGATTTCTGACCAGAATAATTTGCCAACCAAATGTGGATTTCTGGTGGAACTGTCTCACACTGCAGACCTCCCAGGATATGCACGCTCTACACAGTGTGAGTGGCCATATGGTCATATGAGCGGATGTTGGTGTGGGCTTAGAAATCTCTCCAGATCTAGAAAGAAAACTGCAGAATCCATCTGGTTCAAACCTAGAGAAAACCGATAGGAATAACCTCCTTGGATCCACCCTGGTGGCTACTTGACCGCATGTGACATTTACTGTGAGGGATCACTTACTCAAGATCGGGTCTGACCAAGCCATGGCCATCTCAAAAAAAAATCCCACAAATTGGTCAATTACCCCAGCATACACCAGCGCATCGCTTCAGACCAATTTTCTTTGAGCTCCATCCACGTGAAAAGAGTGGTACCGTCGGATGGAATAAAAGACCCCTGTTGTTTATCTAACAGACTGAGTCATATAGCGAAATGCAGACCACATGTAACCTATGACATAATCTGATTAATGGGTTTATAATGACCTTTGTGAGGGCGATTCATGGATGAGGGTGTGAGGAAGAGGAAGGCTGGTTGAGACCTACATCATTAGAGGTCTGTGGAAATTAGTGCTACAGTGTCACGGACGACTAATGTCTTTGGTTTGAGAACAAATTTGTCTGGATACTGTATTGAAAGTTGTCTGGCCTGATAATAAACATGAAGACTAGATGCCTTTGGTATGTATTTGATGACAGATCTTTTGGATTTGGGACAAGGCAGGGAATGTGTTCTTTTTCTTGAATTTTCATTATTAATTATGTTGAATAAGGATAGGATATGTCACCGGAGTAGAGCATATATCCATATGTCTCAATAATCTCAGCACCAGTGGTTATCTGGCTTTGCTCTTTGATTCAGATATCAAGGGAATGCAAAGGGAGTGGTAAAGCTAAGGCTGTCATTCATCTCCAGTTCCAACCGTCCTATTTTTCTCTCCAGCTCCACGTAGTGTCTCTAGCAGCTGTCTTGACCTGTGAGCTAGTCACACATGCTAGTCATCAGTGAGTTAGGCCGAGGTCAGGAGCTTCTTGAAGTCTTGGCATCCCAAGGGACCACTTCATCTATGCAGTGATCTCACCAGCAGACCCCGCTCTGCTTGTTATATTTTACTTATGGTGTCACCAGAGGTAATTATCCATAGCCACACATGCTACCAGTTACTTGTGTATTGACTCGTGAGAGCGCCATGGTGGAGCATGAGGTACAAATCTGAAACACCGGAGCGTTAAATTGCATGACGTCCCCTTATGATTTAATAAAACGCAGGCCGCCGCGCTACAAAGCCGTGTCGTCTGTCACTTTTGCCTCAGTAGACTTCTTTGGATTTCTCGGTGACCTCCAACCATTACCTCAGCCGCCACGTGGCTGTAAGGAGGCCCACAAGAGGCAGGAGTGAGGAGGAGGAGGGGGGGTCTTTATCCCTTCACTCGTCTTGCGGTAGCGCAGGATGGCGATGGCATCCACACTCAAAGCTGTAGTGACCTCATGGAGGAGAGGAAGTGATTAATGAGGTCAGGTAGTCCTCTTGGTGACGCTGGTCTTCCCAGCAGTAAAGGAAGGCGGTCTAGTCCCCCCTGGGCGACCTCCCCCGATTCCTTTACCATATGTGCTCCCTGACCCTCTCCCTTAGCTTCTGCTAAACTCCTGCGATGCTCACTTAAATGCACACCACAAGCAGAGCAGAGCGCAGAGCTTACCTCTTCATTTTATTTTATTAAGTTTAAAGTGTGGGCAGACAGAGGCTGCACACACACACACACACACACACACACCTGTGACCTCAGCTTTGTATTTATGTTTAATGTGGCCTGTGAGGTTGGACCAGGGAGAAGCTAATTTTGACCAGATGAGCTTTTCTAGCTGTAACTGCAGCCTATCTGGCACACCCACTGTATATTTACTTTGAGATAATCTAAACCGAGTTCGAACCAAGGCCTGATCTGCAGCTGTTTCAGGGTGCCAGCTTCTGCCACTGTGTCAGCTAGATCCATTTACACCTCCCACCGCAAGCCACTGTTGCACGAGCCATTTTTTGATAGCCGAGGGCTCAAGTAAAACATTGTGGATATGGCAGCTGATGCATTAATTGTGTAATTGTATGCAGCTGCATTGTCTGGGTCAGTTGTGATGATGTGGACGGGTGTCGTGGAGGGTGCATCCATCCACTTTCCACCATTCGTCTCCCAGTCCCTTTGGACAATTACAGATCCATCATCAGTAAGGAAAGTTTCAGTAGCATGCAGACCCAAAAACTTTAGTCCTTTTTCTTCCTAATTGTCTTTGCTTCACTCATTGCTGAAAATCACTTGTGATAAAATAATGATAGAGGGTGTTTTTTCAACTGATTAATTGTTTTTTTCATAGCACATTTTATCCCTCAATTCCTTTAGTAATAGTGACATTCTCAATGCTGCCTGCAGCTGGCCTCAATAGTTCAAAGAAAGGATTTGAACATGTAATGTTTAATAATGACTTGCTGGTAAATTAGATGTGTCTGGCCTGGCTAGAAATTGACTGTGAATACACTCTACAGGCCTGCAGTGGGCTGCCTTCTATCCCTCCGCAGTGATTTCATCACTGCCTGGAGAAATGTCATGACTCGTAGAAGTCCACGTGGCGCAGAGAATCGGGGAGGGAGGAGAAGGAGATGATTGGAAGCAGTGGGGGGGTGGGGGGGTTAGAGTGAAGCAGGGGAGGAGAAATACAACAGCAGATTCATGCTTTTTCCCATTATCACGCTCCCCTCTCTCTGTCAAGTGCTGACAGTCACACAGCCAGCCTCTGCTGTACCCAATTAAATGTACACTCATCCAAGTTGTCTCTCCTTCCAGACTTTACTCCATCACCCTCCTGCCCGGCTAATGTCTCCATTGCCTCATATTGAATGCATAAGGAAACATATGCAATCCTTTAATGTGCTGCATTTCGATAGCTGCTCCTTTTTATAAGCAATCAAACAGCTATATCCCTCAAAGTTTTTGTTGAACTGAGTACTTTAGTATTATGTCATTGAGGGCATAGTTTCAAGCACTAGCCCATGTCTAGACCAGTGAGGGTCCAAATTCCATATAAAAAGAATGACTTTGTCACCAGTACAGCCCGCCATAAGAAATATCAT
The DNA here is from genome assembly GCF_043641665.1 of Enoplosus armatus. Classification (NCBI taxonomy): domain Eukaryota; kingdom Metazoa; phylum Chordata; class Actinopteri; order Centrarchiformes; family Enoplosidae; genus Enoplosus; species Enoplosus armatus. The sequence goes on along the minus strand of NC_092188.1, from coordinate 19,975,537 downwards.
CCAAATCTACAGAGAATTTGAGTAAGATGATGCACGGACGACTGCTGTGCCCCCTAACAGCACGCCTACCCACCAGTGTCTTACCTCATAAATCTGTGGGCTGGTTATCACCTCAAACCAGTGAAAACGATGCAGATTTCGCCCCATTTTTTTCCACTCGCTATTAACTGGTAATTAGTGGTAGCCCAATACCAGTGTAAGGGAAGCCCCGCAGATGGAGAACCACAATTTAAGAGTGGCATAAATACCCCTTTGGGCAACAAATAACAGCCCTGACTAAGCTCTAACAGCACTACAGGGTACACCGAGGCTTTTGAATATTAAACAAGAGGCGGCAGTGGATTTAATGAGCAATTAGCAGCTACAGTATAGGGTGCTGCAGATCAAGGGGTTTTCTTTTGAGACATTACGCAGCCAGCAAGCACCGGATCCCAAGGTGAAACCGCACATGCGAAGAACCCGAGCACATGTTCGCCAAGGCCTTTCATTTCGTCGTGGCGGAAACATACTGCAAATTTGATGTGCATTACATACAGTTGCAGAGGAAGGGAGATGGGTATTAAGTCACGCACACGTTAATAGGGATGATGGCCACATCCTGCTGAAATTACACCATGTCTGTTGCTGCTTTAGACTTAATGAGAGACTGAGTGAGGGGGGGGGGGCCCTATAGGCCAGTCATTATCCTATACGAACTAGCCATATGCAGGACTGCGCTGCGTGCTGCGCGATGCATTTAATACTCCACAGGTGTTGCTGTCTGCTGTTACTAAGGGCCCGGCGGATGTCTGTGTGCTTCCTGACTGAGGTTGAACCTGAAAGCCTTTGCAACATCTTCAACTGAACCCACATTTTAGATCAGAGCCACATCATGTCCCGGGTCATTATATTCTCAATGAAAACAAGTCAGCATGTTCA